>NC_082341.1:144316943-145602776 GCF_027477595.1 Haemorhous mexicanus
AATTAAGGAAGGGTGTAGAAGTTAGTATGAGCCCCAAACCAATTTTAATCAGTATTTGACTGACCTAATGCATTCATTTCTTCATAGAAAAGCTTAAAATTACTTGAATTAGAAAAACTGGCATTTTAGAACCAAAGCACTATGCTGTAAAGCGAGCAAGGAAACTCCAGGCCAAATATGTCTTAATTCCCTTTCATCCTAGAAAGTTACTAAACTTCATTAGAATACAGGCTGGTAAAGCTTTTCAGCTTGACCAGCAGAGTATCCTGTGACAGACCATAAAGCCAACTTGTTGGCATTAACATACAGGAGACAGAGTTCCAAGAGGCAACTTTGAACTGAAAAAAAAGAACTAAACCAAAATAAATTATACACTGAACTTCAACTGCCTTTCATATTAAAATATTATTGGTATATATCACTGAGACTTAATTTTTAAACTTCTGAGGTCCATTAGAAGTTATTTTGGGACCTTAACTTAAGCAATGAGGCACAAGCTGACATTCTGAGGTATCATCAGAAAGATTACAATGAAATGTTAAAGAGAAGAGTTATTCCCTCTAGGTCAGTTGAAGCAGGAATGGCAATCCTCACCTCTCCAAGTCCACCAAAAGCCCTAAATTGTACAATAGCACACTTCAATTATTCCCCTGCTTTCAATGTGCTGAAAAAAAACCCCCGACATCATAAACCAATTTTAGCTAATATTATAAAGCTAAGTGCATGCCAATGTCAGTAAATGAAATGTAAAATTAATTGTGCTGCAAGAGAGGAAAGCCTTGTGAAAGAATTACTGCAGTAGTAAACGGTGAGCACTTTGCCCTCAAGCTTCACTGAAGTCATTACTTCTTAGATTTCATGAAGGGTAGTTTCACAAAGTCTTCAACATGATGGTAATTTATTTTCAGACAGGCACAAAAACCAGCCAGCAACCCCAAGACTCACTGACATTAACTTCTAATGACTCCAAGGGGCAGTATTTGGCCTCAGACATGTGAATGGGAGGCTGTGTGTAAAGTTTTGATGAAAGACAACACTGTCTCTAGAAAAAAAAAATGCATTATTCTCTGAAACAAATACAAATGTCCTGTTCTCAAAATGAGTGATGATTATGAGATGAGGAGCTAAAATGAACATGAAAGCAAACAGATCATGGCAACTTTTAAAAGCTGGCATTGAACATCCCAGCCTTCTCCACACCCTCAAATCACTACTGCTTCCTTTCCTGGCTAAAGATTTGACTGCTGTCAGCAATACCTTCCCAGTGCAACCATGGATGGGCAAACTGACTTCTACATGCCACCTTCAGGATTTCTACATGCCACCTTCATACCTTAATTGCAACACCACCAAATAGAGTAGGTCTCTTTTGGTGGTGATTATGTTAAGAAACATGAGGCAGGCAGGTAAGGTTGGCCGGACATGGCAGCCAGGAAGAAGGCCTTTGGTAATTTGCAAAAACAAAAATCCCCAAAGAAGATGTTGAAACAATCCATAGGAGAGAACAGATTCAGACTTCTTCCTCTTTAAAAGGAAGAAGTCCTTTTAGGACTTCTTTCAGACTTCTTCCTCTTGAAAAGCTTCTTTTTCCCTAACAACAATGATAGTTAATGAAGCAAAAAGGGAGGACTGAATTTGATGCTCAACAGTTTTAGGAGCTGGAGCTAAAAGCACTGAGATGACTTGTTTCATGCCTCCCCAGGGTGTGCAAAATGCAGGTCTGAGTGAGTCACCGGACAGGCAGGGGATTTCTGGGACACAAATGGCCAATTTAATAAGTATGCTAATGTTCACTGAAGAGAATGACAATTAGAGGAACAAGCTGTGTCTTAAGGATGAGCTGAAGAGACAATGAGGAGATGCAGCTGTTTGGAAGGAAACTGTGTTGAGTTGGGATCTTACCTTTGGTCTCTACCAGAGATCCTGACTTACTACAAAAATATTGGCTGTACTTCGGTGGAAAATGGTTTAAAACCCATCTAAATATCTATCACATTAATACATTTTTGTACATAAACCATGGGTTTTGAACTCCCTGCGTTTTGATCCTATTCTGTAGAGCAGATTATTGTCCACTACACATGGACATTTGTGTTAGAAAAATGCTGTGATTAGCTGGTAATGCAGAAGGATGAAGCACTAGGAGCCTTCTTCGCAACATTCCTTTTGATCAAAAGAGTTTACACTAAATACATATAACTGTAGCAGTTCTATAAATTACAAGTGTAAGAATAATAATTTTCAGAAAATCTGTGGCCATGGTAAGGCCACCAGTTCCTCAAACACTTAGTGAGCAACTTGTCTCTGTAAGGTCAAACTCTGTCGTGTTAATATTCCACGGTGTTTACACATGCATTGGTGTTTGAAGAAATGGTTCCCAACACCATACCACAAAGCTCTATCTCCATACATAATTTAACATGGCCATATGAAACTTAGTTTAATATGCAAAGCAAAGATCACATGAAGTGATAAGGATTTAATGTGAGTGGAGTTGAAGGTGACACACTACCATAAAACAAAAACATACAAAGCAGTATTTGTTCTTCCTGTCATCCTCTGCTAGACAACTTGATAACAAAATGACACACATGTATTTCCAGACTTAATCTGGATGCACAACAAAACCTAAAATTTAAATTAACAGGCCCCAAGGATTTGGATCCAAGAATATACTACGCCAAGAGAAAACAGTGAAATCTGATGATTACACTTTTCAAAAGAATGATCCCTCAAATGTGTCATGCCAAGATTATAAATGTAACTGAATATCCACAGAACCTACAGACAAAATTTAAAATAGAAACCAGCCTTTAAATACAAGAATTTTAACCTGAGCCAAAGATGAGTATAGTTCTAGCAAAATAAAGTTTGCTAGTTGTTTATTTTCAGAGTTTTAGTCACTAATGTGACACTGACCAGTGGTTTCTTCTTGCTTACACACAATTTAAAATAAATAATAATAATAATCATAATTAAAAAGCCTTACAACCTACCGGAAAACCAACTTTCTTTCCCTACCAATTTTGACCTTTTCTGTTTGGGAGACATTGATTTTTTTAACCGCCTGTGTTTCTAATGGAGCTTGAAATTAACACGGCTTTTTGTTTACCTCCTAATTTGTGCACCACCATCATCAGTGCTGTCAGCACAGCTTTGGGAATAGGGCTTGTTTACTGCTTCTGCATAACCAGCAGTAGGAGCATAGGAGCAGAAAATAGGTTTGGTTTAGAGTTTTTCCTTTATTTATTCTTTTTGTCCAGGTCCTTTTATAGCTTACATATTAATCACTTGAGTGATAATGTGGCCTGTTTTGTCAATATCCCTTAAATAGAACATAGAAAGAATAGAGCTAGTTCAGGGATATGTTGAATTCCTATGGTACATGTACCACAAAAAGCTGGTATTATTGTTGTGTCAGTCCAAAGCATTTGTCAGCTTTTTGCACAGTGGGAGTTTCAGCGAGACCAGCACCACCTGTCTAATGTGGAATACCAGCTAGAGAAGTCCCACAGCAACTCATTCTCTGAGTCACAGCTCTGGCACAATATCCCAATCTCTGCACTAATACAGCTTCCAGTATCAGAGTCTCCCCCAGTGTATAAGAAAAATGTCATTGAGTCACATACCTTGGATCAGCACAAAGGCTTATATTCTTGAAGATCTGCAGTATTGTCATTGCTGTAAGAATGAACTTATTTCTTTTGGTCACCACCAAAGTGCATGGCCAGGGGTTGGTGACCTACAAATTAATCTGAGTAAGTCACCATCCCATTATCATGTCCTTCAACAACTGTATGGTTGCTACATGACATGATCACTTAGTACTGTAATTGTCTAACTGATATTTGTGATATGCTATCAAACCATTAATATTGCCAGCTAAAAGTAATTATATCTATTTTCCAGCCAGAATTACAAATTCTATGCATTGATTTTGTTTCAGTGCAAAGGGATGGACTACATAGTCCATAAAACCTGGGTGTCTGTTTTCTAGGCATTTTTCCTAAGAAACATCCCCATGCCATGCTGCCATCCACTCTTGTATGAGTGCTGACATAATCTGAACATGTAAGAAAGCTATTTCTTCATAAAAATATTCTAAACACCCTTAGAACAGCTGTTCTAAACCATTCACCTCTTTGAGTATTATATGCCCAAAACCATAGAAGTCTGGCTATCTGACTGAAAATAAACTCAATAACAGGAGTTTCTTGTTATTCCTGTGAGAACAGAAACATCCCTCTTCCCCAAATTCAGTAAAACCTCTAAATATGCTCCCCAGGTTCCTCCTGCATATAATATACTTCTTCATGATTCTGAGAATTTAGTGCTGCCTTTGATGGTGTGCACACAACACATCTAGACATTGGGCATTTGTTAATAAAAATCCCACTTTATTCCTTGTGAAAGATCAGGAGCTGTGTTTTAAATACAGTGATGGTTTTGTACCTTACATACTCTGTCAACTGTGCTCCTATGTCAAAACAGTAACTTAAACTAGAACATACAGTGCATTCCAGTTGTTTCTTTTTCTGCACTTTCTCCCAGATGACTGCCTTGTTGATTTCTGCTTGTATCTTCATGCCTAAAGCCTTTTTCCCCTACAGAAGGTCATTAAGTTTCAGAGGGGCTTTTTTTTCTGCATGAAGCTACCAAAATTAGTTTGTCTCTCAGCACTGCCTTGTTAGCATCTCAGTGACTAAACAATGCTCCTTCCTCTGGAGACAGCAGCTCAGAAAGGTCAGCTTTTGACCCAACCAGGTCTGTGTGTATGCACTCTGTATCCTCTGGGCTGTCTGTGGGCTTAGTATAAATCATTATCAAGTACTAGAAAGATAAAAGTTAATCTGATTTTTAAAACACATCTTCTTGGGGGGGCGGGGGGGGGTGGCGTGTGTTCAATGTAGGCTGGAAGGACTTCCACAAGTATTCAGTAAAGGTTTACTAAACTAAGTGGGTTTTTTTAACAGTATTCAAAGATTTACCAGGGCACAAAATCTTAAACACATAAAGAATCGTAAAGAATCCTAAAGAAATAATCTTAAAACCAGGAAAATTATTTAAGTTTGTAGCCTTATCCACCATTATTACAATAATTGTCTTAAAAACAGACTCATGCATTTTGCTGTTTTCATTTCAATTTTTGTCAAAGACTGATGTACCAGAATGTTAATGTTGTATAATTATATATTCTGTAAATTAAAGCAGCATGGCGTACTGGTTGGGAATAGCACATTTCACACTTCATTACTTCTGCTACAACTCAACCAATCTTCTCTTTTCAGCAGTCAGAATTTCTTTGCTTGTTACTTTCTCTTTTTTTCAAGTGTTTCTGCTCCCCTGTTTTTTGTTGGCTATGCACAAGCTATAGTGTCCTCAGTGATGGACATGTAGATGGTGATGATGGGAATCTGGTGGCTTCCCCTAGTAACAAACACAACTAACAATGGAAGTGAATGGCAGGTTTGGGAAATGTACATGGCCATCACAACGAGCATTGGAGAGAGGACAGAACTGCCACCACTGGCCTGAATGTTACACTGTGGAAATGTTACAGCAAATGGACCTGAAAGCCTGACTATTTTAAACCACAGCAAGTCACAAATTCATCAGATTAGGACAAATACCATGTTGCAAGATTGCTTCTAAGTTGTGATATTGGTAGGTGAATTTTTAAACACAGAAGACTATTCTAACTGATCTGCAGAAAGACAAAGAATACACTTGATGAATTAAGAGGGTCCTGAAACACTACTAACAACTTTCTCCTACTCTGACACCTCTGCAAATGTTATTTGTACTGGCCCTTCAAACACACAATAACCACCAAGGAATAGGCATTTTTGCTAATGTAGCTATAAAATGATTAAACCAGGATGCCACTGAAATACACATCTTACTTCTCCTCCAAACACATTTCCATACTTGGAGATATTTCACATTTTCAGATGGAAATTGGAGATTCCACATTTCCAGATTTGGAGACGGTTTTGATATCAGTAGTAAAAACAGAGTATCTTTGGTTTGTTTTGATAGGTACTGCAGGAGGAAGTTGCAGCACGTTACAGACATTTCGTAAGTGTTAAAAAATCCACATGTGATGGGTTCAAATTGGTAATGTTGTCAGGGGCTAAAGCATTAAACTGTAAACATAAAAGAGAGTTTAAGGAGTTGTGGGTTAACTTTAAAAGATAAAAATCTTTTAATTTATTTAAGAATTTATGAATGATGGAACTAGTCATCTGTATGACACCAGCTCTAACAATATCACTAGTGGGAGCTTTTCTAAGTTGCAATGTTTATTTAGAAGCTTAAAGCTGCACATGTGGATTTTCCAGGCAGCAGCCAGAGTGCCCTATCTCCCACTGATCACAGCTTCTTATTATGTGCCACAGCAGAAGCACCCGCAGAGATGTGAAATCTTCCCCCATCCAGCCCACAAACAGCTCAGCTCACAGCCTTTGGTTTCAGTGTGCCTTCTAACTAGCAAGTAGATTGTGTGCAACAAAACCCACTGCTTTCAAAATCCGTGCAGCGAGCACGGCCAGCGTGAGCGGGCAGCGCCCAGGGTTCCTCTGTGAAGCTCCCTTTCACTTTACACCTTTTAACTCATTCTCAAGTAGGCTGAAGCTGCAGGTCCCACTATGCTAACAACAAACTGATTCCCCAGGGATGCAGTTATAACCTATTTCACAATTCTTCCCATACTTTAAAGGATAAAAACCCTTTTTAGTATCATACACAAAAACTGCCATCACTGCAATGGCACAGCTGCTTCTATTTAGGAAACTTCATTTCCTTGTGCTTTCAAGCACTACAAAACACCAAAAGTCACAATTCCACCACATTTTACATATGGACCATCAAAGCAAATATGGGTTAAGCTTCTGGTCTGGTATCACCCAAGAAGTTCAGAGCAGATTTAAAGCCAAGATGTCCCAAAGAGCAGTCCTACACTATAACCTCAAGCACATCCTTCCATAAAGGTACTTCATTTCATGATGCACATTTTACTTTCCAGCTTGGCAGTTTGACTTATTTTTAAGATCTTTAATTATAGCTGAAATTATGTTCAGTTCATTTTTCCATGGCTGTTTTTTCCTGTCTAGTATTCTACTGTCTTTTCCTCTTTCCACAAACACCAAATGCCTTAAAAATCTCTTTTGCAGTTAGCAAGCAGGAAAGGAGAAGAATTTCTTGAGCGTCTCTCTCTTTCTCCATGGAGGAAACAAAACAGATGTTGTGCTCTCCTCAGGGAGAAGGATCCTATCACAGAGCAGGTGTGAGTGAAGGCTGCTTTGTGTGTGGAGAGGAAAAGAGCTGCATTAAAGGACTTTGATGGAAAAGCAGCACTGATGGCAAAAGCATTCGGGGTTTTTTGAGGTAGAGAAAGAAGTTCATTCCCCTAAAGAAAAGAAGGGATATGGAGAAAGCAGTGGGGAAAATAATAACACCTTGCTTTGCATTGGCAAGAGGAGCAAGGGCTACTGCTGACTTTCCCAGTAATAATCTAGCATTTCCCTTAAAGCAACAGCTCTGCAAAATGGGGAATGGCCTGAAAACGTTTACTTTGGGTTTATAAAAGGTTTAATGCTTCAGCCTCAAACCAAGAATACACTACAGACTCCACCTCCCAAAACATCCAGAGCAAAATGTGAGTTCCCTTTACACCTCATTATTTCTGTAGGGGATCAACACTGTATTTTTAAATACTTTAGGTTGACATTACTGGGTAATTTTCACAATCTGAAAGATCCCCTAAGCTCTTCATCATGACCTCAAAAAATAACTTTAAACATTCTTCAGCATAACAAGAAACAATTACTTGAATATAATTTCACCTTTTGAAACACTTCCTTTGTATATATGTGAATACACAGTGAAGAAATAATAATGTTTGTGTTAACACCAGTATAAACTTTAGACAACTCAGACTTAGGATGAAACAATGGTGCTCTATCACAAAGGGGAACAAAGGTCAGAGCACCATTCTCCATCTCCATGAAGACTGGTCTATTTATGAAAAGAAAAAAAAAATTCCTTTGGAGTTCAATGGAGTTTTAATTTTTGTTCTCTCATAGATAAAGAATATCTTCTCCTGCATAACTGAAATCAAGCTTCCATAAATGCCAGCTCACTTTTAAGGACACCCTTGCATTTACAGGCAGCCAGTTTTATCTGCAGAACTCAATTTAAAAAAGAGGAGACATAAAAAGAGCTGGTCCCAATGCTGCTTCCAAAATCAAACTTAAGAAGGGACATGTGTTCATAGGCATTATTTATACTGAAACACAGGCCCAGATGCATCTCTAGAACCTACAAACTTCTTCTGTCACTGTCCCCTGGCATCTTTTTTCTTTCATGTTGGAATAATGCTACAGCATTCAAAACCCTGTTTACTTGGGAATAAAAGAGCTATAGCATTCAGGCACCCTTTTCCTTGTTTAACTCATCTGTTTTTTACTTGTTTAACTCCTCCATTTTGATGGATGCATTTTTGACAAGTCCTCGGAAAGCAAAACCGGCTGGTTTACACAGGGGGTTGAGGGTGCGGGAGGACAGGCAAGACTGCTGCACTGTCACATTCATAAACAGGCAACAACCAAGTGCTGCTCAAACTTGCTGAGAAGGGCCGGCACATTGTATCAGGAACACCACAGTAGCTGTATAAATGTGACCACCGAGTGCAGCAGGAAATAAATGGAGTGCAGACCCAGAGATACAGGAGGAGAACAGAGCTAAGAGGCCTCTTCAGAAACACCTAAACCTGTGCTCCTGTGAATTGTATGCCTTGGAGCTGACACCACAGGACAATACATCAGATTCAACTGATGCACAACAGAACACACACTTCTGTTCTTTGGATTAGTTATGGCAGAGCTGCACTGGAACACCTCAGACCAGGCCACTGTCACTTCTGCACAACCTTTTTTTTACTGCAGGCAACAGTGTCACAGCATTACAGAAAAAATCCCCATTCCTTTGAGGAATGAAAAAGATTAAAAGATACATGTTTTTGTTTAGAGCTGCTCTTGGCTGACAAGTGAGGCCAGCCAAAGTTTTTAAGTGGAAACATTGCCTGGAATAACTACCAGCAATATTGTAAGGATCCAATTCAGTTTTACATAGGAACACTATTCTAAAGCAAAAGACAGTTAAAAATATTACTGTTTTCTTTTTGTGGCATCATGTTCTAACCACAAATAGCCATTGTGGCCTCAGTGCAGCAGCAAAGGGACAAGGGTACAATCTCTGCAGAGTGCCAGTACAACTGCCCTGCAGTGGCCAGGAGAGCAGTGATTCAGTCTCCTTGTGTCAGTGGCAGACCACAGAATCTCAGCAAAGCAGGTGACTTCATCAGATCCTGCAGAGCTTTGATTTGTAGAAACAGAAGAAAGTTCTCAAGTCCACCACTGTCTTTACACTTTACCTTTTTACTCTCTTTACAGTGGAATGACACATTCTGCTGCATGGATGAATGTCAGGAAATACCAAGGAGCCAAGCTAGGTTTGTCTCCATTACCCAAATGCACTCTGTATTTTCTACTAGAGAAATAAACAGATTAATAAGTTTGGTCCATCAGACAATAAATGGTTTGTGTGCACAAATAGATTTGATTCACAACAGCCCAGTGGTACACACTACCAATGCAGCAAGCTGCCTGCTGTAAAAGCAATGTGCTCTCCAACTATCAGAAAGCAAAGGGTACAGCTGCTGAAAGATGATGTGAAATTAAAGAGGGAATGAAAAGTGTGGTCTTATTTAATCACACCTGGTGCTTCAATTTTTCGGTAACAGCCCCCTGCTAGACTGTGTCAAATCAGTTCTACAAAGGAAAAAAAAATATGGATGGAGAAATGAATTAACTCTTTCATCCCCGCTTTTAATACATTATCTGAGTCAGTAACATTCTTAGCTGTGGCTGTTAAGGATGCTTTTTTCCCAGATGAAAGGTGCTTGGCATCTGTCTAAACAGAGCTCAGTGGATGACAGGGCTCCTGTGCCAGGAGGTGAGCATGTGCCACCACACTGAGAGAAGCAGAGGCTTTGGGGGGGTATGAATAAACTATTATTATACACAAAAAATCTTCCTGGCCTGAATCAACTTGAAGGACTGGAGTGCCACACTGGGACCAGTTATTTCTACTTGTTTCCTTAGGTGGGTGGCACATATGTGCAGAGAGACAGACAGAGGAAGCAGGACAGCTGGGTGCAGGAGAATGCAGAAGGGTAAAAAGCAGCTCTTCCCTTGCTTTGGACACTCTGCTCAGCATTGATTTCCTGTAAGAAGAAAATTTATCCCAGAAATTTTCTGGTTTCTGTTTTCCTTTGGGCTTTCCTTTTTTGAGGATTTTTGTTTAAGTCTCATTTTACAGTTTGGGTTAATATTAAACATCAAACAAAATTTGATTCTGCAGGCATTGTGTGGTGTGATTTCTGTGACCTGTTGGCTAGTCACTGTTCCTCAGTGTGACCTATGTACAAATAAATCGCTTGCAGCAATAGACAGCAAGGTTCTCTATCTAATGTAAAAAATGGCATCTGTGGTTGAATGTTCTGTTCTTCAGGGAAAAGGGAAAAAAATAATCCTTTTACATGATTTCATCCAGCAGCAGAAAACAAAAAGCCAAGGCATAATTAGCTTAACATAAATATCTTTATGTTAAATTCATAGAGAAGAAAATCAAACATGAAAAATAACTATCAGGCTTTCATTTTGCTCTCCTCATTGAATTAATGTCACCAGTACAACACTGGATAAAGGAAGATATACAAGGCTACTAGATGAGCTGTATGCTTGGAGACCAGATCATTTTTAGAGGACAGATACTTCTTTATGCAAGTGTTACATGTTTAAGAAATTGGCATTTATTTGTACATATTGTCTCACAAGATGTCTAGTTTTTACATGATGGATTCAGCCAATTTACTGAAAAACTAGGGCATTCACCAAATACCTGAGAACAATTTTAAGAACATGGAAGTCTCTTCACCATTACTTGTATAACTCATACTCAAAGAGATTATCACACCAAGGAGTATTTTTTTAATAAATAAAAAGGCATTGTAAAAGACCTCCATAATCAGATGATACTAACACTGGAACATAAGGGATTAATTTAAACCAGGAATATGTGAAATGCTCAATATAATCACAGTTCAAATTAACACAAAGATACCCTTGGTTTAAATCAATTTTACTCTTGTTTTACATTTTTAATCTGTATATTTCTTTAGAGGACTGAACCACAAAAGAGAACTGAAATGGACTTCAAAAAAATCATCTAGTCTACCCCTTGACTTGAGGCAAAGACAAATATCCACACAGGGGATCTTACTTATTCCTCACACCTACCACTCTGCTCCAGTTCCCCCAATTATTCCATTATAATATGCTTATGCTAAGTTTCTAATACCCAAACTAAACCTCTTTAGGTGCAAACTGAACTAATTCCTTCTCCTCTTACCTTTGGTTAGTGGAGATGGTATGGCAAAACACCCTATGATTTAATATTAAAAAACTTTTAATATACTTCAAAGATTGTCTCTCTTTCCATATTTGTCCTTGCAACCTGGGCCCAACTCTTTCAATATTTTCTCACTGGTCTTTTCTAAATCTCTGCTCACTCCTACTGCTCTTTTTCTGGCATGCTCCAGTTAGTCTATACTGTTCCATGGTGCGAAGCCAGTTCTGGACACTATCCCAGCAGAGCGACAGCCAGTCAGCAGAAAAGCCTGAAGGATGTCCTATGGCTTGCATACAAGACTCTGACTTGGATTAGAGTCTGGTTTCTTCCCCATTTTCTCTGCCAGCCATATCAAAGCATGACTCATATTCAGCTTGTGATATCCCAACATCACATGGTCTCTCACTGTTACTTACTCAGATATCCCTAGTCTGCATACACACATTTGTTTTCCCTTCCTGGGGAAAACACTCCACTGAAGGCCTTACTTATATTTGCTGAATTCCCATCTTAGTAATTTTAACCATTTCTGCATTTTATGAAGACCACTCAGGACTCTAAACCTGACCTCCACAATATCCAAAGGCTACTGGAGCTTTTAGTCCCTTGCACACTGCTCTCTCCAGCCCATTGCTCAAGACACTAATGGAATCCATGAGCAGCACTGACCTGGGGCAGACTGTAACAACAGCAGCGCTGCACTTCAGGCTGCCTCCCCATCTGCCAAACAAACAATAACTGTTCCTTGGACACAGTACTTCAAGGAGTCCTTCACTTGCCTCACAATAATTTCACCTGGATTACTTTTTAACCTGTTTACTTGTAAGAAGGCTACACAGCTTTCCACAACACCGGCAAAATCTGTACTAAAGACCTACCTATTTCTATCTCCTACACCTCTTTTTCTACTCAAAAAGGAAATTAGAAAGGCTTGACACTTTTTTTTTACCATAATAAATCCACACTGACTGTTTTTCCATCCGCTTATTACCCTCAGGGTGTTTACAAATTGATTAATAATTTTCAGGAGCATTTCACCATGTATCAAAGTTAAGCTGACAGGCTTCCTCATTTTCATGTTTAAATTTGCCCTTCCTCATCCTTCACAAGTTGTTAAAAGCTAAAGTTCATGAATGGTCTCATCTGAGGCACACAAGGGACATTTTCAAGAGACCCTGATGATTAGATTGTGTCCAGCTTCCCTCCATTATTTCATCTCTGTCCCCCATTCTAGCCTGTATTCCTTTCCCTCAGTGTAAGTTAACCTAAACTGTTCCAAGCACCCCATGGCAATTAGTCTGTTTGGGAAAATTGAATCCAGGAAAGGTTGGTGTTCATCCTCTTCTTCGTGACCAGCTTTCCTCTCATTGTCCACAAAGTAACAGAACTCTAACTTCCAACATCTTTCCTTTATTTCTATAGCATTGAAACACCTCAATTTTAATACCTGTTGTAGTTGTCATTCATTGAACTGTCAGTGTTACTTTTTAAATTTTTCCTTTACCAGTGCATTATCTTGTTGTCGTTAGTTACAGAATTCCTGATTTTGAAGTAATTGCAGAGGGCATGAAGTACCTGTGATATTTTGTGTTTTCCTTCTACAGTGGGACAGTCTGCTGCCATGTCTGTAGGATCTTGCCTTCTAAACATCTGCCAGTTCGTTTGAAGTTTCTTTTCCCTCCCTTCCTAGCCCTTACCTATCAATTTCAAAGTTCAAAGAAACAAGCTCTTTTAAAGTCCTTTGACATTATTCAGCTTCTTTTACTCATTCCTTCCTTTCCTGTAGATCAGAAACCCTTTTGTGATCATTTTCACTCACATTGTCTTCTGTCTTCAAATTCTCAGACACTTTCTTCTTATGACTCAGAATAAAGCATAAAGTAAATTCTTTCACTAATTTCCATTGCCCTCAGAAACAAAAGTAAACCTCTTTATATTTTAACTCTTGTTACACAGCCTGGACAAGATTCACTTTACCAAGGGTAGGCATGTATTCAGCTTGTCACCCCAGAGAAGAGACCAGCCTCCCAGACTGAAAGTCAACTTACAATGTAGTAAATGCCTGAAGAAAATCATATGAAACATCTCAAATGGTTCATATTTTTCCTAGAGTGACCCGCAGTGGACAATTAGCTCACACACTGGCACCTATCAATCACAGAACTGTGCTGGATGGAAGGGACCTCTGGAAGTCTCCAGTCCAGCTCCAAGCAGGAGTAGTGCTAGAGCAGGTTGGACTGGGCTGTGTCCAGATGAGTTTGAAATGTCTACAAGGATGGAAATCAACCCCTTCCCCAGGCCCATTCCACTGTTTCATCACTCTTTCTCCCCACCTTATATTCAGTTAGAATTTTCTGCATTACAAGTTGGGTCCATTGCCTCTTGTTCTGGTCTTGTGTGCATCTGGGAGGAGTCTGGTTCTGCCTTTTCTCCACTCTCCCAACAGACTGCTGCAGATATAAGACCCTCCAGAACCCTGTCTTCAGACTGAGCAAATCCAGCCCTCACCCTCTTTTGTTTCATCATGTGCTCCAGACCCTGACTACCTTGGAGACCCACTCCAGATTGACATTGTCTTTCCTGTGCTGAGCACAGAACTGCACAGACTGCTCAAGATGCCATCAGGTTAGTGCCAAATGGAAGGGAATGATCAGTTCCCTTGACCTGCTGACTACACTGCTACTTGTACAGCCCAGGATGTTCTTGTCCCCCTTTGCAGTGAGGACACTGCTTGTTTGTATTTAAGCTGTTCTTTATCAAGACCCCAAGGTATTTTCCAGCAAAGCACTACCCAACAGCTTAATGCCTTTTTTATACTGTGGTGACCAAAACTGTATCCGGGACTTGAGGCGAGGCCACCCCAGCGCAGAGCAGGACAATCCCCTGCCTTGCCTGGCTGGCAGGGGCCTGATGCCCCCCAGGACAGGGCTGGCCCTCCTGGCTGCCAGGGCACTGCTGCCTCATGTTCATCTTTCCATCTATCAGTACACCCATACCCCTTTCCCTACTGCTGCTCTCCAGCCTCTCAAACACAGCTGAGGCTGCCCCATCCCAGGTGCAGAATCCAGCACTTGCCCTTGTTACACTTCACAGTGATTGCCCAGCCCTTTGTTTTGTCAAGGTCTCTCTGCAGGGCCTCTATCCTTGAGAGAGTCGACAGCTCCTTCCAATTCAATATTTTCAATAAACTTACTTGCTATTCCTTCCAGTCCTGCCTCCAGGTCATTAATGAAGATGCTGAAGAGCAAAGGGCCAAGGAAGGAGTCCCATGGAACCCCACTAGTGACAGGTTGCCAGTCTGATGCGACCCCAATTCACTTGTAACCCTTTGAGCCTGACCCCTGAGTCAGCTGCCCACCCATCATATAACATGCCTGTTCTGGTGTGTGCTGGACATTTTGTCCACAAGGATCCTGTGTGAGACAGTATCCAAAAGGTTTGCCTTTTTAAAAATAAATTACATTTTACTTGCTTTCTTAGATCAGCTAGGTGGATTACCCTGGCCTAGAAGAAAATCAGGTTTCACAAGCAGGACTTTCATGAAGCCATGATGACTGTGACTGACTTGTCCTAAGCTTGTGGGCAGTAGGAAACAAATGTTAGTGAATGTTTCAGCTTGTTGATATAAACTTAAAGACAGCATGTATAAATATGTATAGCATTTCTTATTCAGTTAATACAACCCACACATATTTATTTACATGGTTTGCACTTTCACACACAACTTTTGATTGATTTCCATTCCTTACAGTTTCATTATATTTAGACACGGGTAATGATAGATTATTCTAGGTAATTTTTTTATTACTTGGGATGCATGTTATATTCTAGCTATAAAATAGGTGTTAGTGTAGAAGTGAAATCCAATAAAAATGCTGAAGAACAGTATTTTCCAAATAAGCTACAAAATCAAGGCAAAAATAAACTTATCATTAAACTTTTAAGGAACCAGTCTCATTCAACAAGGAAGCATTACCTTGGTGAGCTGCATGTCAGTTCTGGTTGCCATATTTCTCAAGAGCATAGAACTGGCAGATCTCATCCTCTACCACACAGATTTTGTTTATAGACTCAAAGAGGAAAACAAGCTTTTCAGCTTTTTTTCTCCTCCCAAGTGGTTTCTTATTTTTGAATGAACCAGTCACTGAACTGAAATAGCTGAACAAACATGAAAAAGATATTATCTCTGCACCTGCAGAAGTAGAAAAAGTTTAGTTCTTCAACAACAGTTGTTTAACCAGTGACTTTCACCAAGCCTGCTGTCTGACTTCCGCTGTGTTTCAGCAGCAGCCACTGCTATACAAGGGTAAATAGAAATTTAGGTAATTACAAGAACCTGTATGATCTAACTTCACTCTGCTGTCTAAAATTCAAATAAATCCAATGTACTTTTCCTTAAAAAAGTAAATATGTAGCACAGTTTTAATTTAAAATCATATTAAATATTCCATACCCACTTTGCACTGCACAGTTTGCAACTGTTGGAAATACCACAGCATGTTAATACAATTTTTAGTCCCTAAACTAACAGACAGAGAACTTGGTGTGAAAAAAGACAGAGAAGCACTTGCTGCCTCATCCCACAGAGAATCCAAGTGCATGCTGAGGGCAAGAAACACTAATGGGGTAGCTGTATCTTTCAATATTTAGAACTACATTGAAATAACTTTTGAGAAAACATGTTGCTGGCTTCAAAAAGCTTTTATTTCATGTTTTTGCAATTGTTACACAGGTTTTAAAATATCAAGCTATTCAATCTGTAACATATACATCTTGCTTCACTGCTGCAAGTACGGCTCAACCTGGCCTCTTTGCATCAAATCTGACATTTTTGCTATCCCAGACACAGCTCTGAACCAAAAAGCTGAATGTGCCAAACAATGCTTTTAAAGCTCATAAATTGGTGTGTACTTGTAATAGTTTATTTGTCTCTATCTTCCCTTAATTATAAATGAAAATTCCTCCTAATTTTGCACAGGCTAAGTTGGACAATAAAGAGAATGGTTCAGAATAGAAAACACAGATGCTAAAATACATAACTCTGGGCATGGATGGATTTTATTTTCTGTTTGGCACATCTGTCAAGTACCTAGATCTGATGTGCTGATAAAACAAGACAGCTTACGGCAATAAACATGTCAGATCCATCTGTTCTTCAGGACATTGAGAAGAAAAAGGATGGCTCCCTGTGGTATTCTGTACACTTGAGACCACTCTGGAGAGGTTTCCCTCTGCTGCTGACAGCAATTCAGCTCCACCAGCCTAAGCCAGTGGGTTTCCAACCTTGCTCCCTGTGTTCTACCTGGGCACACTGTATACCTGTGGCTTCCTCTCCCTTGTGGGAATTGGTTGCTGGGACAACGATGTAACTATACTGGAAAGGCCTTGCAAAGTGAAGAAACAAAACCCAGAAAATGAGAGTGAAGCCAATACTGAACCTACCTCAACCAGAATCCTGGCTCCTGTTGTGGCACTCTGCAGCTGCAGGCACCTCACTCTGCATCTCAGACCTGATTCCCACCCCTTGTTCCTCCCCTTTTTCAGAGCCACAGCATCCCTTCTCACACGATGGTCCTTCTACTTGCAGAAATGAAACTGTAAATTCACCAGTCAGGGCAGCCTGTATAGCCCTCAAAACACAGTCAATGATCTAAACAACTGAAGGCAACCCTGAGCAGACAACAGCTGCTCCAGTGTGTGCCACCGTTTGCCCAGCTCACCAGAGTGTGGCTGCAGCCAATGCTGAGCTACAACTCTGGCAGCTACCAAAGAGCCACCCACTGCATGGCTCCAACATGGACCACACCAGCTGGAGCAGAACAAGAACAGAAACAGCTGAGAGGGCTGAGGTGTTAATGACAGAAATCATCTTCCAGCAGTGCTTTAACAAAAGTCACATTTCAGCCACCTGCAGCCACATTCAAGGGGTTTGGCAGTGATTCAGGGGATGTGCTACTTTCTCACAGGAAGGTAGAATTAAAGTTTTTTTTACAGGATATATAGAACCCTCTGATACTGGGCAGACTATAATTATCTTTCTCTCAAGAAACACCCATTCATTTCTTGATTTTGACTGGCAGGAGAAAAGAGGGAAGTAGGTCTCCAGCCTACATGAACACAGGAGCCCCAGATAAAATGCAAAAACTTCAGCTGCTTTCTGGAGACAGCAGCCCTCTGTTTTGGCCATATGAATGTAAGAAATAAGCATGCAAAGGCTCCTTTATACCATATACTGGTTAAATATCCATATTACAGAACCCACCTGAAAAGCAAATATCCAAGAAGTCACAGCTCACTGGAAAAGATTCTGCTTTTCTCTGCCCCTCCAGATTAGTCCCAATTTTGAGAGGTTTTTAAACCTTGTTTCAACTTTCCCCTAAACACTTAAAGCTAGCATTGAGCTGTTGGTGTTTGACAAAGGTTGTAAAAGTTCTCGTGAGAATCCCTTGCTCTGGCTGGAAACAGGCTGATTCTCACAAAGCAGGATGGCCAAACAACCTGTCGTCTGACACAAAGGACTCCACGAGCAGGACACACAAAAATAGGGCATAGATGTTATGAGATGAGATGGAAAGGGCCCATGGAGCTGGAAGGATGCCCATTCCAGAAACTGCAGCCTCTGCCATGCACTGCCAGGTGGAGCTGATCTGGAGATGCCAGGTGTGCACACGTGGATGTGGCACTCGGATGGTGTCTTAGGTTACAATGTCAGACGTAACCAAACATCTGTATTCTATCACCATCTTCATAAGCTGTTAAAACCAGTTGTGGCAGTGTTCTTTATCTTGTCCATGACCCTCCCTGATAACTCCATTGAGGGGGAGGGTATCTTCTGCTAATGGGCCATTGAGTCTTATTGCATGACTCATGAAATTACATCATCCCATTGTGAAATGCTCTGCCCAGGGGAGGAACCAAGCATTCCTACCTGGTTATAATCTGTGGCTTGGAAGACCATGAGCAGCCTTACCGACTGGATTCCCAGAGGACAAAAGCTACATAACTACCAGTGGACCTTCAGAAGAAGACCAGACACTTGTAAAGGATCACTGCTTCAACAGAACCACATCTATCACTTCAACAGGACTGCAGCCATCATTTAATTGGATGACTACAAGCACTCTGACAAACAGGCTGTCAGGCTGTATCCTGAGTCTGTCAGTTTAAGCCAGTGTCTTCTGCCTTTATTTTAATTTTCCTACTTAACTGTAGTTCTGACTTTGAATTTCCCACTGGTTTGTTTTCAAACTAGTACAGAAGGGCAAGTGAATTTGTATAAATGTGCTTTGCCCTCCAGCTCATCATGCAACATGCGCATCAATAGCCAGCAAGGTGGGTTCTAGAATGGACAGAGGCTCTGGTGAAGCCCTATAAAACCACAGGCAAACCACGGCAGTCTTGCAATGCATGAGAGAGGACAAAGCTGGATCAGACCCATACTGACTCACTCCACTAAGCAGCAGAAGCAAAGGATTAAGTACATCACCCACTGTAGTTAAAGAAAGTCAGGCACATTATCAGTAGCTTAAAAAAGCCTGGCAAAAATTGAGAAGGAAAAAACCAAGCAATCAGAGCTGAGGGTCTGATTACTGAAACCCAGAAATACCTTTTAGAAAGCTGGCCTTATTTGCTGCAAATCAGTTTCAGCAGGCAATTTGAAGCTATCACACCAGCATGCTGTTATGTGTAAGTTAATAAGCATTTACTACTGATGGTTTCTGCAGTGGCTGTTTAATTTTTAATCATATCCTTAATTTACTGTTTACAGTTTTATCCAATTAAAGTGTGTGCATGTGTGTGCATCTGTGACAGGGAGAACATGGAAACCTGCATTTAATCAGAAGCACAAAGCCTTGCTTTTTAAATTATGAGATACATGTGTCTCCTGCTTGAAAAATTTTCACACAGCCCTCTTATTTTCCAGGAGAATGTCATCTCAGGCTGTTATGTTGCACCATTCTCCTGTTAGAAATGGGCACCACTGACCTCTCTGTGCAATGCTGTACCTGGAGTTTGGAACTGAATGTCATTAAAATAGGCAGTGCTAAGAACTGGGCAGTTTTTCTGGCACTTTCCTGGACAGAAATCTCAGCACTGCTTTTTATCTGTGGATCAGGCATTTAGGTAACACCCTGGGTCACCCTCATCCTCCTCATCTACATTTCAATCTTGTATTAGATTCCTGCAGTCAGAAAAACTAGATGTACTGAAGGGATGGAAAATGGACCATTTATTTTTAAGCACTGAAAATTTTTCACGATGATCAACAGTATAAAGTTTTCAATTACAGAGTGAGAGTAAATAAACCAAGTGATAGAGCTCCAAAGAAACCTGGGTGATGATGGAAGGACAGAGATTAGAACATCTCAGAGCCCAAGAGATGAGCTAATCACAAATAAAATAATATTACTTTCCTATTACTACCTGACATGCTGTTTGGTGTAATGCCAGTGATTAACTAAAATATCAAAAAAGGAGTGCCAGAAATGCACTCAAAAAGAGGCATAATTTGGTTGATATGGATCCTGGCAGAGCCCTCAGGAGGTGATCTGACACCCAGCACAACTCCCTGTGCCTTCCACATTCACACTGCCTCCAGTCACAGGCTCAGCTGTACAGCAAATTAGGACAGGCAGCAACAGGACTGCACAATCCTCAGACAGAGACTGCTCTCACTCCCAGCAGGCAGAAGCTGAAGAGAAAAGGCAGGAGCCTTTGTTTCTCCCATGTAGCATCTCCTCCAAGGAGAGATGATGGCAGGTACTTTGAAGAGCTCCACAGCAAAGGTTTAAATGGAGCTATACAACCAGGGCTCAGCCTTCTTCTGCTGTGTTCATGGCTCAACAGCTGGATACTCACATCCCACTACAGCTGCATGTATTCCCTGCAGCCTTGAGAGCGATGCTGAAAAGCCCAGACTGCCATCTGCTTTATTTTGCTCTCAGAAATTAAAAAAAAAGGGAAAGATGTAATTCTATCCCTCTGCAAATATAATACCTTCAATTTCACTTCTTTTTCTCTGCAGCACAAGGAAGGTACAGATAGGAAATCAATATGTTCATAGAAAAAATAAACATCTAAAGTTCCCATAAGAGGAAGAAACTGCAGGGCTCTAGCTATAGATGTCTTAACAATGGCAGAACAGGTTGGATTAATGTGCTGAGGTAAAAGACTAACAAATGGAGAAGGATAAACTGCTTTTAGCATAAATGCTACATATTACAGCACCCTTTTCCAGAAGCCACTGCACTCTGCAGCCAGAGCACAGGGAGGCTGCACATGGCCTTTGCACAGGAACTGTTCCTAAAAAAACCCAGCCCAGGAACGCTGGTGAGGAGTCTGTGCAGCCCTGCACTCCAGGAACTGGACTCCTGTGTTTCAAACAAAAGCTGTTGGCATCAGCCAGGCAGCTCAAAGACAGCTTCAGCTCTTGTTTTCTTCTCTGCCCCTGGGAGCAGGAACTTGCAGCGTGGAAGGAGGAGACTGTGTAATAAAAAGGAGACAGGAAGGTCTCCAGTAGGCTCCGAGTCCTAAAGATAGCAATGAAACTAGCATGAAGGGAAGGAGGAAATCACCCTCCCACATAAGAGGAAACCCCAAAATAAAACCTTTTGGCAGATGGTAAAGGCTTTAGTATTCAATAAAAAGACTGAGCTGCATGAGAATGCAAGAGAGCTTTAAAGGAGACAAAGAAAGCCCAAACAAAGGACATATGAAGAAGTTTGGTTTTTTCAGTCACCCTTCTGTATCACTGTTCATTTTTGATAGCTTTTACTGGCTTTTCTGTTTAATTGAAACTATGCCCTAATTAATCATATGAAACAGAAGAAGTTTTCAGCAAGTTTTCTGAATTATAAGGTAAAAGTTCAGTTCCTAGTGGGCATTCCATCTGGGGCTCTTAGCCTGGTCCTGGCCTTCCTGTCTAAGACTGGATCAGCTCCACAGAGGCAACAAATCCACAAACAAACAAAAAAACCTTATTTAATATTTATATCAGGCTCAACCATATCCAGATGAAAGAAGAACTCAGAGGACTAAGATCTGTCTAACTGCACTTATTAAAGCACTCATGTCTGAGAAAAATTGCTGAAGTGAAGGTAAGTTATAAACCTATCCCAAGACAATATATAAAATGCGTCCATGTCTGCTTCTGACTAAAGAATTATTTAAATTACAACTAAAAAGAAAAAAACCAAAACCCTTAACCCAGAACATGCAACTCCTTAAACGTTCACCTATGAACACCTAAATGTTGCTTTAATTCCACTACCAGAGAATAGTAATTAGGCTTAATTAAAAAAAAAAGTTAATATAATAAGAAAGATGATGTTATCACTTGTAGAAAAAAGTGCAATTTAAAGGCATAGCATAACCAGATTTTACTAACAGATACCGATAAAGAAATAAAATTACTATACTAAGTGCAAGTTTGCTGTCAAATTAGCAGTGGGAACATCACTTGTTACACTCCTGATTCTGAAAAGCAAAAAGTAGGAAAAGCTACTGCCTACTTTTCTCCTATTAAATTTAGTTGTCCCAAATTAAATGGCAAGTCCTCCATCTTACGGAGGCAGGAAGTTCCAGAGGGCAATATATTGCACCTACCACAGGCACCAGTTTTAGAAGGGCACAAATGATCTCTGGCAGTGGGTTTTGTTCTTTGTTGCTTATTTGAGGAATGTGAACAATGAGTTCAACTGGACACCAAAGTTTTAGCTGGATAACACAAGATGTGACAAAGACTCTTCAAACTGCTTAAGCTAAAAGACAGCATAATAGTTTTTATCTTTGATTATGGCATTTTAGCATTGAGCGTGACTATAAAGTATAAGATAAAAGTGCCGCTTTTACTTTCATTTCCAGCAGTGATTATGAAATTAGGATTGCAAATAACATAGGCAGTGCACATCATCAAAAGAGATTTTGAGACCAAGTGAAAAATACGTCTTATATAGTTAAGAAAAAACTTCTAAATATCATAAAATATCAAAACTATATTTTTGATACAGTAGAACTGGCAACAAATTGTATTTTTCTATTTGACAAAGACCTATGCTGGGTTAAAGAGTAGAACCCTTATGTTTTTGTATTTGTGGTTTTAAGTTATGAAAAGGTTTATGGATTTGATCCAAAGGTCAGCAAAGTCATTGGTACCCTTCATTGATTTGAATGGGCTTTACAGTCTCACGCTGTAGAGGAAAAATGGGGTTGATCCTGTTCTCATTTTCACTAGCTTCAATTTCTCTGCAATCAGTGGAGCATTACTTTTTTCATTTGCCCACACAGAACCAAGAGCAAAGTTGAGGTCTCCAGTTTTCAAAGGGAGATAATTGGGATAAAGCCAAATCATAGCTGGTGGTAGACATAAATTTAGATTCTTCTTACTAGAGAAGCTAGTCTTGCTATTTGTTTACTGTGCTAGAATTGGTACAGAATGTGTGCACGAAGAGTAAGGATCAGTTTTAAGTCAGCTAAAGACTTTCCCAAAGACTCTAATCAAATTAATTATGAGCAGTAGAAACTTAAGGAAGATCTATCTTCCTTAGGAAGTTCCACTATCTTTAGGTGCTCCTAAGTTCTAGAGAAATCCCTGATAGAAGGAGTTTTCTTCTTGTCCCAGCATCTATTTTCCTTCCTCACTTAAATAGCCTGGGTTCAGAGCATCTGGATTAAAAGAAAATGGTAAAGAAATCTGTAAAACACATATTCTCACACCAGATTATCCTGTGATCAGCTAAGCCATGTAGAAGTAAAGTAAAATTCCCACAGTGACATTTCCATTACTAGAGAGAACCAAAAAGTTGTCAAGAACAGCAGTAACAGTATAATAGAGGAAAACATGAGTTGCTGACAAAGCAACAGTCACACATTTTAGTGCTTATCACAGCAGCTGATATTTAAGAAGGGAGAAAGAAAACTTACCAACAAACAAATCTAGCAAGCAAATATCAGTAAAAAATAATAATTCACTGGGAAAGAGCTTATTAGGATTAGAAGAAAATAAACCACAATTTTTATTATGCAATCTGAGATAAACCTCTACACCTAAAGGAAACATGTCTAGGAAAAAGACAAAAAAGCTCATAGGTGTCTCAAATTATGAAGATACATCCCAGAAAAAAGACATTCATTACCTTGATGGGCTATAAGGGCTGGCTGCCTTTTGATGACCCTCAGAACCTCCCAGGTTTAAGGAGAGACATAGAAAAGTCAACACCGTCAGTAGTTAGTGTCACAGTCAACTGCTGTAACAGAATGGATGGGAGCCACGCAGGCGGGCATTAAAGCAGCTCTGGAGTCTACAGAAAGATCTGTTCAGAACCTACCCAGGTGACAACTGATTTATCAGTGGAGCTTTAGAGGTAGAAGTATCCTTCCCTTCCTCTTTCCTATCTCTTTCATCTGAAATACAGTTTGTTTGCTTCAAAGTATTTCAAGTTTAGACTGAGAATTATAACTGTTGTGATACTGGGAGTGATCAGTGTGGGGAATTTTCAAAGGTTTATCTGCATTCTTAATTGCCTGATACTTTTAAAAGCTGGTCCATTGTCTAAGATGATTGCTCCTTCCACCATCCAACATTCTTTAAAACACAGTTGGACTATCCTGGCACCCTATGACAGAAAATTACAAGGAACTGCTGAAAAGTGTTTCACATAGCTACACTCTCTGGAACAAAGTAAAGAAAGTCTTCAGCAGACAACTGTAGTCTAATCAGCCCTCTAAACATTTAGACTAGGGGAAAAGAAATAAAATAAAACTAGAGCAGGAGATATTAATTTCTTGGTCCAACTTTAACAACAATCCTCAGTTCCTCAGGAATTCTTAAAGGGATGAAAACCAAAAGAAATAGAGTAAGAAAGAAGGCTTTTCTCTTTATTCCTAAGAAAGACTGGAATTACCTAACACTTTAACGAATGAAGGAAATGGCATCACCATTCATTCCCCATCTCTACCTCTGACATATGCCAAAGTGGAAAGAAAACAAAAACCACAGGAGATTGGAGAGTAAACTTTAAGAACAGAAACTCTGCATCACTGAAGAAGGCGAAATCAGTAAGAATTTCCTCCTTTTGCTGTGCAAGACCTATTTTTCTTTAAAATCTTTCTCTCAAAATCCAGCTCCTGAAAGTCCTACACAACAGTGGACTTTCAATGTGGAAAAGCTAGAGTCTGCTGACTGATGCTACCAGAAGTAAGCCTCTTAACTGGTCTCACTAAAGAAAGAATATGACAAAATTACTTGTTTCCAGGCCCAGGTGTTGGAGCTGCTTCAACTCCATCTCATTTCATGAATTGCCAGCTGATGGCAGCTGGGTGTGCCAGACAAACGGACTGGGAAAATGTGAATCCTCTTTCTAGTGGAGAGGACTCAAAACTCCAAGACCATGTTAATGTACATGCCTTCAGACTGCTCAAGCTTGCAAGGGAACCTTGACATGCCTTTTTGCTCACATACAAAAGTCTCTAACTTGCTTATCTCTACAGTCGCTGAGGGAAGAGATCCAGCCCTCTTGTGCAGCTGAACAAGTATGCCAAGTCAGAGTCCTGACATGTTTGTTATACCAGGCTGGCTGGATACAAGACACTGTGCCAATCCTGACCCTGAGTATTTTCTAATCAGGTTGTCTTCAGGTGGAAGCCTCTGATTAAGCCAAATGTACATAAACAAACTATTCCAATAATGTGGATAAACATAACCAAGAATAAGCTCTAAGATGTGGATGAAAACTTAGTGGGATTGAGGAGCTTCAGAACTGTGGTACTGCCAAGTGCGAACTGCCTAAAACTCAACTTATCATGCTGACCCTGAGAAAAATAATCAAATATTGACTCAGTGCTCTCCAGGTGATACCTCTGGAAAAACAGAAGTTCTTACAGAGCTGCTCACTGCTGATTTTCTCAATGTATCTTTTCTTTGTATAGGGAACTTCTAATAATTTATGTGACTGGCATGCACTTTTACTGATAAAAATAATTTTCAATTTTAAGATCATACAATAGAGCTGTAGTTGAACTGCCGACAGAGAAATAAGTTGTTTTAAAAATAACAATTCTCTGCCACATTTTCATTCACATTCCTGTTTCAAATTAAGGCTGCTGTATTTATGCTGTCATCTATGGAATTAACACCAAAAAATTACAGGTGTTTCATGAGTACTTATGCTCTGTAGAGGTAAATAATGTACTTTTTAAAAACGGCTCAGAATTTTGTTAGAAGTCAGAACTTGAATGTCAAGGACCATAAGACCATTGTTAATAGGCTTCAATTTATTATTTTATAGGAAATCAATTTCAATTAAAATACATTGAAATGGTGACTGGGAAAATTCTATAATATTGATCTTATGGGAGAACCAGCATAGTTAAAATTATTAATCATACTTGAGCACGTCATAAAACACTAGGCTAGTACCCATGCTTTATGATCAAGTAAAATAAAGGCTTTAAAATAACCCACCCTTTCCTTTGTGGAATATGCCAGATATCTGCATACTGCTTAGTAAAAAAGAAACAGTGCATAACACTGCTGACTGCCTATGTATAACTAAGTAAATGAAGGTGCTCTATCATATGAAGCATAAATGCCATTAAGAGTAAACTTTTATTTGAATAGAACTACATTCATTTTTAAAATTACAATACAGAAAAGCTTTTAAAGTATGTGTATGAAGAAAAAGAGAAGCTTTTAAATAAAACAGGTTCTTTTTACACAACACAGAAAAGCAACTTCACAAAGGGATAAAAAGGAGAGGGTTTTTTCCTGCCTCCCTTGAATCTTTCCAGTAATTAGAAATTTTTATTGCACGGGCCATAAATGCTAGTAACAACAGGAAGAAAAATGCTTTTGAACTCTTTGGCAACACTCACCTTCAGGGATTCAAAACAGCAAAACTTTATTCTACATTTTCAAAAAAGCTTTAAGTGACTTTCATGTTTGTTGGAACTGCCAATATCGTGAAGCACTTTACAAACAGGACACATTCATGTAGGCATAGCTATACCAGTTTCATAAAATCAGCAAGATGATGTTACCAAAACTCATCTGAGGGAAGAGGGCAATTCATCCAGCTTTCAGACCATTTTTTTCCTAGCATGGGAGTTTACATCTAGTCTTAGCAAGTGGGAATTTATCTGATCCACATTCAGTCATCTACTGTGTAGACAAATATATCTGCCAACCATTCCAAGTGTCTGTAATAATTGATGGAGAGCAACAGGTGTAATTCATCTGATGTGTCTGAGGTGTGACTGCTGGATCTCAAATACAGAGGATGTGCAGCTACTACTGAATGAACATGATAGTAGGATTGCTTAGAGTCTCCGTGGAAGGCAGAAGCACCCAACTGAAGGTGTGCCAAGTTAGGCTTTGGCACTTTTGTCACCACTGAGGTTGCCAGTGACGATATTTTAGTTTGTAAAAAACTTCCTGTGAATTACTTGCTTCTTAAGACTGTGAGACAGATTTTCAATGGATACTAAAGAATTAGGCAGGGCAATACTCTTCCAAATGCATCAATTCTGAATGCTGGAGAGCCCAAGGGAATGGGACTATAGAGAGGGAATAGGATCTGGGGATCTGCCTAAACATCACCTACTACTGTTAGATGCCGAGTAGTGGGACAGATGGATACCGGATCCAACTGAGAATGGCACTTCTTGTCCTCTTATTTCCAATGCTGTACACTCAGCTTGACCAAAAAAAGTGTTAATTGATGAAGACAGTAAGGATTGAAACAGAAGCACAGCCGTGAAAATTTCCATGTACTTTCTAAGGGGTCAGAAGTATAGTGAGGACTCTGATTTCCTCAGTTCTTTTATAAAACAACTATCAAAGGCAGGAAGGAACAGGACAAGGGCTAGTGGCAGACTGAAAAGAGGGTAGCTTTAGATTGAACACCAGGAAGAAATTCTTTACTGTGAGGGTGGTGAGACACTGGAACAAGTTGCTCAGAGAAGCTGTGAATGCCTCATCCCTGGAGTTATTCAGGGCCACATTGGATGGGGCTCTGAGAACCCTGGGCTAGTGGAAGGTGGCTGGATGTGCCTGTATGGCAGGAGGGTTGGACCTAGATGGTCTTAAGGTCCCTTCCAACCAGACCATTCTATGATCAATCCTAGTTTTATTCTATGTTTGACTTCTGGAAAAATCTCATTAGAAATCATAATTACGTTACATTGTAAATGGCACCATCTTACAATATGATTTATTTAAACATTGTGTGAAAGACTGTACCTATTCCTGGAATCCCTTTTACCAGCCTGTTCTTTGTGAATGGGTGAAAACAAGTGATTTCCACTGGCACTGATCACAAACAGCTGTTGTTAAATAACAGACTGACTGCTGAAAGCTTTCCTATTTAGCTAAAAGTCTTTCATGGCTGGCTGCAGCACAAACAGCAGTAGTTTACTTTTTTCCCATAAACTTTGAGAAAATTTGTTTTTTCTCTTTCCAATTTACACGAGTGAGAAAATACATACATACATACATACAGTGTATATATATATAGATATATATAGAGATATATTATATATATAGATATATATAGAGATATATATGTATCTATATATATACACACACATATATGTATGCTTTTATATACATGTAATATATATATATATATTCACCAAACATGTAAGACAGTATTGGGCATGCATTAGTTCAGAAGGACTAAGCATTCTGGATCAAACTGACCAGTAGGCTGACTTTTGAGAAATTTGAAAATGAGGAATGAAAAAAAACCACATCAACATCAATAAAATAATAAGAAAAGCAGACAAATGCAATCATGTTCTTGCAGTCATACAAAGCAGCTAATGCTACATTACCAGTAGACTGAGTTGCAATACTATGTATAGAAACATATAAAAATACAAGCACGTCATAACATTATACAGCTAAAATCTTGCCAGACAAGTTCATCAATACAAATTTCATAGGTCCTATGTTTCCTTATTCACATTCTAAAGTAATATACTACACATATTGAAGGACAATTCTGTGCTAAACCTATCCACAGTGCATTACAATGTATTGTCCAGTGTATTGGAACTTATTTTACCTGTCAGCTGAATCACCTGGTTATTTGATATGAATATATATTAGCATCACAGCAATAGTTTAAAGGTAACTAACAGTCTCACAGCAATGCAATGGTCTGCCAGGGACCATTGACTGCATTGCAAAGTATATTCCTCAGGTTAGAAGCCAGACACTTGAAATTCAAGTAACTGAAGCCAAAGATGGAACTTGATATTTATCATCACTGATGCATGTACATTAGATATTTTATCTTTGCTCAGATACACATTCCACATACAATATTGTGTTTCAGCTAAAACAAATGAAAACCATATAGAACCCTTCAGTGCATACTTGCAACGTGAAAAAAATATTTTCAGACATCTTTACAGTGGCTAAAGTCTGAAAAGTCTCTCATGAAAAACCACGGCTTCTGATTCCAGAGCTACATCCTCTGTTAAGTGATGAAACTGTCCTTGACTGGAATGGGAAAAATACAACAAAGACTGCTCTTTTGTAGTCTAATGGGTGGCAAAGTCATTTTACAGTCCTAGAAAGCAGTGTTAGGAACAAGTGCAATGATTCCCGCAGTTGTACAGGAAAAAAGGACATATAATAGAAAGGAGTAAAAGGGATATGGACATTTAGTGAAAATAAACCCATATTGAGAAGAAGGTTAAGATTTCTTTACCTGTAATCAGGCAATTTATCATGCTGAGTTCTGGAACACAGTTTTCATGTTCTGACAAGGGATAAACCACTGTTATTGGGTAATTTCTGACAGTGCTTTCATGATACACTTTGTGTTCAACTCACAAGGTCTCTCAGACATTTTGGAGCGTAACAGGAGCGCAGAGCAAAGGAAACTGGCTGGGAATTATGCTTGCTGAAGCTCTTCTGAAAAAGCAAGTATTTTTTTCTGTGCCTTAGACAGATGCCATGCATGCAGCATATGCAAGAAATAGTTGCATAGTACTCTGTGCTCCGGGAAGAAAGGCCCTTCCTGACTAGCTGGAAGCTTCAGGGTTAGGTGAAAGAAAAAGGTAAGATCAAAAAAATGAAAACAAAAGAAGTGATGTCTGATAAGAAGACAGTCGAGATTTCAAATGCTGCAGGCCTTGAAACACCACAGGTATATGAAACTAAGGTTCCTTGGATGCCAAAATCTTGAGTCCAGAATATACTACACAGAATGTACTTCTTTGCAGGGGTGACAAAGAATTGTGCTGATCTCAAGCAACATTTCTTCAAGGAACCTGAAGGACAGTAGGCAATAACTGTTCAGACACCACAGGACCCATAAAGTCTACAGGAGGGGGACAGCAAGCTGCAATTGCTTTCTCTTAACAAGTTGACCTTCTAGTCCTGTGCTTGGCAAGTTCCCATATTCTCAAAATTTCTGACCACTCAAGCCCCTTTTCAGTCAGGTTTGTAACTCCAAATCATTCATGCTGTTTACTGGACCCACCACAGCAAGAAAGGTCTTATTATGTGGGAAATCAGAAGATGGGACTGAGTCTAGTACTCTAAAGTTTTGATTATGGAAAATGACAATAAATCTCACATGGTAGTGATGAAACTTGGTATGACAGTGCTCAGGTTCCTCCCAGCTCTGATATCCATATGGACAAAGCAGATAGGGCGAAAAGGAAGTGGCATCATGTTTCTGATAGAGTGGGAGGGTTCCAAATTTTCATCAAGCCAGCCTTTAATACTAACAGGCTGATAATGCTGCCAAAATCCTAGGAAAACACTTCTGTAAATGAGGGTTTCATGGTCCTGACTTGCTCACCACACATATCCTGAAGGCAATGCTTCTGTTACAAAGATCCTCTAAAACCCAGTCAATGACCCAACACTAGAACACAAGGCCCTTACTTGTTACTTGCTCAGTTATAGAATCATAGAATATTTTAGATTGGAAGGAACCTTAAAGGTCATCCAGTTCCAACACCCCTGACATAGGCAGGGACAACTTGCACTAGACCAGATTCCAATTTGGCATTGAACACTTCCAGGGATGAGGCAGCCACAGCTTCTCGGGGCAACCTGTTCTAGTACCTCACCACCTACACATAAAGAATTTCTTCCTTATATACTATATACTATCTAAACCTACTGTCTTTCAGTTTGAAGCCGCTACTCCTTGTCCTATCCTTGCCCTTGAAAAGTCCCTCTTCAGCACCTTGTAGGTCACTTTTAGGTACTATAGAAGGCTGATGTAAAGTCTTGTCCTTCCTGAACCTTTCCAGGCTGAGTAATTCCAACTCTCACAGTCTGTCTCTACAGAAGAGGTGCTCCATCCCTCTGATCATCTTCATGGTCCTCATCTGTACTCACTCCAACAGGTCCATGTCCTTCTTCTTCAGGGCACCATTCCTGGATGCAGCACTGCAGGTGGGGTCTCATGACAGCAAAGCAGAGGACAGAATCACCTTCCTTGACCTGCTGGTCCCACTGCTTTTGATGCAGCCAAGGACATGTTTGGCTCTCTGGGCCACAAGTGCACATTGCCAGTTCACGGTGGGCATCTCATTAACCAACACTCCAAGCCCTTCTCCTGAGGATTGCTTTCAATCCATGCTCCACCCAACCTGCATTCATGCTTTGGATTGTCCCAACCCAGCTGCAGGACCTTGCATTTGGCCTCACTGAACATCATGAGGATTGCATGGGCCCACCTTTCCACCCTGGCCAGGCCGCTCTGGATGGCATCCCTTCCCTCCAGAGTGTCAACAGCACCACACAGCTCGGTGTCTATGGCAAACTTGCTGAGGGTGCACTGGATCCCACTGTCCATGCCACTGACAAAGATGTCAAACAGTGCCAGTCCCAATGCCAAGCCCTGAGGAATGACCCTCACCACTGGTCTCCACTTGGGACATTGAGCCATTGACCACATCTCTCTCAGCGTGACCATCCAGCCAATTCCTTATCCAGTGAATAATCCATCAAAACCATGTCCATCCATCCATCCATCCATCCATCCATCCATCCATCCATCCATCCATCCATCCATCCCATGTCTCTCCAATTTAAAGAAAAGGATGTCATGTGGGACTGTCTCAAATGCTTTGCACAAATCCAGTTAAATATACCAGTTGCTCTTTCCTCACCCATCAGCTCTGCAGCCTCATCATAGAAGGCCATCAAATTTGTGAGGCACAATTTGGACTTAGTGATGCCATGTTGGCTGACACAAATCCCCTCCTTACTTCCTGTGTGCCTCAGCACAGTTTCCAGAAAGATCTGTGTTAAGGAATACACTCAGTACAGGTAGCTCAGTGAGCAGCTGCAGTGAGAGCTGCAGATTGAGCTCTGGGTGGCAGGAGCCTGAGGCAAGAGGCTGAGAACTGGCACCCACCCTTTGCATAGCAAAGGGCCCAGGGACCTGTGGCACCAGCCAGCTGACTCAGAGACACAGCAGGAGCCAGTGACTCAGCAGGAAGAGCCCAGACCTTCCTCTGTATCATAAGGATACAGAAACCCAGGGTTTCCTTTGTTCCAAAGCAGCAGCTTGAGCTTATTTTGTTGCTGTACCATGATAAAGCTATTTTAAGAATTCTGTGATCTGAGACTCTGCTATGGGAAACCCTGGGCTGAGCTGGTAAGGAATCCTTGTTTGCCTGTGAGAGTAGTGTGTGTGTAGGGAGTCAAGCTGTGCACACATCAGCCTGGAGACACCCACTGTAGAGGGGCTTTGCTTCCAGCACTGAAATCTCTGGTAGCAAGAGTGTGACTGCCTGAGAAGGGTGGGACAGAAAAGTTTCCTTAACATCTGTTCTATGATCTTGCTGGGCACAGAGGTGAGATTGACCACCCAGTAGTTTCCCCAGTCTTCCTTTATTCTGTATTTAAAAATTAGGGTTTCCATCACTGGAACCGGACTGGACTGCCACAACTTCTCAAATACGATGGATAGTGGCATTGCCACTTCATCTGTCCCTTGGGACCAGTGGATACACCTCATCAGGTCCCACAGACTTGTGCACCTTCAGGTTCCTTGATCCTGATCTCCTACAACTGGTTCTTTGTTCTCCCAGCCCCTGCCTTTGCCTTCTGTGGCTGGAGAACTTGCCAGTGAAAATTGAGGCAAAAAATTTGTTGAGTACCTCAGCTTTCTCCATGTCCTGGGTAACCATATCTCCCATATTCTTCCAGAGAAGACTCACATTCCCCCTAGTCTTCCTTTTATCACTGGTACACCTATAGAAGATTTTCCTGTTGCTGCTGACATCTCTGGCCAGCTCTAATTCTATCAGAGATTTAGCTTTCCTAACCTGATTCCTGCTTCTTACTTTCTCAACATTTCTCCCAGGCTATCTGTTCTTGCTTCTAGTCTCTGTAAGGCTTCCTTTTTGTGTTTGGGTTTGCCCAGGAGCTCCTCATTTATCCATGCAGGCCTTATGGCATTTTTTGCCTGATTTCTTTATTGTTGGGATACATCACTCCTGAATTTAGATGCAGATGAGATGCAACTCTGAAGGCCCTCTAATTTCGCTTCTGGAAGAATACAGTGCTAGGGTACCTTAACAGATGTTGAATAGGACTATGCTGGAAATGGGAGGGAGGGAGGGAATCAGTGTTACTGTGACTCCCATTGGGCACATGTGTATTTCAGTAACTGAGTGTCAGTGCAGGATGAACAGAAAACTTAGTGAAGAAATATTTTCAACAGGTATCAACTGCTGAGATGATTTTCAATGAGGCACAAAGCTTTATTCTAACATGTTTTGCTAGGAGAACTACTATCCTGGCAGGATAATCAAGTAGCATTTCTGCCCTATATGAAACTCAGAGAGGAACTTAGAAGGGGGCCTAACATCACCCTAAATGCAGGTTATCATTTAATCCAAATCCAAAAATGCTTCTCAAGCTCAGCCCTATGAGCAGATTGCTGTATGTGGATGCTTTGCAGAGAAACACACACAGCACTGTTGTACCACTTTGAGGACAGTCTCTTCTCTGCTAGCCCAAAGCAGGACTCACATTGAAAAATCTCAGAATAACTTCTTCCTTCTCTGTGTAGTTATGTAAGGCTTTTTATAAAAAAATGATCTTTCAACTCAGGCTTACAGTGATAACAGTGTAATAATGGTTTTCCAACAGTGTGCAGCTCTCCCCAAGAGACACTGGAAGATATTTTGTCAAATTAGTTCCTCAACATCACTAAGTCTGGGGAAAAAAGCACAGATCAGTAGTTGGGCCTGTGCCCTTCTATCCTAGTGGAGGTTGGAATAGTGTTTCTACCAATAATAGCCTCAATCAGGCAATCAGGCAGTTCTTGCTCCAAAGAAAAGTCTTCCTAAAACTCAAGACAAGACTTCAATTACACAATCACATACTATTCTGGCTTTAAGAGACTGGATGGTGTGTCTTGAATGAAGAAGAATGAAATGGTTTTAAGTCACTTTCTGAAACAGGAGTAGAAAAGAATGCTATTGAGTTTTAAAAATGAGGTTAACTTTCTCTGCAGACAACAGAACACAAAGCCACTTAAAATATCTGGTAACTATTATATAATGCTCTTTTAAAACTTTCCCTGTTCGATCCGGCTTCAACTGGGGTATGTACTAAAGTCAGTGGAAGCCTTTTTGCTGACATCAATGGGTTCTGAATTAGAACCTCATTCCTTGCAACCCAGCTTGTGTGCTACATTAATTCAGAAATGGGTTTTAACAGCTTCTTTCACCTAACAGTCTCCTGAGCTGTGCACTGAGAGACAGAGGGCTTGTCCTCCCCTCTTTTTGGAGGACAGCAAAGCACAGCATAGCAATAGCTACAGTGTGATCTGGACTTTGTGAGTGCAATTTCCAAAGGGCAGAAACAGCTTTTCACAGGAAAAATGTTCTCCAAGTGTTAAACAAAACAAAACAAAACAAAACAAAACAAAACAAAGTTACAGAAAAAAACTATTCCAGTAACCTGGATCAGGAACATATAAATCATAATAAGAATATGAATGGACACAGTTTGGAGAAACTGGGAATGGGGACAGAACCACTTTTAGAGAACAACTGACATACCAAGAGCTTTACAAGTTGTACTGTGGTTGAGAAATAATATCTTAAGCATAGCACTTCCATCAAGCACTTACAGTGGACACACACTCCAGCTTATCCACTGAAGGTGGACAATGAGGTGATAAGGGACCAGAGAACTGCTGTCATCCTGTCACTCACTGTTCCCCCACCCTGGAATCAAAGAATGAACATGGCTTTTCTGCACAGGGGAATGTTCTTATAAACTCTTGTTCTGCCCATAACTTCAGCTCTATTTAGGAAGATGGAAGTAAACAGAGTTTTGGTTCCCCTAGCTTTTTGAAAGAAAGAGTCTGCTCAAGCACTCTGTTTTTATTCACCTGGGAGATGCCTGCTTTCATATTATCCCTGGTGGACCAATAACACATGAAGATTATTGGCTTTCAGACAAGATGTTTACAGTCCATCAGGTCCATTCACAGATTTGTGTATTAAAATGGTATTTGTGTATTGTTTCACTGATATGAGTTTGGATTAGCGCCACTGTTTTCCTCCCTGCAAGGACAGAGAGCTCTTGCTCCCTCACACAGTCATGCCCAGCTGAGCTCTGGAACACAGGGCAACAAGCACAAGCTCTTGTGGCTGGTGGTCACGCCAGTGGCCACCCAACCCTAAAAATCACAGCTTTGAATGCAGCATGTTCTGTCTCTCTGAGCTGACCCACCCTACTACCATCTGGGCGGTGGCTCACACAGTTACACTGTAATAGACCCCAGCAAAGCAAGGAATAAATTCTTCTGACAGAAGTTCTCAGACTGAGCCATTTCCCCAAGGATATACTGGAGCGGCTCTGAAGTGCAGCACAATGGCCAACACCATTGTGGGAGAAGGCAGCCAGAGCTGCAGACCTCCAGCTTTTTGTCAAGCTTGTGCTGCCTTTCACACAGCACACACTGCCTTGCCATTAGGGGATCAGAGTATGTGAGAACATTCCCTCTGCACGGCACAGAGACTACATGAAACACACATCCATGCATCCAGTGCTGATCTGTCCTTCACAGCCCAGCACATGCTTATTCCTTCTCTTACTGAAGTCCAAACTTGTATCCTCAACTGCATGGGCAAAGAATGCAGCATCAAAGGGTGCTGCCCTGAATCCCTTGGAATGGGAGTCACTGCTGCCTAAGCGAGCCCAAGTCATACACCAGTTATGTGTCCAGAGGGGAACCAGAGATAAACAATTCACATCACAGGAAATACATAGCTCTCAATGTAACATACGAGTCTATGCAGGAATCTATCTGGATAGCAGTGATCAACTGATCCAAATTTATAGCTAATGTGTCTTCATTGTCCCATATCAATCAAATTCCAACTTCCATAAGCAGGCCCATAACAGTGTTGGTGGATGACCAGAAATTTGCAGTCCATCAAACTCTCAAGTAACATTCCAGATTCGGTGGAAGAGAGAACCTGGCCAACACTGAAGAAAAGGATGTAGAAATAATGGATGAATGAATAAAGGGGAAAAAAAAGAGATCTAACATCTGGGGAAGGCATTCATGCTTCAGCATGACATGACACAAGATGAGGTGAGCTTCTATTAACAGCTCATGGAAAAACAAAGGAACCCTAAAACTCTGCATCAGAATCCACAAGACACCAAGCCTGAAGAAACAATTCAGTTGAGATTTCAGCTCTTTCAGATAAAATGCAGCTTATTCAACTAATCGGAGTTTTCCCTGTGAGCACAGTGAGCAAGGCTTAATTAGGAACATAATGTAATGTGTGAAGGACATTTTGTTAAAAATACACTGCATGTGCTGAGGAACTCTGTGTGACATACAACAGGCACTGAACCAAAACACCACAGAAGTATGTGGTTTATACCATTGAACTACCAAACAACATTTAACACTGAGAAAGGATTGCAGATATATAGTAGAGGATGTCTAAATGTTCCTTTACAGCATTGCCACAATAACTGCTTTTCTTTCATGTTACCACAGCCATTACTAGAGAGCTAACACCAAAAGTCATCATAAAACATCTAAACCTCATTTGGAAAATATATATAACCTTTTTTCTTACTTCTTCTTCTCTGTCTTCTAATCTAGACCTAATATTAAGCCCAGCTTTGTTTATTCTTAGCAGCAAAAATTAGAAGCAACTCTATTCAAGTCAATAAAATTACTGCAACGTGAAGAAGGAACCAGCCATCTGCAAAAAACAGTCTAACAGGTAATTTTCCACTGACAGCTCTTACCATAAAACAGGTGACAGAAACGACAGTGTTTCATCGAACACTGTGTTTTATCTAACACTGAAAGTAAACAATTAATGCAAAATGGATAATGCTTTAAAAGACAGTAAGCCCTCCATCTGTGCCCTATATACATCATTATTTTCATCTTAATAAGCAGACACTTAAGAAGGACCACCATCAAATTGTAGATAGATGGAGCCTATTCATCACACAAAGCAGGCAGCTTAACATCTCTATTTATTTATGCATTGTTTTACCTTTTGATCCCCCCTTGGAAAGCATGTGGAATCCTTGAGACACTTTCACGCATCATTTCTTGTAGAAGAACATCAAGTCACCTTTCATGCCCTCAGGCAAACTTCTCCTATCTGATCTCAGTAACTGTCCATATCAAAACTATTTTCCATACCTTGTGTAAGCAGCTGGAGGTTTCGGACTTCTTCTCTCACCTTCAGCTGAAGGACTTGCTGCAGAATGTGCTGTCGCAGGCTTTCCTGGGCAATGCCCATTCGTTCAAGCTTTTTGTCAGTAAGTCTCAGCAAAGCACGGCCTGGAAGAAAAAGCCAAGAAGAAAAATCACCCAAGGATTTCCATTACTGCAATAAGCTCACTCTGACATGATAATTCACTACAGAAGAATTCTCAGCCCTGAAATACCTTATTCTGAGCAGATATTATTCCATCTGTTAGGTACTCCCTTACAGCTAGAGACCTATGTGCAACTCCCCCCCTTTCTATTGTTTTTCTGTATTGTTTTGGTGCTTTGTGAGATACAGGCATGTAAAAAAGGTATCTTGTGTCATTTTAGACAACCAGTTGCTGTTCCTTAAGGACCAGTTGGTCTCCCATGGGTAGGACAACCCCTTTAAGTCTACAACTGACATAGGTGCCTAAATAGACTCTCACCTATTTTCAAACATCACGTCAAGAAATGAGTGAAAACCAACGACTGTGGGTATTACAAATTAACTCAATTTAAGTTATATCAGTGATGAATATTGTTGCAATTCAGATATGTCTATAGTTTAGCAGCACCATTTCCCAGGATGGCTCTGTACTTCACAGTTCAGCCTTCCAAATCCCTCTTAACAGCAAACTATCACAGCAAAAATGGAAAAAAAACCCCAGAGATTTCTTATCAATTATATCTAAAACATTCAAAAAAAAAATATTTTGTCTGACTATAAAAAAACATATGCCTATGGTCTTTGCAGGCATTCACTCCCAGTTTGTGACTTATCTTTAGTATTAGGTTAATGCTGAAACATAGCCCCAGGCAGACTGTAGATGTTAAAAAAAATCAAACAATCTACGATTTTGCTAGTGGAACTCTGACTCCATCTTTTGGGCATGGCTGTGCTATAAATAAACAGGAGCAAGGCTGTACACTGGCTGAACCAACAATAAGGAATTACTTAAACAAGCAGAGAACCAAAGCATCAAGCAGAATTTTACCCTAGGAAGAAAATGAAAACTTACTTTCTTTGGTCTTCCCCACTGCTGTGAGGTAGTACAGGGAGGAGTGTTGTGCAGCCCCCTACTGACTCCTGATTGCCACTGTACACATTTGCTTTCTAAAGGTGCCCTGGCCAATAAAAACAAATCAAATTGGAGCTACATTGATACTACCCTAAAAATGACATGTTTGGTTCACTTTTTTAAATAGGTTCAACTTTTTACCTCCTCTGTTTTTTAATTATGAAAAATCCCTTCTTTGACTTCTCAGGCCTTATTCTGAAACCAGAAGAAGATAGCAAAGAGCAAGTTATTCCCTCTGCAGCACAGCAGCCTCTGTGCTACCATTACTGTGGCTTTTGGATGAATGGTACAATTTAGCTCATCAGAAAGTGTTACTCAATACAGTAAGATAAGGCCCTTATTCAATGTCTTTCCTTGCAAACTAGCAAGGAGGAGAGAATTTTTATAATTATTTTAATTAAAAAATTTAAGATAAATGCCAAAAATTTAAAGGGGCACAGAATATCTGCCCCAAACCAAGGAGTTAGCAGTATGCCTTTCACAAACTGCTAGATTTTACTCACAAGCAGTTCCATAAGTTCTTGATATGACACAATGTAAAATACTGGGATATTACTATTAATAAAGCAAGATGTTATTGATCAGATAAAAATGACAACATTCATAGATGTTCAGCCCTTCTGTGTCTCTCAAACATTACACACTACAAAGGATGACCTTTTGAGTAGGAAACCTTTCTTTGAAATCACAAACAAGAAGAATTCTAAGGGTTAATGTAATAACAAACTATTGAAATTAAGTCTCTTGCAGATCAATGCCAGCTGTCGAATTCTCCTGGTGATAAAGGCAGCAATAATGACTTCAATTTTTATATTGTCTTATCACACTAAAATATCTTAAAGCAATTTATAAAGTATGTACACCAGTTCAAGAGCATGATCTGTAATGTCAAATTAGCAACTGAAAGCAAATAAAAATACAAGACACCAGTATAAAGAGTGCCAACACATATGTCATCTTAGGGCAGGGAGTCAGCAACAGTAATATGAAAGGACAGACAGAGGTCATGCACCTCCTCCAATGCCCTCCACTTCTTTTTGGCCATAGATACAGTCATTACTCTTTCCTTCCTCTGGGCAACTCTTTACTTCACATTCAAATCGTTTTTCTACCCCAGCCACTGCCTTTGGAAGTTGAGTGTGCACAAAACAGAGAGTCTCTTTTCAACTCTTGGCATGTCAGTTCTTCTGCAGCTTAGGCTCAAAGCAGGATGCTATTGACTCATATTCTCTGTAGCAGCTTGCACAAATTGCCTTAAATTACCCCTTTCTTGCACCAAATCCAAAGTGACATGTTGAGGCAGTGATGAGGTGAGAAAGCAAACATCCAAATGCGGCATTTCAGGAATGCACTAAGGGACCTGATTGTGAAAATTCAACCCTCCTCATACCTTCTTCCCCTTCAACACTTAGAACAACAACATCCAAGCCACAAGTGGAATAATTTTCATTCTGACACTTAATCATGCCTTTGAAAAGATATTTTTAGTGCCTGGACCAGTCACTAAAGCCAATTAGTCACTAAGACCAAGATCCTGACAATCACCTAATGATTTTGGATGCTTCCCTGTCTTACTTCCTGTATTATGCATATCTGAAAGAGTAATCATTTTGTGCTGAGAACTCTGTGCTATTGAACATCGAGAGATGTTCAACAGCACAGAGAATTTGTGGAGTCTCTGTCTTTGGAAGCATTCAAAACCTGTTTGACCATGTCCTGAGCCGCACTTGTCCCCGCTTTGAGTAGATGATTGCCAGAGGTGCCTTCCAACATCATTTGTTTTGTGAAATAACCTGCATGAAGGATCTTGATCTAAATACCTATTTTCTTTTAAAAAGCTAAGATTAACAAAGGAAATTAATACACAAAAGATGGCCATTTTATCAAGCAACATGGTTAAACAGAGAGACAGCTATAAAGTAAAAATTGGGGGTAGATTTTTAATTTTCAGAGAGTGCAGATATAATATATTATCAAAAGCAGGACATTTCTAAGAGTATACACTGTTCTATTCTATACATTTTCTAAGAGTATACACTGATCTTTGCTCAGACACAAGTAGAATGAACTTAACTACCATTGCAGGAAAATTTCCCAACACTACAGAACAGACACTACCTCTTAGATGTAGTAGCTACCTGCCCAGCAGGTACATTTTTTTCAAACAGGACATTTTTTTCAAAAGCACCTAAACTAAGAGAACCATAAAGGTCCCAGTGACAAACACCTAGGCCTTGGTTCAGGCTAGTTTGCAAAGCTGGAAACCAAATGTTTTAAACAAAACTCCACAACGCCCTCAGTATCTGTACACATCTTTTAACACCTAAACCCCAGCCCTCTCATACTCAGGGCAGATCAGCCGTGGAATGTTCTGAGCTACCCTGAGGGCAAATACAAAATATAAAACACTTTCCAGCTTAATAATAGATTGATGGCCTAATTCTTTCTAATATGACTTAGCTGCTACAGGTCTCATTGAATCAAGCTGGGATTAGATGAAAATCTGAATGGAGGGAGAAACATTGCATGCCACAGAACATTAGCATGAGTATAAGCACTGGTCCAGTGGGGCTGGCATTGGCCCTTGAGCAAGGAAGGCAGCACAGACTGCTGTACCTAATCAGAAATGCTCAGCCCTCCCTGCCTTGGTCTATCCTACTGCTCTTCCCCCAAGTGCCAGTTTACGGACACACAGAGGGACACCTCACAAGAAGCCTTGAAAGAACACTTGCAATGCAGGCAAAGGGAAAGGTAAGAAAGGGCTTATTTAACATGTGGAAAGAACTGAAGAAATACAGGGAAACAAGAGCAGATAGCTAGTGAGAGGCTGATCTGACACAAAACCCTGACAAAAAGTATGAGTAATTTAAAGCTGATGAAAATGATAAACCACAAGTAGGAACAAATGATAGTGTGAAATATGGCCAAGACAGGTCACCTTGTCTTCCAAGTACAGTATTAAAGGTATACCTGATTGTCAAGACAAGATCTACAGTTTACTTACTTGTAAAACCTGAAAAAAATAGGAAAATGAGATTTACTAAGCCCCTAAATTATGTAAGATGAAAAATTTTTCAAGTTTATACTTAAATGCTGCAAATGCCATTTTATTCTTAGTTAATAGATAGTAGTGGGTTTATCCAGTTTTTCAAACGTGGTGCTTTTGTGTTTACTTGAAATAGACTGATCACAGCTTTCCTCTTGCTTAAACAGCCTGATTGTTGGCTGCTCTTGGTTGCCTTGGACATATCATGTAAGAAATTTCCATGATAGAGACACAGGCATAAACATCATTGTTCAGGTGCTGGTGAGACACAAGTATAAAACTCTCATCATATACTCAGAAAAGAATGCAAACAAGAATGGGCAGAGAAAGAGGCTATGATTTCATAGTGAGGAATGGCAAAATTATGAGAGGAGGCAAGAAAAAAACAGTCATCTACAGAATGAGACTAGCCTCATGATGGCAGTGGGGGGAGATGAACACTGGGAAAAGAGAAGAACTATTGGGCTGAATACATATATAATATATATTATATATATAAATACATATAATACATATAATCCCTGACTATGTTAGGTAACTGATTTGAAAAGAGAACAAATGGGTGTGATTACAACTGAAGATGCTGAGTTCAGAAATATCTTTTAAAAGAAACAGCACACACCAGAAATCAATCAAATTTTCAGAGCAAACTTGGTATGACTTCATTATGCTTTTCTGGATAACCTATCAGATCTTCTACAGTCCTACATTTTCTGCCTTTCCCATGAGAATTTAAGACCCTGTCTCTCCTCATGCCTGTCTCATCACTAGTCAACCAGACACATCAGCCACTTTGTCACCAATGCCTTCTGGCAAATCTACAGCTATTTCCGCAAAGGCAGCTAGATCTGATTTGTCTTACTAATCATTTTAGCTCTAAGACTAATGGAGACCCCTGGCAAACTACAACTTGCATTCCCATCCTCTTTGTCCCTCTTCAGATATCTAATATGTCACAAATCAGGGAAGACTTATTTGCTTCAAAAGTAAAAATGGATTCATTTTTCATCAGACTTACCATAACAAAAACACCTTATTGATCTACCTGCTAGCGTAAGAGCAGCTGCCAGCCTAAGCAGCTCCCAAAATTGCTACTGGCACCTACTGGTACTTCTGATGTGATGAAAAAATCTCAGCTGGGGACCAGCTTAAATAGACAGGAGACACAAGGGATTCTGGCACAGAAATAAAGAAGAAGGAACAATAGTTTCTGATGATAGGGATCAGGAGAAGCAGAGAAGACTATTTAACCTTGAAGAATATTAAAGATCTCCACCTGAGGAAATTCTCCAACATCTGAGCCAACATCTGAGCCAGCATCCTATTAACAAAATCAGTAAACTTCTATGAAGCCACAGAATTACCTTCTTTAAGACACATGAATGGAAGAAGCCCATGACTCCAGTATGTTTCCAGGGGAAGCACAGGAACCCATAGGAAGGCTCATGTATCAATTTGCTCATGTATCAAACTAGCTTTGGACCCGCTTTTATTTGTTAGCACCATCAAAGATGATTCTCTTTCTCACTCATTATTTGCTGGATCTGGATGACATCCATTCTATAATAGAGTTTCTCAAAGAAAACACTGTCATACTGGTCAATAAACATCTGATCAAACTCAAAGAAGCAGCTATGTAAACAAAGGCACTTTCTGAATATCATCTGCATCCCTTGTTTCAACATGATGTCTGTTTATAGTTCTGACAAGACGAAGTGATGGCTGTTTTTATTTCTGGCAATAAATCTACAATAAAACAAGTTTATTTCCATAAAGCCCTTCTCAGCTCAGAGTTTTCTTGCACCATCCCATCCTTCCTTCCTCCACACTTCCGAACCACAAGCTGGAACAGAATATGAAAGAAAAGTAACTCAACAGAATCTTTAACTTAGCTGTGTTATCAAAAATAAAACTAGCAACAACCAAAACATGGCTTTGTTTCTAAATTTGTTTCTGACAAACTTACTAAGATGTCAGTGTGGCATCTGTCAAGCTATTTAACTCAGATTACTTAGTTTGATGTAACTTCCTCTCACCTTAGTGCTGCCTTTCCCAATTCCCACCATATTCTATCATATACCACTGTCATTTTCTATTCTCTTAATTCTGATACAGTCCTTTGAGCTATGTATCTCCCATTCAATGATGGCCTCTGAAATTTCAATTAGGAGATGTTTTTCTGACACTCAGTCTTCCTTGCCTCTTCCCAAGGATGTCTCCCAGGTAGCTGCCCCCAGCTGCTTCTCCCCAGGCCTCTCTCTTGGAGGATGCTGTGCTTCTGACACAGGCTCAGGCATGCACATCACCTCAGTCACAGCCACACTGGATTTGTGCTACTGAACAAAACCAAAAAACCTGTGGTAATGGTGAAGTCATGTAAGAACACTGAAAGACAGTGAGTTAACAGAGCATGGATCTGGAATATTCAATTTAGGAACTGCAATTTAAAAGTATGCTTCTTTGTCCCTGGTGGATACTTCCAGCCAAGTAGGTCAAAAGAGTCCAGGTACCTTGAAAATAAGTTGAAGACAACAATCCTTCTCTGGAACTGAAATTCTCCTGACTCCCAACTCCTCCCATAAATAAAGCAAGCAATTCCTGCTTCTTGACGTACCCACACATTTCCAAGGAAGTATTTAATTGCGTACTTTGTGGGATCACACATCCTTCTATCATAGAATCATTTAGGCTGGAAAAAACCTTTCAGATCAACTAGTAACCCAGCACTGTCAAGACCAACACTAAACCATGCCCTAAGAGATGCCCACATGCCGTTTAAATACCTGCAGGGATGGTGACTCCACCACTTCCCTAGGCAGCCTATTCCAGGGCTTGACAAACCTTTTTGGCAAAAAATCTTTCCTAATATCCAATATGAATCTTCTCTGGTAGGGTTGTTGTAACCCATGTGCAGGACCTGGCACTTTGCCTTGTTGAACCATACATTTGGCTTGGAGCACCAACCCAGCCTGTCCAGATCTCTCTGTAGAGCCTTCCTGCCCTCCATCAGATCAACACTCCCACCCAACTTGGTGTTGTCTGCAAACTTACCAAGAATGCCCTCAATCCTTTTGTCCAGATCATTAATGAAGGTCTTAAGCAGAACTGCTAGAGATACCTAAGAGCCTTAGTTATAAAATTTTTTGAAATTAATGAATTAATTACTCTAGTGTCTAATGATTTACAGATATATTCAAAAATATCTTTGTTCTAAGACAATACTAGAATACAAATCTCAACACAGAGAAGGGAAGGGGTTAATGAGAGACTGTGCATCATGATTACTGGAAGTGGTTCAGTTGGTAATTTACTGTACTGATGGGAACTATATTGATTTCTTACAAGTCTTGAGTAAAAGACTGTTAGATGGTCCTGTTTTTCAGATGAACATATTCAGCACCTGATGATTTTAATAGGAGGAAATAGTAATAACTTGAATTCCCTTCTGAAATATAAATTCAGGCACAAATCATATTACAGCACTTTTCAAGCGTACTGTAAAATGTGAGACAACCATTTTTAGTGCTCTCAGGAAGGACCCAATAGGACGCACAAAGTAAATTAAGGATAAATGTAAACCTTTAGCAGGCAGTCTATAAATCAACATTGTTTGTTGTACATACATCTGCCACCCTACTTCCTGAACATACAAAATTATATATTATCTACAGCTATATAGAGACATAATAATGACATATAATGATGAGCTTTTATTATATTGCACATCATATATTTTAGGAAAAAACCCTAGGACTATTGTTTGTTGGTACCTGTGTGCTAGATTTATGGTCCCCCTATTCAAATAAACATTCTCAAGGTCTTTCCTGCTCATGATGGAGTGAGTGAATCTGTCAACACATTTGGTTTTGTTCAGCATCAGCAGGACATGCAGTTCTTCAATTCCTAGTTAATATAATGTTGCTCCCTGTGCATCACATTATGCACTATATATCCCATTTCTTTATTAATTTTTTAAAAAATCACGTTAGATCGTTCTTGCTGGCAAGTCTTGTTAATTCATTCAGGAGTAAAAATACATTCATATATTATAATGTACAGCTTCTACACAGAACAGATTAGGAAAGGGAAAGATGATTTGGAAAGCATTAGAATTGACTGAAGTCTTTAAAGCAAACTCAGACAAGAACTTTTGCTGTAACTCCTAATGGTGGACCTTACAAAAATCAGATTTCTTGCAGAAAAAAGGGATCATTGATTGCCACAAGAAAACCATAAACAAACATACACACCAAAAGACCCCAACAATCATTCTTGAAGTGACTAACCCAAATGGAACTGGGAAATCCCTGACATCACACAGAAGACAATCCATTTATAAGCAAAATCCTACATTATTTTCAAGCTTTGGGTCTGGCTGAGGCAGAGCTCATTTTCTCCTCAGCATCCCTCAGAGCCTGTGCTTTGTGGCAGCAGCTGGGAAGCCACTGAGAACAAAGTGTTTTGGCTACTGCTGAGCAGTTCTCCCTCCCACAGCATCCAGGCTGTCTTTCCAACATTTTCCCCCACACCTGTAGGCTTGGGATGGGCAAAATCTTGGGAGAGGACAAAACCAGGACAGCTGACACAAACTGAGTAAAGTGATATTACATACCACATGACATATGATCAGACATAAAAGCTAAGAAATAGGAAGAGAAAGGGAGTACATTCATTATTTCACAATGTTTGCCTTCCAGAGCAGCCACTACATGTGCTGAAGCCCTGCTTCCCAGGAAGTCACCAGACATCACTTCCTGATGGGATGTAGAGAATTAAATCTTTGGGGTTTTTCCTTTGCCTGAATGTCACATTTTATTTTAGCAAACTGCCTGTATCTCAGCCTACGAGGGTTTTTCTGTCTTATTTCCTTCCCCCGCCTTGCTGAGGAGAGGAGAGGAGAGACTTGGGGGGCACCTGGTGTCAAGTGAAGATCAACCCACCACAGTCACGCCTCGGAAGGAGATCTTGGGGACCATCTGACTCATTCTGCTGGGGACAGCCATCCCTTCTTCCTCCTGATTACTCTAACTGCCACACAGCATTTAGGCAAAAACCTACACAAAGAAGAAGTATGTGAAACATGTTTAATTCATTTTCTGAGTTTCTTTTAATGCCAAACTAGTGGGAAGCAAGGAGGACAGACATAATGTGAGCAGACAGCTTACTGTACTGCATTGCGGAAGGTCTGTGGGCCATCAAAGCTCTAGCACACCAGAATTTGAGAACTTGCATTTGCTAATAAGATTATCCAATCACAGCTTTGTTTAAAAGAAAAAGAGAAAAATTTAAATTTTATTAAATATTAAAATAAGATCTCATATCCTAAAGCTGAGGTACATATAGTATTAAAACACTTCCCAGTCTATATCCCTAGCTCTCTCCTGTTCCATTGTTATCTCCAAGCAGCTTGAAGTGATGCTTTCTTCCACACTCATACTAGCTTTATCCTTAATTTTTTAAATTAAAAAAAAATCAGAAAGGTTTTTTGTTAATATTCATCTGGTTAATAATTCATACTAATAAAAATGGAAAATTAAAAGCAACATGCTAATAGGTTAAGCACTGCAGACTGCTTCAACTCTCCTAACCTGAAGGAGGAACCAGCCACATCTCTCCAGATGCATGTTTTGCTCTAGCATTTTTCTTTGGGGGCTTTAATTAGAAGCTTGGCACCTGTCAGGTGGCACACATCACCTCTGATATGCCTTGAACCTTACTGTCTATGCTGCCCATTTTATAACCTGGGAAAAAATAATTTTCCATTGATAAAAGCTACCTCTACTCAATTATATGCACAGTCTTACAGACACAGGCACTAATCTGCACTGCTGGCTCAGTAGTACACCAAACTTTGCATTTCTTCCAGCTTTTATTACTGTAGCTGTGAGGAGAATCAGGACATAAGGATTTTATTTGGCCGGTCTATTCCTCCTATTTCATAGTTACACTTGACCTGTAGAACACTATGAGACAGTCATTCTGGATCAGAAAAAAACCAGATACCTAAGCAACAAATTGTTGCAGCTAGCTCTTAAGCAACTCATCCCTGTAACAGAATCCAGACCTTATTTTTTAAACTCTGTATTCTGTACCTCCAGAATCTGGCTCAAAAATAATATTAACAATAATGATCCAGAACTAATGTGCAGGAGCCTTACCAGAGGCTGCAGCCCAGCCGCCGGCTCTATCTTTGGGTCCCATTCTCCCAAGCAAAAATAAAAACTTGTTTTCCACTACAAAATGCAGGAAAATGTTGTGGAACCTTTTTTAATAAAATAACTGCTATAGCTAGGAGCAAGGGAGCTCTTCCAAAGAGATGGAGACAGCTCATCTTCAAACTTCCAGCAGAACGTGCAGAAGCCCAGTTCCGGCTCCAGGCAGGGGGCTGGCCCAGGTCCTGCTGAGGTGGGACTGCACTGACCTTCCTGTGATGCACTTGGGAATCTCTGTGCAGGGTGCAAGGGCTCCAAGCTCTGTCAACCCCCAGCCTCTTTCCATGACCAGGCAGAGAACCCACCCCAGCCCTCCCTTTCCTACATGCTAGAGAAAGGGCCAACTGCCCTGGCAGGTGGATAGTTTGGAGACAGGATTTGAAAGCCCTCAGTCTGAAGAGGAGGCCAGACTTTTTCTCCCTTCTGCTTCCCTGCTGAGATTGGGACAATGTTGGGCACGCATAAAGAATCGACTGCAGGCACTGAGGTAAATCCATGGCTAAAATAAAAAGGGAAACCAGATGTTCAGGTGCCTCCAGGCTTTTTCAGAAACCACAGAAGGGACTATTCTGGATGATAATTTAGGAGTTCACTTTTCAATCCAGAGCATTGTACCTAGGACCTGAGTTAGGCATAATGGGATCTGTGAGTGTCACTCACTGGCTGTTCAGCAGCAGATGTCTAAAAAAGAGCTTGGGACAAAATACTCTCTCATTCCCCAAAAGCTTGTAATTTAGCAACTAATTAACAAAACCAGAGTGGACTAATTTTAGCTACAGCTGAGCCTAAGGTCAGTGGATGGCTTCCAGTGACTATAGCAATACTTAGAGCTGCTTGTGAGAGGAATTTCACCAACATTTTAAAATGGCAGAGTAATTCTGCCATTTCCAATGTGATTTGATTTAGCAGGAAGGGGCAAAACAAGAAAAAAGTGCTGCAAGGTAAACCCAAACTAATTAAAATGAAACACTAGCTAAAAGATGAGGCTAATTCACAATCAGAGCCACCTAGCAGTGAAATGGGTGATTCTCAGGTCCCTGTGGTCTTGAAATTGAGGTTTTGGAAGAGACTGTTCAGAGGAGCTCAGGTTATTGGGGTCTGTACAAGAGGGAGTCAGGAGTAGTGGAGGGCTCTTTATCTCTGCATGAGCTCTAACATTGAAGAAAACCTTGGGAAAAAAGCGTGGGAAAGAGCAAAAGCAAGACAAGGAAATTTATATAAATCAAACAAGTACCAGTAAACTCCCAAACCTCAGGTAATATGGGGTGTTTTTCTGCTTTATATTATATTGGCTTTCTGATAGCTTCAGTGGGTTTTCTTTCTACTATAAATTAAATTTTTCCTTTCAGACAGAACAGCAAACATTAAATCACTGTATTATGTATAAACCTTCAGTTACACCTTGTTTTTAGAAAGAATATATATAGAGAGGACACATTTGAATGCATGACATGATCCACCTTTAAGTCTTTCTTTAAAGAGGCACTGAGTTGAACAAACACTAATCAACCTATAAAATCAGATTAGAGAAAAAGCAACAACTATGGCTAGTGAATGTATTATAACCCTTATTGACAATTTGCCTGTAATAATTTATATAGAGGAAAAGACTGGAACAATCATCACAGAAATTTCCTACAGTAACACTGCAGACTAAGACACTGCAGTAGATGAGCAGATCTCAGCCTCACACACTGAGCAGATGTCACAGTCTTTAAGCACAGCTCTTTCACTCACAGAATATGCATTAGGAACCAGTGATACACTGGTTAAGTGCAGGGTGAGATGCTTTACTGATGCAGAGAGGGACTATTCTGACAGGTTGAATGAAGGTGCTGTCACTCGTACCAGTGCTCTGACACAAATATGCAAAATAATTTTTCCACTGGTTTACACACACACACACACACACACACACACACACACACACACACACACACACACAAAGAAAACAGAGAAGGAAAACATCATGTACAGCCTGGCAAAACTTTTATAAACCACATGAGTCTAGAGAATATTTTTTGAATACTGAGCCACAAATTGAATCCTCAGTCAAGTACTAAATTGTTTATCTTCATCTCCATTCATTAGCTTGCACTCAGTCTTCAATACAAAAGCCAAATCATTTTAGGGTTAGTTTCAAATGTGATTTTGATTATGCACAAAAGAAAACTTCTTGTTTCTATGTTATAAAGAAACATTTAGGCTTAACTCTCTCTCCTGGGTTGTAGACACTTGTCTTGTGAAACTCCAGCAAGTAACAATATTCAGATATCAAGAGCTGAACAGCAGCAATCTAAACCAAAAAAGTGACAACAGATACTAATAAATTATTTACTTCATCTTCCAGTGCATAATTAAAATTCTAAATCAAATATCCAGATATGTAAATACTCTTCACTCAATTCACTTATATTTCTTTGTAATGTTCTCCTTTGAGTCACCTTTGTGACATCCATTTTGCTAGGTTTTTCCCCACCAGCTTTTTTCTGTTTTCTTCCCACTGAAACTAGTTCTCTTCTGCAGTTTTCTCAGACTACAGAGCTTCCCTGGTTAAGCCATATGTGAGCACTGACAGTATGAATTCCTGTAAATACCCCTGAATTAAATCAGCTGGATGGTATGTAGGATTACAGCTGTCTATAGATTGAAGTATCAAGTACAAATCCTTTGGCACAGTTGCATAAGAAGCTGATGTAAATCAAGGTATTTCCTGTCTGCTCCCAAGCAATTTTCTGATGACCTCTGAAGATGGGCAAGCCAAGATTCTTTCTGCAACATACAGTAAGACATGGGTACTCCCAGTCATGGCCTCAGGACCTTGTATCTGCTCTCAGCAGCCATGTTCTACTTAAGTGATAAGGATCAGATCACATAAGATCCATTCATAATGGTCTAAGAAACATTTTTGTTATTCAGTGAGCAAGAAAAGACCTGGGATCCTGGTGAATACCAAGCTGAATGTAAGCCAGAAATGTGCCCTTTCAGCAAAGAAGGTCAGCTGTTGGAACCCTGGTTACTGAGAATTCTAGACTTTCCTGGGCTGCAGTAGGACATAGCATTTCCAGCAGGTCCGAGGAGGTGATCCTTTGCTTCTACTTGACCCTGGTGAGGCTACACCTGGAATACTTTCTAGAATCCTGTTCTAGAATCCCCAGTACAAGACAGACATAAACATTCTGGAGCAAGTCCAACAAACCACAAAGATGATTAATAGATTGGGGCATTTATAAGGTAAGGAAAGGCTGAGAGAGTTGAGATTGCTCAGACAGGAAGAGAGAAGGCTCAGGGGGAGCTTTCCAACATGTATAAACAACTAACAGAAGGAATAAAGAGACAATGGCCTCAAACTGAAACAAAGGAAATTTCATTTAATTGTAAAGAACCTTTCTTGAGTGTGCTTGAACACTGGAACAAATGTTCAGAAAAGCTGCTGAGTTTCCATTCTTGGAGATGCAACTGACAGGACATAGCTCTGGACAATCTGCTCTCGTGGGCCCTGCTTTGAGCAGGAGGTTGGAAGATGATCTTCAGAGTCCCTTCTAACCACAGTGACTGTGATTCTATTCCATAAATGTACAGAGGGGCAAATCAGGCAGCTTGAACTTCAAAAGAGTTAGCAAGGTCACAACTACCAGGTACTGAATATGAGAGTCTTACGTAATTTGAGTATCGATGTATTCAATTGAGATGTGCAAACCAAGGAGTCAGGTGAAAAAATACCTACCTACACTCAAAATTGTTTAGATGCACATGTACACCACCTGCAGAATCCCTCAGCAGCAGCAGCATCCAGACATTGGACTTCTCTAAAGAAAATGCTATAAGTAGCAAGGTTAGAAGGGCAGAAGGATGGAGCCTATTAGGCCTGTAAAACATGTGGGATTTTTCAGCCCTTTGAAGGTCACTTGATGTCACCCATTCTGAAAAGAGGACTGCATCTGGTTCCAAGGACATGCATTCTCCACTGCTGTCCACACCATTAAAGTAACCACTGCCACCAAGGTTCATCTGCTGGAACTCAGTTGTTTGTACTATCAAATCACCCCTGAGATTTCATGATACTGACCTGGGCCACCTTAACAGTTCCTCAGAAACTTCCAGGTATATTTCAGGAATGAGCAGAGACTGGGGGCTATTTTCCACAGATGGCATAACTCAACCATCCTATCCTTAAGAGTTAGAACTCCTAACAGCATGGGCACAAGTTGTTATAATTGCTTACTATTAGCCTCAGTGTCAAATGATGTTTGAGAAACACCACTGACATCAACATGGCAACATTACAGAGCCAGAAGTTCTCTTGTCAAAACCCAACCAGCTCTACTAACATAGTACATCTGCTGCATGAGGGTTTGTTCAATCTTAAAAGACAAGAGGATTTCCAGGATTCATTCACTCTTCCTGAAAAGTACAAGCATAAGCTGGTTTCTCAGAAATCAGAGGTCAGAGGAGAGACAAAATTACCTCCTTTCTTGTGAATTCTGTGTGTCCCTTGGCACAAGCCAGAGCAGCTGGAAAGGATTTCCTCTGCTGTTTTTCACCTGTTCTTTCTACCTGTTCTAAACTTTTAAATGACTTTGTTCTCTCAACAGTGAAAATGATGAAAAGCAATGGAAAAGAGATGTCTGGTTAAATTTTTTAAGTAGCAATTTCATTTAGATTTAATTTTTACTTCTAGGCATTTAAAGAATTCTGCTGGCTTTAGGCCTTGTCTCAGGTCTTACTTATGAAAAAGTTGTTCCAACATTTTCAAATACCAGAAATGAGAAGGCAAAAGAGAAGAGGTGTAAAAGACTGGGATACTATGTTTGAGGAAAGCAACACATTTCTTTGAGGAATGCTACTTCTGTGAAGTCCTGTAAGAGACAATGTGTGAAAAAGAGCCCAAAAAGCAGTAATGTCAGGTCCAATTCTGGATTACTTCTGAAGGGCAACATGCTGCATATCACATCGCACAAGTCAGAAGAGCTGTCAAGGATTTTTACACATATATTCTGCCTGATTCACAGGGACCATTAATTATAGTTGTAGGGTGTGCCTATGTCAGTTCACTCATAATTCTTGGAACATCCTTAATATCTTCTGCAATCCTGACCTCTAAGCCAGCACTGTTTCTCAAGCACTGCCAGGACACATGGAAAAAATGCCATTGGTTTCCTCCCACCCATGAGTACAATTATATCACTAGAACAGTCTCCACAGGAACAGCTTTTCAGCAAGGGCAATAAAAGGAAAGGAAGATTGACAAAAATCTGTTACTTCTAGAGAGAGTCACCAGGTTTTGGTCTTTACCTAAGCACAGTAATTATTGGGATATCCTTCCAGTCTTGGGATAAACACTATGTGATCCAAGTTAATCACCTTCCTACAACTCTGCAGACTGAACACCTTCTGCTTAGTAACTTCCCCAGTACTGGAAAGGACCTCCTCTTTGCTAGCCAAGGGCCTCCTCCTGTAACAGAGTGGCTGGGTAACAGCAAACCTGCTACCGGACCGCTGTAAGAGACAATAAAACTACTCTGCTGTCACAAAAGTGGTAAAAACAAAGCTCCTAATGGAGCTCTCTCAGTGCTCCTGAATGGTACAAAGCTGTTAATAAGAAACGTTGCCACTTTCCACTCAAAGTTTTTAGATTCACCACAGATATTTTCATCAAGCTTTAAAACAACACTCTGATCACCTGGAGAGGTGGTGAAAGAGGTTAAAAAAGTACCGCAATGCTGGGACTTTATAAAGACCCTGACTTACACCCACAGACATGCTGACAAGAAGAACATTTGCATCCACAGAGAGAGTCCATACTGATCTTCTCCTGAGATCAGTGTGGACTTGCAGCATTTCAGACTGCCAGGCATTCAATGCACTCCCCAAGTTTGCAAAACCTTCCACTGAACCCTTGCCCAGAAAAGAGAATCAATTCAAGTCTGCCTTAAGAAGCCCCAGAACAATCAAGGAAAATGGCCTTTCAGAGAGCAGCTAACCAGGCTCTTAACATAGAAATGTTTCTTGCTATGGCTGACTTCAGCAATGCAATCAAGAATTTTTGAAAGCGAGAGAGACCTGCACTTCAACATGCAGTATCACATCATCTCAGTTACATGAAACAGGCACTATGAAATGAAGTGATTTTAAACAGAGAGAGAGTGAGAGACTGCTATTTCAAGTCCAGGAGGGGTTAATGGGAAATCCATGTTCTTAGATATGAAATTTTACTTGTGTGATAAAATAAAATATTGCTCCATATACACTGTCATGGTTTAACCCCAGCTAGCAGCTCAGGATCACACAGCTGTGGAATGGCAGGAAAAGGAAAAAGCCTCGCAAGTTTAGACAACAATGATGTAATAATTTAAACAAAGTAAAATATAATAACACTAGTGACAGTAAAATATACTACTACTACTACTACTGATGACAATAATTGTAACAGGAAAGCAAGTGATACTCACTGCAGCTGCTCCCCACTCGCTGACTGACACCCACCTCATTCCCCATCAGCAACTGGCCCTTCCTGGCCAATTTCTCCACTTTATACACTGGGCATGATGTTCTATGGTATGAAATATCCCTATGGCCAGTTCATGGCTGTCCTGGCCATGCTCCCTCCCATCTTATTGTGCAAATCAAAAGTCCTTGACGCTGGGTAAGCATTGCTAAGCAACAACCAAAACATAAGTGTGTAACCAACATTACCCTCATACTGAAACCAAATCATAGCAGTGTACCAGTGACTAAAAAGAAAATTAACTTCATCCCAGCCAAAACCAGGACAACGATTACCTATGTGAGTGTGAACTCATACAAAGTGTTACTCATAACTGAGGCATTCACGCTCTCATTCATATTGTACAGCTACAATTTTAATGAACTGTGATGTACAAAGTTATTTTCAAATAATTCTTCTCTGTTTTGTTATAGGGCCTGCTTGGATATTATGGCAGTTGTGCTTCAAAAATAGAAAGGAGTATAAAACCATCAAATGACAAATCAAATGACATGTCAGTATATTATTTATTATTTTTAATAATAAAACCTTAATAGTTCTGAATACCACAGTTGTTCCCTTAAAACATTTTTATTGCAGAGTCCTAAGGTTGTCCAAAGCTGGAACAGCATTTGCTTAAGGAGGCTAAATTATTTCTCTATCAATTAAATTTATATCTTCTCACACTGATTCTACAACAAAAAAAAAAACCACATGAGCTGTCTCCAGTACCTTTCCTAAGAATCTTTCAATCAGGTGATACTGTTATTTTTTATCTTTTATTGTTATTTTTGGACTGTGGTAAAAACCCACACACTGGAAAGACAAGTATAACTTTTCTGAGCTTTTTTATCACCCTAAAAGAAGAATAAAGAATTGGCATCACCTCTAAATGGTACATTCAGTCCAGCAGTGGTGGGGCAGGAAGGCTCTAAGTACATAATTTCTCCTTCCATTAAGTTCTATTTCTACATAGTCTCAAATACTTACAGGAATTGGAAACGTTATTGGTTGAGGTAGAGAGTACAGTCCAGGCTTTTCTTGTTCTAATTTGGGCTCACCAGAGATTTCTATGACTCCACATTGCAGCAGCACATGGATTTGCATAAGAGTTATATTATTCACACTACCGCGAGATTTGAAAGCAAAATGGCACCTCTAACAAGAGATGCCGAAGATTTTTAAGTTATAGGATCACACCTCTCACTGTTTTGCTGAGAGGCAATAGTCAATACAGTGTGACCACAGCTCTGCCATTTTACAAAGGCAGAGAGCCCTGGCTCCCTCCTTGTTTGGAACCTGCCTGACTCCTGACTTTATAGCTCAGTTAAACTTCTGCCTGACACCTGGCAAAGATAAAATTCCCCTCTCCAGGGGTCAATTACACTGAGCATTTCCAGTACATGACCACAATACAGTTGACTGAGGCAACAAAGACATGTGATCTCCCCACAAACTTGAACTGCATGGGATGGTCACAGTTACACACCAATATTAAAAACTGGAGATGAAATCCTGCCTTGATGCCCCTGGTGCAGGAGAGAGCACATCAGTCTGCACTGAGCTACTGCATTTCTGGCTGTGTGAGTTATAAGGAACTACTCGGAACACTTAGTATGCTTGCAAGGATTGCAAGAGGACACAAGGGCATCCACACCTACTTTGTGGAGGGCAAATCCAACCCACACCCAAGTTAATCCACTCCAGTGTGGGCTGACAACCAGATGACACTCAAAGTTTAGTCACAGGGCTTGCTAGTGCAAAACAATCTGAAGTTGAGTTAAACTAATTTGTTGTCCATGTTGGGTCACTGCAATTGCAATCAGTTTAAGGACTTCTCAAAAACCTCCTACAGAGGACAAGTACATGACTCGTCGCTGTGGTTTACATAAAACAAAACAAGTTCAATATTCTAGCTTTGATTTTGGTCCAAGGTCAAATTTGGCAAATTGACTTTTCTGCACTCAAGAAAGCCATTAATTATTGAAAACCAGCAAGCTGCATGCTTGGTTTTTTTAAAAATCACATATTGGTCTAGTATTAGCATGTCCTCAAATTCTTTGGGAAATCTGTTTAATCATTTTGATATATTTTTGAGAGATAGCATTGAAAGATACTGCTTCCCACAGTTTCTCACCACCAATTATAACTGCAGGTTTGTACAAGAGAATGTTTCAGACTACAATTGTTCATACTTTTCTTTTACTGTGGGTAATTCATCGAGGTACAGAATGGATCCAGCACATCAAAGCTTCTGCTATACAAAAGTGTTAATGGCACTGCAGTTTACAGCGTTTTTCTGCCAGATGGATGATCATATTGGTGTAACAGTTCCCAGCAATTCTTGCAAGTCAGCAATAGACTGCACAAGATTTAGTGGATGCTGTTTAGCTAGAGCTTGCTTACATAAAGAGTATGCAAATAGTTGCTTACTACTGAGGGATTCACTCAGATGGAATGTAAAAAAAAGCCATATCCATATTTGCCTTATATTTTCAAGACTACTATGACTAAAAAGAGATGAAGTTTCTTCTTTCTGTAAGATGTGTTCTGACATCTGGCATTCCAGAACACCCAATAAATGCGCAGATACTGTAATTGTTATTTTACTGACGACTAACTATCTCTCTAATAAAGGAGAAAAACAAACAAACAGAGAGTCAGCCCTGAAGCACACCTGGTGAAAATAAACAGTCTGTCAGGGAAATGAAAGTCAGGCATCATTCATCAAATTCAACAAAATAAAAAGGCTCTGTGAGCTCTTCAGAAGTGGTGTCTCTGAAGGTCAGAACTGTATTGCAGCAGTAGGGATCTGTAAGTAAATACTGCAAGTTCTTCAAAGCTAACTTCCATCAATGTTGACAGAAATATCTCAATCTGTGGTTGCTCAGACTGTAGAAGAGGAGGCTCCAGAGAGACCTTATTGCTGCCTTTCAGTACTTAAAGGGGGCCTATAAGAAAGACAGGGTCGAACTTTTTAGTGAGGCCTGTTTTTTAACCTAAAGGAGGATAGATTCAGACTAGATATAAGGAGGACATTTTTTTAGTGAAGGTAGTGAAACAGTGGAACAGGTTGCCCAGAGAGGCTGTAGATGCGCCATTCCTGGAAACATTCAAGGTCAAGGGACAGGGCTTTGACCAACCTGATCAAGTTGAAGGTGTCCCTGGCCATGGCAGGGGGGGTTGGACTTTTGGGATCCTTATGGGATGACCTTTAAGGGACTCTTGCAACCAAAACTATTGTATGAATCAAGCACCACAAACCTAGATAATATATGAAAAGTGAAAGAGACTCATAGGAGCATTTTGGTTGCATTTTCTGCTCATTCAGGGAATTTTCTGGACATAAGAGTATATGTTCCATCAACTAATCCAGGAAAAAAAAAATTAAACTAAAATACGAACTAAACAGTAATAAAAACAACAAACTCAAGGGGCACACAGTTTTCTAATTTATCTGCCTGGTGGGTTTTTGTTTGTTTTTATGTTTTGTTTGAATTTTTTTTAATACTCTTATTACTCCCATGCATCTTTAAATATTCCTCTCTTCTACTACAAAACACACCACCACCAGCACACACAAAGTCAATGCTAAAGCTGCACTGCTCAGATCTCAGCAATCAAGAAATGTCAGCTTTCAGGTTCCGTGTCCTTTACTCATACATATTACCACTGAGATTTGGGCTATGTGTTCAAACTGTTGGAAGGCAGGAGGGTATTAGGAGGAAATATGCTTGTCCCATACTCACACTCCTTCATAAGCATTACCTTTGGACAGAGAGGATTCTACTCTAGATGCATCCTCAGCTTGATGTAGCACACTCATACCTAGAGCTAAGCCAGTGCTTTAAAGATGTGGATATGGAACAGATCTGAAAACCATGTACACTTAGTTTTGAGAGAGAATCCATGAAAATCATTACACACAGAAACTGCATATACAACATGTTAAGGCTAAGAAATACAATTTACTGCTAATTATTTTCTAGATAAGGAATGATAGTGCATTTCTAGTTTGAAAAACTCATTGTTAAATAAAGCAATATGAGAAGAAAATGAAAGCTTCCATAAAAGTATAGACTTGATCCACAGAATAGCAAGTCTCTCTAAATACACATTCCCTTTACAGACAGAAATGTGCAATGCAGCCAAATAGAAAGACTTGCAACAATGAGCCATTACATATATTCCTTACAAAGGAGACCAAATACATGTTTTGGTACACACATACAGCACAGGTGTTGATGACTATGATTATAGCTGCTTGACACCTTTCATAATCATCAAGTGTTGCTGAACTTCAACTGCTGAGACTGAAAACTTCCATGTCAGTTATTTGTATCAAACTGATTTTTTAGGCTTAATTATTGTTACCAAAATTTCAATGATTTTCAACACAAGGTCAGGAAAAATACTTGCAGTTCAGTTAAAAGAATTAAGTAACTGTTGGGAAGAAGAAAAATACCCCACAGTTTCTAACAGGAAAGTACAACGTGGTAGTAAGCCTTTGTGCCAATGTACTGTCTTCAGCACAAGATCAATGTAAATTTGCTCATGTTAGAACCTTCAAAAGCATTTCAGTCTGCAACCACTCAACAGACCCACTCTAAGAGCCTTTCAAGAGACTGTGCATGCTCCAGCCCCAGGCTGAGGAACGGAATCATCCAAGCCAGGTAGTGCCTTTGTGGAGCTGGATACAATGAAAGAACTGTTGTGCCTGTACTTCTAAAGGTTCCCACTACTGGAAAGGAAGACTGTTCAACAGAAATACAAAAAGTTTCAAAACAGAAGGAAAAAAAACCCCTTAGTCTAGGACAAAAAACCACTGGAAGGTCCCAGTTAGATCCTGAATTATCAGTGCTTTAAATGGACATTAATCAGTATCTGAAATAGAAGACTCTCAATACTTCCTCTACCGTCAGCCATTTGCTGCGAAATTCATTGGCAAAATAAAGCACTCATTGTCCTCCGGTGACTGGTCCCTGTAGAAGACTGGAAACGATCACCTACATCTGTAATCAGTGTAAGCTGATTCAGGGACAGCTCCACCAAATGCAGCTCTGATAATTAGCAATGGGGGAATCGATGCAGTTCAACATTTTGAGCTGAAGCTGCAGTCTGCAGGCGCACGTGCATTGAAGAATGCATTCCTCCAGTGCAGTATCACACACCTTAGCCTCAAAGTTCCATCTCACTCACAGGCCAGAGAGAAGACTGCTAATGAATACTCCATGTGATCCTCTCTGCCTGAGAGCTGTGCTCAGGCAAAGCTGTGCCATGCTGCAGTAGTGCAGATGTAAAATACGAGGTCCAGGAAATCAGACTCTCAGATGATTCCATTTCTCTTTGAACCATTTATGCAGTAGTTTAAGATTTAGCCTTATCACCAAGAAAAAAACTTGGACAGTTTTATGGATGATATTCTCTGACCTGAGTAGGTTAACTGTTTCTGCTTTTGTTAAAGAAAATTTACACCCCAAAGTAAAACCTCCTGGAAGAGTACAGTCATTGAACTATTCTGAACAGACACCCAAACTACACAATCTGAATCCCTCAAGAGCTTTTGCAAAATCTCAAACCCTGAGATTATATAGTCTATTTAAACCTAAAGAAGCTATGAACCCAGAAAAAAAAGCAAGAGCATTTCCACAAGTAGAATATACTCTTGCCTAAAAATGTAACAAACACAGCCAGTGTGAACCTTGCTTTCTGTCAGATTGATTTATGTCTGCACTTTGCAGCTCTAAGTCCCACCCCAGCAACACAGTATGGCAATACTGCATGTCGCATATGGAGGCCAAAGATAGTTCCATGGCTAAAATCCTTCTGTCGATCTGATCCAGGCTACATTAGCTGATGGCCACATATTTTCTGAATCAGAAAACATACTCAAAGGGTTTTGCTTTCAGAAGAAATCGTCTTCAATAGTTATTTTCCATTATCCTTTTTAGGACAGTGCAAGAACCACTTCTGTAGTGGCAAATGTAAAGAAATTCCCAGGCAACAGCTCAAGAAGTCAGTCTCCTACCAGACTGCAAGTTCTGGTACCTGTCCTAGCAAAAGAGGATCACATTCATCTTCAGCAAAACATGTTTATCTGCCCTAAGAATAATGTGTACATAGACATGGAAAACAGATGGTATTAACAGGCTTGTACAGAAATAATGCCTAAGAAGAGATTTAAAGGAATGGCAGGTATGTGAGCATGCATCAGCATCCAACTGGGTTCATAAGATTGTTTACAGGCATCATCTTTGCACATCACATTTTATATATATTTGCAAAATGCAAGTCACAGGGCAATTCAAAGAGAAGACAGACTAGAACTTCAAATCTCAGATTTAGATTTTCCATAGTATGTGTATCTAGCCTAGCTTGCTCTCTAGGCAAACACAGGAAAATATAAGAGAGAGCTGTTGGGAAAATACCATACAGTTCCCTAAGTACAAGTACCTACTCCACACATGATGGTTACAACAGGGCTACATCCAGGAGTAAGCAGGACTGCTTACATTCAGCCTCAAGTGTCTGCGTATCAGATGTTTTACCCTAGAACTAGTCTGACATACTGATTGAACAAGGAGGAAAAAACATGTGTAGAGCACAGAAAGAACAATTGGTAGATTATTTTACCTGTAGTTTGCTAACTAGTTTTTTCTGCTATGTTGGGTGCCTAATTCAAGGCTCATATGAGCTTCTGAGGGGGGTTTGCTTCTAAAGGCATAGACTCACAAGAAGCAGAAAAATAAAACTGCAAATACAAATCATCCCCAATCCAAATTCACAAAATGAGGTTGCAGAGTGTACTGGAATCTAGAGATTGCTGATACTTCTGCTGAAGGATCACTGTAACCATGCAGCCTGAGAACTGCATGTACACAAGCTTACCATGTATTTTTCCACCCACCTTTCTCACCTTTTGAAAACTTGAATTTGTCAAAGTCTACCCTTTTTCCTAATAAGTACTTCCACTGCTGAATGACCTGCAAAGCCAGGATTCATTTTCTGATTACTGAATCACTCCAGCTTCCAATTTCAGCTTTTGAACACACACTGTTGTCCTGCTAAGCCCCTATATCCAGTTATCAAGCCACCTATCAACCTTCCTTTCAGCAGCTTCATCTCCTGTAACACAACAAGACAAGGCTCACCTTCCAGGCTTGGGAGAAGGCTGTGCTCTGCTTTTTATCTACTTCTATGCTACTCTTAGAATTAAAACATCACAACTGGACACAGTGTCCTTGTAGATTTACGCAGCTTGACCTGTGTACATTACAACAATCCCTGCTATTCAATTCAACCTTTATAACAAGAGATTACATTAGTCCCATTAGCTTTTCATTTAGAGTACATATAATGTGTCTACCTACACGAACTCCCAACTCATTTTTTTCCTTGACAGCCTGCTTTCCAAGGGAGAGGAGGCTGTACCCGCAGGATAAAGGGATTTCCATTTAGCTGGATTATTTATACCACACCTGTACCATTAAAACACCCTGCTGATTGTTTGCTGCCACGTCAACTGCTACACTTAGGCAACCAACACAGAAAGGCTGAACGATGCTGCACAACCAGCTAAACCAGGGGACACCAATAAAGGCCCTTTTCATTAATGTCTCCCTACTGTGTACAGGCATCTGTCAATGAACCAGCCTCATTCCAGCATGCAGCATAAGGAATTAAAAGGCACATGTTTAATTAAGATGTCATGTGATCCTAAGCTGTATGCTTTCAGGGCAAAAAAAGGCATGTATTCTGCATGGTAGCTGTTAAATACTAAACTTGTACCCTCGCCAATGGAAAAAAAAAAACAAAAGAAAGAAAGAAAAATGTGCCAGGTTAGTTTGACAAGCTGAGCATCAAGATAACTGGTATTACCTACACAATGCAATTCTTTGTTGACAGAAGCCCAAATTAGCTGTTCCATTCTTTTGGCAGAACTGGCAAGAGGCTAACAGGTCTGTAGCTCCCTTGTGTTGAGAGTAATAAAAAAATCGCAGACCATCACTTATTAACAGAAAGAAGCTTTCTCCATGAGACAGACTCAGAATGAGTCACTATGATGTGGGTCTGCATATGGCTTAATGGGACATAAAAAAGGACTGCACACATCTGTGGATGGCAAATTCAGCAGAAGATTAGCCTAGGATAATGGTTACAGGTGACATTCATCACAATCAAGCTGTCTTTTGTTTGTTTTTGATAAGCCAATATATTACAAGCTTTATCTATATGCACAGAGCATCCATAAACCAATGGACATGAGCAATTTTGCATGGCACTTCAACTGGAGCTTGACAGCAGATTGGATTGCAGTACTTCATAGGTTTGATATGTTCATAACAGATTGCCACATTCCTTGCATTTCTCCAGACAGTGTTTATACCTTAAAACAGCAGCAAAAATTGGGAACATGCAACATTTCCTTATAGGCCATTTGGGATCATTGCACATTTGGCACTGTTTTTTGAATAACCTTATTAATCCATCTTCAGGTTCTGAGATGTTATATTTAGATCAAGAACAAATACTGTTAAGATAAAATCTACATAACCTATGCACAACAAACATTAAAACTGTAACTTCAAAGTTGTAGCCAAGGAAAACCTTGATTAAATAGAACAACTGTGCTGACATCCAAAACCCAACTGGACACACTCCTGGACAATCTATTCTAGTTTTATCTGCTTGAGCAAGGGGGTTGGACTAGATGGTTTCAAAAGGACACTTTGAACCAAAATAGTTACAGAATCTGGTGATTTTGACCTGCAAACAGGTAAATTATCTCAATTCAGCAATTCCCTGTACCCAACAGAACCTGCAGAGAGACTGACTGGGGCTTATACACATAAACTTCTTTTAAGGATCAAACATTTGAGTAAAAGACCTCCCCGTAATCGCAGCACAATGTCACCAGGCCCTGTGAAATGCAGGTGCCCTGTCAGTACAGCTGACAGGACTGGGATTACATTGACAGCTTGTCTCAAACACATGGCACACTGACAAAAGATACACATTTCCTCAAGGGCATCATTGTTCAGCATTTCACAAAACTGAACAAAACCTCAAATTCCCCTTGGGAGAGCATTTGGGTTTTTTACTCAGTGATTAAGAAGCAACACTTTTGTCTGTGGAACTTGGAGGCTTCTCTTACCAACCTGACAGGCATGAATTCCTCCTGCTTCAAGCAGAAATACTGGGAAGCAGGGTAAGGTCTGCACAGCCTGATGGATTGCAGGCTCTTGAGATTCTGACAACTTCTGTGGGACAGCTCATGTTTTGACATGATTTTTGGTCTTCTTTGGTTTGTTGGTTTTGGTTTGGTTTGTTTTTTTTAATTTGGGTTTGTTTATGGGTTTTCCCCCCCATCCTTATCTTCAGGGTTAAAAGACGAAAATTAAGACTAAAGAAAGACTAAAATCCACAGCAGACTGCAGCCAACAGAGAACAGAGTGCCTGATTTTCAGCAGCAACACAGCTATCAAATGAAGCACTAATATATTGGATTAAGTTAGATAGTAGCTGTAGTTAACAAGAAGCCACCAGAATAGGAGGCCCCAAGTTTTATCTGAGGCCAAACACATAGTGTTAATTGCTCTATAATAACAAGAATTTGCCTCTAATAAGTACTTTGGGGCTCAGTAACATTAATGAAACCTCAGGGGAGGGAAGGCTGTATTCTGTCGTGGGTTTTTTTAAGGAGCCATGTCTTCAGTCCACCTTGTTAAAAAGTTTCACAGCTAAATCCACATATACATGCTTCAGACCAATCACAAGGTTTTGTGTCAGTAGACTCACATCTCTAAGTGTGGGGTTTCGGTTCACAGGTAACAAAAGCAATTAAAAGATATGAGTTTCTCACAGTGGATTTCTCTTTCTGAACAGCAAGCATTTGTCTGGATGCCCACAGGACAGGAAGCCTTCTTCTGCATCAGTTCAGTGCTGGCCACCACTTGGATCTAAGGAATCAGATAAACACTTCTCAGGGTGTGCAGATCCTTGCTGGGTGAAGGGATGAAAATCAATTTCACTATGCAGTAAGGGCTTGGACGGAATCCAGCCTTATTTTACCTTTTTTTCAAAAAGAAAAGAGCTCCTTCCACAGAATCCACAGGAAAATTCTGGAGCTGGGTCCTTACATGTTTTCTGAAGAGCCAGGTATTTGTGACCTCCCAGCCCTGTGCATTCTGCTATAACAAGGATGGAGCTTGGGGTCAGGTGCACTGCCCTAGACCCTGTCAGACTTTCAACCTGTTCAATTAACTATATCAAATCAAACAATTTCCACTGGAGCACCGAGAGGCACTTCTTTTTAGCGAAAGCTATTCCTTTGGCAAACCCTGACTTAGTAGAGGGCAGCTGCTTTAGCACTTCAGCAACCAAAAAGAAAAGAAAAAAAACCCAAAACACCTCTGGATTTTATTTTTATTGTAGTATGGGGGAGGCAGAGAAGGAAGAAATACTTTCTTCCCCAGTCTCTTTGCTCTCTGCAGAAGTCTCAGCTGGCTGGGCTATTTCCAAGAACAGAATCAAGGAGAGACACGACAAACCTCATCAGCTGACAAGCTCATTAGCGGAGCGGGGAGGCTTCGCGTGAGGACGGCCCTCGCAAGCGCAATGGTCAGGACTGAGCGAGGTGCACGAACGCCGGGATCACGCCAGGATTGCCCCGGGATCGCTCCGGGATCACGCCAGGATCGCCCCGGATTCGCTCTGGGATCACGCCGGGATCGTCCCGGCACGTTGCGGAGCCCGCGCGGGCCGTTCCCGGTGCGGAGGCGCCCCCTGCAGGCGGTCGCGGGCCGTGCACGGCAAGACTTTCCCAAGGGCAGCCCCGGATCTGTCCGACACCAGCCCGGAGCGGCCGAGGGGCTGAGGCGCTGTGGGGAAGTGCCGAGGGCTGCAGGGGGCTCCGAGGGGCTGAGGTGCTGCGGGGAAGTGCCGAGGGCTGCAGGGGGCTCCGAGGGGCTGAGGTGCTGCGGGGAAGTGCCCAGGGCTGCAGGGGGCTCCGAGGGGCTGAGGTGCTGCGGGGAAGTGCCCAGGGCTGCAGGGGGCTCCGAGGGGCGGAGGTGCTGCGGGGAAGTGTCCAGGGCTGCAGGGGGCTCCGAGGGGCGGAGGTGCTGCGGGGAAGTCCCCAGGGATGCAAGGGGCTCCGAGGGGCTGAGGTGCTGCGGGGAAGTGCCCAGGGCTGCAGGGGGCTCCGAGGGGCGGAGGTGCTGCGGGGAAGTGCCCAGGGCTGCAGGGGCCATTTGCCCAGCCGCAGCGACGGAATGCGGGAGCGGGCAGCAGCAGAAGCCAGCCCAATTCCTGTGGGCCGTGCCTGGGTCTCGGCAGAGGAAACAGAACACAGAAAACATAGGGCTGTGACAGATGTGGTTAATCCAGTTGTCAGAGACTTGGTGCAAGAGTGGAGTCATTGTCTACATATATATTATAAATCAGAGACCATGAAGAAGCTGGAATCACAGCATAACTGGTGGAAGGCATCTGGAGGCAACAGCAAGTCAGAAGTGAGAGAAGGAACGCAGAATATTGCAGACCAGCTGGATGAGAGAGATTAAATACACACTTAGAATCACAGAATCATTAAGGTTGGAAAAGACCTCCAAGATCAAGTCCAGTCTTTGGCCAAACACCACCACCATGTCAACAAAACCATACAGCACTAAATGTCAAGTCCAGACATTTCTTGAACGTTTCTGGGGGTGTGGACTCCAACACCTCCCTGCACAGCTTGTTCCAATGCCTCACCACCCCCTTTCAGTGAAGAAATTCTTCCTTGTTCAAAACAGAAGTTAAACTCTCAGCCATGGCTTTCGCTTCATCCAGGTTCAGATATCAGGAGCTTCCTTCTGCATTTCACCATCAGGCTGGATGTGTTATTAGACTGAGGAACACTACCAAATAATTATAAGACTACACTAAAACTAAATCACTGTATCATGAATAGCACACATTGGCAAGTAACAAGCTGAAATAAAAAGTACCAGCTCTAGCTGCTCACTGATATCACAAACACACACCCACTAAGCAGCAAATTAATTCACTTTTTCAAAATGAAGAACTGTATGGTCTTCTAACAACTCCTCCACTTAATCAGTCTAGTTTTCCTCATCTAAGTTTTCCTTACCTACAACTGAGCCATAAAATTGATGTTGTAGTTGCACAGCAAAAGCAACAAATATTTCTTCCCAAACAACAGCAGAAGTTACCTGAAAGGAAACCCTGCAATATCTCCCATTTCTTTTCCTGGTACACCAGAATGGGATCCAAAACTTCTGAAGTGTTGCAGAGAAGCCTGGCTTGATGGGAAATGAGAACTCTAACTAACAGTGATAGATCCAAAAATGTAGAAAAAAAAAATCCTAAGAAATAAAATGAGAGGGTAGAGCTTTGATATTGACCAAAATGTTAAACTTTTAATAAAGTAATCAATATCCCTGTAAAGCAGCTAAAGACAAAATAGTTGATAAAAAACAGGCCTCATGAAGAACATGAGAAGGGATACAAAACAAAAGGTGAACAAAGGAAATAGAGTGAACATAAAAGGGTTGTTTTCATAACATCTTCTCTTAGCTATATTAACTCCACTAAATTCATCTGCTTGAAGGTAATCATTTCCTCTCCACTTACTACTTCAGTAATTCACCCACTTACCCTTGGTTTTACAAATCCCACAGAAGGTGGATGCCTGACTTACCAAAGATAGATGGGTAAGCACCCAAAGGCTACATCAGTGGCTCTTATGCTTTTTGGCTCTGTCAGTGGATCACAATCAGTGTTCAGTTCTTCTTGTAGATACACTGTGCAGCCTTATCAGCAAACTAGGAAATATCACAAAGCTTTACAATGTAGTTTGAGAATTCCTGAAATAGGTTTTGCTAAGACATTTGATACACTTTTCCATATCTCACCCTAATTCACATTTTTAGATCTCTTCTGAGTAAGGAACATAAATTGATTTTGAAACTGGCTGCCATGGTGAGAGTTTCTGGCAGTGCATTGTACATGATGTGAATCAGTGTTCTGTAGAGAATACAGTGGACTGGGTTTACAAGGACTGTACAACAAAGATCTTTCCAAGGAATACAGTAAAACATGATAGGATCTCTAGTTAGAAAAAATTACTAAAGTAAATATAACAAGATTAAATTAAAAATGAAAAACCCTTGTGTTAAAGGAAAGGAGTAATCCAATTATCATTGCATGTATAATTATGAAATATTAATTCCCCATCTGACAGCATATGAAGAGTAAGAACCAAGGAACAATTAAACACTGGTTCAAATGAAGAGCAATATACCTTTTTCTTCTCTCCCCTAAATGCTCATACTCTAAGAGTACAGAAGAACTCATCTGTGCTAAGTTGACAAGGAATTTCAGATCTAAAGCTGAAGGACTGGAATTATGCTTTTCAGTTCAAAGATGATTTGGATTCTGTGTTCTCCATCAGGCAGGAGTAACAGCTACAGCAAATCTGGCTACCCCAGTTTTACTGAACACTGAAGGAAATAAAAAGGGGCAGCTAGAATGCAATTCACTTCTGACTATGCTGTAGAGCAACTGTTTACTGAGACCGTGAGAGATCTTCCCAGGTAAAGGGGATAGAGCGTACCAAGGAGAAGCTGCTGGACCCAAAAAGTATCCACTAAGACAGGAAACTGTGCAAAACATTCACCAGCTACTTGCACAGCACATCTCACAGCTGATAATGAATTAGGAGCATGGAAACTTCTTTCTGAATTTAGCAGACATGGAATTTAACATCACTGACAAGCAAAGCCAAAAATGCCTCCATTGTCCTTAATCAAGTTCTCTTTTCTACCAAACAGAACAGATTATATTATCACTTCTTCCACACAGAATTTTATGTAACAAATAAGAGTACCAAACACTCCCCACTGGTTTGTGCACAGAGGAGAAAAAAAAAAATCTTTTTCATTACTAATTGATGAATGCCACAGATTATTTATCACAGAAAAGACAATTGATCAGAAAATAATAAACTATGTTAATACTTAAGTTACAACTCCCTGTGAAGTATTTGAATGCCTCACTGCCCCCTTCTCAACTGCAGGTGAGCTTTCCTGGCCAAACCAGATCTCTCAGCAGCCACCACAGCTTTGTCTCATGCTGTGGAATTCTGCCATATGTTTTATGAGCTATCACCTGACTGAAAAGACAGACTCAGAAACCACTGCTGAGACATGAGAAAAGATTACTTTCACACAAAATTTTCTATGTCAGTAGGAGGTTGAATATTGAAAAAAGATTTCTACTTTTCCAACTTCTTTTAATTCTATACTATATAAACACAGGGTTGCATTAATATATTTCTGATATCTTCCATGCAAAAAGAACAGTTGCCACATATTATGCAAATAGAAGCCTTATCCCAACACTCATCACTCTTTGATGTGTTCCACATGTTAAAAATTTGAGAGCAGCCAAGTATGAAACAGGGAAAACTCTTCAGTCCCTCACATTTTCCAACACAAGCATCACAGCTCTACAAAGAATGCTGCAAATAGGCCTGACCTTACCAAGACAGCAGAATAAAAGCTCTCTCCAGGGTGAAGCCATGATTTTAATTTAAACTGCAGATGGATGTAGCCAGCATTGATTTGACAGCCCATCAACCAACACTGGTGTTAAGACCTCACAGAAAGAGCATGGAAAAGTGGCATAAATAAGGACTGAGGGTAAGGCTGGTTTACACTTTGCAGCACAGAGAAGGGAAGGGCTTCACAGAGATGGCTGGAGATGAAAGTTGGTTCTGCTCTCCACTATCAGACTAACTCTGCTTGGCAGAAGACATCTGTTGTGCTGAAGAGACTGTCACATGCAAAACAAGGAAGGTAACTAATACTTTATTGGAAGTACCCTCAGTTTAGACACAATGAAGGTTCTTTCTGAGATATATGACAGTGCTGAATGAAGAATGCTCAAAACTTTTTAAAGTTTGGGACAAAGCAAAGATATACTTTAATAATTTTTTAAAGGAGCTTTAAGTACTTTTCCTACAACACACTGACCCAGGACCTTCACTGCTTGGTATCAGTCCCCCAGCTGATCATAAACACGTCTCTACCAATAACAACCTAAAGTAGGCTGTGACAGGTTTTAAGGGACAGTAAAACAATGTCCAATGAGATAGTCTAAGAAAAGGTGCTGGTTTATGCAGTCTTCTGCAATGTAACAACAGTAGGATTTGTGAGAAGACTCTCAAGGAAACAGCTGGGGGACACCTACAAAGGCCACTACAGAAGACCTCATTTTGCTTCTTGCATCAGGCCTCACATTAGCTGTGTTATATCATTGGCACAAGAGATATTTTGAGTAAGTGTAATACTCATCAATAATGGAAGGATGAAAGATAATGTTGGTATCACTTGCCAAGGGAAGGGCCAGGAAGTGACCAGCAGTTGTTCCAAATGAAACAGACCTGTTAACAGGAAGGCTTGGCAGACTCAACTAGCATCTTTTATACACATATCACAACATATTTAACAACACTGCAATCTTTATCTCTGTTGTCCATCAACCAAAACATACAGCAAACGATGAATATGTTCAGGAGGTCTCACCACAGTAAATAAACCCACCTGCTTTTGGTCACCCTTCCTGTCCTGGAGCCAGGAATGAAACACAGGCCCCTGCAGTCCACTGTACACCTTTCATCCCCAAGTCACTGCACTGGCTGCACCACAAAACTCACCTGAGGCCCATGAAACAAAGGGCAGAAATAAATTATATATGTTTTAAAAATTGGAAAGATATCTGTGAACACTTTGATTTAAAAAAACCCTTTCTCTGTATAGTGAGAGAATAATTTAGACCCTGAGGATTCAGTATGCTTCTAAAGTAAACTTCCAGTGTATTTCCAGAGTAAACTGAAATAGAGACAAGATATCTCCAAATTCCAGTGTAGTGTCTTAAACCATGAGACTATCTCTTCATTAAAACACTAAATAACTTGAACATTTCATCTGATATGATAAATGCTAACATATATAAATATAAATATAAAGAATATAAATATAAATATAAATATAAATATAAATATAAATATATAAATATATAAATATATTACTGAAGTAAAAAATTAAACAATGCTGATTTTGAAAGCATGATTTTATATGAATTTCATGTCATAAAGCTTATTTATGTCAATAAAGCTCATTTAATGCAAGCATTTTTAGAAGATCTAGAATGAGCAGATTTTAAGACTATTTGCAGCAGGTTTTCAGTATCAATTAATATTTCATTTTCCAAGGTGCCATTTGGTATTTAATGAATATTCAGAAGTCCTGGTCTCTTCTAAAACTAAAATAAGATTTTCTTGAGTCCTGTTCCTTTCCTTCTTAAAAGTTTAATTTTAAAAGGCTTAAGTCCTTTCAAGTACCTCCTACCAAATTTCTTCAATTGGACCAAGGTACCTCTTGGGTATTACTTTGACAGAATGAGGCTTGTTTAATGATCATAGCATTAAAACTTCTTACTCTGAAGACATGCACTAGCACACTGGGGAACATGGTGTAAAACAAAACTTGAACATTCCCTCCTTCCTGCCTTCCTTCCTGCCTGCCTCCCTCCCTCTAAATCATACATCCATAAACAATTACTTAGACATCTGCCTTCTTACTTTGTCAATGGACCATTTATCCCCAAGTAGTTATTCCTTAGTCATTCTATGCCCAGTCTTGTTCCTGTTAATGCTGAGACATTGGAAAAATCTTCATTTGCTTCAATGGTACAGTGTAAGACCATCAAAGAACTCATCTCTCTAGAATTCACCAGTCATCTAAAAGTACTGCTGCCCAGCAAATTCAAAGTCACAAATGCACACAGAGCAAGGTCCTTTTCTCAGTTTTATCTCCAGGAATATACCAGTATAAAAACTGGCAGGTCAGTGCAACTTTTTATGTCTCCTCACACTGGTGTAAATGCCAAAATCCATTGTAGAGCCTCTAGTGACATGACCCTTCCATGGCATTGCCTTCTTTGTTGTACAGGCCACCGTCATTTCTTTTCTTCCCTTTTCTTATTTTTCCCACCACAGCTAATTCCTGTCAGGTGCCCTTATATCTTGTTCAGTATAACTGCTTCAAATTCTTTCTACTTTGTCTTTGGGTTCAGCACCTTAAAAATACTTCTCACCTGTTGCTGAGTAAGTAAACCACATACTCCACTCTCTGAATCCAAGGACCTAATGTATTAAAAGTCTCACAGTTTCTTATTAGACTATTCCATATTTAATTCTCCCTAACTGGCTGCAAAATGCATTTCACTGGCTGGTTCTGAGGTACTTAGTAAGTACTCAGCAAATCATAGGACCATAGAAGAATTCAGACTGGAAGGGACCGCAGCAGATTTCTAGTCCAACCTCCAGTTAAAACAAGGTCAGCTATGAGATCAGATTGGGTTTCTCAAGGTTTTATCTAGCTGGGGCTTGAAACCTTCCCAGAACAGAAACTGAGTGACCCATTCCAAAGCTTTAAAGTCCTCAAAGGGAAAGAAAGCTTCACCTTATTTTCAGCCTCAGCCTCGTGTCTCTCATACATCACTGCAAAGGGTTGGGTTCCATCTTTTTGACAAATCCTTCTGTATAGTGGGAGCTGCTGCTACTGCCCCCATCCCATGCTGGCAAGCTGCCTCTCCCCCAGACTGAACAAGCCCAGCTCCTTCACTCCATTGGTCACATGGCAAGAGCTCCAGCCCTGGGCATCTTTGCAGCCCTCAGCCCGACTTGAATTGGGGATCTAAGAACTGTAGTCTACGTAAAGTACAGAGTAAAGGGAATAACTCTTGATCAGGTTACCATGCTCCTGTTGATAGTGACAGCTTTCTTTGCTGCAAGGCACAACACTGGCTCATTTTGTCTTCCTGACTATCAAGGTCCTCTTCACTTGAGCCACTTCCCAGCCAGTCAGCTCCAGTTTCAGTGGGCTGCAAGAGCCTCAGCCTTCCCAGCGGCACAACTTTGCAATTGTCCTTGCTGAATTTCATAAGGGTCCTATTGATGCATTCCTGCCAGTGTCTGGTCCCCATGCCCAGATCCCTATGGATTATCCCTACTTGAATCTATAGACTGGTACCCACAATTTGCTGTCATCTGCAAATCTGATGAGAGTACACTCTGCCCACCCCATGATGTCCTCAAGATCACTGTTAATATGAAGATCTTTTTTCTTATTAGGTAAGTTTCCAGATGAAGAATTTTTTCTTATACATCTGCAGCCGCCCCTTGTCAAAAGTAGTCAAAAGGTATAAATCTCCACAAAAAAAACGATAGTTTTGGTTTCATATTTGTCCACAACTCAATAAAATGTAATCAGCAAGAGTCTCAAGTACAAGCCACACTTCTCAATATCTATATTAACAACTGTTAGATATATTTGCTCAAGATTATCTTCCTGGCTTATGACCATGCCTTAGATTTTATCTTCAAATAATGTTTAAATATCATTTTCATGTTACTTTCTTCAAGAACTTTTCCATAATATTTTTCCATCTCAGAACAGCCTGTAAAGTCACATTAACTCCTGAGAAATTTTCAACAATCACATCAGATTTCCACAGCCATATCTGGGAACAGTTACACTACCTTGGCTTAATCTTCATATTAGTTTCCAGGCTTCTTCCATGCTCTACTTTTTCTGAGCCATAAATCCTCTGTTCATTCCCTTTATCAGATTTCAAAAAATCAGAGTCATGGGGACCAACAGCACTGGAAATATCCTCCTGAGTTAATGATTCCACGCACAATATTATCACAATATACTTTTATAAAATTTGTACAGATATTGATTGTGTTTCTTCTTTGTTAGTTGCTGAATTGAAGTTCTTTCCTGCAGATTTGTACCAATATTTTCCCTATACCTCTTTTGTGTAAAGTAAGAAAGATTGATCTCAATTCCTCTTTTTCACAGAGGTCTATGAAGTTCAAAGTTTTGCACATCTGCAATGAAATTCCACAGTTTCCATCAGTGTTTATGCTAAAATGAAAATGTCTTCCTTTCAACTTCATCTCACAGTGCCTTAATTCTAGAAAGAGAATATAGTAGAGCAGTACTAGAAAATATTTTAAAATAGCTTCATTTTCTTCTGGTAGTGCTCTGGATGCAGTCAGCGCTGTACACATGGGTGGAGACACAGACTAAATTCCCACAGACTGCATTCAGCAGATGGTGACTGAGAGGAAATGGGCACAATGGTTATGGTACTAAACCTTAACACCTAGCAAACCAATACAAACCACCTCTTACATTTGTGTACATGTACTCATGGCTACATAGTAAACAAATATGGGCAGTTTGTCATGTTTGCAATCATTCACATATTATCAGAAAGAAAATAGCAACAGGAATGAAGGCAAAATTGGATTACTGTTTGATCAGTACACATGTACATGATCAAACAGCGACTGAAACACACAATAGTTAACAACACTTATTGTTAAGACTGAGATTGTATGTGAAACTCAAATTCCTGCTTAATCTTAAATGGCTGAACGCCAGTTTCCAGTTTTGTATACCACCACTGCAGAGAACAAGTCAGTGTTCCACATTAAACTTACAATTAATTGCAGATTAATTGCTATTTGGTATATGAGCAAAAATGCTATTTAACTCCCAAGTTATATTTGCTAAACTCATGCCAATTCAAAGCGATCAGCCAAAAGACAACTACAGCAAACTGAGCAGGAGTTAGTAAGTCAAGCAGATCAACAGGATCAATATCAATTTCCAAAGTAAATAAGAAAACAATACAATTTTGCATTCAATATAGTCTTTTAAGAAAAGAGACCCAGTTTTGAAGGTTTGGAGGTCCTATGTGTATTTGTTGAGTAACCATGATAGAACAAAGAAATATTTTTTAGACAAGGGAAGGAAAGTATGTGCAACTGAGAAGCAGCACCCTGCACAGTGAAGGAAAGACTGTACGAAAGAGTGACTGGCTGTACTCAAGCCACATTTTGGACAGAAATCAGGTTTTTTGGCTGGAAATAATAGTTCAGATTGATTTGAGATTGATCCTAGGAGAATACTAACTTTAAGAACCATAAAATACTGGAATAAAGAGATGAAAAAATCTGCTTCATTGCAAGATTTACAGAACAAAGCTAGACAAACATCCATCAGAAATGAACTTGCTGTACTGATCCTGCTTCAGTCTAAGGGAGGGGCTCAGCTGGCATCACTTCCTACAATACATAATAAGAATACAAAGATTTTTTTTTTTTTAAGAGTGGGGAAAAGCACAAAAAAAAGAATATGAATTCAAGGTCAAACACCTCAGTAAAAGAGAAAATTTACATAAATTACATTTTACTCATAGGATGTTTCTTAATGGTTGGGTTTTGTTTTTTTTTTATTTGGAATGAACAGGGTGAGGCCTTTAACCACATACAGACTGATTTCTTTTCTTATTATATTGACCCTGAACTATCTGAAATTGTATTTTAAAGAAATGAGGATATCACTTATCATATCCTTTGAAAGCTGGAATACTCCCTCTGCTCTAAACCTTGTAACTCTCTAGTCACACATTCAACAAAAAGCCCTCGATGCACAGTCACAATCTATTAACAGCAAAGTAAAACAATTCACCACATTTTAAGTAAGTAAAATATTGCTGATAGTGCATACTTTACCAGTTATGTCATGCTGTTTGAATGACTCACTGTAGATTTGATACTGATTAGGGCAATGTTTCTTCAGCCATTTGCAGACATCCTGCTGGGTCCATAACGCCACAGGCTTAGTCAGCTTCACAGTCCCGGACTAGGAACAAAGAATGAAGAACAGAAATGATGTTTAGTCTACACACAAATTTTGGAAATATTAATCTGTCACTCCATATATGATATTAAAATACTAAATGCAAAACAGGAGCTGCTCTGACAGATGTCCAGTAACATCCATCCCATTACACAAGACCCTGCTGTTCAAGTACCTCACAGAAGACTCACACACAGTGGAATGTTCTTTAACATTACTTTCCATTGCATTCATGTTCCTTGCATCACAGAACCATACTGCACTTCAATAAATAGTTTTAAGAGTGACCAATGACTACAGCCAAAGGATAAGAGATGCCCACTTTGAGTAGTTCAAACTCACAGGAGAGTTGTACATTTGTGCCCCAGTTTGGATATAACCACAGAAGACCAGGAATACCCTCTGGCCAGGCATGGTCCTCAACTACAATGACAGAAGATCTTGCAACAAAGGCCTTTGGTGCCAGCAAACCTGAAGACTGGTTTTGTCTGGGAAGAGGAGACTACACAGCAATGGACATGGAGCTGGTGATATTGATTCATACTGAACATTTCAGCTGACAAAATTCCTAATTTAATGATGTTCACAAGCAGCTATAGTTTTTCTGTTTTGTTTTTACCTTTAACTTTTGTACAATCACCTTTACATGAAATAAGTAGGACTCCCACTTCAATCAGTTGCTCCCTTATAAACAAGTAATAATTTTTTAAAATAACACTGTTTAATACTTTCCTTAGAATTCAGTTTTCTAATAGATCACCAGTTTATAAATAAATATTCATAAATTGATTGCCTTATTATATATATGAAGTCACATTTCATTTAATCAAACAATTCACTTTAGCTCATACACTTTTTTTAACTGTGTAAGAATGCTGAGTTCTAAGCTACCTGAACTGCAGGAATTTAAAACCTCTTGTCAAAGTAGGCAAAAAAATAAACAAAAAAAAAAAATTCTAAGTGATTTAATCTTTTTTCTTTTTTCCTGCAACACGATCTGCCTAAAAGACTAAAGAAACTTTAAACAGATTGTCATGTATTAGCAACAATAAATGTTTCACTGGACGCTGCTGATGTAAGTGGGTGTGAACATCAATGTATACATTTACTTCGTATTTTGCCAAGTAATGAGTCTAGGGAATAAAATCAAAGTGTCTGTTTCAATGCTATGCATGCAGAATACTGTCCTCCAGCTCCCTGGTGGTATAAAAGTTTCAAGAGAAGTTTCTCTGCACAAATTTGAGTTATGTCATCTTAACCCATCTTCTCCATTAGGAGTCATGGCAGACTCCCTCAACGTCACCAGGCAGGGTTTATCCCAGCATTTACTCAGATGCACTTTGTCAGACTTTCAAAAAGTTGCTTTGAAATTTTTCATTACTAGAAGCCTCAAAGACCAAAGCAATTTCAAGCTAGTGCTTTGCATGTCCTATTAAATCCATAAAGTACGTCATGTAAAGATAGTAAGTTAGGGCCAGGGATTATGGCAGACCTAAAAATCCAGCAGGCAAATGTGCCTTGAATTTCTCATGTCCAGTTGTCCCTATTTCTTTTTTATTGCTTGTGTAGAAGTTGAAAAAACAGTAGGAAAATCATGGTTGAATATATAATACAATGCACATCCCATAGCTCAGCCTTTTTTTGTTTGAAGAAAAATAAACTCATCAGAAACAGGAATCTCCTTTTAAACACACTAATAGGCATCATCCATATTTAGAGGTGTAATAAAAATGCACAAAACCACCACAAAGAATCGGTCTCATCTGCTGCTGCCACCCACCAAAATACAGAAGCTTGACTGACAGACTTGCTCTTCACAGAAAAAGAAACTTCCAGAGGTGTTGAGGGTGCACAAAAACCAGGACAGCACTCGCCCCAGCACTGCCCTTTCTGAGCAAGCTCATCAGTCTTCTACACACACAGGATCCCTCACTGGTCTGGAGAAGGCAAAGCCTCTGTAAGGAGAGCAACTGCCCCGTAACCCCAGCTCCTCATGCAACTCAAGAGATCAAAGGGCCCTAAAACTTCTCTGGTCTTCTTGTTACTGCTATTTAAGTCAAAGAAGAAACTGAATTTCAGTGAAGAGTCCGATATTATGTGATCAGTTCACTGACTTCTTGCTACCCACAGATATAAATGGGTGTCCTCCACAAATTACATCAAAGAAATAAACAAGCAAAAATAGCCACGTGACACAAGCAGTCTCTCTGATTCCATAGAAATCCCTGAGCAACAGGCTCAAGACTTCACTATCTATCTTTATATGTGTTACTGCTTAAATGTTAAGATTTTTTGTTTTTGCATTGGAATTTTTGAAGACTAGTCTGTCAGTCCTTGAAAAATAAATGGTTAATAGATTTTCTGGTACATCACAAAAATGCTTAAATGATAAATATTTGTTTGCAAATATATACAGCTGGCTATGGACTTACAATCTATTTATTCCTAGCTGAAAGTACACAAGCAGTGCCAATGTTTGTTTAAACCAAGAGGCTGTACTTTTCAGTTGAGCAGCTATTGTCCTCTTAAAAGGTTTAAGCACCGTCATGTTAAATATCCAAAATACAAGTTTATTAACAATTACAGTACAAATTTAACACATTGCCCTGTGCCTGCAGAACTGGAAGATGGTTTCAAATGTAGCTTTTATGCCGTGCCATATACAGATCACTGCACAGCAAGCATACATGCTGACTTCTTCAGTGTTTGGAACTGTGATAGAAACATTTACACTTATAACTACAGTCCAAAGAGAACATTTTTACATTGACAATAAAAAACTTTCGGTTTAATTTTCTAAGGACTTGATGAGTTAGAAGAATAAAGGGGGTTTGAAGCAATGGTTCTAAAGTATGTCTTCACTTTTATTTTTGGAACATCATACCCAAAATATTTTCTAACCAGATGCTCCAAATGAAAGGCTCCTAAAAATATTCCTTCCTCACACAAAATTCATTGCTTAGTTTCTTCCCTGCTCTGAAGGCTAGATCTCATACAAAAAAACCTCCCAAAATCCAAAGAAAATTACCTGTACCCTAAACATACCTACTAAAAGACACCCCTGCTGTTAACTACATATGAACTACCTAGACAGGTGAAAAACATAATATGTTTTCTTTTATTTCTGTTTATTAGCTCAGACAATAAATAGGGCCAAACTGATTAAAGTAATGTATTTTAAAAAATACCTTTGATCTGGCCTTCCTTTCAATTTTCCTGACATAAACTCATCCTAAGATCACTGTTTGCTGGCAACTCTGTATTAGTTTTAATCTTGCCAAACGCTATGCCAAGTCTTGTGCCAGATATAGATGTAATGAGAATAAAAGTCCACAGTATTCTGTATTCTGGTATTTTCTTGTATATTTGAAGGAAAACCTGTTTCTTCAGGATTTTGTGACAAACTTTTTCTTCTAGATTGCCCAAACCCAGCTTTTGTTACATGTATCTCAAAATCTAAAAGTGACTGCCAAGAAGAAGAAAAAACATATTTACTACTTGACAAAATTTCATGTTCTCTTTGTTCCATGGTGCAGGGAAGATAGTACTCAACATCACTAACTCAAGAATAAATAAGTAAACAAACAACTAAAACTTACAGCCTGTGCATTACTAGAGAGTGTATTTCAGTATTCAGTATTCAGTATACCAAGTCCTGCTCTTCCTAAGCAATGATGGACAAGTTACCTCTTCAGCCTTCCAGGTGCAATTTACCAAGCCTGCTAGCTTTGAAGGTCAATTTATTCACCAGAATTTATTTGTATTTATTTATCATATTTTACTCCACAAAGAAAGGGCCTTTGTATTTTTGAGTGACAAAGGATTCAATCTCATAATTTAACTACACTACATACTTTGAGACAAGCTATCTGAAAGTGCTTCTCCAACTCTAACATTTTGTGTATTTACAAACCTGCTCAGATTACAAAAGTCAGGGATTGTGCAGATGAGTGTGTCCAGTCAAACAGGGCTGCAGGTTTGCTGGAATAAGGCTGTCTCATAGTGTTTGTAACATCCGGTTTGCCAACACACCGATCCTGACATGTAAGCATGGTCAATGCATATTTACATTCAAATTTACCCAAAGTCAGACCCCACAGTTTCTTTTATGAAACAGATGGATAAAAAAAGGCACTGCTGAAAGCATTACTGGAGCAGATTCTGCTCCAATATACATCTAGAGAGACTCTGCTCTGGGGTTTTCAGTTTAACTAGAAAAAGACAAAGCAGAACCAATTTTGTTACAGCCGTGTTGTTCGAAGGACTGTCACGGTTTAGACTGCCAGCAAGTAAATACCACACAGCTGCTCACTCACTTGCTCCCCCAGTGGGATGGGGAGAAGAACCAGATAAGAAAAGTTAAACTCATGGGCTGATATAAGAAGAGTTTAATAAAGTGAAACAAAGTAAAATACAATAGCATTAATGTTTATAGTAGCAATGATAATAATGATGATGATACTAATGATTGTGATTAAAGGAAGGGAAGAAAGAGAAAGAAAATAACCCCCCAGTAAAACAAGTGATGCCCCATGCCCAGTATAGCTGCTCACCACTTGCTCTGCAATACCTAGCTCATCCCCAGGACTTGGCTCCTTCTGGCTGCTGTGGTTTAACCCCAGCCAGCAGCCAAGCCCCAGGCAGCCACTCACTCCCTCTCCCACCAGTGGGGTCAGGGAGAGAATCAGAAGGGTAAAAGCCAGAAAACTCATGGGTTGAGATAAAGACAATTTAATAGGGAAAACAAAAGCCACACACACGAGCAAAGGAAAACAAGGAATTAATATCACTGCTTCCCAGGGGCAGGCAGCTATTGAGCCATCTCCAGGAGAGCAGGGCCCAATCACATGTAGCAGCGACTTGGGAAGACAAACACCATCACTCACACATCCTCCCTTGTCCTTTCTTCCCCCCAGTTTATATCCTGAGCATGATGTCATATGGTCTGGAATTTCCCTTAGGCCAGTTTGGGTCACCCATGCTGGCTGTGTCTTCTCCCAGCCTCCCAGACACCCCCAATTTCCTCACCATCATGACCATATAAAAAGCAGAATAGGCCCTGGCTCTGTGCAAGTCCTGCTCAGCAATAACAAAAACATCTCAATATCATCAACTTTGTGTTCAGCACTAACCCAAAACACAGTCCCATACTAGCCACTGTGGAGAAAATTAACTCTACCCAAGATGAAACCAGCATACTGGCCAACTCCCACTCAGCTTTTCATACTAAAAATTATATCCTATGGAATGGAATATATTCCATAGGATATCCATTTTTAGTACAAAAACCTGTGTTTTCATACTAAAAATGGATAACCTATGGAACACACCAGTTCAGGTCACCTGTCCTGGCCATGCTCTCTCCCAGCTTCTGCTACAGCTTCTCATGGGCAAAGCATGAGACACTGAAAAGTCCTTGACTCAGGGCAAGGACAGCTTAGCAATAACCAAAACATCCATGTGTTACCAACATTATTCTCTCACTGAATCCAAAACAAAGCACTGTACCAGTGACTAAGAAGAAAAGCAAGTCTATTCCAGGTGGAAATATGACAGAACACAAGCAAGGCAAGGCTACAAGGAGAAGGACCACAATTTATTAGACCAGCAGTGTGGGTTCTTCCAGCTGTGTTTCAGACACAACTGCTCAATGCTGAACCATTATGTCAGCCCAGTCAGGCAGTTTGAGGGAAAAGGGGACTCAGTTGCAAGGGGCAATATGAGACAAGCAAAGGAAAGAAGCAGTAAGGTCATTGTGACCTAGCAGGGACAGTGAGCAGTATGGGTGGCTGTCACAAGAATAATACAGAGCCAGCTGGGGCAGGAAACATTAAAATGGGTCAGAAAACCATTGACATGTCTGTGCTCGGAGGAAGAGACTGCAAGGAATTTTCATACATCAAGTAGAGAAGGAAATATTTCTTAAACCAAAACATAATGCCTCCTGCAAGCAAAGTACAAATGGTCAATGATATATTTAAAAATTACAAAAATAAATTTTTTTGTTTATCTGACATAGATACATAAAGCAGGGAACTTTACTACACAGCTCCAGGAGCAATCTAAGTTAGAAAATCTTTCAGGCTGCTCCAGAATCAAGACTAACAACAATATCTTCATCATTTTATGACAAGAAGCAGCAGGAGCAGCAATGCCAAGTAAGAATTTTAAAAATATTATTTTATTTTAAAACATGCTTGAGTTATATTTCTAAAGCTGAGAAAATATCATATATTCCAAATTACTTCTCCAACATTAAACTGCTTATACAGAATTCAGAATCAATGGCTAACATAAATGTGGCTTTACATCTAGGAAAAAAAAATGAACCACACTTGTGAATGTGTTATCTTAAAATATTGAAAAATTTGGAAAGGGTACATTTTGGTTTAGAAATAAAATTTTTCAGATAGTCAGATAGTTTATACTTACAGATTTTTCCAGCAAAGACAGAAGAAAATTACAGTAATAAGAAATGCCATAAAACCACTGAAATCTCCATTGTATTGGGTTCCCATCTATGTTGTTGAGAATTTTAATACAAAGAAGACATGAAAACAACAAACCAAAGGAAATGTGTTTATTACCAAACAAACAAACAAAGAAAATACTATAAGACAGCTCGTCTTTTATAAGATTGAATGTTAAAAGATTGCTGATAAAAGACTGAATGTTTTAAACTTGAATTGGATCAGAAATCCAGACACTGAACAGATGGTGACAGTCTTCTGGTACTGGGGGAGGGGGAAAGAAGAAAGTTAGAGAAGGAGATGAGGACACTGGGGCAGCAGCAGCTCAGGGCTCTGAGCACTCAGTGAACAGGACCAGGACCACTCCAGAAAGGACCAGGTAGGGGAAAGACTGGAGACTGGCAGGGAAGTCATGGAAGGTAGAAGAAAAGTGTAAAAAGTACTCTAAAGTAGATTTTCTGTTCCTATCCTTCCTCTTCCTGAAGGAAAAGGAGAGAAAAAAATGCCACTGCTACAGGGTTCCCTCCTACATGAGCAGCAGTGGCTCACTGCCTCCTGTCTCTTCCTGAGTCTCTCTATCTTTTCACACCACCACGGCCCAACTCACCCAGCAGCTGCTTTTTGTTGCCTCCAGAGGACTATAAAGGGCTGTCCCTGCCAAGACAATGCCCTGGTGGTGTTTAAAGCCAGCTCTGCACAAGCAGAAACCCCAGGGTCCCAAACCCATGTAGCACCACCACTTCTCAAGGACTGAACAGAGGGAGGCTTTCCCTGCCTTTCAAGCTACAGCAGGACTGACCCAATCCAGCACCTTCTGCACCTGTGCCACAAACAGGTGTACTACAAACAGACTGCAAGGGAGGGAGGTGGGAGGGGAGGAGAAACAAATTATGAAATATAAAAAGACTCATCTGAAAAGTAAGAAGTTGGTAAGAGGGAGTTAAGTCCCTCTGAAGGCTGTCGCCAATATAACCACCAATAGGAAAGGCTAAAGGTATCCAAATAATATCACTGAGCTTTATCCTTTATCAGGATAAAGACAGAACCAAAACAACAGGCAGAGATAAATAAGGTGACACATTTCCCATGAGAGCTCTCTCTTTCCATAAAATATCCCACTCTGAAAGGAAGAATCATGGCTGGCTGACACAGGTGTTGATAAAAATGGCAATGGCACTATCAGCAAACTGTGAAGAACTGAAATGTCAGAATGAGAAAGGATAAGACAGAGCACTCCTCAGCATTGTCAAAAGCCTAACATCATTCTAATTGCTATCAAAAATCCTGAAAGCCACAACTGGGACAGACAGGCCAACAACAAAATCACAAGTAGGACCAAGAATACCATCAATTTTAGGCTTTGACCTCCAAATCCAAATCAAAGTATATAATGTTTTAAAATTCACTTCATTAAAAAAAACCTGTATTTTTAATCTTGTCAGATTTAAGAGCCTTTCACTCACCACAGTGGCTTTCTTCCAGCACAAAAATTAAATATTTGCTTTTGTCTATTTGCTGAGAAAACAAAAAAGGAAGAGAGGAAGAGTTGCTCTGTTGAGGTGGGGGTTGCTACCTCACAAGGCATGTCAGTTCTTTGACACTTCTTCATTCATGTGGTTCTGATTCCCCTTCTCTACCTCAGACCATTCAAGCCTGTCCAAATCTGGCTCTGACCACCACTACCTTATATCACAGATTACAGTCTTCACAAATAAATACAAATTCTTCTTGTTTTACAAACAGAAACTTACTCTGTATCCTGCATAGATCTGGAGAACAGACAATTTCTGCTTACACAGCAGATGCCCAACTAACCTGCTTTGTACAGCTATGAAGAGAAAAGATTCCTCCTTGACCTGCTCTAGCCTGCTTACTAAAACTATTCAGCCAAAGAAGAAACAGAATGAATTTTAGTTAGTGGTGTTGGATGAACAGTAATTTACAACAATTAATTAATTTTACTACTAGCACATGATTTTACTGCACTTGACCTTCCACCTCAGCAAAAATCAAAATTTGAGACATTCATCCTCCACATGGCACACACAATTTGCAGTTTAGCTCATTTTTTATCCTGTCTCAAGGACTAAGAACTACACACACTGTGAAGAAGAATCATGGCATAAGTTTTCATCACAGAATATTCTCTTCAGACACAGATTAGTCACAGGAGAGTGTCCCATCCTGATGGAGCTATAACTTCAAATCCATTCAGGAACATACAGGAAAGCAAAGAGGAATATGCAATAACTAAAATGGTGATGAAATGTAGCTCCCCATTTCCCAACAGATTCTCCTGAACTCTGAAATACTTTCACAGCAACTGAAATTCCAATTCTGAGGAAGTTCAGTATTTGTAAAAAATATTTTCTCCATGTCTAGAATAAAATAAAAATTAAAATAAATAAAAACACTCAAAAATCTACCTGTACTACAAAACTGACAATTACAAATGAGTCTCCATTCCCACTTTTTCTTTTTTTTTTAACCAATTCTGGCACCTCTGCAAGTTACAGCTTTGGCAGCTGTATCTACAGTTGAACTAAACCAAGACTGCTTATCAGGAATTCCATTAAAATAAATACAAAACAAGTATATAAGTAGGTACACTGATTTTCTCAGAATTTCTCACACACTTATTTAAAGATGGTCACACAGAAGAATTTATTACCTAAAATACAAAACACACTGGCCAAACTAGACTGGAAAAATGCTTAATTAGCACAAACTTAGAAATAATACACTAAAATCTTATTGCCTTATAGATTTATTTACTTATAGAAAAATTAGCAGCTAAAATCAAGACCTAAAAATGTAGAGATCCGAAGGACAGAACAAAGTCCTGAATTTACACTTGCAAATTCAGTAAAAAGAGTTCAAGGAAGTTGGTCAGCCTGCATTTGTTTTGTAAATCATAAGACTACATCTGACTAATAAGTACATGTATTTAATGATACCTTATCTACAGTTCTTCAGTCATTTAACTGAACCCTTCCAATTACAGCTCAATGACCAATTGTTAGCAGTATGAATCACAAAACAAGCTGCCCTAAAATGAGAAGAACTAGCAGGACCATGACAGTTCTAAATGTACTTGTTTCATATTCACATAATCCATATTATCATGGCTATGAACTGAAATGTGGCAATTAAAATTATGATGTGGAGATTAATAGCAGAATTTTCTAAGGCTTATAAAAATAATTTCCTTTACTAGGGATTCAGCTACAACACAAACAGGTCTTTAATGGAGGGGGAGAAAAAAGAGGTTGTACAGAGCAGTACCCTAGTCTTTACAGAGATTTCAGGTAACATTGGCAGTATCAAAATCTTCAGGGTATTCTAATCAAAATATTTTCAAATACAAGCTAAGCCTGACCTCAGAAACATATAGTTAAGAGTGTCAGTGGGGGTTTTGTTGTTTTTGGTGACATGCTTTTTAAAGAATTACACATCAATGGCATAATATTGATTTTGCTGAGGCAATATTACCTTTGTTTGGGGAGTTGTCATTAATGATTCTGACAATTTTAATTATTTTTTATTTTGGGGCTTTACTAATGGAATTTCCCTGGCATAATAAATCTGTGCAGCACTGGCCACACCTCACTCCTTTCATTTATAATTACAGTATTCTGTTGAGAAGATACTCAACACTGTGTATTTTTTAATAGCTGGTGTATATCAGAGGTAGATGGTCCATTTTTTCATCTTAAACACACAAACAGTGAAGCATTTCTACAAGAGAAGAGCTATAAAAGCTGTTACTTCAGTGTTAGCAAGTAGTGAGGTTGATTCCACCATTAGCTCAACAACAGTACATTTGTACAAGGAGAACATCCAGTATCCTGAGAGGATCTTAATCCCTATTAAATGACAGACTTTCTTACAAGGTCTGCTCCTTCCAAGTGAATCACATTTTTGGCACCTTTGCTTCCAGCAGATGTGCCAATTAAGAGGCTTGCACTGTAAGAAGTAGGATAACCTTTCCATGCCAACTTTCAATCTTTATGGATAGGCTCATTCATATGCAGAAGGCAGGTGCAGCAGCCAAGGCATTTTAGACCCCAGCAGCAATCAAAGTTTTCTAGAAAGCTTTGCCAGTTGATGCTTAACTATGTTTTCTTGAGCCAAATACATTTTGAGGAGAACAACTCTATAGTATGTAAGTACAAGTAAGAAAAGGTCTGGGCCTGACTTGACAGGTCAATCTCTTGCTTCCCAAATAAGACATTTAGCAAAAACAGGAGGAAAAAAGACAGATGTTGACAGAAGAGTCAGATTAGCCTAACCATCTGATTCATGCATGAGCATTGCTATACCTTTGTATAGAAGGTCATAATGGATTTCTCAAATAAATTATCTACAGGGCAGATCCATCACTTATTTTTCAAAACAAGCAGAGCACTTCTGATGTCAATGTAATTTATTGCTAATTACTTTTGAGAAACTAATCTTCTCTCCCTAATAAGGGAATTCCTGTATTTGCTTAGCATCCTTATGAAGTCCTATATTCACAAAAAGAACTTTAGCACTACAGTACCCTTTTACCCCCCACACTGGGATCCATGAAGCCCAGGCCCTTTTGCTATTAATACTGTTGTTACTGTGCATGTCTTATTCCATTGTTTTGGGCTTTTAGCATATTGCTATAGGAGACCCATAGTCTCTCCTTTTGTGCCCCTCTTTTACTGGATGGGGAATGGCTCTGGAGTTTGACTTCCTGCTGGTGTTGAAACCAGCCCACATGGGAAAATGGGATGTACCCAGGAACATCCAGCTGGCACCACAGGGAGGCTAAGCAGGGCAGGAATGCCAGTGAAGATTTGCATCTTCAGTTCCAGGTATCATTAAAAAATAAAACCCAAATATGCCCAAAATGTCCCAACAACATCTTCCTGGAGAAGGCACCTGTGAGATGAGACAACACAAAAATGTGGCACAGAGGCTTTCAATAAAAATATTATGCCTACCTGATCTCAATATGAGGAACTTACAACATAAGCAGATGAAAGTGAGACAAGGGCTAAAGAAAGGTAAATTAAGCATAATAAGGAACAGTATTCATCTGCTTTAATGTGTTGACTACATTTGAATCTTTTCTGGAGAGAGATTGTGAAGGGATAACTAAGTTAATGTCCAGGGAGGACAAACTTGCCCTAAATAAGAACTGGAAGTATTTTAATAAGATTTCTGAAAAAACTCAGTTCTCTTCTCTTTCCTGGAATATTTGATTGCAGTTTAAGATTACATTAAAAATTCAGACTAATCCTTCAGTTTCTGTTTGCAGAAAGACCAGTAGCTCAGACAGTGAACAGCAGGCAGTTCTCAAGATTCACTCCAGGGGCAAATTCATCTCACAAGCCAAAATTTAACTCTTGGCTAAGTAGCTGATGTTCTGTAAGAAAACAGCATAAAGACACACAACTTTAAACATCTCAAATTTCCCATTAGGTCCGCCATGCTGTTCTGATGCCCAGATCAAGGCTTTTGTCTCAACAGCAGCCTTTGGCAAGTGATATTTTTAAACAGTTAACACATTTAACACATTTTCCTTCAGAGCTGGCATATTTTCTGAATAATAAAATATACAGACAGGGCCAATAATACTCCAACCACATTAATAAGGAAATCATCATTTTTATGCAGGTTTTTATATCCATCCAATTAGTGATGCATAAATGACTCCAGGTAAAACTCACAGTTGCACTGATTCAATTAAGACCTTTCTAAGAAGCATTAAATTTAAAAATAAACTTATTCTTATCTATCCAGAAACAGCAGGTAAAACTACAAAGTAAAAAAGTGCAAAAGAAAACTTAAAAATCGCAAATGGCTTGACAAATCTGCTTTGCAATTTTATTTTAGATCATGTTATTGCAGTGTTTTACAGGTCAGTTGCCAAATTGAATTAGTCTGCTATACATTCTCAAATCCACAATGTTTGTTCAAGGGTCTTATGCTGAGAGCTTCTGAATTTGTCCAAATTCAAAACAGTACACAAACACAAGCAAAAGTCATTGAAAAAATTCAAGGATGGAGGATGCTTCAAAGGCACCTAGAAAACACTTTTTTATTTTTGTTTGTTTTGGCAGTCCCTCAAAAAACTCAATTTCTAATCTCCCACACATCAGAATTCAGAGAAATGAACTGTTAAAGAATGTTACCAGACCTTTTAGATGAAAACATGGCCAAACACAGGCAGCAACAGTAAATAGCTGATATAAAGAGCACCATCTACTGACAGGCAGCACTTTGACAGCCCCAGGGAGATTTGCAAGGCACTGGGCACTGCATTCCACTGTCTTTCATCTTTTAGGAATTCAGCTTTCTCTAAGAGGTGTGTCAGTACTTTTCACATTTTCTCACCTGCCCTGTCTCACCTAATACATTTAAGCTGCTCTCCTGCTCGTGGCTGACCAGAGCCCAACTGCTCCAAGATGCAGTAGCTCACCTTCCCGTTTCTTCCTCATTTCACCTTGTGATTGAAGTTTCCCACAGGGAGATGATCACCTCTTGTACACAGCTGCTATACCACCACCTTACAATTATAAACTATCATGCTATCACCAGCTGTTTATGAGGACATTTCCAAAACCTCCTTAGTCAACAAGGGTTTTCCACGCTTAAGTCAAAAACATTTGAACTGTCCCTGGATGAGAAGCAATCACCTCCTTTAAAGGCTTACTTCATGCAATGAAATACCCTTCTCATGGAGAAGATTACATGGAGATGGATGTTTCTTCCTAACTTTTATCCTGCTGCTGTTTTATTACTTTGAACACAGTACTACAACCTTTTATTATTTTACTACACCAAATTATTAGCAGATGCACATAAGAAAAGGCTGTTTCCTGACAGACAAGAAAATATTATCAATAGCAACAAATTCTCTTGGCTAATATTATCAGAAATAACCTCTAGGATGCTGTCTATCATCTTGATCACTTCTAAACACAGGCATAAAACACAGTAAAGATGCACTGAAGTACTCTGGCACATCATTTGAAAGTACTTGCTAGCACTGTTGCCATTACTTACCATGTGAGATTCGCATTGCAGTCTAAGAGCTAAATCCTTCATAAATATGCTTCAAGTGCATAAAAAGAGGAAATAAGAGTAACTTTTCTAACAACATTCACTGGTCTTTAAGACTTTCACTAATAATCACAAAAACCTTGTGTGATAATTAATCTGAAAAGTGAAAGCAGAGAATAAATATTCACATATGGTTTTTGCTTTGTGTTGCTTCACTGATTGAAACATCCTTAACACACCTCAAGCTCATCACTTACATTCTTATACTTCATGCTGATTCCAAAGGCCAACGAAACTCAATTTACTGTTCTTACACAATAATCCTTGCCAATCTATTTAGACCAGGATTAAAAGAAAGACAACTGATTGGAGCTTTGCTAAGAGAGAGGCTGCAGTCAATCTGTTTATATATGCACACATAATTAATAATATAATGGCAGATTAATAACAATTAACAAATCTATGAGAGGAACTTTCTAATAGGTAGGAAAGTTTCAAGTCCTGCCTTGTTCCATAGTCCTACTCACTTATGTCAGCACAGCAGCCTTATTTTTCTGTATTTGTATGCAGCAGCAACAATTTCCTGTTTTCACCTCCTCCTCAATTCTAAGATTTATAAATACAGTGGAATATTCAGACTCGTCCTAGAAATTATTCTTCCTTTGTACTACATTTCATCCTCTGCAGTCAAATTTCGTTTTGCTGCCCACAACCTGCTACTTTGCCTGATCTCCATCATGCACCCACTATCCCTGCAGGCAGCCTATGCTTCCCTTGGCTTTTTCTTTTGATATTTTGAGCTCAATCATACATTGACATGCATGAGATGGGTAATTCCACTGTATCCCACTACATTGTTCACATAATTGTAACACTGGATGCAGAGGGCTGCTACATTTCTCTGAATAAAAAATACTTGCAAAGTTTCATTGTATCATGCAATTCTCATCTCTTCTGCATTAGAACAAACTGAAGCATTTAGTAAAGATGGTGAAATAGTGTAAAATCAAAATATACTTGGTTATTAACATTACTTGTCTTAAGACTGATATCCCCTGTTCGTCCTCCAAATCTGATTTAGTCATCCACTAGCTCTATTTAAATTGCACTTCCACAGAGTTTCCTCCCAGCAGCAAAAGCAGCAAAGCAGTGCTCTCCTTAACTACTGCCAGCATGGCAAAGCGATTAAAATAAGCCAAATTAACAAGGAAGTGCTGCCGAAGGGGACAGCTCTCACTGGTTGCTCTTGATCCATCAGCACAGAGTACCCTATTGTTAATAAAAGCCAAAATGAGATAATTCAAGTAGGTGAAAAACTGATCAACTCACTGAAGTCAGAGCTGAGCTGCCAACTCAGTAAAATGACAGCAAGTAGGGGTTGGGGACTGAAATGTGCTACATCATTAAATGGGGTGCTCCATCATCAGCTTAGTTCAGCTAGGACACACTTCCACTTCCTCTGCATATCATCTCCTCTCCAGTCTTGTAGAAGCCTTTGTTAGATCCCGAAGGGAAGCAGGTTTGTGGCAACACATGACAACACAACAATCCACAAATCCCAAACAAAAACCTAACCATGGGAGAGGGTTCTGGGAGGAAGAAGGTGATGAACAGGCAGAAAAGAGTTATATAAGAATTTCATCAACAATGACCCAGTTTTGTCATCATTGTGCCTTGCATAGAAAAGCTAGCATAATTTTCAAATTCAATTTCATCTGTTCAGTTTATTTTGTGGTTTTAGAAATCTCTTACACTTTGCATAAAATATTGTAGAGCAATAACAGCATGCACTCTGATGTGGGTTTTTTCCCACAAAAGTCAGCCCTGCTACAAAACCTGACTACATTGTACAGTCTTCTTTTTGACTCAAAAGCTAAGACAACTTCCTTTCCAATTATACTTCTTCTTGGCTTATATCAGCATTCTTGTGTCCTTTGGAATCTGAAAATCAGAGCAGGGAGTAAAAGGTCAACAGGAAAAAAACCCAAACCAAAACAAAAAACACAACCAAAACCAAACAGGTAGGTACTGTCTTATACTGTTTTCTTCAGAGCAAAAAGCAGAAGGTACAATGGACAATGCAGTATGTACAATGGACACATACAACCAACTGAATTTCACCTGAATTTGACAGTTTAATCAGCATGCTGAACACTTACCTGATCTAAGCACTTTATTTGGCACTGTTCTTTATTTTTTTTCTCCCATTAGAAAATGGTCTTTAAAAATTAAGACCTTCCAACACTAAATTATTTCAAGATAGAATAAGCGAACATGAAACAGCAGCTAGGAAAAACAGAGCTGATAATTATTCAGGCAAAATTTTTTCCAAAATAATCTGCTACCAGTCACTATGGACCACTTACTACAGTTTGCAAGCCACAAAGTAGCCTTCCCCACAGAAAAAAAAATCCATGGTAACAGTTAAATAAGCATGAACCTTAACAAGCACTTCAGATTCTTCTTCTACAATCAACAATAAAGGCTTCAGGAAGGTTTAGTGCACTTGCAGGTTAGCTCATTTTTTATCCTGTCTCAGTTTTCCTCATCAACTTCACATATTACCACCTAATGCAGAAATGTCGACAATTCTGACAAGCTATTTGATCTTCAGGACAAGCCTAAAAAAATGCAAAAATTCTGACTTACTAAAAGAGAAGTAAGTTTGAGACAGTCATATCTGAAGAAGAGCATACTATGTGATAGCCTTTACCTCCAGAAAATTTTTTTCTATTCACTCAATAAGAATATTGATTATTTAAAAAAACATCTTCAAACCTATCACAAGCTTTATTTAGATAAAAGACTGTATTTTCAGCATAGGTGTGCTGAAGTTCAGTCACATTTGTCCTTTAATAATGAAAAGACATTCACAACATCTTTCACAATCTAAAGCATGCTGCTAAGATTGAAAGCAATCAGCCTTGAATGAAAGATGAATTAATAGCAGCTCTAAAACCATTAGGTACAGACTCTATTGTCATGCTTCTGTTTAAAGCAAGGAAAGAAAAGGCAAAAAAAGTAGAGGGTGTCTAGGTCAGCAAAGTTGATGGATGCACTTACAGACATTAGAGGAAAAAGGAAAATTGGCAGAACATAATACCCACTTAACGAGATTTTCTTTGTTAAAGATAGAAAAAAGGCCTCACGATATGCAGTAACTCTACCTTGTTCAGTGCTGAAGGTTTTCTATTTTTAGATGGGCATATTAAAGACACATTTAACCCCAGAAGTGCAGCTTGATGCCTCATCACAATATTAATTCCTAGACACTGGTAGAATTAGAAATATTCATTCTACCAAGTAAATCTTCTGGCAACAGCCCCTACCAGTAATAACTATGATCTCTGGGCAAGGAACTAGGAGGTAAGAGAAATGGAAGAATTGATGCTCCAGACCATTTAGTGACTGCTAGCAGTTGTGTGAACAGGAAATTAAATGTTTACATTAGCAAAAATGGCCGATATAACCACTTCCTGTAACCCAAAGAGTTGCCCCTCTCCCCAGCAGTCAGGGCTGCACACTCCCACTGCTTCTACTGCTGCAACTCTTGAGGTTGCAAGAAGGGTCACATCTGTAAGCTGCTGAGTGACATGAGATGGGCACGCTACCTCTTGGAACCCATGGTGAGCTTCTCCCACTGCACACCCACTGTCAGACAGCTGGGAAGCCCTAAGCACCTTCTGCTGGTTATTCATTTTGAATCAGGCAGAGGTGATGGGGTTTTGTAGCACTGCACCACAGGGATGAGGATCAGCATCTCCCATTTCAGGCAACAATTTGCAAAGCAAAACTGAGTTTTACATTAGTCTTAACTGTTGTAGCTAACCCTGACTCAAATGAACTCTTTGCTCTCCATAGGGGTATAGATGAGAAAAGACACTCATCAGCTAGGGAGGGAAAAGACACTTCTCATCGAGGCTTTAGGGGTGACAAAATCAGCTTGGCAGGTAAAGCGGAGACTGAACTGGCAGGCAGGAGATGGCTACTGTCAGTCTGTACAGTCTGACAGGGGTGGCAGACTGAAGATGGCAGCTGGAATATTCAGAGAATAGGAAAGCATCACAACTTTGCACAAACACAACAGGAGACAGTTCAAAAGCTAAAGTAAGTAAAAAACCTAAAACGTAATCTCTTTTCTCTTCCTAAACTGTGGATTTGTTGATAGAATTGGATACACATGCCCTAATCTCCAAAAGGAAATTTACTTGTGATGTTTCACGCCACTATCACCAATAGTATTTGTCTTTTCCAAGTGCTCAGGAATACACTCAGTACAGGTAGCTCAGTGAGCAGCTGCAGTGAGAGCTGCAGATTGAGCTCTGGGTGGCAGGAGCCTGAGGCAAGAGGCTGAGAACTGGCACCCACCTTTTGCATAGCAAAGGGCCCAGGGACCTGTGGCACCAGCCAGGTGACTCAGAGACACAGCAGGAGCCAGTGACTCAGCAGGAAGAGCCCAGACTTTCCTCTGCTTAGACCATAAGGATACAAAAGCCCAGGGTTTCCTTTCTTTGGGCTCCTTCCTAAGAGGCAGCAGCTCGAGTTGTTATTTTGTTATTGCACAATAATGAAATTATTTTAAGTATCTGCATGTCTGAGATTCTGCTATGGAAAAGACAGGGTAGAGACAGTAAAGAAACCTGGTATGACCATTTCAGTGTGGGGGCTGTGGCTGTGAAGGGCCTCCGACTCAGCTCAGGTCGTGCTAGAGTGACTCCCAGAGTGGCTCCTGGATGGTCAGATAGGAAAATGTCCTCACCAAAAGTGCCAAAGCTCTCAACTGCACATTAGCACCTCCCAAATTCAAAGAAACATGCTATTGTACTGCTTCCTCACTCCAGCTGCCCTCTCACTGAGCACCTGCAATGCTTCTTTCATTTCAAGAGTCTGTTATACTTGGACATCATTCTCATTTTTGAACAAGCCCTGTGAGTTCCAAGAGCGGCTAATGACAATATAAAAGCACACCATCAACAATACCAGAAGCACAGAAGTACTGGAAGTAGGACACAGGCACTTAAAGCCATCCCCAGGCTGAATCACTATATCAAAGTTTCACTTAATGGCATTACAGCCAAGGAAACCACATGCTACTTACAAATGAGTTGGTCAAAAAAACTAAAAAGGAAAAGGGAAGAATTGTCTCTCATTAAACACAACATTTGGTTTAAAACACAACATTTATCTTCTGCTTGCCCCACGGATGATACACAGCATCATAGAAAATGCACATTTGAGAGTTGTTTCCCTGCTCCCTGCAGTGGTACAACAGCAACACAATAATCTGCAGTTGACTCTAGAATTCAGATAAAACCAAAACACTTCTGACTGAAGTCCACATTCAGAAACACCTAAAAAGAACTGGTATTTGAAAAATATGACATGAGACAATACTGAAAATCCTCCCTGACATCAAAGGTCATTATCGTTGGCATTTGTGCACTGCCTAGAGGCCCCTCAGAGCAAAACACCAGTTTACTTCAGTCTCCATACACCAAATACTTCCAGTCAAAACCAAAGGCATGACAAAGCACCAGTGCAACCTTCTACCACTACCCACCATGGAAAACAGCTTGAGAATCTGTCCCATGGAGAAGAATGGGAACAGCAGCAAATGTGCTGCTGCATTTGTTACTCTCAGCCTGACCTAAACAATCAACAACTGTACATACACATGCAAGAGCCAAAATTTTTTTAGCAATTTTATTCCATATCTCAGATTTCTACTGAAACAATAGTTTTAACTGGTCTAGTTATCAACATTCTTCTATATTTGGGTAAACTGAGCCAGACAGCAAAAGCTTCACTTCTAGGGAGGAGCAACTGCCTTCTTAAAGTCCAAGATCAATTAAACTAAGAGGGTAAAAATGAAACACACACACTCCAATGATTTGCTTTTAATCCAAAAAGTAAGACTCCTTTTTCAGATTACATGGTATTTGTTTGCCAGAATATAATTTTGAACATAACAATATATATGTGAGTACTCTATCCTAATTGCTCCAAGTATGAGTTTTGACGTAAATGCAGCTTCTGAAACAGCTTCTCCTAATGCAAGGTTTCACCTCCATCAGACATGGATAACCACTGCAATATCAAATGCAGAGGCTGGTTAGCCAGTAAGGGAGAGGAAAGAACTGAGTTTGAGATCCAAACACCTAAACTCAAGTGTCAAAACAATCCCCAAAATGCAGACAGCTTCAGGTGAGCAGTGCTCACTTCAGACCAAGCCTGATCCCTCTCTTACTCCTCTGAGCACGCCGACCAAATGTAAGAGATTCCACCACATGTAAGAGGAGTTTACATACCTAGCTTACATACAGACATGTAATTTAAGTCACCCTCATCAGTAAACTGACTCTACCCATGGAAACTCATGGAAAGACAGACCTCACTCTGCCCCAGGCCACCCTCTTCCAGGCTCTTCTAATGAAATTCCTCCCCTTCTTAGTGGTGATAACCCAAGAAACTCCTCCCACACATTATCAAAACTACTACAGTCCCACACTCCTTTTGTGACTATGACACTTCTCACTCCCAGTTCTCCCCAGTTATGTTATTTTTCAAAATGGACAAAAATTCCCACTTGTAGAGGAAGCTGGAGGTGATTCTGCCCCCCTTACTCTACTCTGGTGAGGTCCCACCTGCAGTGCTGCATCCAGCTCTGGGGTCCCCAGCACAGAAGGACATGGACCAGTTGAAGTGAGTCCAGAGGAGGTCACCAAGATGTTCCAGGATGGAACACCTCTCCTGTGAGGAAAGGCTGAGAGGGTTGGGATTATTCAGCCTGAAGAAAGGAAGGCTCTGGGTGACCTAATTGCAGCCTTCCAGTCCCTGAAAGGAGCCTCCAAGGAAGATGGAGGAGACTTTTTACAAGGACATGTAGTGACAGGAGAAGGGAGAATGGCTTCAAACTGAAAGACAATAGGTTTAGATTAGATATTAGAAAACATTCCTTACTGTAAGGGTGGTGAGGCATTGGCACAGGTTGCCCAGAGAAGCTGTGGATGCCCCATCCCTGAAGGTGTTCAAGGCCAGGTTGGATGGAACTCTGAGCAACCTGGTCCAGTGAAAGGTGTCCCTTCCCATGCCAGGGTGGCTAGAACGAGTTCATCTTTATGGTTGCTTCCAAAACAAATGGTTCTATGATTCTCTAGTGACTACAGCAACTGCCAGCAAACACATGAGGCAGATTAAGAAAATATCTTATTATATTAATGAGTTATAACTCAGGTGAAATACACCATTTCCAGACCTTTGGTGTCAGCAGTGGAGCATTTTCCATTTTAAAGGCTAAATTGGTTCCATAGTACATTTTGTAATCCCTCTAATCATAATGTTATTATTTTCTTGACCAGGGAATTCTGTATTTTTCAATCCCCAACAATGCAGCTGTGTCATTAAAATACTGCTTTATTTGTGAAGCCCTTAAAGTAGCTTCAAAGTGGAAGCAGAGAGTTTGGATGGCTTTGTGAAACAGCTTCACAATGAGGCAAGCAGCAGAACTGGCACTGTAAGTACAATATGCATCCACATGCTGTATGGAATTGCTTTTTCCTCTAAAAGCCACTCCATCTTTTTATCTACATTTCTTTTTCCCCAAAGTGAAGTTGTTTTAAATAAGGTGTCTGTATCTACATGCATCTGTAGTATTAAACATCCCATTTATTTCTAGAGTACTACCACAGCTTTTTACTGCTTATGTTTGCTAATATGTACTGCAATTGCTGCTCCTTTTCACACTAGTGCAATGGGAAAGAACACAAATTTCACATTGATAGTTTTCACAGGACAACAGGAGCCAGATCAGACTACACTTCCCTCCTTATGCTCTCTCAGCTGCCTCTTTGTAACCATCTGCTCAAGGCAGCCCTATACAAGGACTGTCTCTCTGCAGCAGCAGCCACCTCACTGCTGTGTGTTTGTGCAGCCCTGAGCACACCTCAGGGTTACAGACTGCACTGCTTCCCAGGGGCCAACACCTAAAGTCCTCCACATGCAAGCACTTGCGTGCATGCAACTACCCAAAATGTTTTCATCCTTGATTTTTTTCTAAAAGTAGCAGTCCAAATGTTAAAAAATCCAGCTGTAAAATCCTAACAAATTCCTCTTCCTAATATGACCTGATGGACTGAAGTCGTAAATAGAGTGTGCTTGTACAGGTGAATTTCATAAAGGCCTTTTGTTGAGGTCAGTCAACAGTGTCATTGTGAATAAACTTCACCTGTTCTACTTACACCACATAAGAGCTAAGAATTAGTCTATAATTTTCATTTCCTGTGAGGAGAAAACCAATAGGAAAATAGTCCCACTTTAAGATGACGGGCAAAGGAGAAGGACACAAACGATCCTTTCCACCTGCCCTTCCCTCACTGTCCTGGACAGAGCACAACCCTCTAACTTGTCAAGATCTCCCACTTCCAAATGGATGCTGTCAGCAGAGGAGATGACATTATCAGAATCTCTAGGCATGCAATCATTGTGAACAGAATGAACAGGAAAAACCAGATCTTTTATGCTGAATGGAAAAACCTCGCTGTAAAAATGTGGGCCTTCATATTAAACTATTTATAGCAAGAATGGGTGATACAGCAATGGCAAAAATCATGCTACAGCAAGAATATACTTGGATTTTGAATCAGACATTTGTCCTCCTGTGGTAAGCTGGCTTACAGGACCCCAACAGAGAGAGATGCTTCTTGTTTTTCTTGGTTGTGAGAGCGTGGATTCTGAACTAAGCAGCTACATTTTGCAGTACAGGTAGGGTTACTTCAGCACTTCATTCTCTCCTGTGAAATCCCAGAATGATAAATGAAACATCACTCTCAGTGGCTTGAAATGCACAAAGTCACCCAGCACTGCTGTTTCACAGCTCAGGATAAGAGGTTTGCTCACTGCATGGCTCTGAAACTTCAGGCTTCAGCCAGGGGTCACAACTGGGAATGACAGGCTGAGAGAGGGAGGAATGCATACACATCACACCTTCCAGCCCCCAATATACATGGATACTTATAACTATGCAACACATGAAAAGAGCATTGAATATTAAGATAGAAGCAGGCACACTAATTATTGTGTATTACTAATAATCACAGAATGAGACACTAGAAAGGCACATTATCCTGAAGTGTAATTATTTCAGCTATGTGATAGCAACATTTACCAAATGTTTTTAAACCCACTTCAGATTTATTCTACACTGAGATTCTGTGCCCATTTTTGTTAGTCATAAAGAAGACCCAGTGCAGTAAGTGGTGTTTTGTCACTATCTCAGTCAGAGTTGGGAGAGGAAAAAAATTCACACCTAATCTATTGACTTTCATTGTGGTGGTCTGATGTGGACAGTGGAAATCTGATGTGGACAGTGGAAATCTGTTAACTACTTCTCCACAAAAGAAAGCTAAGAAAAGCAAACTATCTATCAATAAAGTGACATTTCCCCATCTAGGGTCAGTACCTCACTCAGAAACACACAGAGATCTGCAATTCAAACACCCGGACATACAGTTTTAAAGCAAAGTCTGGAGGAACTGAACAGCCCAGCTGGGGTTTTGCTGAACCTTCATTTCAACAGAAAAATGTTTCTTAACTTTAATCAGTCGGATCTGGGTTCTTTTTCCCATATCTTGTGGCCACCAGAAGTCTCACAAGAGGAAGATAATAGGAAGACAACTCAAAATGGTAAAACCTCATTGCCCCAGTTCAGTGGGCACTGGTGTTTCTCAACTGCAAAAAAAGGTTAAAAAAAAAGTGGGGTGTGGGGGGGATATAGAATGGTTTGGGTTGGAAGGGACCATAATGATCATCTAGTTCCAGCCCCCTGCCATGGTATCATTGCTTAGAGCCTCACCCAGACTGGCCTAACACTGTCTTTCTCATCCAACCCATTTGGAAAGCTTGACCAAAAAGGATAAACACTGTGAAGCAGAAGCCACTGATTAAAAAACTGGAGAATTCTTCTAGAAAATTACTTTTCCTAGTCTCTTGTTAGAGAACGGTACCAAGACTCTTATTTAAATAACTGACAAAATTTTAGTATTTCTAGAAATTCTGTAACACCTTTATTAGTTAAAATCTTTATTCTTCTGTGCTTCAACTTTTCACCACATGGTTGACACCCCCCACCCCTCCAAACACTTGCTGAGCAGAGCATAACCCTGCCAGGGAAGCCAGAGGAGTACTCCCTTCCCAGTGCACCCCAGTCAGTCCTGAACTGAGCCCGGTAAGCTGAGATGAATTCTTATCCTCTTGGTACTGAGTTCAGTCAGCCCTTCAGTGTTGTTCAGTATAATTTAAAAAAAAAAAGGTTTTTTTAAGAAAGCAAAAGCAACCAAAAGATCTAATGAACTACACTGCAATAAAACATAGTCTACTGATGTCTATAAAGCACTTCAACAGAAGACAAGATAAAAGCTTCTCACTTCTTTTACCAGTTTCTTTTCATAGTTTTCATGAACATTTTAAAGGACTGTTAATTTCTCTCAAGTCAAATAATAAACCCCTGCAATTGCTAACACAACATAAAAAGCCTAACAGCAGTAGTTGCCATTAAAAAGCCTTTATTATTTGCTATTGCTGCTACCACATAATGAGACAAAATGTGTCACCAGGTATGCACACCTTACTTAGGAAAGAAAACTCTCTGAATAAATAACCTCCTAATGAGCGACAGCCCAGATTTGAGTCTCACGCTTACCATCAACAAGGCTTTGTGAGTGCATCATGGGGGAGGACTTGATAAAAGTCAATCCTGCTGTAAGAGATCATTTTCTGAATCTCCTTAGAAAAGCTGCCTATACACAGAGAAGTACAGGATTCCAAAAGTATAGCAAAACCTTTGTTAGCTTGTTTTTACAGAGCTCTACTCTGTGACTATGGTATTAAAACCAAACAGATGAGACATAGGAGCCAGAAGTAACACTTCAATGAAAATAATAAGAATTCCAGAAAAAACACATAACAGTGGTTAAACATAGGTGGTAAAGAAATAATTTAATTTTTAAAATGTATATTAAAAAACCATCCTTGCTTTCTCCAGTGACTTTTACTGCTCTGTGAAAGTGACCACTCAACTGCCTGAATTGTTTTCACATACAAGGAATGCTGAAAAATCAGTTACTGATCAAGAAAATGTGTATATTGATATACATAAATAAAAAATGAAACATTTTTACACTTCATATCTTTTCCTTAATTTGTATTCTATTCTGTACATTTTCAGAGTCTGACTAGATTATAGACATTCGTTTAGCTATGAATAATCTTGCTAGTTTTGGACTGGCTCATATTTGTAACAAGGTGGTTCCTTAGGGAACCAGCTGAGGGAGACTAAGACCATTGTTCCATTTTCCATTATAATTTTACCTCAGTCAGCCTATAAATACTAAATTCCATATTCATCAGGAACTTATAAATGAATGACCCTTCACTGGAGCTACGCTTTCTGCTGTCTGCATCCCAAACATAGAAACAAACACTTGTACTCCCATATTTACATTACAGTAGCTGCATAAAAAAAAAAGGAACTTTAAGAACTTTAAATCTGTCTTTAACCCATGAGTTACTACTGTTCTTTAACCCCATAGCTGAAGACAGAAAAGGAAGGACATAGTTCAGTAGAAAGGATATTTTGTTTGCTTCTTTGGACAGCAAAACCAGATGTTTAAAGTGCTGGACATGATCTTGATGACAAATTAGAAAGCTGAAAGCAGGAACAAGAGCCTAGGAGGCATCTTAAATTATATTCAATACATTGCACTGTTTTGTGCAACACAGGTCTCACTACTGTGAATATGAGGTATGTGTTAATATTATTTGAATACACAGGACTGCAAAGAAATCCTTTTTAAAACCCCTGTGCAATGGAAATATAAAACAAATAGCTCTGCTCAAAATGTTTTATTTACAAAACTTTCCTGAATTCCTGCTCCTCTACCCACTGTACATATATGATTGCATGGATGAAGTTTCCTAATGGCAGTTTAATTCAACTCCTAAAGCTACACAAGCTGAAGTCCAACTCCATACTCACATTTTAGAGGACAAAGCAAACCAATATTTAAATTTAGGGCAGAGCAAGCCAGAAAAGACAGACCACCTCAGGCTATAACATGAATCCAGATGAAAAAAATCACTAAATTAATACACACATAAAAAACAAAGTTATTAACAAGGCAGCAATAAATTTAGGAAAATAGCCCATTCCATTTGCATGATGCTAAGCTTATTCCATTAAGCAAAAATTCATTTTGTTTGTTTGATTTTAAATCTGAAGCATGCCCAGTTTTCTAAATAAATCTACTGCAATCAGATGTGGGAAACCAATACTGGATTTCAGTACTTCGAGAGCACCATACTTCCCCTCTTCCCCAGCCATCTCCAGCAAGGAGAGCCTGTTTTATATTCATCAGTCCAACAATCACAGCTCAGACAGCTTACATTAAATCACTGATGTATTTCACTTGATTTTTCACTAGGATAAGTCTTTTGCAAGCAAAGACAAGTTTGATATGACTGTATCCCTTGTCAGCTACATACAAGCCCGTTCTCAATTGGGAGCCCTATTGCACCATTTAGCTTCTTCACTCCCAAGCTTGTATGGTTTCCAAGTCTAACAAAGCTCCTCAGCCTTCAATACAGGGCAGATATCCACCTGCTGATGCTGAAACATGAGCAGGGCTAGCTTGCCTTTGTGAGCAGCTGGGCAAATGCCTTATTTGCTGAGCTTTGTCTCAAAACCCATCCAAAATCTGGTGGTCTTGTTACCAAATAGATTCTTCAAAGCAGTAACCACAAACCTGTTCTCCAAGGGTCCATGACAAATCAGCAAGGTGCTTGATAAATGGCCACCAAACAGACTGCAGGTAGCAGGAGTTTTTTAATTGCTGCAAGCCTGTAATGGAGGATCTAGTTTGATGCATTAAGTCAGAATGAGTTTATTGGATTAACTTTAAACTAGATATTTTAGATAAAAAATAGAATGGAGAATTCATACCAAACCTTAATTGTCAAGGAAATTGCTCAAAACATTTAATACTATTTTATTCTAAAAGTGAAATACATCACAACCATATGTGTATTATTTTTCAGGTTTATTGTACTGTTGGCAGTAGGAAATACTCCTATTTGTACAGTCATTGAAATAATTTCTATTGCCTTTTTGAACCTGTTAGAAAAAAAGACACTCATTTTATTTGCTCTAATAACTCTCAAAGTGTCAGATTCAATAAAGACTCAATTTTCCACTCTGCAGAAATTACCCCCGAACTCCTGGTTTTAGGCCTTTAAGAATCAAAAATACTGATAAGGCTTTTAACGAACATTTCCCAATTATTTTATAACATTATGTTATCTTTCTTTTGACCCTGAGACCAGCTTCCTTGGTTAGAGCCTAGCGCTAGCAATGCCAAGCTTGTGGGTTCAATCCCTGTGTGGGCCATTCACTTAGGAGCTGGATTTGATGATCCTTGTGGGACCCCTTCCAACTCAGAATATTCTGTGAGTCCAGTTAAAAGTGTATCTAATATGACAAACTACTGTCCTATACCAAAGTATCTTGAGTACACACATTCATTTGCACTTGGTAGTCAGGCCTGCTGCACTCATACAAGAAGTAGAAACTTATGAGTAAGAACAGACACTTTTTTTTTCAGGAACTCAACTCTAAACTACGTTTGCTCACTGTCATATTAGACATGGAAGACTGGCCTGGAATTTTACCTAAAATGAGTTAACAGATTATTAAAATCAGTCACCCATATAAAAATCCACATATTCATATACCCATAGAACTTTTCTCCTCCTTTACCTGCCCCAAGAAAAAAGTATGCAAACAAACAAACAAAAAACTCAAGAAAAACATTTCTGTGCCCATTCTGCTTGTTACCCAAGTCATTTGGAAAAAGTCTCCACAGTGTCTGAAAAAGAGAGATCCCATTACTTTAATTATCTTCATTTAGAGAAAAAACAGAATAGTGCAATATCCAAGATGTGTGTATGCTACAACTCCAGAGCAGTACCTTGCTTCTGTAACAAGCACTTCCTCAGGCTGCTATTTTTAAACCTTTATATGTCTTTAACAAGATGGTAAATGGTTTTTAAGCAGAAGCCAGGACTTCCAGAAACCTGGATTCTTAAAGACTCACAGAAAGAAATAAGAAGGCAATCCTACCTACCTTAGATATTTCTGGCTCCACTTGTCTCTTGGGTGTGTCTTTTGACTCGGGCCCTTTGGGAGTACCGGTGTTCTTAACCACAAGCGAATCAACTTCTTCGCCTTCAAGCTGCAGGTTAATGCCTTCTGTGGGGACAGGGTGATCAATACCATTTGGATTCAGATTGCAATGGATAGCTGGGAAAAAATATGAGAAACATTGCTTTAGAGCTGGGATAAAATATGAGAAACATTGCTTTAGGAAAGAAGAACCCAACGGTTCAAACATTTAGCACCAACTACTGAGAAGCAGTACCATGCGGTAACCAGAGCTGTGTCAGACCACAGCAAATGAACCATCTGTACTTTGATGTGGATTCAAGGTGAGATACTTGAGAAAGAAAAAGAGAGGAATGCAGCACACTGGATAAATTTATTTAGTGCAGGCTACCATGCGGAACTGTGCTTTGCTGGATTTACTGGAGCATCCAAGACCCTCAACTTAGAGCTTTTACTAAATGTTCATCATCCAACCATACATTTTTTTCCTTTCTAGGCAAACAAGTTGAAGGCTTTCTATTACATTTTCAAATCCTACAACATTCTAGGTCTTAAAGAATGTGGGATAAGTAAGCCGTGCACAAAAAAATCAGCAAGTCAGTCTCTGCACAGAGTAATGACTTATCCAGCTGATTATTTCTCCTTCAGTCCTTTGTACCACTGCAAGTTACCACCTACACCATCCTAACAAGCAAGAGAGATGTACTCCCTGGGAGTATATAATGAGATAGGGACTAATGACAGCAGAATAAGGAAAGCATCCAGAGGGGAAAAAAAAAATAAAGCAAATGCAAAGCATACAACAGAAATGCCCATTTAGAGCTATAGCAGTAGCTTGCTTTCTGCCCAAATTTTCAGTTTCAGCACTCACACACAGAGCAGCAATTTTAAAAATGTGTGGATCCTGAGATAACTTCCCCTTTATGTGACTGACTTTTGCATTTATATTCCTGCATAACTGGGCTACTTTTAGCACTGCTTGTAATTAATGGTCCCAGCTTCCCCTGTGGACAAAAGAACTTTGCTCAGATACTGTGGTGCAGTGTTTGACAGATCTGAATAGAAACCTAAACTACAATGTACAGCCAAAATAAAAGCTGCCCTTTTACTCTTGCTTGACTTAGAAGCAAAGGATGGGGAGCTGGGGAAGAAATCAGAACTACCAGTTTCTACCAGCTCCCAGATCAGCCCTTGAAGGCCTCTCACAGGAAACTGGCTCAAGCTGCCATTGAAAGCAAAGGGTTCTTTAACTATAGCACCTTTTGAAAATCTATTCAGCTTAAATCCTAGAGTCTTAATTGAAAACTTTGAGCCTGAGTTACAGGAATTCCTTGGTACAGAATTAAAGCAGAGGCCAAAATGCTGACCATTTTCCCTTGGGATCTTTAAAAACATCCAAATATTTCTAAAAGATAAGTGATCTCTGCAACCACTACAATACCTATATCTGCAAGCCAAGGACAGGAACACCTACTGTGGGAACTTAAAAATAAATTTGATTCTGTTGTTTATATTTACATCAGTAATCCTCAAGACACCAAAAAAATTCTCTCTCTCCTGGATTATATCCACCTACTATTATCTAGCTCCTCTAGATCATATTAACCTACCCGAAAGAAATGACTACTAACAACAACTTTGCCTATCCTCCAGACTATACAAAGATACATCTGAGCCACCAAGACTGACTATTTTCACAGCACACTGAGAATAAAAACTGTTCTGTTAGTAACCTAATTAATTCCCCCCCTCTACAAAAGTTGTAAATATATCTTAACAGACCTGTAAAGGTACTCCCAGCACACCCTGCTCCAGCAAGGGCTGATCAGCAGTGAAAAGACATTTGGTATTGAATGCAATCCATAAAAATTCCTCCAACTGCCTTCTGCAAGGATCTTCCCTAGCTGAATAGGAAGACTCCTAGAGACACCTTTGAAACCCTAACACACTACAGCAACATTCAGAAGCAGGCAGTTTTTGGCTGTCAGCCCAGTTCCAGGGCTCACCAAAAAGAAATTAGGTAGCACAGTGGGACTTAAAACTGCCTGGAAGAACAATGCCAGCAGCAAGTCTCCTGTGAATTGCACCTCCTCCCTTCCCAGTGCTCCCAAACAATAGAGATTAGGGAGAAGGGTGGCATGGCATCAACAAGGAGACCCTTCTGGGTTATGGCACTAATTTACCATGCATTAGAGGAAGCAAATTATATAGTGCCATGTTCAATAACATGGCAGCATGATGACTTACCTTGCCTCCTTCTATGTATAACCACATGACCACAACCACTTGGTGGATGAGGGAAAGGCTGTGGATGTTGTCTACCTTGACTTTGACACTGTCTCCCACAGCCATCTATTGGAAAATGGCTTTTCATGGCTTGGTTTGGGGTACTGCTCACTGGGCAAAATCCTGGCTGAGTGGCCAGGCCCAGAGAGTGGTAGTGAATGGAGTTATATCAAGCTGGTCACTGGTCACAAGTGGAGCTCTCCACAGCCAGTTCTATTTAATATCTATCACCAGTCTGGATGAGGGGATCAAGGACACCCTCAGAAAGTTTGCAGATGACACCAAGTTGATTGGGAGTGCTGATCAGCTGGAAGGTAGGAGGGCTCTACAGAGGGATCTGGACAGTCCAGAGTGTCGGCCCAATGCCAGTGGTGTGAGGTTCAACAAGGCCAAGTACTGGGTCCTGCACTTGGGTCACAACAACCCCATGCAGTCCTAGAGGCTGAGGAACAGTGGCTGGAAAGCTGCCCTTGGGAAAGGACCTGGGGGTGCTGGTCAACAGCGACTGGACATGAGCCACTGTGTGCCCAGATGGCCAAGAAGGCCAATGGCATCCTGGCCTGGATGAGAAACAGTGTGGCCAGCAGGACCAGGGCAGGGGTTGTCCCCCTGTATCCAGCACTGGTGAGGCCACATTTCAAGTGTTGTGTCCAGTTCTGGACCTCTTACTATAAGGACATTGAGGGGCTGGAGTGTGTCCAGAGAAGGGCAACAGAGCCGGGGAAGGGTCTGGAGCACAAGTCTGGTGAGGGAGCTGGGGTGTTTATCCTGGAGCAAAGGAGGCTCAGGGAAGACCTTGTCACTCTCTCCAACTCCCTAAAAGGGGGCTGTTGCCAGGTGGGGGTTGGTCTCTTCCCCCAAGTAACAAGTGACAGGATCAGAGGAAAAGTCCTCAAGTTGGGCTAGGAGAAGTTTAGATCAGATATTAGGAAAAATTTCTTCATGGAAGAAATGGTTTTCAGGCATTGGAACAGGCTGCCCAGGGAAGTGGGGCAGTCAACATCCTTGAAAGTATTTAAAAAAACATGTTGACATGGCACTTGAGGACACGGTTTAGTGGAGGACTTGTCAGTACTGGGTTAAGGGTAGGACTTGATTTTAAAGCTCTTTTCCAACTTCAATGGTTTTATAAATCTATAAGCACCTGGATGGCTTAAAAATGAAATAAGTCACTTGGCAAGATGCTGCTTGACTCTTAGCCCATCATGCATTCAAGAATAATGAATGCTAGTACTTTTTCAGCAATGCCTTTTACTGGGCTCCTTCAGGATACAAAAGAGAAAAAATGGAAGAGGCTGTTAGCAATTACAGAGATGCCCACTGCCTTTTAATTGAAAACAGGTGAGTGGTTAAAAGAACCACAGGCTGTCCTAGGGGACTTTTCCAGAGTTGCTAATATTGAAGGGGGGAGGGGGGTAAGTGGGGAAAGAGAACTTTTTTATTTTCTAAGGGCATTTATCTCCTAAGAAGAATAAGTATCTTAGTCACTTGGAAAAGCTTCTCTTTCTTTGTCACGATACATCTTTAGGTAGCCAGCTCTATTATTTTCTTCTAGTGCTACCTCCAACTCTCAGCTACACAGAGAATAGGAGCAAGGAATATTTCCTTGCATGGATCTGCTATTTCCTGTTACCACACAGAATACATAGATCCATCTTTGTAGCAGACAGAGGTAAAGTTCTTGCCTCCTTTTAAATGTCAATACAAACCAAAATGGTTCCCTTTCAAGATTTGTTAAAGGTAGCGGAAGAGGTCAATGTTTGGTCAATAATTTATTATCTTCTTAAATCTACATCTTATATAATTTTACCTAGATAAGGTCAGCTCAAAACCCAGAACCAACTCTCAAACCTAATGGAGCCTGGTGGGCTGACAGCACCCAGGGTCAACATCCCATAGAACTGAGTCTAAATAGCTCTTAGAAAATAATCACAAATCACTAACTTCAGCACAGCCCGTGCACTCTGACTCTCTTAGCTGACACATCTTAAATTTCTTTTAGGACTTAATGGTATTCATCTGGAAAAAAAATGCTTTTCCAGACAAAGTAGTTTCTGGCTAAAATATTGTTCAGACCATTACTCCTCTTTACCCTGGTACTGGCTAACACCAGCTCATCCTGCCCTCTGCATTCAGACCATTTCCCCATACTGCTCCTTTGACAATAACCCTGCTGCCTCAGCACCTCTTCATTCCACCAAACTTCATCCACCTGATCAGTCCCAAATTTTAACAGTACATCAAGACAACAAACACCCTCCAAATCAGCTCAGTATCAGCCTAATACCACTATCAGCAGTATCATTAGATTTTGAAACAGAACTTCTTCCAATATTCTTTCATACAATCTCAATATTCATATATCATCCGTAGCTCAGTAATAAAACCCTTCAATCAGATTCAGATCACTTATATTCTCCTTTTCCTGCTGAAAACCCCATCTCAGTTGATTAATCTCTCTTCATGCTCCCCCAGCAATTGTTGTTCAACTTGTATGGAAAGCTGTCTGTGGTGGGAACTTGTTTCTTTTTGAGGAAGGAGGGTGGATGTTCTGTAGAGCTCTGACTGCACAGCAACAAGCACATAATGAATGGTGCTGGCATACACAAGAACACAGATCCAAAGATTACATTTATGAAACAAACTATTATTTAAAACAAAGGTACTTAAGTGCTCTTGTACTCCTAACCTAATGGTAAAGCCGAATCTAATGGAAAATATCCACTTTTCCAGCATCTAAAAAGACTGCTGAGATCTGCCAAGTTATGAGAGTGAAAAGCTCTGTAAGAAAAATAGTTAGCAGAGAAAAATAATTAGCATCCAAAATGGAAAAATTACCCCACATCTGTCCTAAAAAAAGTAGGATGCAATACACGGAGTACTTTTCATATATGGTGGAACAAAAACTCAAGTCTTTTCCATGTTTACAGAGGAAGATAATTTGTTGCCCTGCAGAAGCTGGCCCATCCATGTGAGCCAGTTCCATGCCCACACAGATCTCTCCAGGGTGCACACACAGTTTCAAAAAGGAGCTCACAGGGCAATAAGAATGCTCTGCCCCCCCTCAGCCACCTTCCTCCCATGCACGCCAGCCTCCCAGATGGCAAGCAGCCAAGAGACAGCTTGTCTGAGCATGCTTGATGGTACACAGAAGTCACCAAGAGCAATCTTAAGTTACTGGCATCTGGGGCAAGCCTTGTCTTTTCCTAGAGGGTACTCTGTGAATCCTGTCTGGAAAAAAGCCTGAAGGCATTCTTCAAAACACAGCCTTGATATATCCAAAGTTTTGCATGGACAGATGGAAAGTCTTTGTCTCTCCATCTGTAGGCTCAAGGCTTAGCAGATAAATCTATGATCAATTGCTACCTCTGTGCACTCACTGCCTACTGTGTCAAACCTTTCATAACTATGTGTTTCAGTGGGAATACTGCTGGCTGCTTAAAACTTTAAGCAGATCAATTAAGGCTACATTAAAGCGTATTTGGCAAGTACTTGAGTTACATGCAATAACAATTGTTCTATTCTAAAAAGTGATCGAGTAAAAAATAGCATCTTCTTACTCATGTGCCCTGTTCTGTGTGCATCATAGTCATATGCTAGCTTTTGCTATTCAGAGACAAAAAGCAGGCACAGGAGATACCCACCCAAGCTCTAACAATCCTTACAAAACTTTCATGTGTCAAATACTGGCAACCTTGCAAGCTCCATTTTATGTATTCTTTCCACAGACTAGCTGCACAATGCTAAGAGGTAAATCCACACAATCCACCTACTACTCCCACCATAAAATGCCACATTGTTGAAAAGGACAGACAAAACTTCATCCGTATAGCTTGAACATTAACAAACTCAGGTTGGACATAGCAGGGACCTTATAAAAAGGGTCCAAATATCTTTTCAGTCATTTCAGTAGTCACAAAGATTTATCGAGTATTTCTACAGAAAAACACCTTTGGACAGCAGCTCTCACTGGACTTGTTCCTTCCATCACTGCCCATTTCTTTGTCAAAAGCAAATAAAACCTCCAATCACATCAAATTTTGCAGTCAGCATTTTCAATGAGAGTTCTATACACTTCCAGAGGCTACACTTCAATCCAGAGTAGTCAGACAGAATCCCTGAGGCTTTTTGCTTGCCTTTACTCGCAACCTGCTTTACCTGGGTTGGTCAGAGAGGAGACATTCACACTGAAAACACTGAAGCCTTGTTCAGATTGAGATGCCTCCTCACACTGACCAAATAAGCAAGATGGACCTGCACTGCAAAGCCCTTCTTGTATTTCAAGAAGCTTACACTTCATTAGCAGCTCTACATATCCCTAGTAAACATGGAATTATTTTAAAAATATCTGACCTGAGCAGTTACTACCATTTCTACAATAGTAAAAAAACAAGATTAAAAACAGCAAATAAAGATAGCTTCAATTTGTACTATAAAATTTAGGACTATTTTGACTACTTTGTCCAGCAGAAATTTCTTCCACAGTAATGAGTTTCTATAACTCCTATGGATGGTCCATCTGCCTCATCAATCAGCTTCTAGTTTTGAGAAACTGTCTGGCTTCTGCCAACCAGAAGTACTTCTCCATACATTCCTCTCTCCACCTAATGTAAATTTGCACAGTTCCCCCAACACATCACTTGGAATCAGCTGAAAATGCAGTCAAAGTTTCAATTAATACAATCTGCTGCTTATGTTGCAACCTAGTAAATACTGCTGGCAACCTGCTGAGCAAATAAATTCAAAATTTTGACCACTATGTTGCTCAAACCTCTCTGTCTATTAGCCACCAAATCAGCAGCATTAACACAGAGCAAAGAAGCCCAGCAGATCAGTCAGGACCTTTTCTAATTAATTACAAGTCATATCAATTTATCACAAACCTCCTGTAAGGCTGAAATCCCAAAGTACTTAATTGACATAATATTAGTGCCTAGCTATCTGCTTCTGTTGGTCAGCATCAAAAAGCAGCATCAAGCAATTCCAAACATGCTGTGCCAACAGGGAAGCCAGTATTGAGCTGTGGAGAGCACTGTAAACTGCTGCTGATGAGCTGTACCTGGAGCTTTGCATACAAAGCTCAGACAGACATAGGCAGCAAGGCTTGGCAGACAGACAAACACCTGTACCTGCAGGGCCCTCCAGTGAGTTGCTTGTCTTTCTAGCCTTCTATTATAATGACTACTAATCATTAATCAATTAAACAAAAACCTGGCTTCCTACAAGATATGAATTTTACAATACCCCTGTTAAAGCAGGAGGACGTGCCCAACAGCTGGGCAGGATAGGTGACATCCCAACAGCAAGGAAGTGGACACTGAGCCAGGTCAAGAGGGCAGGAAGGGCAGAGCAAAGGGGACACAGGTGTAGAAAGTGGATAGAGGCAGAAGGGGATAAAGCGTTCAGAGGAGGAGCAGCCATGTTAATTTGTAACTGTGACTTGTTGGGCTTCCGCCTTTTTTACCTCTTTAGAATTACTACTAGCAAGAAAACTTAAGGTAATGGCATTCCTGAGACAATTATCCCTGAAAATCTCTAGCTAGACATGGGGTAGTCATCCCATGGTATCGAGCCAATTACTACTCTAAGCCATTCGCTCTCTCCAGAAACAATTAAAAAATACACAAAACTAAAGCCAAGGAAGAACACAGAAAATGTATGTTTTCTGAGACAAGCTACTACACTTCACATATATTTCTCTAACAAACTTTAGCTGTAAGATGGTATAAAATCTTGTACGATGACAGAAATATATCAAAAAATCCAAATTAGTAACTCAGCACTTTCATATCTGGAATCAAACCAAACTCATAATTTGGTTGAAGGCCAAAAAAATCTTGCGTGTAGAGAGGAGAAACCCCTTAGTTCTTTACCGAACAGAAAAACTAAGCCCAGAATAAGAAATTCTCTTCTTCTGTGTGTTGAGTTTGCCTTCTGAGACCCTCATCCCACCAGGATATGTATGTAATTAAGTTTCTTCAGCTAAAAAACTTCCTTACTCCTTTTTTTACAGTTTTCCTACTGGAAACTATTTATTTTATGTATGGCAATATCCACTTACTATCTCTTATTGTACAGACTTTAGCAAATGCTGTAAACAGTTTCTTTTACACCTGCTCTTCAGGAGACAGACTGCATGTCATCACTATGCTAGACAGACCTTGGTGTCTCAGTAATGCAAGTTCAGCCTTTATAAGAGCAACAAGATTTCATTATAAAAAGCAGACACAGTGACTGGAGAGCAAAATTATTTCTGAAGCATTTTATCGTTCTGTTTTAATAAAAGTACACTTGGTACAAGCAGCTCTTGAATTCACACTAGCAACAGAGACTCATTAAAAAATTTACCTATTCAGTGAATAAATAAGGCTTACCACAAATCCTGAACAGGTACAGATGAACAGGAGAATACTGACACATAAGGGGACTAAGAGAACAATGCAATTAACCTAGAGCAAAATGGATCCTTAGTGAACAATGTAATAAAGGTCAGTAAGTAACATGCATCACCTGCACACAAGAAAACAATTTAAGCAATGGATTAAAATACAAAATAGTTGGTCATTTGTTTTGCAAACTAGTTAGTCAATAGGAAGGCTTGTACAAGTATCTACAGAGATTCTCTTGAATAGTGAGGAAGTCTGGATTTCAAGATTGTGAGTAGCACAAAATTGCATGCAAAGAGGGTGCTACAACAGATAAGAATTGTATGAAGGAAAAACAAAGAAAATCTATTGGTAGATAGAGAGGCAGAGACCTAAAATAATTTTCTCTCACAAAGAAAAGTATTCACCATATATTACAACTGTCAGTCACCAACCAACTTAGGCAAACTCCAAACCAGGTACCACTGTCGCCCTAAGGATTTTGCAGAGAAAATGGAGAGATAAAAAAGAGTAATAACACACCTGGGTATGCAATGAGTCTTCATTAGTTCCACTGATCTTGGAAGAAACTTGTCTTGCAGTCACTGATTAGGAAGTTGGATAGTCATGCTTCACCACAAGCTACATTTCTGAGACTGCCTTTTCTCAAGTCCTAAGAGTACTACTATTCAATTCTATACTCAGCAAACATTACATCAAAAGCTGTTTTTAAACACTAACGAGCCTATCCAGCACACAAAGAACAGCTCAGACACAAACAGTTTAAGTCTTTATTATGGCATCAGATGTGCACTGTCCCACACAGGCTGCACAGATCTCTGCCTTTGCCATACTCATGAAAGCTGATGTCTGCTGAACATGTGGCACAGAAATGGCTGCAATTTAGCTGTGGATCTGGGCTTTATTTCTTGTCCCATGGATGAGGCACAGTCTACAAAATGCAAAGGAAAATATCTTTATTCATCCTCACTAGCATAACTAGCTTGAAATCTGGCAGTTGACTTCTGTTCTCAGTCCTGGCTTTCTCTCAACTGCCAAAAGTTACTTCCTTTATCACTGCTCAAGGATATCCCTTCCCTTGTACACTTAACTGCAGAGTCTGGAAATGCCTTCTTTCCTTCCCCCAGTAAAATTCTTCACCTCCTACTGCTTGCTCATACCACTGTATCCTACTCACTCTAGTACCCTAGATGATTTGTGTAGCAACAAACCGTCAGCCAAGAGCATGCAGAGGACAATCTGAGAGAAAGCTTCTATTGATGTACATTACAATTCTCTTTCTTTATGTTTATGAAACAGCATTATTAAAAGTCTCTTTCTTGCTTTTACTAGGTTATTTGCAGAGAAGAAAATCAACTCAAGCAAAATCCCCTCTGGGGCAAGAAAAATTTTTTTTTTTAAAAAGAGTCACAAAGACAGGGCAGAGGGGAGCAAATGAGTGGGGGAATGGAGGGAAGTATTAACCTGAATGTTCAGCTGAAGAACAGGAGCTAGCACATCATATAGAGATGGACAGGGCTGCACTAAAGACCAACTAAAATCTACACTGTCTTCCTCACACTCTAATTTCTGTCAATCACATACTCCCTGCAAGCACATTAGATCCTGTAACTGAATGCAGGGTTCACTTCAGCCCAAGTTCAGATTCCTGCACACCTCCTTGCTTCATCTAGGAGGAGCACAAACTAGGGTGAATTCTTACTGGTTCAAATAATGAAGCTGCTCTTTAATGACAAGTTTACCTTATGCTGCACACAGAACATGAAACTGCCTCACTCCTTTTGTATTCCTTTTGCAACAGGGCACTTCTGGAGAGAGAAGGAGGATCCTGTGCAAAGGTGAGAGAACATCAAACCTTCTCAAGGCAGAAGCCACTAAGGCTGACATCTGCCAATCTAATCTGCTTCAGGTTTTCCTGAACATCTCTCTCAGATCATACTTTACCTCATTTAGAGAGGTCAGTACAGGTGTTTCCAACCCTACCTGCTGTGGAGAATCAGTATTTTCCATGATGGTATTTCTACAGTTGCAGCCTAACGCCAGGCCTCTCCTTCCCCAAATCCCATTGACTAGACAAGGCACACAGTTCCTCTTCCAGAGCAGTATCAGTTCTTATAAACTAAGAAAAAGAAAGCACATATCTTATACATCATGACCCTGCCTGTTAATATTTTTATAGCTCAGTGCCTAATTCCCCACCACCTCTCTGTTTCTGGGTTGTCCTGACCAAATTTCTGTCTCAGCTACTCAACGCAAATCAAATTCTTGTGGTGAGTGGAATTGTTCTAGACACAGGGCAGATGAGCTAGATTTTGTAATAAAAGTCATCAAGCTGGGTCAAACTAGAAGTCTAGCCCTTTATGCCACTGCTTAAAGAACAGCCTGAGAGCAGGGCATACATGAATTGATCCAGCCTTGGCACATTAAGAACAACCTCCAAGGTTAAAAGTGCACTTGGGGAACCCTTGTGTTATATGAAAACCTATTTCCTTTTTTAATTTAAAGCACAAAACCTCACAGCTTCATTGTTCTGCCTTGTGACCTACTTCCTTTTTCCACCTTCTCCACACCATTCATCAAGGCCTAAGGATTCTCTCCATGGTCATCTCTTTTCCAAGTTAAAGAATCAGAATTTTTGTAACCTGCCCATCTCTTTTCCAAGCTAAAGAATGATAGAGTCTGTAACCTTCCTTCAGAGAACACATCATGTCTCTCACTGGCTGACTGGTTTTTCTGTATTCTTTCCAGTCCTTTCCTTCTTTTAGGGTGTGGCAAGCAAAAGCTGCAGGGAGCAATACACAATTCAAGTGCAATATGCAATGATACGGAAACAAAGACCTCCCTTGCCTTGTTCAGAGCTCTCCTCATAGTTCTTGAGATCTGACTTGCTATTTTTACCAGCACCAACCAGACAGTTTCAGAAGACCTCAAAATTACTCAATTTTTTAGCCCTTTTGCCTTTGACACCTTCCAGAACTACTCCCTCTACATTCTCTGCATGTTTTGAGCAGATAATTGAGGGCTGAGCTGTTCAATTGTTAATCTGCAAGGGTAAATACCTGGATCCATTCATAGGCAACAGCTTTTATGAGAAATAACCCACAAAAGAATTGCTCAGTTTTAAACTCTGAGTATCTCTTGCCCACAGGAAGGAGCATTGTATAAGAGATCACACAGTCTGGACAAAAGGAGAGACAGTCAAGAGACAAAACAGGGCACAAGAACGTAAAGCTGTCTCAGTCAGGACAACAGAAAAAATTGGCTCCAAAACCAGGCACAGTATCCCAACAGACCCACAGACTCATTACTGAGTGAACTGAAAAGCAGCCTTTTAACAGCTCTACTGCCTCTGCAGTATTACTAGCTGTATTACTTTCAGAGACCAATGGGCTAAAGTAAAACTTACAGTGCTCTACAGATATTGCGTTCTGCACCCACCAGCAAGCCTGCACAGAAGATATTTTGGACAGAAACCTCTCCATACTTATCAGCTCAACAACCAGCACCAGCCTGCAACTCTGACACCATCCAGCTACAGTGCCTTGCTCTGAGCCTGTCCCTGCTGCTCTCCTGCCATAGCCCTTAGGACACAGCAATACTGTGAAGCACTAGAGTCTGGCTCTGAGCAGCTTGCCCTGACCTCACACACTCAGCTGTAAACAAGAAGAACAAAGATACACAACCTCCTTGGATGTTGCCTGCCATGCTTGGACATAACAGAAAAACAAAACAAAAAAACCCTCCAAAACCCCTCGAGAACAGTTCTACTTTATAGTTTCCACTTACGCAGTAAACATGAGCTCTTACAATGTCACTACAGGTTTTGTCAATACTTTACAGCAGTACATTAGGAAATGCATCCAAAGTCTAACTCTTGTCATTTGCTCACTTGCATTCCCTTCTTGGTGGAGAACGCACACAAACTTTTAGAGCATCACTCCTTCCATTTGCTTTCATATTACAACCACCCGACAAGTTTTAACCTTATGTTGGTATTCAATTGTACTGAACCAGTACATTTATATTAATCAGTGTCTTCCCTGAGCTTCTAACTCTTCCAAGTACTTTAAAGCGTAAGGTCAAACACTCAAGGAACTGTATCTAAACTGGCTGATATGAAAGTATTTCTGAGTTTCCAGAAACACTCTTATCCTACAACCAAATTTAATCCAAAGGAAACACTATGTCACATCAAGTCTATACTCGGTACCTTGATCTCTGCCTAATATGGATTTCTTTGTAAAAGCAGGTAGGGTAAAATGATCACATAACTTCCATAACACCCACCCTCCACTCAAGCTGAATACACCCAAAGACCCTCCATTGCAGGGAGATTCATTGTTGCCACAGCTTCATTTTGGGGGCCTCCAATTCCCACAATGGAGCACACCTTCTGAACTTCGGCTCACAGCCTCCCTTTCAAATGTAGCAACATAGATCAGAAAGCTCTAAGCAGTGGTTCAAAGCAGAGAAGCACACACAACCACGAAGCTGTATGCACAGTGTGGGGTGGGCAGGAGGTTGAGCTGTTGTTGAGCAAGAAATAACGGGGTAGATGTTACAGCCCAACAAGAAGGCTGCCACATGAATGTGGATAGGAGGTTTATCTTCCAGTCTGGAATCCCATGATTGCTGATGCATTTTTGCAATAAATGGTCAGAAAGTGACACACAGAACTCAAGACCAAAGGCTGATGTTCAAATCTTATGCCGCACTGTCCAATACACCTCCAGCACTGGTCTTATCCATCTCCTCTGCTATGACCCAATGTGACTGTTTCAACTGGAGAGTTGAAATGAGATGTCTCTCTCAGTCCTGCTTCCAACTGGCAGCTATTTCCAAGCCACATGACTGAATCCCTCAGGCTAAGAAATAGTTAGAAATTACTGAAGAAACCAAAAACATGATGGAAGCATGTGCTATTTTTGAATCACACGGCTCCATAGGCAAGTAAGTGTGCTGAAACACCATCTACTGGATCACATTTCCTGGAAACTTAGGTATAGAGACATACCCAGTCTGAGCTCAAAGTGGGTGTAGAAATAAGATGAAGTTGAGTAACTGAATACCTGTCAGAAGGGTTGTACTTTTGGGCACACCCTGGAACAGCATGATAGGTACCTACACTAAAAGCTGCTTCAAAGCTGTCCTCTGGGTGATCCTGAACTTGCTTTGACATTCTTGGCAGAGTTAGCATAGCACATCTATGAGCTCACCATATTTCAAGTCTCTGAAGAGACACATGGCAGAATTGAATATCCATGGAGTTGCTAGGCACTGCAGGCATTCAACCAAGGTACATCACATAGCAGTAATGCACAGGATCACACTGATAGAAGTTGGTTACAAGGTGCAAATAACTTCAGCCCTGCAGCAGTCAACCTAGATGCCACTCCACATAATGCCCTAACCTCCTTTGAGTCTTAGACTCCTTAAGGATTACCTAGGGGTAAGGTCAGTCATTGTCATTTTATGTCAGCAAGGCTCCACTCCTTAGTAAAACACACTATCCCGTAGGAAGATCCGGGGTCTCAGTAGCATAAGCCCACTACAGAAGAGCCATAGGAGACTGGAAGTTTACATAAACTTCCAGGAGGAAACCTGCAACAAATCTCTGTGGCACTTTGCAAAGCCTATACACAGCAAGAAAGGTGTTAGACCAAATTTCATTAAACACTTACCATGAAAGAACTCCATAAAATAATTAGTACTTTTCTTTGCAAAGGAATCTCAAAAACACCACAGATCAGAGCTGCAGGGGATCCAACAAAACCATGTGGGATCACCTGCATGCAGACATCATCTGATGGGTGCTGTCAGTCTCTCACCTTCCTGTGCAATAAACACTGAGGGGTGGGGGAAGAAATCAACATTTCTCTCTTTTCCCCTTTACCTCTGCTGCACAAGAGCAAACTGGAAAAAAAAAAAAAAAAGGAGAACACTGTTGCAGAGATCAAAAGCCTTTTTCTACTGGCTCTGACCTAGTTCTTTCATTCCTACTAGAAGGAGAAAAAACACTTAAAGGAACATTGTCAAAACTGTTAAGTCTAAAAATAGACTTACCTTGGCAGTGCTGCCATCTCAACGGGCTCATATTAAGGACTGCAAACTCACTTTCCTCATACACACACTCCAATCCTTTGATCAATCTGGAAGCACTGGCACTATTCAGCCCAAAGGACCTCCCAGTCCCCAAAAACTCTTTAGGGGCACTAAAGAATGGCGAAGAATTGCAGTATTCCCCAAATTCCTACTTCATATATACAAGTCTATCACTGTCAGCTATCCCATTAAAAAAGTTTGGATATTTTCCTTAAGTAAACAGATGGACATTTGTTGACATTGCTAAACCCCAGCATACCATGCTAAGACAGCTTTAAAATAACCAGATTTGTAGAAGATTTCAGCATTTTTTTAGATAAAATAAATTTTTCAAAGATTTTCCAAAAAGTATAAGCTACAAAATATTTTCACCTTAGCCACGCAGAGCATTTCTGAAAGGAAAAACAAAACAAAGACTCTGGGTTCATGGCTGAAGCTGACAAACAGGCAGTTTCCATAGAACAATAGCCCTGGTGGAGCTGGTGGGGCAGCGGATGTTGGCTCCAGTCAGGAACTCCCATGCTGCAGAATCCCTGTGCTGCAGAATCCCCGTGCTGCAGAATCCCTGCCTCCCCTGTGCCCCAGGGACCTTCCCACTCCCCCCAGCTGCATCCCAGAGCCACTCACAAGTCTGCACAAGAAGCCACTCAGCCCAACCATTCAAAGGCCTTACATCAGTCTATAAAGCAAGCCCAGGAAGTCCATCCTAGCCAGGTTCCAGATGACTACTGCAGAGACTGGAAGGCCAGACAACTTCAGTTTAAACCTTATTTCCAAGCTTCCAAAACTGTTGTACAGCAGGTTATGTTCTCAAGATCACAAGCTGCAAACCAGGAAAGCATGCTTCCAAAGAAAACAAACATATCAAACAAACAGAAAACAAAACATCCCAACTGTCTGCTCTTCCTGAGTCCAGGACTTTTTTGTACAAAAATATCTATTTAGAAGATTCAATGGCAACTCTAGACTAAAGCAGGGTCTGTGCACTGTGATGGTCGGAGTCATGAGGAACAAGTAACCTCTCAGCTTTCCAAACAGAAGCTGTAATGCCACATGTTCCTTGCCAAAAGTCACAGTTCAGGAACAGAACACAGCTCACACCTAGGGCTCCAACAAGGCAGAAGATGCATTAAGAGAAAAGCAAGCTTTCAAGCACTATCACACAAGGAAACAACATGGTTCCATGTATGGTTCCAACATAAAATGATGGGTAATAAAAGGCCTGAAATGTGAATGCAGTACAAAACACACAAAGCAGTCATGGCCACATGGCTACTTGTGCTGAAATAGTTATAGTGCTGTGTTACTGTGAGGGCAACAGAATTGTGCAAAGGCAAGAAAGTTGAGGGAGAAACAAACAAAATAGGAGGAATGCAAAATATACAGACAAAAATGCCTTTTCTGACACACCACAGCAGGATGCATCCTGGGGGAAGGAGCTAAAGAAAAAAATTCCATCTCAGGAGAAGGGAAAAGCACTGCTTCCCAAAGCTTTAGCAGAGCTTTCCTTCATTAATATTTACAAAGCTTTTAGAGATTCTCAGATGGAGGGCACTGCAGATATGACAGGAATTATTACAGACCTGAAAAGATCTAGCAAACAGACTGAGAAGGACTTCAGGTAAATAAAGTGGGATGACATGAGCGAGCACACTGAACCAGGGGTTGCTGCTGGCATATGAACCATCTGGTGCATGGCAGTCCATTTCATTTACTTACTTACCCACTACCGGGCACACATGCCCAGTTCATGTCATTATGCTTTTGCCACCGAAGTAATGCTTTTATTCAGGACCACTACCTTCCTTCTTTGTATCATTTCAGTCTTCAAAACTGCCATTTGGTAAAGCAGCCTGTGCTTAAGAAATGCCTGCCTTAGGGTGAGGCTTACACTTAGGATGAACACCTTGGGATGTTGACAGACACCTTTTGAGACAGAGGGGTCTTGTTTATCTTTATTTAAATTTGCATAGGAAGCTGTTTTTCAGTGATGTTAAGATCCCCACTGCCTTCAGGACGTTTAAGTTTTTGCTGGACTATCATTTGCTCAGCAAAAGACAGCTTCAGCATGATTTTCAGCAATAAAGCAAGTGTCTCTGATGGAACTGTAGATTTAAGCATAACTGAGAAACAAAACTCATGGTAGTCACAAGACGAACACACAAAAATACTGTCATACACTAAATTAAGCACAGGAGACACTAAATCAAGCACAGAAGGGGTCAGATGGCTGGTTTACATAGGATTCTTAAATTTTCTCAAGGGCACCAAATAAAGCAAGACGAGGCACAAACCCCAGGACTGTCACTGCCTCAGTCTAAAGCACTAGAAAACCGAGTGAATCTTGGAAGCAGACCAAAGCAGATATGCCTTTGCTCATACACCTGTCTCCTCCAACTTCCCAAAAGACCCAATGGAAAGGGAAAACACAGCCAATGTTAGAAGGCTAAAGGGAGCCCAGCATTTATTGAAGACCTAGCAAAGCATCCACCTGTCAAGGTCTTGGTAGCTATCTCCTCAGTTACCGGGGTACTTCCCCAGGATCCGGGCACCTTATGAACACCTCACCTCCCGGCTGCCCAGGAGCTGAGCATCTCGGCCCTTTGGCTTCTCCATCCCTCTCAGGGAAGGAGGGGCCGAGCACAGCTCTGCGTCCAAGCGGGGCACGCTGGAGCTTCGTGGGCATCGCGGTCTGGGGGCACTTCGGGGATCTGGACAGCAGCGAGGGACGGCAGCGTCTCGGCGCCCGCGGGAGACCGACCGGCGGCGGGGCGGGGGAGGCGGCCGGGCTGAGCGCGGGGCCGGGGCCGCTCCGGAGGGAGGCGGCGCAGGTCGGCCGCCCTTGCCGGGAGAGGCGGCACCTCCGGGCCCGGCGGGAAGTTGCCGATCGAAGCCTCCGGGCAGCCCCTGCCGCCTACCCCTGCCGCGGGCAGGGGCGGCAGCCGCGGCCCGGCTCCACGGCACCTGGCCCGGGGCAGCCGCGGCGCTGCGGGCGAACGGGCCGAGGTGCGCGGGGGCCGGGGATGCCCCGCGGCGAGGCCGAGGCAGAGGGCGGCAGAGCGGCCCCGCCGGCGGACACTGCCGTCTCGCCGGACCGGGCCGGGCCGGGCCGGGGCGGCCCCGCCACGGCACAGGTGAGTGCCCGGGGGAGGAGACAGGGGAGGGACCCCGGGGGTGGCGGGCAGGGGACGCGAAGCCCTTACCTTCCACCGCCATCCTCCCGGCCTCGCATAGTGCGCCGGCCGCCGACCCGGCCCCGGCGGCGCTGCCCCGGCCGCCCCCCCGCCCGCGCGGGCTCCGCTCATCTGCAGCCGCGGCGATCAACCTGCAGCGCTCGCTGACAGCGGGCGGGGCCGCGCCGCGGATCCCTGGGAAACGTAGTCCCGGGAAACGGGCGCCCGGCCAGGCACCGGCGTTCCCTGCCGCCGGCGGGGCCCCGGGGCGCCTCCGCGTGTCCCCGGCGGCAGGGAGAGCAGCATGGGGGCCGGCCGTGGGCTGCGAGAGGCGGCGGGGCTGGGGACCCCCACGGGGCTTGTGTGGGAGAGGGACAGCGCGGGCACCCTGCCCCAGGAAGCTTCATTTCACAGCTCTGGGATGTTTCTCTCCAGGATTTCAGTGATCTCAGACTGACGGCTCCAGGATAAGCCCGACCTGTCCCCGTCCCACCCCACCGCACTCCCTGGCCGGCCGGAGGAGTTTGTCCGCAGGGAAAGAAAAAGGCACAGCGCCGGGAACCATCGGTCAGCACCTCACCCTCGAGTCAGGCCCTCAGCTTTTGTCCGTCTTACCCACTCTAGCAGGTACTACAACAAATCCCAAAAACGAAGGAGATCAGGGACACAGTAGCAGGGCCATTGCCTCATGTCCCCAGAAATCTTACACCAAACACCGCCCTCCACATCTGTCCTGGAAAACAGCTTGTGCACTTTTCAGTTTTGAGATATCAGAAAGGTTTTGAAGATTTTTTTCCATTCACAAGTAGACATTTTTTCATTTTAAGTGTATCAGTAAATATTAACTACTCACAAACAGTCTGTGAGTTACTCTACTCACCAAAGTTATGTCATTAAAATCAAGAGAATAACAGCAAAAGTACTGAGTATACAAGGGCAAGCCCAGATAGGGCGCGAAGACAGTGCCACATGTTCTTTTTGTTAGTAGTGGCTATTGTGGCTAATAAGTTTTGTTTGTGACAGGTTATTTTTGCAAAACAAACCTCAAATTAGAGTACAAGAATATACAATATGCAAGGAAATATGGTCTTCACAAACCCCAGGAATTTTGACATCCTTGAAATATCTAAATCAATTAAAAATCGGGTATTCATTTATTTTATGAAGGAAACTCAGAGCCTATAAGAAATGTCTTGAAGCCCAACTTTTTCCATAAGCCTTCTAATAACCAACTTTTCCCTGAAGACCTGACTTGTTGTTTGCTCTCATAAGCACCTGAACTATTAGCCTTTGTGTTGTACAGGAGCCCAGATACAAGTGTCCTGGAGCAGCAGCCTTGTCTTTCATGTGTTTGCAAAATGATAGGCACACTCACAGAGCATTATAAGTAAAAAAATGGAGAGGATATGCTGGTCCTCCTGAGTGCAGTACAGTCACACACCTGATCCCATATGCTGGCAGAATGGACTGATGCTCACATGTTTTCTGTGGAGAAAATAGGATGTTCGTAAATATCCCAGTTTTCAAATGTATGTAATACACACATACAGCCTTCAATGCATAGTAATCTTCTGTGATTTTGATAACATTTGGTATTAAGCTCATGTATTCAAATATTAGTCATTTCTTTGACTGTGAGAGTATTTAGGGATATGTTGGAGTAATTGCCTGGCTAATGCATATGTGAAGCAGTGCTTTCTTGTTTGGAGTGAGTTGGGAGCCATAGAGGGAATAAATCAAGGCTCAGAGTTAAAAGTGGCGTGGACATGAAGTGCTGGAGTCCTATCCCCGTTAGTATGCTGAATTTCTGACTGGTAACTACGTTTCAGCTCTGGATCCTGAGGACATCCCCAGTGATGGGGGGATCATTTAATCAATTTTACTAAGCCCTTTAAACAGCCCTGTAGTTTTTAATTACAACTTCATGCCTGCTGAAGAACAGCAAAATTGTGGCTGTGACTAGATAGCAAATAAGGCATGACAGATGCTAAAAGGTGTAGTGTGTGATACCTAATAGCTAATGAAATGTAATATTTAACAGTAACTACAACCATCAGAAACTTAACAAATTCTGGTCAAAACTAGACAAATTTTAATTTAGGGTATGTTGTTCATTAGAGAAAAGAGCCTGTGAATTGATTCAAGGGAGTGTGGGAATTGATTGAATTAATCTATGGTAAAGTAAAATCTGTTTTGAGAAGAGCTTTCAGAAGCATCAGGTGAGAGTGAGCTGACCTTCTTAAAACACCCTGCTAAATTATAGTGTAGAAAAAGATTGTATTTCTCTGCTCAGAAAGAGCTGTTTCTTGCTGTCTCTGCCTTGCTTTCTTGCTTCTCATTTTACCTTGCCTCACTTCAGAGAGATTTCTTCTAAACTTTCTCCTAAAAGTGTAGCAAACTTCCTTTAAACAGACTTGGTTTGTCATAGCCACAGTCAGTTTGCTGTGTACTTTGCCCTGGGTCACCAGATGAAAAGGCAATACTGACCAGAGGCTCCTTAGCCATTCTAATTATTTCTGAATAGGACTTCAGCTAACATCAGATGAAAGTACAGTTGATGAATGTCCATCAACAGCATTGCTCTACTGCAAGAGTTCTGAAGTCTAAGCAAGATGTTAGACTTGTATACTTCACATCATCTATCATCATTTTTCTCTTTTTATTCCCCTTTCACCTTTCAGAAATTCAACAGTCGTTTAGCTTTAAGCAACCCCTTGTGCTCTGAAGTCTTTTCTGTAAAACACTGAAATTCTCACTCATCTTCATCTGATGATCTTGTTATTGAGGTACTTCTGCCACATCATTGTGACACAAGATTTTCAAACATGATTATTTTTGGTGCCCGAACCACATGCACAGGAGAAGTTTTCGGGAACAGTTTAAGAAACATCTGAAAATTGTTGACCTCGAGTCAGGCATCACGTGTCTCTGGCAGTGAAGAGCAGCACAGCCATGTCTGAATATTTTTGGCTGTGATTTGCTTAGCTGAGTGGGCCTAAACTGCAATGGTGAGATAAAAACCATTCAAAGTTTGTTGTCAAACTCAAGTATGACAGAAACAGGACCACACCATGTGCCTAAGATTTCAGTATCTGGACTCTTATATTGCCTTGCATATTGCTGGGAAAGAGTATGTGGAATTGGGTGTGTATTTCAAAGGTAACTGATGAGAAGTATGTTGAGATTGGGAGAAGGTGTGGCAGGAATATGTGTAGGACTATACAGTTTTGATACTGATAGGGAAGGAGAAGTGGAGCTTTCCACTACAATGCCTCTGCCAGTTCGGAGGGCTGTAGGTGGAGGGAAGAAGAAAAGGGAAGGGCTGTGGATGGTTCACTCACACTCTCAGCACCACCCTAGGCCGGGAGCTGCACCTGTTTGCTAATGAAAAACAAGAAAGTTTTGTGGGCACTACAGTGAAGGAGGTAGGTGGAAATTCAGGTGTGGAAGCAGTGAGTAGAAAATTCCCTTCCAATTCCCCTCCCTTTGTCAGAATCAGCCACAGAGCTGAAAAAAGAGCCTGAGGAATAGTGGGTGCCAGATCTGGAGTGAGAGGAGGAGGGTTTCTCTGGATTCTCTTTTTTTCTCTAGGAAGTGGCATTTCCTAAGAAACCTGCTGAGATGCATGCAAATACATGGAAGGCACAGGGAGAAAATGCTGGGTGCATAGGTGTTTGGTTTGTTTTTTCTACTAAATTTTTAACCCATGTAAGCATATACTGAGAAAAGGGGAGAAACAGACTTTTGGTATAAGTCCCATGCTCTGATCCATGGAAGCAGATTCTTATGCTAGTGTGGATCCGGGCTTACTAGCAGAAAATGACCCAAGGTATGGTAGACGTCAAACTGTAAGGGCTAATGTTCAGAAGGAGTGTTCTTGTGTCTGAGAATGATTTCAGAAGAGCTGTTAGGTAAGGAAAATGTAGATAAACATGTTTAAAATACATGTAATACATACTAAGGCAATGAAATTCTGATTTTACTAGTGTAGTAGTCTAATTACATAATTAATATTCTTTGTGTGTACTGTTGCTGAAATATACTTTGAGTATTGCTTATATTACACACCTACATTTCCTAATTGTCAAAAGTATTTTGCATGATAATCCATAATACTACAGCAAGTGCATTTAGGGATTTGTAGGAGACTCAAAAAACATCACAAGATATCTGGTAGGTGTGTTTTATCATTACTGTAGCATTATCTGGTGTTTTCTCTGATTTTTTTTCAGTTATTTATTTATTTTTTTAAATAAATTATTCTTAAAGAATCATGTTCCCTGCTCTCAATTTCAAGGAAAGAAAATAGCATGTGAGTGTTAAAATACCCAGAAAATTCATAGAAGATTTTGTGTTTCACTTCATTTGATAGAAGATCAGGGAAGGGAAGTGGGTGGGTTAATATGATCAGTACATGTCTGAGGCAGACAGCACTGTATAAAAACGTCACTCCTGTTATAAGTGTGAAGTTAATTCCACCTTCCAATAATACCTATGTCTTATGCACAAAGAATGGTACTGACTTATTCTATGCTTTATGGTAAACTACAGATAGTTTTTATACAAATGTGGAAGCATTCCACAGATTCTCCTCCCAAAGCAAGTTTGTGACAACTCTCCCAGCAGTAGAGTCCAAAAGCAGCAGCAGGGCTGCAGGCAGAGACCACAGCTGTAACTGCCTCACATGGCAGCTTTTTGAGTCAGGCTTTTCCACTCGTGAAAGGGGCAAGGCTGGGAGAAACTGGGCATGGGCTGAAAAAAGAAAGGTTCAGGCTATGTATAAGGAAACCCTTTTTCACCTGGTGGACCGTAATTTATAGAGCAGGTTGGTGCTCAGAAAAGTTTTGCATCCACCATCCTTGGTGATTCCCAAGCCCCCAGTGGCACAAGACCATAAACAACCTGCTCAGATCTTGCACCTGATCCTGCTTGAAGCAGAAGATTGGGATACAGACCTCTTGTTCTTCCTTTTACCCTGAATCATGCTGTGATCTCATGAATGCCTTTAGCTGACCTGCACCAGTACTTCTTTCTAAAGTGGTGGATTTACCTTCCTGCTATCATTAACCTTGAACAGCCTTCCTTTATTCTGAAATCTAGTGCAAAGCCTGTTGAGTGCTACACCCATGAGTTACCTGTTCTCATTCACTGGTGACTGCCCAAACAGTGTGGTAGCACAAGGAATTGCGTGGCGTGAGGTGGGAACAAGAGAGGGTAGTGTTACTGATGCAGAATTTGGCTGTTTCAGTGATAGCCTCAGACATGTTAGTTGGTACTGGAGATCTGAGAGCAGTGGATGAGATTCGTGCTCTCCTGAAAAGTGTTTGTGTCTCTTTCCTGCAGAGAAAAGTAACACACTGAGTGCCCTCCTTGCTCATGATTGGAAGAGTGAATTGCTGAACCCTACCACATAAGTGTTCCTCATAAAAAGTAGAAGAACCATACCTAATAGAGGATGTGTATTTAAAGAGAACTAGAGAAGCAGTCCACTATAGCAGCTTCATGTGACCAGTTGGCAAACAGCTGGGTAACTTGTTTAAACAATTCTGACTAATGCTGTTGTTTGCTGAACTGCAACTTGATGTGGCCTGGAACAATTCAGTGGTGTAAGTAACCTGCAAGTTCTGAATTATAGAGCCATTGGTGGTGGAAGGCAGTTCTAGGAATCATCTAGTTTAACCCTGTGCCACTGGGGGTGGAAGGCAGCTCTAGGGATCATCTAGTTTAAACCTGTGCTCAGAGCAGGGGCAACTAGAGCTCAGGGTCATGTCTATTTCGGTCTGAGTATTGCCAAGGGTGGATACTGCACAGCCTTTCTGGGTAACTTGCTCCAGTGTTTGATCTCTCCTCAGTTTCTTTTTTCATTTAAATGGAATTTTCTGTATTTCAGTTTGTGGCCATTGCCTTGTTTCTGAGACACTGCTGAGAGGAATCTCTTTCCACATTCCTTACTCCCCACAATCAGGCATTTATACAAATTGATGAGATGCCCCCAAAGACTTTTCTTCTATGATCTGAATAGGCCCATCTCTCTTTGCCTACTTTTGAATAAGAGTTACTCCTGAAGATGGTACTACTTAATCATCTTCATGGTCCTCAATGGACACGTTCCACCATGTCCAGGCTCCTCTGAATGGCAACATAACCGTCCTGTGTATCAGCCACTCTTCCCAGTCTGAGATTATCAACACACTTGGTGAAGGTGCCCACTGTTCCATCATCCCAGTTCATTAATGACAGAAGTGTACTGGCCCCAGTATGAACCCCTGAGGTAGGCCGCTAAGGTCTGGCTTCCCAATGGGCTTTGTGCTGCTGATCACAGTCCTTTGAGCTCAGCCTATCAGAGAGTTTTGGTCCACTTCACCAACCACTTGCCTGGCCTGTACTTTATCAGTTTTCTAAGACAGTGTTATTGGACACAGAATTGAAAGCCAGTCATTTCTTCATAGGAGGCTCTCAGGTCAGGAATGTCAAGTCAGGCTTGATTTCCCTTGTGCAAATCCATTTTTGACCATGGATTCCAGTACAGTGGCATTCCTATCCTAAATACAGGAAATGGTTTCCCAGACTAGTTTCTCCATTCCATCACCTTCCCAAGGATCAAGGCAAGGCCAACTGACTTGTAGTTGTCCAGATATGCTCTGTTCAGTCATCAGGAATCTTCCCAAATTGTCATGAGCTTTCAAAGATAGTTGAGAGTCATCTTGCACTGGTGTTTGCCAGCTCCCTCAGCACCTGACAGGTGCAAACCATCAAGCCCTGTAATGGTTTAAATGAGTATGTTTAAATGTTCCCTGATTTAATCCTCATCCACCCCAGGGTCTGTGTTCCTTGTGCCAGTTCTCACTGCTCTAGGGGCCTGTCATTCCTGAAGGGTGGTCCTACAGTAAAGGTGAAGTGAAGAAGGCATTGAGTACATTGGCTTTTTTGATGTACTTGGTCACTATAGCCTGTTATCCAGTCAGTAGCAGGCCTGTATTTTTCCCCAGTCTTCCTCTTAACATAAATGTAGAGCTCTTCTTGTTGTCCTTTATGCAGACACATCCCCAGGTGGCTTTGGCATTCCTAACACCACCTCTGCATGCTTGGACATTGTCTCCTCCTGATTATAACAATTTTCTTCTCAGCTGTTTTGAGGACCCTGGACCAGGTCTGTAGTGGAGCTACTATGCTGGTTTTTACTGGTTGAGCTTTCACTCCTGCTACGCTCCCACATTAGACACTGGCTAGTGTGTGCCCTGATATTTGTGCTCAGGGTGCTCAGATTTGGGTAACACATGCAGGTTTTCTTGATGACCAGCTGCAAACTTTTACACTTATGCAACATAGCTTTTAAATTTGTACTTGTAACTTTTGTTACAGGTGTAAATAACTTCTGAGAAATGAAGCTTTAGGTAGCACCATAGTTCTTCTAGATCTCCCTGGCAAGAAATACATGAACCTGTGCAGTGTGGGACTTGTGCATCTGTACAGAGCCTGCCTAGAACATGATCTGCATGTGTCCAATGGGGCTGCCACATCCCGAGCATAATGCACTTATAACCAGAATATGTAATTTGTACAGTCACAGTGCCCCTTTCACACTTGGGCAGGATTATTGTGAAAATAGAAGAGGGACATATCTGGATAATTTCCAATGTACAGAAGCTCCAGTCATGAAGAATCTGAAATACAGAGCTTGGGATCTGACCTTTAACAACAGTAATGTTTGTCACTTACCTTGATGCCAGTAGGAAGAAGCTATAAGTAATAGCCAATACTGTGTTCATTTCAATGTAATATACCTAGTGTGAGCCTCTGAATGTCAGAGCTGTCATGGTCGAAGCTGAAACCAGGACAGAGCTAAAAAAAATTACATCTCCTTTTAAGGTCTTTTATGTGCTGGATTTGGAGGGAAGCAGTTGTGTTATTGCAGAAAATAATAACTTGATAATGATCAGAGTTGATAAGGTCTGAGCACAATGACCTTTACCTGCTTATGAATGACTCAGAATGGTGTTGAAAAATTGAAGTGGTTGGCAGTGATTTCTGAGCATTTATTAAGGCAAATCAGATAATTGCATTTAACATCACAGATGGCATGTATTTTCTAAAGTGCTTTTACTTCGGTGCAATAAGATGACTCAGAAGCTCAGTAGGATATTATGGCCCTGATTTTTCATTGCCTCACACCTCATATAGTGAAATTCCCAGTGCAGAGGAGGTGTAGGTCCAGTATTGCAGGATTTTATCTTTTTACTGTGCAAAAATCAACTGCTAGGAGCAGTGCAAAGCTGCTTTTTCTTATGCTACTTTTCCTTATGAGAGCATTACTTTATGTTTTACCTTTGTACATTACATGCTTGAACTACCTGTAGGGACAAGGGAATTTATAACAATCTAACAGAACATTAAATTGTCTCTGGCATCCTGGGTAAAACACCTCTTCCATATTCCTAAAAATATTTCAATTATTTCTGAACAGGCTATTTTGGTTTGCTTTTTAATAGAAAGGGAATTCCACAATAGTTCAGAACGCTGCTCCATATGGAGAAACATAACGTCTGCTATTTCTTGGCAGAGGAGCAGCAGCATAGGTCTGTTTCCATCTCACTGAACTTTAGCTACAAAAGCATCAAGCACTCAATAAAGCTGCTTTTCCTAGAAGACACCAAAGGGAAGAAAAGCAGCATTTTTTCGAATGCTGCCTTTTGAATTTGCTTGCCTTCAGCAGCCCAGGTGACCAGTGAGCTTAAACAGGGAACTAGGTTCACAGAGAGAAATCTTGCTTTCACTTCCTACTCACTTTATTTTCATTTGTCCTTGAACTGAAATGATCACAAATAGAATGTGAGCGCATACATCTCTGGAACCCCAAACTTAAAGCTAGGGTTATTTCCTAGGAAGCTTTTTTTGCCATAATTGGAACATAGGAGAACTTCAGAGATGGTGAAAACTGCCATTTGTAACAGCATCAAAAAACTATAGTATTCTGCAATGAGGCACTTTTGCATGCCAAGAAACATCACTCCAGAAACAGCATTACCCAGAGAATCTGAAATAGGTCTTCGCAGGTGTGATGACAAAGAACCAATAATTTCTCTTGCTGACATTTTCAGCACCATGCAATGATCCCAGTCCAGGCTAACAATAAAGTTTGCAGCTGGTACAGACCTCTGACATGTAAGCTGAGGGACCAGAAGCACTGGCTGCAGGCAAGGCTGTGAATTACAAACCATGGAGCATAAGCATGCTCAGGTTTTGTCTATGCAAATGCATGAGCTGCTGGTGCTGTGGGGATACATCATCTGGAATGACAATAAGTAATCAACAGTCTGTCCAGCCACTCTGCTAATCTAATCACTCCAGTAGCTGGAGTGGTGCTTCCTGGATGCCAGTGCTCCCTAAAGCTAGGCTAAGTACAAATGAAGTCATTCAGGTGTATTAAGTTAAACTAATGATTGCAAATGAAGACAAGCTTTCAGAGTGCCAAGTCCTCAATTCCTACTTTCTCACACACGCAAAGCATCATCCCAGGAAAGTAGATGGAGTTGGTTTAGATTAGGTTGGCATAGAAGGTAGAGGAGTATTTAAGTGAAGTATCCAGAACAGGTTAGTTGACTCACAGCTCAGGAGAACAGAAATCTCTGTTCACACTGGCTGAACAGAGATCTTGGCTGTACACGGGTCTTGCTGTCAGTTCCAAGGATAGGTCACAGACTGCTGGGGTGATATAAATAACCCAAATAATGCCCTGTGATACTTATTTTCCTGTTCTAAAAGGAGAAAAGACTGGCTTGGGGAACCACACATAGCCATGTGAGCAGCTTAGGCATTGCTGCTGTCCCAGCAAGAATTGGGATGTGAAAGGTGTTGGTTTCTGGGGAGGAAGTGCACCTTTCCCATTATTGCCCAATAGGAGAAGCAACAAACCCAGCTCACCAAGACCCTTTGGAGCTGTCCCTCCAGCTCTCTGGCCCCTTTTCAAGATTCCCTTTGCCCAAAGATGCCCACTGATTCTCTCTGTCCCCAAGATTATCTGAAGGTGAACATGGTCTATTTGGGCACAGGGGAGGAGGTTCCTTCAGTGTTGTTAATGAGAGAACATGAAGTTCTTCCATTTCCATCTGTATGACTGTGAAACCTCCTGCCATCCCCTGACATTTTGCTTCCTTAGCCCAGCATTTTATGGTAACTGCAAAACTCCATTCTATTCTAAAGTTGGATTTTGCCATCCTAAAGATAAGCAGAAAATAAGTTTTAAGTTATTTTGTGCCCGTCTTGGCAACTGGCTTTGTGTGAGCTGCCTGGGGGAGAGGACAGGGGAGGGGAGATCATGGAAGACAGCAGTGCCAAGCAGCACTGCAGGCTGAGTAAATTACTTAGGTGCCCTTGCAGACATTATGCAGCTGTACCAAAGCCAGTGGAGGTGTCCCCAAGTGCCCTTCTCTGACACATTGCAATGGAGAAGCTCTGAAACATGCAGTAAGCCCAGAAATTCAAGTGGTGTTTGTAACTCTAGTGTGTAGGGGTTCCAGCATCAACTCAGCTGTCTAAACACAAGTGTTTGGTGTCCTTTGAGATTCTTTCAGTGACATCTATGATTATAGACTATGACTATGTGGTGGACTTTTCCATCACAGTCCAGTGTCCTACTGAGCAGCAGAAGATGTGTGACTGTCCTCCTGGGCCCTGGGGCAGAGGCTATGCCCAGCGGTTCTGTATTTCCCGTTTGTTGTCCCAGCTGCACAGAAATGCCTGCCAGGAACAACAGAGAGCTGGGAACTGCTCAGTTCTCTTCTCCTTCACCCCCTGAGGAAGCTGCTGGTAGCCTTCAGAAGGTCCTGGTAGCCTTCAGCCAGTCACCCTGCGCTCCTCCCAGCATGCAGGACAGAGGAGCTGGAGGCCATGCACATGCCCAGTGTGCATTCAGTTTGGGGCCACAGCCAGACCTGCTGGAGGTCAGGTGCACAGGGACACAGGTCTGACCCATGTGGGGCCACAGGCAGACCTGCTGGAGGTCAGGTGCACAGGGACACAGGTCTGACCCATGCTCGGCCCTGATGAGCACATTTTGTGTGCAGAATAGGAGCAAACTGCAGTCATCCATGTGGATGCTCTTGGTTCAGCTCACATAGCCTGAGCTGGTGTCACATTACTGATATGATTTTTGAGGACAGTAAGCAACCATGCTCTGAGCCTAACAGCTTTCACAGCATTATTTGTTGAGGATAATAGGCAAAAGGAGTCTTAAACTTTGTGTCTTACAGGTGAAAAATCTGTGTTTTCTCCACAAGATTGTTACTGCAGGTTATTTTTAGGAATGTCAGTTATAACGACTTCATTATTTTTAACACACAGGAAGAAAACAAAGAACAATCTTTTAGCTATGCTTTTATTTTTCCACTTTATTGCCTTTTTTCTACTAGTTTGAACACATCTGGTTTGCAAGCCTATAGCAGCAGAAATCTGAGTTATGTGACAGAACTACAGATTCCACATATAACTTTTTCACTCTTTTCCCAAATGAAAGTGAAAACAAAATATTTTGTAATACACAACTGCCTTGCAAGGGGTTTAATATTTCTTTTTTATTTCTACTGCTCCAAAAAATGCTTTCAAAGAGTTTTCTTTTAACTAGTCTGGAAACCATCCACTTTTAATGAGAACTTACTGACACCTAATTGCCATCTGCCTCCTTCGGTTTCTCTCATAACACTGCTTCATTTTTCCTTTGTGCTCTGAGCTGCTCCTCTGTTGCTTCTGCAGTTTATACTCCAAGTGAATTCTTAAGTCTTTGTAATTTAAATTTTGAGGCCTTTATTCTGTATTTCACCTCTGCCTATACCAGAACTACACTAAAAAGCCTTTAGAGCTAATACCTATTAGCTGCAGAATGTAGATGCAAGATTCCTACCACAACATGGGTGATGCTCACTGGTGTATCTGTTTTACAAATCTCTTATCTGATGACTCTGTATCAGAAAGGCAATGCAGCACACAGCAGTATGGTGTGAGAAAAGTACTATAGCTCTCACCAGTGAGCAAATACATGGTATCTTCCACAAAATTAAAACTATCCTTCTGTCTTGCAAGCCATGCCATTAATAAGGCCTCCAAAAGAGCTATCAGTGCTGCCCTGTGCTGACCTTTAGCCCCATGGTGAGTTCACCCCATGTCAGAAGCAAGGATTCTTTCACTGACTGAGGGCTGAATAGGTTGTTTCAAAATGTTTGGCAAGCACATCTTAACATGCCTCTTGCCATTGTGCCATAAAAAGCTTTTAGAAAGTCTCCAGTGAAGACCTTCCGCTTTCCTGAAAATAATTTCTTTCCAAATTCTACTGACATTCTCAGGTTGTCTGGTTTCCTGAAGGTAAGCTTCCAATGGTGCCCCTGCATCGTGCTTTTCTTCCTTTAGAAGAAATTCACATCCTAAGATGGTGACCTGTGATCCTTGGTCAGATGTTGATTCTCTGAGATTTTCTTCCTGGCTGAAAACAGCAGAAAGAAAAGTGAGCTGTGGTAGCAGGTGTGTCCTGTGACCTTAGAGCCATTTCTAGTCCTTTCCTACCCAGAGGAGAGCGGAGCTGCATTTCAGTGGTGCATCAGCTCATAGGCCCATCAGGTCAACCACACCTTGATGAACATTTTAAGTCAGTCAGGCCATAAGAGGGACATATTGGTCACTGTTGGCTTCTTAGGAACTCTGTAAGTAATTAATATTTCATATTAATTCAAATGGAGAATCCAATACACAATCCACTGTCAGGTTTTTCTCCTGAAAATGAGTTGAGGTGTAGCTGTAGACATTCTGTGTATCAGTTTAATGAAATAACAAGATATTGAGTAACACTGCACAACTGCATTTTGGGCAATCTTAAATTAAGGTGTTTCAGGTTGTTAAGCCATCTTTTTGCCAGAAAGCCACTTAACTGCTGTGGAATCAGATGTGATAAGGACTCTCTTTCAAATAATTGCAATAGCAATTGCAGTACTGTCAACAATTAGGTTTCATTGTTCAGGTACCTAGTGAAAATAAAGATGGGTGATACATCTGTCCTGTGTTCAGTTTCTGATGGGCTTTTTATTTCAGTGAAGATATGAATTTATGTCTGTAAATTCAAGTCATCTCACTGACCATTAGCTATTTTATATCTCTGTTCATTTGAATCCCTCTGTTGTTCTCAGAAGAAAATAATCTGTATGCTGTTCACATCTATGGCTTGAGGGGCAGTTCCTCTATTTTTATGTACACAAGTCTTTCAAGAGCAATATGCTCTCTCTTGGTTTTATTAAGTGTTCTTGCATCAAATATAGTGGCTTTACTATTATCCCAAAGGGCTCAAGTGAGAAGAGTTCTGACTTTGAGGTATGAGGCATCAGGAATCAGAGCTGCAGTAGCACAAAATGAAATAAGGTGAGAATTGTGCTGCAGAGTTAAGGACAAAATTTCTTTAATAACATGGAAGAAATAAGCCAGAAAAACAGTTTGTCTGCTATTTTTCTGGCAGTTCTAAACTTTGATACCTGCAAACTATTTGTAATGTCAAGGTTTAATTCTTGTCCTGCTGGAAAAATTACATTCCTAATAAAAGATGATTCTCTCCATCTGAAGTGTTATCTGGCAAAGTTCAACTTCTGTAATGCTGAGTTGGTGCAGGATAAAATGAGTGGTACCTCTACTGCTTGTTCTTCTGTAGAGTATATTAAAGAAATAAAATAAAATACAATAAAATTAAAATTGCACCCAAGCAGTACTGGATTCTAGACAATTTAATGAAAAACATAGACACTATTTCTGAAAAGCATTCAAACAATTGTCCCAGAAGGCTGTGCAGTTAGTTAAATTTAAGTGCTTGTCTATGGACAAAGAGGAAACACACCTTTTATGTAAAGTCAGGAATGTATGTTTTTACAATAGAAATCTTAATAGATTCATTTAAGAAGCACTGTTGGCTCAGATTTAAGTATTTCAGAAAAAGGAAAAACTACTAAAAATAATATTTTACACAGAAAGGAATTGTCAATAGTGATAATAGTAATAATAGTGATGATAATGATGACTTTATACAGTTTAAATTGTTATATAGACATTTTCCAGTTCCTACTCCTTTTCCTGATTTTACCCTTCCACTGTCTCTCAAAACCCTGGGCTCTCTCTGGTGCTTGTGAGAGTATGGTGAAGCAGCAGCATCTGCAGTCCTTTGCCATGAACACCTTTATATTTTGGTTTTACTCATTCAATCTGAAATATATTTTTGTACCATAGAGTTTCCCAAATACCGCCCCCCCCCCCCCAGCCCTGCAAGCTCTGCATACCAAAACCCTGTTTCACAGAGGTCCCATCTGGTGCTCTATGACTTTGTTGTCATTGCAGATCATATTTTGTCATTCACAAGTTTTTCTGATTGATCATCTCTTGCTGTAACCTATTGTTAAAGTAACTTCTGTCACATGGTATCTGATTAGGCTAAATTTTATGTTTGTGAGTAAATCCTTCAGCAGAATTTCCTTCAACTATGGCTCATAATAAATGACTGGGCTCTGCATTGCATTAACATCTCATGGTGAAGAAGTGCAGTTCCCACTACATGTTTGCATATTTATTGTGGTAGTCCTGGACATATACCTATGTGCTTTTCTGGTAGAGAATTCAGCAGGCACACAAATCATACCTACCAGCACATCTACATGCAAACAACCACACTCAGGAATTTCATCTTAGGGCAACAGTCTACACACAAACTGAGCAAGTCTTAAAGATTCCAAGTAAGCAGTTTCATGTTACAGGACGTAAATAATCAACATCCAATGTTAATTAAATAGACCTCTTGTCTGCCTGATGACAACAGAAACGCTGACATGGTGTTGTGTCTTCATTGCATTTGAGTTTGCTTCTGTGCTAATGCCAAACATTAACTGATGTGTATCACCCAAGCATGTCAGTACCAGTTTTTTGCAGTGTTCCCATTAAATTTTCTTCACAAGAATGTGAAGTCATACAAAGAAGATTTTCTGAGATGCTGGCAGCACTCTGGTTCCCGCTGTGCCTCTGTGTTCCCCAGAGCTTGGGGGTTGTGTCTGCAGTATTGTGATTTTCTCTTGGCCAGGCTGTAAGCCTTACTGCTTACATGTAAGAACACGTACTGCTCTTACAGCTTGAACAGTGTGAGCTGTGAATCACCTGCCCACTTAGTTGTGCTGTCATCAGTTTGCTCTGGATGGCAATGACTATAGTGTTCTTTCATGTCACATCTTGTTCAGGCAGTATGAGCTCTCTGCAGCAAAGCTGAGACACTCTTCTGCAAGCAGATCTTTCAGTGTTTCATGTGCCACACTTGCAAGTTCACCCATAACCACCTGCCATAAAAGCAGCAATGCATGAAGCAGCAGGTTCTCTAACAGCCCCAATACCAAATCACATTTATCACCAAGAAAAGGGATTGAAGCCTCTTTCCTGCATTCCAGCTTAATACACAGAGAGAATTTGTCTTTTTCTCTGTTGAAAGATTAATGTTATGTATTGTAAGTATCTACTTTTCAAATGTTCACAAATTCAAGAATTTCTCAGACTTTGGAGAAATGGTGTATGTGCACTAACGTTGTTTTTTTCTAAATCATTTGGCATCTTGACTGAAGGTAAATCCAGGTTTTACAGTGTTTCTTCCAAATGTGTAAAAGTACTGATGTAGCATGGTCACAGCAATTACAAGACAGGAATCGAACAATAAACACCTGGAGAGAAGGCAGTCAGGAGAAAAGGTCTGTCCTTCCCCTGCTGCCCAGGGGCGCCTGATCAATGCCCTTCACAAGGGGAACACCAACTGCATCTTTTTTAGTAGATGACTATTTTCCATCACATAGAACTGGAACTGCTGGGCTATCTTCCTAGATTATCTAATTTTTATGTCTGATGGCAGCTATTAGAAGGCTACAGTAAAACACAAAGTAAAGTAGGCTTTGATCCTCCTGCAACAAGATGTTTGGCTCTCTACAAGAAGCTGAATGAACCCAGACAACATTTACTTCCATCCTTTTGATCTGAAGGATGCTGCTTGTTAGTGAAGGCAGCTGATTCTAATCACAGTGGAGGGCTTTCACACTCACACTCTTCCTCCATAAAGGAGAAGAGGATGGAAATACTGGGAGTGTAGAACCACAAAGTGCTTACTGGGCTTCAGTGTCTGTGAGAGTTATTTGTCTCTACAGGTGATGGAGTGTCTTTTCATATTGTTCCATGGAGATTGAGGGAGAAGTGGAAAGGGGGGAAGCAATTTTGTGGGTTTCATTGAAAAATTGTCCAAGTGGTTGCAAATAGTGCTTACTCATTGCTTAGGAGTGAAATGACAATGGTCAGGAAATGCAGAATCTGAGAGCAGGTGGTTGACGGGACAAGATTGGCTGGGGAGCAAGAAAATAGAAATCCCGTTTGATCTCTGCCAAATCTTTTTGCTAATGTCTATATTTACATTTGCTGCTGGATTGTTGCCAGTTCTTCAGTGAGGAGCTCTGTGACATCACTCTGCATCAATATACTGTATTTTTAGTACATTTGGATATAGTTCACTTTTTCAGCTAAGCATCCACAATCTAAACCTCTTGGCCTTAACTAGAAATAACAGAGTTTTTTGTTTTGTTTTTAGAGACGGCCATATGTCTATCTCAAGCTTATTCAGAGTTCTCAGAGGCAAAGTATTTTTAACTATATCAATTATAGTTGTATCAACTGTTTTGTAATTATTGCCTTTTAGCTCTTCCCTGCTGTATCAACATCTCCTTTTCTAGTCTCCTTTTAGAGAAATCACGATCTTGTTCCTGTCACCCAGAGGAAGCATTTGCCATGTATTATTTGTGGAGGAGTGAGTGTTTGTAAAGCTGTTTTTTCATGTAGTGTTTCTACCTAGTGCTAAGTATCCTGTCCAAGTAAAAGGTATACACACATTTCTTCCTCAGCAAAAGTCTTCCATTAAAACAGTGAAAAGCATATATTTTATATTCACATTCCCTACGAATCTATTAAATTCATTCTCACTTTCTCTGAATATTTAAATTAAGAAGCTAAAATGTAAATGAATGAAAAAAAAGTCAAATAAAATGGCTTGCTGCTGCTGACCCTGATTCCACATCATTAAGTATTCTCATTTAGGTAAGTAATCTGAGGATTTTGTTTAGCAGACATCACTTTTTATGACTAGATTCGTTTGTTTCTTACATAGTGTTTTCCACATGTTTAATAACTTCCTTAAATACCATATAATTGCACTTTGAAGACACATGGGATTGTCTCTCATCTCTGCATCAGTAAATACTACATTTTCCTGCCAAGAACATGAAAATGTGGAGACTGAAAGTCATCTGACACAATCTAGCATCTACTTACCTTTTGTCTTTCACCCAGGGCAAGGCATACACATGTTATGAGATAACACAGTTTTCAGGAAGGCTAATATCTCTAATTCTGAATAAAAATTACATTGGGAATAGTCCATGGCAACTTTTGTAATGAGGAGTGAATTTTTGGAGTAGAAATAATTTTAATTACATTTGGTTTTCTCCAGAGACTCAGATTGTCTTGTCTTTGAAATAATCTAATATATTTTGCATCATAGGGCTCTGAATATGCTTTGCTATGTTATTAACTCCATTATTTATTTTAATACTGCAGTAACTATGAGCTGCATTTCCTGCAGAAGCTAATAAAGTACAGAACCAGGCAAGTATTGCAAAGTTGGTTTCACAGAGTCCTCTGTAAATCTCTGCCTTTAGGCTTTTGGATTTGCATGAAAATGGGTTTGGCAGAGCATATTACCTCCTGCTGATAAAAATACTGTAAGATTCAGAGAAACTATGCTCCCAACTTCTCCAGCAAAAATCTGCATGGACACTTAGGGAAACACAAAGTTCACCTCCTTCTCCTGTGGGCAGAAGATGACCTATTCTATAAACTAGATGTTTGTAAAACCCAATAATTTGTTTACTGGAACAAATATTTGGAAGTATAAAATATGATAGGAGGGCAAAGACACTGAATTTTGTCCAGCTGGTTAATCCTGAAATACTGCCAACACCTATTAACAATTTCTAAGATAAGTAGGACTGGGACATCTGTCCTCTCAATTGTCCACTTCAATAATAATAACATGAGCATCATGACCAGTTTTGTTAACCTTTCTATTATTGTTTTTCTCACTAATCATATCAGCAAATATCCTCATAGATACAGCCTACAGTAGTAATTAAAGCTGTGAAGAGACTTGGCATGCAACGAGCCTCAATGGTACCCATCTCACCACACCCATCTGGCATGTGGCTGTGGGTTTCATGCTAAGAGCATTGGTGATTACTGGTCTGGGGACAAAGAACAAATGGAGTCTAGATCTGAAAATACAGAATGGAAAGTGCCTAGCATGGCAAGCTGTCCTGGTCTCAGCTGGGATAGATATCATTGTTTTGTAGTAGCTGGTACAGGGCTGTGTTTTGGATTCAGCAGGAGGGTGTTGATACCACACTGACGTTTTGGTTGTTGCTAAGCTGTGCTTACCCTGAGTCGAGGACTTTTCAGTGTCTCATGCTCTGCCTGTGAGGAGCTGCACCAGAAGCTGGGAGGGAGCATGGCCTGAACTGCTGACCTAAACTGGCCAAAGGGATAGTCCATACTGCAGAATGTCTTGCCCAGTGTATAAACTGGGGGAGTCACCTGGAAGAGGCCAGTTGCTTCTGGGGGACAGGCTGGGCATCAGGTGGGAGGAGGAGTGAGCAACCATATTGTGCATCACTTACATTACTTGGGGTCTCTCTCCCTGTATCCATCTCCTTTTAATCACAATTATTATTAGTAGTATTATCATTACTACTAATATTATCATCATCATCATCATCATCATTATTATAATATTTTACTTTGTTTCAATTGTAATCAGTGACACAGGGTCCATTTGGAGGCCTCTCATTAGTTGTTTCCCCCAAAGTTCACTACTGGGCCTAGTATCCTTTAACTTATTTATCAATGACTTTAATGAAGGGGCAGATGGTTCCTCAGCAAGTTCACTGGTGACACAAAGCTGGGAGGACTGGCAAATACCCCAGAGTGCTGTGAACCCTTCAGAAGGATCTTGACAAGCTGGAGAGATGGGCAGAGAAGAACTGTCTGAAATTCAACAAACACAACTTCAGGGTGCTGCCCCTGGGAGGAATAACCCCAGGCTGGAAAGCAGCTCTGAGGAGAAGGAGCTGGGGGTCCTGCTGGACAACAAGCTGTCCATGAGCCAGCCAATGATATCCTGGGATACATCAGGATGAGCATTGCCAGCTGGTCAGGGGAGGTGGTCCTGACCCTCTACTCAGCCCTGGTGAGGCACATCTGGAGATGCTGTGTCCAGTTCTGGTTTCCTCAGGACTTGAGAGACACAGAGCTCTTGGAGAAGATTCAGCAGAAGGCAACACAAGTGATTAACCCACCTACCTGTCCCCCTTACTACTGACTGAACATCTGTCCAATTACAGAAGTGTGGGGCAAAGAAACAAAAATAATAACAATTGATAATAATTAATAATAATAAAGAATAATAAATAATAATAGCATTGTAATAGTAATGACCCACAAGGGTCACACAGTTCTGTTTTATCTAGCTGGGAAAACCATGTAACAGCTGTTAATTTGTGAAATTCCTAATCTGCATCAGGCTATAGCCTAAAGTATAAGAATGCATCCCAGCATCTTAAACATTAAGCCTATATTAGATAAAGAATGAGCTCCATTATAATGGACCATAGGAAAAATGAAAGAATTCCAAGAACTCATCAGTGTCCCTGGAAGGCAAATAGTAAATAAAACTCTTACTTTATACGAGGAAGTGGCCTACTTTCACATGTTGCAGGGAAGACAAAAGAAAGAGCAATACATCAGTTTCCCTAGACCACCAGTATGACTCCAAATCTGACGTTTGTTTTACCACTGAGGATTAGAACAGAATATAAGAATATAGAATATAAGAAGAAAAGAATCTATCAATCAATCACCTAAGAATTTAATGACACTAGAACCACCACTGTCTTCCATTTACATTCTCTTAGGTTGTTCAACATCCAGAGTTCCATGAAAACATGAAATAATCCCCTTTCACATTCATTCCACTGCAGAAGTTGGATGATATTTATCAAGGATAACAACACTTTCCTTTCTTCTGCTAAGAATGACCCTCATAAATAAATATAAATATTAATAAATCCAAATCTAAATTTAAATAACCTAAATCTAAATATAGAATAACATGTATGTCATGTAGATACAGTGTAAATATGCAAACAACCAGCAAGCCATCCTTCATAGTCTCTTGAAGATCCCAAAATACCAGTACCAAATACTAATACATATATACCAAAGACGTATATACCAAATACTAACACTTATATACCTTCAGTTTTTAGTGAGGCATCTTAGGTTGCCAAACAACAGTTCCATTCATTTGCCAGGTTCCATCTTAAAATAAATTCAGATTCTGGCTCTCACCACCTTTTTTGTTTTTTGAAAACTTCTCCTGGATTTAATTTTTGGGATGTTTAGAAGTCATCTTCTAAATTTCTAGGCTAATAAATACTCATTATTGTTTTATAGCATTTGATATTAGACCAGCATTTTTAATTCATGTAAGGACTTCTTTTCCCTTTTTAACAATTTCCCCTGAATATAAGGAACCGTCAATCCTCTTCAAACTTTCATTTGTCTAAACTAAATAAAACCTAATATTTTCATTTTTCCCTATAAAATGAAAACTCCATTTTCCAAAGCCTTCTGTGTTCTTGTTCCAGTTTTGTTTAGTTTTGTTTTGCTTTGCATTTCTCCAACATAGATGAGAATAGAACACTATATTCCAAAGTATTTCAGTGTCTTCTGCAGAAAAATTTTCTTGTGTGACTCTTGCTGTTCATAATATCTCCCAACGTTGTGTCATCTGTAAATTCCATTAGCAAATAATTTGATTCTGTCTCCTTGGCCACTAATATGAAAAGCATAGGTCCCAATACTGAGCATTGAGGTAGTAACCACTGTCAGCCTAATAACTTTTTCCAAAATATGATTTAGGGCAGTTTTTTCCCCTTAAATAGCTCTTTATCCATTTCACATTAATCCCTCATATCTTTAGCTTAAATAGTAATTTCCTATAAAGTGTTGTAATGAACACATAAACCTATCTAGATTATATCTGCTGTACACTTCTATGTAGTAACTCACTGATTTGACATTAAATGGAAAAAAAAGATTAGTCTGTCTTGAGTTATCTTAAAAAACATTATGCTGCAATTTATTCTACTTTGTATTGCCAATCTGCTCTTACTTATGCATTCCTCCAAAATCTGTTCTAAAATTTTGCCCAGTAAAAGTTTCATTGAAAGGCTGGTGTTGCTCAGAATCATGTTTTCATCTTTCTCTGAAGATATCTGTACTACATCTGCAGCCTTTCAGAAAACATTTATGGCTTCACCAAGTTCCTTCTACTGGACTTGACAGTTGACGTTCCATTTCTTTTAATGGTGTGGAAGAGGAATTTCCTACATCCTAAATGTTATTATATCATATGGTCTAAGGTGTTTTTTTTTCCATTGGAAACCCTGGTTCTCTAATTTAGTTACAAATTTGTGTTTGTTCATATTGCAATTTGACATGAAGAACTTAGCCTATCCATAGTTATTTTTACAGCCACATTTTCTACAAGAGCTTCACACCCACTGAAATAGAGTCCATATCACCACTGCTTCCTGGTCCTTCATTGAGCATTTATTAAAGAAATCAGTGTTCTACCCTGTTCTAACCTTTGTTAGCAGTTTCCAATCAACTGACGTTGGGAAAGTCAAGAATTTGATTCAATTTGCACTATTAGTTATTTCACTTGTTGTTTTGTAAATAACTTAATTGATACTGTTGTTTAAAAATGCCTTTTCAAAGGAAATCCCTTATCCTTTCTTATCTTGTATTTTTAGTGCTTCCTCTACTATAGAGGTTTTCCTAAAGATATTCTGGCTTAACCAAAGCCTTTCTTTGTTGTCTTTTTACAATCAAAATGTCACTAATTTTAGAGAACTTTTCTAGCCCTGCTGTTGCTATAAGCCTGTGTTAGTTTCTTGTACATAATCAGTGTTCAATTTTGTAGCACATATCACAAAAGGGCTCACTAAACCATTGTTTTCTCAGGCTTTAACATAAATATTGGTTTTTGTTTGGCATGAAATGCTATCACCTGTGATTTTTATTATAAAATAACATGCATTTTCTATTAAATTTTTTCTGTAAGTTTTATAAAATCTATTCCTATTTACTCTCACAGTATTTCTTCATTTCAGGATAGATGGCCTTCTCTAGTAACATGGTTTTAGATGGAGTAGCCATTTTACTTCATAGTCATGTTGCTCTAAGTAAATCAAATGATCAAACTTTTTTGTGGTTTTTGTGATATAGATACCAATCTATTAAAAAATCGCCTGAAAGAAACAACAAATTAAAATTACTTTCCCTTCTCACATGTTTTCAGAGAGTCCTTCTGTGGGAAGGATGTTTAGCCATATTCTCATCTATCACAGACTTAGGTGTAAAATGAAGATTTGAAAGGAAAACTTTATTTCAAGCACCCAACAAAGTGACTTGATTTTTACAAGGGCTTCACTCTCAGCAGCTCGCCAAAGGGCCAGCACGAGTGCAGCAGGGATGGTCTTTACCCATGAAGTGTGCCTTTGCCAGTCTTGAGTTTTCATTGTGGGCTTAAGTTGCATTTAATAAAACCCCAAACATAGAAATGGTGATTTACTCCCTCTCGATGAACAGAGCTAGGTAATTTCAATTCCTGGTACTCAGAACACACATATTTAATATTGATATCTCTGATCTCTCCACATTCTGTACTCCTTCTGCTGTCCAACCAATGCTTGCCACTGAATATTTCCATGGAAGAGTGGGAAAAACAACTTCAGTTACAAGTCAACTTTCTGCCAGTAGTTCATCCAGCCCTAAGTTTTTCACATTTGACATCTCTTTGCCTACGTGAGTGCTGAAGTGTGCATCATGTCCTGTCACCCAGATGCAAAACAACAGCACATTTTAGCATCTCAGCCACATACCTGGCATGTCTCCCTCAAGGAAACCATGTCCCTCAATGACAATATTGATTTTTAGAAGCATGCAAATTGCACAAAGGTAGGAACTGTTGATCACAGGATTGGCACTATCCTAAAACTACATCGTCCTGAGCAGTTGGGATTCCCAAAGCTGCCTCATGGTATGACCATCTACAACACTCCCAGATTCCTGCATCTATATTGATTACTCATCCAAATAAACCAACTTTCACATTTGATTAGAGTTCACCAGGTAAAGATTTCTCTCCAAATGAAAATACTGATGTTGGGGGTTAAAAAACCAAAACAACCAAACAAAAAACAGAATAAAAAACCAACACCAAACAGGAATAATGCACAAGGCTTCAGCCAATTTTCAACTCCAAATTCTTAAGAAAAAAAAAAAAAAGACTGTGGACATTAAAACAGAATGACCCAGGAATCTAGATTCTTGACAGCTTCTTTCTGCTGCTTCTCTGTGATCCAGACTCCTTGGCTGAACCGTGCCCCTCCAGCACTGATCTCCACCCTGCTGGCTCCACAGTGCAGGAGAGGAGAGTGGCAGGATGCCGTGCTCAGCCTGGGGTGGCCTAGGGTGACCCCAGGCTGCTCAGGCTGTCTCCAGGGACAGCTCCAAATACAGCTGGATTGCTGGGTCACAAACCAAAACCTTTTCAGTCCTTGGAGACAAGGATACAGAAGGAGGTGTATATGTGTGAAATAGGTTTTTCTGTTGTTTGCTCAATTTTTTTTCATCTGAGTATTAGAAATACTTGGATTTATTTTGTCTATGATTAGAACAAGATTGAAATTAGTTCTCATTATTAGACAAGTTGCTGGATGTCCACAAGAATCCTATATTGTCTCTCTTTCCTACATAAATAATAATAGCTATTTTCTCTGGCTATGAATATTGCATGTCAAAGTTAATCTTCAATTCCTTTTGCTTATTTTTTCAGTATTTTTGCCGCTCCTTTAGAATAATATCGAAATGCTTTTCAGCATGCTAAGTGTCTGCCACCTCTTGCAGGCAGAGTTAATGTCTCCTTGGAGTTTTCCATTAATCCCACAGCAGTAGAGTTTCATTCTTTCATTTGTAAAATTTTCTTTCTTTCTGCATAACTATGTGCACAGTCTGCACTACAAATCATTATTTCTAGATTATGTGTCTTCTGCTGAAAGAAATTATCTTCTGCAAGTGTTTTTCTAGTGGTGCTTGGTACAAAAATATTTCCTGAGCTTTCTCCTCTTATTCCTCCTACAGATCAGAAATACCTCAGGAAGATGGAAGGATATCAGTCAAAGAAAAATTGTTCTTATCATTAACCCTAATAGCTCCATGGCAGAGACTCAGCAACAGGAGTTTGGCTTTTGGGGCGCAGGCTGTAATGAAGAGCATCTCACAAGCATCTCTGCAGCTGCACATTGCTCTTGTTGGTAGCACTTGTGAGACCCAGAACACTTTGACCACAGCTCTGCAATGTGCACACCCCTCAAAGTAGCAGAAACTTCACCCTACATTCTGGTTTGGCAAAAAACCACTTTCTTCAACAGCAGTGGTCTGGCCAGAATCAGGGAACCCATTAGTGCCATCCCAAACTGATCTGTCCTAACAAAAAAAAAAAAAAGTGTTAAGAAAGCAAGTTGAAGCAAAAAGAAACAACAAATTAAAATTACTTTCCCTTGAGAGTTTAAACAAGTGAAAATATCTTGAGACTATTTTAATGAGCACCCGGTGACTGTGTGAATCAACCCATCCAGGTAACCATGGTGACCCCAAACTGCAGCTGAGATACAAAGATTGGGGTTTTATCATTACCTGGCTAACAATGTTGGACAGCAGACACACGTGGGGACACGGGCTCCCTTGGGCTCAGTTCACCCTTGCAGGCTGCAGTGGAGCAGAGGGGTAGGAACTGCCTGCTCCAAAGGGCTTCTCACACATGCAATTTATCACAAGGCTCTGCCTTTAGGATCCCTTTCTCCTTCTTCTCTCTCTCCCCCCCTTCCCCCACCCCCAGCAGGAAGCTCAAGTGTAACTCTGAGAGTTATCTCCACACAGGAATTGCACCTCTCAAAACAGGCAGAGGAAGAACAATACTAGCCATAAAAGACAGAGCTTTCCCACACAGACATTCTTAACATTCCCAGCTGCAAGGTCAGTTTGAGAGAAGCTATTACATCCTCTTTGTCAAATCTTCTGGTTTTAACCCTTTCCTCGCAAGAGTGACATGTGCACTGAGCTGGTGACAAGTCACAGAATCAGAGTACATCTGCCTTAGGCACCGTGAGAGAAGAGCAGAGGATGCCCACACATTTTCCCATGCCATGTTGTAGTGCGTGACTGGAGATCTGTGACCGTTTTTGATGAGCAGGACTGGAAGGGGGGGAAGGTCTTAATGGCTTATCAGAACCATTAAGAAAAATGGATAGGTGGAACCAGTGTCTCAGAGCAAAATGATATATTCCTGTATGACTCCTGAGATTGCACAGCTGTCATTTATAAAAGATGCAGCACTCCTGCTACAGCCTGTGAACCACTTGCTAGCACTGTCCATTTCAGGAAAATCATAACTAAATTCCTTTATTCTCATTCTGTTCTGTTAATGAAGTTCTTGTATGTTTTTACATCTGGGATTCCTAATCGATCAAACACTTAAACCACCTAGGGGCAAATTATCTTCTTTGGGAGGGGAAGATGCAAAGAAAGACAAAAAGGTCCAATTATTTTGACTATCTTTTTTGTAAGTGTTACAGAAAAGAAAAAAGAGTATAAACTGAATGCAATTTTGCTTTAATTAAGAAAAATGAAAATAATTGTGTATTCTATTCCACTTGTGACACTTTGTTGTATGCTTGAAGTACAATTAAATTGCAGTTAGACTATTTCAGAAGCAAAATTCTTGGAGCATCTGCTGAAGAGAAGACAGCTGTCTATAGTAGCAATCATCTGAGATTATTTAATTTGTGGTATTTGCATCCTGTGCTTGTTCACTTCTTTTTTTTTTCTTGCTTGAATTTTTATATATTTATCCCATTTTGAATCCTTAGTTAACATTCACCTAGTTATCTTTTTTCCTTCTTGATTCTGCCTTGTTTTCTATAGACACTTTTCCTACTTTGCCCATTTCACCTCTCTTTTTACCTGTCTCACATGCACCTGTGAAAGGCCACTGGGGAGATCTTGTAAATAATCAGATCTGATCTGATTTTCATAAAAATATTTGGATGCATTGTTAGGTGATGCTGAATAATGATTGCACCCCTTCTGCAAAGCCTTTGGAAGAGATCAGGCAATGCAAAGGATTTGACCTTGACCTTACTATCTGAATGGCAGTGATTACATATAGATATTGCTTGTTCCAAGAAGCATGCAAAATAGATGTGCCAGACTGTGTTCTCACTCACTGTTCAGTAGCTGTTTGGGGATAATTTATTTGTGAGATGACAGAATGCAGTTTACAATTGTATCCTGTATACCTAATGAGACAATTATTTCAGGAGAGCCTGAGCTGTCCAGCAGAATAGACACAGAGCAAACGGAAAGCCTGTGCTGGAAGGGATGAGCATGTTTGTTTAACCTGACAGGGTCCTGGTCAGGCTGTCATTTGCTTGCCTGTAACTTCCACTGGTGGAAAATGAGGTCTCACAAATTTGCCCTGAAAAATCATTCAAGCCAGTTTTCCCAAGGCTGTCTACAAACCCTTTGGACTTTTCAAAGATGTTGCTCTTCTCTGAATATGAAATTTGGAAGTAAGGGTGCCTAAACTGAAAATGGGTGGGGGTAGAGGGACAGATCTTTCTTTCCAATGGCATAGTGAGAGTGCTGTCTCCCAAAGAAAGGAGACAGCCAAGAGCTGAAATTCAAGTTGTAAGCAGAAATGGCTTCCAGAGCAGTGGAATAAAGGGCATATATTTAACTCATTATTTTTAGTTTACAAATGTTTGTTGACAGGAGTGACAAATATAATGTGCATATGAGACTGAGGAGCAGGAATGAAACATTCTGTCTCCACTTGAAATAGTCTCCTTGTAATCCAAACAAACACACACACCTGCAAATTCCTCTCAAGTCATCCAGCTGAAGCTCAGAAGATGACTCATGTTGTGCTTGACTGGAACACTTGCTGAGGTAGGCCTGTGTGGACTCGGCGTTTCGTGCCGTGGGATGTTTAATAGCTGGGAGTAGCGATGTTGCAATGCAGCAATTTTAAGCAAAGACTTTCTTCATTCCAAGCAACTGAAAAAGATCTACCAGCAGAGTTGTTTAAAAAACGAGAAAAGCATAAATACAGTTCAACATGAGCTGGGGAGGAGGGAGAACCTAAGCACCACTGCAGGTCTGCATGTGATGTATACTGCATCAGCTGATCTCAGAGTCTCCTCAGTAATGCCATGGGTCAATTCCTGTGGGGCAGCCCTTAATCAGGAGATGTTCCTGGATGAGGTCAGTACTGGTTTTGATCATAAAACAAAGGTATCATACATTAATAATGTCAAACAACATGTATTAGTCTTCAAACAGCCAGCTTCTGAGATGTATCTGGCTGACATTTTTGCATGGAAGTGGGACCGGAGAAGAAACCATGATACCATGGGATATCATAAATTGCTGTTGGCTACAGAACCCAGTGAATATGGAAATGTATAGCTCAAAAACATAGCAGTAAAAAATAAGAAGAGGCTCACAGTTCTATATCTTTGCCCTTTTTTGCTATAATTTGATATACTTTCTGAGTTTCAAAGGATGATAATAGTGTGTAATTACTCTTTAAAATGACATCTATTTATAGTAGGTTTGAATTATTGGGAACACCAGAATGAGGTTTGAGGACACATTGTTCAGCGAGCAGGGCATGTCAGTGCTGTGTCTGGGTAAGACAGGGGTGGGAGGTGCCTTTGCCATCACTCTCTATGAGATGCAGAACTGAAGCAGGACAGGTGGGCACAGCATTGACAGGGCAGGAACCACCATCAGTATGTCACTGAGACTTCAGAAAGGCCATGAACTCCTGGCCATCATGAGTTCTGGTCCTCTGACTAACAATTCTGGCTGGCTGGCCAGTAGTCATGGAGTACTTCTGTCAAGTCTCAGTGTTGAAGAGAGTGCTGAATCTGTCTTTCACATTAAAAAAAATATTTAAATCAATGCTAATTTTTGCATTGACTCAATGGAGATTAGGATTTTACCATGCTTTTTATCAGAATGACACTAGGTAGACCAGTACATAGTCATTACTTTCCCAAATAATGTCCTTTGATTTCTTTGGTGATTTAATGTTCATTAAAGAAAGGGAGGAAGGAAGATGGTTGTCCATAGTGCTTTTTGCTAGAAATGAGCTCAAACCTAGAATGAAGTTTGGAGCTGGTGCTCTACTTAGTCCTTCTTTTTCTTTGGAAGCATGCAGTAGAAAATAGGTTTTCCTTTGTTTTTCTGGTGTTTAGCTTTGATCCCATAGGGACAAGTGCTTTGAAAATATCTTAAGGAGATCCCCACTGTGCTGTGGGGAGAAATCCAGAGGGACCTGGCCAGGCTTGAGAGGTGGGGCTGTGTGAACCTCATGAAGTTCAACAAGTCCAAGGTGCTGCACTTGCATCAGGGCAATCCCAAGCACAAATAGAGGCTGGGAAGAGAGTGTATCGAGAGCAGCCCTGAAGACAAGGACTTGGGGATGTTTGTGAGTGAGAAGCTCATCATGATGTGCGCTTGTAGCCTGGAAAGCCAATTGTGTCCCCAGCTGCACCAAAAGCAGTGTGACCAGCAGGACAAGGGAGGGATTCTGCCCCTCTGCTCCATTCTGGTGAATTCCCACCTGTAGTACTCATCCAGTTCCAGGGCCCCAAACATAAGAAGGACATGTACCTGTTGGAATAAATCCTGAGGAGAGCTGCAAGTATGGTCAAAGTGCTGGAGAACCTCTCCTTTGAAGGCAGGCTCATAAAATTGGGGCTGTTCAGCCTGGAGAAGAGAAGGTTCTGGGAGACCTTACAGCACCTTCCAGTGCTTCTAGTACCCCTAGGGACTACAAGAAAGTAGGAGAGGGACGTTTTATGAGGGCATGTAGTGATCAAACAGGGGGAATAGCTTTAAACTGAAAGAGGATATATTTAGTTTGGAAATTAAGAAGATATTCTTTCTTGTGAGTTTGGTGAGATACTGGAACAAGTTGTCCAGAGAAGTGGTAGATGCCCCTTCCCCTGAAATGTTCAAGGCCAGGTTGGATGGGGCTCGGAGTAACCTGGTCTAGTGGAAGGTACACCTGCCCATGTCAGGAATGTTGGAAGTAGATGATCTTTAAAGTTCCTTCCAACCCAAACCATCCTATGACTCTATTTCATAAATCCTTTCAACACACAGAAGATTCAGAAAGGAGTCCTGCTCTTTTTGTCCCTTCTGCACCAACAAAATATATATCTCGGAAATTGAGTTCAAGATTTTAAAGAACATATACATGTCAATCTTAATTGCTTTCTATGTGATCTTCTCTGGATGGTGGGGGAAAAAAGTAATCAAAGACAAACAAAAAAAGATAACATGCTAGCAAAAAAAAAAAAAAAAAAAAAAAAAAGAGAGAGAGAGAAACCTTGTCTCATTTCCCTGAATGGAATCTTATTATAGCTGTATTTTGAAACTGAAATAAAAATGTTATCTTCCAGTTCTGTTTCTGCAATAACGTTGCACAATATGGGGACAAAAAGCAGATTCGCTCCAGTTGCCTAATTGGACAGAAGTAGTTGCTGAATGCCAGCCTGACCTAAATGGAACTGGAGGATTTTCACCAACCTTTCATCCTTTTGTATTTTCTATGGTTAATCTTCCTTCCTTTGTGATTCCTTCACTAGACTGCAGCTGGGAGAACAAGAGGTACAGCTGAACTCAGAGCATCTTTCCATGCCTTACTCATAAGGAAGTGGTTTGCTTGAGGCAAGAAATAAATGACCTGCTCATAATCAATGTTTTTCAATTAATTTAATCTTTTCTCTTGCAATCAGTTTGTCATGAAGAGACCAGATTATATAAATACATTCCTCATCTAATGTCATTTGATGAATGCTTCAAGAGAAAATAAAGTAACTACCTTTGTATTGATAAAAACTGTCACTTCAAGCCTGTTTGCCCCTCGTTATGGCATCTCTGCTTCAAGTACAACTAAGCAGATGAGCTTGTCAGGACCACACTGAAGTCGTCCCCTGGACAGGACAGAGCAGCAGATAGCATCTCAGTTGGAAGTAAAATTTTGAGTTTCAGTCACGGCTAACCAGCTAAGCTGGTTCAAATTATCTCTACAGTTCCAAACTAGAGATGAAGGATGCACCCAACCTGTTGCATTTTTCATGTATATGGTAGCATGAAATACAGCTAGAGCAAAAGTTAGAGCAGGGCTGTGTTTTGCCCCTCCCTTTGCCCTGAGATGGCCATCCTCCCCCCTTTTCCTAATAAAGCTCCAGAGTAGAGATGTTGAAGGTGTGAGTTGGAGGGATAAAATGCTGCAGATTATATCTAGCCCACCAGTACAATGCAGTCTGCTGCAGAGACATATTGTCTGGAGAAGAGAGGTCTCAGGATCCTCAGCCCCTTTGCAAGAGGGTCGTGTGATAAATGAAGCATTGATGGGGGGGCTGCAGCTTTCAAATATACAGATTATCGTTTGGCAGCAGTCTTGATTTGTGTGCTATAGATTATTTTATACCAGTTAAGCAGATGTAATAGCAAATGGCAGCAGGAAAGCAGAATGCCTGAAAACACAACGCAGCCAGTGCTGATTTGCTGTGCTGCTTCACAGATGTCCTGTTACCTGCTGAGCTGTGCAGGCGAGGGGTTTAGCTGCTTCCTCCCAGTGGCCACTCCGATTAAAAGCCTGAGCTCTGTGACATATGGCTGCTCCAGTTGCAGTGGATCTCTCAGCTTGTTTCCAACATGCTGTAACTTCAATTTACCAGAATGGCACTTATAGATGTCCAGTTAAAATGTCCCATTTTATTGGGGAAAATGCTTTCCCAATGGTACTGTATGCCACTGAATAGAATTCAAAAATCACTTTGCCTGTTATGACTTTTATTTTCGTAAAGAATGCAAACATGAAATACTTAATGTGATGTCCTAATTATTGCAAATATGCCAAACCCCTTTATTTTCCAGAGAAAATTATATTATACTGTTGCATTTCCCTATTTCATGGCTGCATATTTTATATACTGTAACCATGGTTACTGTGTCATTAAAGTCTATTCAGAGGGAGTTGGGCATAGCATCAAGCTATCGCAGAGAATGATTGCTTTTGTAAATTTAAAAGAATCTCTGTAGCTAATTACTGTGAGTTTGTGTAAATTGGACCAATGGAGAGCATGAAATTTGGAACAAATTATTGTACAGTCTGAAGCAAATGAAGAATATTTTTATTTGATTTAGGAACTTGCTTTCTGTATCACAGACCTCTAAAACTTTTAATTGTGTGAAGCTCAAGCCATACACTGGTACATTGCTGATACAGGAACACAGAGAGCTCTGGCTGAACTGGGATGTGAATGGTCTTAAATAGAAAGTACTGGCAATGGGCAGAAAACTGGGGAAAAGACAGAGCATGCCTAAGCTCTTCTGATTTTGCATGGTTTGGAAATTTTAGAAGGAAATTCAGCTGCTTGGAGATCTTTTGAGTTGTCTCTTACCTGCCAATTAAGTATGTGTTTCCTCCACATGGTGCACTATGTATTTGGATAGAGTGGGGCTCTCTCCTCTCCTTAGCTGCCCAGAATTGTAGTAGCAGATGTAAAGTAGGATCTTGCTATCACATTTCCTTAATCTTTTTTCAAATACTTATATCTTTATCAGAAAACAACATAGTCATGGCCACAGAGATGCCTAGCAGCCTTTGAAAGCTGTATGGAAAGCTGAATCTAACAGCTAAATATCTTCATACTCTGTATGCTGCTAATCACTTTTGCAGCTTGCTCCCCCAACTTTTCAATAGTTGCATGATTTGTGGCAACCTGGTATGTTAGTAAGAATTTTCCATTCCTCCCTGTACCTCTGTGCCTGTCAAATACTTGGAGTTTTTTGTTCCACCAGCCTTTGAAACATTTGTATGGGACACTGCCACAGTGAGTGCAGTAAGTGACTGCACAGAAGTGAGGGTATGTGGGGTGATGGCTCCCATCAGCACAGCAGCTGATGGCTTATCCCTGTCCTGTCTCTGTCCCTGTACTGCCACACACTCTCTATCTGCCGACAGCCAGGGGCAGTGAATTTTCTGAGTTTCATCTCTAATAATAGTTTGCAGATATTGATAACTAATCCTACTGTTCCTCCTTGACCCAGGGAACCTCATACTGTCCTGATCCAAGCTGATGTTTACTTTGAATTGTGTTGCTTGTGTAACACTGGATTACAGTGGACATTTTTCCTTCTCACAGATCTCAGAAAATAAGCAGAAAATCAACAGCACCTTCTCCAGATGACAGTGAGCACAAACTGTGTAGAGCTCCATAAAAACCTCCTGTCTCAAGCACTCATCTTCCCCATATTTTGAATTCTAACACAGGAGCTGTGGAAGAAACCACATTGTCACCATCAGCTTTGGGGAACACACTTCCACATATGAATGGGGGAAAAAGCTAATATAAACCTTGAGCAGCCACCAACAATCCCTGTCTATTCACCATTGTCCAATTTGGTCCCTAAAAGCAGCTCTGCACAGCCTGGCTATCAGTACCTAGCATGACAGACTTGGCAAGATGAAGATGCAAAATCTGGATTTACAGAGAAGATGCAAAATCTGGATTTCCCAATGACCAGTCCCAGTGTGGCCAGTCACAGGCTAGTGCAATCAGTCCTCAAACAAAGAGCTGCTAAAGTAGGGGTGAAAAAATCCTGACAGTGCTAAAAAACAGAGTCTCACATATCTTTTTTTGTAACAAATAATTAGGCTGTTTTGATTTCAGTACTGGTAATTGAATAAATAAGATCAGTAACATGACACAGGCCTGTGTGTGAGTCCAATCTCCCTAACCTGATCACCAACAGAGGTGGAATTTTGAGGCTCAGGCTCTCTACCAACCTTTTCTCCACTAAGTGATCCTTCTTTCTTTCTTTTTTTCTTTGTTTTTCTTTTTTTTTCTGCATCTGTCAAATTTATCAGCAGGATGCCTGAGCCCTTACCTAGGATAATATCCTGTCAGGAGGTAGATAATGGCATTGTATTTATCTTTCTGTGGTATTTTTGCATCATTTTGGAAAAGGCCAAGTATGCCTGTAATGATGTGGTGTTATCAGAGAACATGTCAAAGCCTATTTTGCACTCACAGGGTTAACAATGGGAGAGACAAGCACCTCAACATCACCAGCAGCAGGTGATCCTGCACCTCATCATTTGCAATAGTTCAGCAAAACCAGCCTCCAAACCTGTTTGGAAAATGTGGACAACTCCAGTATGCTCAGAGCTCTGTTTCCCTCTCTTGTATTGCTCCCTGGCAGAGTATAAACTACTCACTGGTAATGCAGGGTGGAAACACACCCCATCTCAGTTAAAAGCCTGAGGAGCATACATGAGACACACATTTTTGTGGGGACACAGAGAAAAACTGCCCTCCTGGCAAATGTGGTAAGCACATAATCCTCCTTTTGACAGGGGCTTGCAGCAAGTACAATGCAACAGAACTCCAGAGCACTCCACTTGATACTTCACTCTGCTGCTTTTTTCATGGCTTCTGCTAAATCCACACTGCATTTCCCATTAAGTTAGTAAATGCTCATTTCAGAGAAACCCTGGCTTTTTTTTTAACATTTCCAAGAATAAAGCATAACCAGAGGGTTCCTGTTATGTAATATAAATATTTTATTATCTTCCACATTACTCACTTGCAGAAAAATAATCTAGACACAGTTTTGGCCTCTTTCATTATATAGCCTTGAAAAATATGATGCCATATTGCACAGGTTGTTCTTCTACATAGCCATGGAATATTGCATTATATATACACCTAACCCTTTGCCAAGCTGATTCTTGAAAAGACAGGAAAAATGAATGTCTGCTTTTTACACCAACTCCTATTGCTTTTTATCCAAAAATAATTGTGCCTGACAATGTATTCTTTCTGCTTAATGGTTTGTTGTTTTTTTTTTTATTTTACAATAACACAAAACTGTAATTTCTGCTAGATTCATCATTCCATACCATAGAGCTGTAAAAATTAAATAAAGATCCTGCAGGTCTTGGTCTTCCCAGGCTAAGTGCTGTGCCATGGAGAGCTCTGCTGGGGTTTGCCAGGTTGCTGCACAGATGTAGCTGCTTGTGTGTTGGAGCATATGCAATGAGCCACAGTGCCACAGTCTCTGGGCTTACTAACAAAGGGGCATCTCCATGCTTTTATTAGTTTGCTGGTTCTCAGTTCCAGACTGTTCTGTTTTGGCAGGGATAGAGTTGATTTTCTTCATAATAGCTGGTATGATGCTATGCTTTGGATTTGTGCTGAAAACAGGGTTGATAGTTCAGGGATGTGTTTGTTACTGCCAAGCAGGCCTTACACAGCATAAAATCTTTTCTGCCTCTCATCCCACCAGTGAGGAGGCTGAGGGTGCAGATGGAGTTGGGAGGGTACACAGCCAAGACAGCTGATCCCAGCTGACCCAAGGAACATTCCAAATCATATGGAATCCTGATCAGCATCTAAAGCTGGGGGAAGGAGGAAGGGGAAGATGTTCAGTGTAGTGCTGCTTGTCTTCCCAAGTCACACGTGATGGAGCCTCATTCCTGAGGATGGCCAAATACCTGCTTGTCCATAGGAAGTGGTGATCACTTCCTTGTGTTGCTTTGCTTGTGCACATGGCTTTGGCTTTGCTAAATTGTACTGTCTTTATCTCAACCCACAAGTTTTCTCCTTTTACCCTTCTGGGGGGCTGAGGGGAGGAGAAGGATGAGGAACCTTAGAACACACAGTACCTTAGCATGGACTCAAACCCTTGTTCATGTAGTTAAGGCAGATTTGGAGCTGATGAGGAAATACACATCACAGCCCAGGCTGCCAGCAGCCATCACATTTCCTGGTTTTCCTTCCCACTGACAGGGATCTTTGGGAAACAGCCTTCAAGCAGTGTTTTGAAGCTTGTTCTAAAGTTCAGACTAGAGAAATGACCTGTGCATTAATGGGCCATCTGCCATCTTCGCAAATATACCTGGCCTAATCAACACAAGTGAAGGTAACAAGTACAACATCCTTATTTGGCTGTAAGAGACATGTTTTCTAGGAATCAGGAATGGATAAGGCTAATGGGTAGTCAGCCTCCTCCAGAAACATCTTTCTCAATTCTTCTCCACACATAATTTGGCAACTGCTCTATTTCTACAGGATTTCTAATTGAAATTCTTCCCTGAATGTCTCAGCCTCTTCCCATGCACTAAGCAGTTGCCCAAGTGCTCATAGATCAGGCTGGACATGTCCATCAAGGGCCACTGCACATCCAGAAATCCTCAGTGCATCCACAGCATCAGCATTCAGTGCACGTGCTGCTGTGCTGACCTTCTCTGAAGGGCACGTGTGCTTTTTAGTCTTATGCAAAAGGCTCGAGATGTCTCAAATATCAAGGACCAGAAAGAGGAAAACCTAACTATGCTATGCAGCAGTGCAGCCTGGGGCTTGCTGCAGAAGGGGCCAGAGGGGAGGGGGATTATCACTGCAGAGCCAGCCGCATAAAAGGCAAGGTACCAAGCTGCCTAAGAAAACATGCCTCATTAAACACTTCATGCACCTGCCCAGGAGTCACCCAACACAGTCCTTATGATTCAAGCACTACTTGAGGCCATGTCAGCCTGGCATAATGAAACTCTCCATTTAGTAGATATCAGGGCTATTTAAGGTTTGTTAACATTTACAGTTGACTTCATTTTTATTTGAATTACATGCCAGAGATACCAGTAATATTTTGGTATTCTTGCCAAAGAAAACTTTTAATATTTACAGACTTTTTACATGCCAGCTGGCAGATGCTTAGAGTTTGAGTTCTCTTCAAAACAAAATTATTGGAGCCATTTACATAAGTCTCATTGGCAGTTTACTTTAGCTTTCATTTCCAAGACATCAACATTAGCATCTATTATTTATTTTGCAGCCTTCCGTGGGGAAAGGAAAGCCCTCACCTCTGTATACATATTAACATTTATATGAATCAGCCAGTAATCACTTGGATCTAAGAGCTGAGTGTCATGTTTTAAACAAGATGCAGTTGAGCTCCCAGATACAAAATCAGTAGATTAGGCCATCCAGGAAACATACATGATAGGCCACCAACTGTAGGCTAATGCTCCAAAAAGTTTTGGTCCATGGATTAGGCAATGCCATGAAATATTCCCATTGGCAAATTTGATCTTCAAATCCTGCTTGTTTTCCCAAAAGAAGTACATGATGCAGCATAATGTGTCTTCTTGTGCTCGTTTTTGTTAGCTTTTAGCCCCAAATCTTGGTTCTTCTTTAGGCTTTTCAGAAACCCAAGCATTTAATCCTGACTCTGTATCTGGACTTTCTTGTGCATACTGTGTCGCTTTGAGCTTTTTTATACCTAGTCCTCACTTTACTCAGATATTTCTTCTTCAGGATCACCAACACACATTTTGAGTGTCCCTCAGTTTTGAATGGTGGCATGAGCTTGTGCTGATGCTGGTTAAAAGCACCTGTCCGTCATTTAAGACAACACTAAGACAGGAAGCTGCTGCTTTGCTTTACCTGCAATACTGTCATGTTCAACACAGTTGTCACAGATTACAATGAAAGAATGATTTGATTTATTTGCTTGCAAACTACTGTGTATGATACTGTTTTCAGAAGGGAGTCATGGGCAGGCAGGAGGAAGGTGGCTGTTCTTTGTGCATGACAGCTGTTCTTTGCGCCCAGGGGAGAAGCCAACCCTCCATGATGGGGAGATGGCCCTTCCACAGGGAATGATAAATATGGCCCAGTGGGAGAAGCCTCCATATCACATGGGGTTTTGGTGTATTTCTTCCTCTGGATCTTCACAGTGTTTTAGAGGACTACTTCCTGCTGCAATTCAACAGCAGGACTGTATGTTTTGCTCAGCAAATGTAGTGCCACAAGGCTCAGCCAACCCTACAGGAGTTTGCCCAAACACTCCCTCCCAGTCAGGGCCCCATTCATGCTGTCAGCTTTCAGCAGAGCACAAGCTAAGCCCACCACCAAGAGCAGCACAGTGATTTAATACAGGCAGGTTCAGCTTTCCTGGGCATTGTGAGGAGGCCAGTGCTGATTACAGTAGCCCAGAAGCAGCACTAAGTTAACCTTTCCCAGGGTACAACATAACCAGGTTACATTTGCTCTGCAATCTGCTTTGGAGCAGCCTGTGCTCCCTGGGTTCTTGCAAGGGTGGGTCTGATCTAGCAGACCTTCAGTCAGCAGAATGGGGAAAAATCCCTCAATCACCACAGCTGAGAGATACTCATAGTTTTAGTGATGGGAAGGGCATTGTTGGACAAAGCAGTACAAGGAAAAGGGAACATTTGAACTGGGTGTGTCCAAGACAGTGGCAGAACAAGTCTTAGAAGGGCCATGTACTTCACATCTCAGAGCCTACAGCCTACCCAACCCCACTGATGACTACCTCCAATGGGTACAGGACAGTCTCAGATATGGTATCAAAAGCATATTATTTGGTCCCCCTGAGACTTGCAGACAATTTTGAGCTACAGATATTTTCTGGATAGCCACACCACAGTGGAGTTCTACACAACATTTTCCTTCCTTTTCTTCCTCAAAAAACAAAGTGAGTCTCAAGATCCCTTTCATGCCCACACAGACAGCTATGAGGGCTGTTGAAATTCTGATGACAATTTTAGGACCTTCCCTACAAAGAGTACTTTTTATCTACCTTGCTGAAATTTCAGCACCTTAGCAGCAATGATGCAAGATCAGATATCTTCAAATACCAAGGCATTAAACTATATTTCTTTATTCTAGTTTGCACTGGCAACTCCTAAAAATAAAAAAGCTGGTTGAATCCTGACTTAGTAAGTGAAGAAAAATAGTTGTATTCCTGTAGCATCAAAATACCTTTTGAAAATGTATCTAGAATGGCTTGTAAAAACTCTAAATAGGGTTTCTTTGCCACCTAGCAACTACTATTGCCAATGTCTTGGGGAAATATCTGAAAATCATATTAAAGGAAGTAAATAAAAGGTGGAGGAGGAAGCTGCATGTGAAAACATTCTTTCCCTGATCCATATCTAAATGTTCCCAGTCAACAAGCTCTCAAGTCTTCACTTGAACTGTGCATCAAAAGAAGCAGCCAATGTGTATACTCTTGTCAAGCTCACTTCAAACTGATGCATAACAGCCATGTACTAGCCAAGGTCATTTCAAAGGTGTTTACTTCCACTGCAAACTAAATTTGTCTCTCTTCACTCAGATATAAAGTCAGTAATATTTGTAAACAAAACATTGTAAGTTAAAGGTCTGACTTGAAGCTGATGCTCACACTGGAGCTGGGAGCATGAAACAGCTGTATAACAGTGATATTTCCCTGGAAATGCTGACATGACTATACAATGGAGACCAATTCATAGGCAAGGCCTTGGGAAATGTCTCTGGGGCAAGATAATGATATCTGCCAAGGGCAATACTAGACCCTCTTCCAGGGCTGCCCTCCCAGCCCATGGGTGGCACTCACTGCCTGGCCTGACACCTTCACCCATTTCTTCTGGCCTGGCTTCATGTCATTGCCCATCAGCAGACACAGCAATGGCCCCCTCCTAGAAGAGAGAGCCCTGTCACAATCTGCTACCAAGGCAAGAGAGATCTGAAGCAGCCTGAAAACAGTCTTGAGCATATACTTTCTTAAGCTGGATCTGAGACTGCCTTCAGCTTGGCAGCCCCTGGGAGCACCCAGCTTCAGGTACAGCAGGTCTCATCTGGAGCACCTCATAATCTCAGGAGGTGCAGACTTGTGTCTGACACAGCATTTGCAAAAAGTGTCTCACAAACCATGGCAGCTATTAGGAGGCCAAAGGACATCTACCATGTCCCTACAAGACTCTGTGCAGACACTGGCACAGGCAGCTGTCTGGACAGGCCAGCTTCTGCCAGCACCAGTGCATTCTTAAGCAACTAATCCAAGGGCAAACACAACACCACTAGTTTTTCTGAACCTGACTTGTTCCTGTGTATTTGGATTATTTTCTTCTGTTTTTGTGTGCCACATAATATGAATTTTATTTTGTTCAACTTTCTGGAATTTTTAGCATCCATTTACAGTGTTACCAGGATGGTTTGCATGGCTCCTCCAGCTGGCAAATAGTTTTCCAAATTGCTTGAACTTTCATTTGCTGTTTCTGTTCTGATAGTGATAATGAATTAACAACAGAATGGTACTCCTTGTGTAAATAGGGATGGTCATCTTCAAATCATCTAATGTGTTCCACTTTATGACATTTTAATGTTGTGCAACATGAAAAAAAAAACAGTACTAAATTTACTTTATTGCTTCTAATGGAAGACAAAATGAGTTTTTTGCAGATAACTAGTAGGTTCTTGACATTTCTGACTAAATACAGTATAGGGCTACATTTCCACTGTGGTTCTGCAGCTGCAAGAATTCATCTGTGTCTAATCGAGCAAGAAGTTAACCTTGAATACCAAACACAAAATCTATAAACTAAAAGCTAGAACTAACTTGATTCCCTGAAGGTCACAGAATTTGAATAGAATGGAGCAAATCCATCTGAAAATGAAACATTCTGCATTATTCCATATGTATAGCCTTATGTCTTTGATATGGGATTTTCAGACTGCTTATTTTAACCCTTCAAAAATGTTTTAAGTAGTAGTAGTTTGAGTCAGATCTGTCCATGCTTATTCAGGGTTTACTCAAGCCAAGACAGCAGCCCAGGGCGAGGATGTCATTGGACTTGTGCAGCCAGGAAGAAGGAAGCGAGTCTTTCCTCCTCCCTTGTATGAACACAGAGGTTAATGTAATCTAATTCCTTGTGCTCCATTAACTTGTGAAGAGGATGCAGAAAAAGTTTGTCTCTGCAGCATGGTAAGGTGTGAGCAGATTCCCCTTAACCAAAGGGGGCAGGGAGGCCCAGATCATACATGGATGGAATGTCATGCTCATTGGGTTTGCTCCATGCCTATGGGAAGAGCTCACCTCTGCTTCCCACTCTGCCCACAATGGTACTTGCAGCCACAGTACATCATCCCATGAACAGCAGAGGAAATTCTGACTGAGAAAACACTGCCAACTCAGGTCTTCTGAGATTCACAGGATAAGATTAAAAGGATATATTTAGCAGCACTGTAATTCCTTTTTCCAGAATCTCATTTACAGACCAAATATTTACAGTTCCTCTTCACAAAAATGTGAAGACATTTGAGATCCTGCACTCTGGTTTGCAAGGATTTAATATGTTACCATCATATATCCTCTAATCACAGAGCAGTTAACGCTCAGCCACAGACAACACATTACAGGTTCCAGTTGCTTCTCTAGAAAATGACATTTGCATCTAAATTTAGGTGTCTGAGCTCCTATTTCAGTCAATGGAGCTCAGGGCTCAGTCTGGGTCCCTGAACATCAGGCACCCCATTTCAAGGGGTTTTCAGTGAAGCATCTGAGATATCTGCATGGAGCTGCTGCATGTGACCCAAACCCTGCACATCCTGAAGAGGCAGATGTATTTGCTCTGAACTTGGGACTGGATGGCACTGGACACTGCTGCAAGCCCACACTCCTGCCTTTCTCATGGGCATGCTGAAGGCTTCTGAGGAAAGCAGTCTTTGGTAGGCAGCTGCTTCATTCTTCCACCTTGGCTGTGCTGGATGGGAGAAGGGAATTTCTCTCTTAACACACTTAGCAACCAATTTAACGCTCTCACCTATGATGCACTGTGGCCCATTGGATGTCCTCCTCTGAGCTGTAGCTGCTGGCCTAGCTTTTATTCTCACGTGGAGTGTCTCATCCTTCAGTGAAGCTTCCTGCACTACTTGTCACAACTGCATCTCCCAGGCAGCTCCACAGCGAGCCTCGTGCTACATCTGCAATCCCTGGGGTTTAGTATAATGCTGTTATCATAGGGGAAATATGAAACTGGAGTCTAAGTAAATTAGAGGCATGATAGGATCGTGGGCATCAAGGAGGAGTTGTATTCATGGGAGAAGTCAATGGATCAAGAGTAGCAAATGAGACCAGGTCTCATAGACTGAATTGATGCATCTCACTCAGCATGTTCTTTTGTTTGTTGTCTTCAGTAGTAGTCCCCTTATGTGTGAGCATAACTGTGCACAGAGCTAAAGGAAGTATTTCACTGGAATTTTCCATTTTAAATTTTGTTTAATTTTTTTATGCCCGAGTAAATTATATTTGGTCAGCTATTTTGGTTTTCAGAAGAAGATGCTTTTAGCAAAAGCACAATTTTATGTACTGTGACTGTTCTCTCCTCCCTTTGCCATTCTTTGTGAGAGTCCACCTTTGCACAATGCTTTGTGTATATTAAATTTCACTGATAATTGCTTTAATTTTTGTTCCCATAGAACGAATGTTTCATGACAATCTGAAGCAAAACACTGCCTTTTCAGATGACCTCAAATTTCTTATGGGTGACAGTGGAAGAAGCTAAAGAACAATTTGTCTCTGTGTGTGTGTCAGCACTTCAGAGACCTGAGTACTGTCTCTCTCTCTGTGCTAGCCTCCTTGTAGAGGCAAGATCCCTTGCACTGTTTATCCCATCCCCTACCAGTGGTTACCCATCTTCTTTGGTTCTTTTTAGAATAAAATGTTAATTTTTCAGACAAAACAGGCAATACAAGAACTGAAGGTAATTTCCTGGTCATGCTTGAGACATTGTTCTTCTCTTAAAGTCACAGTAATTTTGATGGGCCCTTCTTTAGATGAAGTCCTTTCAACTACATGGGCATCTGGGCATGCAGTGGTGGTTTGCTGGTGTGGTCACTGTCTCAGGGAGTTTGTTCTTGGCAGAGAGAGAGGGCATCAGGAATCTCCATGGTGATCACTTACAGAATAACCTACCAAGATGAATATTTGTCTTATTAATTAGGAGATGTCTGTGCCTGCAGTAGGGAGGTTGTGTATTACCTGAATTTTTTTCCACCCCATTTGATTTAGTATTATCCTTGTAAGAGATAATCTTTCTTTTAATGCTGTTAAACTCTTGATCTCAATATTTTGTAAAAATGAGTGTCACAGTTTAATTATACATTGTGAAAGATAAGACATTAATTATGAATCCTTTTATTTTGGTTAAGAGTGCTCTTGCTGGCTACACTGTGCACAAACCTTAGAAAATAATCTCTTGTGCAACTTTTTCTCAAAAGATATGCCTACATTTGTTACTTGATATCCTCCAAATTTTACCCGTGTGCTCATTAGGAAGTGTTCAGATGCTCTAATATTGCAACAAAGACTTGTACCACCTCCCCATGGAGCATCACTTTGCACCTGCTGAGATTTTTGAAATTGTATCTTTGGTCAACCACGACTGAAGTGTTAATTACTCAGGCCCTGACTTCCTCAAATCTAGTTAAACTTATTCTTCCTCCAACCTTCCCACAACTATCATAATATTTAGTCAAATATTTTAAAAGATGCTAGAGAAAAGATAAGAGAATAAACTAATCCAAAAGAATAAAATTGATAAATTGGGTTGTCAGTGACAACCTTTCTATCCTTCACCATCTGAGTTCCCTGTGGTTTGTGGCATAAACAAATTTTAATTGAGTGACAGATTGTTATTTTGGTACTGAAAAATCCTCTCACAATTTGGGAGAGAAAATGCTCTGATAATTCTTATTAAAATCAGTCTACAAATCAGTCTACAAATTATCAAAGCCAGAGGCTTTTTTTGATTGCATTTTTACAATAGCCATCTGGACTTCCTCTGGAGACTTGTGCTTGAATCTGATCTCTATTTTTTTATAGTCATTTTGCAGAAGCCCACCCTGTCCAGAAAATCCAAGACCTCAGGTGCAGCGGAGCTAATGAATTACATGCAATGATGTGCTTTGAGGGGTCTCTTAGGAACTCCTTGTTAAAATTCTACCAGAGGCAGAAGGGATAATATTTCTCCTCTACTGAGGTCCACCAGATTCCTGCTAAATCAGCAGTGTCAGAGTTGACTTATTCTTTGTGCTCTTAAAAACCTTCTAAAGGAGAAATTGTTTTCCTCTGTAATTACTTGCTCCACCTAGACTGGAGCTGCAGCTTACCACAGGCACATGTCATTTATTTATTTTGTGATAAGTCTGTTATTGACCTGTATCGACAGCAGAGCGCTGGCAGAGTGCAAGCGTGCAGAAGTCGTTTAGTGATATCAATCACCTTTGCAATGGAAGCAGTCTCCCATCCCAGTGATTTCACATTTGCAATGAGAAGATATTAAGTATTTTGGCAAGGGGATAATTAGACAGAAAGTGGCCTCTTTTGTCATTGCTGGACTGATCCTGAGGACCAATCACATGAAGGAAAAAGTTACCATTGAGTCTAGAAGGCCTGGACAAGGTTCCTGTAGACTCTCCAAAACACATCCATGGAAATGGTAAATCAAGGAATGATGCACTCCATGTCATCCTCGTCACAGCAGCTGTGTGTTCATTTTAACCCACCAAAAATGCATAGCCACTGGAATTAGGTCAGCCTCAGTGCAGAGGGTTAAGCTAGATTAAATTTTACACATTTGCTGCAGGCTGAAAATTCTTGTGCTGACAATAGTTTGTATATAAGATACTCTTTTGGCAACAATAACTTTATGTGAGCACAGAAAGACCTCCAGAAATCTCTAATGTCTTCCTAAGACAGGGACTCTCAAACTAATTAAAGGAGTGTACATCATAAAGACAAATGGGCTCCCCAGTAGTAAAGGACTTGTAATTTTGGAACTTGGAAGTATTTTTTTTACATTACATTATCATGCCATGGTTTCAAAGTCACTTTGAAACTGATTATTTTCTCACTACTGTTTTCCCAACGTTTTCTCCTCTGTATTTTCAAGAGATGTTTTGTTCTCCAGTCTTTCCCTTTCCTGCTGTCAGCTCTCTCTTTAAGACTCTCTCTTACAGGACTCTTCTGTCCTGTAAGTTCTGACAGACTGAACCCCAGCTTCAGTTACCCAGGATTAGTATTGCCAGCTAGACTGCCTCTGGTGTGTAGTGATGACCTGGAAGAAGGCATGTACATACATGGGGTGAAGCTCTCCAGTGGCACAAAGATGGGTGCAGGATTAGTCAATAGAATGAGGAAAGAACAGAGCACCAGCCAAGGGAAGAGGAGAAGTGCAAGCAGGAAATTGAGCAAGAGAAAAAAATGTTAGATTAAAACCTGGGGTAAGTAAACAGAATGGAAAGATCAGGGGATTTGGATGCAAACTGGCAAGGAAAGCCCCATTCACTGGGAGGAACTCAGAAACCCAAGGGCATTGCTTGAGCACTTGGGCTGGGAAGAAGCCAGAATCCCAGAATAGGATTGACAGCATGGGACAGAGGAGGAAGGAGGTTAAGAGACCACAAGTTAGACAACAGGAACGACAATGAGAACATCATGTTCAACACTGTGCTTGCTCTGTGGAATTAAACACCTCCCTTCTGCTCTGGGACAGAGTTCTGGCATCCATGACTAGAGCTGCTGCTTGCACGTCGGCAGCTGTGAGTCCTGGGCATGGATGCTGGAACATGCTGTTGGTTAACAAAACAATTTTATCCAAGTAAACCTGAAACCAAATACTTCATTTTCATTTCTGCCCAGTAGAAAAACAATTCTATTTTTCATGAAGTTGTTATTTTTACCATAAAATGCTTTGATTTTGCCAAGAAAATATTTGTTACTAAATAGTTTCAACTGGAAGTTACCACTTTGCTCAGGCCCAAATTGTTATTACAAACTTCTATCTGGCAAGTTATAGGTTTGTTAGGTCATAGCTACAAATATATACAGACTTCAAACCTGTATTTTTCTTGAGAATCAAATCTCCTAACATAGTCCTTTCTTGCAGTGTTGCACAATGCATGATTTTCAGAGAATGAGAGCAAGCATTAGCTCTTGCTTGTATGACAGATACCCAATTTTGAGAATCTAGGTTAATCCAGATAAAAATGGACAACAAAGTGCAACATATATTACTATAACCTGGCTGGCTTTGCATTCCTTGAGTGTCCAGGTGTGTTATCTGCTGAGACACTCTAGGATTTTCCCAGTCTCTATAACTATATTAGCAGGCTCTTCCCTGTGTTAAATCCATCTTGAGTTAAAGCATATCCAGGCTGGGGTCAGTGGGTTTTGTATGCTTGACTGGAGAAAATTAATGGCTAAGACTAACACAGGTGAGAGCCTGGATTCAGTGGGCAGTGAAGGGTGGGCATGATGAGCAGACTCATGGATGTCAGGGGTGTTCCAAGAAAGGTATATCCCAATTTTCATAACGCTAAAGGGACATTTGTTCTAGTTGCATGAGTCTTCGCATAAAAATGTTGCAAATAATCTGTAGGTCTCAGGTTTTTTTCAAATCTGTAGGATAATATTGTGTTGTACAGCTTTTGGGAGTTTGTGCACTTTATAGTTCACCCTGTTTCCTGGGCCTTAGTTGCTGCTGGTTTTAATCAGTACCTCCAATTCTTGGCTGTCACACTCTATAAATACTGTTTTAAAGCTATGTCATATCAAATAAAGTAAAAATAACTTGTTCAAGATCATATTTAATCAAACGAAAGAAATTAGCTATAGGTTGGCTATTTTAGACCAGTAATAATATCACTGATTTTTTTTCCTTCACCATGGACATTAAAAGAAATTCTATTTTTAAAAACTTTCCTCAGAATTGCTGCATTCATTATTGATTTTCTTTCTACAGCTGTTTAAACATCAATAGCTAACCAACCACTTAATGAAAATGCAGTTTACTGGAAATTATTTTTATCTCACTATTCTTAAGTAATTTATTTTATATCTCAGTTGCATGGAAAAGTAAGAGTTCAGGGAGATAAAAAAAGCAAATCTCTGTGTTCTTGAATGTCTAACCTTTAGCATTAGAATTAGAGAATCAGTCAAAATGTCTTTTACCTTCTTTTGCTTTCCCTTCTTCATTGATATGAACAACAGGGACTCAGATGTACTGCAGGATATTTTGAAATTAACAAATAACAAGTGTTTATTCAAGAAGAGGCAATGTCTAAAATTCATTCTGCAACAGATAAATGTTACCAAATATATTTTTTAAATGGTTGTTTCCTGCTTTTCCGCTGGCTTCAGACTAACCTTTTACAAAAATGTTTTGCTGCATGTTCTTCTGTACAGGAAAGAAATCATTCCTGAAGAGCTTCTTCCTCTGTACCTTGCAGTTACATATTGGCATTTAGACTTACAAGTCCTAATTAGCACAACTGATTTTCCTCTGGGAGTTCATATAAATGATAGCAGAAAGAAAAAGTGCTGCTGCATCTCAGCCTTGCAGTCACTCTATCACAGACCTGTCTTAGTAAATCCTTTAATTATGGACAAGCTGTCAGGTTGCTTAATGGTTCCAAGTAGTCAAAAGTGCAGAGCATTGAGCATCAGGATGGCTCCTTCTTCCCAGATCACTCCTTGCCCTGGTAGGAGTTACCACCCAAAGCCACCCCTGTCAGCTCCAGGCATGGTCCACAATAGCTTGTGGTCTTTTTAATCAAAAAAAAAATGTTGAAAGATGCACTACATCCAGTTTAGACTAATCTCTTTGGATCAATGTATGTGCTGTGTGCATACAAGGAGTCCGGGGCACCAGGATTAAGACAATTAGAAAGGTTCCTTTAACATTACTATTTATAGTAATTCACAAAAAACTTGGTAAACTACCTCAACACACTCAGAAAAGGGAAGAAAGGGAAAGAAAAGGAAGAGACAGATCAATTATTTCTTAAGGAGAAGTGCAACCAGGATGTAGAAAAGAAATATCCTTCTCCCTACAGGATGATATTAAAATGTTCTCAACAATGAAGGAATTTGAATTAGTTGATTGCACCAATGTTGAGGAGACACAGTCTCATAGAGATTAGTGGCAGTTTTTTTACTTTCCTGAGTAGGGTTTTGTTTTCAAAACTGGCCTTACAAGGAGCTGTAGAGAGTCTCCTTGTACCTAGTTAGGAGGTCAGAGTGTACTCACCTATGCCCATAGCCTTGGGCTAAATGTAGCAAAGTTGACAAAACCACTGAGCAAGTGGACAAATGTAAGAAAACATTCTATTCCTAACAAGAAATAATTGATCTGGCTCTGTCCAAGGACAAAGTCTAGGTTAATTCACTCTGTTTATCATTTGGATAATGCCTTCCATGTAAGATTTCAGGAGGACATGTTTTGAAAGAGAAGAGCAACCTTGTGGTTTCAATGTTTTTACATCCATTTGAAAGGTTTCCCACTTTCATATTTCTAGGTGTGCAGACTCACAAAAAAGTAGGGATATTACTGCTAGGACCCAGAGTGTAGGCAGTTCAAACTGCATTACTGAAGTTGGAAATGGGCATACCCAAAACAAGCAGTTAGGGGCAGTGTTCATGCTCTGCCAACCCTAACCCCTTACTGTGTTAGCTGTACCAATCATGGCTACCTCGTTATTTAAAATAAAACAAAAAGAGGAGTAAAACAGAAAAAGGCAAGCTTTTACATGCCAGCTTTAATTTCTATTACTGAGAAGGAATGCCCCACCAAGGTGAGCATCAGTTTTTATCCTTTGCCTCAAGCTCTCAGTTTCACCTCTGCTGTCTTGTTTTATTTGCAAGTGATTTGCAACACAATTTTATCTCAAAGTATGGTGGAAGGATGCATCCAGGGACTCTGATGAAGAGCAAGATCATTAGAAATGGTCTGAAACTACCATTCATAAATTTTCCAAAAGTTGCTTCAAGGAACATCAATAAAAAAAGATTGCAAGTGGAGGTTTGGGTACTTCTGTATGGAGAAGGATCTGAAGGGTAAGGTTTCAGAAGTGAGCAGTTGAATGGTTTTAAGAAAGCAGTTAATCATGGGTAAGAGTCTTTAAAATCTCAGTGGGATATTTTACCACTTGACAACTTTTCCTTTCCTTCTTTCTTGTTTTTTTTTGTTTTTGTTTTTGTTTTTTTTTTTTTTTTTTGTGAAATTTAATTTAGTCTGAAATCAACCTAGTACAAAGACAACAAATCCTGTGAAGTCTGCACCATTACTCCAATAATGTTCCAGGCACAGGTTATGGGGCGGTGTTGGGCACATGTCACAGGGCAGGAGGTGTCCGGCACATGTCACAGGCGGTGGCAGGAGGTGTCAGGCACACAGGGCGATGTTGGGCACATGTCACAGGCGGTGGCGGGAGGTGTCAGGCACACAGGGCGGTGTTGGGCACATGTCACAGGCGGTGGCAGGAGGTGTCAGGCACACAGGGCGGTGTTGGGCACATGTCACAGGCGGTGGCGGGAGGTGTCAGGCACACAGGGCAGTGTTGGGCACATGTCACAGGCGGTGGCAGGAGGTGTCAGGCACACAGGGCGGTGTTGGGCACATGTCACAGGCGGTGGCGGGAGGTGTCAGGCACACAGGGCGGTGGCAGTGCAGAGCCCCCGCGCGCCGACCCCCGCCCAGCAGATGGCGCTCGCGCCGCGCGCTGCCGCCTGAGCTCCTCTCGGTCCCGTCCCTCACGATCCTCGCCGCGCTCCCCTCGGTCCCGTCCCTCAAGATCCTCCCCGCGCTCCCCTTGGCTTCCCCGTTGCTGCCTGCCGGTGTCCGGGCTGCTCCCGCTGGGGCGAGGGCCGCTCGCAGCGTGACCCGGCCCGGCGTCCCTGCCGGTCCAACATCCGGCACCCGCCGCCGGCCCCGCGCGGAAGGCCGAGCTGAGCGCCCAGAGCCCCCGGGCTCCGCGGCAGCCCCGCTGAGCAGCATCGCTTGGGATGGTGGAGAGTTTCAGGCTTCGGAGTCAAGCTGATAAGGTCATTTCTATCCCCAAAACTCCCGCTTTAATTTGAGCTATAGGTGGGCTTTATTTTACCTCCAACCAATCTCCCTTGGGGGACAAAGTAATAGGATCTCCAGGATCCTTCCAATGCACACAAGAGTGAAGCAGAGGGTTCCCTCACAAGAAAGTGAAAGGAAAGAAAAATTATAGTCCTTAAGTCGTCCAGTCCCTTCTAGTCATAGGGATGCTCACATGTGGAAATCCCAATAATTAGGACGACTCCTTGGGTGCCATCCTTGACTAGCTTGTTTTCCAGTCCCCGGTCCCTCTACCTACTGGCTCTTTCTTACTGCTGGATGTCATTGTCTCATATGTCCACAGCATGACTGAATACTACCACTTAAATTCCCCCATACTTCTTACTATCCTGACCCCATGCCTCTGTATGTATCTGCAAAACTACCTCATTGTCGTCTGATCAAGCCTCACTCTCTTTAAAGGCTCTTATTTTCCAAATAAGTGGGAAATCTATAGACTGATGGTACCTTGGGATGACTTGCCAGTCACACTGAATAGAATTTTCTTATTGTTTTCCTGGACTCTCTATGTCTCTGGATCTGTTTGTGTTCTGTTGTCTAAAATTTGAGTTATAAACTCTTTGGAAACACAAAATTGCAGACATATCCCTGTTCCATGTTTGCATGCATTTTAGCTGTGGTCCCTGAGCAGCATTTTTGGAGCTACAGTAGTGAAAATAGTTGTTATCCATACTATGCTACCCAATACTGCAAATTTGTTCAATGCTTTTAATTATAAATTCCTATTCTGGTTATTTATAACTTTGTGAATTTTTATGCTGGGTGTCTGCCTATGTTTCAATTTTTTTTGGAAAGTTTCAGCAAAAATAGTTATACTATTTCCCAGAAAAAAGATTATGAAAAAAGACATTGTTTTGCCAATGTTAATGAATTGGTTGTAAGAATTCCTTTTTGGAAATTCTAGCTACTCCATGCTTTGACTTGGAGGTTGGCAGGCTGGAGGCCCCCTGGTGCCAGACACATAAGCACTTGCCCATATTTGGCTGAGTTTTAAACCCTATTCTTTAGTAATATGGCAGAGTTTGGCAGATAAATTCCTCAGAATTTCTGTCTGTCCTGAGCATGTGCTACCTTTTGCAGGCCAACTGCATTATCTCCACAGAGTAATTTATGCCTTCAGCATTCTTAACAACCCAGGATTTCCTTGCAGATGCTTTTAAAAGTTGCAGCAAGGCTTGTGACTAGTGCCTCCTGTGCCCACACGTTGCCAGGTCCACAGAGAGCAAGAGACCATCACTCTTCAGTCCAGGTGAGAAAAGACCAGGATGTCAGATACATGTCCAGGGAGGACCAAGAGCTTAAGCTGGAAAAGCATGGGGGCTGGTAGACTTTGTAAAAAAGAAAATAAAAGGATAAACTTGTTGGATAAGGAGACCATAATCTAAAATCAGTATGAAGGAATGGGCTATATGAAAAACTGGTAAGACTGGCAATTTCAAAACAGAACAAAGACAGGCATAAAGAAATTTCTGCTGTCCACCTGAAAAGCCATAAAGAAGGCTAAGTGCAAGGACATAGGTCTCTTTTAGACACTGTAGGAATGAAGAGCCAGTTACAAAAGAAAGCAGAGCAGTTGAGAAGTCAGTCTGGATGAAGAGAGACTTTGGGAGAGATGACTGAGCAGCCTAAGGAGAGGATTAGGAATGGCAGATTGTGAGAACTGGTTGGAGGAAAGAAAAGATTGAAAAAAGAACCCTAGGTGATGAAAAAAGTGTATGGAAAGCAGATTGACTAGATACAGAACTAATGTGGTGAGGCTGGGTGTAGAGCCAGGATCATGTACACAGAAGAAAAGAATAATGAAATTGGGAGAAGAAGCAGAAACAGGGGAGATTGTGGATGGCAACAGAAAGTTTAATGTTATGCTGAATAGTGTTTGAGAATGGGACTTCCCATGCAGACAGACAGGTAAAAGAAGCTTTGTGATAAGAAAGAATTAGAGGGGATAAAGCAAAAAAGGTCATTAATGTTCCAAGGGAGAAAAGAAAAACAAAAAAGGACTGCCTCTCATGCTCCCTTAGAAAGCTGGCCCACTTAGAAGGTGACTGTCTGGTCTTACTTTCTCTGGGTAGAAGCGACAGCCCTGCCAATGGTCCACGCTATCAATAAGATTCCACATGTAGGAATAGAGGAGAGGATTTTGCTGGTTTTTCAAAGAACCTTAAAAATTGCAAACAACATTCCCCCCTGTCTTCATATAAAGAAAGCTTGCTGCAAGACAGCTTATTAGAGGCTAAGAAGCATCAAAATTACAGATACCAAGATACCAACTGTAATCTTAATTTAATGTGCTTCTGTGTAGCTGCTTGCAGAATGGCTCTACTTGGAATTCAATTTCCTGCTTTCATTTTCTACGTTTTTCAACCAGATATAGATATGCACATAGAAGTCATAAGGAACTTTGCACTGTAGATAATTAAAAAGAGAATAAATAAAAAACCATTGAGTATTCTAAGTTGGAAGGGACCCATTAGGATCATTAAGTTCAGCTCCTGGTCCTGCACAGAACACCCCAAGAATTCCCTTCTTGAAATCTGGCAGGCTCAATGCTGTGACCACTTCCCTGGGGAGCCTGTTTCAGTGCTGAGCCACTCTCTGGATGAAAATACTTCTCCTATTATCTAACTTAAACCTCGCTATGATATTACTGCATGCCATTCCCTCGGGTCCTGTCACTGGTTGAGAGAGTGAAGGCATCAATACTTGACCTTCACCTGATGAGGATGTTGAAGATCACAGTGTCTCCCCTCAGTCTCCTCTTCTCCAAGCTGAACAAAGTGACAGCAGCTGCCCCTGATAAGGCTTCCCCTCAAGACTGTTCACTACCCTCGTGACTCTCCTCAGGATGCTCTCCAATACTTTAATGTCTTTTGAAGAGTGTGGTGCCCAAAACTGCACCCAGGACCCAGGACTCAAGGTGAGGCTGCCCCAGTGAAGAGCAAAGCAGGACAATCCCTCCTTTGCCCAGCTGGACACAGCCCAGATGCTGTGTCTGATGCACTCCATGGTAGAACAATCTTACTCACTTTATACTGTCCCTTATAGTGTGTGGCATTGTACCTGTGTTTGGAGGCTCGCATGGAATTACTGTGACTCTCTGTAAACATAAGGAAATCTTAGGGAAGTACCCATGATAATGGTCTGCAGCTCCAGTCTTTCTTTTGGGAGAGGGGATGAGCTGGGACCTATATAATTTGTAGTCCCCAATTAACTTATATCCCATTGTTTCTGGCTTAATTTTTTGTGTAGACATTTATATGAAAGTTTATGAAGGGATGTTGACTTTGGTGTATCCAATTCACTGATGACTTCAGTTCCTACATAACTGTCATTTCTGGCATGGATGATGAGTGATAGACCACTCTGAGAAGCTTAAGCCTTGGCTGAGATCTCATGACTCATGCCAGATAGGAGGAATAGAACAAGGAAGGCAGCCAGAAGAGTTGGCAGAATTTAGCAGCCCTCCTCCTTGAGAAAGCATAGCTGACTCTTGTAGCATGGTGAAATACAGCATTCAGCATATTCCAGCTGCATACCTGGACTCTCCAGGAGCAACTCGGTCCAGAACCAATTTTTATGGTCATGTCACGGCACATATGACTTTTTCTGCCAGATGCAAACCTGTAACAATCATCAACATTTTGGCCACCCAAAAGGAGGTTGCTGTAATGCTCTTCTGATGAGGAGTCATAAATATACTGAAGATTGTGAAGACTGCTGAGGCTTGAATGGAGCTATGTATTAAAAGGTTATGAATTAACTGCTGAACCAGAGTGTAGCTCCACCCTTAACTGTTTCTCTATACTCAGCAACTCTCTTGCTTTTCCTTTGTACTTCTTCCATTTACAAACTTTTCACATGACCCTCCCAATGCTCCCAGAGGAGGGTCATGTGAAAAGTCCCAAGGGACTCTACAGATTCCTGTCTGAGGGAGCAGCACATGCGGCAGCACAAGGATCTTCTTTCTGCTGAGATTAATGGACATAGAATTTTTTAATATTCTGAGATGTTTCATTCATGCCCTATAGGCAAATTTATTCACCTGTTGTTTGTGGACTACAGCTCCCAAAAGAGATATTTATTTTTTTTTTCAATGGGATAAAAAGGGATTTAGCCCAGGCCTTTCCATTAGCAAAGATGGAAAGATTCTTCATTACAGTGTAGGAAGAAATGCATCTGACCTCTTACTGGACATGAAAGCAAAACTCACAGTCTCATGTTGCTCTGACTGACCTTCCTGAAAGTTCTGAGGATTCCTGGCCTGAAAGAGGCAGGAATGATCTGTGCAGTAAGGAGGTAAGCTTGGTGAGCAACTGTGTGACAGAAGGGAAATTTAAGAAGCCTGTAACTGTAATGTAGAAAAGTGGTAGAGGTACTGACTAAGGGTTTCAAGTGCTGTGTGGAAACATGAACTGCAAACTCAGTTTGCTCAGCAAAAACTAAACTTGCTTTTGCTTTGCTATATGGAGCAGGTTGGATGGATATTAGAACTTCAGCAAATCTCCCCAGTTTCTATTCTTTAACTGTTCACAAGTTCTCCCCAGCCTGGATGCCGGGGATATCACCAAAACATGGGCTCCATGCATGACACAGCAGGGATAATGGCAGGAACCTGGCAGAAATGTGCAGAACAGTAGGCTCAAAGACCCTGGAGATGGGCAGCACTGCCACCATCAGTGCTCCCTACATGCCTCCACATGCTGCTCAGTGGGTTACAGGACCCTTGAACCAACAGTGATTGGTGGCAACTGGAAGAGGCTGCAGCTCCTTATATCAGGGAAAAAATTCTTCACTGAAAGACTGATTGGGCACTGGAGTCATCTGTCCAGGGAGATGGTGGAGTCACCATCCCTGGACCTGTTTTAAAAAAGGCTGGACATGGCACTCAGTGCCATGGTGTAGTTGATGAGGAGGTGGTAGGTCATAGGTTGGACTTGATGATTTCAAAGGTTTTTTCCAGCCTAGTTTATTCTGTGATTCTGTGATCTGTCTGCTGCATCTCCAGCAGTATGTGAGGCTGGCTTTGCATCTTAGCCTGGAGTCAATTTCAAATGCAACCCAGTGACAAACTCATTATTTTGGTCCCAGAATGAAAACCTTTCAGGAGAACTTAGGTAAAAGAACTAATTCTAGTCAAAGAGTTTTACAACATAGAAGAAAAATTAAAATTTGATAATTTTGGTGGTGCATCAAGAAGCTACAAACAGAATGGTGATAGGAGATGTAGCTGAGGTGCCTGTACTTTTTGACCTGCCTGAGATGTGGTGATTGCTTGGATCCCAGCCACCATAAGTCATATGGCATCAACTTCATACTCACTAGCTTTTTTTTTTTTTAATTCCACCAGAAATTTATTATTGATTGTTCTCTTCACATGTGGACTTTGTAATAATGATCTGTCTTTTTCCTCAGAAAGCTGAATTACTAGCCTGAGGTATTTCTGTGAATTCTTTAGGACCACATTGAAAGACCCATATACTTCTCTGAGGGAGTGTGGGATGTCTTAGAGGTTGCAGCACAGGGCAGACGAGGGTCCTTAAGACTGTGTATGGGTGTAGGAGGAGAAGCATCTGGTAGTTTTGGACACTCAGAAATTAAAACAAAGATTAAAAGGTGATTTAGCTGACAAAAACTACCCTGTCAGTCATCACAAAAATATTTTTTTCTGTATTTGAGGGACAAATAGTGTCATCAGATCGCAGGAAATCAGATTATTTAAAATACAAGAGTAAAAATGAGATACAATGGACAAAAGGCTCATCTTTCATGGTGCAAGACAGTGCACCATGGATATTGAGATAACTCTCTGTGTGTTAAAAATTCAGTAGGCTAGGGGACCTATGTTTTTTTTGGGAGGGTTCAGACCTATTTGTTATGCAACTCAGACCTAGGAAGTGGTATGGTTGGTTCTGGCTTCTTTGACATGGTTTTGGATAAGAATTTGGTATGTGGACCTTAAGAGAGCTCAGATTGCAAACTTCAAGAATTCATCATTTTTAGTGGCTTGCAGAAGTGGTCCAAAACCGAAATCCTGTGGGGGAACTGATGTTTGAAGAAACACCACAATTAAAAATTAAATAGGGAACATGAAGTAGCTATTGGAAAATGTGGTTCATTTTATAATATGATTGAATAATAGAACAAACACTTATGAATCCTCAACTAAGCCTAAAAGTGTGGGACCAGGTTTCAGATAGAAATAATATGCAGCCAAATATTTCAGAAATAAGTGAAGTGCTGTAATTGGTGAGGTCCTGAAATGCGTGTGCTGCCAGTTTTTAGATTCACTATACAAGCTTGAATTTGTATTTGTTTTGACTCAGTCCCCTGAAATAAATTTGGATCAGATATTTAAAATCCAATTATGCTATCTACCATATTTCAAATGCTAAAATAAACCCCCCAAAAAGGAAATAAGGTCTCCTAACTGCTTTCAAGTGGGTATTAGTGCTGGGAACAACTGAAGAACACTATCATCTTGGTATCCTCTTGGTTAACACCATGGTTTCATTTCACATTTGAATCCCACTAAAGCCATGGTATATTGGAAAAAAAACACAGGAACTTCTTTCTCCCCAGTAAAAATATACACGATGCTCATTAAAACCCAAACAGGTTGCCAGTGTACCCACATGCTTTATGGTTTGTGTTGTGTTTTCTGAGTGAAAACTTCTCAAGCATTTGAAATTGAAAAAACAAATTCCAATATGTTTTTATTTTTTGCTAGTGGAACTCAAGAAGAAACAAGGAACTGGGACAAATTTTCCACTTAATCCCGTTGTCCCCTAGCTTGAAGTAGAATAAAATTAATCACTTACATTACTTCTTCTTTGGAACAAACAATTCTCACATATTTTGATATTATTGGAAATAGAAAAACACAGAAAACAAAAGGCTGGTGTTTCATCTCTTTTTTTTGTTTTTTTTTTTGTTTTGTTTTGTACTCACTGGAATTCAGGGATGGTCTTCAGGAGCTTTTGACTGTAGGTGTGAAAAGGACAATAAGGGAATGTACTCTAAAACCTGCCAGATAGACATCAAAGTGCAACTCACAAAAAAAAAATCACATCTATTGCACTCTGCTGGCATGGCAGGAAGGCCTGGAAGAGCTCTGGAAGCTCAGATGATAAGCAATTATTTTTAGCCTTCCTAGTGTAGTTGGAAGTATTTTGATGTCGTGTGAACATTTATCTCATGCGCAAATCTTATATGAAAAATTATTTTCCTTGTAATTTAAAAAATACTGATGGCTATACAGTGTATGAATTGTAGAGCTTTCTCTCAGACTAAGGGGAACTCTTGATATTGTACTGCATTGGATTGATTACTGCACCTTTCCCTGATTTCTCTACTCTGAGTGGAACAAAGGATTTAAAAATTTTTTTTAAAATATTTTCCTTTCACTTGGGCTCAGCAAGAGTTTCGTGTCATAGCAGCAGTTTGCCAGTTCTCACAATCACCTCTGTAATAGCTTTGTTGATAGTCTGGAAAAAATGTGGGGTATCTCTGGGTTTAAACAATTTTATCAAATTTGAACCTGTCTGGCCTCAGCTTGGCTGCTTTCACCACTCAACTTTGTGGCAGTCTTTCTGTGGATGGAGCCCCAGGCTGAAAGCACCCTCCTTGGCTGAGGTCCTACCACACCCTCTAGGTAAAGAATGATTTCACCACAAGGTCTCCTATGATTTATTTGGCGGGGGTGAAATTCTTCCACCTTTTTTTGACTAACAGCCTGAAATGTTTTCTTTCACGTATCCCTTTGCACTCAAAAATTCGTCCCTAGCTCCTGCATCCTATCTGCTCCAGTCTGGCCTGTGTCCACCAGCCATACTCTGTTTCTGGGCTGTAAAATTTCCTTCCTTTCCTGGCATTTCTAATAAGGCACTTTCTCAGCTCCAAGAAATCTACTTACTGTGTCCCAGGCTTGAAGAGACACACGCCACCACCTTCCCTTTGCTTGCCAATCTTGCTGCTTCAAACTCTTTCTACTTTTCTCTTTGTTTTTTGTTCCTATGACCCATAGGGCTTTTAAGGAGTTGGGGGGGGGTGGTCTTAAATGTCAAACAAGAGATCAGATCACTGTTAGTATTATTTTAGACTAAACATCGTCATACTTATTATTTGCCCTATTCTGTGTACAGTGGGCTGTAGTGTAGAGAGCAAATACTTAGAATATTTCTAAAGTTTGAAATAAACAATGAAAACAAGATTGGAAATGTCACCATCTTTCAGAATTTCCACTCTACAATGACCACTTTTTTTCCTTGTGTTTGTTCCATAATATATCTTGGCTGAGATTTTTTTCCACCCTTCTTCCAAAATCTTGCAATCAAATTCTTGAACATTTGTCACCCAAGTTCTGAGCCACTCACTTCTCTGTCCCAGCTACCCCTAATACTGCTTTCATGTCATCTCCAATCATATACTAGCACTTTTTCTCCTAAGGAAATTATTCTGTGAATTCAGTGTTAGTTCCCCTGAAACCAAATGATTCCAGAAATACATTTATTTGAATGTTTTGTACATGCCGAAGGACCAACTTTATGAAAATTGAACTATGTTTTTAGTTATGGATAGATATGCAACAAAAACACTTCGCCAGTGTTGGCAGCCTGTAATCCCAGATAATTCCCTTTATGTTACCACTTCCTTCCTGTTTTTGTCATTGTTGGACACAAGCACAAGGAGTGCATTGTCTGATCATTTGACCTTCCACATCTCCTGTGACAGTAATTTTCATCTGTCCCACTTCTAAACATGTGGGTTGGCATCCAGCTAATTTTATCCAAAATTTGAAAATTCCTCAAAGTAATTTAATTTCCTTTGGAGCTGACCCAGTAAAGCCTTATGGTCATCCTGAGTGCTCAGATGATTTTCCTACCATTTTCAGAATGCTAGAAGACAGGCAGGCAGGCAGGCAGGCAGGCAGGAAGGAAGGAAGGAAGGAAGGAAGGAAGGAAGGAAGGAAGGAAGGAAGGAAGGAAGACTGATCAAACAGTACATTAACATAATGCCAGCAATAATTCTTTAGGATATTTCTGACAATTTTTACTACGCAACCAGTTAGATGACTACACTCAGATGTTTTGGAGTGATATTTAACCTCTCATGTGTTAAAATCTTTTATGAAAGGTGAAGAAGTTTTCTGCAGTGACTTGACCTGGCTTATCTACGTGAATGGTTGAGTGAACACGCCTGATTTTAAAGTAAGAGAGAAGTACCTAGGCCATACACATGTATTTCATACTTCTTTATTTTTTAAACTTACTTTACTTCAAATACCTTGAAGTATCAATTCCCATGTTCCCAAACTTATTTTAATATTGATACTATTTTTACCCAAGTAAAAGTGAAAGCTCTTTCTGATCATTAAAGGAATAAGAAATATTGACACACATATAAAGCCCCAGGAGCTTTCAAGTAGCATTAAATCATACCTTTAATAAACTTATGATTTCTCCCAACTGACTTCATTATCTGAAGATTGCCTTACCTGAGCAACTAACCAGAAGCATTTTTTAAAAAATCAGAGTTTCTGTACTTCTTACTTAACTTTTTTCTGGAGTTCTTAGGATATGCCAAAAATATGAACTTTCACAACTCTATCACATCATCACCTGGTCTTTTTACTGCATCCATTTCACATAAGGGCACTGACATGGACAAAATAGAAGTGACTTGCCTGGTAGCAGTGATTATTTTTTTGGTGAGGTAGGGGGCTGGTATGAGTGCAATTAATTCAGTCCACTGTCAATAAAAGAATTTTAATCACATTCCTTATCTAAAGTCATTGCTGACTTTAAAGGACTATTTTTACCTTTGCACTTTAATAACTATCTGAGGTAGCAAGATCAGACTTCCACACTCTAAATCCCTTAGGAGAAGGGCCTATAGTGTTCCTGCCTTGTGCATGCTTGGCATGGCAGAAATGATATCTGGGCTCCAGCCAAAGGCTCGTGACTTCCCATTTTTGGCTGTGTGTGAGACCTTACCCTTTCCACACAGGCCATGGATGCTATGGGAGTGAGCACGCTGTCGGGAATGCTGCATGTTGTAAACATGGCCAGTGCTCCTGCAGGGCTCGTGGCCCTCATTCTAGGGATTGAAGCAAAATATTTCTTCATCACTTCTGAATTTTAGAGCAAATACAGAACAAGCCCATGGTCTCTCCAAACCTCAGGCAATTTACTTTGGCTACCAATACACCCACAGAAAGAGTTTTGCGATTTATATATTTATCCTTTCCTTACTTAGTATTGATTCTAAATAAAGACGAAACCATGCTTGACGGGAAACCTATGAGTAAGGACATATGAATTAAAGAGTTTGTTTTATCTACCCACTTTCCTTCTACTGTTGCCAAAGAAAGTTTTCTTCTTTGTAGTAAAAGTAATGGTGCTCTGCATATAATCAGTATGATATAGGTCAAGAAGAAGCTTCTTTTTCAGATACTGAGTACTGAGAAACTATCAAATTATTATTCTACTCCATTATTCATATTTCGTTAATCTTATCAAATCTGCCCAACAAGGAATACGTACTGACAAGCATTCAAAAAATTCACCTTTCTTATTTGCCTATCACTATAATCCATGATTTATGCATTTAATTTATTTATTTTAAGTTTAATTTGACAGATCTTATGTCTGCAGCAAAAATAAAAAGGAGATACTTCTATGACAGCAAGTGTCATGGAGAAAATTAATCTGAATAGACAACACTGTTATGTTTCTTAAGTACCAAAGATTTTATTTTACATTCATATGCTCCTATCAGTGGTAAAATGCAGCCATTTTTCCTCAATGGATAAGTTTAAAATAATATTTTTGTTATGTCTGTGGAGGACTATAATAACCTTGAACCAGCACTCCAGATGCAGGTTGCACTATATAATTAGGTACCCTAGATAAACATTACTGTAGAAGTTAGAACTGAATGAACTTTTAAGGAATGGAAAGAAAGGGAATTATGATCCAGTGGTAAGAATACATTTCAGGCAATGGTCATGTAACAGTGTTTTCCTGATGATAGTTTTACCCATTTCTTTTAGTAAATAAGCAAATGGGTTTGGAAAAATAATTAGTTTTTTTTTTTTTTTTTTTTAATGTATTCTCACTCCTTATAATTGAATTTCAATGGGATACATATTACTCCATGATGGGATGAAAAAGCAGTTCAGCCCCTAAGCATTTGCATGCACTCACTTCTCAGCTTCCTTAGAAATTGCAGTTTAGTTTCATTGATATAATTCCAACATTTGCCACTACTGTATTTCACAGAAATGGCCATCAGGGACATGTTGGACCCAGTGATATGGTTAATGGCAAGAAAAATAAAAATATCCCACAGAGAAAACAAATCACCAGAGGAGGATATTTGTGGGATGCAGAACCAATGGTACTTTTAAGGCATGCCAGGTTCTGTCTTCTCTGTGCAGTAGTATGAAATACAGGTGCACACTTCTCTGCCGCTCTGGCTTTGGAGACCGGGTGATGAACTCATCGAGGCAGCAGAGGTGAATATCATGTGATGTAGCTCCATGCAAGGAAAATGGCCACATTTTGTTGAGGCCAAAAACACTGCTTAAGTCAAATCCACAAATTTCCAGATGTTCTGGAGGAAGCCTAAAAGTTAAACAATGCTCTATGAGAGACCTGTACTACCCAGATGAATGGACTTTCCATGTCTGGCCCAAATGAAGAGTTTTAACTTTATAGACTAACACACTCCCTGTGTTAGTCTATAAAGTTAAAACTCAATTCAAGAACTGACTGGTTATTTTCTCCTATGCCAAAACAAAGCTGCCTTAATGGTAAATCTGAATTGGCTTGTCATGGTGATAATAAAGGCTTCACTTGTAGTAATGGAGAGCATCTACTCCTCACCAGTGCTCACATTCTGCATGCCATTTTCCTTACTCATGCCTTCATTTTAGTTCTGGGAAAGTGGCCCGTACCTAAATTGAACATGAAGGAAATGGGTGCCTGCAACCAAAATAAGACTGTAAAAGGAGAGAAACTTGAAAGTAAAAAAAAAAGAAAGGGAGAGAGAGGGAAGTACAATGCTTAGAGAGTGTCAGAAATATTCTTACTAAACTTGAGCAACATATATGAGAGGATTTATGAAGCATATATGAAATTACCAGCTTTACTTCTGTGAACTGTCTTGAGAGAGCTGCTCTGTGGCATCTCGGAGTGATAGACAGTTCAGTTTCAGTGGATGTTTAAGGATGGTTATTTCAATCAGATGACTTTAGTGTTGCAACACATACTAGTTTAACCAAGACATGGAATGGCTTGTAAACAACTTCAGGTCCCTAAAATAATTAAATAAAAGCTGTGTGTTTATGGTTGAGTGTCATTTCAAGATCATTTCCCAGAAAAGCATTGAAGTTAGGGGCACAGCACACAGCTGGGAGTGATCACCTGCATTCTATAAAACCTTGAATAACTTACCCAGCCAGCATCAGATAGACACATGCAAAAGCACGTACTTCAGCTACAGAAATGACTACAGACATCACGAAAGCAAAGTTGTTGCCTTCACTTTCATGTACAAGAAGTAGCCAGGGTGACTAACATTTCCCAGGTACTGCACAGTGCTTTCTTGTTTTCTTTTTTTTTTACCTTTTTTTTTCCTCTTAGTCAGAATAGGAAGTGGACCCCTGAACCCTGATGTATGTAGTCCTTGCTTGATGTTATAGAAGGCTTTCTGAAATCATCTCTATTTTTTCTCTTGGAGCTGCACTTGTCATCCATCAGGGCCCAAATTTGCTTTCAGTCCTATCACAGTATTGCCAGGAGAAACAGCAAAAAAATTCATGGGTTTCCAGTGTCTTGTTGCAGTGACAAGAGCCTTTAATGTTCATTCTACACTTAACCCTGTGCCTCACTGCATCATGGTTCTTTTTAAAGGAGGTGATAAAAAGAAAAGTATAGAAATTGCCTTTAGATCAAAAAATAACCTGAGAATCTTTATTTCTCCTCTGGGAAATCCCTTATTTTCAAGACAGGCTCATCTGTCAAAATAAACTACACGACATTTAAATACTCTTCCTTAGTAATTAGGTTTCGCTTTGCAATTTTATAATTAGTTGTTATTTCTAATACACAGTGGCTGCAAAACCCCACAGGCTCATAACTCACTCCTGACTTCTTGAAACTAGACGTTTCTTCATGTGGAGGGGAATCAGAAGTGCTTCTGTCTTTCTAAATCACAGATTTGGTGAGGGGAAAAACAGCAGTTTGTCAGTGACTGGAATAGTACAGCCTGAAGGCAAGTTGTAGAAAAGTTGATCTGGAAAATACAATTTATACTAGTGTTCAAAAAAGACCCCTCATAATTTTTAATAGACACTCAAAATATTCACAGTACAAATGGCCATAGCATAAGTAACCTTAGGGCAAGAAACCCTTGGCAAAGGCTTGGAAATGGTTAAACAGTGGAAGCCTGTTCCTTGGCTTAAAAAAGAAATGAATCATAGTATAAAGCCAGGTATTTGTTCTGGGATTGGGGGTATCTCAGGCATGGATCACCTGCAGGAGCAGGCTGGCAGCCAGCTAATTAAAGTCTGCAGATGACTAAGTTGTTTTCAGTAATAAAAACTAGGGAGGTTTGTGAGATGCTAAATGATTTGTACACATTGGAAATTTCCCACATCATTAACTTGTGTAAATACATTGCTGTCAATGTACTTCAAACACAAAAACCTTCTTCTGTATATATAGGACCCAAAAAATGCCAAAATTTTTATGGAAGATCTCAAGGACATGGTGACATTCTCCTTGATTATCTGAAGAGGAGACCTATGTCTTTACAGCTGCAGATCAAAAACCAGGACAAGTGCCTGAAAGACCAGGATCACAACTGGGTCTCTTGCACAAGAGTACATTCCCAGCCACAGAGCTGGAAGGAAATGCCTGGTGTGGCAGAGGGATACCCTGTGCTGCTGTCATGCACAGTACCACCCAGGCTTACCCACGGCATCCCCGCAGTGGTACTAGAAGTGTAAACGTTGTGGCAAACAGAGAAACCCAGAGAGCCACAGTGTTTGATTGCAACTCCACTGTGCAAGTTGTGACACCACAGAAAGGTCAAGCACACTGGGTGTCTATTTGGCTGCCTGCCTACTCACTCAGGTAGAGACCCCTCAGTCTCAGACTTCAATGCCACATTTAGCTAGTGTCAACAGGAAACAGCCTGTGATGGTGAGGTGTCATTGCAGAAGGAGGCTATATATAGGTGAATACTCAGAAATGGTGTGTACTTTCAGAGGGTGAGTTCAAGGAACTAGGATAAAAGTTTCCACCAAGCTAGGAGGAAATGGGGAAACCTTCAAACTACTCTGAGTCAGGCCTTCAGGGAAACCTCAGGGAAGTAGCCCGTCTGGATGCTCACCTCACTTTCCTCACTCCTTTGATGTTGTCAGAAGAAGGTTTTTCTCCACAAAGGGTGGCCTCAGAGCAGACAGCTCTGCCCTAGCTCTGGCAGGGCTGCTGAGGCAGGAAGGCCCAGGGCAGCCACAGGCTCTGCTGTCCATGGCATCCTGCAATGTGTCCTTTTCCCAGTGCCCCTCCTTTACCCACAGCCTTTTGACTACCAGCACTTTTGGTATGACCACCCATCTCCTTTTCACCACTTGATGATCTATTTCACAGGAGTTTCCATTTCACAGATTCCCAGTTTGTATTGTGTCACTCATCTCTGGAGTTTCACTCAACTGGCAGTGCTGGACCCTTATTAAAAAATCTTTGCTAGCTCCTTCCCTGCAGAATGTGAAATATAAACCTCTGTTTAGGCTTCATAACTATAATGTTTAAGCATCAATAAAGCATTGAGAACATCTGAAATCACTGAAGAACCTAAAGAAAACAGACAGGACTTGTTTTCCTTCATAGGTACCAGTGCATTTTCATTTACTTCTTTCTATTAACTGGGTTTCCTTGACTGTGTCTACAGCACTCTCAATTGTAATTATGTAGCAGTTAACCTGTTCCTCATGCCTAACACAACCCATAATTAGTTGTCTTGTGTCCACAGTTTATGACTCAACTCCATGTGGTTTTTCTATATCAAAGGCTTGGTTACCAGATTTTTTTTTTTCCCTACCACAGTACTTGTGCCTGCAGTGGAGGAGGGCAGCAAAACCTGAGCACATCTGTTTTGTTTGAGGACAAAACCACCAGAAAATAGACAGTTTTAAGAAGATCTTACTTGGGTGCTTTCCAAATAGTACGCAGTCTTGTAGGAGCAACTGTTTTCTTGAGGAATGACCCTTGTGTTTATATAGTCAAGTCGTCACTTGGACATAGATGTAAAACCTTCTCAAAACAAATACTATCTTTGTCCCTTATCTGGGGACAGAGGGAGAAATAAACATCCTAGGATGAAGATGAGCCATTCTTCACTAGACAGACAAGAATTTTATATCATGAATTCATCAACCTCTACATTAATTATGTTTCATTATCTCTTAGAGTTCCTCATGTGGACAGATAAGATCATTTCACATGAGAAAACAGACTAATTTGATAAATAGATAGCTTTGCTGAATGAAAATGAACATTTTAATAAATGTTTATGCAAGTTTTCCATTTGAATAATTTTGCAGTGACACACGAGGAGAAGAAATGTACAAAAAATAAACAGGTCCTTTAGACTGATGTAAGAAAACAGCCAACCACTCTTGGAGAATGTTGAGATACAAACAATTAAAGGAACTGACCTAAATGTTAGCTCCATGGCCTGTGTATGAAGGCAAGCCTGACCACCCTGGCTGCTGCACGCTCAGCTCAGCTGCTGTGTCAGACAAGTGGCTAGAGCAGAGGAGCAGTGTCATAGGCACTTAGTTATGTCCTCTTCACCAGACTGGAACAGAAACTGCTGGGAAAGCTTCACTTTGTTTATCTTTGCAGGAGGGATGTATTTGCCCTGCTTAAATCTCAGCTGGAGACTTTATCTCAAAGCTGTGATGTAGCCATTGCTGAGTAGTCCTCATTAATGAGGCTTGTGGTTAAAGTAACCTGTTAAAAAGTTCCAATATCAGATAAGAAAGAAAAGTGCCCTGGGGAGGACTTGGTGTTTTCCCACATGAATTGGCAGTTTATATGAGCTTTGTTTGTTGAAGTCTCCCATTTGACCATCAAGGCTGTGTATTTTTGTTCAAGGACACGATAAGCAAAGTCTGATGTATGCCTTCAATGCTTTTACAGAATGGGCAGTCTGTCTCTCCCTGATTTTCTGTTTTTTGAGTACAGTTCTACTGGCAACAGAGCAATGAATACAAAGTCCCTTGTATAATTTTCCTGGCAGCAAGGAATAAATGATGTACTAATGCTTTGGCTCTTGAAGGATTATTAATTAACATGTATGAATAACTGAATTGTAGTTCAGTAGAAGGGGAAAATACCATGGCAGATGATTCAGTTAATGTGGTCCAAAATATTATTGCCCCAAAATATTTATAAAAAGTTGAAGCCTGGTGAATTTTGTGTGTGTTTAACCAGATCAGAGCCATGATCAGAGAGATCTAGGACTTCCAACTTCTAGTAAGACCCTCTCAGAGCAGTGGTCCAGACAGGAGGAGTTGTTGAAGTGCAGAATCTACTGCACATTTCAGATTCCTGTGCAGTGAGGGAGGGAGTGAGATAGCAAGCTGACCAGTCTTGCGTCAGTGTTTATAGTAGCCAGGACAGGCCCTTCAGGTTGCACCAATGGCCAGGTTCTGACAGAAATCTAGAGGGGAACAGCTGAGAGCTACTTAACAGAAGGAGCAGCCATAAAAACAGCCATGATGCTCATTTCCCTTGGAGAAGCTAGTGCTATTTTTCAGCTGGTTTTAATATATTTTTCAATGATACCACACAGTTGCTTTTATATTTAAAACCTGAAGTGAAGGACTGATGCTCCAGCTTTTCCTTTCTCAGCAGAAAGAGATGTTTACTGTCATACTCTCTGGATAGCAATGCAAGGATAGCAATGTGTGCATAAAAGCCAGAGTACCTTTTCACAGCTAAAAATAGGAAGAAAGGGAACTTAATGCAGAAATTTAACAACTATGGCAACTATGTAGTGCTTCCTGTTTCCTGGTTAGCAAAACCTAAAGTTGGACTTTCCAAAGTAGCAGGAATTCAAGTGCCATTATCATATGGGTTTAGATCAGCCTCTAATATCTGCTGCATTGATTCCTATTGGCTAAAAGAAATGTTATTTATATCAAGGAGAAAATCTATGATAAATCGGACATGACTTTTAGAATTTCTTTCCAAGGAACATTTTTTTAAGCTTTTCTGTTTGTTAGATCATCAGATATTTTACAAACAAAACAAAACCAAACAAAAACCAGAACCCATAATGTTTCAATTGGAAAAGGCTAAAAAATCAAACCAGCCAAGAAATGGTAAGAAAACATTTCAGACCTAAGGGCAACCAGATGGACTAAATTACTGGTAGCTCATCAATTTTTCCCTAAAATAGAGGAACATGAACAGGACTAATAAGCTACAAATTAAAAAGACACATTAACCTGAGAGATTGTGGGTTCTAGAATTTAGGCTCTAGGAGGTATTTTCTCAGTAAATTTGCTGTGAGCTTGGGAGATTATTCGTCCAGTTTTAAGTCCTTTGCAGACAGCATTTGACTACAGTTTGGACTTTATTCCTTTTCAATCCTGAAAATTAAAGGACAAGATTGAACTTGAGTTTGTAAGTGTGCATTGCATATCTAACATAAGTAATTTTGACCCTTTTTTGGGGGTCAGTTTTCTTATGGGGGAATGGAAATACTTGTTTTCTTCATAGTAGTGTGGTGCATCTTTATATATGCAAATACCTTTAGGTCTCCATATGGGAGGCACACCAGAATAAAAATGTACATAAAAAATATTCATACATTGAATCCAGGTCACCTAACTTAGGCAACTAACTAGTGGCTAAACTTTGGAATCTAATACATATTAGGGAACAACATTCCCTGTACAATAAATGGAGAGAAGCAAGTTATTGAAGACTCCCTGGATGGAGGTCTTCCTCACACATCTGCATTAGAAAGAAGAATTTTGTTCTGAAAGTCTTCTGAGACATTTCCTTTACTTCATGGACAAGTTTGGCATGTAAGAATTACTTTTTAGGGTCTAAAATTATAACACAATTTCCAGGGCCCCTTCTTGTGCATGATGGTTCCTACCTAGTGTTTTCACACTTACAAGGAGAACTGCTAAGTTTTTGAGTGTTTGTCCATGAGTTGGGTTAAACACAGCAGTGAAACGACAAGCACAACCACCTGGGGTATTTTTGCTTAAACACTGAAGTGAAAACTTTTTATTTGAATATTCAAAGAAGCTTGAAAAATAGAGCAGGCTGTTTTATTCGATCATTGAACTCTTCATTTCATACATGGCTGCTGCAATAAGCAACCTCTCCCTGTAATTGTGGTAGTGCACAGTCGCTGCTGTCTTAAGTTGGTTGGCTCATTTGAAATGGGAGTCAAAGTATGCTGCCTGTTTTAGCATTTAATCCCAACAGTTTAGAACAACCACAGGTTTATAAGCATATAATTCATCTCAGTTTCCTAGGAAAGTTTTAAAGGTTTTCATGGTCATCCCAGTTTTCAAAGATTAACTTTACAGGTCACCAGAAGTGTATATGAGCACCGCTTTGTACATTTCCTCTCCATATTTTCCACCTCCCAGATTAGATACTTTCTGCTGTGTTGCATGTTGTACAGGTCAATACCATCTGACTTCTCACTTAGCCCCCTATTTAGAGGTCTGTGTTGGCCAGTCTGGCTTTCAGCAGTGATGCAGCTTTATTATAATAATAATGCATTTTAACTTTTGGGCATCCACGCCTGAAGCATCTTAACAAAAACAACTAAAATCTAAATGGCAATAAACAAAGGCAAAAGAGAACTTGGAAGCCAAGAGCTTAAAATCCCTGCAAAACAAAACAGGAAAGGAAATGAGAAAGTCAGATGCCTTGCCTAAAAAAGTGTTCTGGCATAAGCAAGAGACAGTGTGTTCCTGAGGCGAGGGAGGAGACCATCTCTTTTGACCTTCTAACAGAAAATGACCAACAACATCAGCTTGAATTACTGAGAAAGGGCACCGAGGTACAGGAGGTGGGTTTCTCTTACCTCAGAACAGGGAACTTCATTGGAAAAGACACAATAATCTTGAAGTTATGTTGTCCAACTTTGCTTCCCTGAAAAGATTCACTGCAAATCTGTCTTTCCCTCTAGGTTTGGTATCATTTGTTTGAAGATATAGCAACTGATCTCTCAAAAGGCTGTGATGGTCCTGCAGCATTTGAGCTTAAATTAGCTTATTTTGAGAATACTAAGATTACTAGAATTCTAGAATTAGCGAATTTTGAGCTGTACTATGTATGCACACATATATAACTATACTACACATATATAGCTAACTAGACTGTATATACACTAACTACATCTGAACCCAAAGGATTAGTAGGTTTAAGAAAAACACAGAAGGTGTATTAGCATACCAATTTTTTGGTCTCTTCAGCAGCATTTTTTTTTTAATCAGTCTTATTATTTCTTTGCCTCAAGTGTCTGATCTGTGAAGTGAGAATACTTATCTGGTATGATGGAAAATACCATCAACATGGCAAATCTCCTTTTCTGCACTTAATTCTGTCTGTAGCAAATCCTAGTCTTCGCTTGGAGCCCTACCTTGTGGCACTCTAAGCTCCTCTGATCTGCCAGGGTCCCCTCCAGCACCTTTCCTAAGTCAATTCAAATTTTAACAAAGCCCTTGACTGGAGGTTTTGTCCCTGCTTTGGAGGAGCTAATGCCAATTTTAAAAAAATCCACTGAAACAACTTTAAAAAATGAGGCTTTTGGGTTTTCAGCCTGTAATTACAGCATCAGTTCTCTTTTATGCTTCTAAATTACAGAGGAGCAAACTGCCCTGTGTTCTGATGTTTTATTTTTTTAAATTACTCAGTGGCTTTGTGGAGAAAGAGTAACTGAATATTTTTGGTGGTGTTATATAGGCAACGCCTTCCCCATTAGCTCTTAGGAAGTGATTCTTCCTCACTCCCTAAGGCTCACTTCAGGAGGAATGGAAATTAATCCACTTAAAGAGAAGTGGTAATAAAGAATGTCCCCTTTTCATGGTTTAGCCAGCTTGAAACAAACTCTTAAAAATTGCACATCATTTCTAACAGAGGCTTTGCGTTAACGAGGATTAAGCAGGCTCTGTTCTTGCTTCAAAACATACTTTTCCGGGTAGCCTTGCAGCATGGTTGGCATGGGCCTAGGCTCAAAGAATGAAAAGGCGCCTTCGTGCCAGACAGCCAGAAATGTCACCCCACCTACCCCTGCTGGTTCATCCCTGCTTGGCACCCACATGGCCCTGCACATGGCCTTGCTCCAGCTGCATCACTCATGCAAATGCTGACAGCTTTGCTGGATCCAGCTGTAGCCTGAAGAAACACATTGAGATGTTTTTAGAGGTTATAGCAACTATTGATCCATCTTCAACAACGGTCAGCTATGTTTCAACTTTCCATGGAGGTCTTCCCTTTTGCTGTTATTTTTCCCCTGTCTCTCCAATTTTAGCATGTCTGTCTTTCAGGTTTTCCCCTTTACACCAAGCACCTGGCTTTCAGCTGATTGCCATGACAGCCTGTCTCACAGTTTACACCAGCAGCTGTCCCCCAAAGTCATTGTATGATAACAGGAGGGCTGGGTGGCAGAAGCTGGGTTGGCAAGAAGAGAGTGAAAAAAATTTGCAGCACCTTCATGTTTAATATTTAATCACTGCATCCAGATAATGTTCAAGCTGAGGAGTTGCACACTGCTGGTAGAACACACAGCAGGTTCATCCATCCTACCAGTTCACCAGACTCTGTAGAATAGAATGGAATAGAAAAGAGGGAATAGAATAGAATAGATTTCAATACTACAGTGCAGTTGGAAGGGACCTACAAGAATCGTTTAGTCCAACTGTCTGAACAATTCAGCACTGACCAAGTTAAAGCCTTTTATTAAGGGCATTGCCAAAATGCTTCTTAAACACTCAGAGGCTTGGGGCATTGACCATCTCTCTAGGAAGCCTATTTCAGTGTTTAAACACCCCTCAGTAAAGAAGTACTTTCTAATGTCTAGTCTAAACATCCCCTGCAACTTTGAACTATTTCCACATGTTCTATCACTGGATACTAGGGAGAAAAGATGATCACCTCCCTCTTCACTTCCTTTCCTGAAGAAGATGCTTCTCTCCCAATTTATTCTTGTGCTTTGCATTACTTCATCCTAAGTGTGGAGTCCAATACTTAAATTTTATCCCATTTACCATAGATCAAAGCTCCAATGTATCTAGATCCCCCTGCAAGGCATCTTGTCTCTGAAGTGGCTCAATACTTTGCTATCATTGGCAGAATATCTAATGGTGCAAACAGCTGACAGTGCATAGAGCTGGGCACTCAAACATGCTTGTGCTGTCTGTCCATCTCATGGAACCATTGTTCTCTGCCATGCCTTTCCTAACTTTCAAAGCCAGTTTGTACAGGCCTTTGCAACCAACAGGTTGCGTATGATATTGCTGAAATGCAGTCATGGGCCCGTAGCCATGAAATTGTGCCTATTCATGATTTTTTTTCCAACATGGGAAATGAACAGCATAGACATGTCAATTAGTGAGTTGTCTCAATTTACTGCTTGGTTCAAAGAAAACATGAAGCATTTCAGAGATTCTGATTTCTAAAGCATTTCTCCAATAACTCATGGATTTTTATTTATTTATGGATCAGTAACTGGTTTGATTCATTTCTGGTGGTTTTTGCCCAGGCTGTTCTGTTGTACCTGGACAATGATCCAGCCAGAGCATTGACTTTAATAAAATCTAGAGTTGTCTTTGGACCCCAGACCTGCCAGATGGCAAAAAAAAATGAACACTTTCCACCACTTTTAGATTTTAATTTTCTTGGGCTATGGCAGACGTTTGAATATACAAAAATTGCTAAATCTCTGATTTACAGTCAAGCCTCCTTATCCTTTTAATACTATTTTTATTCTAAATTTACTTTTCTTTAGTTTATTGTACTCAGTTTGCACATAATCTTAAGTCCTGCTTCCTTCCAGAATTAACTTACTATTGTTTTGTGTCAGCCTTATGGAAACAAGGCTGGATGAAAAATAATCCAGTGGCTGTTACACACATGTTAGGAAAATCTCATAGGCTGCAAAATTCCATTTTTTCTGGGATTATTAAAATTGTATTATAAATGATATTGCACTGTGGTAAATCATATATTATTTGTAATGTGCTTTTGACTGCTGTTATATGACTAGATATGTGGTTGGGTTTCATGTATTTTTTCATTGCAGAGTGGAGCAATAAAATGAGAAAGAAGTAATCATTCTCTATGGCATCTTTAACAAAATCTGATTTTTCCTTTGAGAACCCCCAGGAAAAATCACTATTCTCTGTCCATCTTTCTACAGAAAAAACAAGTCCCCAACACCTTCAGGTTGTTATGGTCCATTGTTGCAGCACAGGGATTAAATTTTGACCCAAATAGCAATTGTTCAGTCCCTTGTAAAACACAGGAAACAAGAGGGAGCTTTCACAACTGTAGATAGGGGCAACATTTGAATTTTGGCCTGCAGATTTGCAGAGGTGAGCTTTTCCACAAAGACTCCAGTGCTTCCATAACCACTGCTCAGCAGAAAGGGATGATTTTGGCTGCCCAGCCCAAATGTCCATTCAGGCTGTGCCTGTGCTCACCCAGATCACGTGTTCACACACCCAGGCACATCCCTGAGATGGCCTGCTGGGATAGAGACCTGCTGCACTGGGGGAGAGCTGACATGAGCAAGGCCAAGCAGCAGCCCTGCTCTGTGGTAGCCCCACCCAGCAGCCTGCTCACTGAACACCTGGGGCTGTTGTGGATCAGTTGAGAAATGAATGTTGGAAAGGCTGTTTGCTTTGGTGGTGTTTGGACACTCATCCTCATGCTGGTTCCAGGAGAGTCTGTGGGGCTGAGCAGGGTCTGCAGTGGTGGTGCAGAGGGCATCCTTCTCTCTGGGGTAGGGAAAGGAGCAGCAGGAGAGAGGAGGCAGCTGGGAGATAAATATCATGGAAAGATAGAACTAGAGGGGAAACTTGTGTTAGTTCACCTGATTCACCACTATTACCACAAACTCAGATTAGTTTATCCAGATAGAGGAGCCCAAGGATTTGGTTGTTAACTAATGTGTGAGGGAGAAGTGAAAGACGTGGGGGTGGTGAGATGTGGGGCGCTAGAGGACTGACATTGCAGGGACATGCCTGGCCAGAGAGGAAGACACAATGGTGTGTGAGTGGGAGGGGTGAATGGAGATGTGTAGAGGGAGGCACAAGGCCTTCTGTAATCTAGCCAAGGCACCAGAAATACAGAGTACCCTCAGGCTGCTTGGGAAATCCATAGCGCTGGGACACCAGTAAATGGTTGTTCCCAGTGCTTGTTGTGTCCCCAGCATGTGGACAGTCACAGCCAGTTGGTACTTGGCCCGCTGGGGCTGGGACATGGCTTAGGGCCAGATGGTACTTGCCCAGCTGAGGCTAGGACATGGCTTAGAGGCCACCACAGCCAGAGACCATGTTTGTATGGGGCCAGGACATGCTCCAAACACCTGCCCAAGTGGGACAAGGGGGTTGTACTTCAGGACATACAATGAAAGCATTTAACCATGTTTGGGGGATGCAGCTTCGAGGAATATCATTCAGTCTTGCAAAATGATTCTTAGTAATAGGTGATTTTCATGTGTCAGTAAGAAAACCAGTGTTAATCTCCATTATATTTCTGAAATACCATTTAAATTGATCAAGTTTAATTCAAACTTGAGTTTCATTGCTGATGGGAGCCACAGAGTGGGAGAAATTGTGGTCTGGTCCCAGAATCAACTCTTAATTCCAGTGTGATCCAATTGTTCCCAGAGAGATGCATTTCTGTATCATTTCAAAGATAAGATTTGGGCATTATATGAGATCGAGAGATAAATATATGCTTTCTTCCTGGCAGAAGGGAGATTTGTTTTGCAGAATGGCCCAAACCATGACATTGTCATCAGACCTTCATGCAAGAGTGACTGGCATAGTCTGTATAGACTGTGCTCACCACTTTTAACTATCAAGAGGACAAAGAAGTATGCTGATAGCTTTTTCCAGGTGCACAGGAGTCACAGAACTGTCAGCATCTTGGAAAATGGTTTTATTGGTTTCCTTCTTGCTGTAGCAGTTCTGTTCTTTCAAAGAGCCAAAGTAGGTGAGATAACCAGAAGTGGCAAAGGGAGAACAAGACAAATGAGTGAAAGCAAGAAATTGCAAAAGACTCCAAGCCATTTTTTTAAATCTTCTTGGAAAATAAATTTTGATGCTTACCTTCAGCCAAATGATTGGCTGCAAGACCCACTTGCTTTTCCAAGCATTCAGGTGTAGATATTTTAATGAGATGATGGAGTGGAAAATGTGACACAGTCACAACATATTGTGTAACCCTTCATGTTAAAAGAAAATTTTCTGATGATAACTAGATGGATTATCATTTGCTTGTGAGGGAGATTTAATAGACTTCTGGTTTGCTATTGGAATAAATAACTCTGCAACGAGCTTGGGTCTATTTGCAGGCCTCTGGTGCTTTGACAACAGTAGCCAGTACCTTACTGGGAGCTGAGTCCAACAGTAAAAACATGAAAGACAGCGTCATGGCCTCTAGATGGTTTGGTTGTTATAAGAGCTGACTGGATTTTATCTTGAGAGGAGATGAGAAACATGCAGACACAAACAGCTCAGACTGAGATAGGCACAATAAATTAGGCCATGGTACATTTCTTGAGGGCATCTCAATAAAAATGAAATGAACATCACTATTAATTGGGAACTATGTTTTTAAGTTCAATTAAGTTTAAGCCAGTTTTTTGTGGAAGAGTTTAAGGACTTCCTAAGTAAAAAGACGATGTTAATAACATCAAGGTAGGCATAAAAGCTTTGTTATCACAAATGCATCTTTTGGCTCTCAGCATATGCTTTTTCTGAGGTCTTGCCTTCTTAGGCAGGAATAGTTTCAACAGTAATCTGTTTTGTTGCTCATTTGGGTTCTGTTCTTGGATTAAAGATACAAGATCCCAGAGTGGTAGTGTATGGTGAGCACCATCAGGGAATATTGGGGAAGGTTATTCAGCTACATAGAGACATGTTAATATCATCATGTTGCATAGCTGAGACATTATTTTGCATGCTAGTTCATGGAGGTCAGTTAATCCAGAATTATAGGGCATATTGACATTTTTTCAACGTTCTTTACTGAAATTGATTATCATAATTCAACACCTTGGAGCTCTAAGAAATACACACAAAATGTGTCAGACTGGAGCTAGGTCTGTATTTTGTATTCAATGCATGGACTTGAAGACTGTTCTTCCCCACTGTAAGTGCCTTCACACCACATTATTGTCTTTCTTTGGATAACACTCTCTCGGTCTCTCCTATTTTGCTTTATACCAGCAGTGGTATCTTTCTGGGAGCCAAGGAGTTGACTTCAGATCTCTCACACCCCAAGTATGTGCCTTTACAAACAGTTATGGAAACTGAGCAGCCTGTTTTCACTGGAAATTCCAGGGAGACACTGCAAAATTCTTCCCAAGAAAGCTGGCATGCAAGCACTCACTGAAATGAGTTGCTTTTGACAAATACACACTTTCTAACAAAATGGAAAATTCCATGCTGGTCCTGTACTTGCAGAAATGCTCATGTCAGTGCACTTTGCCTGAATGCAGTGCCTAGCACCCCAAGAAAATGAGAAGAAGAAAAAAACCCCAACCCAACCTCAAAAATCGAGAGAAAAGTTAAATGTGAACCCATCATTCATAACATGCCAACAGCATTGTGGTCAGACAGCAAGACAAGGTGACAAGTCACATTTCTGCCCAAGCTTCATGCTCACGTCTGATGAACAAAACAACATACAGTGTTGGTCTGTTCCCACCTTTATTTGTTTGCTGTCCATTTGCAACTGGTAATCAGATCCTTAGATCCTGCTGCATCAGACAAGCCAACAGATCTTCCTCACGTCTCTTTTTGTTTTCAAAATTTTGAATTGTCTCCAATTTTCTTTGTTCTGCTTCCTTGTCCCACTCACCAAAGGCTACCTGCCACTCACATTGGGGAACATGCATGCACTGAAACCCAGAAACAAATTTTATTTCAAAAGAACATACTGAGGAAGAATTTCAGTGGTCATTCATAGCCCTTCCTATACTCAGCTCCTCCATACTTGGCTTTTTTCTGTCCATTTTCCTCATCTCTTGCCTGACTCTGCTGTAATCTGGAAATTGTCTTCATGGGCTATGCACTACACCAAAGAGCAAATAATCACAGGACTGTTTAAATTGGAAACAAATAAGAATGGACAGTCAGGTAAAAGACACCTTATTGGCTTTCTTGCAAGAGCAAGGAGATACTTAGTCATTTTTAAAGCACTGCAGTGTAAATCTTACTAAGGGGAAATGATCTTATATTATGCAGAAGCACTAATGCACAACCGCAGGATTTAAGTAAAGCCAAGGTCAATAGGAATAATGAGGGGAATTCAACATTTGTATAAGACTGCAAAATTAGTTCTGATGGGAATCTGTTGTTTTTTTTTTGAAGAAATGTTAAACCAGCATGTTTTTAAAAACCGTCTGGGAGTGTTACTGAACACAGCTCATAAAGAGTGCTGAAGAGAAATGGAGGACAGGCCAGCACACAGAGGGGAAGAGGGAAGTGATATAACTCTTCTAATATCTAAACCTGCAGACAGAATAGTAGAGTTCCAGACTCCTGGTCTGCCTGTGCTGAGCAAAAAACTGGCACAAGCAGTGTGGACATTCTACACTGTCTCACAGCCATTGTAGAATACCTCAGTCCAGTCAAGGTCACACTTGCTACAGCTGGTTAAGTGGAACAAATCTCTACCACCAGACTGGAGATCTTGAGATTCATGATCAGGCAAATGGATTTATCATATCTTACTAAATAGAAATTGCAACAGAAGCTCCGCTGCATTGCTTTCTCTGGCATCTTGCAGAGCTGTTTCACTTGAATTCTGAAACCATCTTAATTCTTGTATTACATTTGTTCTCCATGTAAACAGATTGGCAAGACTGAGCTGTCTAATGAGGTAGAATCCCTTCATCTTTAATCTCTGGAAGCTTCTACTGTCTGGAAAAAAGTCTTTTGTGAGAAATTGTTTAATTCTTAATTCATTTTTATCACTACTTTATCTTAATCAGAAAAAGAAAACATGAAAGAAGTATAAAGACATTTACTTAAGCTTGTTTTATATAAGTAAATGAGGGATTTTCTTGTAAATTGTGTTCACTAAAACGGAAAGTTTAATAGCATAATCAAGATAAGCAATAGTGCAATTCTGAATATACCTAGTGTCTATTTCTGAATGTTGAGCTAAACATATTAGATCAGCATTAAAATTTTAGCATTTGAAATGAAGAATTAGGGACTATAAAATTTAGCAATCACTCCAACCAAGCTGAAATGTCACATTAGTAAAAAAATGAAAGGCCTAAAATAAAGCCAGGCTGTATTTATCCGTCTGCTTGAAAGCAACTTTTGCGCATGTGTTAACAAAGTGGACAGTGCCTTTGGAATAACAATCCTTGTGAGTACTGGGTGTGTAACAGGAAGGATTTTTTTTGTTTGTTTTTATGTTCAATGGAGAAAATAGAAAGATTTGTCCACCCTGATGCTAAAAATACAGAATAATTATCATCTGAGGCAGGTGCACTTCTGACCTAAGCATACATGCACACCATTTATTTTCAGGTCCCCTTTGTTAGAATAAATAGATGAATTTTTCCTCAAGTAGAGACTTTAAAAGCAGATACAAGTGGCTTTCCTGGGGAGGGAAAACAGTCCCAGGGAAGCAGAGGAAAATGGAGTCTAGATGTGTTTGACACCTTGTTGCACTGTTTCTTCCCCAGTGACTGTGAAGCATGTGCCACACCCCCTCTGGAGATGGTGCCAGGTGACCTGGACCGTGGTGACACAGCATAGCACAATGATACACCGTGGCATTCACAGAATCACAGAATCACAGGATGGTTGGGGACAGAAATAGTCTCTGGCGGGGGGAGGGGGGGATCAACTGATATAACTCCCCTGTTGAAACAGGGCCACCTAGAGCCGGTCATCCTGGACTGCATCCCAAAATGTTTCAAATACTTCCAAGGATGGAGACTCCATAACTTCCTTGGGTAATCTCTTCCAGAGTTCAGTCATCCTCACAGTAAAAAAAAAAAAAAATTTTTTTTTTTTTCTTCTTTTTTTCATGCTCATAGGAGAACACAGATAAAACCCCTGGTGTTCATAAGGGATCTCCTGGTTTTCAGTTTGTGCCCGTTACCCCTTGGGACATTCTGTCTGGAGTCATATAGTAAATTAGTATATGTAAAGTCAATGCATATTCAGCCTGCATATTTTTGGTGAAAGAAGGTGAAATTTGCTGCTTTCTTCCTTATGCTTGGATTCTGGTTCAGTTTGTCATTGTGGTTCACTTCTACTTTCCTCCTTTCCTTCTCAGGGTGCAGTTTGTAGTTGCGGTCGTCACCTCTAAGCATGCAGGTCACCTACAGCCCCCTCTGGAACAGCTCTTTTATGACCAAGAGGTTTTCTAACACACATGAGATGCTCCTTGTGAGAGCTACAACACAGCATTGTATTCCAAACTGCTCCTTTAATATACTGACTCCTATTTTATCCTCGCTCCTTCACTATTGTCTACTCTTCTTGCAGTCCTAGTCTCCTGCACTTCCCTCAGACCTCTTCTTCTTTTCTGACATTTTGTAATAGAAGACTGTTTAGCCATGTAACTGCTGTTTAGCATGGACAATTGGAGGAACTGCCTGCAGAAGACACATTTCAGACTGCTTCTCCATGTCCATGAAGCCAGTAAGGCTTTAGACTGGAAACATAGTTATTTTCTTTCTGCCTCACTGAGGAGTGCATGGCTGGGAGAAAAAAGATGGGAGAGGGTTTGGTGTACTTGGTTATAGACACCAGGGCAGAGCTGAAAGCTTGGACCACAATCACAGGTGTGCCAGAATGGAAAGGTAGCTTGGATCAAGGATATAGGTCTGGTCAAATATCTTCAGTGTGGCAGCTCTTCTGAAACATTTCATCACTACATCATTCCTCATCATCTATTCCAGGGCCACAGGAGGAAGGACGAGTTACACTCTTCAAGTGTAAAGGCCTTTTTTGATTCAGGACAGTGTGAATGCACATAGGCTGCTAAAGCAGAAACATCAACAGTTATTTAAAAATGAAGGACCTTTCTTCCAGAAAAGGCTAAATAACTGATTTCCTTCATGCATGATCTTTCCAGAATTATTCATTTTTGTAATAAAAACCAGCTACACTTCTGAGAAAGAAACAGTCTTACACAATGGCAAAGAAAGGACACTTTTACTGTTTGTTGAACATTAATTTTACCTGAAATAAAAAGTAATGGATAACCCAGGTTAAAAAAAAACATGTAAGAATGTCTGTATTTGAGCTGCTTTGAAGGTAATCAACACCCAGTTTTTGCTCTCACTTGGTAAGAAAAGCTCCTTTAATACCTTCTGCCAACTCTGTTGAAAGTTTGGCTTCTCTTCTGAAGAGATTCAGGAGTCCAGGCAAAATCCTTCTTACTTTGCAACTTTGGGCTCTATTTGTTTTGGATATGATGGTTAGTGGGTTTGATTCACTAATTTGACTTTATTAAGGGGCTGTACAAGGCATCCCACAAAGAACAGCCTGCAAGATAGGCTGTTCCAGGTTCAGGGGACCTACACAAACGAACCTACCATAATGCAACAAAATCAGGGCTTGTAAAAAAAATAAATTGATCTAAGCCAAGGGTAAATCAGTTCATTTTATTCCTCACAGTCCTCTCAGGCAGAATATGAAGGCAATTGACAGACAAGACTAGCTACAGTCGGAAACCTAGGGATACCTTCAGTCCCCATTTTCTTTAGTTTTTCTTCTTTGTAGGCAGTTTTAGGCCAGTACTTTTTAGTCCTTTTTGTGTAGAGCAACTAAATAGTTCTGTTCTTGTCCCATAAACTGTATGTGACAGTGCCTGCTAAAGGAAACCTGTTCTGTATCCATTTAAAATAAGAAAATATATCCACAATATATTTACACTGTGTAAGATCCTACTTTGTTTTTGGTCCCCCTGCCTTCTAAGCAAATAGATCTAACCACTTGTTGTATAACCATAAACACACACAATTTATGCACAATTTAATTATTTCTGAAGGTTTAAATAATTTTTCCCACCAATTTTACAGGTAAATTCAACTTCTGTGTGAATGGAAACCACTCCACTTACTACAGTCAAGTGGAGTTGACATCTATGTTACACTTCAGCTCATCTCTGTTATGCTTACAAAGTAAAAACAAGGATTATCAAAAGAATTGATCTTTTTTCTCTTATGTTTTAATTTAAAATGCTTTAAACATTTTAAAGCATAAACATACTGCATTTGCTTTTGTTTGACTTGGTGGGGGGGAGACAGAATTACCCGTTTAACTTCAAATAAATAAGTCTTTTCAGAAGGGAAAGCTTAGTTTCACTTCTTGCTTTGAATTTAAAAGTGCTTTCAAATTTTCCTGTGTGAATGATCTAAACTCTTTGACTTGCAGCTGGGGTTCCCTCAACCCCTGGTGGCAGAGGAAGGGGAAATTTCACATCAGATGAAATCTTTGAACCCCTCTGGGCTCTGCCCACCCGTGGTTGCAGTGGGCTCTGTGAGTGAGGTGGCTCTGTGCCCGTGGGAAGGAATAGAGCAGAGTGCCAGACACATGCACTTAGTGACCATTGAAGCCAAAACTCCCTCTCTGGCCATATTCAAATAAACCTTGGTGCCAAATCTTTCTGAGCACAAAGCCATTGGACTGAGCAGAGAAATGTGAAGTGTTCACTGCAATTGACAGAGACAATATGAAATACTTTGTAGCATATTAATATTTAATCAAGCATTTAAAAGAAAACCAGACTGTTGACTCAGAGTGAGCTGGTGAAGTGACCCATGGACTTAAAATGAGATTACTTTTTATTCTCTGTTCTTGCCATCACCCAGCAGCAAGCAGGCACTAACCCTTTCCTTGAGCTTCCTGCTGCTTCCAGAAACAGGTAAGCTATGGTAACAAGAGTTACCAGAGGCTGCTCCTTAGTGGTAACTCCTGATTTGTCCTCTACCTGGAAATGCATCTCCAGGAAATGCATCTCCAGGAATTAGACAGTTCATTCATTATTCTTTCATATTACCCCGGGCCCCTTTCTACTGGTGGAGCTCTAGCAGCAAGAAGACAAGGTTGATCTGGGGTAGGCTGCAGAGCCTGGTCATTCACTTATGCTGTCAGTAAATGAAAAAAGCTACAAATCAAGCTATACTGCTGCACAACATCAGTCTGAGCAAGACCAGGCACCCACTGAAATTTCTGTTCTGAATGTCAGAGAAATTCACAAGAAAAGAGGAACTCAAACAGGGTTCACAGAATATTTGCAGAGACCGGTCTGAAACCAGACACATTAGCATAACCCAGAAAGTTTTTGGATAATCAGGTGTCTGTCTCTGTGGACTCAAAATTCCCCTCTGGCACAACTAGCCAATGTTTGCTTGGGAGGTAGAAGTGAAAAGCCAGTGGATCTGAAATCTGAGCTTCCACAAGAATTTCTCTGGTCAGTCGCAGCGTTGCCTTCGGGGGATGAGAAGGCTGCGAGGCAGGATGTCGGCTGCTGGGCTGGCTCCCAGTGCCTGCGGTTATCGCTCGGGTAATCCCGCATGGTATAGCTGAGCTAAAACTAAGTTGTATCCATTTCTTCTCAGCCCATCTTTCCAGAAGCAAGGAGATTTTCTTACTCTGAATAAACACCAAAATAGTATTTTTTCCTTATAATTCTTCGTCTGAACACTGTAGCTGAAAATATTTCCTTTTGTAGCAATGACTGTGCTGGCAATAATTGCACTGGCAGTGGTGCAGTGACTCTTTTTACTTGCCTGTGGAAACTTAATTTTTCAGTAGTCCTTCTTCTAAAACATTTACAAATCCCACAGAAACAAGTAAGCCTTGGACATGTGAAAAATTCCAGGCATAAACCTTAAATCATAATTTAAAAGAAATATAAAAAGTAAGACACATTTTTATGCCTGATGTGGGCCTGAGGATTGCCTTTTACTTTTGAGAATAAACTGTGCACCAGAAGCTATGATAAATCATACATAAATAAATCCATACCATAATTCAGATGCCAGAATTCAGAAAGGGCAGTTCTAAAATGTTCATTTAAAGAAGGGTTTTCTCATCCATTTCAGGTTTTACTCAGAGAATGGAGTACTACAGAGTGTTCAGAGTCTGGTGGAGAGGAAGGAGAGGAATACTTTTTTCATGGATTGGAATAAAAGCAGAGTTAGATGTCCTGCAATTTAAAATTCAACACTGAATTTGTATTCCCTAGGCACAACACAGTGAACCTGAATAAAACAAATTCATGCCAATCAGCTAAAGCCATGTATGACAAATGAGTCTAACCTCACTCTTACAGTATGACTTCATTCATAAGAAACATAAAACTGTCTTTTCCTCATTCTTGCTTTCTCATTTCTATTGCTTTCTTCTTGCCTGAATAATGCTACTGTCCTTACTCTTCATATCAAGGCTCAGTATTGAATTAGTGAGTCAGCATCCTTTCCCACAAGATTCAGTACTTGGGATTTTTCAGGGAAACACTGCCAGCTTGTTATGTCTCAATGGGAATTTTTTTGGAAAACACCTTACATTTGGAACATCAAAAACAACCGTTGAGCATTAGGTAGATGATGGCCAAGGACCCATTATCTTCCCAAAGGATACCTTACCAAGAAGGTAGTAAATTGCCCAGGAGGTGGGGAAATTACTCCAAGCCCTCCTCCAGAGTTGGCAAGCAGCTCCCTTCAGGCATCTCTGGATTGAACATTAACTTAGTCTAGAGAGAGTGAAAAATATCTCCAGGGCTGAATTTCAAACTCAGCATTCTCCTACAGAGAAAGAAGAGAAATGGCTATCAAAGAACTGTAGTTTCTTTATTCTTATTATTGTAATTATTTTGATTTCATGTATAAATAGCCAGCTCTGGAAATATACATTTATTTCTACAGTTAAACTTTCTATGGGAATGGTATCTCTGGGGCATGAGAGCAAACCCAGGAAACTGCTGATTAAAAACATACTGTACTGAATGGGCTTGTAGGTATTTTAACCTTAAGCAAGGCTAACCAGGCAACAGGACTGATGCTTTCTTTGTGCGTGTCAGACTTATTGTTGCTTCAGCAAAACTGGAGCATGTGTCTTACATTACCTGCACTGTGGGAGCAATGATGATTCTTCACAGGGATGTATTCTCCTAGCATAAGGGTTTTCCTAGTCATTACCCTACGTATAGTCCAGTCTTTTTGTTTGTCAGAGTCCTTTTACTTTGTACTCTGTGGGTGTTTGAGTTTGTTCTATACCCTTCAGGATTACACTGTGGGATGTTGCAACAACCACCCTCTTATCATCATGTGAGAGGGAGCAGGGACATTTCTGTGGGAATAGGTGCAATTTCTGCACTTCCAAAGCAGCTTGTAAATACAGCATAGCACAGAGCAATAACAAAGTGCTCTGCCATCCTGATCACTGCTGATGGAACCTTTGCAGTAACAAAATATTTTTTGCAGGGTTGGTTATTTAGAGTGCAGTGGCTCCGTGGTTAATTGCTGCACCTTGCAGTCTTAGTATGTACCTTGCAGATTTTCTGCATGGTGACGTGAGGATTACAGCATGGATGAATGGGAGAGGGGTAAAATGCAATGTAAGAACAGAGCCTTTCTCTCTGCTATAGCAGGGAAAAGAATTGCATCAACAAACTAAGCAGCATGAAAGCAGAAAGAGCTGTTATAGGGCTACTGTGTGATTAGAATGGTTTTAAGGGAGCGAGGAAGATGGGACATGAGCAGTCAGACCTGTGTGTTTCACCCAATACTGTTCCTTTTGAAATTAATTTCTTTGTGCATGTAGAAATACTCTGCAATTAGTTTAACTGAAGAGAACACTAAATTAACAATAGTTAACTCAGAGTTTGAATTCATAGAGCTGTACAAAAGGGTTTTAATACTTCCCTGGTTGTGGCTCCTGGACGACACTTTTTGTCCAAGCAGACATATTTTTCTATCCGTTTAATGCAAATGCAGTTCCTGCCTGCCCATTTTTCTATGACTGTTTAATATGCACTCAGCCACTTGTGTGGCTCCATTCCAGGATGGAGGCTGGAGGCTGGTGTGTCCTGCCCTGTCTTCAGGCTGTCAGGGCCCCTTCCCAGCAGTGGTGGGTAGGATCCCCTGAGGCTGGGGAGGAAGAAGTTCGCTCCTGGTGCCACCTCCCTTCTGTGTGTGCTGTTGGACAAGGAGAGGTTTAGTGGCAGGAAAGTGAAGCAATTATCTGCACCCAAAGGAATCACTCAGCTGGATTGCACCCCAAGGGAGAGCCGGGCTATAAGACTGGGCTGTTTCACTAAGACAGTGATGGGGTGGGAAGGCAGGGACCCAATTTCAGCACACAGACCTTTGCAGCAGCTTCTTTGGTGAGACTGAATTCCCTTGTGCTGCGTTTAAATTGTCAAGTCCATGGAGGGTACAAAGAGAGCCTGGGAGCATCAGTGGGTCATCAGTTCTACAGCTGGGTATTGAACTGCTTTGATGCTGCCATTGTTTGCCTGTGAGCATCCTCTGTCCACATAACATCACCCTAATACTGCTGTGGGGTCTTTGTCAATAACTGCCAAAGAAATCTCTTATTTTCTGAGTACTTGGCTTTTGTGTTTGTTTCAAGAGACAAAGTCTGGTTTTGAGGCACAAAGTGCAAAATTTTTCTGCATCATTCCTCTGTCTTCTTGAGGTTTCAACATGTCAGTTTTCTCAGACTTTCAAAAACACTTCTACAGTAACTTCCCGCTCCTTGTATCCCTGTGTTGGGTCCCAACCCACGTGGCGTCAAACCAAACTACTTCTCTCTAGCTCCCGAGACTGGAATAGCCCAGTTTCCCCATGGCTCCACCAGCCTGCCAGCCACTCTCAGTTTGTTTTGCTGCAATCCAAAAAACACACCCTACTTTGAGCATTGACACATCTCCCAAGTGTGGACACCCTTCCGAAAAATGTGAGCCTATGTTAGTCTTCCCTAACTGTAGCCAGGAGAAAGAGGCCTCTGCAAAACTGCTGGTGTTTAAGCACCTTGGTCTTTGATGTCTCAGTCTCCCCTTCAAAGAATGCAAAGACCTGATCTACCTCGTACTGACACTGAATTTCCATTGTATTAAATGGAATTAATCATCCTTTAGGATGTGTCATTTCACTCATCTAAAGTGCCATAGACAGAGCTGTAGTACGCCCCAAATACCAAACCATCGATACAGTCAATAGACAGAAATTTTGTTTTGTCTGCTGACGAAGTTCTGAGTATCCAGAACGATATATATCCTACTTGCCAGAAAATGTATTCATTTATTTAAAAGAGAATGAAGACTTTCCTTCTTAGATAAAGAAATAAAGGAGAAAAATATTCTCCAGAAAGTTCTGTCTTCACCATTATTGAACCACACCCTGTCTTCTTCATAGAAGAAATATTGCCAAAGCCACAGACTTTCATCATGTGGTTCCTTTTAAATAACCTCCTAGGTACTAAAGGTCAGGATGATTTTAAAAAAATAGCCTGGTAGTATGAAAGAACTTTTTTTAAATGCAAAAAGACAAACAGAAGAATCCTACGCAAACTTGCCATAAATACAAGGGATGAAGATGATGATCAGTGGAATAAATTACGTTCACATTGTGTTCATCTGCTTTATTTTGTCTCAAGTTTTGTTCAGTTCAAAAGTCTAATATAAAAATAGAATTATTCAATTGATTGCAATTCTGCATCCATTCTTATAATCCTTTCCCACAGATTTGTCCTTGAACTCTTCTGGGAGTAGTTGCACAGTGACCACAGTCTCAGCTTTGTACATATTTTTTGTGTCCTCACTACTGAGCTTATTGCCAATATTGCTTCGTCATCTAAGGTAAAGGAAGAAAAATGAAAAACTTTTTGTTTTCAGTTATTTTTGTCCAATTTTTGTTTCTCCATGTTATTTCAACAAAGAAATATTTTGAAGGGTGGGCCTTTCCCATGTTTGACATTTGTCCAAAATTGAATAGTTTCCGATAGTCTGCAGAAATTACTGGTACCTTTTTCTATAAATATTTGCTTATTTCTGAGCCATGGTTTTAAATTACTTTAAGGTTGACAGTTTGGGCACTTTGAAGGCGATTCATGAACAAACCAGACACCTCTGCCTTGAGGTGTCTGACCCATATCAGGACAGGCAGGGTGGGTGTCTCAGGGTGCTGAAGGGATAAGTGGTGTTCCTGGTGTAAGGTGTGTGTGAGTCTGTGTGTGGTGTTCGGTTTCGGTGTTGTGCCCATTCCCAGCCACCACTTTCAAATGCCATTATTCAGTTCTCTACACTTTTAAAAAGCTATCCAATACCTGGCTTTAAAAACATTAATTCTATAGCAGACTATACTAGTGATTTTTACCCTAAGAGCATTCCTGGGCCATGGTCAGGGACCAGGTCAGGGTCTAGTGTGCTTGGTGATGTGCAGAGCTTAAAAAAATATTATTGCAGAACTTAGTGTCTAGTTTCTTCGTTAATTTCCCCCATACTCCAAAGCATTTTCTGGGACTTAAAATACTGCCTTGATGGAGGACAAGTGCATATAAAAACCATTTAAAAAGCAGGGTTGTTAAAGATTTTGGAATCATAAGGCTGTGCTTTAAACCTATGGTATTTTTTGATAGCCCAGGGTTGTTTCCATGCTTTGAGAGCAGAGCTGGAAATGACAGCTAAAGAACCTGCCTTAAAGCCCATCTCACGGTCTCCCTCAAATATTCCCAAAACTGCTTCCTTTCTCTGAGTGAAGGGGAGGCAGACAGGACAGGACAGGACAGGACAGGACAGGACAATCCCTGCTCCTGTCTGGCGCAGCAGAGACAGCACACTTCTCTTGCTTCCTTATTCCTCTACTCTTTTCCATCCCAAGGCAAGGCCGGCCTCACCTCTGGCCAGAGGATGGCAAAACATTTGCTTCCTGAGCCTGGTCAGCAGCCAGGCTGGGAGGAGAGCAGGCACTGTAATCCTGGCAGGTCAGCGCACCCTGAGCACAAAATCCCTCTTCAAGTCACCCCCAAGGCCCAGCTCTGGTTGTTTGTCCCCAGCCCTCATACCTCACATTTTCCTCCCCACAGCAGCATTTCCTCCAAGCCAGGGACACAGGGACCCCTCTCCTACCTGATGCCCATTGCACACCTTCCTCCTGCAGCCTTCCTTATAAAACAAGCTACCACCCCCAAACCCACATTTTTTCCAAGCTTTCCTCCCACTTTCTGTTTGCCTCACCCTCTCCCTCATTATCCTGGGTCTTGCTTTTGTTTGTCTTGGCTATTTTGGGCTGGAGGCTCTTTGGGGAAGGAATACAGTTTAAATGTCTCCTGCTCAGGATGTGTTCAAGTCATTTCAGCTGAGTGAAGCTGAATTCATAAATGAGGCACAAACTCGCTGAGAAGTGTCTACCTGAGCATGGGCAACTGATTAACTGAATCAGCTTTTAGAGGTATAATTAATTAAGCATGTGTAACTTTGTGTTTAGGGGGAAAAAATTCTATTTTGAAGGCACAGGTTATAGTTCAATGTTAAATTTTCCCAGGAAATCCAGTCTGGGCCATACTCCCCTGTAGTGAAGCATAGCATGTTCACATGGTAGTTACAGCTTAAACTGTAGGCTCTGGCTCCAAGCACCTTCTTCACTATTGCCATTCCTGAGGAACCACAAACACTGCATTGTTTACAATGAGAGTTACATATAACTACTTGAAAAATGGAAGTATAGATGTATAAAATAAAACTCATGTACTAAGAAGCAACCGTGCTTTTCTCTAGAGGGCTTTATCTCTGTAATAAATTTTTAAATTATAGTGCTACTTGATACTGGAACTCTACTATCAATTTCAAAATTGTTGTATATGTAGAAAGGATTAAGATGATATTGTTTACAAGTTGTGTGTGATCTTAATTTTGTTGCCAGTAGGATCATTATTCTCACTTTAACACCTAGAACACCCCAAACCTCCACACCTGTCAGAGTCATGGAAACATCTGGTATCTGTTTTGCAAATTTGAGAGTCTGTTGCTATAATCTTTTAATTACATAAAAAACCACTTTCTGTTGTGCAAGTATGTAAATTATCCCAAATGAATCAACACAAAACTAGGAATTTTTTCATGTTCAGCACCATTTCTCAGTTACACCAATAAATGAGATGCAATAGTATGTGAAATTTAAAAGGGAGTTTATTCCTTTTGATAAAAAAGTGATGTGAGAATTCAGTGAAAAATGAATCCCAAGTATTTTAAATCAGTGTATCCCATTTGTATTTGCTATGTGGAGAGAAATTCTGATGAACACCTATCCTATCAACCAGAAATCTCTTTCTCATTCTTTGCTTAAGATCCTCATATCTATAATAGAAGAGTATTTGTCATACAAGGCTAAATGCTTATGGATTTCCTTTCCATACACAATGGAAAATAATATGTTGACTATTCAAGCTCTGTTCACATGGTTTAAAGAAAAAAACCCATGAGAACAGTCTTTCTCTGAAGTCATCAAAGCCTTTGTCTTGTATTGTGAATGACCACTGATCCTTAAAATTGTGAGCTTTTGATAATGACACTCGTCCATTCTCTGTTCTGCTTTTATGGGGCTCAGGGCTTTGTAGGTGCCTCATTCTGTAGCAGAGGGAAATGGTAAATGACAATTTTTTTATATGACCTCTCTGTACTCCCTTTAAACACAGTGGCAATATGTGAGGCTTTCCAAGCCTGTCAGGCCCATGCATCATCTTTCCTCCATGAAATTACAAGCTGTGGTTAGGGCAGAGGTTGTGAACTCTCCAAGAACATCACTGGGCCAAGAGCGGTGCTGGGCCAAATGTGTCTATGGAGCTGTAATTGGTTGTATAACAACCACCTGGGCCTTTTAGACTGGAACCATTAAGACTTTTGTAGCTTCTTCTACACCTTTGCAGTGACTATGAAAATCCAGTGCTAATCAATATTTACTTGGTTCACACATTAACTACTAGACTACTAGCAGAGACCCAAGCCCAAGATAAAGTGCAAAATCCACATAGTCTGTCTTTGTAATTAGTTCCTAGTTTAGAATCAAGAGTAAAACACCAGTCAAAAACTAAACTGAAAAATTTAATTGCTTTATAAAATAAGATTATGAAATTCTATATAAAAATCCAGCTTCTTAAATATGGTACATTCACTTCCTCACAGAATATTTAAATATTCAGGTCACTTGAGCTATATTTTCACCGTATTTGAGTTAAAATCATTGGATAAATTAAAACATCCTTGCCAAAAGATACCACAACTTATACAAATAATACTAAGCAATAATACATTTTTTAAATACAAAATGTAAAGAAATTAATAACTCTTATGGCATGCTACAAAATTTTGCCAGAAAAATATATGGAATCATATTTGTTTAACTAGAAAATATACAGTGTGCTTTCCAATTCTCTTCCTAAAATTCAGTCTCATATCCATTTAACTTAATAAATATGTACAACAAAAATGTTTATTCCTTGAAGAATATAAATAGCAAATACTGGAGTAGAGCTTGGTCTGGAATTCCTTTCTCATCTAGTGACTATAGTGGGACTTTTCAACTCTGAATGTGCAAAAATGCAGAATCAGGCCCTTAGTGTTACCATCGGGTTAATAGCTTTTACAAAAGTGATTTTTATTAAAGAAAAAAAAAAACAGCAAAAAACCCTTCAAAACCACTGCAGGAGACTTAGAACTATTCCAGTCAGGCATTTCTATAAATAGTAAATCAAAATGTAGCGAAATAACGTTCCAGTTTAATTACTGCTGGCAGTAATTAGGGAAAGAATAGTCAGTGGAGAAAGAAACATATCTTGAGTTAGACACATCTTACTTTCACAGATTTAAGTTGGTTCCCTACCATTTCTAAAAAGAGTTTCTGGTATAATCTATACATTGTAAATCTGTGAAGAAACTTTATCACCTTCTTCAGGCTTTGGATGGTTCGTTTTGGAAAGTGGTACATTTTCAAGTGCTTCAGTCCATACATTAAACCTTTAATGGTGTCTTGGTCACCATTCTTTATTCTCCACAGATTGAGAAGCTTCAGAACTTGCTCTGTGGGTTGACATAGTTTCATTGTGCGCTCAACATCTTCTTTTCCCACTTTCTTGCCTGGCAAGCTTGCCATCAGCGTGTTGAGATGTTCAAAGGTGAGGTTCAGGTGGCCAACATGCTTTAAGACACTGTTTTCGCAAAGATCGATATCTATAGAAAGCAGAAAGAGAAGAGAGGTAAGTACAGCACATTACCACTTTCCTGTGGCCTTCAAAAAACCTTCCAAACTTTCAAGCTGAATTTGCTTTCCAAATCTCTTTGCTTCAAATAATTCTCTCATCTTTGCTTACTTGGGCCCATCTATCCTGTAAAATGTTTTGTGTATGTGATAGGACTCCTAGTATTTGCTTCTAGTGAATGAAAATTTAGCTCATTCTCTTCAGAAATACCTAGGCAAACTTTGTTAAAATAGCAATTTTGAAGTACTCTAGACACTTAATAGACTGACATAAGCATATATACTAAATAGCAGAGGGGTAAAAAAAACATTTCTGCAGCATTTTTCAAATTTATTCTGATGAGTGGACAAAATGTCATTGGCATTTGAATGTGGTGGTTTTTGATGGTGGTTTACATGAAAAGAGTTGGCCTTACTGCTGTAAAAAACCTTATTATTAATACTGCAGCACTATTTCATCTTTGAAACGTGTCTTGGTAGATTCAGCACAAACAAAGCCGAATCAAATGAACAAATGAATCAGCATGACAAAGAGGTACCAGAAGGGAAAAAGAAGGGAAAGCGTGTCTATGTATTCCTCACTCCCATGTGCCCCCACCCTGTGGATAAATGTCCCAGTCCAAAATATCAACCTCTGCTTTATAGAAGACAAATTGCACTCTCAGCTGCAGGGAACCAGCTCCCTCTAACCTCAGTTGCTCAGATATTACAGTGGGAAACACTTTGCTCACTTGATCAAAATTCTTTGTATGTTGTGCAGTTCTCAAAAGGGGACCTTAGTCATGGCACAACACATGCTCCAAAGTGGGCAACAAGTCTGGGAATAATTAAGTTCTTGACTGATCTGGAGAAGTGGAATTCTGTTCCTGCTTCATTTCAACTTCTCTATGCTTACTTCATCGATGTATCTCAGTGAAGGCTTGCAGGCCCTTCTCCAAGCACAACACATCCCCAGGGGGTATTTGAGCCAAGCAATTTTTTAAGTGCCATTCAGAAGGGTTTTTATAATGCATATGCTATCACAATAAAATACCTTGGATAATCTTCTTGACCATATCCTGTTCTTTGTTTTGCTGCTTCCATAGTTTCAAAAGATGGAAGGTCTGCTCTTGAGGGCTGTGCCTTTGTTTAATCCTTTCAATATTTTCTGTGCTAACCTTTGTCCCAGGCAAGCTGTCTGCTAGTATGTTCAGCCAGTTTGGTGTGACATGAGTAGGAACAGCAAACCTGAACATAGCCTCCTCACACAGGGTTACATCTGAAATGAGAAAGAGAAGATATCAATTGTTCTGATCTCTTACCTTAACCGTCTCAGAAAAAAAAAAAGAGCAAAAAACAACAACAACCTAGCAGCAAGAATGATAAGAAAAAGTATTTTAAAAACAGACTAAGAAGTTGTCTTTGTAGTGCTGTTTCTCTTTGTGCTTGAGTTCTTTTTGGTCTGAGCTGCAATAATTAAAATTCTGCTATGGCCATCACCAAAGCGGGCAAACAGCTAACAAGCTAGGTATTTTTATCCCGGATTTTGGAAAATAATTTTAATATAACTAAAGGTACATTTTCAGAGCACTCTTCTTTAATATGATACGCACCTATTCCACATTTTTGAGGTGTCGTATCTGTGTTTTCCTGACAGATGTTGTCACGAAACTCATTTCCTTTCAAAGCTATTTTGAAACCCAGGGCACTACAGTTTGTGTGCTTCAGACAGGCTGCTTTGGAGGAGGTTTCATTTGAGAAAAATCCCTCTGGACATCTCTCACATACAGTGTCACTCTCAGGGGTACCTGTGGAAACAGGAAAACAATGCATCCAATTACATATGACCTCAGCTGTGGGGAAAAAAAAAAATTAAAAAGAAAACAGGAAGCAAAAAACATTCCTCTCGAAACTGTCATGCTTCTGCTTTTCATGTTTGTGATCTATTAAGGAATCACTTTGGAAGAAAAAGAGACAGAAGATGCCATAGGAGAAGGATGTTCCTGCTGATATAGTACAGTAAATAGTACTCTTAAATATGCTTGTTACCAAGTTTAAAAGCAGTGATTACTGATTAAATCAGTAATTTAGTAAAGTAAAATCTTTAAAACCTTGATTACTCAAGTCTTTTCAGACATTACACTATGTCTGATCTTCATCCTTCAACTATACAAATATTCTGTAAAGTAAATAAGTGGGAAAAAAATATGTTCTGAATTTCACTCTGCAATAACTGCCCAGAACCTTACTTGAATGGGTTACTTCAGTTCTAGATAAAAATACAATCCAACTCAATATCAGCTAAAGACAACAATTTTGTAATTCGTTTTGGGGCCTGAAAAAAGCATTATTAAAAGCAAAAAAGCGGTGTCCAATATTAAAAAAAATATTTAATAGACATACATGTTCTGCTTGGTGATTTATAATGCATAGTTTTACTTCTACTACTACTTACTTTATTTACAGAATTAAATATATGGTTCAACAACAAAGTGACAACATATGGTTCTAGCACATTTACAAAGAGTAAGAAAATGAATCCATGAAATCTGAAACTATGCAGTCTAACCACCAGTGGCAGGAAAGTAACAGCACCAATAACTGCTGTATACTCACTCCTAATTCATCCTTATTCATCCAACATTTAACAAGTGCCTGAAGTCTGGTATCTAATACTGCATTATTGAACATGAACTTAAGCACATGCTTAAAAATTATTTTTAAAAATTGGAAACTATATTTGAATAAGAAAATGCCTCCATCTAGTGTATTTTTTAAGTATTTACATGTGGATGTTTATTTCCCTGTCAGCTTTTTAGTAATCTTTTCTTTATTTTGGGAAATTCTTAGAGAAAAAGACTACGCATCTCAAGTTTTCAATCAGCTGTGAAATCAAGAAGAGTGCTTGCAGACAACCTGACGTAGCACTTCATCAGACAACGAGTGAAAACGAAGGAGTCTATAGTTGGCAGGGACCCTGTATGTGCCAGCCCCCTCCCAAAGCCGGTGCTTTCTGCAGCCCCAGCACTGCCCCTGCGCACTGAGCGCTGCCCGCAGCTCTGGGCTGGACACAGCTGCGGGCAGCACCTGCACCGCGCGGGCAGCGATTAGCTGGCCTGAGACAGCTGCATTTCAGCAACTTTCCCTGCCGCAGACAGGCTGCTCTTGTGTTCTGGCAGCAAGGAAGCGGAAGTCTTCCTGCAAATGGTGCGTCGCTCTGCTCAGAGTTTGCTGCATAATCTTTGCTGCACAAAGGAGGAATATACCGCGTAATCCATCAGTGTTCTCAGGACCGAGCATAAAGTCACCTGCTCTGCCAGCTTCTTCACTGTTTATTTCGCCGCTCTTGTTAAGGGCACGAATTGCCGCTGTCTGCCTGCCCTTCTGGCACTCCCTCCAACCCTCCTGGAATCCCCCATTCTTCCCAGGGAAACGGCAGCCGCCACCGGGGAGACAGAGCTGCCTCGCAGCAGCGCTGCTTTCCCACTACAATGCTGCTATAAACCCTGCCTCATACAGAGCTGGCCGCGGCAGAAAGAAACAAAGCCTTAATCTTCACTCACAAAAAGGGGCTACAAAGGAAGGTGATATCCCAGTGTAATCTTGAGCAATGGGCACCAGGGAAACGGATTTCTAATGCTTTAAGCCTTCAATGAGGCACTGGACCACACCATCTCCCTTTGTGGGAGTGGAATCATATTTTTCTGTTCTTAGGTTTTCTTTCACTTGAATGTGCATCATTACAAAGTTCAAGGCTATCATATGGCAAAAAGCAGTAACACAGTTACTTACTTATTACTTACAAATAAGCAGTACATGCTTATTAAACTCTTAGTCGCCTCACCTTAAAAAGCGGTATTGACACAGGGGGATGCAATTATTTTTACAATGTTTTCATTCCTTTTTTGAGGTCTGCTTGGGTTTAGCTGGTTCAATCTGATGGTCTTTTGGAAACTAACTTTTCAAGATGTTACAAAATTCAACATTTTATCTTCTTTAAAAGTTTGCTTAATTCTGATCTGAGGGATTGAAATTTGCCATATTTCACTGTGCTCAGAGGGGTGCAGCATGCTGGTTTCTCAGACAATTTATACTTTCACCTCCCAAAGTCTTTCTGAGGATTTTGTTTCTGGTCCCTTTTGACTTACTGCTGAGATACAGTGGAACCTCATTAACCCAAACCCCTGGGTATAATAGTTTAGGTTAATGAAGGTTTACAATATGGAGATGTGGTAACTGCCAGGTGGAAATGCTTAACAGTGGAAGGGCATCAGGGTAAAGCTTCATCAACCAATTACTCAAGGACTAGTGAACAGCTACAGCAGTGACATTTCTCCTTCTGCCACAGTTGCTCTCCACTGAGAGGTTCATAACCCAGAAAGGACTCCCAGCCTGTCATTCAGCTCAGCACTAAAATGCACAGGTCAGCCCTAGTGTTTCTCACTGCAGGTACATCATTCCTAGGGAAATCATTCTGCCAGCAGGTGTCTGAGACACTTTGATTTTCTGCATTTCCTTCCTTAGTGCTCTTCTCCAGGCAGTTATCAAGCTCTGGTACAATGACAGTTTACAATTCTTTCAGGTTGTGTTAAATACTGCAGCTAAACTGGGCCACAGCATTTGCCAAATAATTAATGATGTATTTGGTTTTGAGGGAAGAACAAATTATTGGTTTAACAACTTATGTTGTCTTAAATGAAGAATACACTCCACTGAAAAGTGCTGCTCTGCTCTATATTCCCACCAGACTTTCAGCACTATGCCAGCCTGCTTGACAAAGAAATGGTTGTTTGCTTGATAATAGTAACAGTTTCCCTAAGAAAGGAAAATTCCACTTAGGATGCTGATAATTAATTATTACCACATATTGCAGTGACACTAGAGCTATATTAATGTTGTTATAATTATATACTTGGTGTCAAACATGTAGCGCTCCTGGTGTTTGTCAAGATATACAGTTGCTTGAAACAGCAGATTTCAAAATGAAAACCATTATTATTTATCACACACACAAATACTACATTCCAGATAATGTTCCTTTAAAAGAGGCAATCCATCATGTTTCTCATTAGAGTGCAATTTGCTACATTTGCTACTGCCATTAAGTTATATATTACAGCAGGAGCAGGGTATTCCACTGAGAACCTTCCTTTGGCTACAGTCCAAATGATGCAGATTAGAACAAGTTCAATTGGCTTTACAATTTACTGTCCTGCAATTTAGTCTGGACAAGCCTCTGTCCTAGTCTTGTAACTGCCACAAGTCGTGGACGTGCTGCAGAGCTCTGATTACGTCTGTGCCTATGGAGGAGCGGGACCCACCTGCCTGGGCAACCCCGGAGCCGGGCGGACACTCCGTGTGCCTCAAGCAGAACTCGAGCTCCAGGTACCTGCCCGGGACGCACTCGCAGACGCGGTTCTGCGTGCTGGAGCACTCCTGCCTGACGAACTGCAGCTCCTTGCAGACGGTGCTGCAGTACTGGCACTCCTCATTGCTGTTCCACTCGTCGGCGTAGTACTGAGCCGGGCACGGAGCGCACTGCGTCGGGCTGCTGGCGCTGCAGTGCCGCTTCACGTAGCTCCCGGGAGGACACTGGTCACACAGCAGCTGGCGAGATGTCCCTGGGTCGTAATGGAGATACTTGGGGGGAGAGTCATCCTGGAAGGTCCACTTGACAGAAATGTCCAAGAGCTAGCAAGAGGAAAATAAAACATCACTTCCTTTTAGTTCCGGGGAGCACCGTGATCACAAGGAAACCTGCACTTCTATGAATTTAAGAGTCTACTCATGTCACTCATTTTCAAACAAATATTTGCACTAGAAATTTCTGAGATACCGGCAAGCTTCCAGACTCTCCCATGTCTATCTTAGAATGGGAAAGTTTTAGGATCTCATCTAGCAAATCTTCCCCACCTAAGTGATTCCTTCCATAGATGTAGATACTATTCTTCTCTGATTTACACTCTTTTAATATCACTGGGCAATGACCTTTTACTGCCTGGCAACCGAGAATTTGTCCAATGCACAGCAAAGGTGGGGATTATGCACCTTTGTATTCTTAAGCATTGACTACTTTAGATGCAAAAGAAATTTTGCCTGAGCATATGAATATGACCAGTGTAGTGCACCAGCACCACAGATACCCTTGAAGGTCATTCCTTACACTATTTCTCTTACACTATTTTTTACAGAAATTAATGGCTAGAACAATAGAGGTTACTTTTTAATGCCTTCCATTCAATTTTGCACTGATATGCAGAAGCATTTGGGATGTAATGTGGTAACTACATCAAAGGAGAAGACACGGCTTGAGACAAAGGTAAAGAATGATGTGGGGTATGAAGAACACATTAAGGACTCAACTGCATGAGCTGGAAGAGACTAGGCCAATGCTTTCATTTCCTACCTACAACCGCATGCTCACAGCTGTTGTGAAAAGCTGGTTCAGTACCAGCACATGCCATGACAGCTAGAGTCCTCCTGCTTCCTTCAACACTCAACTTTGCTGGTTTGACTGGGGATCTGGTGATCTGAGACAGCCTGCCTTGCTGCAGAGACAACCTCCAAATCATTTTGTTCTGGTCTTATAATTGAAAATTTTGTTCTGTGATTCTGTCAGTCTACCACAAAAATAACTCTTGAGAACCATACTGATCCCCACAGGGTCTGCCAACAGCTCACTCTCCTCACTGATAACCCAGCTCTGTCCCAGCACTGTATGCATGGCTGCATGTGCCACTGCTCTTCCAAAACTTATACATTATTTTATAAAGATGAAGTAAACTGGATCTGACTTAAGACATTTTTCAGTGTATCCAATAAAATTATAGATCTGAGTTGTCTTTATTGCAAATTTAATCCTTGTCAGCTAACACAGAGTTGCCAATTCAATTTCAAAAATGTATTTCCTCTTTTCCAAATGTCCCCAAAATATAAGTCGAACTAACTTTTTTTTTTTCCCAAGTCTGTATGTTCTTGAGATGCTTCATTTAAGGGCCTCACTTTTGCCACATCATGGCACTTCTAAAGCCATAGTCTTATTAAGTTTGGAAATGACAATTTAAAACTTTGTCTGCATTAACACAATTCACAGTAATCAACAAGTGATACGAGATGCTTAACTTAGGAACTCATTGCTTAAGCAAGTACTCTTAAATGCATTCTCCTGTTGCACATCTATGAATCCACTTTTCATACAGCTATACTTGGGCTGAGGAATGAAATGCAAAGAGTTTGGATATTCCCTACAGACTCATGTAGCTACCCTTGACTAATAGTACCCTTGACTGATAAGTTATCCGATTTCTAGTGGTGGAGATCTCACTTTTCTTGTGGTCTCAATGGACAATACCTTTCACCGTGAGAAATTCCTTATTAGTTTTTGAAGTTTGATTAGCAACCCCATTTTCTTTAAATGACTGGATTTGTTTTATATGATCTATTTAACAAAGAGGGTGCAGCACATTTTTTAATAGTGAGTGGTTTTACATTGAGGAAAAATGCCCCCACCCTTGGTAAACCTACAGCTATGACTCTAGTAATAAGGAAGTCCTGGTTATCTCATTAATTGTTGATGTGAACGGCGAAGTTTTCTTCTGTGGTTTTAGTTCAGTAATCGATAATACAGCATCCCAGAGTCCAAGACTTGCATGGACACAAACATTCCCTTCACAGAACATATCTGACTACAACATGTGGCACAGGCACTACAAAGATAAGCATCAACCCACACTTCACACAGATATCTGTGGAAACCCAAGACGATTCCCAACAGGGGTGAAAATCTGACACTGTGAAAATTATTAGGGACAGCAATCAGTCATATGAGCAGCAGTCCTTGAGCAGAAACATCAGTATTCCTGCTCTGCAGTGCACAGCTCCCCACAAATCCAGAGCTGTCACTGCAGTAGAATCTGCTCCTCTGGGTTGTGCCTCTACCCGTGGTGACACATTTTCACGTAATGAACAGGTAGGTGAATCATTTCATAACTGTTAACTCTACTCTGCAACATGTAGGTGCAAGAATAACAAGATTTTATCTATTTTCCTTACTCAACTATTTACACTGGAAACCATGTATGAGGCAAATAAAGAGTTTTGCTGCAGGGGATGATTCAGCATTAAAATTAATTAGAATTCAATAATCAGGGTATGAAAGCATAGGGTTTGTAGGGAAAAATGGAGGCATCTGCTCCCTGAAGAACTTACGGCTGTGGGAAACAAGCCAATAAAAATTGAAAACATTTCAACACAATTTGAGAGGAATTGACTTTAAAAATTGAGCAAAACAATACTTGAACCATATGTGTGTGAGACATACTGAGTTTTGTCCTTGGAAGAACCAATAACTATAAACTAATAATGGCAACTAGAATATTATTAATCTCAATGAGCATAACCAAACCCCATAATAATAGGATTAAAAAAATCAGCATCACTAAAAGAACAATCAGTCTTCCCATTTGATTTTTTTTCTTTTTGCTTTTAAAAGAAAAGCACATCACACTTGTTTTCCCTTTTTCCCAGGAACACACATTACGTAGCTGCAGTAATCCATTGATCAGTGGCTGAGCCACATGTATGCAGGAACTAACTATTTTATTTAGTAAAATATTATGACAAAAAGATCCTTCAAACTAAAGATATGCAATGAATATCTCAGATTTTTACCAGAGCATTTTATACATCATTTTCAACACAGAGCTAGATCACCATTACTACTGTTTGACTACTATGGGCCTTTTGGCACAGGCAGCTGTGCAACTCACTGCCATAGGAGATTGCAAACAGTCGAGTTCAAGATGTTACCTGACATAGTAATGGATGAAAACAATAAAGGACTATTAAACATCAACATCACCTTTTGATCAAGAAATCCCAAATCAAAAATTGAATTCACAAAAATAGTGATATTGCTCGTTCTTTTTCTTCCATCTCTTCTATGCATCAGATATCAACCACAGCATAGACAGCATATGGGTCTTTTTAAGGCATTTTTTCTGGATTTTTTTTTTAGACCAAATATAGCCATCAGAATGTTGCTAAGTACATTTATAGACCTCAATCCCCAATACCACACTTCATAAGACTACTGTAGGTTACTTGATAATACTTAAGAAAAAAAAGATCTGCAAGATTGTTTTCTATGCAGTCCAAACACACATAGCACAACTAAGTATTCTGAATATTGATATGCAACCTGAAAATCAGAAGTTATCTTTAGGCCTACATCAAGTGCCAAAGTAAAGTCAATCTATTTTTCAGATGTTTTGCAAAAATTCAGTAGTAATGGTGGAAGATAATGAAATATAATTTTTACTATTTTTACTGCAGCAACTTGGCACAAACAGAATGAAAAGACTCTTTTGTCCCCCAGTTCACAGAATAAGCTGGAGGGGAACATCACTAAATTGTCCTTTCTCCTGGCCTAACACACACTGAGTTTGTGCTTACATTAGGAATTTGCATCACCTGTTACAGCAGATTTGCAGAGCAAAACAGATGGTGCCAAGCACCTGACATCCACATTATGTATTATTCTGAGGGGATATTTTGGACTAACTTCAATCTGCTCTCATGGACAAGCACACATTAGTGGTTACAGTGCATCTGGTGTGTCTCTGGGGTCCATCTCTAGATTTGCTTTCATCAGTTCAGTTTACTTTGCTAAATCCATTTTGTGTACCCAAGGGCTACTCTGATATGGAAACTAAAATACAGTAAATAAAGATGATCAGGATAGGCCCTTCAAAAGCATGTTCCTAAGACAAATTAAAATGACATTTAAATGCATGTTATGTCTTTCCTGACATTTCCTCTCCTAAACTATGCTATGACCAACTTGATAGCAGTTTCATAGCTACACAAAACCTCTGCTTGATCTGAATGCCCATATTGAAAGATGATCTATATACTAAGCACCGGAATGTTTTCTATTCACTAAGCACTATTTGAGCACAGGAAAGTGCCATGATCTGAACTTACTAGTTCTGAACAGTGGTCTCCCCAAAAGCTTCATAGAAAGCAAGATTTCTTCCATAAACATGCCTGGCCTGTTTTACTCTTTCTGGAAAAGGTGTCATGTGCTAATTTGAAAGAAGGGAGAAATTGCAAGTCCAGCTTCAGTCTACTGGAATCAGAAGTAGGGACAATGAGTGTGTTCACCCTATAACCCTTCTGAAACCAAAGCTAGCATCCATCAGTGCTGCACACAACCAAATTAATAGATTTGTTATTCAGAATCATTAATGGATTTGTCATTATGTAAAGTTCTGTTCATCCTTTTTTAGGAAAGGATAATTCACTAGGAAGCGGTACAGAGAAAGTTTAGAAGGAAATGGAGGGCTCCTTCTTGGAGAGGATCTGGACTTTTTCAATAGCTTGGCAAGTCACAAGAGAAGCTATGGATTCAATACAGATAGACAGTGAACTCTGAGAGAAGAACTTTTTCCATTAAAGGATAATACTGGCAAATGAAAAGGGGATTCTCTTGTCAGAGGAAGATTGGGAACAGCCTTTCACTGAGAAGCAGGTGTAAGAAACCCATGTATCCTAAATATAGCTCTCAATGCCTTTCTGAAAGCAAATATGACATTTTGTTTCCTAAAAGAGATGGCAAATGGACTGAAGAGATCCAGGCAGTTTCTTTCAGTTTTAAACCCTCAGCCAATTCTTTATATGCTAGCACTAAGGGAAGAAAATAATGCTCAGTATCTTTTTCATCCTGACAAATTAATTGTTAGTGTGATTCATTTGTAAACAGTTTTCCTAGGGTTAGTAAAATGCAAGGCTCAATTTTTAAAAAACCCTAAAGGTTAGGGGTTGTTTTGTTCTATGAGTATGAAATGCTACCAATAACAAAATTGCTACAGCAAAAAAAAAAAAAAAAAAAAAAAAGCAAAAAACACCTAGAACAAAACCTAATATAATTAACTACATTTAACAACCTATTGGGTGAAATGGAGTTCTAGTGTCATAGGCTCACTGCTAAAAAGACTGAAGAACTCAATCTTCCTCCATGTCCCTGGGGGAAATTCTGGGCACCTCTCAGGATGGCTGTCTCACTGTGAGGAATTGGGATGAACTGTAAATACTGAAATATAAGTCTAGTGTAAGTCAGTGTGATGCAAGCAAATGCTGAGAACTTATTCAAGATGAATTACCCAAGGTTAGACAGCAATTCTTTCACTGTGTCACTCAGCACATTAGGCCTGAAGCTATATTTCTCCATACCATCCTTATGTCAGCATACACATAAAAGGCCTGTGCAGCCCATTTGTTTGATTCCTTAGAAGACGCTTTTGAAAGAGAAATAATGTGATTGTAAAACTTCATTTCAGATCTTGGGCAAAAAAAAAAAACACGCCCTTTTCTTTCATCTTTAAATGTAAGGCAAAGAGCTGCTTGATTTCTCTTGTTGAATTAAAATGAACTAGAAGACAAAGCAGATGAAGTAAAAATCCTTCAAGCATTATCCCTTTAAATCAGTCCTTTGTGGTAGAAGAGAGAGTGGCTTTTCAGCATATGAAAATATTATTATATAGCTTGGCTTTGTGGTTTTGGGTTGTAGACCAAAGGAGAATGTTTAATTTGCTGAGAAAGATAAATCTGTTTCTGTTTTGCATTCCACAAGTATTCTAAAGCATATTTTCTTGTGTGATAAATAATCATTCAAGACATCTGTCAGATTGCTCCCAGTGTTTGCATAGGGTTCAAAGTAAAACCTCACAACTCTCCTACTTTGCCTTCTATACAAAATATTTGGACAAAGCAAAGGCAGGAAGCTTTCACATATCCTCAGCCCTTAGGCAAAATTCCTCACTGAAATCATGCACAGGCCCAGAGAAATCCTACTGGCAAAATATAGCACTGGATGATATTATCAAGGTCCTCCTCATCAATAGCTTGTATCTCAGATCCAGTATGTGAAAATGCCATGCTGGATCAGATCCACATCCACCTATTGAAAAATACTTGCCATCCTGGGAGAAATTACTCCCATCTAGCTCTCATCCACCTCATCTTGCTGTTCTGGAGGCCTATGCAATCACCAGATTTAACCTCTTTGGTTTGGGCCAGCAGCTCTGCAGCACTGCTGACCTGACCTGTGAGTTGCTGCAGACTCATGGGAGCACCGCCCTGACAAAGGACCTTTCTGCAGACCACAGCCAAGTGCTAGGTACACAATGAAATCTGACATGGAGTCATCTTCACTGGTTGGAGTTCAGCTTATAAAACTCTTCTACCATTCTACCAACTGCTTCATTGTAATCAACTCACTTTGGACATAACAGGACCTATTTTTGTTTGGAAGACGCTTTATGAAGTGGAGACTCCTCTTTTACATGAGGAGTTCTACCGGTGACTCTCCTGAGTGACCTCTATTCAAAACTGAGGCTATGAAACACTGTCTTCATTTCTCTGCCAGTAAAGCAGTATGTCAAAAAGTCAAGTCTTGTAGAGACCTTTTTGAGGCACCATTAGTTGTCATTCAGAAGCAATTTAGGGGTCTAAACTACTGTTTCATTTTCAGTGGTATGAAAATTAAATTCAGATGAAGAGCAGATTTACATCTTATCAGAAGTGCTAAATTGAAAGTCTTCATTTATATGAGTTACATTTGCCTTTAAACCTGTAGAGGGAGAAAGCAGGGAAAACTAAGCAGATAACTCTCCAAAATATTTGTCTTACATTTTGGAACATTATTCACCAGAGTGACAGCAAGATTTAGAGCTAACCCAAACCTGGGATGTTCCCACTGTAACTACAGTCTGCCTTTGCACTGACAGAATTACTAACAGCTGACTGCTAGCTAGAGGATGTATGTCCAATACCATGTGCAAACAGGTGTTTTTACAGAAGGAACAAAATTAGGTTTTCCATGAGATTTGAACAGTGGGTGTTACTTCAATTGTGACAATATTTTTTTAAAATTCTTCTGGTAACCTTAGTGTTTTATTTTTAACCAAGATGCAGACATGCAGACAGAAAGAAAGTCAGACAGAAAGATAACTCCTACCCTCACAGGCTGCAAAGCCACTGCTGCCTACACACAGCAAACCCAACAGGCAGGCCAGAAAAAGAATGTCACATGTGCCCAGAGATCCAAAATAGAGAAAGTTCAAGTATAAGGGTCAAGATAGTTATGTGACAAGTAATGAGATTCAGCTCTGGGAAATTTCTTTCCATTCAGTCCAATTTCATAATGTTTGTAAGCAGCTTTAGTGTTCCAAGCAAGCAACACAACCATGAGTGCACCACCACATCAGGTATAACCTTTCTGAAACCTTAGCAAAGAGGCCAAGCCTGAAAGTGCATCATGCCCCAAAAGTCTTTTTAGATACAATGTCCCCAAACTAGGTTAAGAGGTATGTGAGCCAGACACACAGAACTTTGATCTATAGTTGTACCTCCAACAAGAGTTGTTGTACCTCCTGAAAACAGATACTAAAGCTACTTTTCTGAGCTCTAGCACATCTGACAGTACTTACACTTCACTAATTTTACTTACATCTCACAATAATTTAAAATAAATGTAATAATAATAATAATAACAATAATAATGCAGTTGAATGATGATCTCTCTGCTATGTACTGCCACTGATGTATTTCTGCTCCAAGACTCATCTGCCAGAGGATTATGCTGAAATTCACCAAATGCTATTACTTTGTGGGAGAACATGAACAAGCACATTGCATTTAATCAAAATCAAAATCCTGATGTAATTATTTTATGACAGCCACAGATAAGAAGCCAGGTTGATAACCAGATATTGCTGAAATTCCCAGATTAACTTCCTGTGATTTTATATTGACAAAGCAGGCACAACATCAGACATGGAATAAAAAAGTTGTCCTGCGTTTCAATCTGCCAACCACAAGCCTGACAAATTTTACTTCCCGTGCACCATTAATTACTTTGGGTTTCCTTCTCAAAAAGCTCTTTCAGAAAGTTGTACAGAGAGTAATAAACACGCATTACTCATGAAATCCTGGAAATCTCGTTGCATTTATAAAAAGCTTTCAGAATAAATGCATCTCAGTTCTAATGCTCTGCCACAACATTAATGCCGTTGTGCTCACCAAAACAACCCAGAAGCAAGTTACTGAGCTGGCAGGAGACTGCTCTGAATATTATTTTTTAATGTTTTTCTTTTAAAGTTTGCTTTTGCAAAAGATGAAGAGCCTCCAAATAGATGTTACACAGGATCTGTCTGTAGGCAGGTTTTAATTAAACGGAACTCATATACAATTTCATATGACTAAATGGATTAAATAACATTTTGAAAGATTTACTGCACTGCTAACATCTCTTAATTTGCATTTGGAAGTATCTTACTAAATCACCAAGTAAACAAAAACTTATTAAAGCAGGGACTTATACCAGATTTAATAACCCAACTTCTTCTGTAATAGCTACTGACACAGCTACTAATTTATCACCTTGCATATGAAGCTGAATTTTCTAAGCCAAGACAAGAACCACACACTTGTGGGGTTTTTCTGTGGAGTTCACAGTGGTTTTCCTGGGTAAGAAAGCCAACCCAGTACCTGAGAGTGCCACTGCAGCAGAGATTAGAGGCAGGCAGGGATGGAGCTTTTGTAAATCAGAAACAAACATTCCAGCCTACAGTTTCTAAATGCATTACTTGATACAGGGTTTTGCTTCAGACCAGTATGATGAGGCCTTCAAAAGGAGAGAGGAAGTCATGAAAAGAAAGGCAAAATAAAAGCAAATCATGCCACTACCTTGAGAATGGGATGAAAATCCCTGCTGTCTCCCTGGAGCTGAACGCGTCCATCACATTCCAAACTCACCAGGAAAGTTTGGAGCGATGAAACAAAAGGTTTACCAAGAAAACTGAGAGAAACAAAGCAACCCACAAACAAACAAACAACCCCCCCCAAAAACCCCAAACCCAAAACAAAAGCCCAGAAGAAAAGCTGTGTCTCTCCAGCCTGATGTCTGAAGCTGCAATGCATCCCAGAGCCTATCTACCTCTGCGAAGGGACTCACCACAAGCGTGCAGCACAGGAACTTGTTCATTGTGGTCGGTGGAAGAAACCTCAGCGCGCTGGGAATCAGGCAGAGAGTCAGCGCCAGGCTCCAGCAGCTGCTTACATTCCCAACATTAAAGACACGATATATATATAGTCCCGGTGTAACAGGAAGCCTGGGCTCAGCTTTGATCACACATTCCCTGCCATGACCAAACTTTTCTCTCGCGCACTCCCCTTCACCTCCCCCCACCCCCCACCCCCTCCTTTTTTTTTTTTCTTTTCCTTTTTTTTTTTTTTTTTTAAGGAACCTGTAAAACTTGGTGACTTAATGGAACCCTTTGAGCGCCGTAACCACAGACTGGAAAACGCAGGAGGGAGTGTCGGGGGCTGGCCAGGGGAGGGTTTAATTGCTCCCTGTCTGGCTGTCTGGCTGTGCCGCCCTGCGCTCCGCTCCGCTCTGCACCAGGGTCGGAGGAGAGGCTCCGGTCCCTTGGCTCGGCTCCCCGGGGGCTTCCAGCAGCGGGGCAGGCTGGAAGGGAAGGCCAGGGCGGGGAAGCTGAGGCGAAGGAGGGTCCCCGTTCGCTCCCCTTCCCTGCTGAGGCAGGAATGCGAGGGACGGCGCTCGCCTCTCGCCGAGGCGCCTCCGGCCTGCACCGGCCCGAGGGGCTTGGCCCGGGAGAGGCCCGGGCGAGCGGCGGCGCGGGGCTCTTGCTGTGATTTTCCAGCGACAAACGTGTCTTCAGCATGCTCCTGCCCGCAGGACAAGTCCCACTCAGGGCGCTGTTCTTCCTTCTCTCCAGTTTAGGTTAGAGTAGGGCATTTTTCTGAAGCCATAAGGATCAAACCCTGCTGTTCATGCTTCCCGGGAATGCTCCGAGGGCTCCATGGAAGCCCCGGGGAACCTGTGTGTGCCAGGTGTGGAGCAGAGGAAAGTGCAGAGAAAGGATTTATTTTCCCAACCTGCAGATAGCTATAAAGGATTATGGGAGCCTGTGGGATCCTGGGGAAGAAGCCAAACCTGATATTCCTCCAGGTTTCACAGATGGTTTTTTCTCCCTTTTCACAGGCCAGACCAAAACCTCAGCTCTGGATATGCCAGCTCTTGAGCATTTGAAACTGGGGCCCCTGTTGGCACTGGGCTGTGCAGTTTCTCCCCTTTGAGTCACAAGGATTGGCAAGAATTAGGTGGAAAAAGCCTGCATATTGTTTCATAAAAATTCAGCTACACTGTCTGGAAACCATCATCTTCAAGGACAGTCTCACACGTGCCTTCTTACAAATCTATAGCCATTTGAACATGCATCAAACATAACCTAAGATTGAAACAGATTCTGGTTACACTTGTCAGGATGATAAAAATTCAAGACACTTGAACTAGTAGTAAATTCTCTGTGAGAAGTTGTGTGAAAACTGGCACAGAAAGCCTACCACCTGAGGGAGCATTGCTGGTATTTGATGGGTAGTAGTCACCACTTGGATGGATGAATGCAAATGTTCCTCTAATTTTTTCACAACTTTTTATTACTTTGGCATTTATTCTTAAATGTATTTATGAATGTATCCCCCAGGTAAAAGCACAGTAGTGCCAATAGATGAATTTTACCTGTACATTCCCACATTTTCATTGTGGGGCAGTGGGAAGGATTGTTTCTGACATGGACATCCTTGAGCATGTTAGGATAGCTTTGTGTGAGTATGGTGTTCTCCAAGCAGGGACCAACTTCAAGTGTCAACTATAATGCTACAGCAATTCCATCAGCAGAAGTTATTAAGTTCATAAATAGAAGTTTAAACTAAACTACTTTCATTCTCTCAAAGGCCAAGAGCTAGACGTGGCAATGTGTCTCTTCCGATTGGAAGCAGGTCCAGTGTCATGTCAGGGGATCCTAGGAGGGAGGTGAGGCTGATCACTTTCATCTCAGATACAGCAGAAAGAAAAGCACCAATTGCATAGCAAGCTCCCTGGGTTTGATTAACACTGTTAGCTGAATTTCAGTGGGCTTTGGATGGGGCTATGTCTTCTCATTGCTGGTACTAGCCATAAATGCCCAACAGCTGACTCTCTCAAGAAATAAAACTATAGCTCCTAAGCCTATTTAAACAGGTTAATGTGTATGGACAATAGTGTTCATAACAGAATTTTCTAGAGATGGAAATATTTTATGCAATTAACCAGAGCAGAAGACAAATTGGAAAGCCGTTGAAATTCTTCAGCTGAAAATTGTGCTGTTGTTAAGAAGAGGGATCTTCTTCAACACAACTCTTTTGTGTAAATTTTTGTTCAGAGTTATATTTTGTTCACTGTTGTTCTCTGAAAAGATATTTTTCATCCTTAAGCAGTGAAAAAACTGGCAGAGGTTAATGAGAAGAAAACAGATCCTCCTCAATTCAGCTAGATGGAAGGGGGACAAGGTGTATCTGTTTCAACGACGACAGCCTGTTGGGACAGCTGCTAAGGAGACCATCACCTTAACCATACATGAACATGAACTTTTCAGCCATCTAATCTCTGTAGAGCTGGCTGTGGATGTTAGGAGAGAACTATATGCTTGTACTTAGCATGTTAGATCCTGAAATCACACATAGACAATAAATACAGGATCCCACACTGCCATTTTCAGTGTCACTTTCCAAAGAAGAACTCCGCTTTAACAAGGTTTAAACTGCAGTTTGAATGTTTTCACAAGTGTTTTACAATGTTGCCACTTTGCCTTTGGGAATTAGTTAAGACGTGCATTTGAAGAGCATAGAATCATGGGACAAGGCAGTAAACCCTGTAATAAACACTTGTCCGTGCTACAACAAAGTTGTTCTCAGCAGTGTTTAAAAGAACCACGTTTGTGACTACATGCTATAACAGAGAAGGGACACAACCTGAAACTATTTTTTGAAAGTTAAGTGCCTTAAAGTATTCATTATTCATAGTATAGTTTACAAACTGTTATAGGAAAAGAAACAAAAAAATCAGGTTTCCTTCTTTCACTAACAAATCTGAAGTGTTGAGTATTACAGGTGTTAAGTACTCCATTCCTTGTTACGGGAATACAACTAATTTATTTTAATAGTCATTAGTTAAAATGATGTAGAAACAGTCCTCTAGTTAACAGAAATGGTTCACTGCAACTTGTAATAGTACATAAGACTGGAGAAAAAGGACAACTTGCACTGGGCAGACTGAAGGTTACCAACACTATGTTGCTTTCAATCTGCAGTGATGTGCTTTGGCTAGAACATCAACTTATTGATTCACTAGTAGTCATGTTTCCAGACAGGTATTTATCTTTCTCTGGTTTCTATCCCCACTATTTGTATTGCTGTCCTGGATGTTATTATTGTTGTAAATCTATTTTTGTTCTCATGCATCATTATAATCACCAGGTCTATAAATGGCTTTGCTCTTCCAGCCTGTCTGATATCTGGAAAAATTCACAAGTCCCAGCCAGTGAGTTGGTGCTGGCAGGTGAGCACTGCCTCACTGAGTCATCTCAATATATCAGCGTGATGTTTATTGAGCCCAAGCAACAAACAGTGGGAAGACTGTGGCTTCAGCCTTGGGACTTAGAGTTCACCACATGTTGCATTTAGAGAACACACAGAGACTCGTCACTAAGAGATTTATGTCAAACTAAGGGGAAGAGGAATCTTAAAAAGATTGATTTGCTCTGAAAGCAAACATATTAGTAGCAAGAAGGCAACAATCTGGCATTCTACCATGCTATTATAGCTGTCCCTTAGAAATGAATCTCTCTCTTCAAATTGTAAGAGCTGATGATCTGAACTGAGAACACTTTGAGATGGAGGCTTAAAGAAAACTGTTAATCTGCAGGCAGTGTGGTGGTGCAGGTAGCAGGAAAGTGTGTCAGATTTGACCAAAGTAGGAGAAAACCTTCTGCAGCTATTACCCCATCCTTTTTCTCTAATATAACTCAGAAACCTCGGGGAAAAGATTTCATGCCAATATATACTGAAGAAAGAGAAAAGATATTTAGCTAATAGTGTTGTCAAGAGAAAGCTTATACCTATATGATTATCTTTGTTTTAACTGTGTGGCTTGTTTTATCTTGTAAGTGGATTTGCCTAATTTGTTTTTTTTTTTATTGAGACTTTGGCTTGTTTTGTGAATCTGGGGCATATACATGAGGCTAATATACAAAAAAGAAAATAACTTTTGTCGAACTGTGTCCGGAGAAGGAAAAATGGAGCTTTTCCTATCAAAACAGAACTTGATTTGGATTATAGGATTTGAAGGTTGCAACGGAGGAACTGGAAAATTAGGTTACAAAAGATGTACAGCATTATTAGCCATAAAAAAAAAGAAAAAAAATAGAAACATCATCTCCAATTTCAAAGAGAAGAAGGACATAAATTCTTTGCTATTTGGGTTTGTCTACCTAGGAAATTAAGTCAGCTTGGGAATTTGAAGTGTGTTGGTTCCCTGTGTGGACACCCTTTGCTGGTAGATGATGTTATCTTCTCTAGTTCCCTTTGGAGTGGATTGACACCATATAATTCAGCTGGATTTGTGAATTTTGCAGGTTGTATGAACAACTTGAACTGGATAAGATCAGATCCCTACCTTTCAGATGACTATAGTTCAGGGTAAGCCCTCCTCTTTGTATAGGGGTCACCAAACTGCTGCACTGTAAATTTACATCCCAGCCTGCTTCACAGTCACTCCAACCTACAGGCAAACCAGCATGAACATAAGGATTGCTGAAGATCTATGAACTGAGAAATGACAGTTTTATTTAGCCATTCCTGCCCTTGCCATTTTTGGCCTTGATTTTTTTCCTAACTTGATCTCTGTGACATCAGGAGGCTTGAGGCAATGATTCAGATCCTTCAAGTACTCAGAAACCTTTGTAGTTTTCTGAAAAACTCAGTTGTAAACCCCATTTGATAAGAAGGAATTCATTGTTCCCAGAATCAACATTTCCAGTTAACACCAGTACTCCAAAAGAGAAAGAGACAGCACATATTTTACCGAAAAGCTATGGAAACTGGAACTGAAACAAGACAAGCTTTAGCCAGTAAGATTTTCTGGCTAACAGGTTTTTCTTTTTTGTCTCTACTAATTTGCTTGCTACTCTGTAATTGAAGGTCACTGGTTAAGGAAAATGGTCCTCTTAGCTCATGAGGAGCGTCTGCAATTTCATTGCTTTCAGTCTGACTTCATTGTGTATATTTGGGCAGCATTAACATGGCACCAAGTTTCCCTCCTTCTGGTTTTCCGCATACGCAGGATTGTCGGGCCAAAAATGATGCCACTTTCGGCCTTCAACGAATTTTGCATGGAGGTCTGAGGGTTTTTTGCTACATGTTCTGAATTCAAGTCTCTCAGACACTGGGTTCATTCAGCTGTGAACCAGCTATTGGCTCATGCAGCTCGATGGACAGCCTGTATAATTGACATCCAAATGGTTTCACCACCTGTGGATTGGTAGGTTCTCCCCTTTCAACCAGGAAAGTAGTTAAAGGCAGTTGTCATCTGTCAGAAGAAGCTGGCTCCTCCTGGACACAGGACCATGGCTGCTTCTTATGAAGGCAAACATCTACATTACAGCAGGGGCTTTCAGTGCTGTACAGTCAGAAAACCAGGTGAGGTAGGAGACTGGAACCTCAAGTGTAGACTTTACTGAGGTTGGACAGAAAAGCTACTGTGAGAGAGTACAGTCTTTTAAAGGAATCAAAAAAATAAGAATATTTGGTATAAAAGCAATATCTTTCAGCTGAAAATATCAAGCAATCTGCATGACAGTTCTATGAGTTAACATTTCTATAGATAACATTTACAAATACAGTGATTTCAGACACAGATCATTGCTTTTCTCCTTATTTATAGAAAGTTCCTGGCTTTGCTGACATATCTGACATATCAATGCCATGCTGATTTGAATTTCCCCAACAACCTTTCCTTTTCCCATTGAACTGAGTTTAAGAATTTTGTCCACACCTTAGAGAGTGACATGGTTCGTTCCCTTACTATTTATCTTTATGTCTCTTTTCATGTGGCTTTTGTTTCCTTTTCCATGCCACTGAGGCCAGCCTCAGCTTGCCCATTTTATCCCAACCACCTCTATGTCTTCATCATTCATAGATCACCCTTCTTGAGTGAATATTGAAGACTCTTTACTTAATACTCTACCCACCCTCTCTGTCTGGGAGCAATGAGTGTTTGATGAGCAGGCATAAATGTATGCAATATATGTGTAATATATGTGTATATGCATATTACAAAAAATGTACTTCTCTGCCTTGTACTTATTGCACTTTAAAAAACATTCTAAAATTTCTTAGATATTCTGCCTGCCTCAGCCAGGTTGCACAGCACACCCACAAAAAACTCCCATTTACAACTATACACAGAAACAATCATAATAAAGTAACAAAATCAATAATGAACACCCAATATTTCCTCTTCAAAATGGCTACCAGAATTTATTTGAAATTCTTTGTACAATGTCAGTTCTGCAGCTTCTGGCTTCAGAGGAAGTGACTGCAGTGGTTCAAGCTAAGAAAAAAAAAAGGAGGGGCCTTTGTGAAGTAACATAGAGGGAATATGCAATTTGTGGATGGTGGCAAAAGTCACTGGGAAAGCTTGCCATGTCCCTGCAGAAATAGCACATGCTCATGTACTAAATGATCTGAAGCACCTTTTAGGTAATTTTGTTTGTGGCCAGACTTCAAGCATAATAAAGCTTTTGTCCTTTTCTTGGCAAAGATTGAAAACCAAAAACAGGAGGGGGGAGGAGATGGAAGGAATTTCAGACTCCTCAGGAGAGGCATTCCAGCTGGTGTGGACTGTGCTACATCCTTCCTGGATGCTGCAGTGCATTCCTTTGTTTCCTCTGACCAGACATTTTCTTTTGTTTAGTCCATTAGTGCCCTGCAAAGTATGTGGTACCTCCTCACCAATGTGGAATGCACCACACCGTCTTTTTCTTCCAGCACCGAAGTTTCCCCAGATTTAGCATTTTTATCACATGCTGCTCTTTAGTCCCTGTGTTAAAAGAACTATTAATTATCGGTTTTACTTTATCTTATTCAGCACTGAGAAGTGAGCTAAATTAAGCATTGGTGGAAGCCAAACTAACTGTCAACTTCATGCATATTTATTCTTCATCTTGAACGCAGCAGGGTGGCACCCTGAGAGCAACAGCACAGATTCCAGCACTTCACCCAGCAGGGACCAGGACTTTTAAAGAGATTGCCCAGAGTCAGTGATTATTGTCCACAAGGGAACACACTGATTTAAAGAATTTGCATCTACCATACTGTGCCTCAGTTAGCACTGAGAGTTCACTGTGTTTCATGCAATGTGAATCTTGAACAGTGGACATTTGACTTCTCTGTGCATGTATGTGTGTGTAAGATGCACCCCTTCCCTGAATCCCCTGAATCCACCTGCCTCCAAAAATGTATAAACTTCCCTCTCAGCTTTCTTCTAAGCTTGTCCTCTCCAAGTGGGATTTTGCTTTTGAAGCTTACCCTTAACTTCCCTTAACTTTCTAGCCTCTCTCTGTCTTTTTTTTTTTTTTTTTCTTTTTTAATGGAGATCCCCATGCACTTCATGTTTCTAGGGCTACAGGGATTCTTCTGGCCTGCTCTCAGAGTAGGCAATACAACTTTGTACTTTAAGACAAGTTTGCACATTACCATGCTCCTTTTCAATCAGGATTCAAGAATTTCCCTACAAGGACAAATATTAAAGAAGGAGCCTAGAGCCAGTGGTGATGGGCCATGAACCAGGCTCCTTTCAGTGAACAAGAAATTAAAGGTTCCTCCCAAGCTTTTAGTAAGAAGCCTGTTTTTTCATGGGAGTAAAGCAGAACTTGCTTGATAAATCCATATATTGCAGGTGGTGGTGCCCACTTGATCTTTTGTGAAGGTTCCCAGTAAGTGTTCCTGCAGCTGCGAGTTCTGCTCCAGGAGATGGAAGCTTGGCTCCTTGGCTCCTGTTCTTGGACTGGCTTATGACTCAGGAGGCTTGAGAAGTGGAAAATAAAATCAGGGGAAGTGAGTTTTCACCCTACTAAAAAGTATTAACACAGAAGAGATCAATATACTTTTTCCTGTGTAAAAACAGATTTTGCAAACAAGAAAGAATAGTAATAATAATAACAACAACTTTAAAGTGGCCTTTCAGTTAAAGAATTCAGTGCTGCTGCTTTAAATTGTTGATGCTGACTGCACAAGGAAAGCTAACAGCATTCTGATTTGTTGTGAGAACTTCTCCCTAAAATGTAAAAGCCTTTCTTATCAGACAAAGCCTTTCCCTTCTCTGCTTCTGCCATTTTTTTTCATATTGCTGTAAAAAGGCTAACAGTAAATGTCAATGAAAATGAAAGCAATGTAGAAATACATGGAAACTGCTGCTTTGTTTTTTTTTTTCCCTGTGAATTATTTTAAATAATTTTGATCTGCATCCAGAGCAGTTTATGGAGGCACAAAATAGTGCATGTGGAACAGCAGGCAAGAATGTGGAATGAATACTAATGCACTCAAACACCCTCCCCCAAGCTCTCTTAAGCCTGAAAAATCCTTCTGCAGCCATAACTACTAGTTCCTGTGGAACTTACTTATATCCTCATGGAGGAAAGTCCTTTAGTATTTAATACAAAATTATTATCTTTTCGTACAATTTTTGAGCTGTTAGAATTTAATACAAAATTTCATCCTTCCCATACAGTAGCTTGGGGAATAAAAAAACCTCTACAGACTATCATGAATAAATTCTAGAATGTTTTTAGGGAAGATTTTTCAGGCCAATAATACTTTTCATAGAACCTGCCTGAATACCCCTTGATAAACAAAATGTGATTTTTTCACAACAGTGGAATCTTGAGCTAAATTGATTTTACAGGTAGATTTACCAGAACAAATTTTGACTCTTCAGTGTCAGAGAAGAACAAGAAAGGGCCACCTGTGAAAAACATAAGAAAATAAATAGAATATAAAAATCACCTTTTTTTCCCCTGAAAAATATATTATCATTTCTGGACGACTAAATACTTAAATTATTTAAACCTTTTGGCACAAAATGCCAAAATGCTTTCTTTATCTTCTAATTTCAGAGGTCTAATTACAATCTGGCACATCACTCAGAGATGCCAGCTGAAATCAGCGAAGTGCACAGCACAGAGTTTGGGGCCAGACTGGTATCAGAGCATTTTTTTCACTAAACTGTTAATTCTGTGTAAGGAGCCATGTGATGTCTGGCCTGCAATAACAGAAAACTGCAATCAGTGGCATTCCCTTTTCTGGTCCCTGTGCCTCCCATTTCTCATAAACTGGGTGTTCATTTTTCCTCCTATTCTGCCTATATAATGACTTTACATGTTCAGAGAGTAAATGTACTCTGGTAACCCCTGAGAAGGACACATAAAATTTCAGTCTTAAATGTGCATTGGATACCTCTTTTTCATATAGACTCAAGCAACTCCAAGGACAAAGTGGCTGCTGTTCCTGCTTATATGCAGAGTTTGAAATTGCAAACAGACAAGAAAGTATCACAATTCCGTAACTAAAGACAGCAAATTTACTATTTATAAACCTTGTGTGGAATGGGCTGTTTGCAGATATTTACTTCCCCAAGGCCATTTCTCCACAAAAGGGCAGGGTGGCCCAGTGTAAGGCTTTTGAACAAACTGATTTCAGTTCTCTGCTGGGGCATCACTCCCATGCACTCCCAGCCAAACATCCACACTGGTCTCCAAGTTTTTTTGGCTCTGCAAGAAGAGATGGGATCTGACAATCTTGCAAACAGGAACCATTTATTTTGTCATTTCTTTTTTTCCTTTTTAAAAATTCTTTTTGAATAAAACATCATAAACTGGTATTGCTAACAGCTGGATTCTGCAATGAGAAGAGCTGTATGATTACCTTGGGTAGGTAACTAAGAAGTGGTGCTGACAGGCCTTGGCATTTAGCATGCTGACTGCGACAATGGAAAGATTTATTCAAAACTACTGCATCAATTAGAGTCTGTATTTTATTTCACTGCAGTGTGCTTCTTGGTGTTTTGCTTTGTAGCTTATTTAGCAAAATAAGCTCCCTGTTGAATATATCAGCTGACTGTTAAAATGAGTGAAAATCCATGGCTTTCCACAGCAGCACTGCACAGAAAAGAGAAAACCAAAAGAAAACCAAATTAAATCCAGACATGCTGATGAGAAGGGTGAAGGAGATTCCTCAGACACTCTGGCAACAGCAAATGCAGACAGTGATGGTTATCTCTCCATCTCCCTTCTCCCTGCCTCCTGGTGGCTGGAGTTGATTCAACAATGGGGGAGGTCAGAACCCAAATTAATGATCTCTTTTAATGGAATCTCATTGTCCCACAGTGAAGAGCTGTTTCTTGCCTCTCCTTATCTCTGTTTATGTTCAGGCAGCCTCACCATCTTTCCCTTATTTTGCCCCTCCCTCCCCCACCTTACTCCACCTTCTATCCAAAAAGGAAGAAGTATAAAGCTATGATGTTTTTTGCTGCTACTACCATATTCACTTTCCTTGCAAGTTGTGACTTCTCTTTTGGGGCCTGTCTTGACTGTTTGCATTTCATACTTCCCTGTTTTACATTAATCACAATGGGATTGTGAACTCTTGAATAGTTTCCAAATAAATGTAAGGTCAAGCATGAGGCAATGGCACCCCACCCATGAAGAGCAGAGTGCCAGGCACTACATTAAACATCAGATCAAAACTCCAGTGTATGGTGCTGTACCAATCCCTTGTCCTTTTTCTACTTAATCTAAATTCCTCAGTAGTGTTCAGAATTGCTGCATCTGTATTGTTGGACTCTGGAGAGAGAGATAACAACAAAACAGCTAAGGGCTATAAATCTTGCTCAGCAGCCTAGGGCTAGTTGAGCATATGCCAGCCAAAATATGACTGGTATGCAGATATCACTATAAGGCAATCAAATTATCCTGTAACTAGTGGACAGCCCAGGACTTGTTGAACTCTCCTGCACAGCTGCAGAATTGTGTGCCAGGATCTCCCCTTGAGTGGGGATGCCTCTCAGGGTTCCTCCTCAAGGCTGAGAGAATCCTTATCACACCAGATACACCCAGTAGGTGAATTTGAAAGAGGAGTACTGAAACTTTGAAATCTTAGCTATGTTATAGAAGGGCTTTACAGTGTATCTATGATCATACAGACATAAACCAAGTCTGAGACTAAGCCTGAATCCAGCCACACCTGAAAATCCCTGCTGGGAAGGAGTTCAGAATGCAAGGGGATCTCTTCTGAACCTCATGACTCAAGGGAGGGTCTCCTCACAGTTTTGCCTGGCACTGTCCCCTATGCAGCACATACCTTGCCATTGAACCTTGCTAAGCCACTGTCACATTTACCATTGAACTTTGATAACTCACTGTCTTACACCAACAAAATGTATTGTTGCTTCTGCCTTGGCAGTGAAGCTCCCAACTCCATCTGAGACGACGTGAGACTCAAATCATAAGAGGGTCCCTCATACTCCAGCTGCTTTCATTGTATGCCAAGGCCTCATTCCTGGGATATGTAAGTACATGTGCAACTCTAAGAGTGTCAGTGGCCCACTGCTTTGAATAGGATTACTCACACAATAAAGTTCCTTCCTGAACTGGAGCTTCAGTATTGAGTTGGATAGCAGAGAAAAATGCTTTTGAGATCCATTGAAAAGTGCTAATTCAAACCCCATGTAAAATGTAGGCTAGTCTTAACAGCTACATTATTTCTCTAAAAAAAAATATACAGCCATCTTGGCAGAGCTCACATGTTATTGAATTCATTTTTATATGACAGGTTACGGGAAAATTAATAATACCTCATATTTTTCTTTTTTATGGAAACTATGTGCAAATACTTGAAGTTATCAAATGCTAGCAACCTTTAGTAGTCTTCAAAGCATAACAAGAAAATTAACTTTTTTCTTTATGATGGTCCTATTTAAAAATCACAGGTAAACACAACTTCTTTCCCTCTGAAAAAATTGGCAATCTTTTTAAGCAGCTCATATCAATGAAAGAAAATGCATGATATAGATCAAATAGCACCAATACGAAAATATTCCTAGATCAAATAATTTTTTTCTTTTACTGCCAACCCCTGTGGAGATGCTTTGCTTTCTCACATGTTGCGAAGTTGCTTGGGGCAGCCTTTGGGAATTGTGTGCGTTTGCCCACCGTTGCATTTGTCTCAATGACTTTTCTGTGAAACCACAGTTTGTGGTACTTCCTAGGAGTATTCACAGTGAAAACTTTGTGCATCATTTTAGGGGTGTTGAAATTACTGAAATGCTGTGAGTAAGAGACATACAAGAATTTCCCTTACCAGCAGGAGATGAAGTAAACAAGTAAGAAAATTCAATTTCATCATAAACCCATTGGGGGTTGGGGTTGGGTCACCATGTCAAGCTGTATAGAAAGAATAGCTTGGTTTCCATGTTCATTAAATAGTACTCCTCTCTGCTGAAACTGCTAGCAAGAATGCTAATTAGTGCTTGCCACTCTGGACCGACACTGTGACATACCTAAATATTCATCTGACTAAAAAACTGTAGCTTCTTGTGACCTAACTTATTTCTGAAGCAGTTATTTAGAAGCAAAAAATTGTGCTTTTCTTTTTCAACACCTCTCTTTCCATCTGAAGCTGTTCTAATTTTGCAAAAAAAGCACAATTAATGCTTCCAAAACCCCAAATCACTTATTGTTACGGTACTGTATTGGTGCTACTCAAAGGATCGTGTGACAGCTGCAACATTTTACAGTGAAACTCTTGGCTTGTTTAATGGTATTGGACACATCAAGGAGCTCCAGAGCTGGAGGGATAATTTTGCTTAGGTAACCTGATTGCTTGTACAGCATAGATGACACAAATGCTTGGTGCTTACTTACAGAAGATTACATAATCATAAAATAATTTGTGTCAGAAGGGACCTTTAATGATCATCTAGTTCTACCCCCACATGTGGAAATCACAGAATGCTTAAGGTTGGAAGGGAACCCTAGAGATCATGTAGTCCAGCCTGCCAAGGCAGGGTCACTTAGAGTGAGTGACACAGGAACTCTTCCAGATGGGTTTTCAATGTCTCCAGAGAGGAAAACTCCATGACCTCCCCAGAGAGCCTGTTCCAGTGCTCTGCCACCCTCAGTGTAAACAAATTCTTCCTCATATTGAGGTGAAACTTCTTTTTTTTTTTTTTTTTTTTTTTTTTTAATGGCTGTAGGTCCTTGTCCATTTTGGATACATACCATTTTGATTGTAAGATCACTCCCTGCAAGTCCAAATTGTTCCACTCATTAATTACAAACAGCACAAAAAAAGAAGAGTGTGGTTTATCTGTGTGGTTTATCTTTATCTTTGTCTCTTTACACGGAGCATCAGCTTATCTTTTATGCCATACAGTTCAAAGAACTGTAGCAACCGCTTTGCTACCTCAGTGTTGAGTCCAGCAGCTTTTGTTCACTTTTTCCAAAGAGACATCTTTGTCTGTATTCAAAGACACAAAGAATTGGGGGATACACCAATATTCTTGCTATTTTGTCCTCATGCTTATCCACCACCAAAATAATTTCCCTGCTGCTTATTTTTGATATCTTCTGATTTAAATTATACAGAGACTGTTCTTCCTGATGTCATTTTTGAACAACTGAAGCCTCAGTCCAACACCTCTTTAAATCAAGGGAAACATTCCTATTGATTACAAAGAATATTGAACCAAGCTCTGAATTATAGATAACACTTCTCTGTGGTTTATGAGATGAAAGTCTCTCTTAATTTTCTAGCAGAAAGAGAATATGGATGATAGAGAGAATGCTGCCCTCTCATGGTTTTATGGATAAATATGATCTCATAATATATAAAAAATACAAAACTAATATTTTAGGTCACTACATGCTGATCTGTTCTCTGTTATATATTGCACTGAAAGGCATACTTGCAACAGGTATCACTCTTAGTCCCCCCAAAAATGCTATAAAATTTCTGAAAACACAGCCCAATAATTGCAGACATGGAAGTAATGAAGCCCAAGGAGAAAGGGTGATGCAAGATGTGAGTCTAGTATCACTTTCTTTCAATCAGTTTTTAAGCTCATCCATTCCCCAAGTGATTTGTTCCACACACTGTGCTTTCCCTGCTGGAGAAGTCCACTTGCCACTGAGCAAGAGGTAAGAAAGTATTTTTATAGTTCAAGAGCAAGTCAGTTCCAAATTACTGGGATATTTTTCCTCTCCAAATGAGTAATTGCCTGAGCATGCATAAAGGAATAGAAACAGGTACAAAATGACTGAAAGCAAATCTGGCTTCCTACACATCCTTGGTAGGTGTTGAACAGATGGAACACATCCAGCACACCCAACATACGCCGTGCATGCAGTTCCCAGGGCAGCTGCTGAACAAACTGCAAGATCAGAGCTGGTGTTGATCTTCTGTGCCCTCCATGAACATTCCCTGCCCAGCTGATAATGACCTTTATTGTCTTCATGACCAGTTGGAAATTCACTATGAAAAACATGGCATTAAACGAGAAGACCCTGTGTGGTGACTTCCCTGGAAAAGGACTCCTGCAGGCTGTTCAAAGCAGCTTTTTATTTTTTTGTGAGAACTGAATGTCATACTGTATAACCTCAGACCATGAGCTCAATCACATCTCACTTTCTGTGGAATCCTTCATGTGCAAAACCATGCAAGAAACCACATCAAGATGTGCAGACCACTGAAATCTTCAAATAAACATCACCCACATTTCTCTATCACTTCCGTACTAGGAATAACCAAATTCCATCTTGACTAACTGCTAAACTATGTTGAATTGGGGGAAAAAAAAGCATAAAATAACTAGTTGTATTTAAACAAATCAGAAGCCAGAATAGACCATTGGGTCATGTAGCCTTGTCTCCTGCATAACAAGAATTTTCTTTAATTACTGCCAATATGTTATGTATGACTGTAACAAAATACTCTAGGAAAGCACTGGTGTGAAAATGTCAAGAAAGATAATTTTCTTCCTTTGTCAGTTTGTGAAGGTTAAGTCCCTGTCATTCTTAGAAGTTTGAGTATTTCTCCTTCAATTCTCACTGAAAGATATCTGTCTGTCATTCAGTCATCATTTTATAGTCTCATTGACAAAGTATGTCTTAATTGAATAGATAGATCTTCCAAACAGTTGTTACTCAAAGGGCTTTCTTTAGAAGACTTTCTAAAAAAAAAAAGAAAAAAAAAGAGATGTTGTCTCCACAGTGGTACTTTTAATAGTTTTGGATGTAGTCATGAAAATATAATGTAAAATAACCTTTTTTCCCACATGGGGTGGTAAACCTAGAATTCAGTTATTGCACTGAAAGGGGGAATTCACCCTGGGACTAACATGGCTTACCCATTTTTTCAAAATTGGACTGGGATGTTTTGGTCTGGCCATACTAAGGCTAAAAATTACTTAGATACCAAATGTGAACATTCAACACATTTGGAAGTACTTTGGTTTTAGTAAGGTTATAATGCTGTAATAGGGTGAGTGGCAGCAGAGCAATTCTGGTTTCCAGTTGGTCTCAGGGAGGAAAATCTGTCATATCTATCACAGTCAAACAGATATAGCCCTCTGAGCACAGACTGGATTTTGCTTCTCTTGAGTGTTCTAGAGAAAGTCAGAGTCCAGGCTCCCCCAGTTATTCATCTCTGTTTCTCCATGGTGCCAATGTTTCATGTCACGCTAAACAATTTTAAAATGTCAGAATAAAGGTAGGATAAAACTATACTGTAAATAGTTTTTACCCCTCCATTTCTCTGTAGCAGACTTCTGAGCTTCAAGAGTCAGCTTACACATAGAATCATATTAAAAAATCACTTGAACAAATCCCTCTGTCTTTTCCCAAAGTAATTGCATCAGAAAAAACACAGAAGAAGAAAAGCTTTTGATGATTAATATTGCCATATGGACCAAATAAAGGGGTAAATATCTGCTTGGTACATACTTACACAAGAGGACAGTTCTGACAGCTATGCAAGCATACCTTTTCAGTTCCTCTGAAAAAAAAGTGGAATAAGTGTCTGGCAAAATTATCTGGTAAGGTCCACTTTGGGGACTATCACAAACCTCAAATTTCCATTCCACTAAGAGATCTGATGCTGGCAAACAGAAAGAGATGCACCTGTAGCAAATCCACAGATCCAAAGTTAAATACTCAGAGATTTGAATCCTCTCTGATTTGTATGATGGTGTAAGAGACTTGTGTCTTACTCAAATCCACATCTTGCTAACAAGGCTGTTACCCAGTACTTACCCAGTATTTCAGCCCTGTACTCTGGGCTGAAATCATAAATATTTCCCTGACAGAAGGTTACATTGAAATATGGCCCCTTTGCAATTATCATACTCCATTGAAAATGCATATAAGTAATGATGCAAATTAAATAAAGTTTGTCAAAAACTACCCTGACATCTTGATTCACCCAGCCTGCTGAGAAACGTTCTTTCTTCCTCTCCACAGCTATGCTAAATACAGCATGGCGTATTTTAAATATTCAGAATTGGAAAGCATTTAATTCATTACATCATACATCTTCAGAATCTTAACCAGAAATATGCCTTGCCAAATACATCTATTTAGCCAGTAGCTAAACCTAATGCTACAGAAAACAGCTTCAGAAGGCTGTGCAATCCAAGCAAATGATAAGCATGCTCTGTAGCCTGAAGCTTTAGAGAAGTGGTTTATGGACAACACTACAGACTCTCCAGCTTTCAGGATTAGGTGTAGCTGGGCATGACAGCCATTACCATAGCCCAAGGTGATAAGGAGAATAAATGATCTTGCTCCAGGAGGTATTTCCAGTCTGTATTGTCACAGACCAATAAAGTTTTGGGTCTGTTGCTCCACAGGAAACAGAGCTCCGCCTGACGGGGCTGAAGGGTACCTGCAACAGAGACATCTAGCACTGCACATGAATGAAAGACCTGAGATAAAAGGCATGAAGAATGGGAAATGGCATTTACTCATAGTTGTCTTTTGGGTCCACTGAGCCCAAATTTTCCCTCTGTGTTGAGCATGGTCAAGTGCCAGAGAGAATTACAGAATCACAGAATCATTTAGGTTGAAAATGACCTCCAAGATTATTGAGTTCAACCTTTGACTGATCACCACTTTGTTAACTAGACCATGGCACTGAATGCCACATCCAATCATTACTTGAACACCTCCAGGGATAGTGGCTCCACCACCTCCCTGAGCAGTCCATTCCAATGTTTAAGAACCCTTTCCACAAAGAAATTTTCCTGATTGAGGTGCTCTCATTGTATTTCAGAATTGCTGCTTTTCTCTGTGGAAATCTGCTTATTGAAATAGCTGTACAGTGAAAACAGCTCCAGACCTACAAAACCTTCTGCTTTATACATGTTTTGCATTAGCTGTGCCTTGGGGTTGTTTTTTTACCCATACCTCATTCTGCCTTGTTAGTATGGATAAAGGAGCTGATGACTACAGAGATTACAAGGTTTTTATTCAGAATCCCCCAAGGGCCATTTTGAACATTTTTGTAGCTATTTATCTACCCAAAACAAAAAGCAAATGGACAAATGAAAGAGAGGGGAATTAAACATTGTGCAAAGAAAAACTGAAGGAACTGGCATGACTTAGTCTGAAGAAAGGGACCTTCTAAAAAAAACAACAGCAAAATTACCCATTTTCTACCCATATTGAGCACAGAAGAGAAAGAAATTAAGCTAAAAGACAGCAAGAGAGCTGTGGTCTGCACCCTGGAAATACCTTTTGGTTGGAAGTCTTGAATACTGGGAGAGGTTGTGTGAAAAAGCCATGACTTCAGTGTCACTAGGATTGTATAAGTAGAGGTTATAAAAACCTTTGTCAGCTACAAATGATTTTATCTGGAGACCAGAAGAAGCTTCACTGGCTTCTCAGGGTCCTTTCTAGGGAACAGCCACAGTCCTGAATAAACTCTTCAACTTCTGCTCCCCTTTTACTGACACTGAAATAACAAGAGCTGCAAGTTATGAAAGCCTCAGGAGAGAACCAGGCAACATTTCTGAAAGGTTTAGGGAGAGGCTTTCCGAGTACTCCTGAAGACTTGAGGCCCATTTCACCCACTGTCACTGTGGAGAGAGAGCATTAGTACTGGTGAAGGGATGAAGCCATGTGCTTAAAGGACATTTTCTGTTGAGTGTTTACATGGGTAGACAGGAAACCAAATTAACAGACTCTTGGCAGAGCTATGAGGCAAGAGCTCTGTATTTATCGTTCATAAGGCGGTATTGCTATTTTCTACCATGAAGCCTGTGTGCCTTTTCCTCTGATTGCAGTTCCAGAAATCTCCTATAAATTCTTGGACCTCATGTGTTGTATAGTTGGGGCACTTCAGGAGGCCACACAGTCTGCAAGAGAGCTTGAGCTGGGGATGTTGGTTTCAAAAAAAGATCTGCCCAGGACCTATCCAAACCTGTCCGTTGTTTTTTGCCAGGACCACTAACAAGAAGGCTTACAGACAAAAATCACTTTCTCCTAATTCTGGCCCAAAGGTCTTTTTTCAGGAAACAGAGGGGAAAAAAGGTATCTCCTAGTAGAGCTACCTTCCTTACCTCCCTGATGGACCTTAAATACCATGTCTAAGAAGAAGCAAGTAGGTGCAGAATGGGTCTGAAATGTTGGATTAGGTAAAGGGGAAGTAGCAAAGCTCAGATTTTCAAGGAGCTTAAAGTGCAGGACTGAGTTTGGGATCTATTCTGTACAAGAAGGTGGGGAAGGTATTCACACCAAACAGCTGAGGAAACACAGGGAAATACACCTGTGGACTCTTACCACCATAAAGTGAATGTTCTTAATTCACCCGAGTGGCTTTGCAATGGCAGGGGAGAATCTTCTAATAAAACCCTGTGACCAGGGGAGCCCTTGAGAGAAACCCAGATGCACATCTGGAACAACAATCTTCCCCCTCTCTACACCACTCCCTCCTGGAGAATTAGAAAGCAAGTTCAAAGATGGCTGAGGCATTGAAATACACCACACTACTGTTATCTAAGCCAGGCATGTCCTCTGCCCATCCCACAGGCACTATCAGGTACCAAGTTTCCCGAAGTCATGGAGCGTCAGTCATTTTTGTACCCAGTCAATTTTTCTAGGGAGCCTTTTCCAAGCACTCTAAAGCTAGACTCAGCCTTTTGTTGCTGTCTGATGTCTTTTCCAACCATTTCTAGGATTTATCTGGTGTGCTTCACACGTGCTGTAGGCTCTGCTCCAAATCATGTTTCAAGGACCATTTGTTTTAGTCATTTCTGGGTTAGTCTGTACCTCCCAGCACAGCCTGGTCCAGGCACTTGCTCTCCCAACGCAAAAGTGACTCAGTCTGCCAAGATACTGTCTTCTCCACCCCTTCTCTCTTGGGTGAACTCACTGTCCCCAAATAATTTAATCTTCCCATTTGGCTGTAGCTGCCTCTTCCAATGAAACTAAGGCCACTGGCAATCAAACCTTCATTCCTGAAAGAAACACCAAGAACAGTCCATCGGTCTGTTTCTTGATCTTTTGAGGCTGTTTCTTCCAGTCAGAGGCAGAAGATAGAAGAAAATGTGTTCTTCAGTCACAGGAAATTCAGGGGGCAGGCTTGAGTATAGGGGAAGTAACTCTGGAGAGAAACAATGAAATATGAAATAATGAAAATAAAATAAAATAAAATAACAAAACAAAATAAAACAAAATAAAATATGTTCAGTGTCAGAATCTGAGTGGCTTTTATGGCTATACTGGAAAATATGAGCCTCTATGTGGTCTCAATGTTTTTTGAGAGCAATAAAGCTAATATGGATCTAGTCCAATCTCTAAAATTCTGCCACAGTGTGTTATTGCTAATTCTTGAAGATTAAAGCAGCCTCTGGCTCTCCCTCAGTGGCCCAATAAATATTGCAGGCTGCCAGAAAATAAACAAGCTGTATTAATTGCCCTCTGTGGTGGTGCTTCTTCCAAGAATGGTTGGCACTGTCTCTGTAGCCATTGCAAGATTTTGCCAATGGCTGTGACTAAGAAGTGGAGGGGTAATTATGAGCCTTTTTTTCTGGTTTCCTATATTCACCACAGATATATCACACCATAGTCAATTTGGTATTAAAGATATTGACACTGCATAATATCACAAGTTTCTCTTCAGTCATTCATTATCTACAACAAAAGTATTGAAGAATCCCAAGGTTAAGCTTTGCTAGTAACTGGTGTGGATTTAAATTCATTTAACAGCAGAATTCACACTTGAATCACAACAGCATTTTCCTTTCCTGGGCAAAGTTTTGACTGCTGACAGGGTTTTCCAGTAAAGAAACTCAAGGGACCTTCAATCATTCCAGTTGAAGACTCTCTTAATTGCGAATCAACTACTTAGAGCTTCATTCCATGGAACTATGGAACTGGAGAGAAAAAATAAACACAAACAATGCATTCCATTCTATTTTAAGAGGTTTGCCTTTCTCCTTTTTTTTTCTGTCTTTTAATCAGTGCAGATAGCTCTGATGCATGTTCTCAGCTTTCCCAGTGTTCTCCATAACACACCCCTTACAGGCAAACCCTAATGAGGTCTTAGATTCAGACTGTGTTATGCTTGTGCTCTTTCCAGTACTCAGGGGAAACAACTCATTGCCAAAGCTCCTTCAGTGTTTATATCTTAGAGGCAATACCTGGTGTGTGAGATCACTGCACACACCCAGGCTTTTCACTTGGAGACAATTCTTGCAAGTTATAATAAAGACAATGTTTTGCAAAGTGCATTGTTTCCAGGACCAACAGTTACAACTGTTCACACTTTCGTTCGTACTTTTTCCATGTTTTCTCTGATCTTTGGATAAAGTGTCAAGAGGATGTCTCAGGTGGTGTGGAATATTGATGTAATTTTCTGGTGACAGAAGAAGGGAGGCTTGCAAATGAGATCTGACAGCTCTGAGAAATGATGTGGGTAAAAAGAAGAATACAAATCAGAGTTTTAAATTGCCACTGCAATTTATTTAGTATTTAAGGAAAAGAAAAGAAACTGCTGAGACATGTAAGCTGCTAATCATTACTCACTAGAGCACATGCAAACATATACATCCACTGGTTTGCATTTGGTTAAAAAAAAAGATGCTGCATTTTTCCAGTGCAATTGATAAATCTGAGTAAATAGCTCAGTGTACAGTACACTCAAAAAGCTGGTGCTCAGTAGACTCTGTGAGAACAAGCAGCATTGTGCTATTGTATTCCACTTAGGAAATACCAGTATACTCTGGGTAAAAGTGAATCAGGCCCTGTCCCTGGGAATTTCCACCTGACAATATTTAATAGCTGCCTGAGGGGGTCAACAGGGAATAAGAGATCTGGTCAGCTCATTTCCTGGGCCGTAGGTGCTAGTTTAGGCTGTACTAGTTTCTTGTCATTAGCAGTGGAGGCAGGATTTGAACAGAGGGAAATTTAGTGCTTATGAGTTATGTAAATGCTCTACTTCCTTTTTTGTTTGGTTTGTTTTTTGGTTTTTTTTGCTTTTTTTTAATGTCTTTCTGTAATCCATGTATTGAGACCAGTGCTCTGACTAGAGACAAGAAAATAAGGAGGATGTCATTCCAGTCTCAGCAGGAGCTGCTGCCTCATACAAACACAGCAAACACATACACAGTGTCTAGCAGGAAAATTTTATGGTTTTAAAAGTGAAGCCTTTGAACTGAACACAAATCCTTTGCAGCAAAAGTTAGAAGAATTTTTGTGTTCAGCACAGGAAATACTTTATGCGTTTTTCCTTAGTGGAAGCAGCACAAAGAATAACTCATACTGAATTGAAGTCTTGTGGCGTCTCAACTTTGTTTAAAACAATTTTGAGAGTCCAACTCTACACAGTCTGGTAAAAAAATCTATTTTTTCAGTCATTTAGCTGACACAATGTGGTCTCCTTTGAAGGGTGCAGAGCAGCCAGAGCAGTCAAAGAGCAATTTCCTTTAAGACAAGAACGGGTTTGATTTTTTTCTTGAAAGGCCTCATCCCTTTTTCATTGAAATATAGAACATTCTTACTCAGATGAATTCTGGGCCTCAGAAGTCCTGTAAGTAGTTTTGTGTTTGAATAGCCAAAGAAGGTGAATGGGTATTTCAGGACAGACAGTGGAGGGGCAGGTACAGATCTCTTCACTCTCATGACCAGTGACAGGACCTGAGGAAATGGCCTGAAGTTGAGTTGGGGGAGGTTTATGTTGAGTATCAGGGAAGGTTCCTCATCCAGAGGGTGTTTGGGCACTGGAACAGGCTCCCCAGGGAAGTGGTCACAGCATGAAACCTGATAGAGCTCAAGAAGTGTTTGGACAACACTCTGAGGCACATGGTCTGAGGTCAGTCTTGGGGTGTCCTGTGCAGAGCCAGGAGTTGGACCCTATGATCCTGATAGGTCCCTTCAAACCCAGCATATTCTGTGATTCTATGATACAACAATTCACTCATTCATTGACAAACCTCCTTTTCAATGAAAAAAGACCCCTAAAATTAAATGGATGATTTTGACTCCAAGTGATGCAGGAAAATTGCATCTAATCCAAATATGCACCTGTGACTGGATCAGCACATTCAGTTACTACTTCTTATCATAAGCCTGTGTGTCTGAGATCAGATTCAGAAGACATTCTCCTTCCTAGGACTGTTTGGGATTCATATAAAAGGAAAATGCAGCCATAGATTGCTTGATAAATTGATGTGCTCACAACAAAGTAGGGTGCACTGAGGACTGAGCCACAGTCACCTTCATTTAAAGATGATGGGAAGGGGCAAGCTACAGAGCTCCAGCTCCAAGGTGATGGCACTTGCTCCAGTAGGAGAGCTTGCATATGGACCTTCTAGGTGACAGAGCCCAAATCCATGGCTTTGGTTCCACAGGACAGAGCCTAACCATCAGACTGGGGAAGAGGAGTACACTATTCTTTCTCACTGAAATTGGGACACTCTGTAACTTGAATTTGAGGTCCATGAGTTCAGAGAGACAGCAACAACCAGACCTGGAGCTGGTAGCTCAGCTGTGTGTGATCTCTGCTTCTGAGGCAGGGATTAGATTTCAGGTATTCAGTATCAACACGCTCAAACTTCTGTTGTCTTTTGACCTTTTACTTCATGAAAGACAGAGAATCTTCAGGAGTGCTGCTTCCTTGTGAGAGAGACTAAAGTGCACACTGAGTGAAACTGGATTGAAGAGTCATTGCAAACCTTTAAATGAAACATAGTTAGGCTCATAAAACTACTCTTTACCCTCAAAAATTTCCTTTCCATCTAATTGCCACAAAAAGACTTACATTTCCTTTTACTTTTTGTTGGGGGTACTTACAAAACTCTTTAATGATGGCTGCAGACCTCCTATGTGATTTTCCTGCACTGGGTAATTTCAAAAAACCCACAGAACTAAGTCACCATGAAGTGTCTACAAATATAAACACATAAAATTCATGGAAGCATTGTTCCCTTACCATATAACATAGCCAAGCATTCCTTCCTGTTATTGCCATTTATTACTGGGAAAATGCCCAGCCCTGCTCATTCTTACAACTCAGCAGGTTCTTTTAGGCCAAAAGTGTGTTTCAATGAGAGAAGAGCTGGAAAATTCACTCTAAAGTTTTTATTAAATGATTTCATGTGACCTTTGCAATAAAATACCTTTTAAATAATTTCATATGGCTATGATGATCAACGCAGAACCAAGATTTGCAGACAGTAAGTTGGTAGAAATTGCTGAACCTAAGGTTGAAACAAAGACACTCATTCTTCCACAGGGAAAAAAAAAGGATGCTCCTTTGCCATCCCTCTGTTTTTGCAATAAACTTTTCCGTTTGTGCTGTGCTGTTTGTGTCTTCCGTACTGGTGATGGGTTAAATTCAACAGATGACAACAACAACATCCTGAAATTTAAAGCAATATTTTATTTTGGTTTAAGCCTAGTGAAGTAGGTAGTATTAAAGGCGAGTGGATGGAAACGGGTGTAATATGCTGAAGAATCAACTCCTTTGAAAGCAGTGAAAAAAACCAGAAATTGGCATTAGAAGCACTTTAGCAGCAGGCTGAAAGGAGCATTAGAGACACAGAACAAATGGAGAGCTCGCTAGAGACTGACTGCAGCAAGCCAAGCAGATAGACTGGTTGGGTATCTCCACATCCAACTCCAGAGCTTCAGTCATTCAAGTTACCAAAAGAGTGACTTTTTTGAAGCTGTATCTATTTTGCTAAAATATCAGCAAGCCAAGCTAAATTAGCAGATCTTAGTCAAGTAAGCTCCCATTATATCAGCTCAGCTAATGGACCACTTGATACAAACTCCTTCACAAAAATGTGATACCTCTGCTATACAGCTTTGACTCGAGCAATCATAACTATTTCATTTGACTTTGCATCAATAGTTTCTCATTGTGCCTATATTCACAGTACCACATTGCTATTTCCAGCAAGATAGCAGTGGCAGAATTCTTACTAGCTCTTGGGAATGTTTCAAAGTGGGGAGTAGTGAAGAATTGTTTTGAATTGCCAAGATAGTATGTCACTTGTGATCTTGGCAATGAGAAATAGCATATGTGTTTGGGTTGACCTACAAGTAAAAATATGCATTTTGGCATCAAGTTTATTCACTTTACTGGTCATTCAGGAAAGAGTTAAGATTGAAATCACTAACTCCTTGCTCATTTACTTCCTCTTAACAGAGTCTGTTGTTTCTCAGTTTACATATAAAACAAGCTTTATGCTAGAACTGATATGGCTTATTTCAGTTTCACACTTACATTTCCCAGGGCTAAGCAAGGGACTCCAGGGAGTCCAGCAATAGCTCTCCTTCAGCAGGGAGAATAAGGGAATGTTCCTTGGCACTGGAACATCCATCAAAACAGAATTCAGTGATGACAAATATAAAGGGATCCATTATCTGCTTTCCTGTATATATTACAGACCCTGGAGCTGCCTGGTTTTCAAGATCAGAGAGACTAAAATGTGTGGCAGGATATGAGGCTGAAAGTACTATTCAAATTCTCCATGTAGCAATGAAGTAGGGCTGAGACAGTACTGAATTTTATGCTGGCTTCCTGGGCAGGTGTGCTTTTCGCCCTGGCTAAGGGACATAACATTTTCTTAACTCCCAACAATTGTGGAATGCATTGCTAACCTCACCACAGCCTGCCACAAGTGCAAACAGCAACCTACGGCAGCGTGACAAACCTACCTCCGTGTCCAGCTCCGAGCTGCCTTCTCCTTCCAGCCACATGCATCCTGGCAATCATTCAGTCCCTTACTGTCCCTCACCTGCTTTTTGTGAAAACAATGTAATTTCCATTACTGGCATCCAAACCCCAGTGTTACAAATATAAAAATCAGACGGCTATTCCCTCTTTCTTTATGGGATTTTCCAAGATTGTCTTGGATATATTTAGTGTTCATGTGTAATGAGTCAGAGTGTCCACCTGTGGTCTCCATAAACCGATTTTGTAAATAGCATTGACTGATGTGACTCAAAAAAAAAAAAAGAAAAAAAAAGGCCAGTTTCTGTTTTCCAGTTTTAGTCTGAATTCAAACACTGTTTGCAGTTCCAAGAACTCTGTGGGTTTCATGCTCTGGGTCAGTGGGTGGGGAATACTGGAAAAGGCACACTCCATCCTGTCCCCTTGTTCCGGTGGGCTGTAGGTCTGCAGAAAGATGACTTTATTTTATAGCACAGCAAACAACCTTTTCATTTAGCAACTGTTTAATATGGAACCTGTAGAAGAGGCCCTGGCATACATATCTTCCTGTGTCCCTTCCTCACTTGGACGTTGCTTTTGGAAAACACTGAATTTTTATCCTGCACAAATGAATACAGAAAATGAGCTGAGGTCTTCTGGAAAGCATGGAAGGATGTAACTCTGACTGACATTCTGTAATGCTTTGAAGAATATGAGAGAGCAACTTTGGTGTTCTGTTATCTAAGCTCAATTTAGCCCCATGCTGATAGAGGTGGCCACACTGTGAAGTGCACCTAAACTTCTTAGTTTGGACTGAAGTCACTTGTTTGTGTTGTGAGGTCCTTTGGGGCTGCAACAGAACCACAGGATTGTTAAAGTTGGAAATGCCCTCTAAAATCATGGGGCCCAGCTGTTAACCCAACCCCACTGTGTCCATTGCTAAGCCCTGTGTCCAAGTGCCACATCCACACCCCTTCTGAACACCTCCAGGGACGGTGATTTCACCACTCCCTGGGGCAGTCCATTCAAATGCCTGACCACCCTTTCAGTGAAGAAATTTTCCCTAGTATCTAATGTAAACCTTCCTGAGTGCCACTCAAGGCCATTTTCTCTTGTCCTGTCTCTTATTGCTTTGGAGTAGGTATCAAAGCCCACCTGGCTACAGCCTTCTTTTAGAGGGTTGTGGAGAACAACCCCTGAGCCTCCTTTTCTCCAGGCTAAACAGCCCCAGCTCCTTCAGTCACTCCTTCTCAGATTTCTGCTCCAGACCCTTCACCAGTTCCATTGCCCTTCTCTGAACATGTTGCCCTTCTTTGGACAGCCCTTGCTCTTGGATTTTGAACAGCTGAACTGTGGGTCTGAAATGCTCCTGTATAAATTGAGAGGCCTTTTTTGTGCAAGAGAGAAGTTTTGGACAGCCAGTACAAGACTAACACCAAAGAAGAGGAGGCAGCTTGAATCCTGTTAATAACTGAAAAGTTGTGTTAGTTGAAGTTTAGATTAACCTCTCTGGCAGATCAATATCTCAAGTTAAAAGAACCATCATGCATAATGTAGAGATATATAGATTTGAGTTTAAAGTCAGCTAGAAAAGGATAACTGAAATCAGCTCTGCAATCTCTAGAAAAGATATACCTGAAATATACCTGAAACTCAGGTTTCAATTTAAAATTTGGCTTTTCTTAAGACATTAAGACTTTTTTTAAGTTCTGGTATTAAAATCTTTCATCTGCTTCCTTTGTAATTGCGCAAAACAAGCAAAATAACAGGTGTTCTGTAGTTGCTAAAGGACTCCATAAAACCAGTTCAGATTAAGGTGTTAAAAGGACATGTAGAAGTGCATAGGTACAAGCACTATTCAAAAATAACCAAGGAAATAAAGCAAAAGGATATGCTAAGTGTTCAAGCACTCAGTGGACTTTAGTGAAAGTTTTGGCAAAAGCTAAAGGCAGGCTGGCCACTTCCTAAACAACTGATTGAAATAATTGATGATTATGGCAGCATCCACTGTGTTTATTTTATTTTCTGCATGAAGTGCATTGTTCTTACAGTTTAGAAATAGACCCCTAACTCTCAACATGTCTATTAAAAAGTCCATTAAGACTCAGAGAGCTTTTGAACCTTAATAATCAATCTTAATAACACTGCTTATTTTCCTTCACCACAATTTTATGAAATTTACAGCTAGCATGTTTTCATTATGAAAATCAAGAAATGTGGTACCTTGAAGGACTTTTACATTCATGCTTCACAAACATGTGAATCTGGTTCTCAAAGACAACTTCAAGGCTTTCAAAACCACTTAGGTGGGAATGTATAATACAATGAAAGGCAATATCTGCATGACTCTTTGCCAACTGAAACCACCAAGCACCACACAGATATATTAGGACATGATTTTGCCAGGTGCTGACGTGTCTTGTGAGTCATTGTGTACTCTCAGCTCTTTGAAATCAACAGAACCAAGTCAAGAAACACCCAGGACTTACTGAGATCAGGTTTCTTACAGATCACTAAAACAGTGTTTGCTGCTATATTCTTTGACTAGAAGACCAAATGCCAAAGCATCCACTTGCAGACATCAGAATTACTAAAATTACCAGGGAACCAGCATTTCTCATGTCGTGATGAATGCAAAGAAAGCAGCTGAGGTGGCAGATAACATGAAGCACGCTGATTTGGAATTACAGAGGCATGTGATAGCAGAGCAATGGCTTAAATTCTATCAGCAGTTCTATTATAAGCCACCATACAAACCTACTGAACCCAGATATTTGGTGTGTGCTTTCTGAACTTCAGACTCATTGTAATGTTTGCATTTGATCAAGTAGTTTCCACTGAATTAAATCAAATCAGTTATAATAACTGGCATTCTAGATAACAATTCAACTGATGTTTAGGAGCATTAAATATATTTGCACTTCTTTTACCTAGCAAACGTTGGTCTTTAACATTAATTGCAATGCTTATTATTCCATAACTGTAATAAAGAGCTTTCTTATTTTAAAAATAACCTGCAGAAGTAGAGCAATTGCTCATTCCTTATGACTTTGTGCTGTGTTCCTGATGTAGATATGTGTGACTGACAATTTCATCTTAGTGTTAAGATATGCACTAGAAATAAAATATAAGAACTACTTAAGTCCATTATGTCTTCTGTGGGAATGCTGTCATCTGCCTGTTGTAATTTATGCTTTTTGGTGTCTGTGATGCTATGTCAAGATTGTTTACTGGCATAGCACAAATTTCCAGTCTTCCTCAGCCTAGCAGTACCCTTTCTTGCATATGAACTCCAGTAGTCTGGGCACTTTCCAAATACAAAAGGCAGCTCTGCTTTTGTTTCAATGGTGTCACAAGCTAAAAAGGCATGACTGAAGCAGCAATTCAGCAATTAATAAAATCCAGCCAGGACCCCTTGAGCATTAAGCAAAGCCAGACACCCCTAGAAACACAGCAACTGTTATTGGCAATGCCAGCAATTTGGCACAGAACAAAGGGAAGGAAGTACAGAAGAAAAAAACATAGGCAATTAAAGTAACCAGAATTTTAAGGTAATTACCCAGCCTGTAATACAGCCCAAAGCCAGGATAAAGGCTGCTATTCTTGTGACAAGTGTCATCCAATATTTTACAGCCTGGAGTGGTCAGGACTCAGAGCCTCAGTGCTGGGATTCACCTTGCAGGAGAGCACCCCAGCAGGGCATGAGTGACTCAGGGTAAAGAATGTCATTTTCTGAATCATGAGGCCACTTCCTGTGCCACTTTGTTTTATTTCCAGGATTCCCCTGGCTGTCTGATACTACTACTAGGTAGGTGGTAAGAGCTTAGGAAAACTGAGAATATCTAAAGTCTTGGACTGAGTTTGTGCCCACTGCAATACAGTCAGTGTTGCTGGCTTTGCCTCCAGATTGAAGGTTTCTTTTAATTTCCTCTAGGCCTTATAAAGGTAAGAATGGTAGGTCTAATTTTAAAATATGCCCCTGTGTTTTTTAAGTATTGCCCAGCCTTCCGGTTCCATAGTCATTAAAAATTAGTCAGTGATTCCATTACAAACTCCTCCTTTGGGGATTTATCATTGCAATAAAAACATGATCACAGCACAAATATACTCACACAAATTTTCTGGTGAAGGAAGCTGAGTTCAAGTGTCAAAAATTGCTGTATTAGAGCAAGATACAAAGAAAATGACAAAGAACTCGATTCTAAATGAATGCAAAATACTTGGGTTTAAGCATCTGAGGAATTCTGTTGAGTTCCAGAGCTTTGTTTACATTGTTAATAAGCAAGCACAGGGATCAGAGTAATTAACAGTTGTTAAAAAAAGTAATAAACAAATTAAATAAATAGACACCATAAATATGCCTTACACTCATTAAAAAAAAAAGCCACATTTGTGTAGAAGAAAGGTCATAGAAGAAAGCACACAGAGGAAAGGACTAAGATTATAATCTTAATTCTGAAAATAGTGACATCCCAAACACGTAATGAATTTCAAGTGCGCTTTTTACCTCTGCTCTTGTTCAAGTTAACTGTAAGAAACTCAAGCTGTTTAAAGAGGTTTGTGTCCTACCTTCTAAAGGTTTGATAATGCAGAGACCCTTATGCATCTTCCTTCTACCTGCTCATGATATCTATTTTGCATAGATACAGTAGGAAAAATTAGTGTATATTACAGTAATTGAAGGAAGATTACTGTGTGATGGAGAGAAACGGAATAATGTTTCTATAGATAACTGATTCTTCTTCTGAGGCTAGATCTCTAATCCAGAATTCCTTCTCTATTCTTTCATCTCGGGCCACACATACCTGCTGAAGGGATTGAAGACACAATTTGTAAGAGTTGCTTTGAAGGATAAGGGAAGAATGTGGGTAAAGTCACATCTTTTTCACACACTCTTCACCAAGTCCCAGGAGTAGATGTATTCCCAAAACAACAGAGTGGTGCACTTATTTTGCTGAAATAAGTAAAGCAGGTGAGGATAATCTGGTGAACAAAAACAAAAAAACCAAGTCAACATCCAGAAAACCAAACCAAACCAACCTTCCTAACAATTTTCCCCACGGAGGTACTAAGCTATTTCTTTAAAATTGAAAATATCAAAGAACTATCAAAATAGTTCTTTGGCCTGAAAACTTTGTCAAGTGCCATGCTGCTTCAGACAAAAAAATGTTTTACAGTAAAATCTTTTGCAACTCAAGTCACTTTTAACCATTAGTTTATAGTTACAAACAACTGGAACTCACATGCCTTTGGGCACTTGCATCAAAAAGCTTTTACTGAGAAATGGTAACCACAGTCAGACCCAGCAAAGCTCTGCTGATACAGAAAACTTTGTCATATTTAGTCAGTATGTTACAGTGAAGAAAAGCCATCTGGGAAGGGCTCTCTTAAGAGCTCACATTTTGTGGAATGATACTTGTCTTAACAGTTCAAGTGTATCTGTTCACCTACAATATGCAAAACATCAGAAAGAGATTCTTTGTGAAAAAGGAAAATTATTTAGGGCTGAAAATCATAATATATTGCTGTCATTAAATTGGCCTCAGAGGTAGATTTCTACATGAAGAAAAAGTCATAGGAAAGAGACAATTTGCCATAAATGCCTACTTGGTAACTAAGCAAAACACTAAAGTGTGGGTCTGCTTGTGTCAGGCAGCAAGCCAGTGACAAATGACATCCTGGAGGTGTTTTAGAGGTGTCTGAATCTGGCGCTGGGTGATGTGATTTAGGGTTTAGGGCTTACAGTGACAGTGCTGGGTTCACAGTTGGACTAGATGATCTTTAAGGTCACTTCCAACATTGAATTTCTATGAAATTGAAAATCAAGGAGTAGGTTTGCTAAGCCTCAGCTCAGAAACCTGGTCCAAAACTAAAAACTAAAACTAAAAATAAAAAGAAAGAAGTGTCTATAATACTTAGTCTTCTTTATGGCTGAAGCTGTTTTTTACAGCTTCTTCATAATTTGATTTGGAGACTGGATGGGTTATCTTCCTATCTGCCAATTTTCCTACAATTCTGCTCTACTGTTCAGTACAAAAGCTCAATTTCTGCTTACAGCCCACCTATTATTTGCTTTTCTCCTTCCCATACCTTGCAGCTTATACTTGCCTCTGGTTTAGGTTCTGCAAAAGTGACAGGTACATATGAATGGATGACTGATCCATTAAGTGCAGCAATGCTGTGTTGGTAATCACAGTCCATGCACGTCATTGATCCTTTCAGGTTACTGGATTCAGTGGGAGTTGTTATACACTATTACACTTTGTCTTCAGTCTGGGCATGACTAAATGGGGAATGGCAGGCATGCAACATTGCAGAATGAAGGGTTCTTGGGAAACCCCAGGTTTGGTACTTCCTTATTTCAAAGTGTTGATTTTGTAACCAGATCTGACTTCATGTGAATCAGGACCCAAGGGAGGAAAGAGCCATGAAAAAGGCAACTGAAGATTGTAGCAGGGCATAAAACAAACTGGCTGAATTTGGATTGGCCAGGTAGGCAAATATCTGGCAATTCTCAACTTCAGAGGACTTGATTTTACACCTAAAATTGTGAGTTTCAAGTGTATATTGCTAATTTATTTAGTTTAAAAAAGTCCACTCTGTTCACATGAAACCACCTCTCATCATCAGTGGGACATTGATTCTGACTGCTTGTGATAGCTGCACATAAACCAGCTCTATGAGCAATCATTTATACACTCAGCTGCCAGCCACACACATCTTATTTCCAGTGGAGAGAACTGATTGAAAACGGGGTGGAGAGGGCTCCTAAAGTGGGGCAAAGGGAGGAGCCTTTCCCAGCCCCCATTCCCCAGAGAGCTGCTCCAGCATCTCTGTAACCTCTTCTGCTGTGCTGGCTGCAGTGGAGCTACACCAGCATCGGCTTGTGGTGCTGGCAGGCTGCCACAGCTTCCCTGAGCTCTGACAGGGAGAGGCAGCAACATCTCTGCAAAAACAATTTTGCAAGAAAAAAGTTATATATTTCTTTTTACACTAAGAGCTTCTCCTTTTTGTCCTGCCACATACATGTGTGTACACTCCTCAACCACATGTCAAAGCCCTGCTGAAGCACCAAAGATGTTACAACTTCTCAGGATGAAGTAACAAGAACATTTTATGGTATAATGGGTCAGGGCTCCCAGGTGTGCAGGTAGAACAACTGCCACCCTGATGATTAAAGCAATGCAAGGTACAGCCTACCACAGGGTGGAGAAAAATTTCCTCCTTTCCTCCATACCCACATATGAGCTGCAAGTTGCTGGTCCAGACTGTCCCAATAAAAGTGCTATCACTGTCAACTGGGTGAGAGGAATCCTCAGCAGGTTTCTTGTCTGGTCTTCCTAAATGAATGTGAATTTTAAATGTGCAAAATAAATGTTGAGTATCTGCCACAACTATTACAGGAAGAACAAAAGAATAATGTCACATAATAGCTCATGTCTCTCTCAAGACACTTTGATGTCAGGAAAATAATACGCAAGCACAACTATTTTTCTAACTTATTTATCTTTGGGGGTTACCAGAGGAAGGTCTTTTTTGCCTCCCAGACCACCACAAAGCTGAGACATGGGGAACAAGTGATCGTCCACATGACTGTTCTGTGAAAGTTCTGGATTTTCCGAAGGGCCGTTTACAGTTACATGTTTATTCATTTTTCCAGTCAGTGAGCATTATAAAAATAAAGGACAGAAAAACAGAGGTTATGCTAATAATTCCCAAGTGACTATCAAGAGCATGCAATTTCAGCCTCTGATGCAGATGATAGCAGAGTTTCTCAGGAAGCTAAGGGAAGGCACAGCCCAGCTTTGTGAAATTGCTTAGAAGCTAATAATTTGTAAAGTTTGTATCCATAAGGTCATATCAACAATTGATTTTGGATGACTCTTTGAATTACTGGTAGCATTTGTCACAGTCTCTGGCAGATACCAACTGTAGTATTTGTAGTTAGGTAGTCAGGAATTTTCCATCAGAGCTAAAAAGCCCTGATGGTCAGCAAACACATCTATGACTTTAAAGAATAAACCTTTTAATTGAAGAAACAGTACCAAATTTCTGGTCTTCTAACATTCAGAAGTATTTTTTACCTGAGATCTGACATTTAGGCTGTTTTATGGTTTATTGGATTTTTTGTCTTACAAAAAAACCCCCAAGTTAAATTAGAAAAATTCTGTGAACTTGACTAAATACTGAGAAAGTTGGCCCATTTTACTGCCCTCCAGCATGATTGACTGAATAATCCAATCTGTGGCCTTGCTCCCGTGGAGGTGAAATGAACTATACCTTGCTTCCTCATGGGGATGTTGACAATAGATAAGCTGTTCATCTGCATTAAGTGTAACAACCCTTCTTTGCTTTTTCTCTTTTTTGGAAACATCTGAAACTTCTGAAGAAAACAATACAGACTGCTAAGCCATGTCAAAACAAAAGCTGTTATGGACAAAAATTGTACTGTTGGACAAAAGCACAAAATTGTCTTCAGTGGCACCTTTCTGCATGTCTCACTATCTTTATCATATTATGTGTCATGTGATTTCACCCTGCATTTCTTCTACTTTCCAAAGCAAGTGAAAACCAGTCACTTTTAATGGAAGGACCTTTGATTTGTCCATTCTTATGTTCTTCTACATATCCCTGTTTCCATTGTGAATTTACATCATTCCATTGAAATGAACCTGGTGAAGAGGTGAATTGGGCTCTTCATATTTAAACACTCCTTTTTCCATTCTATATTCACAAAGGATTTGGTACAAAACTCGGGGAAGTTGAGTTTTTCATTCATTTGCATTGAAAGATGTGCTGGAGAATCTCATTCCAGTTCTGTAGCTTCCTTTTTTTCTCTTTACCCTATTTCTTCTTTCCACAAAAAAAAAAAATTAAAAAAAAAAAGGGATATTCTTGGTTGCTCTCATGTCTTTTCCATTTGCATCATGCATCCTTCCCAACCCTTGTTAGACACCTATCAGGTATAACAAGGTGTGTCTGAAAAAGCTACCTGGCTGTCTTATTCTCATTCATAGTGAAATTTCTTTCTCCCACATACAGGACAAAAACAAATGATTTGTGGAAATCTAACAGAATCAACTCTCCACTCTGGAGTTATGAGATATAGCCAAAGGAAAAATACAGTCACAACTTCTGGAGCTGAACTGTTCTTGGGAACAACTGCATAAACAATACTCTGGCATTGTGCCAAAACTTCTTAGCTTTGCTGGATGTAGACTGACTCACAGGATCATCTTAGCTGTCTCTGTAACCACTGCACTGGTTGATCTGCAAACCAAATTGTCTTCCCCTGCATAATGGGGGATGACTCTTCCTTTTATCAAGCAAATTGTCTGTGTCATCTAAAAGGTTACTTAGGCAAAATGTTGAGGTTTTAACCTCAGATAAAGGTATTTGCAAATATCTTAACTCTGTCCCAGTTTGAGACTCCCTTTTTTTTTCCCAATAGAGACAAAATGGAGCACCATGTGAGAACAACCAAGGTCACTGGGAAAGCAAGGCACCCCCAGTTTCCTCGCCACCGTGGCCATATGAAAAGCAGAAAAAACCTTGGCTCTGTGTAAGCCCTGCTCAGTAATAATGAAAACATCTCTATATTATGTTCCCTATGTTGATAAAACAACATCTCAGCCACCTGTCTAAATGAAAGACAGAGGTAAGACATGGCTCTAACTTAAATAGCTGTCAAGGAGTTGTCAAGAACACTACATGCTGCAGAAAGTTAAGGCAGTGGGCCTTGGGACTGTTATCTAATGGAAACAGACCAAGCACTGCTGTAGGCTGTAGGCTGGAAAACTTCACTGGTAAGTGTTACACTTCAGGAGGAAAGCTGCTCTCTAACTGTAATACGTCATGAGATAAATCAGTTTCTAGGAAAAAGGATGCAGAACCAGTTGGCATTTGGGCCTAAGATAGAAAGTTATACATTCTTCAAATACAACTGTTTATTTAAACAGGTGAATATATTAAATACACTTTATGAAATATGTGTTTCAGAAGACCCAGCAGGTTACAAAACAAGGTAACTAGGCATTAAGAACAGGGTACTTGTATTTTCACTCACTTGAAGTAGTAATATAGGGATGACACATCTTCCAATCACCACCAGCATCTCTGAGCAGGAATCATTATGTGAAATTCCCAGTCTTATGTTACATACACATGCTGGTTTTGGCTGGGGTTGAGATAATTTTCTTCACAGTGGCTGCTGTGGGGCCATGCTTTGGATTAGTGTTGAACACAAAGTTGATAATATTGAGATGTTTCTTGTTGTTGCTGAGCAGGGCTTTCACAGAGCCAGGGCCTTTTCTGCTTTTCATATGGCCACAGTGGAGAGGAAATTGAGGGTGCCTGGGAGGCTGGAAGGAGACACAGCCAGCATGGGTGACCCAGACTGGCCTAAGGGATGTTCCAAACCACATGACATCATGCTCAGGATACAAAGCTGCAGGGAAGCAGGTAGAGGGGGACATCTGAGTGATGGTGTTTGTTGTCCCAAGTCACCATTGCACATGATGGAGCCCTGCTCTCCTGGAGAAGGCTGAACACCTGCCTGCCCACAGGAAGCAGTGAATTGATCCTTGTTTTGCTTCACTTTTGTACAAAGCTTTTGCTTTCTTTATTAAACTGTCTTTATCTCAACCCACGAGTGTTCTGGCTTTTACTCTGCTGCTTCTCTCCCCACTCCTGCTGGTGGGAGAGTGAGTTAGGAGCTGCCTGAGGCTTAGTTGCTGGCTGGGGTGAGCCACAATAATAGGTGTGCTGGTTTTGACTGAGACAGAGGAAATTTTCTTCACAGTAGCCGATATGAGGTTATGTTTTGGATTTGTGCTGGAAACAACATTGATAAGACAGGGATGCTTTAGTCACAGCTAGGCAGTGCTTACACAGTATCAAGGCGTTCTCTGCCTCTCACATCACCCCCACCACAACAGTAGGAAGCCAGCCTGTATCACCGTAATGATCCCTTCTGGTTTAAGTGCTCTGAATACTATACATAATCCCTGTAATTAATCTAGCTCCATAGGCTTCTGTTTACGTGTCAGTTATTTTGGCTGTGTGTATCAGGAGAAATAACTGGTTGCACCCAGTCAGGGTTTATTGAAAGCAGGGAATTACTATTTGGAGCAAAGTCTGTTTCTAAAAAGCCTGCTGTAAAGCCTATGCTCATTGGAAACAGCGAAGTTGATCTTGGTGACACATCCTATTTGCTGAAAGTTTACGGTAGATTGACTCATGCAGTTCTATGTTGTGCTCAGTTCAAAACACTTTTTTTTTTGGTTGAGTGGTAGCTGTTTCAGTGGTTACCTTTTGGTTTGATGGTTTGTTTTTAGAGGGCAGAGAAAGTTTACCCAAATTACGAGCAGTTGCCAGTATTGCCTGAAGAAAAATGTCATCCTGACATTGATTTCTTTGGGGAATGAATCATGCAGCTATATAACTTTTAACAGAGCTGTCTGTCTAGATTTGCGATCTTTTTCTTTCTTTTAGTACAAAGTTTGTCATTTGAAACAATGTGTGATGTCTCATCTTAAGCATATTTATAGTTTTCCCCCTGTTTACCAACAGTTCTGTTCTGTGTGTCATTCGTGTCTGGCATATGCATCATCGCTAGTTCCATTTCAGTATAGAAACCCATAATTTCACTTTATATTTTGTGCATATGCATCATTTTTGTGGCTATGTTTTATCCATGATGGGGAATTACAAGGAGGCCTCCTTAATGATAGAAACCATTACGTGTCCCGAATATAGCACAGCATGGATAATTGCAGACAGGAGTTTAGGGGTATTTTTGGTTTTGACAATTAATGACTGCCTACATGGAAGTTTTATTGAATTGCATCACATAAAAAACTACGAACAGAAAACCAATGACACATTCCTTTGGAGAGCTCCATTGAGCTTATCTAATCCAAAGAAAATCAAATTGGCCAAATCTTTAAATCAGCACAAACAGAAAACCCAAGTCATGAATACAGCTTGATGGACTTCTTCAGGCCAGATCCTGTTCACTTGAAATCTTCCACTTAGGAAGAAAGGACTGAGCAATCCCAGGAGCAGCAAAATCAAAGCAGCAGATGTTTCTAGTCTGGTTCTAATCTCATGTAATTAGAAAAACAGATAAATCATAACTTCTCTCTGCCTCATCCCTGCTTTCTTTTTAAGATCAATAATTCCCTTATTTCCTTGTTCTATTATTGTGGGCCCCTGTTATTTACTATTTATTAAGTGCTGATTGATGCAAATCTTCGGAGGTATAAAGCCATAATATTTGCCCTGATGTTCAGTGGCTCTAGTCAACAAATCTCATCTCTTGCTTTCTGTTTCCTGGAAAAAGGCAGCTCAGCATTCAGTTTCTGACTCCATTGCCTGCCCAGCCCCCCATGGAGCAGCACTCACTGGACATGTGCCTGTCTGTAGGCAGAGCATGACAGCAGGTACACTCATCACATACGGGGAAGCTGTCACTAAACATTCAGTTACTGACTCATTCCTCACCACAAATTCCTCTTAAAGTAAAACACGTGAATATCTTCCTAGTGCTAATTGGCAGTAATTCACTTTCAGATTTATTAAGCCTAGAAAAAAAATTTTTTTTAAAGTTACAATTGAAAATTAGCCAGTTCCAGCTGGGGAACTGGCAGAGGCAGCCTTGAGCAGAATGCAAGTCCATTTCTATTTCCAGTGCTCATCTGTACCCTTGTGAAATTGGCTTCCCACCTCTGTGAGCAGGCGCTGTGCCATCCTGCTGCACGGGTACAAGGGTGGGCAGCCAAGCCACCATGTGCACACACTGCCTGTGGGCAGGAAGGGCACAAATCCAAGCCCAGGAATGTGGATGCAACAGCATGGCTGGAGTGTAAGCACAGATTCAACAGTAAATGGGCCGTGTCAACAGCATGAAGCTGGAATCACCTCTGATATCAGCCAAACAGCCTCCTTCTCTGAGTGAAGCCGTTTTCATTGCCAAGGGATATACTGCAGCAGAAAAGAGGTGAAGAAGGAGAAGAGCAATCACTTTGTGATGGGCTGTACATTCATGCTCTCCCTGCTCTTTGCACAGCCTTTGTGCTTTTGATTAAGTTGTTGGTCTTTGCAAAGAGAGCAACTGATCTGTGATGCAGCACTGTGGATGCTTTGCATGGCAAACCTCTTCTGTGCTATAAAGCCAAGGACCAGTTAATGAGAAGTAATCTCTTACCATTAACCCAACTGCTCATGAATTCAGGTTTATTCTTAACTAGTCCTGGTAAGAACTTAAGGATGCTTTTAACTGCCCGAGGAGTAAGACCTCTTTACCACAGAACAGCACAAGAACCTGCCAGGATCTACTCTTTGCTCCCAATTCATGCTGCCCTGACCAAATTGCAAGCACTTAGTAGATTGTGGCAATTTCCTGTCCCTTAGGCTGAAAGTGACCTTGAAACCCATAAGAATAAAGCTGGAATCTCCAAAACACTTGGAGAAATGACAGTGCTACACAATGTTTTACTGATACTGTTGGACACGGTCCGACACTGTCTTTGGAACTGATTTAATCTTACTTGTAAACTCATAAATTCTTTTGAATGCTGTCATAAAATTCCATACATTAAACAAAACCATGCCCCAGTTTTTGGTGATGAGAATTACTGGGTTGATTTATGAATCTTTCTTCTATATCTGTACTCATATTGCTGCAGCCAGAGAGCAGGTAGATTAAAAAGCAGAACATCCAGGTAGGCATCACTTCCCATGTGGGGATGAGGCAAACAAAAATGTGAAGTCTAGGAGAATCCTGCCTCAGGGAAAAATGCAGAAAGCTCTGTGGTTCTCAACAGTTTCCATCAATGACAAAATCATTACTACTCAGAAATATTTTTATAAGCCCTGTAGCTCATTTTTTTCCTTGCCAGAGGTGGCTCGGCAGTTATTCGATGTGAATTACTCTGGATTGGTAGAGGTCACAGCAGTCCTTTTATCCAGTCTGTGCTAGTACTGTACTTTATATGTTAAAGCACTATTAAACTAAAACCCAGCCATAATGACATCACATTGTACACCTAAGCAAGTATCCACAATTCAGAGGCGTGTATATGAATTGGGGAGTGGAATCCAGCCTTCCAGTCTGAACTGGGGAGTGGAATCCAGCCTTCCAGTTTGAACTGGGGAGTGGAATCCAGCCTTCCAGTCTGAACTGGGGAGTGGAATCCAGCCTTCCAGTCTGAACTGGGGAGTGGAATCCAGCCTTCCAGTTTGAACTGGGGAGTGGAATCCAGCCTTCCAGTTTGAACTGGGGAGTGGAATCCAGCCTTCCAGTTTCCAAATCACATGTCAAAATCCCCAGAGGTACTAGCACTAACCATCACTGAGCAGGAAAACCTTATCATTTTAAAATCTTCATGACACAAAACTTGAACTTGTAAAAGACTTAATTCATTAGCAGGTTAAAAAAAAAAAAACTAACAAAAAACCCCAGAATAAACCCACAACAAAACAAAGGGCTTTCTGAGTATGAACTGAGTGAAGGAGTATTTTCCCTGTAGTTTTGTTATGCTCTCAAGTGGAAAATAAGCCACCACCATCACCCTGCCTCCTTTATACTAGCAAACAGTCTGGCAGACAATAACTAGGAAGATGGGAGAATGAGGCTCAAAACTTTCTTTTTCTTGCCAGAAAGACACCCACACAGACATGAAACCAATGTTACAACACATTGCACAACACTGTGCGTCCCCAAACAGCAGGGAACATCTTAGGCCATGAGATAGAATTCACTGGGCAGGACAGATGTCTTGAGACCCATTTGGAAGCAGAGTTCAGGCAATGACCAAGGCCAGGAGCCTCTGGGCTTGGAGGGAGGTTTTCAAGCTTTCTCTGTTTTCCTGCTCTCTCGTGTTCCTCACATCCTTGCCCTCCCTTTTAGCTGGATCTTGCTGGGCAGGTAGCTGCCCCCTGGTTTGTTGGAGTTCATTCGTCAAACTGCCAAAAGAAGAGCTAAAAGCTATTTGGCTTTAGCTCTCTTCAGAAGGTATGCAGCAGAGTTTGAATTGAAAAGGAAGGAAAAAAGAGAAATTAAACAATTATAAATCCAGATTATCTGTATAATAAGAACCTATAAGGTTAACCTATAACATGGGTAATGCAGGACACATCATCTGAATTCTAGGACCAGGAGAGTAAGATCAAGTAGGACTGGTAGAGCTTGAGCTTTGAAGTTTTGTTGTTGCTCTGCAGGATAAACAGGTTTCATATAAAATCCACAGATCAGCACATCACCTATGTACCACTTAGTCATTTTAGGGTTTTCTCCTGGACACAAGCCTGACATCTGCCATCTCCTGTGACTGTGTCTGCCCCATCACATTGCTTTTCCCAGAGCACTCCACACAGTTTATCACTTCATTGAGGGGCTTCAGAGCATGCTGGAAAGCAAAGCTCAGCTTTGCCCTAATCCAAGGCTTTGTACAAGTTCTGTCAGTTTATGTTGCAATGTCAGCCACTTCTCTGTTCTCTTAAGAAGTGTTAAAGAGAGCAGAATCATCCTTTTTCAGTTTGTCACGGTGTGTAGTATATCTATTCTCTTGGGGCAATTTGTGCACCACTTTGTCACTAATCCACACTATAAACTTAGAAAGCAAACACAAAAGACTGCACAGCACACCAGTGCTATTTCAGTTCAGAGCTATGTGTCCAGGTCTGTTTCTAAATAGAAATACTTTCATTCATTAGCCTCGCAAGCCTCTGTTTAATTGCTTACATGATTTTTATTTTTTTAAGAAAGGAGCCTCAAACCAGGATGGGAGGGGTATAACTAAGCAGCACAGAAGTGTGATTCCAGGCAGAACATTATATTTGGTTCCTATTTCTGCAGCCCAAAATACCAACTCTCCAAAGAGCATCAGGGATGCTCAAATTCCAGAGCCAGAAATGAGCTCTATAGCTCAAGACATGATGTGATCTCTTGGAGGAGAGCAAAGAACTCTAAAAGACAAAAATGCCTGAGATAAGAATGCAAAAATCTGAGGCTGGGTACATGCCCATAATCTCTCATGTGTAAACAAACAGTTAAATTTATGTCAGGGAGCAGCATGTTTAGTTTTCTGAAGAAGACATGTTTCCCAGAAGGAATTATATAAATATTTATGAAAATGAAGCAGGAAATATTTTCCCAGGGTAGGACACTGTTCAGCACTGCATCAGGTCAGTAGAAGCTGGGGTTTATTTTGTCAGTCTTCCCCTGGAACTGAATCATTGCCCTGTTGTTTGCAAAAATCTGTTCTGACACAGGAAGAGGCTGCACTTAGATAAACACATTTACAAGCCACATTGAGTATTTCATTTCTATCACATCTCTGACTACATACGTGAATGCCTTGCATTTTTGGATAGCTTCTCTGAGTGATTGCAAGGAAAACAATAGCAATAAGTATCTCTTAGGCCTCTCTGAAAGCCTGGTGCCATTATGTCAAAGGTGCCTTCAGTAGAACTGAAAGCCTGCAGGCTAACAGACAGAGAAGCATTCTCAGTCCAAGTGTTCCAAATAAAAGTGCTTATAAAACACTCACAGTGAGCCAGAACATTCTTGCTGAATGCAAATTTAGAAACAAAAAGTTGTAATGCAGCTGTAATGCTCACCTGAGTGAGCAGAAGTTCCACACAGTTGAGGTCTGTTTGCCAGATGAGGTCCAGGGGTCAGTACTGCACCTCATGAAGCATCCAGCAGCTCCCTGGGTCTGCAACCCAAGCTCCTTTTGAGAGTTCAGTGCTGTTCTGTTCTCCTGCCTCACAGCAGATACAGACAGCTGGAACCTGTGTCAGCTTTTCTGTTTAGAGCTAAAAGCTGAGGGGAATAGGAGTGGGAGAGGGGAGGTAGGAGCATCCCAAGAAGGGGTTGTAAGTTCTAGTGCAGACCTGAGGCTCTCCAAGAGTGCCATCCCTGTGTCAGACCAGAAAAAACTCACACCCATCCCTCAAGGTACCCAACTCAACAGAGAGCCAAACTCATCAGCAGGAAACCAGAGAGATCATAGTTGATAGTGGAGCATAAATTTCTACACAGCTGAGGCTGATGAAGCCTCTCAAACATCCAACAAGATGTTGGCTGATGATCTATAATCATTAGAGTCCTACATGCTCTCTTTATTAACAGATAAGCCATAAGATTTTGGACAATTTTGTCCTTAGGTTGGTTGGTTTTGTCAGTTGTATTTTCAGGCATATCAGAATCTAGTCATTAGTTATATCTTAATCAGAACAAAAACAAGTGGTGGAAACTGTGCTTACAGGCTCAAGTAGCCATTGCATGGTGTCAAATCCAAAACCAGCACTTTACAAAATAGCCCTAGGATTACTTTATTCCCTACATATTGCAAACCAAATACTCTGCCCTTCCTTTTCCAATTTCTCTAAGCTTTGCCACCTTGATTGATGTATCCAGCATGACAGAATGAAACACCCCAAATCATCATGACCCCTGACACAAGAAGAGAAACCATCTAGGATACCAAAGCAAAGAAATATCCCACCTTTTTTTTTTCCTTCAGGTGCTCCAAAGTTTATTCAGTACAGGAAGGTACAGAAGGGGAATGTTCTCCTTGATGCTGAATTTGGGTCAGAAAATATGCCAGTGGACTCTCAACACTTATGGCTGAATCAGCCCATGGTTACAAGCAGGATGTATTAACTGCAGTCCAGCCACAGGATCTGTGAGTCTACAAATGATGAAAATTGGCTGTAGATCTGGCCACCTTTTGATGAACAGTATTTCAGCATGTTGTCTGTGCTCCTTGCAGTCTGTTTACATTTAACTACTAACATCTGAGGAGCAAGAAAATGAGGGTTATGCAAATCTCCAAGGAAGTTACTTGGACTCCAAATAGACAATGCACAAGACAAAGGTTACCTGACTAGTGCTCATCTCAAAGAACAGAATCTTTCTGGATATTTTTTTGTGCCTTTTCAGGGTTTCCTTGTAAAACATTCATGCCCTTGGAAGCATTTGTTTTGTGACTTTTATGTGTGGATGATGTGGCCTAGTTAGTTTTTCTTCCTTGCCTGCAGTCATTTCTTTAAGCCTGATTCAATGAGGATTAACATGCACAATAGGCACTCTGCTTCATTAAATCTCCATCAGCAATGAAGCTGCTTGAAGATTTTTCAGTGAAACTGGTTTGATAAATATTGATTTGCCAAAACCCAAGCTTTTTGTCGTAGTACATCAGTTTTGATGGACTGCCTGTTAAGGCAGGTTTTCTAGCTCCAGGACAGCATTCCTGGTCCAACACATAGGAAGACATAACTGATTAGCACACACCCTTGTAATAAAGCAATATAACCTTAAGGCTCTACTGCAAGCACTGGTTTGAACTAGGAGAGAAATAATTAAAACCTAGATCTCCTACATTTTGATTAAGTGTTTTCATTTTCCAAGTTTTCAGATCCATTAAATCTAATTTCTCACAGTATTTTCAGGGGGATTGTGACTGTCAGGGAAGGTGGGGGGGGGGGTGGTGGGGGCTGGGGAAGAACAGAGTCTTGATTTATTTTCTAAAGTGGACTGAAAACATTTGCAAATGATCACACCACTGTCAGAAAAATTTTCCCTGCTTAGTCCCGGATAGTAAGTGAAGTAGTTAAACAAATGATTTCCTCTCTCACTTACACTTTACCCCTCTTTATCCCTGATAAATAACAAACAAGTCACTGTAAGTCTCTCAGTACCATGGAACAGATAGCATCATTCATGTCAGTTTGGCAACGTTTCCCAAAATGCCTCCTCCAACCCTGAGTACACTAGCTTCCCACTCCTACGCTCCCTATTCTTGCTCTTACATTGACCTTCTGCTCACAAAATGGAAAGTGAGGAGAAGAAAAAGTTAAATAAAACAGATTAACAGTGTACAAGGCAGAGGCACAGTGCCCAATGCAAATCACAGAGGAACAAGTTTATTTCTGGTATGACTCTACTCAACTATAATCCTGGCTTTGTCTTTCCTCCCCCTCTAGCTGTGTGTACCCGTTATCAAGGCCACATTTGAAGGGTATGTTAGATGACATTCTTTAGGACAGAGACCACTATTTATTTCTGAAGAGCACTGTACACAGTTTAACAAGAAAAAAAAGTGTTTTGGAAAGGGGGATAGTCTGTGAGCAGGCTAGAAAGAAAAAGGGAGAGGAGTATCTTGACCCTTCTTGGGACTTTGGCCAACATTTTATCACAGATGAAAGCCTGAAGTCAGAGCCTTCCTTCAGACTTTAAGTAAAGTCACTTTTACATCAGTATATCACTACTTATTCTGTATGCCCAAAGACTGAAACACAGGACTAGGGAACCAAATACTCTTTTAAATAATGAGGAAAGCCCCTCAAAAGCTATTAATGTAGGAAATACATTTTTTTCCCTAAGATGGAAAGCAAACACCCTCTCACACACTACGTAGCTCAAAAGCCTAGTTCAGCTTTTTTAGTAGCTGTCTCATTGTGTGAGAAACCAGAAGTTAAGAAAATTCCTGGAAATGTTACAAATAGTCATCTGTCCTTTCTTTTCTGCCAGGCTACCTTGAACATCCTCCTATCCCTGGTGTTACTGTGCTCTCCTTTAGAGAAAGCTAGAGTTTTTTCTAGAAGGGATTGCACACAGGTAGGTATCTGTCATAGCTCCTTCCAAAAGGAAGGATGCTTGCAACTTGTTCCTCCACCCAAGGGACCTCCTGCACTGGTTTCAGGGTCCCAGCACGCAACTGAACACCAGAAGGTTACCTCAGGATTCAAACCAGCTGGAGTTTCCTCTGGACAAGCCAAAGATAACATTCTGTTGGGATCTATGCTACACCACTGTCCCCATAAATGGCCTCTCCCGGTGCACGGCAAGAGTGATGTGGGAGAAGGTATTGCAGTCACTCAAGCTCATCTTGTTCTCTGTCTTCCGTCCTGAAGCTTGTCCCTTCTGTGCTCTGTCCACCAACATGATCTGGGCTTGGGGCTAGCACTGTGGAGCTATCTGTAAGCACAAACCCATCATTTGTGGGTTTCAGGCTAAAACACCCATGCATAATGCCAACTTTTCATTTGCTGCTCTTGGGGCTCTGGGTACCTGACAGCCAAAAGGTGAGATAGAGCACTGGGGATTTCCACCCACAGTGGACTGGCAGCTCGTCTGTTGTCACTAACAGTTTTCTTGGTGGAAAGCTTTTATGGAAAAGTATCTCTACATGTTATAGGCAGTCTGCATTACTCTTCCAGCACACACCCAGCCAAATGTATCCTATAACTAATTAGTACACACTTGGATACAATACCAAAGTCTTTTGTCCCTTGAGTAAGTGAAATGCTGGGCATGAAGAATCAGTGCCGAGAGGCAAAAAAGTTACAAGAGAGATATTCCCATATGTTGGAGAAATTTTCCATGGCAAAAGCAGCTAAATGTCTAACTCAGATAAGAGATAAATTGGAATAAACAGCTGTCAGTGTTAAATAAATATCCTGGATAATGTGCAGGACAGAAATAACTACAGCATTGTCAAACTCCTTTCTTCACTTTATTTAGCTGTTCTTGCATGTAGCTCCCAAGCTTTCCACTGCTCCAGCTAGTGAAGCTTTTATTTTTGAGTCAGCTGCATTTCTTTAGACTGTAACAACGAAAGGCATTTCCTGAGAAACTGCAAGGATGAGCAGCAAGAAAGAACAGCAGCTAACGACATATGGGACCCTTGTAGTGTTTTTTATCTTGCAAGTTCAGATTTTTGGTTTTGATGTTGATAATCGACCTACAACAGATGTCTGCTCAACACACACAATTTTACCTGGACCAAAAGGTGAGGAATTATCAGGTTGCTAATGCTGAGACCAGTACTGATAAAAGCTGATTTTTTATCAGTGGAGACTTGGAGGGCTTGTGGCATGGGCTGGGCATGAAAGATGTGAAATATTGCAGACTGTACAAACATCTAGTAAACTGTAACTGTAATGGGGGAAAATGAAGAAACAAGGAGATTTAAATTTTCATTTCTTTAGTTTCAGGAACAGTGTCATGTATTTTCATATAAGTTAGAGGTGTCTTTTTGCATCTTTCCTCAGCTACACAAATCTTCACTGTGTTATTTCTTGTGCTCATCACACAATGAAAACAGCTAAGAGATACAAACTGAGGGAGTTGTTTGTTTAAAAGTAGGCACCTTTTGTGAACTGTTAATGGTCTGCTTTGCATCTACAGATAGGGAGAGATACACAAAATTTAAAATGACCAAACTGCCATTATTTTCAAATGTTTATTTGTAAATACATCTCTGCTACATTCATCAGACCTGATCCAGTAGCTTTTGTTGAATTAAACAGGACCTCTGCTAGAGATTTCAACAATAACTAGATTAAATCTGGCATGTACAGGTCTTTTATCTTCGAAACACTTTGCAAATATCTGAAACCAAATTTTCTGCATTAACTTACTTTTTCTGTAAGACAACTAACGTCAGCGGAATTGCCTGAAGGGTATCTTATTAGGTCCATGACATACAAATCTATCTTGCAGTGACAGATCTAAAATATATATTCCACGCCATGGCTATTGCGGTTTCAAACTATTGCTTTCTTTTTAGTAATTCATTGTATTTTTCTATAGGCTACAGACTGAGAGGGGAAAAATGCAGCTGATTTAAATTTAAAGCAGAAAAAAATATTATCAAGTCAAGAGCACTGCTACAGACTCATTTGTTTTTATGATGGATTATTCAAATGCATGTTGCTTAAAGGACCATTTTTAATCAGGAAATTAATTTCTTTATGATTACAATCCAAGCTTAAACTTTTGCTGCCACAGCATAAATGCAGAGAGATGTAATGATCCCCAAGGGAGCTAGTGGGTATTGGTTTAGTTAGTATCTAAGTAATGGCAGGCTGGAGAACAAAGTTTGACAGAATTGTGTTTAACAAGTCACAAGGCTAATGAGGGTGTCTCATGATACCACAGAGTAGCTGGGACTCCAGCTGGCTTCTGTGGTCTACCTTGTATAGGGAGCATTTGAAGGGTAGATATTATTATTCTTTGTAAGTGAAGTACTGAGAAAATCAGGATTTAGTAATTTCCAGTCCTATTCTTCCTGGCTGACATCAAAACAGGAGACCAGCAGTTTATTGGCACAGCTCAATCTACTACTTTAGATCACCATCCCCAAGATCCACGATTGGAAGAAGTATTGAGTATAAATCACCTCCAAATTACTAGCTCATATGCACTGCAGGTCATCAAATACATTTTGGAGACTATGTGATATGATCCTTTAGGATTAATTTCAGTTCCTACCAGAGCTGAGCTCATCCAGGACAGTTACAAGTAGCCCTTAATGGCACTGGTTGTTCTAGCTTCCAGTCATCTGGGCAATTAAAGACAAAGCAGGCTGAGTGTATGAACTACCCTGTTACTTCTCAGGCATCCCCTGTATGATATGTAAGCATGAAAAATGCTTACCTAGTGTGCCAGAAGAAAGTCTGTCCTGCTGTCAGTTTTCCTTCATCCATCTAATGTCTATGACTCAGAGCACATGATCCCAAGCTTATGACCACAGCCATAGGCAGAACTTTGCTGTTTAAACTCTAAGCTTGGTAACAGACAAGCCTCTGACTTTTGCTGCTGTAGATTTTTTTCTCTGTGCTATATCTCTTGTGTCCCTTTGTTGATTGTTCTCTTAAAATTGGGTTTTGACTCATCCTGAACAAGTTTTACCCCCTCACCTCCACCTGCTCAGCATCTCAGCTAGGGTAAAACATGGTGGTGCTCCCAGAAGACAGAGGTGCTGATCTCACACACTACTTTGACCAGCTGTTTTTACCACCACAGGTTAGATTCCTGTTGTGGAAACTTCCTTCTTCCATGAGAACATGGAAGTGTCTAATGGACCAAAGCAACCAGAATTAAAGGAATTAAAAGGTATTCAATAGCTGTAAGATTTCCTACACTGCCTCACCTCGCCTATCCCAGTGCGAGGTGTAAATTATCCTACAGGCTAGATCCAATCTGTGTGCTCCAAGTGGAGTAGACCCTGGTCCATCAGCTGAGATAGATGCAGCTGTTTCCATCACACAGTACAGTGGAGAGGAGAACACTGAGGGAGAAGTGGGGGGGTTTGGAGAATTCAGAATTGATAACTCTTTATTGCCTGCACTATTGGAGGCTGCATGACTCAATCCTCTAGGCATTCACAGTTGCTACAGGAGCAAGCTCTCAACCTCTTCACGTGCTCACCCTGAAAATCACCTGTTCAAGAAGGGTTGTGAAGATAGGCCACTTACACAATCCACATGTAACTTGCCCAAGTAACTTTGTGCATTCTTCCCCTTCAAAAACATCTCTTTGTTATGCTCACACCTGAGATGTCACAAGAGAAGTATGACATGAGCAGTGGGATGAAAAAAAAGAAAGGGTAATTGCAGGCTGATTACCAGAAAAGTCCTCAAATCACCTGCGACAGCCCCACCAACTCCCAGAAAGCATGAGGCAGAAGCAGAGGCCATTGTGCACAAGAGCAAGAGCTAGGAAGTACTCTGGAAGACTGCAGACTCCCAGGAGGAGAAGGAATGCAGGGGATGTCCTGTCAGGTTTGCAGTTGTGCTGCAAGGACAGCAGCATGTCCGGGCTCCGGTGCGTGGTGCAGCGAACCCAGCGGGTTCCAGCCCCACCTCTGGGGGCTCACGTGGTGCCCACCAGGTGCTCCTGTCCCCCCCAGCTCCTGGTTCCCCTCACTGGGGCAAGAAAATGAAACCTGAAGCCTGTTTGCCAAGAATTATGCAAAGAAATTTGCCAAATGGGCACTCCAGAAAAGCAGAAAAATAAAAAGAAGAGAGAGGCAAAATTGCACTCTTCTCCATTTCCTTTTCTAGGTAACACTCAGGTCTCTTCTCAAAAAGAGGGGATTATTTTCAATAAAAAGAGCCCACTGCAATGGCTGTCTTGTACTGCCTTCCTGAAAAAAGATTTGAGGTACACAGCCAGCTGGCTTATATGGCAGTAAAGAACAGAAATGTGTGATGTATTTTCTAGGATTCTTATTGAAATACCCTGGGAACACCCCTGCCCTTCTTATCCACTGCCCCCCCACCAAAAACAAAACAAAAAAAAGAAAAAGTAAAAAAAAAAAAAAAAAAATAGAGATTTTCAGTGTTCATAGCTAGTGATTTTCGATGTTTGACCCAAGATGTTAGGAACAACTTGGTCCTAGCTGGGCTGTTGTGGCACAGAAACTGAAAACTTACATCTTACATCAGCTAACACTGATTCACAGCAGGGTAACTGGGGCAATAATGACCATGCTTTATTCTTCATTGACTTCTTGAGTCCAAAGAGGACCAAGAAATGAAGCATAAATGAAACAATGAATTTTCCAGGGCAGCCAGGTTACTGGCCTAGCAAAAGTAGTCATGGCCCTATTGCTTACTTTCTACCCTTCCAAGCTTGGAAGCAAAGCAGGCTGGCTGTTGCTGCTGCTGAGAAAGGGTCTGGGACTGTGGGCAGTCAGCAGCTAACACAGTGAGAGCAAAAGCACCAGCTGTTGTGGCCCTGGCAGCATCAGGAGGATCAGGCTCTGCTCCCCTGGACTCTGCCTTCAGGGGGTGTCCCAGCTCTGTCCTTTCTTCCAGCCTGCTCTCCCCTGGAGACTGCAAGCTCTGATCTGCAAAGGAAGTTTTAAGTGGGCTGTTGGCATAGATGAGACAGGAGTTGACCTGCTCTGAGCAAATCAATAAGCAACAACATGAGGGTAGAAACAAACAGAGGACAACCCAAAACTGACTTCTGAACTCCCATTAAATATGTGAGCAGGGGCTGGCACTGCAAAAGCTGTTTTCACATGGGTTCATGGGCTCTCAGCACTTCAGAAGACTGGCTCTAGGTCTTGCTATCTGTCCCTGATCCCAGTTGATTTTCTTTGAAATCCAGACACAAGAACTTTGAAAGTCTTGAACCAGATCCAGGTTGAGAAACTGGAATAAGATGAAATCTGAAGAGCACCGGGAGTTTCCCATAGCAGTTTAGATGTAAAATCTTTCTTTATCATTATTTCTGACAAATGATGCTTATAAACTCTGTGACATTGGCTGGCACCTCAAAATAGCATTTTCTGTGGTCACCAGTATAGCTGTCCATCTCTCAGCTTTAATTGTGCTTACGCAGTTCCACTCCTGGAAAATCTCAAACTCTTTCAGAAACCAGATATGCTGCTATCCACGTTGCCTTCCAAAAATATAAAATGCCTTACCACATCCTATAGCTGTTCAAATCTATAACTAAATTTCCCTCTTAGTGCCTCATTTTTGATCTGAAGAGTCCTTTAATTTCAATGCATAATTCTATTTTTCGTGGCTTCTAGAATTCCTCATTTTAGCACACAGTAAATTTCTGGAAATTATCAGCCTGAACTACAAAGCTCAGGGGACTTAAATACATAAATTCAAGAGATAGAGGGTCTGTATTTCTCACCAATGGCAGTCTGATTCCTCACTGAAGCCACCATAATTCACGGGTCTCTGAGTTCATGTCAGAATGGCTGCACAAGAGGCTGGGAAAATCAAATCATGCAGACCAAGTAAAAGGGGAATCAAGAATGATTGAAATTATTTCTGTGTTATTAAAGAAATAATGTATATTCCATTCATGCACAAAGGTCCTCACTTTCAAATAATACAAGTCAGCAGAGGTTCACTGAGCCTACTGAAGGCTTGGCTATGCCTCATGCAATGCAATATGAGAGGAGGGTATTTCTAATGAAGTCCAATTTATAAGTAGAAAAGCAATCAGAGAATTCATTTTTTTTCTTTAAGATTCTTTTTATTTTACAAGGGAAGGGCTTGTATTGTCTAATTTGAACCTGGGTGAAGAAAGATAATCTGTGTAAGAATGGTGCACATGTAAGAGCCCTGCATGTTCCTGCAGGACACCTGGGAAGGTGACCATGGGTGCAGTTTCACACTACAGCTGAACATACAACTCAGCTCTCAGGTTTTCTGACAAAAAAAGGGAGGCCAAACATCTTCTTTTTCTTCCACTCTGACCGTGTGGTCCCCACTTCACCTTGTGCTGGCTCAGCTATTTCACAGACTCACAGAATATTCTGAGTTGGAAGGGACCCACAAGGATCACTGAATCCAACTCTTACTCGAATGGCCCATCTAGGGACTGAACCCACCATCCCAGCATTGGCAGCACAGGGCTCTGGCCACACCTGGCTCTTCACTGAGCTGCTTCAGCTCTCTCACTAAAAATGTGCATCTGCCTTATTGATATTCCTCTGTTTAGGGAGATGAATTCCTTCAAAATAGGGCGAAAAGAGTGCTCAGCATCAGGCAGAGGGAAAGGAGGCATGCAGGACAGTGCTGGGAACTGAGGGGAGGAGGAAGGACAGGGAAGGGAACATCACGTCAAAGAGGCAGCTGATGTCAAGAAATCCTGTCCTCAGTGGCCAAATGCAGCATGAAAGCAAGAATGCACACTGTGATGGGAAATTTGCTAAGGATCTAAAAGACACTGAAAGTGAAATCAGAGGAAATTTTGAGTCTTTCCATTGACGTAACTGTGACGCGCTCATACATTGGAAATACAAACAGGGCTGTGTTTGCTTATTTCTTAAAGTCTGTGACTCCCTCTAGTGACAAACCCTCTCGGCAGATATTGTGCATGCCCAAGTGCTGCAGAGGTTCTTCCTGCTCAGGGTCACTCCGTGTCCCAAGCTACACAGCTAACCCTGTCAGGCTCTTCCAGGAGGGCAGGCATTCAGTCGCTCCTGCAGGGTTCTCAAGGCTTCAGAATTATGCTCATCTCCTTATCCTTTTAGTTTGGATAAGGAGAGGCAGAAATCACCTGTACTCGGCATGTTCAGTCTCTGGGGGTGGGGAGGGTCCATCTGCCACCCACAAAGTCCCACCTGGAGGTGGGACTAAGATATGAAACCTGGAGCTCAGCAGAACTGTGTCACACATGTAACAAAGCCTTTGTGGTAGGGCATTGGCTGTGCCTAGGAATGATAAATGCATCTAAGGCAAGCAGTGCAAAGCTGCTCGCCTTGCTTGAGAATTCCATCATGTGGTATTCTCATCAAGATTAAAAGAAAGATTCTCATCCTTCCCCCCTCATGTTAAATTAGTCATTAGTCCCAGGGCTTTTCAAAGAGTCTTTGGCTGGCACTGAGACTTTTTCTATTTAGAGTATCTGGTGTAGGAGGACAACTGTGCTGTAGCCCAGCATAAGTGATGTTTCTATATTTTGAAGGGGTGGGCATGTCCTGGATCCTGGAGGGAGACACACCTGCCAAAGGGAGGATGAGAGAGCATTAACATTTCTGTGGTATTTAGCTGACCTGAGGCCGTGGCACACCAGCACAGCTGACAAAGTGGTCCCAGGGAGTCTCTCAGCACAGCTCCAAATGTGCTGAGAGGTACTCATGCATAAGCCCAGTTCAGAGTCTCTTCTCAGCCTGCAGACACGCTCTCAGCCTGATGCAGATAATCATGGGCTCTGAAACCCCCAGGAGTTACACCCAGGTTCTCCAAGAGCCATGGTCAGCCCTTGATTACAAGACTTGGAGAGTAACTAACTGTCTGTGAACAAGATCTATGAACTTGAATACGTCCTGAGTTCATGAATACAAACCAGATAAATTCCCTACAAAAGATTCATCAGGGAAATCTAAGTCACTTAAAGGTCGATAAATTCTTACTAATTAAATTTTTACCAAAGGTAACCTCTCAACATTTAGTTATTTAGTGTTTTTTAGTCAAACTCCAAAAAAGACGGAGCCCCTTTCAACTGCCTAAAAAATCCTGCTGGTAATTGGACCTCCAGCATTTTCCTGAACTTGTTTACAGAAGGTCTGTGGTTCCCCCTCAACTACAATTAAAATCTTCTAATGGCTGCAAAATTTACTTATTTCTTATGGCTTCTGCTCTTCTGCCTTGCACAATCCCAAGCTGGAAGAGTCTAGTAATTTACTGCTTCAGGTGTTTCTTTTAGCAATCTGGTATTTCATATCTGTGACACACCAGAAACCAATCAACTTGAGGAAATACTAACAAGGCTGAGAAATAGTCTTACTTCAGTTAATCACTCCAAGTGCTTCTTCAACCATGTTTCAAATGCCAGTGCAGTGTAATATCTGACATCTCTGTGACCACAGTTTTAAAGTGACAATCTGCTAATTAGGTAAAATTTAACCTGACACTGCCCCGAGTGCAAAGTAGCACGAAGGAGAGGTTAGCCTCTAGGTATAGCTAAGAAGCATATGAGGTCAGGGATCAGAAAATTTGTGTTGCACAAAGCACAGTACGACAGAACTCAAAAACCCAGTCCAGAGTACTAGCAGGACAGGATTTTTTTTCCTGGAAGATTTAAAAAAAAAAAAAAAAAAAAGGTGGCTAAGGTAGTGGCATGGCTACTTCACATGAAGTCTCAGAGGAAAGGGAGGGATACTTATGGTAAACTAGAAATAAAGCCAACTCAACCCCTGCCCAAACAGTCGGCCAACCTCTCAGTCTCCCCTCCCTGGTTGCAAATCATGGCAAGACCACAAGAGGGAAGCCCGACCCAAGAATTCACCTTTCGTGCCAAAATTTGAGATCACAGCGCACAGCAGCTCAAGGAGGTCACAGCACGTACAGTATCAGCAGGTACTGGGCTTAATCTAATCTTAAATTAACAATAAAATGGTATCACTAACTAACACTGTTTGTTTCTACCCTTGTTTTGTAATGGCCTACATATTCTCAGATGACAGGTGAGGGGAAAAGCAGGATTACCCTCTCTTATAGACAGACAAATTATTGTTCTTCCCATTTTCCTGGATATGAAAAGTAACACAGAGTGTGGCAGCCTTCTTTACACCAAGATGAAACAGGTGATGGAACTTATTTCCCTCTCCCTTAGGCTTTTAGATGTCTTAAGCAAAAATTTGGATCACATAAGGTGTTAATAAAAGTTAAGGCACTCCCTGACCTCTGGAAACCCCCAGAACAAACTTTGCCACACCTTTCACTCCTCCCACCCTCAGCTCTCAGGCTGATGGAACATACAGGACAAAGTAGCTTCAACTTCAGCAGCCCTAGGTGTGAAAATGTTGTTCCAAAGTCCATGAGGAAAAGTCACTGGATCTTTCAGTGGCTCAAAATGTTGAAACTGAGACAGGAATAAAACATCTTTAGAAAGTGATCACAGCTTCTCCACTTGTATAATGACTTTCTTTCCTGGGTTCTATTTTTAGGATTAGCTGTTTCACAAATGAGGAAACCATTGCTGTGAGAGGCTGGAAGTGGCTGCCTGGGTTACAGTCACCCCCAGTACACCTCAGCTCCCTGCACACTTTCTGCTGGGGCTGCAGGCACCACCCTTGGTGAGACAGGTTATTGGTCTTGTCACATACTGCTGTTCTGTCCTCACCTCTCTGGCTGACATCCAGAGAGGCTTCCCTCCCTTGGCTCTCCATAGACTGAACAACAGCCCTCTCCCCTTCTGGGCAGCAGGCACAGACACAACTGGCTGCCACTACCATGTGAGATCCTGGCTGAGCCAAGAGGCTGTGGCACTGCTTCCCACTGCACAGCAAGGCTCATTGCCAACAAGGGCAGGGAACAATGGGAGAGGCTCTGGAAGGCTGCCCTGGTCACTGATGGCCCTTTGCTGCAGGCGAGTTCTGGGTCTCCTCCCCACCTCTGCTGGGGGGAGAAAAAAAAAATCTTCCTCTTGTGATCTGGCTCCAAACTAAGGAGATGACAAAGTCATTTTTAGTCTTTCTTTCCTTCCTTTCTTCCTGCCTTCCATGCAAAGCAACCTTGTATGCTACTTACGGAAGGAAACATTTCTTTTTGACAAACTTCTGCCTTGCACCTTTACCCAATATGCTGCACAGTGAGAGACTGTCTTCCAACAGTGAAAGTGCCTGTACAGAACTACACAGGAACCTGTGTAATAGGGTCTCAATCTCATTTAGAGAAATCTTTGCACTACCATAATAAATGAAATGATTTTGCTTCTTACAGATACTCTGTGTATGACCTTTCAAAATAAAGCATTGGAGTAATTGCAAAACAAGTTTCTTGTATCAACATACAAATGCCAACTGTCAAAAAATGAAGGCAAGAATTGTGTCATATTAAGTGCCAAGGTCTATGTCAAGATCTATTTCAACATATTTACATTCCTCTCATTCCGAATGCATCTGCATACCCTGAACAGAGTCACTAGGAATGGAACCACTAGGAACAATTAATAAACACCTGTTGCCTCCCTTGGCAGTTTGCCCCTATGTGCTCAAGTTTCCCAATACCAAAAGATTGGTTTATTTATCTGCTTTATAGCTAATAATGCTCAAAGTGTAGGAGTAGAAATTGCTGTTGTATAATTTTCATGTTGTAACAGCCTCTCTGAAAGGGAGAGTTTTTAGCTTTTCCTAATGATGGTCAGATTCCTCATCTCTTTTCTGAAAATTTATCCCATGGCTGCTGTGCCTTCAATGTGAAATAAAAAGAAATCAGTAGGGGAAAAAAAACCCCATGAACTTTTCTTTCTGAATGTGTTTAGCTGTACTTACTGCACTGAGAGAAATGTACCATGATGTTTTATTTTCTGTTTTTTTGGAAGGGGATGAAGGTGAAAAGGGAGACAGAGGAGAAGTAGGCAAACAAGGAAAGGTTGGACCAAAAGGACCAAAAGGTATTTATAATGGTTTGTTGGCTATTGCTGGCATATGAATATCATTATACACAACTGTACTGATGCATATGACTGGTGTTTAATGCTTTTCATTTCTGTTTCACCAGTGGATTTCACAATCCTGTCAAACATTAATTGGCAAACATAACAATACTTAGCTTGGTTCAATTCCTATTGATACTTAAGACAAATATATATGGCTGTCATGAGCGTGATTTAGAAAACCTAGATCATATACATAATCAGAAAGATTACTCTTATTAAAATTAGCCTTTAGTTGAAATTGAATTTTGAGCGTTATTGCCTAGCAATATGTCAGGGTGCTCAATAAAATTTGGTTTCAGTTGTCTGTATTCTGCAGACAAAGCAAACAAAGCCATACACACACAATTAAAAAGTTCCTCTGATCAAACAGCATCCAAGATGAGAACAAGGACTTGCATATGTTTCAGGACTTGGCTCAATTAAATAGGTTCCACATCCACAGTGTGACCTGGGCGTATCATTTGGAGGCACCAGATGTGACCATGTCAGCCTTGTTTGCATACTCTAATTTGAAAGCTTAATTTATCTTTAGAGTTTAATGACAATGCATTTCCAAGATCTTCCTTCCTTGACTGTGGCTTAAGACTAATCAGGAAAGTTTTTACTTTTATTGAAACTGTAAAATCCCTCTCTTATTATTGTTATAATAAAAAACTTCTTCAATTTTTTAGTGCATTCTTACGATTTCACTTCTTACCTTAAAATGAACACCAGGTAAGATACAAGGAATTTAGGGAATCAAGCATTTACAAAGCATCTCATTGATGTTAAAGTCCTTTTGCAAACTGAGATTCCCTAGATTGGCCTGTCATCATTAGACAGCCATCTCAGAACTTACACTATTTATTAATAAATTAAAAAGGACACCTGTTATTTTGTGCTCTGAAGACTGGGAAAACACATAGAGCAAAATTAGTAGCTCCCTACTTGCAGTCCTGCTTTGACAAGGACTCCCAGCAAAGCCACAAGGACTTAGAAAAGTGTTTTGCCTGGGGTGGAGAAAAATAAAAAGTGTCAGCCTGGTTTGACTGTGAAGTAAATCACTAGCAGTTTTAGTTTCTATTTTCTCTAAGACAGTATGATGTTTGAAAAGGCAATTTTATTAAGGTTCTATGCCATGTCCTACTGTCGTACCCTACAGGAGCAGAGACCTGGCTGTACTCTTCCAAATAACCTCAGGGCTGAGCTCACTTCACTTTGCCACACAGGCAGATTGGCCACACTCAGGAAAAACAGCAGCAGTAGAGACCTAAACAGTGCCCCAGAAAAGAAATTACAGCAACCACCCATACTCATTTCCTCTTCTTTTCTTCTCTTAGGAAACAAAGGACCCATGGGTGATATTGGTGACCAGGGAATGCTTGGTAAAATTGGTCCAATTGGTGGAAAGGGTAAGCTCTGGTCTGGGCATTTTCTTGGGGTTTTTTCCTTCAAGGTAAATATGTGCTTTATGAGAGCTCCAGATATAGAGCAATATTAAATAATGGTACGACCAATGCTCTCCAAATAAAGTTATGCATAAAGATTGGTGATGAAAGTGAACTGAAATACCCTAGTTTTATTTTCTTCATGCAATATATCCAACTAATTTGGCTAAAATAATTTCTTTTATGAGTTAAGACATCAATCCTCTTTGAAGGATCTAGTTGAAGGTGTTTCTGATCATTGCATGGGGGTTGGACTAGATGACCTTTAAGGTCACTTCCACCCCAAACTATTCTATGATTCTCTGGTAAAAGAGAATGGGAGAAATCCAGTTCCTGTGAAGTAAATCCTCTGAACACTCTAAGAGACAAATGTGTACCTTTGGTTTGGATGCTGAAGGCCTAAGTCAATGTCCTACTGCTGCTGAGGATGCCACACCTTGTCACCTGCACTGCTGTGGGTCATGTGAGCAAGCAATGCACAGGACATCCCTGTCCTGGTAAGGAACGAATTCAGGAATTTTAAGAAGGTGCTCACATAAGCAGGGATGGCAACTACTTCCAAATCAAGGTAGACTCCAAATCTGTCTGGACAATCATTTAATGAAATTGTGCTCTATTTGTCTCGAGAAGAAGCTCAGGCATTCCTTTCTGATATTCCTAAAGAGCTACTTGAGAAGGAATATTGCTTCTGCCACAAGGAGGTCTTGAAAGTTGATCAGGGACACTGCCATTGCCAGAACTCTGGGGTCTCAAACCAGCAAATCAGCTTGGATATACTGTTGAGTGGGTGGAACAGTCTCTCTGGAGAGCTTCTCAAAGCACTGCTTTTAACAAACCTTTCATGGCCTCCAGCCAGCCTCAGTATCAGACAAGAAGAAAATATTTTGACCTGAGGGATTAATTTTCAGAAGTACCTAGAAAACTGAAAACTCAGAGAGTTATCTCTTAAAACGTCTTCAATCCCCAAAGGAGACAAAAAAGAAGAATCTCACAAGTTGCTTTTCTTTATCTGAAAGTAAACGAATGTTCTGAGCTTTTAAATCAAGTTCTTTTAAAATGTGAATGCAAAATTTATTGTCCCCTTACAGTTGTTTCTCATTTTCTTTATTTGTGGAAGCAAAGGTCACTGTTTAAATCTATGCCTAAACATTGGAGTTCTTAATGAAGCAAGCCTGAAATTCCAGCTTGCAAGTGTTCAGTGGGTGTGCTGCTAATTAAAATGACAGCCAACATCTAAATTCTTTAAAAAACCACTACCATATAAAGTAAAAAGTACATAAGAACATGGTCATCAATAAGGCAAAGCAAGTATTAGTATGTTTTGACCTCTGAAGGTTTTATTCATAAAAGAGCTGACATGAATTTCAGATTAAGTCCAGCTGTTCCTGACCCAAATAACAACTGAGATTTTTTAAAGAACAGGTCACATCCAGTTATATAGCAGCAGAGCATTTGGAGAAGTATTTCTATCATTCTTATAATTTACAAAAGAGAGTTGGATGAGAGTTGGAGAGTTTGCAGTTGGATGCAAATAAATCACATTTCCATAAACTGAACTGAAATGCTGCTCCTTAATGACCTCCCTCCATGCAGGTGCCAACTGCTGCCCACATACACAATCTCTTGCACACATGAATTCAGGGGCTTAGAGCACATCTGCTGCCTCATCTCACCAGGGAACTGCTGAACCTGGGGAAGGGCTCTGTCCTGCAGACCCTAGAGAACCCAGATCTCACCTTTTCAAGATTTCTTAAGTGCTTTCAGCCTCTCGGGATCATTTTGCAGTTTATATTTAAAGTAAGTGGTACCAGGAGCCAGCAGCACACAAGATGCCTGTGTTATCAGTGAGTTAGCTATTAAAGGGTTCACATTTCCATGCACCAGAATTAATTGTGGTTTGTTTAACTTGGCATGTCTTCCAGTACAGTCCATCAGAGCTTCCTATCAAAAGCACACTGTTAATATATTATTAAAAGGGCTTTTAAATATGCTTCCCTGACACATGCACTGTCTGAGATCTGAGAATATATTTTCCTCTTTATTCAGGTGACAAAGGAGCCAAAGGCTTACCAGGGGTTTCAGGAAAAAAAGGAAAAGCAGGTATGCTATGCATCCTTCTGTGCAGAATGGCCAAATCTGCTGGATCTTTGATTTCAGGGTTGGTTTGTATGGAATTCCATGAAATTTTGAGGCCCAAGGAAGATACATTGAAATGCCTAAGGAGAATAGACGAAATGTAATTGAGGCCCAAGGAGAATAGATGAAATGTAAGGAAGAGACTGAAAATGTTTTGTTAAAAAATGTAAAGGATAGTGCAGGGACATGACTGATTCCTATGAATATACCAGCATACACAAAATATGAAGTCACCCAAATTCATGGGTAATATTAGGTATCATAAAAACTAACACACAGGCCAGCAGTATGCATTTAAACTGGATACTAAAAGAAAGTTTCTTAATATCAAAGGAATTAAGCCCCTTAACAGTTTCCTAATAGGAGCATGGGGATGAAAAACTAAGTGATATTGATAGAAATATAATCTGTTGTCAAATTAATGCAATGCGTTTGCTTACAGGAGGATAATTTGACTCTGATGAACTAGAAACCTAGAAACCTTGAATGGTTACCCACCTTGAACATATACTAGTGTTTATTTTTAAGAGATTGCATATAAAATGACCATTTGGTGCTTAATGGGAAACCATCAGGAACTTATTTTCTTTCTGAGAAAAACAAAAAGAACAAATAAAACCTCTAGCAAGCCAAATTCCAGTTAAAAAAAAAAAAAGAAAATTATTAACTGAGACTTCAAGGCTTGAAAGCTATTGATTATTTGGGTTGGTATTAACTTGCTTAAGCCAGTTAGCAAGGGAGTGTACAGTGGACAGAGCCAAAACATTAAACATGAACAGAAGTGTAGCCAGTGGGGTAAGGCGAGACTGGCCCTCCATAAGTGGAGCCCAGGTCTTCAGAAGCTTTGGAAGTGGGTTACAGGTGACTCTCCATGCACACACACACCCCCAAATGCTTCTACATAGGTAAATCCTCTACCCTTTGTATTGCATCAGGCACGGTCTGTGACTGTGGGAGATACCGCAGATTTGTCGGACAGCTGAATATCAATGTGGCTCGTCTTAACACATCCATCAAGTTTGTGAAGAATGGTAAGCATCCTTAAGTATTTGAGAGGATTTATTTGCCTCCAATAACAGATATCATTGCTATTCTTCAACCACTGTTGCTCTATGGAAGTGTCCACAGATGACCCAGAGAGAGGGTCCTCTGTTTCAGGCACTCTGAATCTTACATCTATAAGGATAAAAGGACCAGATGACTAAAGCAAAAAATACACAAGTTATCAACAGCACAAGAGAATACATCAAGAAAAGCACAAGGAATGATTGGCTAACCACCTCTGCACTGTCATTCTGCTCAGGTTTGGTGGCCAGTCAGGCAATGTAAGGCAGAAGCTTGTGCCAGTCTGCTCCAGAGAGACAGGAAGGGCAATAAGAACCTCTTGATCTTTCTGCTGCCTGGGAAGGCTGCAGACTCAGTACTCCTAGTGCTCCCCTCAGTGATGCACAATTTTCTTGTAACAAGGGACCAACACTCGAGGCTATGGGTTATAAGAATGCATGTTTGCAGGCAGTGCTGTTGGGTGGGCAGTGCAAAGTGCCCCACTAAAAGGAAGGGAGTTTCCTGGCATAAAAGTGATTTTGAGACAGCTTCCAGGACTAGGGTTATATCACTAATTAATTGAATTGGAGACTGTTTTTTGTCACTGTGGCCATCCAGCACAGAACAACACTCATCTATTTTAAAAATACTACAAAACTGAATGATGCATTATCAAAGAATGTCCCTCAGGACCACTCCCTCTACTAAATTCTAAGCTGTGCCTGGGGTAACTCCTGAATCATTTGGGAGAGTGGTAATTTTCCAAGGCCAAACTCTACTCAGGACCACTCCAGCAATCCATTAGCAGAGACAATCAATTTCCAGCAACCCAGGCATGCTCCTTGGCACTGCTTAATTCACTAGGCTATAAACTCACTGGTTGAGAGTCTGCCTTTTAAAGCTGCTCAGCAACCACAATTTTCTTCTGAGTCAATGCCACAGTGCTACAGCAGCTCTGAATATAAGGCTGAATCTAAAATATCTTATCTTAGCAGTCACATTCATTTGCCTCTACATGGAAAGGGCTTGAAAAGCTATTTATACCACTGTGTTTCTACCCCTAGGCACTCTTTCACAATCTGTATTCAAAAACATACAAAGCAATAGGGTGATCCAGAATTAGACATTGCCATTTGACATTTGCCTTAAGTTGATTAGTACTAGACATCCAGGAAAAAAAACTGAAGTGTCACAGGAGACATGCCAATCAGGACTGAGTAGCTCTTGTCCTAATGTGTGCTAAGAGCTTGACAATCCCATTAGTCACATCAATCTCTGATCATGTCATCATCATTCATCATAAATACAGTGGTGGGACACTTTTCCTCCTTCCCTTTTATTAATTCTAATGTAAAAATCATCTTATTGTCATATTGGAATAGAATAACCTTCAGCATCTGTTGACATGCCATTAAGCAATTTTTCTTCTTCAAAGTTATAGCAGGTATCAGGGAGACAGATGAGAAATTCTATTACATTGTGAAAGAAGAGAAGAATTACAGAGAAGCCTTGATCCACTGCAGGGACAGAGGAGGATCACTGGCCATGCCTAAAGACGAGGCAACCAATGCCTTGATTGCTGACTACATCTCCAACAGCGGCCTGTTCCGAGCCTTCATTGGGCTGAATGACATGGAAAGAGAAGGACAGTTTGTGTATGCAGACAACAGCCCACTGCAGAACTACAGTAACTGGAAGCAAGGGGAGCCTCATGACCCAGCTGGTCACGAGGACTGTGTGGAAATGCTCAGCACAGGAGAGTGGAACGACTCAGAGTGCCAAGTCACCATCTACTTCGTCTGTGAATTCCTCAAGAAGAGGAAATAAAAGTGCCAGAGAATGTGCCTGGCACCTGCTGTACATACAATAACCCATCCTCATTCATTTATGGTAGGAAGAGTAAATCAGGGATAGGAAACCAGGGACAGGGTTCAACCCGGCCTTCACATCACTGGGCTAAGCAAGAGTAACTACAGTTTAGTCATCAGTGACCGAAAAGTCAGCACAGATCTGCAGGGGGCATCCAGCCAGCTGTGAATTTTTATTTCATTTCTACATGCATTTTAGGGTTGGCATTTCTATGTGTAACTTAGGGGTAAATTTAGAGCATGCAGAAGTGAATATAATTTCACCAGTTCCAGAAATAGTAAGATCATTGGTATATGAAGTACTGATGTGGTTTGCGAAGTCCACAGATGGAAAGAGCATGACCTTCATTAACCTCTGACTTGCATAGGGAGTCCCAGTAATTTCCCTTATGACTTCAGAACTCAAAGAAAAGGTTTTAAGTATCTCTTGAAAAAAATCCTTCTTTTGTTAGAATCATAATTTGAGGTGGAAGGTATCTCTGGAGGTCATTTGGTTAAATCTTGCATGCAAAGCAGGACCAACTTCAAACTTAAAAGTTATTATACTCTCCTTAATTTGGCTGTGCAATTATATTGCCTGATAGGTATTTATGTGGTCTTCTGTTAAGCCTTTGACACTGTTCCCTACAATAATATTCTCTTTAAATTGGAGAAATAGATTCAATGAGGGACTGTAAGGTGGATAAACAATTGGTTAGATGGCTGCATCCAGAGGGTGTTTGTCAGTGGCTCAGAGTCCCAATGGACATCACTGACAATGGAAATCCCTCAGGGATCTGTATTGAGACCAGCACTATTTAATATCTTCATTAATGACGTAGACAAAGGCATGAAGTGCACCCTCAGCACATCTGCAGATGGCACCAAGCTGAGGGGTGCAGTTGACACACCTGAAGGATGGGATGCCATTCAGAGGGATCTGGATGACATGAGGGAAGTGGTCCATGGCAACATTATGAGGTTTAACAAGACCAAGTGCAATGTGCTGCACTTGAGTTGGGGCAACCCCTGGACTCAGTCAGGTGAGGGATGAACAGATCAAGAGCAGCCCTGCCCAGCAGGACTTGGGGGTGCTGGTGGATGGGAGGCTGGACATGAGCTGGCAATGTGCACTCACAGGCCAGAAAGCCAAACGAGTCCTGGGCTGCATCCAAAGCCCTGGGATTCTGCCCCTCTACTTTGCTCTGGTGAGGCCCCAACTGCAGTGCTGCATCCACCTCTGGGGTCCCCAGCACAGAAAGGCTATGGACCTGTTGGAGCAAATCTAGAGGAGGCCACCAAGATGATTAGCAGGATGGAGCACCTCTCCTGTGAGGAAAGGCTGAAAGATTTGGTTTTGTTCAGCCTGGGAAAAAAAAGGCTTTGGGGTGACCTAATTGCAGACTTCCAGTACCTGAAAGGAGCCTACAAGGAAGATGGAGAGAGACTTTTTACAAGGTCATGTAGGGACAGGACAAGGGGGAATGAGTTTAACTGAAGGAAAGTAGATTTAGGTTAGATATGAGAAAGAAATTCCATACTGTGAGGATGGTGAGCCCAGAGAAATTGGGAATGCCCCTGGTAATGTCCAAGGCCAAGCTGGATGGAGCACTGAGCAACCTGGTCTAGTAGAAAGAGGCCCTGCCCACAGTATGGGGGTTTGAACTAGATGATCTTTAAGGTTCCTTCCAACCCAGACCATTCTATGATCCTACACAGAAGAGATTTCGCTTATCTCTGTTTTCAACTCTATCATCCATCAGGCTGGCCTGAAATGTGAGGAATTATACATAGGCATGCAAGCCTACACAGCTTGTAGGGAACCTAAAAACAGATGGAGTAGTTCTAGTGTCTGAAGTCCCCAAAATCTGTGATAAGCATACAGAAGTCTAGCACAAAGAGAAGAGTGTTAAGGAAGCAATACCATTCCTGTAGGCTGTAAACAGGCACATGTAATATAAGCTATACCATGTGCATTGCTGGTTTAACAAGTGATTCTAGGAACATATTAACTCCCTAACTCAGAAGCCAGTAATGTTTGATGTTTAATGTTAAAATCACCCAAGCCTTTGTAACACAGGAAGAAGCTACAGAACAGGTTTTATCCCCCAAGAACCCAGATTCAGGTGTGGCTGAACAACTTAGTCATGCAGTTCAAACGGACTCACTAAAAATTATGAGCACTCAACATGAAGGCTCTGCTGTCACTGCCTGGCTACTTAGATCTCCATGTCACAATGACCACAAGAATCACATTTTCATATATTTGTGAATTCTGACAGAGCTTTTTTTCTTCAGACATATCAAGTGCTTAGTCATTATTTGCCTTTCCTCACAGCTGGAGATGCCAAGAGAAATCTGAGGGTCATTACAATGCAAGTCTGTAGGTTTTCCTTCCCACCTAACACTAAAAATTAAGGAAAGATATCTGGAAGCTAAGGAGAATGCAAGATGGTCAGCACCACACAGCAACATTGCCTGCAGGTCACTGAGCACCAGGTGCACACAGTCCTCCTCTGGGTATACAAAGAGCTGGACATACCATCAGCTAGTAATGTGGAGGGTCAGCTCCAAGTCTCTCTTCTCCTGCTGAGTACAGCACTGCAAAGGCAACCAAACAATGATATGTCCTCAACCTCACCCTGAACAGGACCATTTGCCTGGTTGTTTGACTCCAAGTTCACCCCTGAGCACTGACCAACACAGGTCTGACTCTGTGACTCAGAACCACTCTTGTAATCTGGTTTCTCTGATACTTGTTCCTCCAGAACACCTCCTGTTGCTACCAGCAGTAAATTATCTGTGTTCTACACACCCTCCAGGAAATTATTCAAACCTGTGAATAAAGAAGAGGGACCACATTTCTTCTCATTACTCCCCTTCTATGCTATGAGACTATTTGGGCAAACAAATTCACTTTGCATGATGTAACTCAGTCTGAATTGTTCCCACTCTGGGAATTGATATTCCTCAAAACTAGGCAGAATTACACTTTTTTAGGATCTATTGTAATAAACTTGTTAAGCTAAGCACTTTGGTTTTAGAAGCATTAATGGGTAATGATAAATAATTAATGATTAATTCAAGAAAAAGCTTCTTGAGGAAAAATGCCTTTTAGAAGTTCAAGTCAGTTCCTACTAGTCATGCAGAAGTGGTATAGTAATATCCCTGTAGGTAGGCACAATCACTTCTCCACACTTCATCTTTACTTCTGACTCAAGAAACCACCAAAACATGCTTACCAGACTTATGGGAGGTCCGTACTCTGAAACCTCTGGCCATACTGAGACCACTGGCTGACAAGATTTAGAGGTGTCCTTAATGCTACATCCATCACAGATAGACACAGATTTTCCCGATCTTAAGAGGAAAACTCAGAGCTGGGAGAAGGTGAAAGTGGAGCAATACTTTGCTGCAGGAGGAATCTCTGCCTTAGATTAGACCAGCTGCTCTCCAAGTCATTTAAAATGAGTAAATACACGTTTAAATTAAAACTTTAGGGATTTTTTAGGTGACTATGAGTAATCCTGGACCATGCTCCATGTACAGGAAGGAATGACAATCTCAGCCTCTGGCTCCACGGCTGAGTGATGAAGTGAGTGAGGAACTTGTGCTGGGTTTCTACAATGGAAAGGCTGGGACTGCCCAGTTCTTCCATCCTCATCCTCTACCACCACACCATCATCATCCTTTCTTAAATAGAAAAAAAATAAACAAAACCAACGCTTTTACCCATTTTGTATTATTGGAACATTGGGCAGAGCTACACCAGCTGAAACAAACAGACTTGGGATGGCAGTTCCTTTGCCAGCTGGAGAAGAGGGACAGCAGAGCAGCACAGCAGGTGTCCAATGTTCAAGCCAGTCAGGCATAAGTGTGAGCAGGTGCTTGTGCCCATTCCTGCAGCACTAGTCCCAGTTAATAAATTCTGCCAAGCAGCTGAACTCATAGGCCAGGCCAAATTAAAAAGCCCACACCACTGAGGAAACCTGGCAGGCAGGTGCCTGCCCTATGCCTTGTGGACACAGGCTTGAGCCTGAACTATTATAGCCACATTTTGTAGAAAAAAATATGCTTGCTATAATTAAGAATTTGGGCTACATCAAAAGGTTTCCATTGCTAGCCAACGGAAATTCACTGTGGTGGGTAAAGTATCTTTTATACACGAGGTGGATGGAGCCAGGAACATAGGAAATGGTGCCTGGCTATTCACGATTTATGGTCTGTTAATGTATGACACCTAAACCATTTTACCCAACCCCAGTACTACTTTTTCACATGTTTTTCTTTCCATTCCAAAGGCCAAATGCTCTTGTTTCAATTTATGCTTGCTTATTGTCCTTCCCAGCACTTAACTTAGCACTGAGAAGAGCCTGGCTTTGTCTTCTTGAAGACACCCTCACAAATGCTGGCAGGCTGCTATCAGGTTCACCTGAAGCCACCTCTTTTCCAGGCTGCATAAATCCAGTTCCTCTATCTCCTCCACATGTGGCTCTGACTCCAGCCATTCTGGGGAGCCTCAGCTAAACTTGGCTTCAATTTCTCACTGCCTTTCCTGGAGGGGCTCAAAAGGACACAGTGCCTAGATGTGGTCTGACAAGTGCTGAGCAGGAGCATAATCCCTTCCCACAAGCTCCTGGCTGTGCTCTCTCCAGCACAGTCAGGGTGCCATTACCTTCTTTGCTGCCAGGGCACACTCCTGATGCACAGGCTGTGTGCTGTCTGCCAGGACTCTCCAGAGCCCTTGCAGGAAAGCCAGTCACCCCCATGTATTGGTGCAAGGGCTCAGCATTCCCAGGTGACAGGAACTTTGCATTTGTTCTTGCTGAATTTCATAAGGTTCCTCTTGGCCCATTCCTCCAGCCTGCCTAGGTTCTTCTGTGTGGTAGCACTGCCCACAGCATATTCACTGTTCCTTCCAATTTGGTATCATCTGCAAATCTGAGGAAAGTGGATTTTATGACCTCCTTGAAGCACCTGGCAAAGATGCTAAACAGGACTGTTCCAGTCTCTAGATCCCTGTGGCATTCTACTAGGTAAACAGGAAAATGTTATCTGAGTAGAGAACAATGCATTTAACCATTTTCCTCTGAGCAAACTCAATGAATTTTTAGCTATACAGACCATAACATCCAACTGGGGTACAAGAATGTTGTTGGAGACAATGTCAAAAGCCTTGCTAAATTTGAGGTCAATTTCTCACTTCTCTCCCCTCATCCACAAATCCAGTCACAGAATCATAAATACAATCAGGCAGTCAGACATGACTGACATTTGGTAGATCCATGCTGATTGTTTTCGATCACCTTATCCTTCATATGCCCAGAAATGTGCTCCAAGGAGATCCAGTCCTTGAAGTTTCACAGGGACCAAAGCAATGCTGGTCAGTTCAGAGCTCCCCAGATTGTCTTTGGCCTTCCTGAAGAAATGGCACAACATTTACATATTACCAGTTATTAAAGAACCTTCCAGGATCTCCATAACCCTTCTGATGTGATAAAGTGGCCCTGCAGACACATCTAATCTTGGGCTTTTTGGCACCTTGGATATGACCAGTCTGCTCCCATGGTGTTTTCTGGTCAAACTCTCTCAAGTAACCCCCAGCTAAATACTCATCCACTGGTGGTAGTTCTCTTTGGACCCTTTCCCTAAGCACAGATGCATGGGATAGTTTGGTGGTAGAGATCGCAAATAACCTTAGAATGCCTCCATTTTATCAGTGTCTGCTGTCACTACATCACCTCCTACATTCAGCAATGGTTCCACATATTCCTTCCTCAGCCTTTTCATACTAACAAAGCACTGGAAGCTCGTGTTGTGCTTCCCATGTAAGTCTCAACTGCATTTAGGCTTTGTATCACCCAAGACTATTCCTACAAACTCAGGTAATTCTTCTCAATTATTCCACTGTGGCCTGCCACTTCTTCCATCTCCTCTATATTACCTTTTCATATTGGAGCTCCACCAAGCTCCCTGTTCAGCCACACCAGCCTCCTGACAAAGCTACTTGTAGATGTGCAGTGAAAACAAGAGTGCTGCCTAAGATAGCAAGAATACTTCAGCATGCCTCCTGCTCTTGGACAACCAGGAATCTGTCATCTTCTGTATTCTGGGGAATGTCACTGAGTACAAGTATTATCATCCTGTTCTCCCAAGGCTCATAACATATATAAGACACAGATATCTATGGTAAATAAAATGCTTTAGAAACTAATACTAACAAAAATGATCACAGAATCAATATATCCCATTAGAATACATTTACCTCAAGCATTTCAAACAGTCTCACATAGGCATTCAGCTGATCCATTTCTTTCTTTCTACTTCTTTCACTGCTATTTATAACTTTTTTTTTAAAAGCACCTAGAGCAATAGATTGCCAGATTCTTGACCACAGCCACAAGAATATATAGGCATCTCTGTAGTTTTACATACAGTCTTAAAAAGTACATTGCAATTGTAGTTCAGCTGGCTGAAATTGTTATTGAGATGCAATTTGACACCCTGTGTGATGACAAAAACAGTAAATGTGTCACAGAGAGAGGGATTACATGGTTATTTGGAAAGCATTGCCCTAGATTGTCTTGATTTAATAGGTTTTCATGGGTGCAGAAGACATAAATTGCTATTTCTTTTTTTTTCCTCCTTCTAATTTGTTGAAGTCATACATAAACTCCTCAACATGGGGAAAAAAGAATGAGCAAGATCAAAGTAGTAGCTTAATCTGTATTTCTCTTATGCTTTTGTGTCAAGGGAGAATGGCAAATTGTAAAAGAATTTCTGCCTACCTGCTGTGTGCAGTGTGCCCAGTAAAGCTTGGGCCCCACCCACTCCTGGCCTGGAAAGGTTGCTCCATGCAGATCTTTCAACACAGGGAGGAAAAGTTTCAATTGATTTTTAAGTGGGTGGGACCAGGAACTCACACCACTCCATTCTGCAGACAGCAGCAGCAGCCTCCTGAAGCACAGTGGCTGACCACACAGAGCTGCCTGTGCCTGGGCAGTGTGTGAACGGTGCATTTTGAGTTCTGAGTCCCTAAGGCCCTTAGTGCTGTGCCCTAGCACCCCCAGTGCCACAGCTGGGCTTAAATCCCACCGAGGTCTCGTGCTTAATCAAGTGCAGATATGCAGATGCTGGGGGAGTCAAGGAACTGAAGCTTCTCACTGGTATGAGGCAGTACATCATGGATGCATCTGCAGAGGCACGACCTCAAATGATGCAATTTCATTACATGTCCTCTTTTTTGTCATATTTTTCTTTACTTATATGTTTTGCAAAACAAACGTAACTTTTAAAAAGTAGCTGGATGTCTATCATAACTTTTGTTTTATTGATGTGGACAGTTCAAACCTTAAGAGTCATAAAAAGTATAAGTAATATCTTTTTGAAAGAAGATTTAAGTGATGAATCCCCTGTTCTTTTTTTTTTTCTCTTACTAGATGCTGCAAGTTTTCTATCTTGTTAACCTCTCAGCAGCAAGATGCTATTTTTCCCAACTTCATACAATAAAAGTCTTTATATCAGTTCCCATAACATTCACAGAGTGCATGCAACATTCTACTATGTGGAGGGTGAAAGGGGTCACAGTGATGATCAGTCAGTCAGTAGAAGATTAGGTAAAACATTGCAGAAAAATGTGAATACAGAGTTGGCAGATGCTTACCATGTGAGGTGATGGATTTATTTCCCACTGTGAGCTAACTTCTAGGTCTTGAAAAGGCTTTAAAGTTTGCCAGAGAAAATCTAAAATGTTGTCAGTAGGTCCAACAAGAAATTTCAATTCAATAGCTCAGGAATACCAGAGCTTTCTGCAAGTCCATGATTGTGGGAGAGAGAGCACTTTCTCAGGACCTGAAGAAGCAGAAAAACATTTTCTGCAAAACCAAGGACAAAGCAGACACAAGCGATTCCTATGATCTATATCCAGATACCTACTAAAGTACAAAACAAACTGTTCATCAAATGATGCTATTGCTTTCCTGTTTGTAGTGGAGGGTCTAGCCAGGCAACTGGACATACACATAGGCACTTGATCAGCTGAATCCCAGGCTGGTTTCTTTCACCGTGCACCAAAAACCCCAAAAGACTTCATGTGAGTTTAAGCATTTCTTTTTGAGTATAGCTAAATGTAGAGATGCATGAAGACATTAGTCCTGTACAATAAATTACATCTTCAAACACCCCATAAAGACTAACTACACAGCAATTACACTATCCTATTAGTAATGCACAGAATACTGACCTATTTATTCTTTTGCTATTATGTAAAATTAATGAGCTGTGTTTTTTGACCACTGATTTATCCTGCTTCCAAATACCTGTGGATTAAAATTTAAGCTACTTAAATAGCTCCACAAAACTATGGGTAGGCAGCAAAAGGCAAGGCTATTGAAGTATTTGAAATGCACTGCTACAGAGTGTAAATACTCTGAAGGATATGTGAACATAAAGTCCCATTCCAAATCAAATTCCAGGGTAGAAAAATAATTTTGTTTAAATGTGTAGGTAGTCTACTTAAAATTTGTTTGGTTTTATTCTTTAATTACTGCCTTGTAAATAAATTACAAAACTTACCTGGTCGCCAATTCACCATCCCCTTCTCTCCCCTCATCCAGCACATCTGAGAACAATGTGCAAGTCCATTGTCAGGAGTTATTCACTGTAGTGGATGAAAACACTCTCTACATAGGAGAAGCATGTGCACAAGCATGTCCATCCTGAAATATATCAGGAAACAAAGCACAAAGACACTAACGAACACAAGAAATCACAAGTAACTGTGAATGAAATAAAATATTCATGTGTGAATGAAATAAAATATTAATGTGGTTGTCATGTTAAAAATTGTGGAGGGAAAGGGAGATAGTTTTTAACTAATTTTTCATAGTCTAAACCACATCTTAGCAGAGTTTGACTCAACATGAGGATAGCACAAACCACCTCACCTTCCTTGATGATGCAGAAGCTAAACCTGCCAGCAGAACCACAGATTGTTTTCTATCCAGAAATTGCATACATGCTGTGTGTAACACTTATTTCTTCATGAAGGACGTCAGGCCAACAAGAATGCGGTTTAGCTGGTTTAGGATTTATGAAAGAAAGAAAAGGAAAAAAAAACCTCAAACCTGTTTGCTTTCCTGTGAATCAAAAACTACTTGATCAAATACTTATACTTACAAAAACATTGTGAAAGAGTCTGAGGTGAGGTTCAATAGGAACTAAGTAGCTGAGATAGGCCTGCAGAAATATATTCACAGTAATTCCCTGAAATATAGATATCGTTCTCATGTGTTATGTTAATTTCTGATGTAGCTTCAGGACTTGATGGCTCAGAAAGAGTTACTGTGTAGAACTTTCCATCACTATCAGGACGAGCTTTCGGAGGGTCTGAGCACTTAAGCAGTCAGCATTTCTCAATCTGACATAAGAAAATCAAGCATTAGAAGGAAGTTTCATGTTCTGTAAGGGACATCCAGCTCCTGAAAACACCCGACTGTCCCACGAGAGTTTATCATTGCAGAGAACAGGCAAACTCAAAATCTGAAGTTCAAGGTTAGGGAGCATGTATTTGTGCTTACTCAAAGTTTAAAAAAAACCCAAAACCAAGAGAGACCAGTGCTGATATATCATAAATCATTCATGTCAATTGAGACCCTTGGAGTCCTCCAGGATATAAAATGTTGTAAACTTCACTCAAGAAAATTACACTGCAGGTACCAACATCCCTAAAATCACCTATACATAAGAACAATAAAACAACTCTTTATGAACAATTTCAATTTTATAATTAAATCAATATTCTTTCAATACAAACAAACAACTGTGATCAATTCATTTTTCACTTTAATTAATATGGGAACAGCAACAGAGTGTCTAAAGATGCAGAAGCACGGCTCAGACCACCTGAAGGTTTCTAGAAGCTGTATCAGCATTTCTTATCTAAAAGAATAACCCCAATAATGGCTTTCCATCTATCATTTAAAAGAGAAAAATGTCCATGTATTGTACATTCCACAAAGAAGGTAGAATGTGGCAGTGTATCTGACTCATAAGCTTTGTGTTTATTTTTAAAATGTTCTGTTAGTACTGAAATGAATTAATTTTGTGAACACCAGAGGCACTTGGATGCTTGAGGACAGATTGAAATGATGCATAGTCTGTAAAAGGATTATAGGTCTGCCATTGATTTGTAGCTGAAGAGTTCCCTCTCAGCCTGATAGCTCCAGTAGTTACTGTAAGTAACAACAGATGTCTTTAGAATAAGACCCTGCTGTTTTAAGGAAACTGAAACTAATTAAAAATAGAGAAGTTACTTATGATTCCCTTAACAATGCCTATACTTACATACAAAGAGCTCTTCACCATCCTACTAACAGTCGTCAGGTAAGTCCTAATTATTCGTGTACATTGTAACACTGATAAATCCTTTATATTACAAATAAATAAATAATCTCTGAGTGCTTTGAAATCTTTAAACTCACTCCTATTGCAGCTGCATTTTTATGCCATTTCAAACCACTATGTTGATTTTTTTATATAATCATATTTTAATGTCTCCATGCTTCTCCTTCCTGAATTTAGTCATCACAAAATAAAGCCACCATTGTCTTTTGTCTAATTATCCTTTGCCTTCTACTGGATTTTTAGCCAGGATTTTGCTCAATAAAACAAACAGTCCCCAAAAGGCAAACAAACTACAACTGAAGAAAAATGTGACTTCCTGAAAGCACTGATAGTTCATGAAAACAATGGATACCCACTGCTGCCCAATGAGAGATAAGATCAGAGGCCAACACATTATGAGCAAAGGTTACTACATCAAGTCTGGAGTGCTACCAGCAGTACTAATGGCACAGGTCTGTGCTGCATCCTGCAATGGCAGCACTTGGCACTTCCTCCTTCAGCCCCTCTGCAACCAGCTGAACTGGTCCTCTTTAATACCATGAAGCTGGAAGGGGACAGGAAAAAAAAAATTATTGTTGCTGTGTACTCTATCCACTGTTTTCCCTGGGCAATTCTGTCATAAACAACCAGTGCTATTTACTCATCCCTTATCTACAACAACATTATGCTCCCAGTTTGTACCTCAGAGACTTTCACACTCTTCTGAGGACAATCCATGCAAACCGTTTTTCCTGCTGGCTCACCTATACCAAGAGCAGGACACTGACTTCTTGAGACATTTTCCCATTAGGTAACTTGACTTTGCTCTGCCATGTCCCTCTCTACCCACCTTGCCTCCTGCACCATTTCAGGTCAGGATCTTCCTCTATGCTATGGTGAGATTCTGCATTTTTACCTTTGCTGCACCCTCACACATCTAAAAGGAATTTCTCAAAGTAAATAAAACAAAGGTTGGCCCTTGGCACCTTATACTGTATTGCTAGAGAACAGCAGTGCCACCAAGTCAAAAATGAAGTGCTGGTAAGCTCAGGAACATGGAAACAATGTTATCAGAACAGGTGAGGAACCTCAGCCTGACCTCCCTAGCACCAGTTTACTCCAGGAGGGTCCCTGGCTCCACACCAGCCTCCAGCTGTGTGGTGCCTGTGTGAAGGGACCCTCAAACACCTCTAACCAGCCAGCAAAGGATTCCCTGCTTTAGAGGGTACCCTGAGAGCCAAAGCAGACGGGCCAATGCCTTTCCTCCCACAGCTCTGGGCACAGAAGACACTTGTGCAGGAAGAGGCCACATCCAAAGCACCACCACAGCCTTATGAGCCAGCCAGAAAACACTGCAGAGAGCCACTCTGAGACTGCTTGAAGCTGCCCCAGGGGCTAGTTTGGTAACCAGCCATCCCTGGCACTGGTGGACCAAACAGGTGGCACATTTATCTTCACTTCCTCTCCTCAGCACACATTCCAAGCTCAGTTTAACTGGACGAAGTGAGACATTTCAACAGTTGTTTTTCCCTTAGTGTAATGATGCAAGAAGGGGCAGCATGCATTCACCAGCCTGGCCCTGCTTGTTAAAAAACCTAAAACTGCTGCACTGCCTCCCAAGAAACCCCAACAATGTGGTTGTATTTGCACATTAATTCATAACACGCATAGGTACAACCATGACCCTGAAGTTCTGTTACCTCTGAGTAAATACACTACACAAATGATGCTAAAGGCTTTCCTTATCATTCATCTTATGCAAAACAGTTTTATGCAAATTTAATTTCACTGGCTAAAGGGGAATGCCTCCAGAGTTTGTATCAGTATGAGATTAAAATCCTGCATGCAATTTCCAGGAGCATGTTAAATTATTTCATCCATTAACAAAAAGCTTGTTTTGCATGATCAGCTCCAGGCTTTCTTTTTTGATATGTAACTAACTATAGGATTAGGAGAGTTTGTATTCCATCTTAAGAAAGAACAGCTTTGCAAATCTAAAAGAAACACAGATGACTTTTGGGAGCAACTTCCTCCAGAACAAAAAAGTAACTAGCAGGAAGAAGCAGACCCTGTCTGGAAAACCTTGCTTAGCTCCAATCTGGCTTGGGGAAATCTGCTTGTGCACACTGTAATATAGGACATGAGATTACATCTCTCCCTAAAGTGCTTCTGTTAACAGACTCAGATAAGGTGTTAAGGACCATGAATTCTGAAATTGACATTACTTTCACCTATTATTCTAGTATCCTTACCAATATTCAGCTCTTCCAGAAGTATCATTGCCATACCTCACCAAAGGTACTCTGAATCTTGTTGCATAGGACTGCTGTGTAATTTTCATATCCAGTATGATGTATATGTTTTTTCAAAATACTGATTCATCTTTTAATATAGCTAACTGACTACACATTTTTATAACTTACTGCATTTTTCTAATTGTTGGTCATGTGGAAGAGAAGAATTACAGCATTCCAAAAATATATTTTAATTTTTACATATAATATGCAAATCACAATATGGGGAATTAAATCATCAATTATTTTTCATAATCTAAAACTGATAGCAACTGGTTTAGTAATTCTGTGACAATGCCTCCTTTATATTAGACTGCCATAAGCATAAGAACACAAAGGGGAAAGAGCTTTTTACAGTCATTTAAGAGCAGTTTTTAGTCCTTGTGGTTGTACAGACAGACTTTCCTATGCACAGTGAATCAATATACTTCTGTCTACTTGTTGACTTTGGTGGACTGGAAGCTGCATCATTAGTTTACCTTGTAACATGCCAAGATGCAATTAGTTACACAAAAATGCAGCTCAACACAAACATCCTTTTCCATGGAAACTTGAAAATGCAATCCTGACATTAAGCTGTTAAAAAATCCAGTTCTTTAAAGATTCAAACAGTACAGGAATCAGTATAAAAGCAATCCCACATGGCACTGCAGCTCATCTTGCCTGAACACAACAAAAATAATTTAAACAGCCACTTTAATTTAAATGATTAGGATTTAGGAAAAAGCACAGCCAAAAATCTACTCAGTGGATCTATACCTAGGTAAAGTTAAATTTGGATTTTTTTGTCAAAATTTCTAATAAATTTCTACTAAATTTCAATAAAATAAGTGTTACAAGGAATGTGCAGGTAAAAAGAAATGGAATTTACAAGCAAGAAACAGTGATTGCACATGGTATGTAATCATTAGTGAAATCCAGTACTGCTGGAGTTCACACAGATTAACTATGCAGCTGGCTAATAACACTGGAAATGTTTACGACCAAGCATTATTTGCACTTCCTTTTTGTAAGATAAGGACAATCACATTTCTTGTTCTGAATCATAAACCAACTCAGTTTTCCACCCACTCAGACTTCTCCCTCTGCAGGGCAGTCTTAACAGATTTAGGGCCAGAACATGACGTTAATTTGACATCTCCAGAATGCAACCCCAAGAAGAAGGCACAAGTATGAATGCCATTCCTTTCCAAAACACACCCAAACCAGGTCCTGTAGGCAAGCACTTCCAGAGCCTCAAGTTTTTTCCTGAAGATAAAAGGACACAAGGTTCGTATAGAGAATAAAATATCTCATTGGATAAGTGATGGGGTAATGCACTCAGAAAAGAGGGGAGTCTGGGCTTAGTGCCTTCTTCAGCCTAATGGGGATTCAAGCCCACATCTCCTACTTAAGAATTCAAGAGACATCCAGCTACAAGAGGCATAGGGGTGAAGACAGAGCACAAGAAAGAACGCAAACTTTTGCTTCTTCCTCCTTTAGAAGCCATGATTTCAAAGCCAAGCAGCTATTAATGCATATTGAAAGCATCACAAACCCATTTAAGTACAGAATGGTATGGCAGAAACACAGATAAGTCCTGTTTGATGGAGCCAACTGCTCTCCACCTAGGGCTTGGATTGGGGTGGGGAAGACAGGCATCTCAGGATATGGCATTTCTCGTCATCACAAAAGAATATCCAAGACACACCACGCATCCAAAAATAAAGGAATATAATCTTCATGCCCAAGCTAGTTCAACTTCCAGAGCAGCTACACACACTTCCATGAACCTTCTTAAAAATGTAATCCCTAGTCACAGCTGTACGTGTGGAGGATAAACACTGGGTGAAACTCAGTCTTGGTCATTCCAGAGGCAGGTTATCTCCGCCTAAGTCAGGATCGGAGAAATAAGTGAAGTACTGCTGGATGGCATATCCTTCATCTGGAGAAGATGCAGATACAAAGAAGCAAAAGAAAAGAAATGAATTGTAAGTGGTCTGGTGAATGTGCACCTTTCTCTACCCCGAACTTTTACAAACATTTTCTACTACTTTAAAGCAGTGACACAAAGTTGAGCCAGACTGAACAAAAAGAAGATACAAATGAAATGTTTTCAATATTTTGAATGGATAACATAGTAGGCTCCCTTAATATAGACAAAAAGTGCAACCACGCAACTTCCAAGCCCAAATATCCGTAACCAGAAGCTAAATAACAACCTTTTGCAAACCGGCATTAGGAAATCACGCCCCGAGTCCGGCTGGCCTGATTCAGGACTCGTGAATGCGGAGCGCCGCGCTGCTGGGGAAGCCGAGAGGCAGCGGCCGGACCCGGCCCGGTTCCAGCCCCGGTGCCCGGCACGGCGGGGCCGCGCCCAGCCCCGGGCGAGGCGCGGCGGCTGCGGGGCGGTGCCGGCGCCGGGCCGGGCCGGGGGAGGCGCGGACCGGCCCTCCCGCACCTGCGCCCGCCCTCACCGCCGCCTGCTCGCCCACCTGGCCGCGCTCGGCACAGCAGCCGCCGCCGCAGCAACATGTTGCCCAGGGGAGCCTCGTCCATGCCGCCGCCTCCCAACCCCACTCCCTACTTCCCGCCTCCGCGGGTCACGCTGCCCTCCGGCCTGGAGATCCTGCGCACCTTCTCGGGAGCCGTCATCTTCCTGGAGATCGTGAGTGCGAGGGGCCGGGTGGGAGCGGCCGGGGCCTGCCCGTGTGCTCACCTGCCATTTTGTGAGCGGGGCAGGTGCGGGGCCGGGCCGGGGCTCTGCGGCTGCGGCCGCCCCGGCTCGCTCCCCTCGGGCCGGGCCGCGGCCGGGCAGCCCGCACGCAGATGGGTTTCGCGGGGCTCTTGGAGCTGCCGAGGGCTTTGAGGCGCGCTCTTGCCCCGGCCCGAAAAGGCACCACGGAGAGTTACACCGGGCTGTGTCTGCGCGCGTGTTCCGCGTCCTCTGTTACTCCTACAAGTGTGTTCAATGTCATGTGTGTGTTAGACCTCGCTGGTGTACGCAGGGCTGAGGACCTTTGAGCTGAGGCTGGATATCACGCTCTGTAGTGCCACTGATTAGGGGGAGATAGAAACCAAAAAAGCTTGGTAGAACTCATCTGACTTTATTAATTTAATTTTTTTCTTATGATCAGAGCAGAATACTGCTTGTGTCCCAGCCTGGGTGAGCTGGATCCCACCTCACAAGCTGTAAAATTGTACCTGATCAAGGAACAAGTCGAAACTCGAAACACAAGTCCGGGCACTAAATCAGGCCCGGAGGCAGCAGGGACAAAAGGTTAATTCGGTTGGCCAACCCATTGTACATCTGACAGCCAAGCTGTAGTGGACAGGTGTAGGGTGAGGGAAATAGCACAGCAGTGGCTGCTGAGATTAGCAGTCTCTACTGTACAGTTCTAAATTTATTTTTAAGGAACCCTGCAAGTTTGCACATTTAAAATACTGAAAACATTTCACGTGTCTGTTTTTTGTTTAACAGACACTTTCTGCTATCCCTTTTGCTTCCTCACTGCCCATCACTCTCTGGTCACCAAGTAACAGACTTGCACCTGCAGTCTTGTGAAACTAGAGAAAGTTTGGTTCTTTTAAAAAAGGAACCCTAGAGAACAACTTGAACAGTAATACATAAACCCATGGGAGCTTTGAACTGAGACTAGCAATGCATCTTTACATATGTGCTGCTGCAGTGTAACGCCAGAGGGGAACCAACTAATTTTATAGCAGGCGTCTTTTGAAAGGTATCTCTTATCCAACCGTGATACAAAAGAAACCTCTCTGAATCTGAAAATGTAACCTCTGACTTCCTGGTTTGTAAATCTGTAGAATTTGAACAGGAAAGAAGTAACTTGTGCTTGGAAAAAGATTTTAGTTGACATTCAACAGGTTGGATTAAGAAGTTCAATCTTTCTGTAATAAACAAACATACTTGGAGTGAGTCATAATTGTCATCTATTTATCCTTTTTTATTAAGAGGCAGGATTTGCAGGAAGAATAGTAGTGTTCCTTAGGCCAAGAGTTGATTAAGGAAAGCCTTAGAGTACATAAATTCTCCATCAGGCCATCCCTAGCACAGCATCCCTACCACTCATTTGCTGTGAGGAGTCTGCTGAAATGAAAATTGGCTGAATTCTGCTCCAAGTTATGATGATTCTGGAAAGCTCTATATTTTCTTGTCTTTACAGCATAGTTTACAACTCACCTTAGTATTCTAAGTATTCTAGCTTTTTTCTCTTCCTTTAATACTTTGTGTCCTCTTTCAGTTTGGTATTGCAAATACATTGAAAAAATGGGTGTCTTTTTATGTCCTTTCTGTATCTCATCTGATTAGGACTACAAAGCAAAACAGTATGAGATTGAATCCAAAGTAGTAGTACATCCTTTTCATGCTAATTTGTGTATATAGGGGCGGGGGGGGAGGGAGGGATGTGTGAGAACTGTGTTTTCACATTTCTTATATTTTGCTCAAAATTACAGTAAGGATGAAATTTTCAGCAGCAGCACACAAATCACCTGGGTTTGTAAATCCCATTTTCAATACTATTTTAAGAGCTTTTAGGAATTTCAGAGTGGCTATGTCTTTTCACCACTTAGTGCCTATCATTTCTGAGAGGAGGACTTGGGCTCTCTGAGTACTTTTGAAGTGTTTCCTCTTGGTTCATGAGAGTCATCTGATGATATGTAATGTGTGATATCAGTTCTTAGGCAGAAAGGACTGAGTAAGAGTTGTCCAGTTTATTCTCTATATTCCTTTCCTTCCAGGTGTTTGGAACAATAGTCTGGATTTTGGTCGCCTCTACCCAAATTCCACTGCCACTGCTGCAGGGATGGGTAATGTTTGTGGCAGTGACAGCGTGGTGCCTGTCCATTGTCTTCCTCTCTGTGTTCCTCTTTGGTTATGCAAATAGAATTGCAGTCAACTGGAACCAGGCGGTAAGATTTTTTCTTTATTTAAGGATTCCCTTTGTTTTAGAAAATGAAAATTATTTAATGAGAAGTGTTGATCCTAAGTCTTAGCACTTGGCTTTCTGCTATAGCACAGAGTTTTTCAAACAGGAATTCAAAACCAGAAAAAGAAAGAATAGGGTTACAGAGGTGGCAGAGGAAACTGTTTTATGATGGAGGCTGAAGGAGCTTTTGAAGCTGTTTGAAGGAGTACACTTGTTCTCTCTGAGCACATAAAATGTATGAACAGCAGGAAGAGGAATAACTTAACAAGGTGTGACAAGAAATTGGTTTAAATGGCCAGGAATTATTGTGCACTGGAAATCAGAAAATACTTCCTGACTATTAGAGAAGTGGTAGTAACACCTTGTGAATAATGGGATATAGAAAGATATATCATATATTATAAAGGAAAGGATGCATTTGTGAACATACTGTGTGATGTGGTTGTCTGAGATAGCACAGACTGGACTTCAGCACCCAGAAGGTCCTTTCCAGTTCCTAAGAAGGTCTCCTGGTGACTTTTGGGTCAATTCCTCAAAGCTGAGGCAGCAATGGTCAGTGGCTGCTAGACCTTAGGTGGTAAAAGACATCATAATCTGCACTATGAAACATCTTAACATCTTATTAGGAGACTTAATGTCTTCATGTTTCTTAGAGGAAGCTCGGTGAGACTACAGATATAAGTATTCTTTGCTGAGATTTTGAAGACAAAGAATTTTGAAAATTTGAAAACAGAGCCTGAGTCTTGCTGTAATTGATTATCATGGTTTGTGCCAGTAGTTCTCAAAGACTATAGCTTCCTCCTAAAATAGGGAAGTTTTTTGTATTAGTTTTTGCCAACCACATGGATACCTCAGGTTATTGACTGGTAATTTACATGCTCCTTTGTAACTGTTAACTGTGTTTTACTTTGAGTCTTTAGTACTCAGGTAGTTAAGCATGAGATTATATCACACTCTTTTATATTACTGGAAGTGAATAGTAAGAAGTGGCATAACTGTGATCAGAATTTTTAATTTTCAAAAAAAATTCTTGCAAAAGGATTGCAACTTCTAAACCACTGAAGTATGTCTGCCTGTAACTGCTGATCACCTTCACTTTGCTCCTGGGGAGCTTAGTTTTCCTATTGACATTTCCCTTGATCATAGCTGGAATTGCATGCTTCAGTATCAGCAACTGTGGATATTTATCTGTTCAGGTAATTTATGGATAAGCCCTTAAAAGAAAAGTTCTTTAAAGCAAATCATAAAGCTTATGAGTTTGGAGCTCTGATAAATCAAAGCCCATCAGTGCTAACAGACTGGATTCTATTAAAAAACAAACTTTAGCACTTTGATCGTGAATAAACATACATACAGCATCAGCTTTCCAGCACAATACAGGCAGTAATTAGACTAATAATCAGTTACAATCACAGAGACCTTTACAGGGATTTATGCTGCAACATCCTCACAAATTATGATGCAACAAAGCCCTTGAGCATAACTAAAGTAAATTAATAGTGTCCTGGGTTTCATTGAAACTATTTGCCAGTTTACAGTCATGCATCTGTTTAAGAGCTGCTGGGTAAGGACAAAGCCTTAGATTGAAAATGTATACAAATTTCATCTTCTAACAATTGTGCGTGTGTTACGCATTGGCTACTTGATGCTGGCAGTTTGTTGTAAAGTTAATTTTGTCCCTTGTATATAAAAAATTGCTGGAAAATTTTCTATATCAGGAAATGGATACATGACTTATATAAAAACTGCATCTGTGACTTTAAAAAAAGCTGACAGAACTCAGTCAACCTCTTAAATAAATGCAGAGGGAATCATTTTATCTCTAACTTGGTAGCTGAAACCCAGCCCCTTCCACCTGTCAACAAAAATAAGAGAAGACACTTGACCACTAGTTTCAGGTACCAAATATTTTGTAACTTGTTGACACTAAACTCTTTAGTTTGTGTCTGTGACAAGTTGGGGGTTTTTTACCTTCTGTTGCAAATAAACAATTAATTACTGGAAACACTAAAACTATTTTTGTTACTATAAATGGATAGTCCTGGATTTAGTAATACCTTTTGCTGTAAGTATATCTGCTCATACTAATAGAGATATTTAAAAAAATAAGATGGTACACACTGGAAAAGATGGACCTTATGGAGCTCCATTGCTCAGTACATCAGTGTATTAAAGCAGATGGTATGACAAGTACTGCCCTTTACAGCCTGACTCACAACACACTCATTTACAAAATTAGATGTGAACTAAATTATCATGCTGCTCTGATCGTGTTTTGCATGCACTTTGTATGAGGTTTCAATGATTATACAAGTGTGGGAGCAAGGGAGAGTTAGGCACTATGATAACAATTACTAAATCCCAAAAAAAGGTCCCTCATAAGGTCTTGGGGATTTTGGTCACAGAAACCATAACCATGTAAATGTGAAACCTTACTGATGCTACAAAGCTTCACTATAATTGCTGCCAGGAGGAGGAAATTAGAGGGTTAGGCAGGAGAATGAAGGAGATGAAAGAGTCTCTCCTGCAAAATATCTCTCCTGTATGCAATCAGTCCTGATCTAAGTGGAATGGGGAACTGTAGTAGCAGCTTATATCATAACTTATCAAAACTGGCTGGGGTGTGCTTTAAGTAGCTTTAGCTGCAATCAAATATGGAACAACTAATGAGTTTGAAAAGAAGATTCTTTCAATTAAAAGAAAATCTCCCATCTCTGAAGCAAATGCATTTCTCTGGACAGGGTAGTGCAGCATATTCTCACTGCTCTCAGGCAGGCAGCAGGTAGGGATGTCTCACAGTAATTTCTAGTGCAGGCGAGTGCTGTCTGCTGGACACACACAAAGTGCTGGGTTCTCACTCAAGGCATTCTGATAGTCCATTGCTCCCAGGTGAAGTTAAAGTCCATAAAGAACTCATTAGTGCTGGAGTTGGACTGCATCTCGTAGGTATCATAAAGCATACATATACTTGCATATGTTTTAAAAATTGTCTCTGTGGCTCTTGCAGACCTTGACAGGTATAGACACAGAGTGTGTGTTGTATGGATCAAAAATTGAGTGCTTTGCAAATGTCAGCTTTTCAGACGAAATAACAGAAGGAGATGTTGGAAGAATACTTTAGATATTTAAAACTGTACTGGAACATGCCTTACATCTTGTTGCTGGAACACTAGGCTCTGAACTAGGGCCTGCAAAGACATCAGACCTTTTTTATGTGTGTCAGTAATGGAACCCAGAAATGAAAGTTAGGTGTTTAAACTTTACATTCAGTTAGCATTCATCATAGAGGAGGGAATTGCCTGGAGAGGGCCAGGAGAGAAGCATATTTGAAGTAAATCCTAAAACCTGTCTGCACAAGTCTTGGACATTTTATTCCACAATATCGTGAAGAACTGTCAGGTAGCTGACTATTGGGTAGAGCTGAGTCAGAGAGAGTTGTGGAAATACCTCAGTTCTTGAATCTCATTGTATTGGGACATTGGGCATTTCAGTTGTGTCAAAGCTGAATTGTTTCTGGGCATTTAGAGAAGCAAAATCAAAGCATGGAGGGAAGATTTTTGAAGCTTTGATTATGGGACTGCAAGATTGTATTGTACTGCTTGAATTGTGATCAAGTTGGCCTGTATATGTCTTCTTTTTTGTCTGTCTGAAGGGAGATTTCTGTAGACTCCACTAACTTAAAGGTGGTCTAAAATGTCAGCATGTATATATAAAGATGAGCATGTGCCTCTTAATTTGAAAGAATATAAGATTTGGAGAGAGGGAGAGCTGCCCTTTATCACTAATAATGTTAGTGAGTTGCTTATAATTGCAAGAAGCTGTGAAAACATGTCCAGGTTAAGCTGTCAGATGGATTTAACACTGCTTATCTCAAGTTAGTGTTATTAGTTCTTGTTTTATGTTTCAGTGTTTTCATTTGTATTGAGATCAGAAGAATTAGATATGTATTGGAGTCCAGACTGATTCTGTTATTTGCTTTTTAGGATTTTATTTTCCATGGGGCTACTTTTGTCTTTTATTTTGGAGCATTTCTACTGCAAGCAGCAACTACATCTCTGCATTACTTTCCCCGCAAATTCAACTCCACCACACAAGAGACGATTCTAAGTGGTCGCGAATATAACATAAGCATAGCAGCCTCGGTATGTGTTTTGTGTGTTTGTATTGGGGGAGCAGAAGTCTGTAGCAAGCACTTGTAGCCAGCCATTCAGCTTGGGAATTTACAGCAAACTGGAATTGAAAGAGCAGCTGTGAGAGAAGAGTTGCCTTTGACAGCAGCAAGTAGTGTCTAACCAGGAACATTCAAAAATATTGGTGTAAGCTGATGCTTATGGATACCTACTTACTCTTCAGTATAGTGTAGGGTTCATACTCTTCACTGTAGGGTTTTAAATATATGATCACTACAGCTTTTAATTTTTAGACAAGGTATTTTGTAAAAACAGTTTTAGTTATTAGAAGAAAAAGAACAACTGAGCCTTTATCAGAGCATAAGATATGAAATTTACACCTGTGCTCAAAGTTGCTTTTTTAATACCATTTAGATAGTCCTGAACATGCCATGGAGATAAAAAAATTTGGACTAGATCTCTGTGAATCTCCCATATGTGCTTACTACATCAGAGCTCTGCTGTCTCTTACTGCAATTATTAGAGTGCTTTTCTTGATAGCCTAAGCCCAGAATACATTTTTCTCCCTGTAGTTGCATCATCACTGAATCAATGTGTTTGGTGATGTGGGTGTCCATGGCTGAATCAGAAAATATCTCAGGCTTTAGTTTTTATCCTGGCTGATTCTTCAGGGATGAGTAGAGGTGTGTCAGCCTTAACTTACAGAATTGAAACCACTGTTCTTTATTTTTTATCCAGAGACTTTCACACCAGGGAACTGTATACATTTATTAAGCTTCCAAACCTTCTGTGCTTATCTGTTGTCCTTAAAGCTCTGTGCACCATGACTTTAGCATAGTGAGCACTCTCAGTTCATCTTAAGATAAAAAGAGGTGAACTGAAGGTTGAAGGTTCACACTGTCTGCAAGAGCAGAATAGAAAGGAGAAGCCTTTAGCTTTGGCAAGGCAGGCCCTGAGGAGGTGAAGTGGGTGTGTCAGTGTCCCAAGGCCAGAGTTCCTCACATCACCCCCCTGCCTGTAACACACTCAGGTGTCTGATCCCTGGGTAGCTGTGTGGCACAAGGACAGAGATGGTGTTCCGGCTGTGGCTGAGCCTAACAGAGGATCTTTATACTAAGCAACTGTATTAAATTCTACTTCTAAGGGTACCTCTTCAGTCCTAGTTTAGTGTGTTCAGATCACACTGAATATATGGTCACTGCAGTTATTTTGTTTGACAACAGAATACTGAGCACTCCAAGATACCATTCCCTGCTTCCATACTATTTTTTTTAAGGGAGAATTCAGTTCTTCAAGCCCCTCAAATTCCTGTCAAGATAGAGGAGTAGAAGATTCTTTTGTAACTTGCCTCAGTGTCTTAATTAAGAATAGCTAGAAAACAGTGAATGAGATGAATGTAGTCTTTGCATTTTTTTGCAGGAGTGTATATTTAGGAAGTCAGAACATACAGAAGAAGATTTTGAATATATAAAATATTTCATTAAAACAGTCTTGTCAGCCACATGACAAAAAGAAAAAAGATTGCTAACATTCTGTCTTTTAAGATGACATTTATGTACCGTGATTAGAAATATATATATGGTCATTTTAACAATGGTGTAGCATTTATTCAAAACTTTAATTAGTCAAATTAACACTTGTATGTAAAGGATGATTGAATTGGTATATTGAAAGAGACAGAATTCATTGTTATCACTGGACAATATGAGAATTGTTTTTAAGAAATTCAGTTTCTCATGTCTTCTGTCAAGTGTACATTACATATTCACTTTCATTGTGGCATGACCTTCAGTTCAAATCTGTCCAATTCAGTTCTTGAGCAACTTCCCTGGCATTGCCTGGAAAGTTGTTCTAATGGCTGAGTATCTGGTCAAGGAGGCCAGATGGGAGTTGTTTCTGTGTTTCTGCTAGTAAAAAAGTTCTGCTGTTTAAAGGGATTTCTGCTTTGATGTTTGCTGGGGTAAAGGCATTCAGTTGGAAACATCTGAGATTGATGTTTGATCAGTCTAGATAAGAGAACTGAAATACACAGTGTACATACACATATTTACTTTCATGATAACTTATGCAGAAATTATATTTCATATTCTATTTCTAAATGTCTGCTCAAGCAAGTGAAAAGTAGTAACATGAGGTAGCAGTAAAATGGGGTTATAACAAAGAAATTCCTGAGAAGACTTCAGACAATCCCAAACCTATCCTACCTTATTAAGCATTTTGATTGGAGGAGGTACCTTTTGAATCACTTGTGTTCGTGTATTCATTTAGAATAGAAAAATATTGTAGAACAATGTATGATTGACTTTTTTTTTTCATTTTTTTTTCCTCTGTTCCTTCTCTAGATTTTTGCCTTTGCAACAGCTATTTGTTATGGTTGCAGCACAGCCCTGGCATTAAGGAGATGGAGGCTAAATAACAGCTGAAGACAGGTTAATGCCCACATGTTCCACTTCAGATCAAATTAAGTGCTACTTGTCTGTTTTACTGTAATTTAATTCTAAAAAGACTTTTTTTTCCTGCTTAAAATCTGTTTTAAATGCAAGTAACCCCTAATCAGGATTTCTTTACCAGAAAAAAAAGTTTGTATCTCTTCCCTTTCTGATAATTACTTTTACTGTGTACTCATTGTAAGGTATTGGAGAGTTTAGGGATGAAGAGATATGTCATTAGCAGACAACAGAACTCCAGTGCTACACCAGAAGAGGAAGAAAATGGAAACCAAGTCAAGATGTTAACTGCACAGAGAGCTAAAAAGCTGCCCCTTTTTTAAGCCCTGGGATTAAGGGCTGTAAGCTTCGTTACAGTGCACTCCACACAGGCAGAGCCTTGGGGCTCCTGGTAGAGTCATGGGTGTTCTGTGTGCTGCCCTTTGCATGATCAGAGCCCAAGCTGACTTTGAGATTCCAACTCAGTATATATATGTTATGAACTTTGATGTACAGAGAAAATATTTTAAAAAATCATCCAGTCTAATCTTTTTATACTCTCTTATTGCTGTGTCTGGTTAGGGTCACCTGAGCCTTGAAGCTTACTGTGTTCCATACTAGATGAAAACTGGGACTTTCAATCAGTCGTTTATTAGTTTTAGGCATTTAGCTTAATCAGATCTATTTATACTACAAAACAAAACAGTGCATTTGTGTTGTGTGTGTATATACATGGTATATTTTTGTTTAACAGGAATTTTTGCACTGTTTAACATTGTTGGAGTACAGCTTTGTTCTTGCTACTTCAAGTTCTGCATTTGTTAGGTATTATATGAGTCAGTACCATTTGAATGGAATGTTACCAAATAGTGAATAATGTCTGACCTCAATTCTTGCAGTGTGTTATTTGTTGCATTCTGAAGCTGCAGTGTTGTAAAGGTGTTCTTATTTGGACAGATGCCTGTGCAACATCTTGCTGAAAGCAGTGGGATGCAAAGCGGTCCGCCCACTATGGAGTTTGCTTTTCGCACGAATGATGTTTCATTGAGCCTCTCTTGGATATCCTGGTGTGTGATGACATGCAATATTATATACAGAAAATTGATTTAGCAAAACTAAACTCTAGCATTGTGCTCTGCTCCCTGACACTCATGTTGTTTTGCACATGGTGAAGCTTTTGTTATTTTGCTAGTAAATAATTTTTGCTTTTGTGAATAGTGCCAAAAAGATAAGCTGGGACAGTAGAGGCTCCCTGTCATTTGTAAAACAACTTGTTCACTACATCTTGCCAGTGCACCTGATTATTCTGCAGAGACCAGCAGTGGTTGCATAATGGAAGACAGGATTTCCTTCATTCCCAGGCCTACTCACTCTCCTTGAGCCAACAAGGGTGTCTGCCATGGAGGTTACTTTATCAAACTTGTCAGGTACAAGGATCTCTGAGGGGCAGCCACCCTCAGCAGTGCCCTGCTGATCCAGGGCAGGTTCTTGGGGATGGCACAGCAGTGAGTGGCACCCTTCTGACTATGGAACCACTTGGTCATCCTGAATTACTACAATGGGATGTTGTCATTTATCTGTTTTCTAAGATTTTTGCACTCTGCCTGATTTTTTTCCCCTAATTCTCTCCTTGCATTGAAATTTTTTTTCAACATTTTACCTAGTCATATACTTTTTAAAATATTTCATGTTGTACAAAATACATTTACACTGGAGTATATGGATGAAAGTATATAACAAAGACTTATGCTAAGCAGCATTAAAGTTACTTAATATATTTATGGCAGTAGTCTGGTTGTTAATTTTGTCTTTGGAAAGTTTAAAAAAAACTACCTTGGTACTCTGACTCACCTGATGCTGGACATAGAAAATTGAGGCTATGATTTCATGAGAAGGCACAGTTGCATTGGGGCTGGTTTCACATAACACTTAATTAGTGTCACAGCTACTTTGCCATGTGACACTGTGTGGATATTGGTGATAAAAGTCAATGTTTCAACATTACAGCGTTTCACACAGATGCCGATGTTCGGTTTGGTTTTTCCTGTGCCCTGCACCCTCTCTGTGCCCTGCACACCACAGACTGTGCATGCCACAGCTGCAGTCTCTGCAGCCAGCTGAGATCATGGAGGGCAGATCTTAATGTTTTGCATATTTAAACCTACAGAGTATGAATCTTTCACATGGAGTCAATTAAAGAGCCGTCCAAGCTTAGTTGGCATTTGTATCTAACCTCCAAGTTCAAACCTGAGGTGTAAAACCCTTGATTGGTGAGTGCTGTTCAAGTCCCTTAATCTACTTGTGGAAGTCCAGATAGCAGAGTGTGGTTAGTGTAGCATGGGAAATGTTTGCATAGTGAGGAAAGACTGAACTTTCCCTCTTAAGTATCAAAGACAAACAAAGGACAGAGAACAGATAAAGGTAAAAACTACTGTAATGAAGAACAACTTTCACAGCTAAAATGAAGTGAAAGGATATAATTTTTGTGTAAGGACAGAGTTTTGCGGTACTTTGAGAAAGATCTATGGACAGTCAAACTGGAATATGCAGTTATGTTCTTTTAGAAAAAAAAAGGAAAAAAAGTCAGTAGTTAATTTTTTTATTGCTTTATACTGGGAGCTAAAAAAGTAGGTGTGACTTAGAAATGGTATGTGCATGCTGGATGTGTGCAAGTACTGCAAATACTGATACGAGTGTAATAGGTAATCCTTGTGATAGGTATTCCAGGGAAAATGTGCACGCTGGTTCTAAAAAATCTTTCTTCCTTGTAAGAAAACTCCTCCAAGCCTATGACCTTCAAGGACTCAAGCTTAGACCTCATCAAAGAATGGAAGGCATGTGGGGGGGACATAGGGAGATTATTTATCTCGATTCATTTAAGGTGAAAGGAACAAGACCACAGATGCCTAATAGTGTTTTCATCAAACATCTCTTTCTGATGTGAAGCTGCAGTGCAGCACTATCTAAGGTACCATGCAGGTCCCTATTCTTAGAAAATATTTCATGGTGTTTTGGATAGCATTTTGTGGTAGCTGCTGGTAAATAAGGAGAAGGAGCCTCAAAGGAGACTTTCCTTCAAAGGGTGCCGAGATAAAAACCAGTTATTGCAGTTACTCTCTTTCTAAAGATAAGTGAAAGTGCACATGTTAGAAAGCTAAAATTTTGTTAGAATTTTGGCAGAAAATATGCACAGCACGTGCTTCACTGAAGTCCTGACTCTGCTTCTGCCTTGCTAAATGTCTGGAAATAACCCAAAGTGGCAGAGGTCCTGCAGGATTATTGATCTGCACGGGATTAGTCTGTTCAGATTCTCATGATTTCTGTGGCTGCATATATTGGTTATAACTCCTGATGTGAGTAAAGTTGTGCTACTGTGAAGTGTTTCCTTAAAACACAGCTGTAAAGCACAACTTTTAAAAGATAGTGACTACTCAAATCTGTGCCCTTCATAAAAATAAAAGAAAAACCACTGGATAATCACTAGACCTGTGTTATCTCTTTCACTTCCAAAACCAGATGACAATGCTGACTCCTGTTGCACTTCCTCTAATTGTTGTAGATTTGCATTTGCTTTATAACTTTAAAGAATTTTGACATTTATAATGTCACCATCTGAATTTCAAAAAATAAGAGAGCTTAAAACTAAAAACTTGTTTGTTCCATATTTATCTAGACACTGGGAAACTGGTCTTTGAACAAAAGCATCTTGATGCATTTCATGCTCCTCTGCCAGGCTGCCCAAGTTGCACACAAAGGTTTCCCAGGTTTTTGTCCAAAGATAACAGTGAACCATTAGTCCTCAGACTGAGATGCAAATAGAACATTACTCTTTTCAGTCTTAAGAAAGGAAAAACTTGAAAGTGAGAGCATGTTGTCTTTATTTATTAGCTGTATTTTTACAATTGGTCATGACACAGTCGTCTTTGTTGAGACATAAAGAAAACCAGAAAAAAATACCAGAAGAAAAAGCAAATCTTAGGTACTAAAATTAGTAAACAGAAATGGAAAGTATTTAATTTTTTTTACAAAGCTGAATTCAGCATGATTGTTCTCTTTTCTCCCCCCTTCTTTTGCTCAATTTTGGTGTTTATCTAACATTATTATTTTGACCAGCTCAAAATTTACTGTATTTATCCTCAAGGTGCTCCTGTAAAGAAAATAAGTGCTGTTCCCATTTTTCAGGTGGAAACCTGGACATAGAGACACTGAAGAACAACTTGCTTGCCACAGGCCTCTCTCAGGAGATCTGTGGAGCAGGAAGAGGAAGCCTGTTTTCTCAAGTGAGAGTTTCTTGGTGCCTTGCCCAGCAGCCTCTACTGCTGCCACTGTGGGCTGGAAGGAAGCATTGTAATGTGGGCTGTGCGTGACCCGACCTCACTCCTGTCTCTGTCATGGTGGTGTTACTCTGGCAATTAGTTACATGAGGTTAAAAGGTACCATGACTGTTTGTGGAGGATTATGAGTCAAAGGGAGGTTCAAAATGCCAAATCAGCATTCCTAGATCAAACATCATAGTTTCCGGGTGTTGTAACAAATTTTGGTTATCCAATTGTAAGTAGACAATTGGAGTTCCTGTTTGAGGTGCTGATCTACCCTATGCACCTTAAGAGAGGATAAAGGTCCTCAGGAATCTGTAGGTTTCTGATGCTTCCTGCTATGTGACATGTTTGAGCCTTAAATTCTTGGTACTAACAAAACACTACCTGCCTTGAGCCTGCCACGACACAGCACCTTTCAGTTCAGAAACCTGAGCTAAGTTTTGGCAGCTAACCTGTCACGCTACCTTTCAGGGGAACACAATGATTAAACTAGGTTACGTCTAGGTGTGGTTTTAACATCTTTCTTGGCATGGGATAATTGCAAATGTTGGTAAAGATTCTGGAGATTGTGGACGGTATATTCACACACTTATGTCCAGAGTTACTGTGCCTGGCTACAGAGGGGCTCTTAAGCAAGAACTGAACCCAGTGGATCCATACAGGGTTTGATTATGGTTGCAACATTATTAGTAATCTTAAAAGAATTACTGCAGATTTGAATCTCATCTAAACACCTTTTCCTGGTTGTCTCAGCAAGGTGTGGTTTCTGTCATTGGACCAGTGCTGTGACACAAGAAACAGCAGAGAAAACACCTGAGAAAAGCTCTGCATAGCTTGAAAAGCATCATAGAATAGTTTGGCTCTGGAAGAGGTCTTAAAGGTTCTGCACTCCTCCTGCTGCAGAGCTGGGACCTCCCACAGCTGTGCAGAGGTGCTGGGATTTCCCAGTGATCTGGTTGCCTCCTTGAGCAATTCTGCTTGCAGTGCCCACCAATGATTGGCTTTTGACATCACTTTGTTACAAGTGGTTTGGGTTCAATAAGCTTTACCAAACAAACTAATGAGGCAAAAAGTGTTTTATTTCCATATAAAATAGAAGTGTGGAAGATTTGCTGGAAGATTTGCTGACTCGTGTTTTTCCCAAACAGGGATCACAGCCTTTTTTATTATTATTTTGAAAGTGCAAAACATACTTTAGCATAACTTAATAATGTAATTAATGATCTTACTCCTCACAAACTTCATGGCCTGGAAGTATTTCCAGACTCCTGGGTCCAGAAGAACACCCCAGATAGGTTGTATCCCTATGCCTCTGTAAGACCTAAAGCAGCACCTCCCTTTTCCCTGCCTCTTACCCATTTTTGGACAGCAAAAAGAGAGCTGCAGCACGATCTAGACAGGCTGGACAACTCAAAAAAACTAATGTGGTGTATTGGAGTGTGATTCACTCTTCAGTAGCACTTGTGGGCATAGACAGTCTTGAGGTGTTTCCACCAAAATAAAATACAGAGTTTTGGCAAAAGGGGAAATGGGGTGGGAGGCCTACCGGATAGAAAAGGTGCCCAAGAGCTCAGTAGTTGGCTGCAATTGCTTCCTGTATCAAGTCTGGCATCAAATCCAGCACTTAGCTCCTGAATATACCTGTTTTTCAAACTGTTAATACCTTGGCCTGGCATCTAAAGCCCTGGGGAACCTGTAGGGCAAACTTGGAGCTTTGGGTTGTTGGAATGAGAGGAAAGGTGAATCATCACCAGATACTTTAACTCAAAATTCAGGAGCAGAGGAGAAAGAGAGTTGTTTGCATGACCTTTTTCCAACTTGTTACCAGCTCTAGGAGCTGAGAGTAGGGCAGGAATGGTTTTCTTCTACCTTCATTCCTTGGCTGCAATCACCACGGACCTAGAATGAGCTGCAGGACTGAAAAGATGAGGACTTGTACAGAATAATCTGAGATACACCTGACCTACCCACAGCAGTGGCAGCTGTTTCTGTGCCAAGTCCAAGATCCATCCCCCAACCTAAAATAAAAATCAGTAAATTAAATTAATAAAAATTAGAATAAAAATAATGACATTTTCAAACAACAAGCCTGAGTCTTAGCTGGAGCAAATGTTCTTAGAAAAAGAGTTAACTCAGAGAGAAATTTAATGGTGAACAAAAAGCCAAATTATTCTTTTAGTTATATAAATGCAACTTCTTTTGAGGTCTAGTTGCCAGTGAGAAATTTCACTAATGGAAGCAAGAGCAGAATTTCCCCTCAGCACTAAGTAGAGCTGACCTTTGAAACAAATGGAATTACGAATTCCTTGGCCTTGTGTCATTTGCTATTTCTACTAAGGATCCTGCTGCTAGGGTGAATTGCTGCTGGAATATGTTGCTGCTGCTCTTAAGGGACAAATAGCCTTTGTAGCCATAGCAGGCTTAGAAAGTGTGAAGATTTCAAGATAAAAATCCAGCACTTGTAGGATCTCATTATTTTGGAGAACTTGACTGACTTGTGAATGGTTTAGGGTCAGCAATGCTGGGCAGGGTATATGAGGTACAATGCCACATAAAGCTCCTAAGGTGAAAAGCTTCTGCCTTATCATCAAGTTACAGGCTGGCTGAAAGGATAGCAGGAGAAGAGATCCATGCTGCGTTTCCTGTATCTCTTTTGCGAAGAGGAGCCCCGCGAAGGGGAGGGAGCCGCTGCCGGCAGCCCGGGGTGCCCGGGCGGTGATGCCGGCAGATGGAGCCGCAGCGCCGGGAGCCGCGCACCGCGGAGCCTGCCAGCCTCATCCCGGGCAAACACAGCTCCCCGGACTGCAGTCAGGGCACTCGCTGTAACGCAGGTGATTGATCTGAAAAAAACAGGCTTGCTTTTTCATCTTTTTATTATGAGGAGACATAGCAACAGCTTAGCATTGTACATGACTTCATACTTTTGTTTTTATTGTTGTATTACAAACTTCATATTTATCAAGAACAATCCCAGGACACAAATACAATGCAAATTCCCTTTTTGTGATGGTAAGAAGTAGCTGCAGACACTATTCTTCACTCTTCTCCCTGGCTTTATTGCCTTTTATAAACCATTTGTGGTTGAAATCCATGTAGCTCCACTAGGTTAGAGAAATAGAAACTAGCCTTCAAGCCTTCAGGAAGTTTTGGAGGGTTTACTTTTTCCTAGGGAGTTATAAATTTAAACAGTCAACTGATATAAAATGACAACTGAGCGAGCTCATACCATGGAGTCACTGTCATTGCATTGTTTGGGGCTGATTCTTTTTAGACAGTCAAGTGCTGGGCAGGCCATGAAGACATCACCAAACTGAGTTGGCTGAAAGGTGGCAGATGAACTTTAATATAGATAAATCTGGGGCAGTGCATCTAGGAAAAAATTATCCACATTAGACCTGGAACTGAGAGTTATTAGGAAAAAGACCTCTGAGCCATTACTGATGGTTCTCTGAAATCATAAGCTCAGTATGCAATGGCAAATGAACTCCAATAAAATGTTGGAACTCATGAGAAGGTTGTTAGGAACAGGACAGAGGGTGTAATGTTACTGCTACATAAAAACCAAACAAACAAAACCCCAAAAAGCCCTGTGGTGTGTTCTTTTAAAGGGCAGCAAAAATAGCTGAGGTGCTGAAGCTGCTGCCTTATGAAGACTGAAAACCCTGAGACTCCACTCAGGAGTGGAGGAGACAATGGAGGGAGGTATTGATGATTTACCAAATGATGAACATGTTGGTTAAACCAAACATGTAACTGTTGTTTACAGGGACCTTTTATGGGATCTAGGGGACACTTGAGGCATCTACCAAGAGATTGGTTTAGAAGAAATAAAAGAAAGTATTTGCTGACACAGTGAGTGGTGAACCTCTGGAGCTTGCCAATACAGGAGCTTGTGGAGGCAGACAGTGTTAGCATGTTCAGAAAAGGATTAGACAAATAAATGTGCCTTATGCTAAAAGGATAAGGCAGAAGCATATCCTCTACTATGCCTAATACAACAGTTATGAATGCTGCTTATTAGGGAAAAGGATATAACCAGCCTCACATGGTCTTCCTAAAGAGCATTTCTTTTTGCCACTACTGGAAACAGAGCAGTGGGTGAGGAGCTCATTATGTGCTCAACAGGCTGTCTCTGATATGCAGCTTGGGACTTCTTCCCCTTGGCAAGGCTCCCCTGTGAGATACAGCCTCCCCTGCACAATCAGTCCTTGCTCCATCACCAAAATGCAGAGTTCATTGGCCAGCTGATAGCTGAAAATCAAGGCAGGTAAATTATGATTTCTTGGAAAAGGTAGAACTTGTATATCCTAGCATAAACAGAGCTGCTTGATTTGGTACAAATGAGTAACAGTGTTGGCTCCTGGTCCTTCACAAGGCAATGGGAGAACAAGAGGTAAAATCAGGTCATGCTCTTATACACAGTTTTGGGAGCAGTAAATAGGTACAAGAAAGAGTCAGCTGAGGAGGTTCTACCTTACCCTTCAGTACTGCTCCTCAGACTCTCTCCAAAAACATTTTTCAGCAGTGACAAGCTGAAAGCTAATTGTCAAAACTAATTATATGTATGAAGTAACTGAAAAAAGATTAATGACATTTCCATGTTATCTCCTAGATACTTCCTATTTTTCTCCCCAGTTCATTACCTTTTCTTCTATGATTGGCTGTCTTTACACCCATGCTCATGCATGCAAACACACACACTCTCACTTCCTCATGCCACTTGGTTCAGCCATCCCCTCTCCTCCCTCTCTTTTATTTTCTTTTAAGACAGTCTCAGTCTCTGTGTAGTGTTTTGTGTCCCATTTGCCTTGCTGATGTTCCATCCCTGCCTCTCTCACAGTCCTTGTGTCATGTTTTTGTCTTCCCTGTTGTCAGGCTATGACTGACTCATCACTTGTGTTAGGACACAAGACACGGATTTCATGCTCCAAATGACTTGAGCAGGGCTGTGGGACTTCAGGTAACCAGGGAGTTACACTCTGCTGCTGGGCATGCCACAGTTCTGTGTTGAGTGAGGGGCCTCAGAGGCGGTCAGGTACCTGCTAACATGCAGCTGCCTGGCACTATGGAGACAGGATTACTTTTTCACTATAGGCAAAGCAGTTTTTCCCAGTTACTCTTTTTGAAAGGATTGAATGACTTTTGATGAAACCTTTCCCAAACAGTTCAGCAGAAAATAAGCAACCAGCATGGAGAATTGGTTTAAAACCTGGGAAATCATAAGCAATTGAAAAGGCCTTTCAAATGAAAGTGTTATGTTTCTTTAATGATAGGCAATGCTTCCTACTCTGGCCTTAGCATCTTTAAAGCCTTCACACCTACAAGGCCCCTTGACACTGAAGAAACACTGCCCTTTTTTGACAAAATTCCAGCTCGGTGGTCATCACTGGAAAATGCTTGTATTGTTATGACCATGTTTTCTCAATTACAATCTAAATGCCATTTTTCTAGAGTAAAGGAGACTGAGGTTTGCTTTTCAGACTGAGGGAAGTATGTACCACTCTAAAGTACCCCTTTTCCCCTGAGCATATGTGCCAATTTCCTGGAGGTCTGAAGCTGAGGAGCTCTTCTCCTGCTGCTGTGGAGCAACTGTCTTGGCTTGTTCAGCTGTGCCAGCTCACATCAGCTGGGCATACAACCTGGTCATTAATAAGATTCCTTTTGAACCCTTCTGCTTTGTTTTTCTTTACCTGGCAATCACCAGGATGGTGAGGAAAACTGACAATAAGACCAATGGCTCTCTGAGAGAGATATGAGCATAAAGGGGCAGGTGGAGAGGACAAACTTCAGTGTTTCAGAGGTTCACAATAACATGCTTCCCTCAGAAAGTATTCTTTATTAAAATATCCCTTAAAGGGTAGCAAGTAACCACAGGATGCCATATATCTCTGGGTTATAACTCCCAGCAGAGAGGCTGCACAACTGCCTGGATTGTGTTTAACAGGAGGCGAGGCAGACCTGGAAAGCTTTCCATTTTCCAGCCTGCTGGCTTTAGCAATAATGTCATGTAAGTCCAAAGGGAGACAAGTGACCTTCTAGCTCATGCTATTGTGCTGGTAACACACATAAACAAAGCCTGTAGCTAGAGGGGGAAGAATTTCACCAAAACCAAGGTCTAAGAAGAAGTCCTTTCCTTTGCATCTTTTCACATAACCCTCCTGTGATGAAAGCTTTCCTCAGTGGCTGCTCTTTTTATTGCCCATTCACCTAAAGGGTTTAAACTCACCTCTGCCACTGTCAAAAGAGATCCTTAAACACCACCCTCTCATCAAACATACACAAACATGCTCAGTTTGTATTGTAGTGAATAAAGGGGTGTTGTGTTCTCATGGTGGCAGTCATCAGTAAACTTCAGGTGATAATCAATTTCCCATCATATCCTTCTCATCCATTACCAAGGGGCCATAGAATATCCCTGACAAGATGCAGGTTAAAATCTTAATAGCTGTAGAATGGCCAAATCCTTGGACTCTTATGTCATTACCAGTACCCATAGCCACTATCAGCCTGGATGGATTTTCCACTCTTCTGACAGCCCACAGTGTGCTGACATCTGTCCCCAAATGTAGGCTCAGGTGAGCCTGCTTCCAGTGGCAATTGTGGACATCCCCACCCTGGCTGCTGCTGCCAGCCCAAGGATGCTCCTGCATGTCCCATCCCGGGCTGCTGGCCCCAGGGAGGGTACCTGTCCTGAAGGGAGCTGGCAGCTCTCTCTCTCCAGACATGGGCAGGGTGTACTGAGCAGCACATCCAGCAGAAAGGGGAAAAAAGGATTTCAAGTATTTCCTATCTTTAACATTTGAAAAAATCTAGACTGCTCCAGTGTACCAGTGTGCCCCTTGTGGCTCACTCTACAGCTCAGCCCAGCACTCCCCTTTGATGTTCTGCCCACAGTATAATAAACTTCACCAAAGAATAGAAAAACAGCTCTCTCTGTGAAAGCCACAAGCAAATGAGCTGGAAATGTGAACTGAAGCTGCAGCAGTTTTTTTGCAGGAACAGATTCTTTTATATTCAGTGGCCTAAAACAATATGGTAGAATTCAGCCAGACAGAATGATGGTCAACATTGCTAGAATTTGCCTGGGTAAAAAAATGTTGTATTTACAGCAGTTTTGGTAAATTACTAAATTTGCTACGTGCAGAAATGGGAAAAGGACTTTCTTTAGAGATAAGTGTCTTAGTTTTTTCTCCTCTTCAGACTTCTGGTTTCATCTTGTTCAGTACCAAAGAAACCAAGCAAAAATATGAAAAATATAACTTCTGGGAAATAATAAGTTGTGGGAAGAGCAGAACTCAGGTCTGAGAATTTTAACTGAAAAATAATAATTTCTTTAAGATCAAATTCCTAGCGCTCCATAAGTTTAAAAGGGAAATATTCTTTCTAATCTACCCTGAACAGTGGGAGATTTTTTCCTCTCACTGTATTCATTTCTGTTTGTGTCATTCCTGGAAAGGGACTTCTTATTTAGATATCTTCTAATTTTGTGGTAGGGATTGTGGATTTTGGTGAAAGGCCAAAGTCTAAAGACTTTCAACACTGAAAGTTTCTAAGAAAGAAATTATGTCAGATAGATTTTCTTACCTCATAGGATGCTTGGCCTGAGATTTTCTGCTGCTTTTTTCTAGGATGCTGGCTGTGCTGCCATTTGGTGAGCAGATTGCAGTTCAGCTTCCAAGTAGTCCTTCACAGCTTTTATCAACAGAGGAACAGAAAAGACAAGACAATGTCTTTGATAAGAAGATGTAGTGAATCAGCTGTAGCAACATGCCACATGAGCTCATTTTTAAAACCATGTATAGGATATGGAAGGCTAAAAATCCCATTGCTTTTTAAGTCATGAAGGGCCAACTCCACAGAGGCCAAAATTATGACCATTTTTGTCATACATAAGTATAGATAGTCAGTGTCCAAACAGGAGTCTCCTAACTGGATTCAGAATGAGAAGACAGGTGAAGAGTCCCAGTGCATGGCCAGGAGACACTGTGGTGTCCACAGCCAATTGTCACTTCCTTTTAAAGGTACCACGTGACAAAATACACTGGAAAGGGATGCAAGAGATGAGGAAGCACCCATCAAATGTCTAAAAGGCAGCACCTGCTCCCTGTGCTTGCCTTTCTGTTCCTAATTTGAAAAGTCCTGTGCAGTATTTCACTTTAATCTCAAGGGGTGCTCCCACAGCACAGGGTGCTGCACTCACCACAGTGCTTCATCCTCATCACCCCTGCCTGAAGGCAAGGACTCTGCACAGATTGCTCTGTACAGGGCACTGCTCCCCTCACCCACACCCAGCAGGGATGCTGAGGTGCAGCTTAGTAGGAAATACCCCATTTTCCTCTTCCTTTTGGCATCTGGTCTAGCTTTTGAATTTCATGTGGTTTTGTGCTACACTGGAAGACCTGGAGCAGAGACCAGTGCTAAATAAGGTGAATTATTCCCTCAAGCTGTTGCAGAACTCACTGTCAGAGAATTACATCAACACGTAGGACAATCTGTGGGGTGTGTCTGCAGACAGCCATTATTGAGAACAATTCTTCCAAGGCAAACAAGTCCACAACTCAGGAGCTGACTGCAGTGAGTTGGGAGATTTGCTGTGAGAAGTCCTGCACTATTAAGCAAGGCACAAATTATTTATTCACCTTACTGCATTGGTAAAGACTTACACATACCTTTTGCTCTGCAGAAGGACTCTATTTGTTGTCTCACTAGGAGTCAGACCATGAAATCCCAAAGGACTATCTTGGAGGATGTCTACATGTTCCCTTACAGCTGCAGATCCTCATGGGGTTGAGAAGAAGCTCTCTTCATAGAATGCTGTGCTCTACCCCCTGAAACCTCGTTGCTCTTTTGCAGACCCCTGCAGAAATCCTTTTGTGATTTTTATTTGAGCAAAATTCACATTGTACAGTCAGCCTTCAGACACTTCAGGGGAAAATTTTCATTATTAGGGACAGAAATGAGGCATACAAATCATTAATACATTCTGGCTTTATCTAGCTTAATCAGAAGCAATGAGAAGAGGATTAAAAAAGTGTATTTCCACAGGGAGTTTCTTAACATTTTTTCTGCTCTAAGGCTTAGCACTTATGTGCTGGTTTTGGCCGGGGTAGTGTTAATTTTCCCCACAGTGACTGCTGTGTTTTGGATTTGTGCAGAACACGGGGTTGATAATGCAGAGATGGTTTTGTTATTGCTGAGCTGGGCTTACACAGAGCCAAGGCCTTTTGTGCTCCTCACTCCACCAGAGGGGAGGCTGGGGGTGCACAAGGAGCTGGGAGGGGACAAAGCCAGGACAGCTGATCCCAGTTGACCCGAGGGCTATTCCATAATTTATGGCATTATGCTTATCACATAAAGCTGGGGCAAGAAGAAGGAAGGGGGGATTTTCAGAGTGATGCCATTTGTCTTCTCAAGTCACTGTTATGTGGGATGGAGCCCTGCTTCCTTGGGGATGGCTGAACACCTGCCTGCCCATGGGAAGGGGTGAATGAATTCCGGTTCTGCTTTGCTTGTCCAAGGGTTTTGCTCTCCCTATTATATTACACTTCTGTCAACCCACGAATGTCCTGGCTTTTACTCTTCCAATGCTCCACCAGTCCTGCTGGTGGGGGTTAGTGAGCAGCTGCCTGGGGCTTGGCTGCTGCCTGGGGTTAAACCACGACATTTGCTACGATGGAAACCCATGCAAAACCACATTGCTGTGGAATACCAAAAAGACATGTTTGATTATGAATTTGCCTCTGGGATGCTCCAAGGCACTGAGTGTCCCAGAATGAAAAGCAGAACTGGGATGCCAGTGGAAAAGGCTCCAGCACTGGTGTCTCAGGAAGGCTACAGGCACGCCTTTGTGAGTACTCTTCCCATGAAGTGCCAAGTACGGGTTGGCTTGGCCAGCAGGTGTGAAATTTCACCACAGAAATATATACAGGCATAAACGACAAGCCTCTGGCAAGTAATTTTTGTACAATTTCCTTGCCAAGTGCTCATGCTGGGGCTCACACAAACATCTGTGCACACAAGTCAGAACAAAACCAACTCCCAGTTCCAGTATTCCATCCCCATTTGGCTTTTGCTGAAATCACTTTGTATTTCATGGCTCCTTAGCTTGGCTGACAGGACTTAAGACTTACAGAGGCCATATGCTCCCACACCAGAGCAGCTTCACACAAACTGAGCCCATTCTGCAGAGGAGCAGTGACTCTCCCAGCGCATCATCACAGCACACATGGGTGTCCCAGTCCTGGCTGAGTCTGACCTGGAACTGGAACAGGGCCAGGATTTGCTATTTGGTCAAGAGCAATACTCTAGAGGGAGGGTGAGAAAGGTGCCAGATGTGCTGTACATGGATAATGTGGCAGAGAAGCCACACCAAGTGGCTTCCGAGACAACTGACAGCAGGACACGGTGTCCAATAACCTCAGATGAAGTCCTTGGCATTTGCTAATGCCTTTAGTGGATCCTATGAAGAAAATCATCCAGGAAAATAGGTTAGTGACAAGAGGCTATAATTTGCAGTTTATTTTTCAGTAAGGTTTCATCCTCCATCCTATTCATGTTCCTAAGCAGTTTACACATTTTTTTTTTCTAAATATGAGTGCTTAGCCAATATTTGAACCCACCAAGGGTCATTTCCCTTAGAATGAGAAACAGTTAATAAGGTTCAAGTATGCAGTCAGGAAAAAAAAAATATGTATTTATTTACAAAAGGGTTTTTTAAAGAGCTTCCTTTCACTAAACTCACAACTGAAATAAAGAACAGCAGCAAACTATCCCACATCAAAAGTTGCCCTCCAGCAAGCTCTGGACTCAAAAGTCTTCACCTCCTCCTCCTCTTCCCACTACTTTCAGTGTCCCAGTGACTGTCCCAGAGGCTGCCTGTCTCCAAAACACCAATTATATTTCTACTGCCCTGAAAATGCATCACAGTAAGTTCCTCTCTGCAGAGTCCAAGGACTGTTGGATGCACCTTTGGGTGCAGATGGTAATGGAAATCACCCACCCTTAAGTGCTGCTGTCTCCTGCAGAGTGCTTTGCAACTCACCTTAGTTTCAACTTCTTTTCAACTTCAAATACTCCTTTGAGTATTTTTCAAGGCATAGTTCTCAAAGGGTATTTCACTTAGTTTTTCCAAATCTATACCACTGAGGGATTTTCCTCCCTTTTTCTGGTCAAGTTGAGATTGTGTCCCTGATGATAATATTTCTTTCTCATGAATTTTGGTGAGATGATTTTTTTTCAGGTTTTCAGCATTTAATCTCTTGCAGTAACTGCAACACTCAGAAGCTTTGTGTTAGATGCCCAAAGAAGACGTGAAATTTACCAAAGAAAATCACTCAATGATATTCTCTATATTTCTATATGCAGTGAGTTAGGGCAACAGAAGTGTTTAATCCATTTCTTTAATCAAATCATATAGAGCCTCATCCAATTTCCTCCAAGGAACACCACAGTCTTTCCATAGGCCTGGAACTTTCCATGACTTTCACAGGCTTGGAGAACATACACAATGCATGTAGTGTATCTCCACCACATCAGTAAGTCATAGAATGTTCTCCTAACCTTTAAAGAGGATATGGTACTTTCTATGTGTGTGTGTGTGTGTCTGTGTGTGTGTGTGTATACACATACATGTATAAAAGGAGCATGATTTTATTGCCATGGCTAGGCATAAAAGCAATCATTAGGAAGTCTTACCTTGTACCTTGTGCCTACTCTAATACCAAAGTCTACAGTAAAATCCAAATCTGGAGGAATGACAGGAAGCCATTATTAGTTTTTCTATGAAAATGGTATTTTTATTAAAAGCAGAAGGTGAGGTGAAGGCACCAATGCTCTTTAAAATAGCTTGGGATTTAGCATCAATAATGGAAATATACGTACTGTGGCTGGGATATGTCTAACACCTCTCCCATCTTTTCTGACTGTCCATAAATAAGTAGTTTAAGGCCAATGAATATAATAAAAGAATGATCTTAATATTTTGCTCTCAAATTGTTTCCATTTCACAGGAAGTTCAAGTTTCCTTCAGTAAATGGTTTATACTTTTCCAAGCACACTTGCATTCTAGTAAAATCTATTGTATGTGCATTAAGGCTTACTTTATTTATTGGAGAAGAAAAGGAATACCGCAGAAAAATCAAGACTCATATTTTTATGGTTACTTTTCTTTAAAATAGTTAGCAACTCCTTTTCCCTGCCATTTTGAATAGGGTGTACCTATACCTATGTATGTATAGGTATAAAACTGTTTTCAGATTCTTTGGAGATAATGCTAATTTCCTGAACAACAGCCTGACACAGGTTTAGATTATCTGAAATGCAAGTCTAAGATCAGAAGTAATGACAAACCTTTACAACCACAGAGTTTCCTACTGCTTTCCAAGGAGTTCTGGAAGGGGCAGCAGCTCCCTGTGCAAGGATCAGACCCTTGGACTGGAGCCTCCCAACTGCTCCAGGCAGGAGGACTTTACCAGTTGGTGTCCTTAACAGTGGAAGTTTGGCACATTTTCCTGCCCTTTGATAGTCAAAACCTGGAGTCTCAAGAACTGAAAAATATGGTGGAAAAACAGGTCATGTCAACTGCTTCTAATGAATCTGGTTTACTACATATAAAGAACAACATGTTTTTCATAAAGCCACATAGTTATTTTCCTGACAACATATTTTTTAAAACTATTGAACACCTCCTTACAAGGAATACAAACCTCTGTTCATTGCACAAATAGGATATCCTGCTAAAATACTGAAGGAGATAAAACTCTAAGCATTCCTGCAGGAGTTAACTCTAAAAAATTGAAACACTGGAATCTACCACATTCATTTTTCCTAAATGTCTCCAGCATCTATAATGAGTCCTTTATTACTAATTTATGTCACACACTTGCTGGCTTTGTGATACCAGCTCTAGGAATATCCTCCACTTGCTCTTACCCTTTTCTTTCCACTAGTCTAAAGGAAGGTTTGCTAACAGTCCTTCCTTGCCTATATTTATATTCGTTCTCGACGTATCACAAATATTTAACACTTTATCCTGGACGCTGGCTAAGCACCAGGTACACAAGCTCCACACTGTAAGCCAGATGCTTGATGAGGCTGGAAGAGGAAATAAGTTGTGGTGGAGCCATTGCCAGATGTCCCTGGGGTGTTGCCCTAGAGGAAGGATCTGCTGAATGGTCAGAGCTGGCTAAAAGCCACTGGGACAGCTGCCTACAAAAAAGTGCTTAAATTCAGGTGTTGCACAAATTCCCTGCCCATTAACTTGCAGAGGAGACAGGAAAATGGAAGTAGTTATGTGAAGGGCTTTAAAAAGGCAGCAGGTGTAACACTCATTTTGAATCTATAGCTATAGCTAAATCTGTATAAATCCTCAAGTCTGCAGAAGCCTAGTGCCAACATCTTAAACAAGCAAATTTCCAGTAACAACCATCTGCTTTTAGCCAGGATGTTTGGGAGACTGGAGAGTCAGTTCAGCCTTCCACATTACCTGAAAGCTCTCCCAGTTCTGTTCCCAAACAGGGAGATGATCTTACCTGCAAAATGCACATTGCTTTGTGTTTTGTTCCTGGGAAACAGACCACTGATACAGGTAAAGCAAGCCATGCTTGGCTTGCACCCCCTAAACCTGGGGAAGAGATTTTGGGGCAAAAGGAGGAGTATTTTGGCATCCACTTATGTGAATTTTCTTTAAAATTCCTCCCATTTCTTGTGACCTGTCTAGGCCAAGAATAAGAAAGAAATAAATGTGCTCCTTGGGAGCATTTCAGTAATACCTAGCGATAAGTTGTCTCTGGCAGAGATTATTTCAGCAGGATCCAGAGAGGATTTAAAATCCAAACAGAGACAGGAAAGCAGCCCAGCACTCCATTTGAATTGGTGGTAGAATTAAATCAAGTGACACAGCAGCACATGAGAACTCTCAACAAATATCTCTAAGATGGCATTTTAACAGGGGATTATATCATGACTGCTCCTTTTGAGAGTCTGCAGGGACATAAAGGAGCATAAATTACACAGACATTTGCCTGTACTGTGTCTCCAGATTCTAGCAGTACCCAATGAATGAGAGAGAGCAGGGGAGGTACAACCAGTCTTCTGAGCTCCTGCTTTGATGATAAAAGGTCTGTGACAGCAGGGATGGTCTCAATCCTGTTTCCAGGGCTTTGGGCCATGAGGGAAAGTCAGCACAACAGCTGAATAAGCTTGCCATGTACCCATAAGAGCTTGAGGAAATGGCTTCTGGAAAGTGAAGTTATGGGCCATCTCATAGCCTGCTTTAAGACAGAACCTGGATTTGCATAGTTTTCTGTCTTCATCTTTGCAGAATCTGCCTCCCATTTTTGTGTCTGGCCTCTGAAGACAGCAATTGCAAACAAATGTGTTTTGCAATTGCATCCTGTGTGCAGTGAAAAGCAGATGTAGGTGTGGCTGTGCATGGAGGTTTCTGCAGGTACAGCCGAAGTCATATTCTCCCCTCTGACGTGACCTCAGCACTGGGAGAACTCCTCCCAGCTGCAGCTCATCTAATTGGAGGAATGAAAAACAGAGTCTGTAATTAAGAAAGCACTGAAAGCACAGGCCTCTAGATTGGATGCTTATCAGCTACACGTCAGACTCCCTCTACCAGCAGAATCATGTTATGAATCTATTTGTGGAACTTGATTTATGAAGATTAATAAGACAGAAAAATTATGTCAACTTATGGCAAAAACCATGTATTTTTCTTTCAGTTCAGATTCCAAAATGCTGTTTTCTTTCTCATAGGGCTATTTTTAATGGCAGAGCCTATGTGTACCCTACCCAGGCCTGTAAGGAACGCCAGAACAGCTAAAAGCAATGCAATTATGTGGCCCACCAGAAGGCCAAGCAAAAAAATATATGGTGCTCACTGATATTTATCAGCCATTTCTAAAACTGGACAGAGCCAGGGGATTACAATGGTTTCTCTTCCTTCTTAGTACTTTTGGCAGAAATTGTTTCCTATTCCATCTGTGTCTTCATATCTGACTCAGTGTTAGCTGGGAGATCCTGGTGTCATCTGCTAGTAAACCAAGTTCTGTTAAAACTCTACAAATATCAGACACCATCTTATTAGTCTACGTTCTCACTATTTCTGCTGCCATTTCCTTAAATATGAAGCACTTAAGGTTGTGAGCAGCCACAGACCCATTGGTTACATCTATTCTGTTGCGCTAAAGAGGCCTTAAGGCCGTTAATTGCCCTCAGGAGTATTTCAGAGTTCCTTCTGAGATAAGACATTTGGTTTGGTAAAGTGGAACAGTCCTGGCTGTTTGCTCTTTCAGCTTTTGGTGCACTCTTTTTCTATGCATTTCCCCCTGCAGTGACACCACATGGCTGACAGCAGACAGAAAAGTCACCCACAGAAGAGAATAAGTGGGAAAATCTTTCTTAGGAAAACTCCCTGACACTCATTCTACCAGTGGATAACGAGGTGCAAGGTTCTTGGAGTTAGCCACAGCCCTATCTGAGTCTCCCAGTTTTTATTCTGTGTTTGGCATAGAGTTGCAGTCCTTATGTTTTAAACTTCTCCAAGTAGCACAACCAGGCACTGGCTCTACTTTGTGGTTGCTGGTGCAATGCAGATCTTCTCTTTCTTCCCTCTGAGGATGGAGATCGCAAGAGTGACCCATTTGCAGAAGCAATGTCTAACTTTGTAGAGGAATGTGATAGCAGAAACAAATGAATTTAGCAAAATTACTCTTTGATTAGCAAAAGCAATGTACATATTCAGATAAAATAACAAATGCACAAGCACCGTTGCCAGCCTTGTTTCTTTACATCTGGAGAGTGTTCTGGGATTTTAAACTAACAGACATTACACAGCTTAGAGTTCCTCCCTTTCCCAATGCCTGCTATAAATGGATTTTCTGGTAACATCTACCTAGGTCCAAAAGGTCACATGAAGGTTATTTTGGAACAGTTTCTCTCATGCCTATGTTAACATTATACCTAAGCTATCCTGTCTTGAAACAAGCCTGTGCTTCCAGGAGATACAAATGCTTACATATGTATAGGTACACATATTTACATATGAACACATATTTACATTTGTACCTATTTACACTGCTTTTGTTTAGTCTGGATTAATGAGACACAGAAAACCTGAATAGAGTTTATAGATTGCTGAAGCCTCTACATTTCTCCATATTATAATAGTTTTCCATATTCCTGCTTCCCCTTCTGCCAGAAGTATTGGCTAACAAACTGTGTACACAGAAAAATACAGTAGCTAGCTATAAACCTCCAGGTTTGTTATAGTTCTAACACTTACATATATCATTGAAATTTCAATATGAGTTTTATTCCAGTTTCTTTCTCACTTTGATTTTTGATATCTGATCCTACTGAAGTGACTTTGAAAGATATCACATTGACATCTTTGACACATTGGCATAATAGAAGAAAGAGAAATGAAAGCCTATTGTTTTGTGTAGGAAGAAGTAAAAATACAGATTTTTTTTTTTTTTTTTTTATATTGCAGAAAATAGCTAGAGGGGAATAGACACAATTCGTCAGCACTTGATTTAAATTGCTGTATCTTCATTTTCTATGTGAACCAGTACATGCTTATTCCTGTAGTATGCAGACTGTGTGCTTATCACCAACAGCTTCAGAAAGATGTGGGTGTAGTCAACATCTGTGATTGCTTTCCTGAATGTTCTGGGCTGTCGCAATTTTCTCATAATAGAGGCAAAGGGAAACACCTTTCACTGTGCATGTAAGGCAAGAAATGCACATTTATAATAAATTCAATTTCTGCCTGTCTTATATTTTCCATTTTTAAAATCCTAAATAAATATTCTTATCCTACCAGGCTTCCTTGAAGAAAGTAGATAGCTTTACCTCCACTGCACAAATAAGGCAGAAATATAATATATATTACATATAATACAGTAATATGATACAATTACATATAATATTATTACAAAATACACCTCTAATTCAGAAGTCAGAAATCTGTATCACCTAATCCTGAATACTCAGCTGACTGGTCAAAATGGACCAGTATACTTCAGGAATGCCACAGTGACTCTTCACAGAGATATAGCTGCATTTTTCATACACAGAAAATAGAAAGAAACAAAAGTACATCAGGGCTTCTTACCAATATATATTCACATTTCTGAACATTAAATATATTATATGCTGCTTCTGAAGTCCATACCAGCTCTGGCTTATCCAGTCAGTATCCATTTCTGATTAAATCATCCTGCAGTCCCTTTTTATTTATTACTTGACATAAATTTTTTTTTTCTCCATTTGTTAACTACTTGTGGATCACTATTTCAGCTAGTTTGGCCTAGATGACACATTTTCCACCAAAGAACAAACCCTTAGAACGAGTTCTGCCCAGCCTTGTACTACTCCTTACATCTCACTTTTTAGAAATTTTTTGACATTGATACAGAAGCAAGGAGTGGATTATTTTGCCCTCTATACCCCTGTTCAATACTGCTCAATATTATTTGAGATGTGGACTTCTAAGAAAAAAGGAATTGGCTGTGTAGGACAGATGAGTCTCTCCTGCCCTTCACTTGTGCACAAGCCCTTCTGTGGTTTGTGCATCTCTGGCTGGTGCCTCTGGCCAGGGCACCACTCTGAACTGGGTATGCTGAATAATTTATGGACCAGGAGAGTGCTGCCTGTTCCAGCTGCTCCACAGCTAATTCTGAACACAAGTCATGCACAGATGCTCCTCTACCAGCAGCAGAGGTCTTTCTAGTACAGGGAAGGATTTGTGAACTCATGAATTCAAAAAGGCCAGAAAGGAGGATTACAATCTCTGCTTAACCCAGTCTCCTGTATGGTGCAAGGGAAGTTAACCCTTTTCCCCCACTATCTGCATTTGACCAAGATCCACCATCCCCAGAGGACTCCACAAACATCTAACAGCGAGAGGTGTCCCTGGGCCTCCATGAATCTTTCTGCTCCACTCAGGAATGAGGCAGAGCTGGGCCTTTGCTTGGGTCTCAGGGCACACTGGAGATACTGTCCCTGCAGCTTGAGTCTGTTCTCAGCCTAATTCAGGAAACCACACTGGTTACACACCCATGAACCACACATGGCTAAAATGCTGCCGGCCAGCAAGCCCTGGCTAGCACTGGCTTTGAAAGGGGTGGCTCAGGTCTAGCCTTAAATTCTCATCACCTCTCTTATTGTCTCCTGGCCTCCTTCACCTTCCTTTAACTTTTGTCCATTCCCTACTGGCTTCACTGCAGAGGCAGAAACTGGATTGACAAACAATTCATTTACCATTTACTTCTTGCAACACAAGTATTTTTCCTTAGAAATTGAACTAATATACAGCGTGGGAAGGGAGGCTGATCTCCTACAACAATTCCTGGGTGAAGTTTGAAAAGAGTCAAATATGCTGAGACACATCAAATTTCACCCTGGAAAAGAGAAAAAATACCCCAAAGGCTTTGAAGTCCAGTGCTACAAATGCGGTCAGAGTGGGATTTTGAAATTCTGTCACCCTCATTTCAAGCAGTTACTTCTACTGTGATTGCAATTTGAAGGTATACTTCATGGTGAACATCCTTAAATTAGTTTGGATATCAATTTAGACATACAGTTACACACACCTATTTTTAAGGACAAGGATATTGATCTTGGCAAGGCAATAAATTCCACTAATATCTCTCTGTAGAATAAAGCCAAGACAATTCAAACACGATTATTTTTTGTCTTCACAACATTTTGCCAAAACTATGATATTGCTGGACAAATAATTCTGATTTATATTCAACAAGAGTAGTAAAAAGATTTTATAGAGGAGACAGCCAGAGTGATATTTTCCTATAAATCACAATGATTTTTACTGCCACAAGATCTCACGGCTCAACTTCAAATACAACTGAGCTGTAAACTGCATGGCTGAAGCTGCATTCCTTCTGGATGAGAAGCATGTTTCCCTTTCTCAGTGAGTGACTCCACATTCCTATCAGTGTCTAGCATATGATAACAATATCCAAACAAAAGCAGTTTTTAGAGCTGGTAGAGCAGTGATGGGAAAACATGTTCAAAGCAGTGTCACTCCATAGTATATCATTCTTCTGGAAAAAAAAAAAAAAAAAGAGAGATAAGGAAGGTGCATACCAGACAGTAAGTAAGTTCTTTCTGTCATGTTTCTGTTTGTTCTCTTCTGGGATAAATTCTCCTGCTGGTAGAATGGAAGCATATGACTAGAACCAGAGCAGTATTTAACTGACCTGGGACACAGCACTCCTGATCTTTTACATAACCCAAAAGGCACCTGAATCAGGTAAAGGGAACTGGAAATACCTATATTCACTTCTTAACCTAACAAAGGGAAATCCATCAAGGACTGTTGAAATACAAATAACACTGACCTCTTATATACTATTAGGCAGGTATTCCCCAAGGAATGCTGACATTTCTTCCACAGTTCTTTCATTTTCTCGCTTGAGAACCATACTCACCAAAGCCAGGTGCCTGAAACAGGGACAAAGGTGCAGTGTTGTGATCTGGCTCTGGATTATATTTAGGCAAAGATACATCTCCTAGGCTCTGGATATGCTCTTGCTCTTCCAGCGCCTCACTGAGAGCTGAGATGAGCACGCACCCAAAACAGAACCTGAAAATTATTTTACTGCAGACGACTACATAGCCTTTGTTTCCTAACTCTAGACATCATCTCAGCTCAGGAGGCAAGGGTTCCTGCTCTCAGGTTCTCAGGACTCTAACTCAGTATGAGGCCTATGTTCAACCTGGCCATGACTGTTCTGTGCCAGGATGAGGCCTGGGTACACATCCTTACCTCTGCCTCTCTTGCAGGATGTAGAAACCAAAGTGTCCACACTCTCCCTCCACACCAGGAGTCCAGGGCAGCCTCACCCCCAGAGCTGCAGGGAAACACAGTTTTGTCACTGATCTCCCCTTCTTGCTTCTTTTCTTCAAGCCACAGCTTTGGGGACAGCTGGGTGTAGCCTCTCCCCGCGGCCTCTGGGGCTGTACGGGAGCCCGGCTGGGCGCCTCCGGCCCGGCCGAGGATGGCCAAACGAAGCGCCACTCCCGGATTCCCTCCGGAACCCTGGTAGTGGTTACCGTCTGCGGCGTGGGTGGCGCGGGTGGGATTGGGACTACGAGGTACCGAAGCAAAGGAAGGAGGAGGGACACCCGTATAAGAACCAAGGATCTTTTAATCTTCCCCGGCGCGTCTAGGGACGGGTGACAAGGAGGGGGTCTTGCTGGGGAGCTGATAAAGGGAGAGGGGTGTGATGGGAGAAGATACAAAACTAACCAATAACGAGGACCCAGGGAGGAGCGTGGGTTACTGCTAAGCCACTGAGGATCACACAGGGGAGGGGAAAAACCCCAGGGGCAAATCATTCATCGAATAAGGGATGGTTGACACAGGGAATTCTCGAGATAAGGGGGGTGGTTACCATGAAAGGCAGGGGAGGTGGGGCAGCTCCAAAAGGGAGGAAATAGGGAGAAACCATTGTGAGGGAAGTTCATGGGGGGAACCGAGGACCAAACCATTATTGAGTTACAAAAGGAATAACCAATTCTAAAACACACAATGCCCCAGCTGGGTTCATGGATCATTTGCTAAGTGGCATGGTCAAGTGAAAATGTGAATATAAAAACCACAACTATAAGAAGGCACAGAATATTTTCTAGTGAGAATACAAAAGCCATTTACATTGTTGGTGGTGTGTGGGTCATGATTATTCATTATTTAAATCCAGGGAAGGGCAGTCCTGAATCTCCTCTTCGCGGCACACTTTTCTTCTCAGCCTCTCTCCAGAGCAGTGGCAGATAAAAATGGGATTTGTGTGGGAGTGCAAGCTCAGGATCCTCTGAAAAGCTCTGTGTGAATGAAAGAAAGTTCAGATTTAAATCTCTAGTCATAGACAATTTTGGGGTGGGGAGGAAATGCACTTATACCAGTATGCTAATAAAAATATATCAGCTGTAAACTGCTGGCATGTGCAGTAAGTTGTTCTTCCACAGCTCTTTAAAAGAAATAGCCATTTCCCTTGCTCATGCCACAATTATCATCACTAAATTTTAGCCGGGATAAAAGGCTTTTTATAATTTGCACCTCAGTATGAAATAATACTCCCCTTTATCTTTTAAAATAATTTATTTTCCATTTCTATGACTATAAATGCATCCCAATCAGGAAAACCTTGCAGATTAAGCTACTCCTTGTGGAGCCCAAGAAAAGAAACTTCTTTACCTTAGAGCTATGGACAGTGGGCTTGCACTACCTCAGTCAGCCGTGGGGAATGCTCTGAGCTTTCCATGCAGCCATGATATTGCTGGTGTGCTTTGAAAAAGCCAGTTATAAATTGTTAATGATGGTGGCCATAGAGGAATGTGAAAAGGTTCAGCTTGCCAAAGAGTGCTCACCTCTCAACCCTCAGACCAGCACCACGTTGTTGTCAGTCAGCTTTCCCTCCACAAGGCTGTTTGGGAAATAAGATCAGTAGAAAATTATGGCCCTGTGCAGCTTAAAAGGACCCCAATGAAATCAGTGGACTAGATTGTATTGCCTTTATCTCCACTTGCCAAAGCCAACCTTTCTTGAGGGTCTTTGGAATCCAGAGGGCCAAATTAAGGTGGCTAGATTTGGCCTGGAGGAGTCAGTGCTGTGCCAGAGTCTTGTGGGGTACCCAGCCCCTTCCCCACAGGTGAAACCTTGGGTTCCCTCAAGTCCCATTGATTTCAGAGATTTCCCTGGCAGCCATTCCCACAATGCACATCACAATCTGCTTGCCCTTTCCTGATGAGAGGTTGGGATTTTGAAAGCAGGTCCTCCTGTCCCATGGGCTGTGGAATGCAAGTCTGGGCAGCACGTGCTCAGCAGCTTCAGCAGGTCAGGGTCTGGACAACTACAGAAACTCAGTGTGCTCTTCATTGCATAGAACAGCCAATGCAATTAGCAGCTTTGCACTTGTTTGGGGGATTTTTTCTGACTTTGAAAGGCCAAGAAGTAAAGAATGTGCTCTGAAGTCAGCACATTTTGGAGGCACTGCACCTAAGAAATGAAAAAACTTGAATTGCTCTTATGTTGAAACTGTCATGATAGTGTCACATCTACTGATTTTTTCTTAACATCCTCAAGTGGTTCTGATTTTAAATATATTTTGATCAAATTAATTTTCTTTCCTTCTACCCTCCACCACCTATAAAGGCAGCAGAAGTCAGGCCAGCATTAGGATATTGAGCAGTGAGTTCTGGCAGCAGGATAAAGATCCTGTTAGCCCTCAGATCATCGGGAAGCAAAGCAGTGTGGTTTGGCCATTGCTGTATTTGCCATTCTCTAGTTAGTTGATGCAGAGCAAGACTTCTATTTGGATCAGCAAAGTGAAGTGTGGGTTAAAGAAAAGAAAAATGAAAATGCACATTTGCACTTCTGGTAGACAGCAATCTGAACTGATTTTTCATACAAGTCTGAGGAATGGGAAACAGTGTGAGTATAAAACTGAAAAGAAACATCAGTAACAAACAAGAGAAAATCATTAGACCAAGAATCAAGACCTGTGGTTTTCCACCTGGGACCTGATTTGCCTTTTGAAAGTTTCAGATTGTCACCCCATGAGCTGCTCTTCTACAGTGGGGAAGATGGAGACAGGAATAATTTTATGAGTTTGAGATGTATTGTATGTTTTGGCAGCCCCAACACAAGAGATTGGCACACTGGAGTGAGTGCAGCTGAATTTAGAGATGGTAAATGCAGGAGCACGTCCTTGCAGAGGGGCTGGGGGAGCTGGGCTGGCTCAGTCTGGAGAAGGGATAGGGAGCCAGGCTCTGCACTGCTGTGCCTGCTGGGTGGATGAGAGACTCTGGGCAGAAGCTGAAGGAGGAGAGGTTCAGAATTTCCCTCTGGAATTTCCCCCTGAGGGCAGTCAGGCACTGGAGCAGATGACCCAGAGGCTGTGTGACTCCATCCTGGAGGTGGGGAGCCAACCCCAACAGGGCTTGCTCAAAGCCTTCAGCAATCTGGCCTGACCCAAGAGCCATCTGGCCTGACCCTCCTGCTTTGAGCAGGAGATTGGCACAGAGACATCCTAAATTCCTTTCCAACAAGAGTTTTTCTATGATCCAATGATTCATTACATTTTCCCCAAACTGTACGTATAAGAAAGCATATAATAATTTTGCCTAATCTTTTTAAACTCTATTTCATCTAATGTGTCCAGAAAATTCCTTCCTCTGTCTGTAAAGTTTGCTGATAAGCCATGTCATTTACTATGGTGATTTTTTATGATTTGGCACCACTTTCGCAAAAAACATTCAGAAGTCATTTTATATCAAAGCAGGCAATCATACACAGTCATTTCAAATGGAAACCACAGGTCATGATGAACTGGACAATTCTTTGATTTTTTGTGAATGAGAAATGAAGATTTAAATAGTCACCACCAAGAATTTTGTCTCCACATTCAATTAATCAGCACTTCTGTTTTTCTCTTTTATTGAGTATAGCTTACTCGTCTGCCTTAAAAAGTCCAACTTTTTAAAGACTAGTGGACAATTTATGACTAGAAATATGGGCAAGCACACTCATGCCAAGAAATGCTCTCAAAGTATTAAGCTGTTCTGAATATTTCACTACAAGTGAAGCTGCTGTTTTCATGTCCCTGAGACAGCAAAACCAGAAATATTTGGAAGCTGTTTTGACATTCTTGAACATACCATTAAGCAACAATAAAAGAGGTTGTCATAGCTGCTGTGTCATAATGGAATGAGTTTGTCTCTCTTCAAACTGGTAGTGGCATTTTGCTAGTCAGAACATCAGGAAAAAATGTTAAAATCAGAGCTGGGAAAAAAATATTCACAGGACAGTATAAATCACTATTGTTTTATATTAATTCAAGACTTACTCTTTTTTTTCTCTCAATCTTCTGATCCTTCTTTGAAATAAAAAGCAGGGGTGTCAAGTCTAAGCCAACCAAGATTAGTCACATAGATAAAAGAAAATATTTGTAGTTATTATTTCTATGCTTTGTATAGCTTGTCAAGAGAAAGCTGGTAAAGCAAAGCTTGGTTTCAGTACTTTGCAATTGAGTTTGCATCCTGTACATTACCTGCTGTTTCCAGGCCCCACCAGAAGCACCTCACATGCATTGGCCTTAAATTGCATGTACCATGTCCCACTCTCTTTATAGATTAAGCATATCTAGATATTAAATACCAGAACTAAACTATAAACTAATAGTAGGGACTGATTTGATTAAATTATTGATATAATGTTGTTTAGCACTGGGTTTTTCATTAGGACTGGCTAAAAATGATAAATTGTAATAAATTAAAAGCTAATCCCAAGAACAAGATTATGTCTGATATTTAATAAGTTGTCATATGGAAGCAGCCACAAATATGCATCCTTAGCATCTTTGATTACACTCATCTACAACACTAAGATGTTTATTTCACTGCCATGATTTCTTTGTCATCATCCTATAACCAAAGTGAAATGAAACACTGTTGCAGAAGTTACTGTGCACTGAAGGCAGCAGCTTTTCAGAAACAGATTTTTCAGGAAAACAACATCTGCTACTCATAATATTCATGCACACCTATAAGTTTCTAGAGAGGTGTCTGACAGACAGGACAGAAATGGGTACAAGATTTATCTGTTAGTTATATCACAAGACAGGTTTTAATACATTATATATAAAACAAGTGAGAAAACTCTATCTTAGAGATCAAGTTGAGGTATTAGGCTTTTCAAGCTTTTCAAGTTCTTTGTAATATATAATATATAATCTATGCATTCTCAGAGTTGTACAAACACAAACAAAATAGTCCCTGTCCTGATCACTCCTGCTTGTGGATGGATCATAGGAAGCAGTGAGCAGAAACATCCTTTGGATTCAATGAGCCTGTTGGTGTGGTGAGAATTCTCATAAATATGCCCTCAAATGAGCATTGGCTTTGTCATCTGTCACAATACAGAGTACAGACAAGCCTAGCGTGAAATTCTTCAAAAGAATTTGGGGTTTGATCTTTGCTTTCATCCAACACTGAGTAAGATCTACAGCATTTACAGCATTGAGGAGGAAGTTATTCAACAGGCAACTACAAAGTTATTCAGCTTTGGCCAAGACTGGGAAGAGAAGCACAGACTGCAGAAGCTGAGAGCATGGGCTTGAGTCCTGAGGGAGAGGCAGCCCTAGCAACTGCAGGTGTGACAGCTGGAGGCTTAGTCCTGGAGGTAGTGTCATGTCCTCTTGAGAAGAGCAGGAAGTAAAATATTTAATAATTTCATCTTATGTTTTCAAGTCTCTCTGTCACAGAGCATATCTGCAGACAAATATCAGATGTTTACACCTCAGTCCCAAGGAGAAAAATATCTCTCTCAACTTCTCTTTTCTTGGACTCTCACTGCAGTGATGTTACAGATCCTCTTCACTTTGGTCTTTGGACTTCAAAAGTTAGTAAAATAGGCAACAACCTAATTTCTATCCTCATTTGGTTTCTCTGTATTTCCCCACTTTGCTTTCTCTTGTATTTCTGCACAGCCACAACCATTACAGAATTTATTGCAGAGAATTTCTTTCTGTGGTTACAACTTTAAAAATATGATCAAGCTGGAAGGCAGGGGCTGTCTGGGCACACGAATGAAAAGAGGAGAAAAATACCTGTTATGACTTGTTTCTAAACACCACCACTGACTGCAGTTTCACAGTTTACTCAGGCAATCTGCCCAAATACTTCACAATCATTCCTGTTAAAAAGTTTATATCAATGTTAAGCCAGAACCTTTCACGCTGATTTAGGTTGATCATTTCTTGCCCTGTTCACTACAGATTCTACCTTATACTTTGGAGCTACTTATATATGTATGGAACTCTTAGGTACTTGGAAGGCTGTTAACCTGCCTCCATGCTCAGCCTTGTCTGTCTCCAGTTAATGAATCCCAAATAAGTTTTCCTATCCCCATACATCTTTGTTTGTAGCCCTCTGATAAATCCTTGCTCCTGTAAACTTCTTCCAATTACCCATACATTGCTTCAAAGGCCAGACCAGACACAAAGCCAGCACCAGACACTGTCTGCTCCTTGTGAACAGAGTACCTGGATTATTTTATCTTGGAGGCCACATTCTTATTTGTACATCTCAGTTGAGGTTGCCTTCTCCCAATATTGTGGCACTTTTGGGTCATGTTCTTTTTTAATCTCTATTTTTTTTTTCTTTTTTTCAACATCAGCCCCCGAGCCAGTTTTTCCTATCCTAGATTCAGACAATTTGTTGTTCCTGGTACTGTTTACAGTATAATTTTGAACAATCACTTGGATGATTTCTCCAATCTTTCACAATTTCTTTGAATCTTTACGTGGAGCCTTTTTTTTCCCCTGAAGTCTCTTCCAGCTGCTTATCTATGGCAAGCTCAATACTATGGTTCTCTGCTTTATCACTGTAATTTATTCTGGTATCAAAGATTTCACTCAACATATTGATACCTTCTCCTTGGCTTCCAGTGCTGTCCTATATGTGGGCATAACAGTTTCAGCAAGATTACATCTTCTTAGCTTGCTTGTCATTAATCCAATTCAAATTGTCTCAAAGTTAACATGTGTTATCTTTTGCTTCACTCATCTAGAATGAGTTTTTCATTGCACAAGGAAATTTGATGAGCTTGATATGAACCTTCCTTGGAAAAACACATTGCTCATACTCGTGTTATCTTCCAATGCCTACAGATGGTTTCTTTAATTATTGCTTTGGTCTAGAACACTTCAGCTTAACTAGAATTTCCCAGCTCTTTACTTTCCAAGGTAAGTGTTGTATTTGCTGTTTTCATACACCCAGTATTAAACTTGAGCTCTACAAATTCTCAGAGAGTACTTTATTTTTTCTGAGCTTTCTTCATCAAGTTCTTTAGGCACTTATGGATGACTTTTGTCAAGTTCAAATGACTTAAAACACCCAGCTCACCTAAGGCTTCTCTAATTTATTTCACTTTTGTTCTAGACTGAGACCTTACCTAGTATTGGATTGGTTGTCTGCTAGTTACTTTTAAATTATTGTGGATGCAGAAAACACTTGTATCTTCTGGGTAACATCTTTTGTTGGCTCTCCTCCCCAAGGAACAGCCAACTGGAAATGACATTGTGCTTCCTGTTAGTGCATACATATCTAAGTTAATATCAATGAGTTAATAAAAGCATTAATAATTAATAATAAAAGAATATTAGAACATTAATAATATTAGTTTAGAAGAGCTAGTTACTCTGCTGTCCCTAGCCAAGTGCTAGTGCTATTGATTTACAATTAATTTACAGCCAATCCAACTTCTGATTTTCTATGTGCTTCCTTCTAGAGTTAAATGCCAGTGTAAAGCTAAACATGTGACCAGAACTCCTTTAAACTTCTTATCCTTTCACCATTCTTGGGCTGATTATACTTGCTCCTTTGGAGTATTTTCTTTCAAGACCTCTTTTGTGTCCTTAAGTCCCTTTACTTTGGATTACATATTTATGAAATCTTACCTACAAATCCTGAATTTACTGATTCCTGCTCTCAGGAAGCCTCCATTTTTCCTAAGCACAGTGAAGGCACCAGCTCCTTGCCACGCTTGTTACCTTTCTCCCTCACATTCATAACCAGCTCCTCCCTTTTTGATTGGAATCAAAACCAGAATGGCATCTCCTATTAAATTAATTAATTTATTTTATTTAATTCAATATTTAAGCAAATACTTAAATCCTTTCTGTCATAAGAACCTATTTTTTGAAACAGTTGTTAACTCTGGATATCATAATGTTAAAGTTCCTTTTAACTCTTTTTTATAGAGTTAAAAAGAACTCTGTTAGAGGGAATGTCTAGTCTGGTTATCAATGCACTCCACATTATGTACTAAAATGTCAGACCTTTGCTATGGTCCTATTTTAAAGATTTCCATTAAAATTGTATAATCTAGTTCTTCAGGCATGAGAAACAGTTTTATTTCTTCAGTGTTTGACTTTCAGAGGCCTTTAAAACATTTTGGCAATTGGAACAATCATTACAGATTGGAAGTCTGTTGAAAAGATACCTTGGAGACTTTTGGCTTTACTTTGCATTCTTACAGAAAGAAATCATTCAGAATAAAAAAAAAGGAAAAGAAAAAAGGAATTTTACTGTCCTGCTGAGAGTTACTTTACCTATTTTTCCCCTGACCAGGCCTCCTGTTGGAAGAGCATTGCAATGTATGCCTGGTCTTCAATGTCATCACAAGCAGAAAATGGATTTTGACATTTCTTGTCAAAGTCTTGGTTTTTTTGTTCTTTTGCCACCTTCTGACAATGCCGCAATAGAAAGATCCCTTACTCAGAACAGCTGGACACACAGAGGTCTGAGAAAGGCTTTCTCATTTAATTGAGCTCATTCTGCTAGGGAAAACATGGAACTGGTGCTAGGTTAATATGGAAGTCCCAGCAGATTGAAATGATCCAGAGCCCAAATCCTTGAAGTTCCAGAGCTACCTTGGAAAGGCACAGGTCTGTGCAGCCCAGTAAACTATGGTGTCACACACCTCTGTACCACCTTCCCCTCCACAGGGAAAAGAGTAACTGCTTGATTTCATACCTGAAGTTACTGAGTAACTTCTCCACAAGTGACCACTGTCTCCATGTTTTGCATAATTTGCTATTTCATATTACCCTGGGACATCTGCCAGCTTCACCCCTCGCTCTCTTTCCTTCACTGACACCAGACACCTTTAGAGGCCACCAACTTGCACTAAGAATTGCATAATGACTAATCTGAAAAGCAGTGGGGAGCAGCCAATTTCCAGTTTCCTGCACCATGTTGTGGGACTGTCCTCAGGAGGAATAATATTGTCCACAAGTTTTATACCTTTTTATCTATAAGATCCTAACTGCTTTATTTCGGTGAGTATCATCATTAGTATGAGAATTGTAGGACCTCAGAATGCCAAGTTTTTAAGTGATTTGCTTAAAAAGAAGTCTGGCAAAGTCAGGATTTTCTCCTTGGTCTAATAGTTGTGCTTCGTACACGTGCCTCCTACCTGCTGTTATTTAATACCCTAGAGAACAAGCCTGCCCCAAATCTGCTGATTTTGATGGAGTTTTTCTCTATTAACATCACTGGGTACTGGATAAGACTCAGAGTGGGTGTGGAGACAGGACTGCTATGAAGCAGAAAAAGCAGAAAGTTAAAGAATTTGAGAATGCATTACTTTTGAATGAAATATGAAATGTAGGTTAGTTAAGAAAGAGAGAAGAAAAGGAAAGAGAAAAGAAAACATGAAGAGATGTCCTGAAGTTAATCAAATAATTACAAAATTACCGAATTTTGAGAAGTACAAAACAAATGAAGAGACTTATAGTCCTAATTGCCTTAAAATATTTCATGAAGAAATATAGCTACAGACTATGAACTCTCCATGGTTGCTGGGAGGAGAAGCTGATTTTCTCCAGATGAATAGATGAACTGGACTTGCCATCTGTCAGGTAAGAAGGAGCACCAAAGCCCAATCCAGTCATTATTTATAAATGTTTTGGGATGTTTTTGTATTAATTTCTGACCTTCCTACGGAAAATGGATTGAGTTTTGCAAAATATGTAGCTCTCTATTTTGCTGACTTTTATATGGAAAACTCAGACAGCTGCATCCCAATATTTGGCATCTCCATCTCTTTCCCTCATCTACACTTCAGTGGTTTGGCTCACATGGAAGCAAGTCAGCCAAGGATATGCTCGATGGAGCCCTGAGCCGGAGTTAGTTTTCATGCTGACTCTAAGAAAGGATTTCCCAACTGCACCCACGAGTAAAACAACTGATGAACTAGGTTAATTCCCCTCACTGCCCTTCTTTTTGTCCTCCCTTATTTTTAAGCTCCTTACTTTCCTCCTTTGCCTTCCTCTAGGCTCAAGCATTTCATTCTTTTGTTTTCAAAAAGGCTTTTCTCTCCCCAGGTGCAGAGATCTCCTTGTTAATGTGGGTGATCAGGATGTTAAGGTAATTCTGGATGTATTGGCTGAGGCACTCACACTGAAGCTGGGAACAGGATCAGTACTGACTTCACTGGGAGAAGCATTAAATCCTAGGGACAGCTATAGAAGATTTCCATATCTAAAATTTTCCAGTTACTATGAAACTTAAAATGAGGTTTGGATAACCAAACCATTCACAGTAAGATATAAAAATACTTCATCCATTCCACCCTCCCCCCCCCAAATTACTTGAGTAGAAGTACTCTGAGAAAAATGTCAGCTTGGGCAATGTTAAAATCTAAAAAGGACAAAGAACAAAATAGTTTGTGAAAAATTTTTCTTGAGAACCTGGAAACCTGGGCAGCTTAAAAGTACTGGTCTTTAAAGCAGACTGTTCTGGGTTTTGGAAATAATAAGGGAAAAAATCAGAAATTAATATTATTAAAAATAAAATATTTTTCCCAATCACTGCATATTACTGAAACAATGTTAATCATGGTTTTGCTATTGAAACTGTTAAAAATTAACAGCTGTTATAAAATGGTATACTTTAAAGCTAATTCAATTTTAAGTCATAGAATAATATAGTAGAATCACATAATGGTTTGGGTTGGAAGGGATCTTAAAAATCATCTTTTTCTGACCCTACTATAACAGCTTCATCAAGGTCATGCTGCTTGAAATGCAGGTTCTTTAATTTCACAGAAAAATTTTCTCTTGTATGAAATCAAGCATTGGCATTTTAAAAAGCTACCAAATATTCAAGCCTTCACATACTTTGTGTGAGAAAAAAGCATATTTCTGCTTGGAGAAAAAAACCCAAACCACAATGGTTTTGGGCTCTGCTCAATGCAGAATCAAAACTGAGCTGAGAGAATAGAACCAAGCCAATGATCAAAGTGCACAACATTATAATTAAAAAATCCCTTCGACAAAAGAATATTTATGGGAAATCATTTCTCTTGTTCCTGGGATTCCTAGGCAGCTGAGCAGCCAGGGCACTCTCCCCTCTGGGGCAATGGAAATGCTCAGGTGGATCTTGTTCTGGATCATTGTGTATGTGTAAACAATTCTGCACAACATTGGTGACTTAACCCATTCTTCTAGATTTGGGGAGATGCAGACAGGTCACCAATGTTTCTGCCCTCAAATCCAGCCCAAATTTACCACTCTGGGCCTCATCCTTCATCATATTATAACAAAGACAAGCAAAATATGATGTGGGTTTTTTATATGACATTTAAATGCAGAGAAATTATCTAAAGTACAAGAGATATGAGTACATTTTGAAGCAGAATTGTGACACTTATCTCAATGTAGGGAGGGCTTTTCTTCAGTAAATTAAATGAACCTTACACACAAACCTTATATTATTACATTGAGTGCATGTTCTAGGACTAGAAATGCATATTCTCCAGTGTCTTCTCTTTGTCTCCAAGGGCTAGTTTGTCTTGTTCCAGTGATGAAACATGTTTACTAAACAAAAGGCACCTTTCCAGTAAAGTGAGCTGTTGGAATCTAGACAGGTATTTCAGGCTTTGCCTGCACTGCTTTCTTCCCTGACAGTTTTATCTCCTCTAATTGTTTCTTTGACATATTCAAAGCTTCCTTTCTAGGTACTACAGACCAAGATGAACCAAGAAGGGCTATAATTGGCAAAACCTGACAGTAAGAAAAATCTCCCTATGTTGATCAAGAGGTGTTATAGCAGATTAACACTCCTGCTAGTGTGTTGCTCAGTTAAGCTGTGGATCTTTGAAGCCTGTGAACCTTGTCAACTTTTCACCCAGACCACAGTACAGAAATATCTGGATGAAATGGCATTGAGCTTACTCACTATGAAAATACACAGTTGAACACTCACATACCTTCTTAACCTCTCAGGGAAGCTGTTTTCCATTCCTTCTGCTGGACAGACTCCTTACTGATTGATGGTATGTTTCTCCATCCATATTTAACATTTTCATAAATGTTTTGACACCTTGTTTCCAAAGATTTCAATAAAAAGAGTATGCAGAGAACCCATGAGATGAGCATCTCCACCTTCCTTAATTTTAAGTCATAACTGCAATGTTCCTGAAAAATCACTGTATCAAAGCAGCACAGAGGTTCCTCTGCTGCTCAGCCTCAGCTGTCAGCTCTCTCCTGCTCCTCTGATCCCTGCTCTGCCACTGCTGCTCACGACACCATTTATTGTAACAGTGGCTGTGATATCAAGATATCTTGCTCCATGGATGATGAACATTAAATAATGTATTTCCTTGTAATTATTATTATCAACTAAGATCGACCACCAAACAACCAAAATTTACTTTTGATTTACATTTGCTAATCATGCATAAAAAGTTACTGTGTATATTTTTGTCTCAAGCATTAAGAGCATAAAAATGACTACACATTTTCCTTACAAATTGTTGGTCCATTAGGCCTTTTTACAAGTTATCAATTTAATTATCAATAGAATCTTTATTTACTAAAGGATACATTCTAGTTATTAATTTGCTTATTAGTTTTTAAATGTAAAATTTACATAATTGAGGCTACCAATTTTTAAACAACCTAGCATCTTTCCACTTTTTTACTGGAATTAGTGCTGCCTCTGCAGTAAATGCTTTAGAGTTTAGTTCACCATTTTTGACCAGTTTGGATGTTTTTAAGAAAAATAATTGTCTCATAATACTACCAGTTTCTTCTGTTCACAAGAAAGGTTTTGTAGGTTTAGTTAGATTTTGCATTTTAAACTGTCACTCTTACATATATGTTAAATGTCCTGAATTATGCTAACAGGAGTTGTAATTAAATTACTCAAATGAAAACATTTTAATTCACAGAAACTGAATCAGAGTAGAAAAGCAGGAAACATATTATGCAGGGAAGAGGAGATATTTTGTCAAAAAGGGGAAAAGAAAATAGATCATCTACTCAACAAAGAACTCACATTTGTTTATAAGAAGGTGATATTGCTGGACAATGTTTGGATGAACAGTATTTGGATGATGAAGTAAACACATTTTTTAATCTTATGCTGTGAAACCCAGAGTCATGAATAGAACAGTTTAAAAAATGCCTTGCCAAAAGTGTTTATCATGATGAACTTCCAGTTTCATCTTCCACTAATATGATGAAATAAGCTTCTTAATTTTATTTAAGTCAAAGATATCAGGATCAGGGATTGTATCTTTTTCTGTATTGTATTGTGCCTACCACAAAGTATTCTAGGAAGCTACAATATTTGTATCTATTACAAAAAATATAATTATTAGTTAATAACTTTGAAATATACCATATCACTGAATTACTTCTGCAAAGGACTAAGGTTTAAAATCAGCTTTACTGAACTTATTAAGATCCCTGCATTAACCTTCAGTTTTATCATTGCTGTTTCTGGAGATAATGTTAGAATTCCATAGCAACTAAATAAAAAGTTGCATTATTAATATAGTACATGTCTCTTTTTCTGCTTGTATTTCTCTAGCTTTTCTTTTCTTTTCTTTTTTTTTTTTCTGGTTTGTTCCTGACCTCCTTTCATTTCTTTTTCCAGTTTATAAATTTTTCCTCTCTTCTTGGCAAGAGGAACAAACTTGTGGCCTGGAGACTTTAAAACATACTCTGTAGCCATGGATTTCACATACCTACCTTCTGTCTGCACCGCATTTCAACTGAAAAAGTACACTGAAGGAAATATTTCTGGAAATTTTTATGAACTAAAAGAACTTTACAGCCATTTCTAATTGCCTGGCACTGGTACTGAAGGATGAATGGGTGTCAGCAGGCGGACACACCAACGAGCCTCTGCCAGCCCTGTTAACACCTGTGTGAGCCACTGCAGAGTTCAGGAGCAGAGCAATCAGGCAAAAAGAAACAGATCAGAGCACAGCTCTGCTTTGCTTTACTATCCACCCTTTTTTAATAAGACTGTGGAACAGAGGGAAAGCAGCCTGAAAGAAAATGCTTTCCCTTTCATTAAACAAACCAGTGAATGGCCATTTGTTGATCAAAACTTTCTGTCTTCCTCACCAGGAACTAACTTCCTTCCTTCCTTCCTTCCTTCCTTCCTTCCTTCCTTCCTTCCTTCCTTCCTTCCTTCCTTCCTTCCTTCCTTCCTTCCTTCCTTCCTTCCTTCCTTCCTTCCTTCCTTCCTTCCTTCCTTCCTTCCTTCCTTCCTTCCTTCCTTCCTTCCTTCCTTCCTTCCTGCCTTCCTTCCTTCCTGCCTTCCTGCCTGCCTGCCTTCCTTCCTGCCTGCCTGCCTTCCGCCACTTCCTTCCTTCCGCCACTTCCTTCCGCCACTTCCTCCCTCCCTCCCTCCCTTCCCTCCCTTCCCTCCCTTCCCTCACTCCCTTCCCTCCCTTCCCTCACTCCCTTCCCTCCCTCCCAGCAGGCTGGTGCTACAGCACAGGAGCACCCAGCAGTAGGAGTTGCAGTTGCTTCCCATCATCCATTAGTGGATCTGAAGTTCCACATCTCTCTAAAAGAAATCTACACTCAGGTGGATGGCTGCACCCCTATGGACTGAGTAATGAATTGCTATTTCATTGTGGCAGTGCAGTGGTAAGAAAAGCAGTCCCTGACAATCTGATTTGATATATAGGGTATGATTTTCCATTTTTAGATTTTATGATCCCCATCTACACTTTAGAATTCCTAATTTCTTCCAACAAAACTGCCACAGGATGTCCAGTACAGTAGCTGTCATGGATCAAAGATCTTCAACCCAATCCTGCCTGTTAGAGATGTATGAAGACATCAAATTACTGTCCTGTCAATATTTATTTGGAGATTTCTTCCTTTCCTTGGCTTTCATATTAGATTTCATAACAATCTAGGCACTAAACAGCCAGACACTGAAATTCACAGTCAGTCCCCTGTTCTGCAGGTTTTGAAGCATTTTTCACACATCACCTCAGAGGTTTTAGATTTTTGTATTTTGCAGGACTAGTCAAGACACCTCCACAGTGTGGCAGAAGGATATAATTATATTGCAAATGCCCAATGAGTACAGATGTATATGAATAGTAATGCAGGGTGCTCCAGAAGCACGAGGTAATGTTAATGTCAGCAGTGAAGAAATTTACTACACAATCAGGAATACTTTTCAATTTACTTCCTCAGCTGTGTGGACTCAGAAGATAATAGCTGATCACACTTCCTGCACATTACAAAGTCTATATCCACTAATAATCTAGAAAACTTAACATTCATATTTGCTTACTATTTGCTTTAATTTATAGCTTTGTGCTAACTAACTCATTAAACAAATGGGATGATGCCTAAATTAAGAAGAATCTTAGTGCATGTTCCTCTGCAAAAATGTTGGGGTTGTGTTGTTCCAAGTGAGATTGTCAGTCTGTTGGGTATCAGTTTCTTTCAAGGCTAGAAGAAGTAGTTTAATTTCACAGACCCAGCATTATGCACCAGGTCAGGGGGCTACCACCTCTCCCGTCCTTTCACCTTGCTAAATTCCTCCAGTGCTCTCTCCAGCTTTGTCAGAGGCAGCAATTTGAGGTTAGAAGCATTGCCCTGGAGTTTCATGTCACACCACCTCTACAAATGAACTACTAAAACAAGCAGCTGGGTTGAATTTTTTCCCTGGTAGCCACATCACCCTCTTTGCATCTGCTCCCCCTCCTCTGCACTGCTGAACAAGCTGCAGTGGTGCATGGTACACACTGTTGAGTCTTGCCCAGGAACAGCTTCCCTTCCCAATGGGGCAGGACCATTTTTATTCCAGGACATTCTGCATCCCTCCTAAATCTCTTCTTTGAAAGAAGGCTAAAAACTCATCTCAGATTTTACCCACAGATTTCTCTACCTTCTTTCCATTCTTGGTAACTTTCACAGAGCAAGCAACCACCATGCTAACTTCAGTGAATGGCTGCACTGAGTATATTTTCAACTTAGAAGTACATGTATCATATGTTATCAAGGAAAAAGTATGAGAGGGGAATAAAAGCTAGTAGAATTTAAATTCATGTTCCTTTTCCAAAAAAGAGAAAACAGAGGGAGTCTGCCCTGTAAGCCTTTTAGAAGGACCAAAACAGAAACATGGGAAGAGGGCATGAACTGTGTTAAAGCACCCTCCATGAGCATGCCCCTGAATTTGATTTAGAAAAAACAGTATGCTGATCTAAATAGACTTTTTCTCCTATAGGGATGGATATCAGTAAGAAAACCTGGATAGAATTTAGAGAAACACAGAAAAAGGCTTAAAGATAATTGACAAGGAATATTGAAAGTACTAAATTGTTTGAGCTTGGCTAAAGAATGACACAAAAATATTTTCAGTTCACAAGCATTTTTCAACTCTATTTTTAAATGCTGTTTTCACGATGAAGTGAAGCTAATATGTGGACCACTCCTTTCAATACAGTATCTCCCTGGCAACCAGAGCAGCAAAAACAGAAAAGAGATTAAATGACCAATCATTCCCTCCATCTCTCATGTCTTCGATTTCTTTGCTGGATGGCTGATAAAGTGCTCGGACTCTGTGGCTCCTGTGGGTGAAGCCCAATGCAGTGTTTCCTTTGGCAAGACTCAGTGTGTGCAGTTAGATGTTATGCTGTGCTGGTATCACATGGCTGTCTGAGGGAGAAAAAACCTCTCTGGAGTGCCAGCAATAAAGGCTTGGCTATCACAGGGCCAACAGTGCAGTATTTCCCTACGAATAGTTTTAAGCCCTAAGTTGCAAAAACATCAAGGAGATTTTGGGAAGATCAGACAACTGGTCCAGGAACTATGGAAGGGAATAGTTCCCTGGAAGGGCATCTAGCTTGCCAGCCCAAAATGAGTTACTCACAGCAATGCAGGAACTCAGAACAGATGATGGAGAAAATGCAAATGTGTGACTGACTGAGAAAAATGATAGATCCTCAAAATCATTTATCTAAACTGAAATGTACAGTCTTCAAAATTATTCCAGCTAAAAGAAGGAAAACCTTCTGCCAGGCGTGTCCCTGATGCAACTGTCTTTGTGTGCACTCAGTGTCCCTGCCCTTCTCAGTCTGAGACAGGGGGGCTGTCAGACACTCTCCAGATCCCTTGCAGTGTGCAGAGATCCCTCTGCCTCTACAGGGAATGTAGAGGCATTGCTCTTGCAATTCTCTGTCTTTTCTGACTGCTCACTTGCTCTATGAGCAGAAGCTAGTTTTAACCTTAACTGAAATTATAGGAATTACTTCTGAGATTGCCTTTATACCCACAGTGCAAAGGAACAACAGATACTATAAAAACTGCTCAATTTAAGAGGGTCAGGTTTATTTGTATCTCATTTGTTTCCCTCACCTTGTGTTCTCAGAAGTTTGGAGTTTCTAATTCAGAGCTCTCCTAGTTCAAAAGCCTCTGGAGCTGCTCATTCCCAGGACAAGTTCTTTCTTACTCAGTTATGACCAAAGAAAACATGACTAAAGCATACTGGAAAATGAAATGAAAACTATAAAATATGTTCTCAGTACTTATGGTCAGATTATTCAGCATTTGGCAGAGACCAATGAGAAATAGGCACAAAGAACAGCCCTAAATTTGGTAACAATACTTACTTGAAAATGTTTGGAACTCTCAATTAGCTGAATTAGGATCTCATCAGCCATATCCCTTTATGTCACACATGCTCTGAAAAATGGCTATTCTTTAGTGAAGGGAAAAAAGGGAAATCCCACTCAGCTGAACTCATTTTCTGATTGCAGAACACCCATTTTAGTACCATTAGGTTCTTCAGTCTGTCAGCATTTTTTCCTGCCTGTGCTCACACAGATAAATCTTATTCTCAAAAGCAATCCATGAGGGAATTCTTTAACAGCTGTTTCTTCCAGGAAACCCCACATGTTCCACATGTATCTCTTACTGAAGCTTTCAAAGGAGAAATTAGGTAACACATTCCTCAAGGACCTTGTTGGCCCTCTGCAATTGGTTTCACTCAGTGAACAAAGAAAGGAAAACTTCCCTGATTCTGTTTATCCATCATGATCTCACATGGTAAAGTGGGCCCATCTTAGATCCTCAGTAATGTTAATCTGGTAATTTCAGATCAAAACATAATTATATATTTCAGGTTAATAAATTTTAAAATCAAAATAAATAAACAAAAAATACTACTTCATTTCTTTTGCAAAAAACCATTACTGACCTTTTCCTGGCACAAATGTCATCCCTTTGGTTCCCAACAGAGTAGGAATTGTCACTACAGGGGGGTACCTGTTCCTGAATATAAACACCTACTGCCATGCTGAACAGGAGCAGGCATTCATACCAAAGCAGCACCTACCCTCAGGTTCCTTGTATAAAACCACAATTTTGGAGGGCTGTAGCAAAGCCCTTAAGAGACTTCAAGAACTTTGTTCAGTCATCCCACTCTTACCCAAATAAGAATGTTTTATGGCCATAAGGGGACAGAGAATTCCAGGGGCATTTTCTTCAATTCTGTGGAAGATACTTAAAAATAAAGCTCTAGAGTATTTTACTTTCAACATTTTCCCTCAAATTCCTTATTTGCTAAAGATGTTCTTTCTTTTATGTATGACACAGAAGGCATATCTCAAAAAAGTAAAAAGTCAGTGTCATTTGCACAACTCTTATTATTGCAAAACTCACAGCATCATAGCATAACTTCAGTGGAATTGTAGACCACCACACAAAATACTGTAAAAAATAAAAACTAGTAGAATTCTTCCATTGCCAAAAGGATAATACATTTTTAATCTCATCTCAAAAGCACAACCATGACTAAGTCTGTGGGAATAATTCTGTTAATGACATTAAAAATAATTAGAACTTAATCCTACTTTAAATAACGTCGGGGTTAGCAGAAGTAATCACTGAATAAACCAGTTGCTTTCCTGGATTATCTGTCTCAGGTGAAGCAAGATGTCTTTTGAAGAGAGAAGACACTGGGTCCCGTGCATGCCCTCCGGGGAAAATTCACCGGCCTGGTTTATTCAGTAGGAAAATCCATGCCCGTATTGGTCCCGGTGCCAGCAGCACCTTTGCTGTCCCTGTCACAGCACACAGGACACAGCACACACCAGTGGCTCGGCTCTGCTTTCCCGGAGCCCTGTCCCGTGTCCCGTCGCTGCTGTCCTTCAGCACCAGCAGCGGCAGCGCAGCCCCGGCAGCGAGCAGGGAGAGGGGAGGGAGAGGGGCTGGTCCCGACACCTTCCCGCTGGAGGGCCAGGCCCGGGGCAGAACTTCCCATTCTTATCCCTGGCTTCTCCTGCCAAAAGCACACCCCCACCATGATGGGGGTGCTGCGGAATAAAGAATTTAGTCACACCCACACTGTGATAAAACTTGTTGCTATCACAATGATAAGGACAGTTCCACGTGTAGCTCATGTGCAATAATAATAATGTCAGCAGATGTTAGGAATTTGCAGCTGTCAGCTGTGGCTGGAAAGGGATTGCTGAAAATCAAAACCTGCAATATTTTCTAGAAAAATACTGCCACTTATGAGGTAGACTACAAGAGAAGGCATTGTTTATGAAGCAGTGCAGGACAAGTGCTGAATTATCCACCTTATATTTGGATCAGTAAAACATGGTAGAAGAATATGATGTTTATGACAATTTTACTCTAAAAATAGCATTGCTTGCCATACATGAAGAATGGAAGATAATTTTGTGGATCTACATGTTGAGAAGCAGTGACTTTCACAGGCAGCTGCCTTTAAAAAGAGGAATAGCACTATGAATGCTTGAATTTTTGTAATGCTTGATATACATCCTGACACCTACGGATAGTTATAGGATCATCCACCAGAAACCCTCTAATATTTGAACCAGTTTTATTTGTAACTCTATTTCCAGTCTTTTAGATACAAAATGCTTTTTCCAGCATTTTGCCAGTGCAGAAAAACCTTTAAGTATATTCTTAATCCTGAGATTCTGCTGCTGGGCTCTGTTCCTGAACTTACACCTCTCAACAGTGTTCTCCAACTGTGTTTCCCCGCAGAGCAAAGAACAGAGGCTAATTTCTTTACATCTTAGGAGGGATTACTCTTTGCAACAGCTACAGCCAAGGTGGCAACCCAAATATTAACTCACTTAAGTACATTTCTTTTAAAAAAGCAAACAGAGAGAAACTAAAATATTTATTTGAACTTACTAATTTTGTATCATGAATAAATGCTATTCATTGCCAGCTGAGCCAGCATGAAACCCCTCCACTGATCATTATTTTGCTCAATGAGAAGTAACAAAGGCTACTTTCATATGATAAGAACTGTATGGCACACTTAAAAAAGTTGTAAGACAAGTACAAACAAAAATATCCACAGTTAAAAATAAACCAGCATCTGAGAACTGGTAGTTCAATGGACTCCAAATTATCCATGGAAGGAGTGAAATATCCAAGAAAATATATTTGGTCCTATTGTATTAAAATGTAGTATAATCTCGTTTTCATAACTGGTATTTCATAAACAAATAGAGTGTTCATAAACAAATACAGCTTTAATAAATCTATTAAACACATGTAAAAGAGGAGGCTTAGAGGAGTTTTTTCCAAATTCAGTATGCTGGCCAATATTTTTTTCATTTCTTTGACTTTTTCTGCAGTTTTATGTGGTGAAACATTTTTTTAGACAACAGAAGATATTTAGGAGTGGTGTGAAGTAATTTCATGGAAAGCTAAGGAAACTTTCAGTGACTGTAATGATTACGGGCACTGAAAACCTCTGCAGATTCACAAACAGCGAAATGGGCAAAAACAAGTCTTGTATGTGCCCTCTGGCTTACAGGCTTGCTTCTGGGAAAACTACAGAAACAGCCTTGATTCTTTTCAGCAAATCTTCATGCTTGGCCAAGAGCACTGGTTATTCTGTTCACAAGCAAGGTGCTGTGAAAAGTGGCTGCACTGACTGCCTAAGTCAGAGATGAAGAAAAGAATCAAGGGGGGAAACAAATGAGACAAGGAAGGCAAAATGGCCTGTTAGGCAGTGGATGACTTAAATAACCTCAAACTCATACCCAAGCTGCTAATAATGTTTGAACAATCCAATTTTTCCCTTGGTTGGTCATGCTGTTCATTCCTGAGAAAATGAAGGGCCAGTACACACCCAGAGATTACATGTTCCTGCACCAGTGAAGTCTGCTTTCCCCAGAATGCCAGGCTTTTCCAGAAACCCTGCTGTTGCCACTCAGCATCAAGAAAGCAATGGTCACTTTCATCCAAACCAAAACTTCTGTCTTGCCATTTCTGGTGTTGTGTTTTGCATTGGTAGAGAGCTACAGTAGCCTTGTAAATTCATGAGTATCACTTGTGTCATGTCTTAAACTTAAAAGACATCTTGTTTTCACTAGTGTGTCGACAAGTTTTGTTTACTTTTCAAATATTTTCTCTTTAACAAGCCATAACAGAATCCAGTGTATATTATCTGTCTCCGACAACTAAGGATAAAGAATTTCTGTATCCTAGCAAGACCCAAGAAGGTCTGCCTTAGGCAGAAGGCAATTCCTGATGAGTAAAACCCGTTAACAGATTTAGTCTCCCTTACACTTGGCCTTAAATCTGTCCTGCACATGCTAAAATAACAGCACAGAGCACTGGAGTTACTTCTACAAAGCATTCCTGAGGCCAGGCCTGTTGGCTCTGTATCCCCTGCGGTTGCACACACCATGTAGGCACTGAATAGTCTGTGACCACTCACACGCACAAAGTTGCACAGAGCAGGGAGGACACGCTATGCAACATCTGTTTCCCATCAGCTGATACACCTGCACCTCTCTAGTAAAGAACAGTGCCCGCGACTTGAAACCGAAGAGTTCAGTGCCCACCAAGCTCAAAACACTTCAACGCCGGGGCCAGGAGCAGTATAGCCCCGAGAGGCGTTCGGCTTTGGGGCTGCTGGTCCCCAGCGCCAAGCACTGCCCAGCCAGGCTGGCGGTGCCAGAGACCGCGGGGCAGTCGTGGAGCTGCGAGGCAGCGCCGAGCCCCCGGCGTGCGGCCCGGGGATGGACGCTGCGGGCACACGGGAGGGGAAGGGGCCTGTAGGGAGCGGCTGAGGGAGGCAGCCCCCTCGAGGTAGCACTGGGCCAGCCCTACCCCCGGGCACGGGCCGGCTCTGCCCCCGGGGCTCCGCTCCCGCTCCGTGCACCGCCCCCGGCGGAGGGGTCGCGCCCGGCGCCGATCAAGGCAGGGCAGCGGCTCGGCGCCGCCGGGGCAGGTGGCGGAGGGAGCGGGGGGAGCGGAGGGCCCGGCCGGGCTCCAGCTCCCCCGCTCCAGCTCCCCGCCTCCGGCCCGCGGTGCCCGCCGTGAGGGGGTGGTGGCAGAGGGGGGTCCCCGACCGCCTCTATAAAAGCGGCTGCGATGGCTCTACCGGCAGAGCCGAGCGGGAGGCGGGCAGGCGGCGACCGGGACCATGGCGACGGGCGGCGGGCAGGAGCTGCCCGCCCCCCTCCTCCTCCTGCTGCTGCTGCTGCTCCGGCCGTGCGAGGCAAGTGCGGGGCTCCCGGCGGGGCCGGAGGCCGGGGGGAACCGGCGGCCGGTCCGGCCCCGTGACCCAGCCCCCGGGGCCGCTCTGTCCCCGCAGGTGAGCGGCCGGGAGCCGGCGTGTCCCCGTTCGTGCGGCGGGCGCTGCCCGGCCGAGCCGCCGCGCTGCGCCCCGGGCGTGCCCGCCGTGCTGGACGGCTGCTCCTGCTGCCTGGTGTGCGCCCGGCAGCGCGGCGAGCGCTGCTCCGCGCTGCTGCCCTGCGACGAGAGCAGCGGCCTCTACTGCGACCGCGGCCCCGAGGACGGCGCGGCCGCCGGCATCTGCATGGGTAGGTGGCGGCGCCGGGACGTCCCCGCATGCGGTCCGGGAGACCCTCCCCGGGCCGGGCCCGCCGCGGGTGTCGCTGCCCTGCGGTTCTCCCGCCCGTCCTCCGGCGAAGGGGTCGATCCTCTGCACCACCGGCGCTGCCCCGATGCTGCGGGAGGTGCCCGTGCGGCCGTCGAGGGGCTGGGAGGGCCGGGGACTGCCCGAGCGCGCTCTGACTCTGCGAAATGCCTGCCCTTTTCCCACTAGTGCTGGAGGGGGACAACTGCGTGTTTGATGGGATGATTTATCGCAATGGGGAGACGTTCCAGCCCAGCTGCAAGTACCAGTGCACCTGCCGCGACGGCCAGATCGGCTGCCTGCCCCGCTGCAACTTGGACCTGCTGCTCCCCGGCCCCGACTGCCCCTTCCCCAGAAAAGTCGAAGTCCCTGGAGAGTGCTGTGAGAAGTGGGTCTGCGACCCTGATGATGAAGTGATTTTGGGAGGTTTTGCCATGGCTGGTGAGGAAACTAAAATTAGTTATTATAGCCATTGTGAGCAGGAGGTGATATCATTGTGAAAATATCCACAGGATTGCCAGATCTAAGGCACGTGGTGGGGTTTTTTTCTGACACAGAGTGACCAGTATATCAGTGAATATGAATAAAGGCAGATCTCATCAGGTAAAAGAAAGATTCGGAGGATGAATATGCATGGCAGTTTTAAAAGTTAATTAATGTAGTTGCCAATTTTTAAATTTCTGTTTATCTGGTGCACATTAGTTCTGTGACCAGAAGAAAACAAGGACAAGGTCCTAATCCTCCAAACATTCCCATACCAAAGAAAAAAACCAAAAAACTAAAAAAGCCTGCAGTCTTGCTAGTTGCTCTGCAAGAATATGTTGCAATTTATATTGTTACAACTTATAACATGTAGACTATGACAGTTTAGTCTACAAGATACTTTATCCCCATTGATTTCTGCAGCTCTTACAAGTGGTCACCATGGTAGCTAAAATGCCAGTGAATTCCAGCCTGTCTGTGACAGAGTGCTCATGTTTATTGATGGCATTAAAAACATTACAGAGTACTTGGAGAGGCAGTGGTTATAAACACGGTGAAAACCCAACCCATTCCAAAGTGCAGAACTCAGGCTTTTAAAAAAGCTAGATAATATTTTCCCCCTTTCCAGTTTTTCCCTGTTTTCATTTTTTTTGTACTGAATTACGTCTCCATCCCCTTTGAATTATACTCTTAGTTCAACATGAATTTTCATAACTTTCTTCTGAGAGTGGAGGGCACTGCATTCTCTTCCAGTCACTGCTCTTTGTGATCTGGGGCAGTTAGGTATGCCAAAACTCAGCTAATCCATTTTAAAAACAAGTGAGAAAGGATTGAGGAAGAAAAGCTTGAGTAGCTTTTCAGTGTGCTATGAAGTGTTAATTGTAAAGCACATAAGGTATAAACAAAAAGTTTGACACTTTTCTATTATCTTTCCTTTCCTTTGATTTGTCTGATGGTGACAGGCTAATCCACAAGATGCCTACAAATGAATTGTCTGCATTCTTTCAGGAATGGCCATCCCTATTGGGAGGCCACCTCTTTTGGATCTTTGCCATTCAAAAAGCAGAAAGGTTGTAGAGGAGCTTAACAGCAAGAGTTGTGTCTCAGTTGTGTTGTCTCCTTCTGTTTGCTCCTGTGCTAATCAGTGAACCAAACTGTTCAGCAATACTTGCATAGTGCCAGGAGGGCAGGATGGTGGTCAGAAGTGACCATGGCTTTAAGTACCTGTGATAGCTCCTTTCCCTGCTGCCTCCTCACCAACACCCTGGCTGCAGGCTGTCAATAATTGACAAGATGGGGTGACTTTATGACTCTCAGGAGTAAAAGGATTTCATTCCATGCTGTTTATTAGTTTAGATAAAAAATTCAGCCTCTCTCAAGTCATACTGAATATAAATATTTTTATGACATAGCTTTAGAACAGATTTGTGCCATATTTCTATTAGAAAGAATGAAGAATAAAAATCACTTACGGTTCTAAACTGGTTTAAAAGTTGGCAGTAATTCTTCCAGCTGTGGACTTGAGTGAACAGAATCTAAATGCTTTACTGATTACACTGATATGCATCTTTGTGGTTTGGGTTTTTTTTTTAAGTAGGAAGTTGCTACTCAGGATTCCTACAAACATGGCTTTTAAAATTCCTAAATCCTGTCAAAAGCATGGATTTTGAACCTTGTTTTGTCTCACATGTTCATTCCCAGATATGACAGAAGTCAATTAGATAGTGAGGTTTCATGTGAGTTTTTCTTGTAATAAAGTTCTGTGGGGTTTTGTCTCCAGCCTACAGGCAAGAGGCCACGCTCGGGATTGTGTCAGATTCAAGTGCCAATTGTATTGAGCAGACAACAGAATGGAGTGCTTGTTCCACCAGCTGTGGAATGGGCTTTTCCACCCGTGTTACCAACAGGAATCAACAGTGTGAGATGGTGAAGCAGACACGGCTTTGCATGATAAGGCCCTGTGAAAATGAAGAGTCATCTGATAAGGTATGCTGCAGAGAGTGAGGCAAGGCAGCTCTTCAGCTCTAATTCCAAGGCTGCAGTACTAGGGTCTGCAATGGTCCAGATGCAGTGTACATAAATACACCTTTTAGCACAAGTGCAGCAAGCTGAGTGGTTTAGGTAAAGCATTAGCCTTGCTGTGTTTGCTCAGCAGCTTTGTGCTGCACCTCCAGTGGGTCAAGGGAGGTGATTCTGCCCCTCTGCTCCACTCTTGTGACACCCCCCAGAGCACTGTGTCCAGCTCTGGGGCCCTCAGGAAAGACATGGACTTACTGGAGTTAATCCGGAGGAGGATCACCAAGGACTTTACACATGTGGTAAAGCTGAGAGAGTTGGAGTTGTTTAATTTGGAGGAGAGGAGGCTTTGGGGAGACCCTACAGCCCCTTGCAGTACATAGGGGGCCTATGAGAAGGGTGGGAACAGACTTTTCTAGTAGGGCCTGTTATGGTAGGACAAGGACTAATGGTTTTAAACTCAAACAGTAGATTCAGACTAGATATAAAGAAGAAATTTTATACCATGAGGGTGGTGAGATACTGGAACAGTATCCCTTTGCCCAGGGAGGTGGTCAGTGCTACATTCCCAAAAATATTCAAGGCCAGACTGGACAGTGCTCTCAACAACCTGCTCTAGTGGAAGATGTCCCTGCTCATTACAGGGGGATTGAATGGGAAGACCTTCAAAGGTCCTTTTCAACCCAAACTGATCTATGATTCTATGATAATTAAAGTCACCCCAAACAGATCGCATGTATTGCATGTGAAGCTTGACAGTTCACAGTCTAACTTCTCCCACAAATGCAACTGTACTACCTGTACCCTGTACATCAGAGTTGCTCAGTGATACTGAATGGATATATCAGATTTCTAGTTTGTTGAGCATCTGGAACAGCAGAGAAATGTGTGAAATTTCTGCTTGATAAATTAAACCTTATTTTAATCCTTATGATATTGGGGTTTTTTTGCAAAGCAAACCCAATACTGACATTTCTGATGTAAAAAATTGAGAGAAGACTTTTATACTTCTACACATTATGCACGTGTTTCTATCAGGGAGAATAACATGTAGCTAGGTGAGAGGCCCATCAATTTATGCTATGTTCTGAGTGTTGGAAAGCATTTCTGAGGCCTTTGCTGAAAAGCCTCTGCAGTTTTAAATCCATGTTTTATAAAGGAGATTAAACATGTGGGAGGAGTTGAGGAGATTAACAAGAACGATCAGAAGTCTAGAAAACATGTTCATCTAGGGGAAACCAGATAGAACTGGACTTCTGAATGCAAGGAGAGATTTGTTCTCATAGCTGTATTCAGATATTGCAGCCTGTTTTGAGTGCATGGAGGAATATAACAAGAAATGGAGAGTTTAGACTGCATAAAATTAAGACATGAGTAAAAATGTACTAGGCAGTAAGAATAGTGAACTCTTGGGGTTGCCTGGGGTAGATGTGGAGTCTCTGTCATTGAAGACTTCCAAGGACAAGTTAGTCAATCATTTGTTAAAAATACCATGTCTAGAGCTGGTTGTGCCTTGAGTCACAGGAATGGGTGATGACTTTTGCACTTCATTTTGCCCCCTTTTTTCCCCCTGAACCTAGTCCTGTAACTTCCTCATTTGACTTGCTGATTCTCTGATGGAACTACACTAGCCTGAGAAGTTTTTCAGTAGAGTATAGTTTTTTAATGAATGTAGACTGGGCTTTTCTCAGATGACAAGAGTGGATTTTAATTATTTGTCTTTCATTACTGGTCCAGTATCAAGCTGGTGTCAAAGAACAGATCTTGTAGGTGTCACCTGTAGGTAACTATTGTATGGAGGGGCTTGACAGCTGGCCTGCAAGCAAAGCTGAGTTAATAGAAGAAATAACAATTGATGATTTTTGAGTGTATCCATAGCAAGGAAGAAGACAAGGCCATCAGCATGGAAACAGATTAGAAAAGATACATCGGAATTTTTGTAAGCTAGACTATTTGCATAAGTAGATGTGTATACGTGCCTTATTGAATTTCTGTAAAACTTTTGCCAAATTTATTGACACTAATTGCTTTGCACCAATGAATATAATAAGTTATTGTGATGTAGTTAATGACTTAAAATCAGGCTTTGTTAAAAATATATAAGCTAGAAAACACGCAGAATAAAAAACTATTTTGTTCTTATAAAAAACTATTTTGTTCTTAAACCCTAGTCCCGTGTGTATGTGACATCCGACCTAACAATGGCACTACTGAAGCAGTTTTAAAGTCATCTTGCTGTTGAATGAATAAAGACAACGAATTTAAATTTTCAGAGTCGGCCTGTATCTCTGCATGTCAGTTGTTAAATGCTGTCTGTCCTATGCAATGATATATCTGCTGTCCCCATCTTTCTCTCAGAAAGGGAAGAGATGTGTCCGGACGAGGAAGGCCGCGAGAGCCGTTCGCTACGAGTACCGGAACTGCACGAGCGTGCAGGCGTACCGGCCGCGCTTCTGCGGGCTCTGCAGCGACGGGCGCTGCTGCACCCCGCACAGCACCAGAACCATCCACGTCCACTTCCGCTGCCCCCAGGGCAACGGCCTCAAAAAGCCCATGATGCTGATCAACACCTGTGTCTGCCACAGCAACTGTCCTCAGGGTAACGTGGTTTTCTTCCAGCCCTTAGACCCCACGTCTAGTGAAGCAAAATTATGAAAAGCATCAATTAGATAGCGCAGAAAGTATAAGCAGTTCATACAAAACTTGACCCACAATCAGGTGAATGTAACAATTGCATATATGAAACTTCTAAAATATTTTTCTGAACGTTCTTTCAAACTAGGTGCTTTTTTTCCCCCCATAGTTTATTAAATACCTCATTTTCCATTTGCCCCCTCCAGATGTCTTTTATTCACTTGAAGGAAATTTTGTACCTTGGACAGAGCTCTCTTTTTATCTTGATAGTGGCATAAAGATTGCAAAGCCAACAGCTAGACTTTCCCCTTGAGTAAAGGGAATCATGCAGCAAGTTTCAGTGGGTGTAAGACTGGGCTTCTTGAGAGTAAATGTATCCCTTGAGGAATACATGATACTGCATCACATAAGCTTCCAGGCTCTTAACTTCACTTTCCATACCACATATAAACAGTGTTCTTTTTTCTTTTTAATGAAACTCTCTTTTTTGATGACAGTAAAAATCTTACTGATGCAAACGTTACATTCTTGAGGCTTATAAAATACCTTCTGTCAATACCTCTAACTCTGAGGATTAAGATTGCACATAGCCCTGGAAATGACATAGGGTAAGATCTCTTATCCTGAAGCACAGCAGGTTGATAGTTGACAGCGATTAAATTTCTCTTTGGTAACTTCACTAGCAGTTTAATCCAAAACCAACTGAAGTCAGTTGGATAAGAATTTGATTCTAATCCACATGTGTCTGTAGATATAACTATTTGGATGCAAAAATAATATATCTGTAAATTCCTCTAAAATACTAACTGTATCATTTGGTGCTTCATTTCTTAGAAAGGTGTATATGTAAATAGAAACTGTACATACTGTAATATAACTTTACTAAGTAAATAAACTTTATGTGATTCAAAATATTTTTTCCTAAAGTTGTCTTTCTTAAACTACCAGCCTTTAACAGCTAAAAGCAATGGGAAGAAAAAAGGGTCTGCAGACTCCCAAAAACAAATGATTTCTTGTGTTCATGTACCTCATCCTAATCACTGCCTTAAAAGTTATGCAGTGCCTTACTACAGGGAAGGATGAATAATTTGTGGGGTACATATTAGAAAGGAGGTTTTTCAGAGTAAATTAGCCTGGGAGATAGGATGATGTAACTAAGGTTAGTGTGCCCTGAAATATAGTGGTGGTGGGGAGGAATAATTACACAATTCAGAATTTACATTTCAGTCTGAACACTAACAAAGTATTTCATTGGGTCATGCAACACTTCAGCCTCATAAAATCAGCCTGTGACCATGTTTGTGTTACGTACTCTGTGGCAATACCCTCAAGAAATAAGAGCCTGAGGGTGGCAGTCCCATGTATGTTAAATCATGTAGGTATCAGGATTGTGCCAATAGGTCATAAGTACAATTGTGGAGAAATTTAGCTACTTCAGCTGTGAGACCCAGTTTAGCCCAGTGTGTGTCTGTCAGTGACAGCAGAGTTGTACTTCTGCCACAACTGTTCTATAACCACGTGGTAGGAAACAACTCTGCCTTGAGAAAAAAAGGCAGAAAGCCAATTCTTAACGTATTTTGGCCTAGTGTTCTACTCCTCTAAAGGAGCTACCAAACTCTGGTTTGGCAATTCCTGAGACACAGAGTGGAATTCAATTGAAGGTTAAGACTCCTAATTTTAGCCAGAGAAGCCTAAGGTGAAGATAACTATAGGCAAGCATCAACAGCTGGTAGGTTTTTAGTAACTTTTAAGTTATCCTTGAAATTATGAGACTTGGTGCTGATTCAGTTAAGCTTTAGATACATCAGGTCCTCACCTGGGCTCTTTGATGTCTTTCTCCACTAACTGCACCAATGATTAATTTCTCTGTAGTCATTGCTGTTGTTATCAACACATTCCTCCCTGCCTTATGCATTCCAAGCATGGAACAAGACTGTGTTTGTGCATACATACAATACTCCCTCCCCTTGCACAATTTGATTCCTTATCATAAAATCATGGAATAGTTTGGGTTGGAGGGGACCTTTAAGGGTCATCTGGTCCAACTCCTCTCAAAGTGAGTAGGGACATCTTCCAGTGCTTCAGGTTGCTCAGAGTCCTGTAAACTGACATTGAATGTTTCCAGGGATGGGGATCTCCTTTTCCCTGGGCAACCTGTTCCAGTGTCTCACTACCCTCATTAAACAAAATTTCTTCCTTATATTTAGTTTGAGTCTATCTCTTTTAGCTTAAAACTCCTCTCTCTAACCCTTTCCTCAGAGGAGAAGTACTCCATCCTTCTGACCAGTTCTGTGGTTCTCCTCTGGACCTGGGTCAAAAGGTCCATATCTTCTAATGTAACACCTTCTGTGCTAGGAAATGCCATAACCTAGACAGGACATGGCCAGAACTCCTCAAAGCAGCTGAGAAAGTGATTAAGGAGTAGATCAGAATCCAGGAGAGATGAAAAAGGGTTTTTTTAAAACCACTTTCACCCCACATCTCCTGCTTCCCCCCTCCACCCCAAAAATGAGGCTGGTTTGTGCAGTGCTTCTCTAATATAATGCAAGCTATCAAGTATTTCTCAGGGTCATCTTGCAAATTACAGGCACCTTGGTTTGCAAGAGATGCATCAACTACTGAGCAATGCAGCAATAATCTCTGGACAAATTTAAACAATTTTTGGATTGAAGTAAAATTGTTCACTCGCTTCATTTTGACAGTTTCTCTATTCCATCCACACCCAAAGTTATTTATACTTGTGCATCAGCTCATCACTGCTGCATTGCTTCTCCTCTATCCTTCTGTTTTCTCTTAATGTTACCCAGATTTTGATGTCATTCCTTAAGTTTTACTTTTATTGGATCACACAAACAAAGCACAGGCACCAGGCAGAAGCAGTTCAATCAGCAGCTTCCACTTTGCAGGCAAGATAAAAAGCTCATCTCGGATATGAACCCATCACCCTTTGTACATGAAGGTCATTCGCTACTCTTAAGTTTGTGGGTTTTTTCCCACTACAAAGACAGGAGTTTTATTTCTGATATTTTTGAAGAGACATAAATGCAGCTCCCTGCTGGGACTCCTCTTGTGGATGGTCCATCCCTTCCTTTGGAAAGGGAATGTGTGCCCTATGGTGTATGAGTTCAAGAGCAACTTGAGTAACTCGTTTTGCCTATACTGTTTCCCCAGCACTTTAAACTGCAGTCTGCACTTCAGTAAACCAGTGCCAAAATGCCCTCATAACCTTTCTTTAAACTTTTCTGTGTCTTTAACCCATTTTGTGAAAAGGCAATTGCATTGTTATGAGCACTGCAACCTCCACAAAGAGAAGTGCTCTGGTGTTCAAGTCCTTGTTAGACATCTTTATAAGCACCAGAACAACAGCAATTATCTTTTGGAAGGAACCACAAATGTTTCCTTTGGACAAAAGGAGACAAAGATTTGATCCAGTTTTAGTCTCTTTTAGACCATATACAAATACCAATTCAGTGGCTATTTTTACCCCAGCTCAATTGATACAGCTTTTCATCTGCTCTCAGTTTGGTTATACACATTTAGATTTGTTTTACTTTAATATGGAGAGTTACTACCTCAATCTTTGGGCTAATTTCAGCCTGTTCCTGAAAAAGCCTTTAACACTGAGTTAATTAAAACACAACAGTGGTGTGTCAAACCTGTGAAATTGATATAAGGAAACTCCAGTGATAAAATCCTGAACATTTCTGGTGTAGAAGTGTGATTTTCCTAAAGAAGAAAAGTTAAATTACTCGGATTGAGAAAAATTAAAGCAGTTTATTTTCATATCTCCAAGGATTTATATCAGAGCATTTCAGGGAACATCACTCAGAATTCTAAGGATGGGCCCATACAGCAATGTGTACTGAGTATGTGTTGATGAAACAAGCACAAAATATGCTGGTCAACTTGTTCATCCCAATTTCTCTGAACAGATGTAGCTTTCCTTTGCTACTGCCAGTGAAGGACTGCCCCAAAAATTAGTCACTTAAGAGTTTTTGCTGTTAACAACTGGTAGGCTAAGTATACCTTCAATAACGAGTGTTGATGGTACCCAGTGTTACACCCACAGCACTGGTACCCTGAGATGCTTATAGCCTCTTCAGGACTCTTTCATCTCTAGGACTCAGCAAAGCAGCATACTTCTTGCATTTAATCTGCTCTGAATTGCTCTAGGGCAGCAATCAAAGACATTGAAAAGATATCTTTTTTTTGCCTTCATGGACTATGTAAGGAGGGAGACCAGCTGACAGCCTGCTCACTGATGCCTGACATTGGAGTGAAAACCTCAAAATGAGTAGAATTCTACAACTAATTTCACTAAGGTCATGGCCTCTCTATTTCCCAGTATAATTCCAGGAGTAGGAAAATGTATAATAAAATCTTCAGGGAAAATAGAATATTGCTTTTTTTTTTTTTTCTTTCTAGTCCAAGCTACACTTTCCCTTCACCCTATTTTCAATAATTTCTCAGTCGATGGGAAGAGAGATGGAAAAATATTTATTTACTGTTTCTAGTCCTACTATTTATGTATTATGACAAATGTGAACTTCATGAAATAACATTTTATTTCTCTCCTCTGAGGACTTACTATACTCAAATTTATTTTCCTTTTTTTTTAAATAATAAAATAATTATTTTGTTCCAAAGCTTTCTGTATTGACTCTTGTTTCAAGAAATCATTCTAGTTATATCCACAATGCTAGATTTTGTAATATGAGCTGTCTATTGAAGGCACAAAATTTAGTGTGCCTTGAGGGAAAAATATGCTCTGATTTTCCCTTTATCAGTCCCAGTTTGTGCATTACACCTGTTTTATGACCAGAGATACTACACTAATATCAGCCATGCAACTGCAACAGGAAGAGTTGAGTTGCAAATATCTAGTAAATATTTTTAATATTAGTTTAAATCCCTGATGTTAATTTTTTTTCTATAAATGTGTAAAGTTATAGCTAAGTCTGTTTCTTTATCATTAAACACGTGTTTAAAATCTCATGTTCTCCATGGATTGTGGAGGGATCCCAGCACATTGCCTGCCTGTGAGCTTGCTAGAGAACACAAGATTCATCTCACACTAAGCCTCTCCACTCAGAGAAACAGCACTGAGTAGCCATTGCTGGTCAATAGACTTAATTGAATGATTGTAGGTTAGCAAACATGCAAACCACCCCCACCCCCCTCCCGCCATTTCTATCCCAAGATGTAGATTTATTCTGCCTTGGACATGCAAATGATCACACAAAAATAATGAAGAAAAGTACCCCACTGACCTAAGACTCCTCCATGTCCATGGATGTTAATTTGGTTGTTGTTATTCTCAATGTCAGAATAAAGCATTTCCCCCAAATACTGCATTTCAGTTCATACAGGGACACCTGGATCTCTGGTCTCATGCTGTTTCTCCTCTTCTGTAGCCTCTCATGCTGTCACCATGTGCTGAGACTGTTTTTCACCTTCTTCCATGTTTTTCTTTGCTTTCCTTATCCCACTCCTTATTGCTCACTTCCACTGTGCCCTCAAGTGGTAAATTAAGCATGTACATGCATATCCCATTGCCAGAGGCCTTTCCTCTGCACCCCACCCACCCACGCATCCTGCCTTCTCTCTCTCCATGAGACTTGCAGCCTTCAGGACACATGCTGTGTCCATTGCAGCCCATTTGCTTGGAGCTAATTAGACCTTAAGCATGTCAAATTTATTTTTTCTGCTGGTAAAAGATAAAGGGTATTTAGAAGGATATAATAAATTATATTATATACATTTATATAAATATATTCATATTATATAAAATTATATAAAAATTATTTTCTAAAGAGAACAAAGTGTGTTAACTGAGGGAGATTTGCTCTCCACACCTCTGGGTCTGGCTCAGTTAAGTCCCAGGCTCAGCACTTCGTGTTGCTGATCCACAGGAATTCAGAAAGAATCCATCCATTAGGCCAGAGGCTTGAGGCTGCACATACCCAGTACTGTGTTCTGATCATCAGGACAGAAGAGTAATAATGTTAGACCCTGGGGCAGGTTAGACCCTATTTGGGTTGTTTTGGCTTTTTTTCCTTCTCTGTTTTTAATTAAAGAATTGCACTTTAATATAAAGTTGGGAGTTTGTGCAAAGAGGCAAAGCTCAGAAATCCTTACATAGATTGAGGCAGAATTCAGTTCTTTGAACTGCCTTTGTATACAAGTAAGATCATTGAAATGCTTGAAAAGTTGGACCCTCACCACCTTGCAAACACTGTACTTTCAGCCTGTAGCATGTTAGACTGCCTACCTCAGAAATAAATACAGCTCTTTGGGGAAAAGAATCTGAATTTTAACAGAATGAAAATATTCTGCATAAACTATTTAGCTTTCTGCAGCTGATGTTCTCACTCTGTGGGCTGTGAGTTTGCAATCGTACACGAAACTCTGTCATTCTCCCAGCAGGACCGTGCTAAGGGCTGCCCTGGCCACCGCTGCATTGCTCAGAGCCCATCGGGGCCGGGATTACAAGCGGCATTTCGCTTCAGATTTCCAATGGCAGATGTGTTCAGCGGCCTGGCTCGGTTCTCCTGCAAACCCTGGAGAAGGGGGACACCTGGTGGTTGCGGCTCTTTTGGATTTGTCAAGGATAACCCTCGGGTGTGCTGCTGAAAGCAGGGACGCATCCCCAAAGGATGAGGCCAGCTGGTGCTGCTAATGAAAACTCACACTGGTTAGGGAGTCAACAACAGCGGGGCAGGCCAGAAGCCCAATTTTTAAAGGTATCTAAATTTTTATTAGCGTTATGGCAGGGCCTAGCCTCCTTCAGGACCTTGTCTGCTTGTGTAGATATGCAGGGCAGAAGAAAGTTTCTCATCTCAGACTTTCCAGTGAAGTGGGAAAGACACAAAGGATGAAGGGGAGGCCCTTTTCTCTAGCCAGCACACAAGGCACTCAAAGCTCAGACTGTGTGAGCAGCTCCCTCCCCACACACACAATTTGTGGTAAGCCCAGGAAATGCGCCATTTCTCTTCAGTCACCCTCTACCCCCTTAACCACAAAGGCTCTCCTCCTGCTCCTCCTCCTGCTCCTCCTCCTCCTCCTGCTCCTCTCAGCTTCACCCTTCCAAGCCCGATCCCTTCCGAGGATCATGTTGCGGAGGAAAAGGAACAAAATGCTTTTCAGAGAATGGGAGGGGTCTCAGGCCCCACAAAAGAGAGGCCTTTAGAGAATAGAAGCACAATGAGCCCAGGGAAAATTATGGCCTATGGAATGGTGGTTATGTTTTCCACAGCGAAGAATTTGCTCTCTGTGTGATGCGGATGTGCTTAGGACAGTCCTGCTTCACCTGATCTCAAACCACCTTGGTTTGGGTTATGGAGTGCCTGGGGGAATATGGCTTTGCATCTGACTCTCACCTGCACTAAGCATTATTCAGTGTCACTGCCAAATCTTTCCTCTTTCAAGCTGTAGTGAATATTTTATTTTCCATATCAGAGTGAAAAAACCCACAAAGGGATCAGTGTTTGCAGCCCATGCAAAGTGACAGAATTCCAACTCCATCAAGAGGCAAGGAAGACCAGGAGCCCCAGGGCTTGGCAGGGAGTTCATGCCCTGCCTCCCAGGCCCTTGGCACACACACACAAAAAAAAAACCAACCAAAAAAAAAAAAAAAACCAACACCCAAACAAAACCGAAAACACCAAAAAAAGAAAAAAAAAAGGAGAAGTTTCTGTTGCAACCTTCAGGAGGCCTGTCAAAAGTGGAAAGGTGGAGAGAGGGAAGGGTAAGGGATTTGTTTTGAGAAATAGGAAAAGCCTCAAGGCAGCTGTGCAGCTGTTACATGAAGTTCTTTGATGTTATCTGTGTTCTTCTATTTAGGCTTATTTGGGCTTTTGGTTCATGGAGAGACCTGATATGTTCTTGCTTTCATTCATATTTGTTCAGCATTTTAAACCTTTAAACCCTCTCCCCAACTAAAAAAGAAAAAAATCTACTGAAATGCAAATGCTGAACTTTACCCAGCTTTTCACCATTTCCATGAAAAGAGGTTTCCCAGAGGTTTTCCAGATTTACCACGAGGGGGAGGCAGCTGAAAAATTATGAGTCATCTGTTCTTAGAACTCATTTTTTAATGAAAAAACACTTTGACATCCACAAAAAGAGTGCAAGCAAATCTGTTTTCAGCCTTAAGGAAAATATTAACGGTTTAATGTCTATTATCAATTCATATTCTTCTAAGTAAAGTGGGTTTTTTTTTAAATCATATTAACTGCAGTTAGGATAAAATTCAGCATTTCCCAGAGGAACGATATGTGCTAATGGAAATGATGCTTTTGCTTTTATGTAGAAAGTGAAATAATAGAAATTACTTCTCTAGAACTTAAATGAACAACAAACACATGCTGCATGATTCATATGAAGTAGATAAAAAAACTTTCTAAATTTCACATCTTACACTTCACATTGACTTCATACTTGTACTGAAAAAGCAGCTGTTTTCTCTTTCTGACAAAATATTCTACACACTCCAAATCCTTTCCTCAAACTAATTGGTTTCCTGTGTGTTTTAAGAAGGATTTTTAAGGGCATATCTATCAAAACCTAAGAACATGAAAAATCTTAAAGTGATAACTAAGGTCATCAAAAGCCTTCTACTGCCCACAGCATGACCAGACAAGGCAGAGAAGAAAGCCAGATGAGGCAGAGAAAGGTCAGGTCTCCAGCAGATCAGTGGCAGATCCAAAATACAAGGGACTAGTAATGTGTCTCTTGGGTGACTTTTCTTGTTGAAGTGATGAAAATTAAAGGAGGCTTCTCTCTCAGTTTCTCTGATGACTGTACTTCAACAGCCGTGAAGAATTTGAAGTCCAAGGTCAACGTGAGCGAGGAGCTATGAAAAGCAGCTGGGGAACCCTTTGGGAACACTAATTATGAGCCTGTGAGAAATGGGTCTTTTCCCCTGTGTGAGTCATGAATCTGTCAAAGATTGGTATTCAATAGCAAGCCTTCAGAATAGGCCACCTTTGAAAGCTATAATGAATAACCTCGAAAGAAGCCCTTATAAAATCTTAAACATGCACAAGATACTAGCCAAGGGCTTAATAAAATACACAAGCCCCGCATGCAAAGAAACAGGCAAAACAAACAGAAAGCTATGGCAACTCCAAACATAACAAGATGGACCTCATAAGGAGGAATTAACAGCAAATCTCTCAATAACTTGCCTTTTGTGGCCAGAGGTCTGCTATCTCCCCAGGGTACAGAGCACAGAGAAACCAAATTAAACTGTGGTTATCTGATGTCTCTAGTGAGATTCACTTCGTCGCACGTCAGAGCTCAGTGGGTAGCTGAAGTCCAGGACTGGGAGTCAGAAAGTCTGTGTTTGGTTCCCAGCTCTGCCACAGGCTTGCTGTGTAGCACTGCTCTACTTACTCAGCCTTTGTTTGCCTCAGTTTCCATGGCAGAAAGAGCCAGGGATTGCAACAGTGCTGCTGCACAGGGCAATGCTGCAAAGCCCAGAGCGGGGCTGCTCGCATACCACCACGTCAAGGGGGGTAACCACTGACAAAATGCTAATTTCTAGATGTTCAGCATCACATATTTTTGAGTTGCTAGGATTCCTGGCAAGGAAGGATGACTTTCAGACCAGCCTCACTCTATGGACAGTGGATTAAGTGATTGCTGGAAGATGTGGCATTTCTTAATTGCAGGAGGTCAGTGTGCCCAGATGTCGAGCAGTGTGCTGAGGGGAGACCACACAGCAGTACCATGTCCCAGGAGCCCGAGGCCACATTGCACAGCACAGCACTAACAGGGCTGCAGAGGGGCTGTGGTCCCTCAGAGCCCTGCTGAGCTGCTGGACTCTGTTTTTCCAGATATTAGTGACCACGAGTTGCTCAAGATGTAGGAGCAGTCTGCTGAGCCACAGGGAACTGGGACCATATCACATTGCAGTGAGGACAGAGAGCCACTCTGCAACCTTTGTAAAATGCCAGCACTGAAAAGGTGTCCTCATCCCCACGGACATCATGTGCAGTGGTGCCAACCCCAGACAATGCACATTTTTGTCCTCCTGTGATCCCTGCAGTTTACACATGGTATCTTATGGCCTGGGGCAAACTCAGTTTCATAGAAAATGAACCTTGGAAGAAATTCTGAGACCCTGGGGCAGATCTCTAGTGCCACTTGTGAGGTCTCATCCCATCATGCACAGTCATCTCCCATGTTACCATGGAACAAGCATTCTGCATCCACCCTGGGTTCTGATGGAGATGTACCTAACCACAGAGAGAGGAATTTGCAGGAAGCCTGTGGGAAAAGAGGGCTGCAGCCAAAGGCAATGGGAATGCACTTGGCACGTGGGACCATGGGATAACAGTGAGCTAGATCTGGCACAACACTGGGATTTAGCCTAATGCATATTCACTACACATGGAAGAAACAGAGCCTCTCCAATGCCAGGAGATCAGGCAACCAGCCAGCAAAAATGACTGCCACAAAAAGAAATATCTGAATTAAAAACTAAATCCATTTAAAAGAGAAAAATTAACATTATTGCAAATTCAATCCTTCCCAGCCTAGAAATGTCACCAATAAACTGTTTGTGTGAGGTGTCACCACACTGCCTGGTGAGGTGTGATTCCAACATGTTCCCTTATCAGACTCACTCTTTATATGCTTAAGAGTTGAATCATTATCATCATAAAAATATTTGTGTTTGGCCTTAAAGATCATCTGACTCTAACAACCTTCCATTAGAAGGTGTCTTGATGTCATGAATTATGAATTATATTATTAATCTCGTTGTTCCAATCCCCACAGAAGAAAGCAACCAGGACATCACATCTTACCTGGGATCTGTGGTCAAAGCAAGTGCTGTGTAAGCCAAGAGCCCACCTCTGAAGGGGCTGGGTGCACTGGTGTAGCAGCTGGAGGAGGCTCCATGATGGCAAACCAAAATGACAGGGGCCAAGGCAGCAGGAGCTGATTTCCCCTTGCAGACAGACAGGGAACTAAAATGTATGAACCAAACAATCTATGCTTACTCTGAAATTAGATTAAATCAGCCAGGCAGGAGTGGAATGGCTGCAGTGGAGATGTGCTTCTTGAATTCAGACCCCCATATGGAAAGGTCAGTGGATGCTACAGCTGCCTTGGAGCGTCACAGGAACACCAACATCTAGGCATTTCTCTCTTCCACATCCACAGTTTGCACCTCCAACATCTTGACTTCCTACTAACCCTTGGAGGAAGGGCTAAAAGAAGCCAGTGAGTAACTGACTCATTTACAAAGTTCTTTTCATTATCTTCAACACAACATCCTTGAACACAGACCTTACCTGGTTCAAAGCACTTCTAGTTTCTACAGCTTTGAAACTTGTGTTCTCTTGTGGGAGATAAATTAAGGCTTGAATTTGTCCCTTTGGGAAAAAAATGAATGAGTGAAGGAGCTTCAGTCAGTTTACTTGCATTTAAATAGCCAAAATTACTTTCAATGATTAATAATCATTAAAATAGGCAGTGGTTATGTGGACTGTAATCCACCAACTTGTGTCACAGGAGCTGCTTTCTTTTAACTTGCAACATCAACCATGCATTACCTTCTATGATCCCTCAGACCCTCTTTTTACCCTCATATTTTGGACATGAACTGTCATAAAAGCTGCCTGGGGCCTTTGCTTTCACAAAGTCATTTTTAGCTGTTTCTATATTTCAGATGAAAATGTCATTTGCATTTCACTTCTAGGAATAAAACAAGTGTTGTACTACAATAAGACAAGACAATACAATAAGACAAGAGAAATACAATAATACATGATAAGGAGACTGGGAAGCCAGAAGTGACAGAAATTGATTAATAAAATTATCTGTGTCATGACACAGCAGAAAAGATCCCAAAGATCACAGAAATCTTCATAAATTGCTCTGTATGCATAATGGAGCTCTGCACAGGGGACAATTCTCATAAATGAATTTGGCAGCTGAGACACAGGCCGTGAGGACCAGTCCTCCAGCCTCCAGGGTTTTCTCTGTTGTGTGTCATTTGCAGGTCTCTGTTCCACTGTTTGAAGGTTTTGAAGTTGTTTCAAATTTGCATCCAGAAAATCATTACAAAAGAATTGAATCAAGATGTGTTTTAATAGACTTCATTTTTCCAGGCAGTCCTTCTGTCCCCCTCCCAAGTCCCAGAATTGTACTGAATACACAAATAAGAAACAGGGTTGTGAAATCTCCTCCACTGTGATGCAGCCCAGGCCAAGGCTCAAAAGACTGTGTTGTTCACCCTGACCTACATCAGAAGGAAATGTAAAACCTGATTCCTGATGCCCTCACTGTGCTGTGGCAGTGAGCCAGTCTGAGCACAATCCTGTCACTGCATCTTGCACTCTCTCTGCAGAGTGGTACTGCTTTTGATCTGCTTCCCGTAGGTCTTGAGAGCTCTGAATAAAAGTCAATTAAAAAAAAAAAAAAAAAAAAAAAAAGAAGTGAAAATCTCAGTATTTTAATTGTGGTAAATATAAAGACAACAGCATGAAAAAAAGTCTGTGTTCTCTTAAATTATACCTGTAATACATAGCAAAAAAGTTGCGCAGCATCTGACAGGCTGCAATGACATTGCCAACAGAAGAAAATTACCCCTAACAAGACCATGTTGCAGACACTTCTGAAGTTTGAACAATTTTGGCTCTGAGTTGTTCTGTTTCAGTTCTGAATTTTATTGTTTCAGATAGAGAGTCAAGAAGTATCGGATGGCACACAAAAAGCAGGTGCTTACCTAAAACAGAAATTGTAAGACAGAGCAAATGGTTCCTGACTTAGAGAAAGGTTAAAATCTCAGCAAAGACTTTTTCCAGTTGTTTATAAAATACTTATATCACCACTTGGAAAGCAGCCTAATTACATGTGCTTAGCATGATGGTGCTTGTACTTATAGCTCTGGAGCTATATCGACCATGATGAAATATAATAATAGATCCAGTGTGGAATTAGCCTCCACACAAACACCTAGCTCTCTTGTATTTGGAATAGCACTCATGCCTAGCAAACAGCAGCTGAGACTGTTCAGTGTCTGGGAGTTTGAAAGTTGCAGAGTCATTCAGATCCAGCAAGAAAACCACTGTGTTTGGGCCAACCAAAGAGCATTCCTTGGGGCAAATTAAAACAAGATCTTGGTTTGCATGGGGAGTCCATACAAAGTGTTTTCATACAAAAGAGTTTTCATACAAAAGTGTTTGCTTTACTGTCCCTAAATGCTAGGACATGCCACTGCTTTTCTTGCTGGAAGGTGCAGATGCACAGTGGGCCTGGTCCTGGCTTACACAGCCCAGGGAGAGCCTCGGACATACCAGTCCTGGTCAGCCTGCAGGGAGAGCAAAGCAGTACCAAGGGAGACTTGGGCTGCCTGGGCACTGGAGGCTGAAACTTTATGGTATATAATGCAAAGCTTAGTCTTGGGGATTAAGAGTGTATGACAGAAACATGATATTGTGATTTGAGAACAGAAGAGGAGAATGACTGTCATATATTGCAGCTGCTATAGTGAGCCAGCCAGGCACACACATGGTATACAGAAGGATAAACATTTCTGTGGGTACAAAATAAAACTGATATTCCAGGTTTTAATCAGTACAGGTAAAGGATTTTTGTTTGGAGGAACAGGATTTTATATGCATTTTTTCTTACATATCCATTTTCATTAAGGGTGATTTTACAGCTAGAGGAGCTAAAAAGGAAACTGGCAACAGGAATGCCTGTCTAACAAGACAATATGAGAAGCATCTGTCTTAGCCTGGAGCAAACACTCATGGAGAAAAAGCTGTGATTGCTCTCTATAAACACAAAGAGGTAGAAAAGCTCATTCAAGAGCATGTGGGCACAGGCTGGCAATGAAGTTTACAAAAAGTTTACAGAAGAGTTTCTAATGGAGAAAGCAGTATATTCCAGTAGGAAGGGGGAAAGCGCCAAACCAATCTTGTTTCTAGGACAGTGCTTGTTAAAGACCTCTGAACCGTCTGTTTTACTGCAGTGGCAAAGTTGCACAGCATTTAAATTGAATTTAAAGTTGGGTTACTTTACAGACCTAGGCATTGGAGAGTCCTGGCTGTGCACAGTCTTATCAAAGGAAGCAGCTGGAGACTTCACTGATACCCAAAATTAACTGGGATGCCAAAATCAGGATTTGCACCTCCTAAACTATTTCAGAGGAGCTAATTTTGGTGTGGGACCACCAGACAGCAGATTCTGGCACCTCTACACACAGAGTGACAATTCTGCTTTCCTTCAGGTGACAAGGGAAGGGATGCTGCTCTCTCATGTGTTTTATCTTAGCAAAGAAAACATTTGTCTGGGGAGCGCAGTATCAGCACCTGTTGGGAACTCACCCTGTTCCATGTTCAGTGGGGAATAAGTAAAGCAAGAGGAGGTCAGAAGTCTCTGGGCAGACAGAACCATCCCTGCTGTTCCTGCTCCTGTTCCTGCTCTGTCATGTTACCAGGCATTGGATAAAATATGAAGACAGCTCTGAAAGTAGAGAGGAGAGTCCAGGCCACTTCCTTGCCAGCTAGATGCCCTCTGCCCTGAACTGAAAGGTCATGTTTGTGTTCTTCCTCTCCTGCAAGGAATGCTGCAGTTTTCCTGCAGTTTTCCCAAGAACGGTGTAGTTTGCACAGTCCAGAGCAGTCTAGAGCTGGTCCCTAAAAAGCTTCAGTTTGAGGGGAGCTCCATGGTTTGAATGACAGATGCTATTGTAATCACCAAGGTATGGGAGGAGAGTCAACCCTGTACCCTGCATCTGCCCAACTCCCACTTAACTGAACAAAATGTGAAAAACATCCCTCTTCCTTTCCTCCCAAAATACTGCAGGGTTTTGGACAAATACTTCTGATGTGTGAATATAGTAGTGCATATGAAAAGATGAGCTAAATAAATCATAAACTGGGAAGACAAGACCACAAAGAAACATTTTTAATACTTCATAATACTCTTATTTTTAAAACTGACAAGCAGAGCAGGCAACACGGCTCCCAACACATGAAAGGAAGGGACATGTTGTAACATTTAACTTCAAACAACATAACACAAATGAACTGTTGATCTTCATAATTGTTTAAGCCAGTGTTTTCAAACTTTTAGAGTAATGGGACCACCATTAATGCTAAGACCCTCTTGTGGACCACCATGTGCCCTGCATCATCAAACTTTTAATTGAAAACACAATTGAAAGCTGTTCAGCTTGGTTCTGCTGCCCATCTGTGGACCACTTACCATAAGATTGTGGACCACCAGTGGTCTGCAAACCACAATTTTGTAATTATCGGTCCAACTGACTCAAGACCAGGCATGTGCCAGAAAAAGCAATGGAGGGGTACTAATGTCATTACAAAGATATTATGTGTGAGTAACCAGATGGATACAGAGCTCTTTATACCACCCGCAGCTTTCCATGTGGGAACACTATTCCAGTTCCTGATTGTCTTCTTGCTAATGTCTCCCATACAGTGTATTTTTTGCAGCATATCCTGGGATTTGTTTATATGCATGAGCTTTGTGCCACAGCCAGTAGCTACAATTAAGGCATAATTATAAGTGGTAGGGAAGGGAGGAGAACTAGGCTACCAGTAAATTTCACAATCAATGGTTCTCCTGCTACTCATAAAAAAGTTTAATTGCTCCCCTTCTTGTTGCTTCGTTATTTAACTAGTTATGGGCCAGGCTGGTTTTTAAAAGTCCCTGAGTCTTGTGAGTCTGTATTTAAGGTCCTGGTTCTCCTCCTCACTTACAGGAGGTGGAACAGTGCAAACCAGAGATCTCTAGCCACAAATGACTACTCCGAGTCCTGCCCAAATACAGTTTTCTTATGTGTTTTGGGCATCCTTGAATTCTTGGTTTATGTTTTCAGGTTCATCCAAACTCTAATTACACACTGAATAGCAGATACTTGTTTAACCTGCTGTAATACATGTACACACACATACTGACATACACAGAGGGTTTATCTGCAGGACACAGTGAGGTGCTGTGCAGAAATGCCTTAACTATCTATAGATGACCTTGCTGAGGGCTACACAGCACAGCAGTGCACAGAGCCATGCTCAGAAGCCCAGTGCACCTTAAAAGCCAACATTTGTGTTCAGGGTGTAGGTGGATATCACAAGGTAGAGAAGCCCAAGTTGTCTCTAAAAAAGTTTACTCAGTGCAAATAGTGTAGCCATGACCCCATGAAGCAGTGTAGGCATATTGTAAGGGACATATTCTTTACTACTAACACACTTGAGGTTTCCATGGTGCCCTTGCAAAGGAAAACTCTCATTCTGTCCTTACTCTCTAGTGGACAGGTAAATAAATGCCAGGAAAGTCCCCGAGGCGGCAACAGGCTTAGATCGTGCAAAGACCAAAGAGGCAAGAAAGCAGGATTCTAGCTGCCAGAAGGAGTAAGTGGGCCCCTTTGGGACTTCTTGACCATCCCTAAGGTGAACCCTTGCAAATGCATTTAAAAGTTCAGAAGAAATTGCATGTGAAATTAATCTTTGTCACTTTCCAGTTTGGACTAGGTAAGACCCTTTGGACAGTATTTGCAGCTGTTTGGGAAGCAAACAGCATGTTATTGTTTGGACACAGAAAGCTTGAGTCAGTTGCTCTAAATTGCACAGAAAATCAGTGGCAGGGCCAAGAACCAAGGCAAGGAGTGATGATTACACGTTCTGTTCTCTTGACCCTACTCCTCCATCCCAGTGCTGCAAACACAGAGAGGGAGGGAGCAAGAAAGAGTAAGATTAAAAACTCTGGAAAAGATTGCAGAGAGGAAGATGTTGCATACCACCCCTAAAAACTGACATGGAAACAGCGGCAGTACTCCCAGGCCAAGCCTGTGGAGACAAATGTATCTCTTGTGCAACATTAGTGAAGGGAAAAGACTAAGTTATTTCAAGAATGGATTTGAGCCAATAAACCAACGCAAATTTGCTGTGTTGTAGCAGAAATTTTTCTTATTCTTATCTTTGACTGTTTATGGGGAAAAAAAATAGAGCTGAGCAAAACTGTACTCTGGGAAGAAAAATATATCAGGAGCATGTGGCTTCATGAAATAGAAGAGCATGGATGTGTTTTATTCAAGGAAGATCATGTAGATACTCTTGGTTTACACAAACACTAAGCTGATGCTAATGCTTGCCCATGGCACTCCCCACCATGTGCTGTTCCAACACTGCTCAGCTCTGTGAGAAATCAATGTCACATCGGATTAAACGGTCCTAAGTCCCTCCAGGGGGAAAGGAAAAAAATTCTTCTTTTTCTTCCAGCTACGTGTGAGCCCAGTGATGCCCAGAGGCATTCACAGCCCCTCCCATGCTCGGGGCCAGCCCGCAGCAGGCCGCTGGGGCAGACACTGAGCTCCCTTACACTCCTGCTCCTCAGGGCACCCCATGGGCACAGCAGTGTGTTCCTCAGTGCACCCCATGGGCACAGCAGTGTGTTCCTCAGTGCACACCACAGGCACAGCAGTGTGTTCCTCAGTGCACCCCACAGGCACAGCAGTGTGTTCCTCAGTGCACCCCACGGGCACAGCAGTGTGTTCCTCAATGCACCCCATGGCACAGCAGTGTGTTCCTCAGTGCACCCCACAGGCACAGCAGTGTGTTCCTCAATGCACCCCATGGCACAGCAGTGTGTTCCTCACTGCACCCCACGGGCACAGCAGTGTGTTCCTCACTGCACCCCATGGGCACAGCAGTGTGTTCCTCAGTGCACCCCAGGGGCACAGCAGTGTGTTCCTCAGTGCACCCCACGGGTACAGCAGTGTGTTCCTCAGTGCACCCCATGGGCACAGCAGTGTGTTCCTCAGTGCAGCCCATGGGCACAGCAGTGGGTTCCTCAATGCACCCCATGGCACAGCAGTGTGTTCCTCAATGCACCCCATGGCACAGCAGTGTGTTCCTCAGTGCACCCCACAGGCACAGCAGTGTGTTCCTCAGTGCACCCCACGGGCACAGCAGTGTGTTCCTCAGTGCACCCCATGGGCACAGCAGTGTGTTCCTCAGTGCACCCCACGGGCACAGCAGTGTGTTCCTCACCACACAGCAGTGTGTTCCTCAGTGCACCCCATGGGCACAGCAGTGTGTTCCTCACCACACAGCAGTGTGTTCCTCACCACACAGCAGTGCTCCACAGGGATGCTGAAGGCAAGGCAGTTCAGCTTCCAGGAGGCAATGGCTCCGTGTCCTTCTGCAGCCTTGCGGCTCTCTGAGAGGGGAGAGGCAGCTCTTATGTTCTTGGCAGGGCTGTGTGTGTGCACAAGCATTTATACATTTTTTAAAAATCTTTTTCACAGTTTGGCTTTGGAATCTGGGAGCTTATGTGTCTGAAATAACGCAAAGTCTGTTTCACTCATGATACCTCAGGTCCTGCTTGGAGGAAATGCAGAAAGAAGACCAGAGCTCATCTCATTTAATTTCTTCTTGGAAGCTCCTTGAGAAATTCAGAAAGCCTGTGAAAGCCCAAAATCAGAGAAAGAAAAGAGAAAAACTTGGAAAAGAAGAAATCCAGCTTTATTTGGGTTGCCCCTAAACACATTTGTCAACTGCACAGCACTGCTTACTGAGGATATTTCCTCAGGTATCTTATGACTCACTGAGCCATATAAATCAGTCTCTTGGACCCTAAGTGGCACATATTTAGTTCACCTCTCTCTCCTTGCATTCTTCTCCTTAGTTACTCTTCCCAACTTCCTTCCTGATCTCTGACTATGCCCATCGTGACCCCTCAGATAAGCAGACTTACAAACTAGTTTTTGTGCTGTTTCAGGGCAGGTTTTGGGTTTCTTTCTTCCAACTTGTCCCAGCAGCTGATTTGGTGTATGGTGGGATCTCCCAACAGTTTCTCCCCCACAAACAGTTCCTCTGAGGCCTGTCACAAATTTTCAGAGTAGAAGCAATGGAATGAACTCCCAAGCTCCATTTAGTTTTCTCCATCAGAGACCTTAAGAGGAATTCTTAAAATCCCTCTGAGGGACTTACTGTCCACATCAATGTAGGCAGGATCTTCAGGTACATCTCCTGACCCTAACTCTAGGAGGTTAAAACATTTTGCTGACGTATTGCCATGCTTACACTGAGCTCCTCCTGTGTCTTAAATTGCATAAATAACCTTGAACCCCAAGAGGTGCTGCAGCTGAAGGACCACCTTAGGGAGCCAACATCTCTTGGACTGAGCCCACCAAACAAAGCTGTGGGCAGCAGCCCCAGGGCACTGGATCCACCCCCATCCCTCGTGCTTGTCCTCCCCTCGAGTGTGAGGCAGTCCAAGGCAGCAGGGAGGACCTTGACCAAGCATTCCATGACTTTCCCAGAAATAGCAATGGTGGCCTGCCTCTCCATGCCAGGCAGAAAAGTTCAGCAGCCCTGATACTGCCAAGGTGGCTTGGTCAGCAGTCAGGGACTCAAGATCCACAATTCAACCCCTGCAGCTGCTGTGGTTAAACCATCTTCTTAATTACACAGGAAAATGTGCTTGAATCGTGGGTTTCATTAGCTCAGTTCACCCTGCCTGAAACCAGAGTAAATGGGCAAAAGAAAATCAAACTTCAGAGCCAATTTTGCCCTTCTGCACTGGCCCTATCAGGATGTGGGGACATTTGGAGATTGGGAACCAAGGGTTTTTCCTGAAACAGACAGAGTCATAGCGAAGACAAATTTTTTTCATAGTTTGTTGTGGTTCATTTTAGTTGTTTAGTTGTTTTTTAACACCACTTTCTAACAAGCTGCTGCCACTTATACCAGTGCTTAGCATGCACTGAAGGTTTCTCCATCATATGCACAAATAATTTTTGTTAAATTTTTCATTTAACAAAAATGAAATTTGCTTTAACATTTAACAAAAATTTGCTTTTCATTTAACAAAAATTTCATGGTAGCAACGTCCAGAAATTTGGAACCAAGAACAAACTCCGAGAGAGATCAGCTTGCAACTCTAACAACAATTGCCCTTGCTGTGCAATGATGTTTAAACCATACAAAATAATCTTTGGAAATGCAGGATTCATTGTTTCAGCAGCTGTGCTTTTGAAGATATTGTACACTTCTTACTGCAAGAAGAGTGAAAATTACTTTCATCATACTGTTTGGAAAAAATAGACAAACCTCAGGGATTACTAATAATGTGTAAATAAACCAAAGTGAGCATTCTGGGGAAGGAGTAAACAGCAGCAGTGCTTGAGATCCAAAATTGTGACCCAGGCAACGATACTGATCAGTGCCTTCCCACAGGAGGGAAAATTAGAGGGTGTAGAACTAGAGGCACCATACAGTTTAAAATTAGTAGAGCCTTAAGCTAAACAGAAGGAAACAACCTCATAAGGGGCTTTTTGCCCACCCTATGCCATGCCTCCTTTCATTGTGCAAGGCTGTTATGAACTTTCATTAGTAACTCTTTTGGAATAAAATTTTTCTCCTGTGAAACATGCAGATTTTTATGGACCAAGTTAAGATTATTAAATTAAAATCCTGGACAGTGAAATATGACTGAGGAAAGAAGTCTGAAAGCACACAAGAAACAATCAAGTCCCTTGGCAAAAAGAATAAGCAAATAGATACTTTGTAGCTGGATAAATGTTCTGTTGTGCTAGCTTTCGGGAATATCAGGGATATAAGCTCACAACAGACACAGGAGAGCAAATTTAAATTCTCTTCTAACTCAGAGGGAACTACATGGAGCTCTAGATTGGTGTTTCATCTTTAAAAACATGTCAATTTATTTTACTGAAACAATCACTACATCTGGAACCCAAGACACGTAGCCACAACTACTAAGCTGTGGAATGCTTACTGCTTCCTCTCACTGCAGAATCCTGCAGAGGGTACAGCATCCCCAGGAGTACAGGAGATGTTCCAGACTGGTCTGCTCATACCGTGAGAGTTGTTGTACGTGCCTGGAGGGAGGCACAGAGGGGTAACAGACCTCCTCAAATGGAAGAGTGAACTGAACATGGATCTTCTCGACATCTACAGCTATCTGCACCCCCAGCTCACAGGGACAGGCTCCCACACTGACCCCTCTCCTGCCTCCTGTAGGGTCTGTCCTTCCAGACCCCACATCCTGTGGTTCTTCTTTGTGACAGATGGATGATCAAGAGGGGGTAGGAAGAAAATCAAAATCAAACCAGGTTAATGCATAAAACCACAATGATAATAATCATCTTGGGGAGTCTCATGGCAGGCCCCGCCTCCTGTCCAAAAGGCTGAGAAAAGCTGAAGCTGTCTTATGAAAAGCAACAAGTCACAATTTCACAATTTTTCTTCTACTTGCCCGCAATTAGGCAAGGAGAAACATTGACTTTGTGGTGCTTGTATCCCCAGTCATCTGCTCTGTTTATGCTGGATGTTAAGTTCTACACCTTTAACACTGGTTCCAAGAGCAAAGCGGGGAGAAGAAGCTCAGAGTTTGTTTTCAGAATCTGCACTTTCTGCCCTGCATCCTCCTCCCAGGCTGTGTTGTCTGCAGCACTGACAGATAGCAGGAGAGCGCTCTCCTTTCCTTTTTAATTATATTTTTTTAAGCTAGCTGAGGCAGAGAAGTTCCTCAGAGTGTAGCTTTTCTTTTTCTAGGAGCTGATTGGCCCTGCTCTGGACTGAAAACCCAAAAACAACCAGGAGCTCACACCTGTGGCCCACCGGGGCCCGGGCCAAGCATTTCCATCACAGGAAGGATTGGTAAGAGACTGAATGAGCCAAGCTACACCCCATGAAAAGGACTTTCTGAGTTTGCCATTTCTTCAAAACAGCAAGAGGTATTATTGTTTAATATTGTTCTCTTTTTAATGCTTGTGAATACTTTGCTTGTTAAATAAACAGTTTGTTTTCACTTTTCTGCAAGGAAATATTTTCCTGAACCAGTAGGGGCAGGAGCATCTTGAATCTGCTTTCTAGAGGGACCCCTTTGGAAGTTTGTTCCCAAATTTGCCCTAAACCAGGACAAATGTTGATTTGGTTTTCAACAGAGATCTTCCACTGTTGGTACTCTTTACTAGTAAAGGAAAAAAGGCAGGCCACTAGATTATGATAGGGAGCATCAAGAAAGACCTTCAGCTTGAGAAGTGAGAAAGGGAATCCCCACAGACTAGAAGGAAAATACAGCATGGAGGACTAGAGAGCACACAGTTCCTACAGGAGCAGACATGTACAACACCTGCAGAAACTCTTACATAAGAAATACAGACCCAGCTGGAGGCAGTACCAGCACTGGGGTTGTCTTGACAGATACAAAGGAAGGCCTTGGAGAAGCTGGTTTGCTTTAATTGCATGCAGACAGAATGAAATCCACACCAGCAATTCTGTGTACTTAGTGCTTTCAAGAAGTCAAATTACACAAAGCTGAAAACAATTATGAGCCAAATTATTGCAGGGAAAGAATTTAAACAGGAAAAATGTGAGTGATAATTGGGAACTATTTAAACACAATTTACTAAGTGCCCCAAAAGGAACATTCTCACATTGCACAAAAGAGGTCAAATGAAGTTAAAAACAAAAGCAAAGCAAAACAAAACAAAAGCACAAGCTGGCTTCGAGAGGAAATTAAATCAGCTTTTGTGAAAAACTCCACAAACAATCCCCCTTCACAATTCACCCAGCAACAAAATATTAAACAAACAAACCCCACATATATCATCATTAATAAGGAAGGAACTGCTGATAACAACTGTGTATCAGATACCAGCAAGGGCAGATGAAAGGAAGCAATGGAATACAAAAAGGGGGTGGGGGGGGGGATGGCCATTGAAATGATATCAGGGAGGATAATTTTTTTTCTAAGCATATCAGAAGAAAAAGGCCTCCTAAGAGTTGTAATTATTCACTGTCAGATGGTAAAAATGGACGAATCATTGAACCACAGTTCTAGGAAGTTTTGGTTTTGATAAAGGTCATAATATTTTCACAGTATTCTTTAATTTCCATAAGGAGATTTTGATTTAGAGCTGGAGAATGGGGGGAAAGTAATGCAACAATAGAAATTCAATTTGTTGTATGTAAAACACGTTTGGAAATGCTGACCCAAAGGATCACTGCAGTGCCTCTGAGGCAGGCAGCAGGGTCCAGGGGACAGTGCAGGTCAGGGAAGGCCTTAAACTGGACCTGTCCTGGCTGCATGCACAGCCCTGTCCAAACCACAGACCCCAAGGCAGGCATAGAGTGCTCCCAGGGCCTCAGAGCATGCATGTGAGGAGGAAAAGGCCACATTGCCAGCTGTGCAAAGTGGTGGAAATTCTCTGTAGGAGACCCCTCTCCCGTGTCACAGATTGCCAGCCTCTATGCACTGTACACACAGCAGCACAGACTTAGTTATAAAGCACCTCTGGGCACCTCAGGAGCCCAAAAATCAGCACAAGTATGACCTAACCAAGGCCATGTGTGTTGAACAAAGAGCCCAGGCCTCTGGACTGCAAGCCAGTGCCTGGGTAGCAGTGGATCAAGCAGAGATGGACAGCATACATGGGGCCAGGACAGAGTGGCTTTCACCCTTCACGTCTGTCTTCCCAACTTGGCAGGACCTGGGACTTTACACAGACACCCTTGGGTGTAGGCTTTCTGCCTACAAAAAGTTCATTTTGCCTCTAAAGCTGCAGCTGATACCCCACCCTTGAAAGATTATTGCCAACAGTGCTGGTGCCCTACAAGAGGCACATTTAAAATGACTGCAAAGCCCAGACTCCGATGGTAACTTGATCAATGGCATTTATGATGATTTCCAAGAAGTCAGGCCATGAGAGCAGGGTTTCAATTGCTGTGACAGATGCCATGAGCTTGGCTCACAGCTGGTCCAATGTGAGTATGTTACATCCATTTGAAAGGATTTGGCTGAACAACTGAAAGAAATTCTACCAGTTAGCCTGGTCCTGGCAAACATCTCTGCTGTGCTGTGGATCAGGCAGAGTCATTTGTGGGGAAGGCAGATGGCAGGTGACATTTTCTCTGAAAATCCTGAGAAGGGGGAAAAACTGTAGGCAGGTATGTGGTGAGCAAAGGGAACATCCTCCTCTGGCAAAGCAGGAGCCTTAAAACAGAGCAGAAGGTGGAACGTGCAGCCAGGTGCTTGCCCAGGGGCCAAGAGGGGACTGGCAAGGCTGGTTGCACCTGGAGAAGCTGGTACAACATGGTAGGACTAAGCCTAGGCTTGAAGGAAAGGACCTGTCCATAAGGGCACAATGAGCAGGAGTGAGATTTGTTTACAGACTTTTTAAATTTAATTCAAAACTTCCTTGAAATTTTCTTGTCATGATTTATCTTCCAGTAAAGCCTGGCCATGGAGTTCACAAGCTCCTCTGGCATCTGGATGCACTTATTTTCAGAAAAAAGCACAGATCTTCCAAGAGAACTGCATATCATCCACTCTTCTGACAGCCAACATCACCTCAAGACAAGGCTCAGAACCAGACCAAGGCCTTTTCACCCATTGCTGCAATTCCACCCTCTCCAGACAAGTGTTTTTTCATTGAATATTACTCATAGATTAAAAAAAAAGAAATTCCATCTGTGAGAAGCCTTAATATAATATTTTCCTGGCACATCTTCCTCAGGATCAAAAAACCCCCAAAAATTAACAACCAAAGGACATGAAGATAGATGATGGCTAGAAAAGGAAGAAATGCAACCATAGAAGCATTTCTGCAAAACAGAGTTTTGCTGCCTGTTTATGCCACACTTAAAGGACAGCCCAGAGGGGAAATAGTGCAAAATGACCCTGACCTTAAAGGTCTTTTCCAGCCTAAATAATTCTATGACTGTATGACCCCACAAGGCAAAGCTGAGGCTGTGGTTGAGGCTGTATCTGGCTGAGGCCCTTGGTCAGTAGTGACCTGGAACTGTGGATTTTGTACAGGCTGGGTGCAAGGTCCTTTTTTCCTTTTGTGTACAAGATGGGTTTTCCAAATTTTGGCAGAGCATCTGTGGAGACAGTTGGCAAACATGTACCCAAGCTTGGCTTGCTCCAACTCCTCCCCCCCTTTCTGCCCCACTGGCCCGGGAGCTGCTCCTGCTGCTGCCACCCCAGCAGCTCCCAGGGGCACCCTTGGAAGGCAGGAGGGCAAACTTCTCAGAGGGGTGTGCAAGCCCTGCAAACAGGAGGGTCTGGGTATATGGCCCTATTTTTATAAATTTCTGCACAGAAATGGAGGCTGGAGAGCAAGCTCACTGGGCTTTGATTTGCAGCCTCTGTGCTGCTCGAGGAGTGATGCTTCTGGTGGGCTCCACAGCAGGGGCTTCCCTGGCCTCTTGGGATTTTCTTCCCTTCTTAGGACTGGTCTCTTCTGTGACCTCTCTCATCTCAGCCTTGTGGTCTGCCAAGGTGGCTGCAACAAGATTTCCCAGAGAAAGACAAAGATATGAGGGAGGAAAATAGTTGGGCGCCTCTTTGGAAACTGTTCAGACATGTTTCCAGGTTTAAATTCTATCTAGGCCTACAGTTATATCTCACTCTAAGAATTATTTCAAGGAACATTACTAATGAAAACTTATTACTTTAAAATATACCTTGCATTGCTTAATAAAATTTTAGCTGTAAGACTTTTTCTACTAAAAATTTTAGGAAAAAAAAAAGGATTTTAATGTCCTCAGGTAATTTTCTCAGGTGAGAAACAAAAGGGACTTGATTTGAGCCTCTGCACTAAGAAAAAAACCCCATGAGCTGCAGCTTGATTTTTCATATTGTGAGGTCATCTTGTTTTCCCAACACATTATGTTTTTACTGGTACACTTGAACACAACAGGTCAAAAGTAGGCTGAGCTGTGTATGTACAACAGATTTACAGGTATATGAAAAGATGTCAGCTTGATATTTATATCTTTGGCCTAGATGCTACTTAACATTTTACAACTTTAATACATCTTACACATGTATTTTAACTTTTTCCTCATTGAAAAGAGAGATTTTAATTCAACATTTAAAGATTGTTTAAGAACTGTTTTAAGGGCTTAAAAATCTTCCAAGGTTCAACATGTAAAGTTTCGTTTATACTAAGAAAACAGTTGAGATGAAGGGTAAAATACAGGGTAAAACCATATTTTGTAAAGCTCTTGCCGGTTAAGTGTGTGGGCTTAGAAGGGATAAAGAGGTTATTTAAAAAGCTTTGAAACTTGTGAGTTAAACCAGCACCAGCAAAAACACTACAGGGCAGTCAATGTTCCATATGAAGATAGGAATTAAAATGCCAAAATCTATTTTGCCCTTCCCCCCCACCCCCTTCCTTACTTTGCAGAAACATTTTTTTCAACCTCTGGGACCTCAGACCAAAGCACTTTATCAACCAAATTAAAAGTCAGTTTTTATATTGTTCAATAATTTGTAATACCAAAGATCCCATCAAGAGATGAAGATTGCTTGTTTTGTTTGCTTCTTGCTGAAAGCTCACTACCTGGTAGATCCTGAACTACTAAGTTCACTGAACAGTAGTCACTACTACTGTGCAGGCATCCCTAGAGATCCGTCTTTGTTTTCTCATTTCCTTTTATATGCTGTTTTGGATAATCAGGGAATATAAGAATTTATTGCAGGTGAGCATACTTAAAGAACAAAACAAGCAAGAAACCACCTAAACTCATGCATTTTGAAATAAGTTAATGGAGCGAAGAATTACTATTCCAACAAGCAGAAGATATACAGAAATGCAATGAGCAAGTACCTTTATACATATAATTCATAGATGGCAGACATAATACTTAAGTACAGAGATCGAGGTTATTTTCAACTATACATTACCATTCCTGGAAAATCAATCTACATTATTTTTAGCACAGGTTAGGAACTGGAGTAATGATTATGTGATTTGCCAAGGACATGGTTAGACAGACTTGGAAAATGGGAAACAGTGATTTCTTTCCAAAAGGAACACGTGGTTTATAGTCACAGCTGGTATCACTATGCAGAAGAGTTCAGTCTTATAATCCATGGTGGGAGAGATCAAACAGATTTTAATACAAAGCCTCCTATTACCTGAGTTACAGGAATTATCTTGGACTTCAGTCAGGTCTGGGACCTGCTCTGAAGCTGTGCTAGGACACAGCAGGCAACCCAAAAGACATGCAAGGATTCACAGTTTGTAAATACTTTTTCCTACACCCCAGTGTACTTCTCCTCCAAAGGAAAACCCAAGGTTGAAAAATACTTTGCAGCGTTAAACACATGATCAAGTGCCCTCAAAAATCAAAGGGATTTAAGTATAGACATGTGAGCTAAAGACATATTTAAGTATCCTGTTGGATTACACACAAATTTGATATGACTGATTGAACCTACATTCCAATTACTGGAATATGTTTAAAGCCAAGGCTGTTGGTACAACATATCCATTGTGCAATACCCCAGTATTTTGCCAAGGAGTAGTTCTGTGAAAGGTTATGTGTCTATAAAAAAGATTTAGAAAAGAGCAGAGATGATGAGAAGGGTTTTCTCCTTTTCTAGCATCCAACTTTATCTAGAAAAACACTTTTAAATTTCACTATAATGAGAACTACTTAAGGTCATGTTTCCTCCTTTATTTTCAGCTGAGAAATGTGTCCAGGCAGCTTCCATACTACAGACTCGTTCTCTGCTGCCCCTCAGTTCTGTCTTTCAGGGGCTCTGGGGGCAGCTCAGGTGCCAGCAGATGGCAGATGTGCCGTGCTCATCCCCTGACCTGGGATGTGCCGGGCGCGGCGCTGGTTCGGAGTCACTGGGTGTGCCACAGCCAGTCTGTCTCACTGCACCCGCCTTCTCAAATGCCAGGCTAACTCAGGAGACTTTCCTGGAAATTAGAAGTATCAGATGAATAACATTACTGGTTCTTCCTCTTGACTCAACCAGCCTTGGAGGCTCTAGAGTTTGAATAACTGGCCAGGCCAGAAGGAACAAACTGTTATTTAATATGATTCCATCTGTTTTGCTGTCACAGTCAGAGATCATCTATCCTTGCAAAAAAAAATTATACTGTGTGACATTAAATACTCATCTTTCCTAGAAAGGTCTGGAGCACTGAAATTCCTTTTGCTTTGAAAGGAACTTTTTGGGACTGTTTTACACTTATAAATGTACTAATTTGTGCAGCTTGGGTAACCAGGACAATGCCAAGTTTAAACCACAAGTAGGATCCAGTGTAAAACTAATCTTTTCCCCTCAATAAATTTGTTCATAAATGGCTTGACAATGTTCTACCTAGATAGGAAGGACAAAAAATAAGTCACAGTGGAAAGTCATGATCTAGAGATGATTCCGCATAAAACCAGGATGAAAGGCAGGAAGAGATTAAGCTCCTTTCAGAGGGAAATACCACATTTTACATTGCAAATAGAGGGCATCAAAGAAACACAGATGAATCAGATAATAGCAGGAGCTTTCTCATTCAAATGTTAAAAACATTTTGAAGAAGATATCCTGCATCCACTGACACTTGCAGTGAAGTGCTGCAAAAATGGCTTCTTCTGTTTTTTCTGCCTTGAAAATATACCCACTGAAAAAGCAAAAAAAAAAGATCAGAAAAAATGGCATTGACTAAAATGGGCTTGTGAGGATTCAGTGAGAGGCTCTTCAGTTGGAAGCGAGGTGTGAAGCAGCAAAGAAAATGTTTGATGCAGAAACAAAAGTTCCAAGAAGGAGGCCTTTGGGAAAGGGGAACAAACTGCCAGTGGAGTGGTTAAACCAGCTCTTGGCTCGCTTAAAGTGAAGTGAGAACAGGGGGCATTTGCAAAGGCAAGAAGAAGATCAACTAACAAGGATTTTCCATTAATAGTGTCTGGTGTGATGGAAGATGCAGAAACTGCATTTCTATCAGGCCCACATCTCCTCAAGGCTGGTTGTTTCCTTTCACAGATTTGGCATACACAGGACTTACAAAAGTGTAGAGATGTCAATACATACACCCACCATTTGCATCTTCTGCTTTCACCTGACTAGCAGGTCTATTGATGCATCTGTGCAAGTCCCCTCCAAAAGAGAGCACTGGGCAGAACACCACCTCTATTTATTGCACCAGTTGGGCCCAGATTTTTACCCAATGATTATATGAGTTGAAATAAGCCCATGAAGACAAAGGTTGTTGAAAGCAGGAGATCACACAAATTATGCAATCACATCATTGGGTCAGAAATATGTGTCACTCCTGAGAAGAGTGTATTTTTCACACACAGAGCATTGCCAGCAGTTGTATTAAACAAATACCTGGATTTAAGGAGCTGCTGAGATGCTTTGCTGAATGGAGCTGTGCAGTGTCAGGACATTACTTTCAGGCCTATGAGCAAGTAAGAAATCTTATTGGAGTCCAGAGAAACAGTCAGCACCATTAGAGATCAAGTCATGTGGCTAATTGAGCAATTAGGTATTTAGGCCACTGCCTTAAAATTATTATTTCAACACGTGCAAAGTCCTCATGCTTTGGACTGAAGCTCTCTTAAGCAAGAGAGAGTTGGAATCCCAGAATCCTTTAACAGACTCAGCTGCCTCATAGCACCACAGGGCAAGCCTGCACCACTATGGGTAACTGAATTCCTTTGAAGCATTAGTAAAGGTGATCTAAAACAACCAGGCTTCTTTGTGACTTAAACAGATAAAGGCTGTGAAGGATCACCTCAACTAATTCCATCTGTCTCAAATGAAAATATCTTCAGTCCCCGCTAGATCATCTCAGTCACTCTATCACTAATTGCCACTCTTTTTTGTTTTCTAACTAGGCACATTCTGTGTTACTTCCTAACCAATTTCCAAGTAAAATGAGCCACAGGAGTAGAACTCTAGCTTTTTAACCCTTTAGTGAAATAAACTGTTCCTCCTCCTCCTGGAATGGATTAGAGGGAAGCAATTCTGCAGGCACTGAGGAAACCATAACCCTTGCCAGGAGAGGAGACAATGTCTTCAGCCAGCTCAGTGCAGCTGAGAGTCTGTGTCCAAAGCCCAGGAATATCACATGATCTGCCTCTGCCACACCAAGAAATTTAACCTGGGGCTGGAGATGGTGGCTTGTTAAACCACTCTAGGAAGTCCCACAAGACTGTATCCTTAGGCAAAAACTGACACTAAATTATGTGGGGATGGACTCAGTAGCTGCTGAAGAATTACTGTCTTTGTGCACACTTTATTTGTTAGTGTACATTTAATTATGAGAGTGCAAAATACAGTCCTCTCTATGGCATCCATATTATGAAATTAGAATTAAGCAAGGGTACCCAGGACATAAATGTAGACATGTGCTCACATAAATCTAAACCTGTAAGATAAATACAAATATTAATTGAGCCTCTTTTTCAGGAACCAATTGCAACAGCTTCTTTTCTTATTCAGAAGAAATGTGCTTGCAGGTTAAAGAAAAAACCAAAACAACCCAAAAATAAAAAAAACCCCAACCAACTAAAAAAATATTTTGGAAAGGAGTGGGTGGATTATTTAAATACCAGTGAGGAAGGTGAGCTTGTTAGGATAAGAATGATGTTGACACAAAAGGGATAAGAAGGATAAGAAGATATAATCTGACCATGAACACATTAAGAATTGCCATTTTTTTATCATTACAGTTCTGGATTTAGCTTTCACTTAGAGCAGAGAGGCCAACAGCTTAACCCCAACAGCTTGTTGCAGTTCTTACTGGAGGTTTCCTAGACCTGCTGTGATCTCAAAAACTCACTACTGAAAGCATTTGTACACTCTTTTGTGTGAAATTCACAAATGCAACCTCTAAGACTATGGAGTTTGGGATATTTATTTTTCTGTCAGGTAATGCTTATGATAAAAACAAAGCTCAAAAAGTCCCAACCCTTGGGAGAATTACACAGTGCATGCTTGATGCTGAAATTTTGGGTGGGATTTTCCATGAACCTCTGTATCTTCAAATGTTGTAACAGTAGTGCAGCCTAGAAACTTCAACTCCTTTTCAAGCCCCTGTGGTACGTGCTGTGTTATTTTACAAATGACAAGCCTTGCAGTATTTACCCTCATGAATATCCAACTGCCTTTACAAATTCCTGGCCAGAGAGGGAAGGGCTGAGGCTCTCAGCCCTTCTCTGTCAGTCACTCTGGGTAGCAAATCCAGCATCTCCAGTGGACCATGCTGGGATCTTCAATGCAGCCCAGGAGCAGCCAGGTGAATAAGTGTGAGATAGCACAGCTGGGGGTGCTCCCCTTTGGTTACACAGCAGGAAAGAAACACTCAGCGTTTGCCCCACTACAGACAAAAGCAAAGGGGCCATTTCTCCTCCTTCCCTTCCTCATTTTTACCTCACCCTTTCCTACTCCCTCATAAACCTGCTCAAGATTGCTGACACCTTTGCTTCTCATGCACAATGAAATGCTGTTGAAAAAGAAGCAATTTCCCATGTGGAAACAGAATTTTCTTAAGGGGCTCTACAAAGGCCACAAAATGAAGGAAATATAAAACCTTTTCTACAACTTCAGCCCAACGTTAAAAATGAGCACACCAAACCCTCAGAATCACAGACTTCTCCAGCAAGGAAGACAGTAAATTTGTGTTGATGAGATTACTTAACGCACAGCTGGAGGGTTCTGAGACAGACTGATGATGAGAGCCTGACTAGATCAGAGCAAAAATGGAGAAGCCCACAAAGGACAGCAAACAGGGAGAAGGAATATGGAGGGAAGAAAGATGAAGCAATAGGCAGATTGTCAGGCAATACCCCAACCTTGGAGAAGAGATGTGGACAGCATCAGATAATGGCCAAGGGGAGTGAGATGGAATGAGATCGACCCAAGCAAAAGCTCAGGAAACTATCTAAACTTTTTTCTTCCTTAACTGAATGAATTAAGCTTTCTTAATGAATATTCCAAAGATAAAGTTTAAAATGTAGTTGACTGCATCAGATTTTGGGTTACACCTGGAAGAATAGCTCATGATTTTGACCACAGGAGGGCTCCAAGGTTTCATGAATGCATATGGAAACCTTTTGAGAAAGGCTAGAATTAGATGACGAGGCGCAGAAAGTGAAAGCCATGGAGGTGCACTCTTAGTTCAGTGTGGAGGTCTACAAGCCCAGCTGAGCATGCTGCATATAATGGCTTTTTATAAAAAAAAAAAGAAGAGAAACAAAAATGACAAATTTTCTGCAAACTTCTTTTTTCTCTACTGCCTTAAGAGGATCATCACAAAAATGTCAGTTGTTAGATCCTCAAACATCAGTGTCTATCCTGCTTCCTACTGTCTGTTTCTCTAGACTCTGCAGAGGTGTACAGCGAGTGTACTACAATCCTGAGTCCAGCAAGGGGCCTGTGGCCATGGGGAAGCAAGGACAGCTGTTCATGTGGCACTACAATGGAGGAGGAAGAGGAGGGTGTAGTTACTGTCAGTCAACCCAGAAGACCATGTCCATGCACCCAAAACACATCCCAAAAGCCAACTAGAAACATGGAAAAGACTACAAGTACAAATGACATCTTGCATCCAGCAGAGAGCAGGTGAAACTACAGCCATCAGCAATGTCCTAGAGATGTTGTTGGGTGAAAATGGGTCAGTGAGCAGACGTGATCTGTCACAGTCAATGCTGAGACAGAACCTGAACTCTGGCTCATCTGGATTGGATCTGAAATTTCTAGCCCCAGAAATGAAATACTGACATTAGGAATAGCTAATTTTCTCTGCTGTTAGAGAAAACAGTGGTCTAGCCAGTTGTGGCCTGTGAGGAGAAGTTCTGGTTGATTCATCAGAACTTTGGCATTCTGCCCTCAGGGACATTAAATGCCTTAGACAAAGACACCTACCTGGGTAAAGGCCACCCGACTAAATACTCTGAAGAGGGTTTTTATCTGCAAAACTGTCCCTGGGTTTTAACTGCACTGAAAAAGAAAATGAGGATATATCAGGATCTTCCACATCCTCTTCAGATTAAGTGTGTAAAACTTGACAGAGCTAAAAGCTGGTAGGCTAACACTAAAGCTATTTGCAGATGATTAACAGATCAAAGCTGAAATAAAATGGGGAGGTCAGCAGAAAAAAATTGCTGTGTAAGGAGATAAGAGAAGTTTCCCATTTCAGGAGACAGAAGAGGTTGAACAGGTTGAAGGTCCAGGAGATGCTGCCAGAGGGGGACTAGGGCTGGAGATGTATTTGGGGGCTGTACAAAGTTCCTGTTCTCTCTTCATCCAGCCTCTTTTGATGTATCAGTCCTCCCTGGAGAAAAGAAGAAATAATTCCCTATTTGCTGCACTCAGCCAGGAAAAAAATATTGATGAAAATATCCCCTGAAAAGGATTTAATCCTTTTCTGTTGATTGTTTATGGTGTCAAATAATCCCACCTCTTTTCTAGTAAATTCCAGTTTTAGGGTCAATCAGTTACAGCTGTGCTAATCCACAGTTACTGACTTCTTTGCCTGCTGATGTCTCCACGGTGAAACCTGCAGATGAAACCTGGGTGACCTCCCTCTGCCTTTCCTACCGTGTTTAGAAAACAACAGATAAGGCACTGCAGCAAGGTAAGGCTCCACAACAACTGTGCACATACCAGGGATGCTGACAGCAGGGCAGGGATTTTCCTTTGGGAGGGCAGGTCTGGATAAGTTACGTCCCAAACTTTTGACTTGTAAAAGGAAAGAAACCTGTGGGGTTTTTTACTGCAGCTGACTGTTAAAGCAATGCTGCTTTTTATGTCAACATACATTTTAGTAAATGTTAGTTTGTACTCTGTAGTGACAGGCTGTTTGCAGTAACCTTGGGAATACTGCTCTTATCTTGTATTTACACAACAAGTGCAAAGAAACGAGATTAGGTATTTTTCCACAATGTTTAAAAAACCTTTTTTTCTCCTCTCTTGAACGAGGGCTGAACTTTAAACATTTCAAACATATTTCCCTCATTTGGAAGATGTACAGTTAACATGGTATTAATCATTTACTGGCAGGTCTATCCTGGTCAGGCTATACTTATATTTTCATGACTATACCTCGTCTCTTAGGTCAAGTGCAACAGTGGTCTGAGACTGCAGTAAGGGAAATTGAAACTAGTCAAAAACTGACCTCAACTAGGACCACATACAGGATGGACAGACAAATACTGTGGCATCTCTCTGAGATACAGAAGGATTCTGGTAAGGAACCAGGCCTCCAAAAGCATTTTGATGCATGGGATTGATAGAAAACCAATTCAGCATTATTTATTGCCCCCAAAGGAAGGGAAGTTTGCTTATCTTGCCCTGTATTCAAATTTTATTTCAGCCACATGATTCTGAAGCTTTTGCTTTACAAAACATGCCTTCTGCTCTCCTGTCAGTGATAGCACTACCAGAAATTATTTCAAAATGTCACATCCTAAGCCCTGTACAGGAGTGCTGTGACCACCTTTATAGTCCATACTATATGCATGCCCTTAAACAGACTATCCAACCTCTCCAATGCCACAGTTTCATCCATGCCTGTGGTAACAGCAGCCTCCCAGATGTGTTGTGAAGTTTTATTTGTCTCTCTGTGCCAAACCAGCAGAATAAACCTGACTGCCCTAAGTGCCAAACTCAGTGGAAGAGCACTTACTGGAGCAGAGGAAGTGGCAGCTCTGCAACACCCACACCCTCTCCTGCTCTGGGAAAGCCCAGCTGTATCCCTCTCTCAGGGGAATTTGCCCCTCTGTTGGTAGGGGCTTGCACATTTTCTAAAAAAATGTATTAAGGGGGAATTTTCTAAATTGCACTGCAAGCAGTATCTCCTCTGTCTCCTGCAGAAAGGAGCCAAGGTAATCTGCACAGAAGTGTCATACAAGTTTAAAGGTAGTTAAAGATGTTTGATGTGGATGTGAGACTGAAGGGAAGGATTGCTGGAACATCAGCTCCTGCTGCTACAAAGTTTTTTCCTTCAGTTAGGTCCTGAACTCTGTCCTCACTGTCCAAGATGGACAGTGCCCAGGTTCCTGTTCTCTCCTGCAACTAGTAACATCTTCAAAGGGAACCTCCTTCAGCTTTCCTGAAAAGGTTTTTGCTTCCTGGCTGTGTGCAGGAATTAGAGAGCTATTTCACCTGTTGTACCTGACAGACTGAGTGATAGGAGGAAATCAAATGCAAGGGAAACTGAGACTTTATAAACCTGCCATGCATGTGTATTTTCATTTGTAAAGTCTCAAAAACCTCACACATTCAGCTGACCAACTGTTTGCATCCAAAGCACTGAGAAGCAAGGGATCATGGCAGGAGTGCTATGGAGCAGCCTCCAGGGACACACAAAGATTGGACTAATTACACATGGTTATTACTCACACTAAATCCATGTGAATTCTGGAAAAACCTTCACAAGATGGCACAGACCTGACAATTAAATATTTTCATTTTCTTGTTCATCTAGAGATGAAATTGCTTTAGAACACAATGCAAACTGATCTGCTGTTACCAAACCGGAGCCAACATTCACAAAAGCGCAGAAACTGTTGAATATTGTACCTAACTCCATAAAGAGGCTAAAGGCTGGACATGGAGAAGAGGGAAACAGCAAGGAGAAAGTCTCTAATCAAGCTGTTAGCTGACCAGGCCAGAACATAATCACAAGTCATCAAGTACTCTGGTACTGTCAGAACAGGATGGGGACTTCTGCTATAATTTTGCCATCACGACCATTCTGTTGGTCAGGTTGCTTGGCCTGCTTTCAGTGCTTATCTGTTAAGGATAGGTGACTGTGGAAAAGGGGTTAAAAAAAGTAACAGTTTCCTGTAGCAGGGTCATTCTAGTTGCACAACTACATCTGAAGGATTTTTCCCAGAGCAAAAGGACTTTGCCAGGTGTGCAGGACACCACAGCTTTTGTCATTGTGGCAGTTGCTCAACTGAACTGCCTCTAACCCACTGAACGTGCCTCAAATTTACATCACCAACTGCAAACAGCAATTACCCAAATCCTCAAAAATAGTGTTTGCTTGACAGAAAACTTCAGTGCTTGTTCTCCTCAATGGACCTCTTGCTGAAGTCAGAGAAATACCAAGAAAAGGCAACATGTAACAGAAACAAGTGGTATTTAATCCTTTCAAAATGGTCTGACAGGATTGGAAGGCGGAAGGGTTCCTTCCCTCTGCCCTCAGCTAATATTCACCCTGAAGTCTACTGGAGGCAAATTACAAGTTTCCTTTAAAATACCTGTTGTTCCTGCAGAGCTCATGTTGCTCAGAGGGATTTACAAGGCTTTAGCTTTGCATTAGAGCTTTTGTGTTGATAAGGCATCTTTCAATGGGAAAAGTAGCCCATGCCACATGCAGAAGTCACCACAAATATTTCTTAGCAGAGTTATTTCTGCTAATGCAGTAAAATAAAACAGCAATACCATGCAAGAACATGGAACCAAAGGCTGAAGAGAAGTAGGTAGGACAGAAGTAAATTACTAGTATTTACTGTCACGGTAAGAAACTTAGTCAAAAAATTGATGTTTCCCTACTCACTAATCACTACTGTTTAGTGAAACCAAGAGTTAAATTGTCTCTCCCGACCATTTTCAATCACTAATGACACTTCAGAAGCAAACTTCTTTGAACACAATATTACTTTTCAGAGCTTAAATGTTCCTTTGGTATAAATTTCATGTTATTTTGGGAGAAAATAAAATTACATAATTTGTTCAATTTGATTAAAAACCCAAAGAGAGCAACAGATTAATGTCAAAGCAAAACAGCAGTGGTGGTCTTTATTTTAGTTTATGAACCACCACATTAAATCACTGCTAAAGTTCATGTTGAAGGAATTAGGTCTTAAGAGAAAGTTCTTTTAAATCCAAAGGAAATACCCTTTGTAGTACATGTAAGAACATTAGATTTATCATGGCAAGAAGCCCTGCTGAAAGCTTACAGGAAAATATTTCTGTGCTACCAGACAACCACAAGAGACAATTTTTAAGTTGCAAGAATAGGATGTTTCCCATAGCTTTGTGCAGTTATTAGAATTTCCATCCCAATATTTTGGAGGTATTATAAAGTATTCAAGTTTTATGCTTTACTAAATTAAACAGAATTAGGCAGACAGAATAATAAATTTTTGTCTGGTCACAAGAGCTTTATTATCTATGTTATCATGATTAATTCCAGTTTACTACTTTCTCCTAGATGGATGCTACAGGGATGCAAGTTGCTGTTATGCAAGAATAATTTTACTTAGGAGGCCCTGGCTACTGATCTGTGTACATGGCTGAGATGCTTTCCAGCCCTTCCCTCTTCCCTTCAGCAGCTGCAATCCTCAAGGAAAAAACAGACACAACTTCCATAGAGAGAGGGAAATGTGTAAGCCCAAATGAAGGCTTTACAATGGTGTTATTAGTGGGTTCAGCTTCAAAGGCATTTGAAACAATAATTTCTCTTTTCCATCATCTAGGTACACTAACGCTCCATAACATATGTCTTCTATAAAAAATCCTTCCCACAGTTCTGGAGCAGGGCCAAGTGGCATCAGGCATGGGGTACCCCTGCTAGCTCATGACAGCAAGCATCCTCCTGTCTCAGCTCTCCCCCTAACCAGTAATGGCTGCTGTGGGTGTCTATTTTTTGGTCTCATTGCTGAGTATCAGGGCAGGGCACCTGGGCCCCTGGCAGTCCTCTTACCAGCAAACCAAAGCTCTTTAGAAGGGCTCTACCCTGTAAGAGATCTGTCAGCACTCAGCTGCCCACAAGCCCCTCTGAACATCCCTGTGAAAGGAAATCAAAACACATTAAAAAAACTGAATGTGTGGTTTATTATATTTAAGATGCTATTTGTCTATAGTGTTTAAATATCTCTGTCACACAGTTATCAGTAAATGAGTGTAATTTTACATGTTCAGTATTTTGATACACAGTACTTGACTACAAGTGTGGTAAAGGAGCATGAGATATTAATATTTCCTGGATGCACGCATCAAACCTTGCAGCACCACTTAAAAGCTCAGAGTAAGGACTCAAAATGCAGTATTACAAGCTCTACTAAATCAACCAAGAGACATATCTATATTAAACATTAGAGAAACAAAACAAATGACACAAAGGTTTAATGTTTGAGATTTGATACAGGATTAAAATACTAATATTTTTAATGTCCTGGCTTCAAATTAATAAATATAAAAACAATATAAAAATATACACCAGTTGATAAAAGGATGCACTGAGTAAGGTTAGAAAGCTAAATTTCACTTTCAAACGTATGCAGGTATGTCTTTAGGGAGAGGATTTCTGTGTAGCTGCGACTGGTCTTTCGGAAGAAGTCCAAGCTAGTGAGCTGCTCGATGTCACGGACACGTGCAGTGTGCATCTTAAGAAGATCTTCAACCCACTTTGATTCATCCTCTGAGCTCTGGGGGAAAAAAAAAATAATTATCACAAGTCTTGTCAAAAATCACCTCCAAAAGCAAATGCAACTTGTCTACACTTTTGTTCCAGATTTGAAGAAGAATCTCTGCGCCTTATTCAAGAATGAATAAGATAAATTATTTCCAAGAAAATAAATTTGACATTTAACGTGTAAGATGACTCCTGCAGTTTTATTTCAGTACCCATCTTATGATGGGGTTGACACAAAGATCACATTCATCCAGAAAAAGCTAGCCTCAAGTTGCAGGTGTTTCAGAAGAACAGCTATAGGTTTTTAGAAATCCACTGGTCACTCCATGCTTTTCTGTGTCACAGAAAGAACTCCATATTAACCACTTTTGATTTACCAAAGGCCAAACTCTAGGCTGTTTGGCTTTGAATTCTATGCCTACACATTATTCTCAATTGACCATCACATCATCTAACACAGTAATATTTTAATATTTCCATTTTGCTTTTAGGGGACCTTTACAATTCATTACACAGTTGGGACAATGGTTTATGTAGGTACCTAAAAACTCTTGTGATTGGAACATACATATTATTCACTGATAGAAAAAAGGATTTAACCAAGCATTTCCTGATACAAAGAAAAAAAAAATCAGGAAGGTTATGCTGCCAGAGTATCTGGGGTCAGGTTGTGTTCTCTTAGGGGGTAGCTGCTGCCTCATGCCTTGCGCCAGCACCAGCACATGTTGGAGTCATCCACAAACTAAGGCAACTCGCAAACCCATCAGAAAATCAGCCCTGCAAAACACTGCAGGGACTGGCTGTTTGTGTGCCTTAACCAGCCCAGCAACATGTGCCACAAGCATTGCACCCAGGCCTGGGGACAGCACAGCAGGGGCCAGACATGGGAAAAGGACAAAGCAAACAGGACTTTTCCCCCTTTGGCCCCTCTGGCTGGCACCTGTACACCACTTCTAGGGAACTGGGTTATGTCTTGGGTATTTAGACTTCATGTGTGTGACTATTCCTGGAAATGAACCCTTTCCTGACTGTCTCAGCAATGTCCTCCTACCAAAGGATCCTCTCATGGATCAAGACTAAACTCCAGCAAGGCCAGAACCTATCCAGTGCAGTAGTTGGGCCACAGACCAGGAAGTGGGTCACCCGACAAGAGGCAGGAGGGTGAGGAGATCGTTTGCACAAAGAGGACACAAAGTCCCAGACAGATCACAGCTGGCTGCTCTAAAGCAAACGTCCATGACCCAGTCAGCACCTGTTTGGTTCAAAGCTCTCAGCCCCAAACCAGCTTTCCTGTCCATATCACTGACAACCTGAGGACCAAAAGCAGGTCTGGAACAAGAAAACAAAGATGCAAATTAAGAGAGAAGAGGAGGGAGTGTGTCCTGCTCACTCCCCTTTGCCTGCAGTGCCGTGCTCTGGGGATGCTCCTGGCAGCACACAGCCACGGGAACCCCCTGCTCAGCCTGCAAACAGGCCACAGCAGGGCTGCCAGTGCACATGCAGCCACTGTGACATTTTTGCTTTCTTCAAGCCTTTCTTCTGAGCAGGAAATCTGCAGAGCTCAAAAGGAAGTTATGAGCGAGCTACAAAGCTCACTTTTCTTGAATACAAGCAGTTTGCAAAAGATCTGCAACACGAATAAATCACAGGATGGGGAGGCTTGTTAACCTAGTCCAACAAGACAGCATTTGCATGACTCCAGAAAATCAATCAACTGATCTATGTTTTATTTTTTCCAGTCCACAACTGGCCCATGAAGCCTCAGGCCCAGTAGCAAGGATTTTAAATAGTGATCAGCTAATACAGTATTACCACATAACAATGAATGAAGTGTATACATTTAAAATGACAGTTTTCTCCAGATTTCATGCTTAGTCCCACCTCAAAAATAAGGAAACTTTGAGAAGGAAATAGTAACAATTGAAAACATGGAGATAAATAGGAAGAGGTGATCAATTAGGAGGCTAGCACAAAATCCAGTGGAAAAAATACCAGATATTCTGCACAAGAATCTCTCTGAATATCAACTGGAAAGCTGAACATGATGCATGTAGACAGGTGGGTGAAGAACTTAAGAAAAGAAATTTAAATGTTTTGCTGAAAGAGAAAACAGTGGCCTGTAGGAATTTTCTAGTAGTTTCTAGGGTTACTTCAATTTTGATCTTAGAAAGGATTTTTTGTAATGTTTTCACATTCACTTCTTATGCCAAGGTCATTAGTTGCTAGCAAAACCCCCAGCAGCTGGGAATTCCTGACAATGCAGAGGAAGATGGAATAGCACAGTGGAAGATGCAGATGCAGGAGCTCCCAGGATAGAATGAAATTGAGTTATCCAAATTGACAGGAAGAAGAGAAGGACCTGAGCTGTGCATGAATGTGAACCACCATTATAACAGAGCCATGGAAAAAGCAGATTATAGGTAGTATCAAAGGAGTTGTGTCCAGTGGAAAGAAAACCATTTTCATTTTGAGATCTAAGCTGCAGTACTTAATCTCATTCATGATCCAGGTGAAAAAAAAGATTGGACTGGATGAGATGCATAGGAAGTCTATTCTACCAAGTCTCATCCTCTCTTACATGAGGAAAAAAAAAAAAAAAAAAGAGCTCCTGGGTCTTCCATGAATAGGTAGAAGATATTTGCCTTGAGAATCATCATAAATCATCTCTAGGGTAAATCCCAGAGAAGGACTATTTAAGACGTAGAAAAATGTTGACACAAGAATAAATGGGCATAACCTCACCATGAATAAACACAGTTTAGAAAAGGAACAAATTCAGATGAGAAGAGTAGTGGTGTTTTTCAACAGCTGTGTGAAGAGTACGTGTGTACAGCTAGAGCAGAGGGAAAGCTAATATTTCTTCAAATCTTAAAAAAAAAAAAACGGTGGAGAGGTTAAGGTAAAATTCCTGTATTATCCCATGCATTTCATCCATGAAGTATGATGAGGTTTTATGCAATCACTTCTTTGAACAAATAAGATGGAACACCATGTGCAAAAGTAAGTCTGGATTTTAACGATGGATTTCAGTGGCAAAAATTTGTCTAACTGTATTTTCATTCAAGAGCAACATTTAAATATTTTGGAGTGGTTCTTTGCTATATAAAAGGCATGGACCAATATCTGCTAATGACCTTGCAGAAGAACTGAAGATTCTCTCAAACTGTAAATACATACACCATATGTATTTACAAATAGCATGACCTACAGAGCAAAGAAGCCTGGTTTGAAATGTAAGAAATCAAGGACTAAAAGAGACCATTATTGTAAAGAGCTCATAAAAAAGATTTCAGCACTTTAGGAGAGCTATGACACACAATATAAGAAGGAAAAAATAATTTACTTTGTCATAAAATTACATATTGGCAGAGTTACAGGGCAGAGACACTAATAACTACCAAAATAGTAATTTCCAGATCACTAACTGAATCTTGATTCAGAGAAAAGCAGTCCAGGGAAAAGCCACAATGCAATATATGTAGGACTTCCAGAGACTTCTGGTGAAAGACGTCTCTGCCCATAACAGTTGAGATCCAAACAGGGCCAGACCTGCTCAAGAGAGAGGGATACTGCTCCAAAAGCATGGGCCCTGAAAGCAAGCAATGTTTGATGAATGAAAAAGAAACAGTGTTCAAGGTCAATTGTGCTCAGAGTTGGAATGACTATTTCTGCTTGTAGCTGGAACAGGAGTCTTAGCTTTTTTTGCCAATACAAAATTTATAACATTAATGCATTCATTCAGGAAACAGTTGTTTGATGAGTGGGAAAGAAACAGTGTTCCAGGTGAATTGTGTACAGAGCTGAAATGACTATTTCTGCCTGTAGCTGGAATAGGAGTCTTAGCTTTTTTTGCCAATACAAAATTCATAACACTAATGCGTTCATTCAGGAAGCAGTCTCCTGGCAGCCCATAGTGAAGTGTCTGTGTGCAGGAATCCACCCAGCTGTGTAATGGGAGAACAAGTTCAGGCGGAAGGACAAGTCTAAATAGAGCTGCCTGGGAGCTCTGCTGTCCTCACGGAGTGCCAGAGCCCACGGGGGACCCAATACCCTCCTGCCACACAATCAGCTGCCAAGTGTGCACTTTCTGCAGTGCTGGCTGACCAAAGCCTTCATCAAGATTCTTACAGTACAGGATCTTGCATCCTAATGGAAGACAGAAAAGAAACCAGGAGGGTATTTGGCCACCTCTGTAATTAGAAGCCAAACTTTTCCCTTGAATCAAGGTGTTCTGGAAGCAGCAAGAATTGGCACTCTACCCTTGGCAGGTTACAGCATATACTTTTATACTGTGTGCGTTGGATGTAATCATGCTGACTGATGCACCCAGACTGCTATAGCAGACAGATTGCATTGTATCTGCAAATGGAAACTGACCTCCATAAAAACATCAGGCTGGGTGCCAGCACAATATGTTTATGCATACAGCCTCCCCCCAATGTGCTCTGAAGTTACAGTGACAAAATGTAGAATCCTACAGGCAAAAAACAATACTGCCAACCTACTGTATGTCACTTCTTCCAGACAATTTTAGGTGCAGTAATAGTTCCATACTTTTGCTGCTGTCATGGAGGAATGCTTTTATCTAATGAGCTAATGACACTTCAACAGAGGCACAACCCTGTGCTTCCCATTCAAGGCATTAGTGAACATTTGCTTCTAATAGTAATGGGCTTTCACATGTCTCAGGAACATGTTTACCACAGGGCTGCAGCAGTGCAGCTGAACTTACATTGCAGCTCTCATCGTTGTCCGGCCGGTGGGGAAGGATGTAGGAGAGAACAGAGAGTGGTCCATCACACTTGTCAGCTGGCTGAGTGAAATCTAAGCAGCTGGTTATGATGGCATAGTAATGTGTTGGAACAGGGATTGCACTGCCTTCCACAAACCTGGGGGAATAAAGCAAATATTTGTCCACAAAGTTTGTTTGGAAGAAGGTTACACAAACAAGAGGGTCTTTCCTCTCCTACGTGTGAGGACACACACACATTGTTAAAATGCGTTTGACTCCTGAACACTATTGAAAGTGAGCATCCAAGTAGCTCACACTGTGCTACTGAAATACCTCATGCAGTGCTGAAAGGCTTCTTCAGTTCAGAGGCATAGAGAGAATGCATTGCTGAATTAACAAAGACTTCAGCATGTAACTCAATAGCACAGCTCTTAAGTTCCTCCTCCTTAAATTCTCCTTAAGTAAGGACAATTTTAGAGACAATAGACTATGTGGAACCAAACTGAACTTTGTCTGGAGGATGAAAACAATTTCAAAGTCAAGGTGAATAGTTAAGTGCTGAATTATCATTTCCTTATTTTAACCACTGTCCTACCTACATGGGCATTCAGTCCCAATAACTTTGGAAAGAGCTAGAAAATTATGTATCCTCAAAAAAATTAAATAATGTGCAGTTAATTAACTGTTTAAGATAAAGTCATCATTAAGAGAAGGAACAGCAAGGCAATTTAAAGATAAACACTTACTGTTTTATTTTGTCAGGTGTGTCATGCAAACCATCATAGTCATAGTCAAAGATTGGTCCACTTATAACATTGACTCCATTTCGTTCAGTGGCATATCTCTTCACCAAAACCCTTTGGAAATAGTTCCATACCTCTGTGGGAGAAAAAGAAACAACCCAAACCAACCAATCAACCAAAATAAATTAAAAAATCCCAAAACAAACAGAAGAAACCCAACCAAACAAAAACCCCACATTTGGATAAGTCAAAATATGTCAAGGTTATAAAGTCTTTTCTTCCTCAAGATAAAAATCTAGTGGATGTTATTCATATGACAGTAGGGAAAATGAAAGACTAAGCATTACAGAGTTACTGCAGCTTCATTCAGTTTTGTCAATAAAGCCTATTCAGACTTTGTTCTCTGTTGATTTATTTTGCCCCAACCAGTGATAAAGGAAATACATGCTACCACTCCCAGGACAGCATTGCCATAGGCCTTGCACAGAGGTTCTGCTGTTCCTTCACCAAGCTGTAGAAACAGCTATTCACAGGTTTTTGGTATCTCTTCAAACACTGCCTTTGCCTTTGTTATCTGCTTACAGAAAACTCTGCTGGGGTGGTGTGTTTAGGGGGTTTTTATTAATTTTAAAAAGGATACAGTACCATAATTAAAAGCTAAAACCAAACATTTTAAAAGAAAGAGAAATACAAATTCATTCAGTTAAATTCTCCTTCGATACAAAATGTTTAATTTTTAAACTAGGTGCCATCAAGGATAACCAAAGACATGTCATTGCAGCAACCTTTGGGAAGACCATGATGCACTTTCTCCCACCATGTCCTCCTCTAAAAGATTCTTGCAGAGATGGGAAACACACTGGAACCTCCAGTGATATAATTCTTTTCTTCTTTTCCTTTTTATTTTAACTAAGAGAGGTGTGGGTAAAGAAAACTTCTCAGACTTGTAAGAGTTTAACTCTTGTCTTGCAGCCCAGACCATTAAGTCCATGGTTCCCTGGAGCTGGTGGCTATGACAGCCCTAGAAAGCCCCCTTGAACACCTTGTTCCAACACTGCTCAGTGCCACATGCAGTCCCAGCTGGGGCCGATGCCCAGGGCCCCACCAGCAATGGTCTAACAAGAACCTCAGCCTAATCACTTGGTAATACCACTTCTTTCTGTGCATGTGCTTTATCAATAAAAACAGTCCAAAAAAGAAAGACTCTCCCCTATCCCACTGCCTCAAGTTTTGTATCTAAATCAGATTGCAGCTCCCCTTCCCACTGCAACCACATACAGAGCAATGCCAGGGCAATGAGGGGCCAGTCCAGGGGTATCATTTTTGGAGCTCTAACAAAGCAGGAGCTGCTTAAGCTAGTCTCATTATGGAAAAAGTGGACACAGAATTATTGCCAGTGGGGATGGCATGGGACAGTGAATTATAAACACAAAGCAGAGGAGGGGGCCTCTGCAGCCAGCACAGCATAGCACTGCCACCTCCTATTTAACCTGTCATGGAAAAAAATCCATGTAATGAGCTTATACTTGGCTCTCAACACTGCAACCTGTACACATGGAGTGGTTTGTAACTCCCCAGGAATGACATTAGTACCAGAATTTTTTTGTAAGGAATCTGTCACCCACATGTGATGAAGAAGGCCACTAGACAAAATGAGCTGCTAGAGGTGGGTTGTTCTCCTGTGATTAGCATTTCAGCCAAATACTCAGATTAACATTAAGAGCATTTTTATGAAGTGATTCAGGAGTGGGAAATCCCCAATAATTTTTCACTCTTTAATCGGTAAAGTGCTTTTACTCAAATTTCCAGCAAATATCACCACTTGGTCCTACACAGAGGTTTTTCAGTTAAAAACACTCTTTTCTGGTTAAAAACGAAAGGGCTCCCATAGGCTTTGATGTTTATCCAAACCTCTCTGGCCTAAAATCTGAATTGGAAATCTCACAACAGGCTCTTGAGATTCTTCCAAGCCTTGTCAATCCCTGCCAAGCCAAAAATGCCACCAGAATAGCCTGATGGTTTTCCTACCTCTTGGCAAGGCTAGAGAGAAAAGGGATGTGCAGACAAAAGAAATGTTAGTAATATAACCCTTCAGCACTGAAAGTTTCAGACAGGTTTTAATCATCCCTCATTTTCCATAAATTGGTTTTCTATTCTTTTTTTTTCTTAACAGGTAATAAATATGTTCAGTCTCCCTCTAAGGGCATGGATAGAAAAATAAAATGTAATCATTTGTCCCTGAACTACAAAATACCAAGGGCACACTCCCAGGCTTGTGCACATTCTCAGGCTCCAGTTGTTGCCTAAGTATGTTCTGCACTAGGTTGGACTACAGACAAGAAAATCTGAATGGTCTTACAGAAAGTGAATTTCTGTGGCACAAAGCACAGCTGTGGACCCACAGCACAACTGTGCCCTGACATTAACCCAGCACCAAGAAAAATAAACCTTTCTTAAAACTTAAGCCTTTCTTGTGGCAGTTTGTCTGCCCTTACCAAGCACTATACAGGTGTCCACAGGTACTAGCTACTGGCTACAGGTAACTGAATTTAATGTTCTAAACTTCTCCTACCAATTCATTCCATAATCCAACACAAAGTAAAAAAAAAAAAAGCTTGTTGGTAAAGAGAAGTATAGTCATGGGAAGGGCACTTACTTTTGAAGGCAGGATACATCGGAATGATATTTGTTATTAGAAAAGCATCATATTTTGCTTCTGCAGAGGAACTTAATTCTGAAAACAGGGAAACAAAAATATCAATAAGATAAAAGAGAAGAATTTCAGAGAACGTTTTGAAAATGGCTTCAGAGATTAACCAAAGAGAATACCATAATCTAAGCAGCAATCTGAATGTTTTATTCAGGAGTGCACACTACATACACAAATTTTGTCTTCAATGTGACAGCTGATCATGGAAGGGAAGAATATTATCTTTGCTTCAACTGCCAATCAGTTCAAAATATTTTCATATAGCTTATCTCTTTTTGCTGTCTTAAAAGGCAGAGAGTTCTGCAGGTTTTTATAAAAGATGCCAACAATTTCTTGGGAGAGGAGAGAGGATTATCTTCTAGTTCTGAGTGAGCCTCTGCACCAGTAATTCCATTTCAGAAATCCACCATAAAAGATTTCAGTCACTGAGTGAGGAAGACAGAGCAATGAAGTTCAAAAACTGTGAGACAGTTGTGCCCCTTCAACATTTAATAATCCCAGTGATCATGGACCCAATACTGAAGCAAAGCAAGTGCATCAGGAGAATCAAGGACGTTTGCTTTACACAGGTTTTCTACTATCACTATTTCTGTAGGATGGTAGAAACTTTTACAGCATGCAAGAGACTAATTTGGATTTCTAAATTAAAAATATGTTTATCTTCCTGGTGTTCGAAGTCAAAATTAGTCCATTCATATCTGGTGGGGTTTGCCTGAAGTTATGTTCACACCAAAGGTATTCCCTACAAAACAAGAAAACTACAAAATCCCTAGGTACAAAAAGCTGTGTAAACTTACGAGGAGGAAAAAGGAATCCATAGGAGAGCTGTTTGTCGCCTCTGTAGGCGGCGCAGCTCTGGCTGTTTCCTGGAGAAATGCGGAGGTCAGGCCTCACACAGCTGGCCAGGTGCTCCGGGACACCTGATACCTCTGCCTGCATTGAGGAACATGGAGACAACAAAAAATGTACTTTCAGCTTTTACTGACAAAAGGAAACTAGGTCATACTGTTGACAGACTACATAGAAGGCCTTGCATGCAGTACAATAAACCACTTGGCTGTACCACCAAATCCTGCTCCTGCATTGCTGCACAGCCCCTTCTTCAGGGAGCAGAAATCCACACGGGAGAAAATTCAAATGAAGTCACTCATAATAAAACAAGCCCACACTGAAGAAAACTTTAAAATAAAACAGGAGAAGACATACACAACCCTTCCTATTAAAATTGCTCTCTCATTAAGGAAATAAAATAATTTGGACATGGTTTACAATGGTACTTTGAAATAATTTCTGGTGAGAAAATTTCTCTGGGGAAGGGAAATTTTAGGACTTCATGAAGACAGATAGCAAAGAAATTTTCCCAAGATTTTTAAAGCACATTTCAAGAGTAGAGAGAACACTAGCCTGTTTGGAAATCGTGTAGGATGTCCACAGAGGCATCAGGAATGTTTCACTGTAGCCACTTTCAAAGTCGTGGTGATGCAAGATATTGTATTTTGTGCGGTACAGTACAGCAGGGCGTCCATATAAAAGATGCTTCTCTAAAAATCAAAAGAAATTACTTTTACGTTTATTACTGAAAATCTTAAGGATGAAAAAAGAAAAGGGGGGGTGTCTTTTCATCAGATATTGATTTGTTCAGTGATTATTAATAGGATACTGACCCCAAGTAACTACTAAGGAAATCTTTTGACACAGACAAAACAAGAAGTCGTCTTCAACTGTTCTGGCTGCATCCCCACTCCAGGTTCACAAACACCCTTAGGGATTAAAAGTCCCTTCTCCACTTGAAAGCTTGTTGAGTCACAGGGTGGAGAGAGGATGTTTTTTCCAAAAATTGGAGAGTCTTTAACGATCTTTGTGCCCACATGTCAGTCACACATGAGGTGATAAGGACTTTCTTTTCAATGCTTTAAATCAGTCCCTAGCCTATCAGTCCTGCCACTCTTCAGTGGACTTTCTCTCCTTATGTTATTTTTTGGGTGATTTTTTTTGGTTTTAGATTTTTTTTTTTTTTAATCTCAAAAGGGGGCAACAACGGTCACTCACTCAAAGAGTAGTTTTTTCCCACTTGGCTGATACAGATTTGTTCTGAAGACTGATGTGTTCTTTTTTGTCCATAATATCAAAGAAACAAACTAAAAAAAACCACCTTTTCCTAACTTTGGCTACAAAAAGACACTTCCAGCTCTGTAAAAACAGCCCTTCTATCAATATGTTATGGTTAAATGTCCTTAGATAACTCTGACAAGCTTGCTTACAAAAAGAAAAAAAAATTGAAAGGTACAGAAGAAAAATAAATTTCCTGGATAATCTTGCATTGTCCTGTACGTGCATTGAATTTGATAACCTTTTGGCAAACACACTTGGCTTGCTTTTGGAAATTAAAACATAGAAACAAGGAAAGTGGCCTAACACAGTTCCCAGATAGGCATTTAAACTGAAAGAAAAGGGCATGTTTTATTAGCGCTTGAGTACAAACAGAGGATGTTTTTATAGGGCACAAGGAAAAAAGTAGGAAATGCCTAGTCTAAGGACAAAGATGATAAACTTGCTTTATTCAAGAGAAGCTGAAGTCATCTTTTTCTTCTGCCTGTGAATATCAACATGGTGCACCATGTTGTAAAGTGCATCATGAGGGAAAACAAAACTCACATGAAGCAGAACTGCTTGTTTAAGTAAGGACACATCATGCCATTTAACAGAGAATTGACAAATGAGGAAATGCAACTGGTTTAAATGCTTACATCTTAAAATACACCAAAAATACCATTTTTATATTACTGCAATGAAGAAGAATGAAAACCAGAAACTAAAATAAAGATGTTGAGATTTGAACGACAACAGTGAGGGTATTTTTTCCTGATGCCATAAATTGTCACAGTGAGGAGTAGCTCTTTGTTAATTGAGAAAATCAGTATAATAAGATGAAAGCTGCAGAAAGGCAATTTAACTCACAAAGAAGAGGACTACGGTCACTTTTTGAAACTAAAGGATAGACTGCATTGCCCTTTCACAACAGAGAGACTGAAAGTACCTTCATAAGGGAATTAAAACAAATCTCCTAATCATCTGAACAATGCAATTTGAGTGACCCCAAAAAATCTATGCCTAAACTGAAAGCTTCAGAATTTGCTAATTTGGACAATTGTTATGGTAAGGGAAATGCTGTGAATTGTTATGCTGAACGCGGTCACCACTGTGAGAAGGAAAACTCTGCTTTGGTGAGCCTTTCAGTCAGTAGTGTTGCTCAGAAAAACAGCTCCCATCCCCTCTCCTCTGCTCCTATTGCCCCACTTAAACCTGGACCATAGCCCTGATCCAGTTGAGAGTGCAGCCACACAGAAGTCAGTGCTGGCACACAGTAGGAACTAGTGGCCAGGAGAGCTGGGAATGCTTTCTCCTGGGAGTAACACTGACTTGAACACTGAAGAAGAACAGAATTGCACTGAGCAGCCTGAACTAGCAGAGCACTTGTTTCTCTGTGTAACCTGCACCCTAAGAGCCAAGCATTAAGACTCACTCAGAGATTGTCAAAGCAGCTGCAGCATCCTTTCTAGAGTAAAACCCAGCCCACAAACACAGTCTGGTTTCTTCCCCATTTACAGCCTGTAGCTGAACAGAGTTCTGCCTCATGCACCCTCTTCTTTTCTCTTGTCTCTGCCTTCACATCTGGTCTTAAAACTTCTAGAGGTGATGGAATGGAAACTTGCACTGCTTTGAATACTTTAGTCCTGGTTCAGCAAAAGGTACTGTGTACTTTCTCAAGTGAGCAGCAGATTGCCCATGAATCTCACGTGTGTCTGTGGGCTACCTTGGCAGGTACTTGAAAAGACAGTTCACTACACATTAACCACACCAGGAGTTGCTCTGGTATTAATGATGCAAAGTAATTTACAAAAGAAAATTAAATCAGCTTTCATTAACTGAGGCACCAGGCTCTTACCTTCTGTTCCCTTGACATGAAAGCGCTTGTTGAGTTCATCCAGCTTGTTCTTCTCAAGAACAGAAAAAAAAAGCAATAAGATTAGGACCACTGGAGCACTCAGACATCCTGTTTCACTAGCATCTAACAAAACAAAACTAGTGCTATAAGACAGTGAGGATTTTCCTGTCTCCTCTTTTACAAAAACCAGTAATTTTTCCAAGGGGGCACAAAGACTTCACAGGAGGGACCTGGGGAATTCTTACAGATCAAACCCTCTCAAAACAAATAAAATGGCTACAACTTTACCAAAACTACCACTAATAGTGGAGGCTTCCAGAGATCCTACACACCTACCTTATCATCACATGTACATCCTATATCGAAATCTGATGCAGAAGGTAGAGCCACAGGATACAGTGGTTTAGCAACTTCATCTGGCACAGTTGGTTTATAAACATTGGCTCTCAGCAGGTGATTTAAACTTCCGTGGGTGCCATTATTGGGAGCAGGCTTTAATCCAAGCAGATCTACGAAAACACCAAGGAAAAATGAATGGTGGTTACACTACAAACATATATTCAAGCAGCAACTCTATTGAGCCAACACATTTCTTAGTAATACTGTTTACACCCACAGCATGTTAGTGAAAGCTTTTAATGTAATAAAAACACTGATTTTTTTTGGTCCAAATCATAAAATTGTAAATGTCGCATGAATAGTATCTTTGGCTTTATGACAAAATGTTAATTTGCAGCAAGACACTGGAAAAGTTTAAAACCGGACAAAGTTTCATTATAACTACTCCTTCAGCTTCCAGTGCAAACCTACGGTCCGTGTGCTGACCTCACTCCAAACATCAGCAACACAGTGATTTCTAAATAAGGGCTAACTAACCCTTAGATAGTTAAACATTTCATGTTTGGGGATAAAAGGTGAATTACATCTTTGAAACACCTTAAAGTTTCATTGTGAATTACACCTTGAAAGTTTCATTGTCCTAGAAAATCAATACTAAAGAAAAGACCCTAATGAACATCTGTTTACATCATCAGATTCTTCTTCACAGCTTCAGTACAAATTCAGGAATCATAAGTATACAAGGAAATGCCATAGAAAACTAAGTGATCAACCTGAACTGCTGCATGAGACCTGCAGATACAGAAGCAGTCTCTGAACAGAAACCTCCTTCCTACACAGCTGAGATGTGGACACCCCACATTGTAGAGGTGTCCATTTGATCTCCGTCAAGGTGCAAACATCAAAATTATAGAAACCCCCTTTCCTGACCAGCTAGCTCCAGAGCAAACTGAGACCCCTGAGAAGCCCCCGTGGCAAGTGCTTGGGAAAGGGGGACTAGAGAAAAAAAAAACACTGAGAGAAAGTCAGGTCATATGCCCATGGGTGCCCAAATGAAGACCTATTAAAATAAGTTGCTGCTTTTGCAATTTCTCAAGCAGGCAGCTTACCACACATGACGTTGTAAAGTTCAATGTTTTCAAAAGGAGGCACTTTGGTCTTGTACTTGAAGGTAGGGCCATAACCTATAAAGACAGTCTTAAAAAAAAAAAAAAAAAAAAGGAAATAAGAATACAAAAGAAGAGCATTAAAATCTAGGGGGTTTTCACTGAATATTTACATTTCTGAGACCTTCAATGACCCTCCCAGACATTGCTCATACCTGCATGCTGTTAATCTTGTTGTCATAGCCATGGTCTCCATGAAAGAAACATTTTCCTGTTGGTTTCTTGTAAACATCCATGGCTTTCCTAAATTGAAAAAGTATAAGAAATTTTCCTCAAAGGTGGCTGACCTGACAATATCCTTCTGGGCAGGAAGGATAAGATTTCAGGGCAGTGCATTGTAATAATTTATCTTTCATGAGTAGCAGTAGTAGCAACTTGCAGGTTTATACAGCATCCCCAGGGTTTCTCCCTCTACTCCCACTCTAAGAAACTACTCTTACTATTGATAAAAATAAGAGTTTTTTCAGTATCTATTATTTTCTCAGATTTTCTCATATCACATAATCTCCTGCAGACTGGAGCTGTTGGATGTCCAGTCCAAAAGAAGCTGCTCAGAAAGCGCTTTTGTGATGTTACAATACTGCAATTGTCATACAATGCTATAAAGTGCTTTCACCTGTTTGCCTTCAGCCAAATAAACAAATATGGGTAGCAGAAAAAAAGGTGAAAAAAGAAAGATCTTCACGAAGAAAAGCTGGGAAAATAAGTGCTATACCATAGGAATCCTAATCAGCTTGTCATTGAGATGGGTTTTTTTACAAAATATGTGGAAAAATAAGTATTGTGTCATAGGAGTTATAATCACCAGCTTATTTCAGAGTAATTCTATACAGTTTTATAGGGCCATGTGCAGGGAATACATGCAGAGGACCACATTATCCTACAAATTAATTTCTTCATCTGCAATAAGATAATGCTCAAAGTTTGATTTTGGCCTTAAAAATTACTAGAGTTACAGCAATTAGGGCTGTAACTACCATTTTCCTGTAATTACAAATTACATTTACACTAATGAATGAATTACTAGTGAATAAGATCTCTAAAAATTAATAAATAAGCTGAAGAAAGACTGATATAATTAATAAGAAATTACTAAATGTAAATCAACCTGGGCAATCCCATCCATTTCAGTACAATTCTTAACACTAAAGCTTTTATAGACCTAAACTTCAGAGTGTGATTCTTTTAAATAGATAACCCCAACCATGGGGCAGCCTGCCAGCAGTCAGTGGAGTTATGCAAGAAAGCAAATGGGGTTTCTCATTCACTGCTTCGGCAGAGTGATCCTTGCATAATTCATGGAAAGATAAGCACAGATGTCAAAAGGCACTTACAACACATTGTGTGTTTGCCTGGCAGCTATATGGGCAAAAAAATCCTACCATAATTTAAAGCTCATAACAGTCTACCATGAGCCAAAAGCTGTGTCATCTTACAAGAAGCACTGAGTCAGATTCATGCAAAAAGACCCCACCATTCTCATACTGCAACACACAACACGTGTCAAACTATATTCAAATAGAAAGCTGTACACCATCCATAAAAAAAAGCTACTCCTCTCCTGTTCACTCTATATGTGTATGTGCCAACTGGTTTTTCCTCATTCAGTTTTTAGCCAACTAATAAACACTGCCCAGTAACCAAAAATTCAGAGTCATATGGCTAAGAGCAACCCAAACCAGAGTTTTTTCCTGAGCTAAAGCATCCTGGCTTTCTGTGGATTTGTTTTGAAATGCAACACACTGTCAGCACAGCACTTTGATGGCCACCCTGTGACATCCTTCCACATGTTCTGACATTTACCCACGCTGCCAATATCTCTGTTTTCTTTCCATTCACCTACTGCATTCACTCAAACTCTTGTTCCCTAACATCCCCTCACCACATAAGCCTGTCCCTTCCTCCCATATTCCCTTCTCCCCCGTTGGACTAAGCTTGCGCCTCATTAGAAAAATTTATCAGCTTCTACATTTGAGCTAATCAGTCAAAGCCACCAAGCTGCTTGAGCAAATTAGTCTGGGTATTTACTTTTTATCTATCAACTGCCTTTCCCACACTTAAAAATATTTTGTGTTCTCAAAACTCCTCTTTCTCACAGGGTAGAGGAGGAGGATGTTATCAGACAGGGCAATCCTAAGCGTCTCATTTCCTCAGAAGAAAAGACTGGAACTCAGGGTGGAAGGAAACCCAAGGGTTTACCTCGCCACGTGCCATTTGCGATCCACCAGTAAATGGACATCCTCAATTCTTCGGTTGTTAGCATAGTGCAAGCGTTTAGGCAGGTGCTGTTTCAGGTAAGGCTTGAAGTGCTGGTCAGGCTTTCTACACTGAAAAATAAATGGTTACAAATAGCATGCTGTCAGTTAGCTTAAGATGCACACCAAAGCTTTGACTACAGAAATCAAGCTGTTAAGGTCATCACTGATGATGTCTGGAAAACAAAATGTACACCTAAAGTATTTAGTCCAGCAGTCATTTCTGTGCAGTATTTACATGCAGCCAAGGCCCAGGGAGCCATTCAAATATATATTTGGAAAGTTTCATTCTCGTGACAGTCTTTATGAAACTATCAAACAAAATATTACACGTACTTAATTCACAGATGAATAATTTTATTAGGACTGGACCAAAGTTTAAGTTCTAAAGGAAACCTGAATGCTCAAAAACACACCTCATCTGCAGATATATTTAAAGCCATCTAATTACAAAACTTGGGGGATTTTTTTTTTGTTTTGTTTTTTTAATTTTAATTTTAAACATTTTTCTTCCATTAATGGCAAGGTTAGAATTGAAGGCTATCAAAAGCACTTTTTCAGCATCTTCAAAGTGCTAGTAAAATGTTTACCCTAAAAGATTACTTTCCAATTCTGAAGCAATGAATAAATAGACTCAATTCAGGCAGCAAAGACAGTCCAGGAGATTCTGTCTCTGTACTGCCCAAAAAGGTTATAAAAGCTACTATAGCAGCGAACAGTGGAAAACATGACTAACATTAATCTGTGCTCATGAATGGCAGCATTTAACATTCTTTATTTTTAATAATGGTTGGTTGATTTTTCTGTCAAAGAGTGAGAAAAGAAAACTGAAAATACCATAAATCAGGAAGTGAACAGTGAAGTATAGAAATAGACCTCCCAGTCCTAAATACTTACTGTAAGGTTGGCAACAATCATTTTAGGATCATCTGTAAACAAAGGTAAAAAAAATATAAAAGATCAAAAATTTCCAAAAGAAAACACAAGGTTTACATAAGCATACTTCCTAATACTTCCCTGACCTTTACTAAAAGTGCTTTGTATTTATCATAGAATCACAGAATGATTTGGGTTGGAAAAGACCTTTAAGATCAAGTCCAACCCTTAATCCATCACTGCCAAGTCTATCACTAAACCATGTTCACAAGTGCCCCATTTTCAAACATTTCCAGGGATGGTGACTCCACCACTTCCCTGGGTGGCCTATTCCAGTGCTTGACCACCTTTTTCATAAAGAAATTTTCATAATATCCAATCTGAACCTCCCCTGGCGCAACTTGAGGACTTTTCCTCTTGTCCTGTCTTTTGTTACCTGGGGGAGGAGACCGACCCCCATCTGGCTACAGTCTCCTTTCAGGGAGCTGTAGAGAGTGACAGGGTCTCCCCGGAGCCTCCCTTTCTTGAGGAGACAAACACCCCAAGCTACCTTAGCTGTTCCTTTCAGACTTGTGCTCCAGACCCTTCCTCTCCTCCGCTGCCCTTCTCTGGACAAACCCCACCCCCCCAAATGTCCTTTTTTGAGTGAGAGGCCCAAACATGAACCCAAGATTTGAGGTGCGGCCTCACCAGTGCCAAATACAGACAATTACAGGACCAGTACAATCCCTGCCCTGGTCCTGCTGGCCACACTGTTTCTGATCCAGGCCAGGATGCCAGGGGCCTTCTTGGCCATCTGGGCACACAGTGGCTCATGTTCAGTCCCTGTTGACCAGCACCCCCAGGTCCTTTCCCAAGGGCAGCTTTCCAGCCACTGTTCCCCAGCCTGTGGGACTGCATGGGGTTGTTGTGACCCAAGTGCAGGACCCAGCACTTGGCCTTGTTGAACCTCACACCACTGGCCTTGGGCCATTGATCCAGCCTGTCCAGATCCCTCTGCAGAGCTCTCCTACCCTCCAGCAGATCAACACTCATGCCCAGCTTGGTGTTGTCTGCAAACAGACTCAGGGGTGTCCTTGATCCTCTCATTCAGATCATCAATAAAGATATTAAGCACAACTGGCCCTGACACTGAGCCCTGGAGAACACTGGGCCCAGCCATCTAGAGAGTTTTTTTACCCACTGAAGGGTGCACCTGTCCAAGCCACAGTTTTTCCAAAAGAATGATGTAGGAGACAATATCAAAGACTCTACAAAAGTCCAGGTAAACATTATCCACAGAAGCAGGTCACCTTGCCACAGGAGACCATGTTGGTCAAGCAGGACCTGACTTTCCTAAACGCATGCTGGATGGGCCTGATCCCCTGGCTGTCTTGCATATGCTGTGTGATGGCTTACTGACACGTCATTGCTTAGGTAGTGTTCTCACAGTTTTATAATCTGGGCCTTAGATAATACTTATTTTGTTTTCTGCAAACACATACTTTCAAAACTTTTGTCTTGTTTTAATTTACTTTAAAATAAAAAATTATCCCCAAACACAATGAATTTCCTTCAAAAAATTTTGAAAGCATACTTGAATGCAACAATGCACTCTGTTAGAAGGAGTAAGATAAATGTGTAGCAGTTTTTGGTCACTTTTAACATTTGACCAGTTTCACAGGCTACTGCTGAGTAAGTGAAAAGCAACGGTAAAATATTCTGGATTTGTTTTTGAGCTATTAAAGGGACATGCAAGATGTAGAAAGCCCAAACCCAGTAACAGTCCATACTAACTGTGCTCTTCTGGGCGGTGGGGGAAACATTTTTCAGTTATGAGAAAAAAAAAAACAGGCTAAAAGAACATTTTGGGAAGTGAAAATCTCTTGTTCAAATACTATTGTTTTGGTTGCTTAAGGCATGATCTGGCTGAGCTTAAAATGGGCTCTACTGCACTTCAAAATACAAGCTGCAGGCTTTTGCATTGCAAAGGTGTGTTTGTAGTCTTGAGACAGTATTATGGAACAATAATGAATAAAGAATTTGATAACTTGCCATTTAAGGAGGTAAACCCCAGTTCTAAAGGTAGGAAACATGCTTCTTTGTTCTACATTCAAAGTGCTGATTTATAAGCAGTTGCAAATATTCAAACTAGGAAGCTGCACACAGAGGCCAAAAGAGGAAAACGTTATTGTGGGAAAACCAGTGGTATGACTCAGAGGTCACACAGACAAGCTGATCTTTTTGAAACATACTGCCATTCATTCTCTAAGGAAAACTTAATTTTCTCAGCAATTTGCAAAGACAAGGATTGAAAGATCTTTAAAAAAAAAAAAAGACTTCTCAGGACTGAAATTAGTTTTCTGTCGAATGTGCAGTGTAGGAATTCAGTCTCATGCTAGTCTACAAAATCTGAATAACATATGCACTATTTTCAACAAATCTTTACACATTCATCATATATTCCTTGAGCATAAATACCCAAATACTGATTTGTGTATGCATTTATCTTGCTATAAACTTTTTTTACCAGGCAAAAAAAATTGTAGTTAAAAAAATGTATACACAAATCAGCATTAGGGATGTTTTACCACATTTTTAAGATTTTTGCTATTATTCTGGAAGCATTTAATCTTCAAAGATGGATCTTTCTATGAAATTTGTCCTCACCCAGAGCATATCTGAAGTATTGTGAGGGAACACTTGGCTATCCCAGATGTCAGATCTTCCCCTCTATCAAAAGCTGTCACTCTTGGAAACATATGGTGCAAAAACCACAGGTACTTATGGGTTATTTATGAGTTACACAGTTTGCATGGTAGCTTAAACTGCTGGCAAAGCCAGGTTTGCCCTTGTATGCTGAACCAGAGCAGTCGGGGTGCTGGCCTGTCCTGGTACTGCTGCCCTGGAGGCAAAAGGAAAGCAGCCTGTCTGAAATGCTTGCAATTACAGAGTTAGTTTCACCAGAGGACTCCTGCCTGAGCTCTGAGACCTATTGTCAAAGATCAGTTAAACACTAAGTCAGGGTAAACTTCTAAAAGCATGGTTCAAAATAAAAAGAAGTTTCACTGACAACATTAGCCCTGGATGCATGTGCTAATCTTCCTTATATCCTTCAACATCTCCAGTCTGTTGCTGTTTAGAAACCCACAGGACTTCTCATCTATGCCAAAAGTAGGCTAAAACTACTGAATTCAAAATTAACAAGTCACTTGTTTCCTATTAGCTCATAAAATGTACCAGATGCTTTTTTTTTACATCCAAGCTGTGCAGTGCTGAGATCGCCCAAACACAGTTTTAGTTGACAGAGGAGAAAAGTGCATGAATAAACTCACAATGACACATAAACTGGCATGTGAAACTGGCCTGGAGCTCCCATTCCTCCATGATATAAAAGATTGGTGTTTAACCCAGAACTTTTAAGCACTCCCCTGAACAGTTCTACCACTCTGGGGTCTGTGAAGCACAAATTGGAAAAGGAGCAAGCAGCTGTCTTCAGTGGGATTCCCTCTGAAATTCCTGCCAACACCTTGGGAATTTACACTCTGTGGACAGCATCATTTCAAGGAAGGAATAGAGTCCAGTTCTCAGGATACAAAAGGTACAATGAAATTAACTTACACTTTAGGTTATTGCTAGACCTAGGGCGAATTCGCCCTAAAGATCCAGGCAGCAAAATTATATCATCCACATTAGTCAGATAGTTGCTTAAAAATTCAGTTCTTTCACAAGTTGTGTCTTCCATCCCTGCAGAAAGGAAATGCAAAATTAATCAACCCTGAAAATAAACACATTTTCCAGAACAGAAAAAAAAAAGGAGACTCCAAACACCTTATGTATTAATTCCTTTTGGATGACTAAACTTGGTCTTTACAGCCACCTAATTCCAACATAATACACTGGTGGGACTCAAACTAGGAGTGCCTATGCAAGAGAAATACCAGTCTAGGCATTGTAGGAACAGTCACCACATACAACATGTGTGCACTGATTCAACTCCAAATTAGACTCATGGAAAAATCAAAGTCTGTTTCTAGTTTAATGTACTACTTTGGGGATTATTTCTTTTTAAACAAATGATTTTAAGAGGAATAGCACACAAAAGGTACTGTCTGTTGGTGGTCTGTCCTAAGGCAGTCACAGATAAACAATTTTCTCTTGCAGATATTTGTGGTGGGGAAGAATGTACTGCCAGCCACAGGAGGTTCTCAGCACAGAACTGCCACCCTTGGAAATCCTTCCTGACCCTTACCCTCCTCTACCCACATCCAGAAATGAGGCATATGCCATTTTATTGTTGATGTAGCAGTTCATGTGAGACTGTCAGGAATAAAGACGTAAAAAAAAGAGGACCTTGGGTGGCATTGCTAAAAAAAGTTATGCAAACACAGGTTTTCCTTTAATAAAACTTTATCTTTGCTCATATTTACTATTTCATATATTGCAATGTTTATTCTAATGTTTGAAGGAATAAGACCTACCAAATAATATCTGTGCTGTGACGACATCTGACCATGAAATATCTTTTTACCTCCTTCCTCCATTATTTTGATTACTTTTCCGCCTAAGTGGGGCACAGTCTTATATTCCAGAGATATAAGAAAGATACTCCAGTCTTTCTTCTAATAGGATATTTTGACCTATTAATTGCCATGGAAATGCCTCAATCTAAAGTCCTATTCTTCTCATGTACCGGAAAACAAGGCTATTAAATTTTTCATTCCATAAAAACTGACAAGAAGATTACTCTAGGCAAATTATAGCCCTCCAATACATGCATGAAGAGCCACACTTGGATGTGATATCAGAAACACCAAGATTTGAAAAGCTCTGAGTAAAGAAGTAAATACCCAGATCACTGTTATGAAAGAGAAGTGTCCCTTGATGACAATTAACAGGTGAGCCGAGTGGCCAGTCCACACCAACTGGCTTTTTTGGGTAGAGTTAAACTACCAGAAAAAAATATCAGCACAAAAATACCTTAAATGGAACTTTGATTTAGGTTACCTATTTTATTTACAGCTACATTGCTTAAGCATTTATCTTCTCATAAATATTATGGTTTAAAATTTACCATGATCACCAACAAATATAACATTGACACATCGATGTAGTTTCAATTGTTTCAGTCCATCCATTAGTTGTCCTACTGTCTTATCAATCTCTCTCAAGGGATTCACCATCATCTGTATAAATATTCAGAAGGAAAAAAAAGTTAATTCTGTCATTGCAATGTTTCTACTTCTACAAATGGGGGCCCTTTGGCAAAACTCTGATGGGAAAATCATCCAGGTCAAGAGGCAAAGCCTTGGCTGAGCTGTTACTCCTACAATTATTGCACCATTTCCTTTTGTATATCCACACCGTGATTTCATTGTGAGAAAGCCTTGCTGAGATGCTGACAAGACAGCAGAAGGTCTTTATGGCTGATCCTAGGCCTCCCATGAACATGTGGACAGTTGGTAAAACAATGTGTAGATAGCAGAAAAACACGTGTGACTTTGGGGTTCAGTTCATTTCTTATAGATAGAAAGCAGTGCTTTTAAAAGAAAACAGCATTTCATGTGAACGGTTTAGACAAAAAATGGGCGCTAAATGAAACTTTAGACTTGGGATTCACATGCCAAGGCACTTAATGAAGTTCACTTCAAAGGACATCTGACACCAGGATGACAAGATGCATGTCACTTGAGTAGCACATGGGGCTCAGAGTGAGTGTTCTTCAGCTTCAAAGCCAAGAGTTTCCAACAGCTCAAATGACAGTTCTGGCAAAATTGTCAGCAGGCCCCAGAGGACACAGATACTGTACTGTGATTTCTTCATTAAAGTTTCTTTTTTATTAAAAAACAAAACAAAAATGAAACAAAACAAACAAACAAAAATCCAAAACCCACCAAAAAACTGAAAAAAGCAAGACACAGGACTACATTTTCAGCCTTAAGAAAATGAAACATTTTTTTTCCAGATGGCACAGAGAGGGGAAAAGTAAGATTTTAGGCAGAAGACTCATTTTGTTTTGATTTTGAGAAGAAAACATTTATTGTCACTATATGGCAGCTTCTTCCTCACTTGTCTGTTTGATTTGGCTGGTTCAAGTAGCCACAATAAAAAAATCCTTCCAATGACAAAGAGAATGATAAATTCTGGATGAGAAAAAAAAAAACAGATTTCAGCAGAATTTTCTAAGATAAACAGCATGTTAGTGTGACCCAGAAAGAGATGGTTCAGAAATTCTCCCTCTGTCTGAGACATTAAGGCAGAGATGTTAAATGACTCTGCTAGGTTATGAGACAGGAAATGTCACCTCCCATGTGGCACTATAAATACAGAGAAGGGACTTACAGGAGAAGGAATCACAGTGGGGAACAGGAGGAACAATTTCTGCAACATATGGAAGTGGTTCAGAAAAAGGGTGAAATTTTTGAATATTTTAATTGAGGAAAGCCTAAGTAGTCATTTAAGTTAAAACTTTGAAACCTTCAAGTTCAGAAAAGAAGAAAATTCTCTGTTTCACCATTCTTTCACTCTCCAATACAGGGAGTTTCTTCTACAAATGGAAATTCCATTTTTATGAAAGTCTATTTATATTGTGTCAATCATATAAGGAAAGACAATTTTACTCAGAATCCAAAACGTATTCAAGGAAGCTGGAAATCCAGACAGATTTCCTAGTAATATTTTCTTTTGTCAGCAAGCTTGAGTCTTCTTTTAAAAAATAATAATGATGATAAACAGCAACAATAATTCAAGGATTTCAAGTGATAGTTCTGTTTAGCTACCCTCTTCAGCAATCTGACCTCCTCTTATAGCTCCTCCCAGATGTAACTTTCAAAGATTTACTGAAAAACAAATAAAGCTGTTGCATAAACCCTTCTTCACCTATTATCAAGACTTTGGAAGACTGTACAGAACCATTTTATCTTTCAAGATACATGGATTTCTAGGATGATGCTACAATAAAGAGTTTTGTAGCATTGTGAAAGTGCTGGGTGTGGTACCTGAAACATAAAAAAAACCAGCTGGATTCTCTCACAAGTTTTCCCAATAGAGGAAGTCTGACTAGAAGGAAGGAAGAAAGAAAGAATCTTACTTTAATTTTTTTTTAATAATTGGTAGATCCATCCTATACAGCATTTCATTGCTGTCAAACAGCATCAAAAGATTAACTTGCAGATATGATGGCAACTATTACATAATAATAGGGAGGTTTTTTTCTGAAATAATGGTGTCAAATTTACACAGCTGACTTACAAGAAAAAGTTCTTTAGGGGTAAGTTTGGATGACCTTTTCATTCAGAGAAAGAAAGGCAAAAAAAGAGCAACATATGTTCACGTCACTGGGAATATTATTCCTACTCTATTTCATGTCGGAAGGGCAAATTGGAATGGATCACTTGGAATGGCAAATTACTGAGTAAGAGCAATATCATCCATAGTAGTTATTAGTTCTCCTCTCAAATAAATCTTAAAATGTTACAAGTTCTCTGGAAAATTCCTGGGGTTCTATATATGTGTGTGTTTTTTTGGTTTTTTTTTTGCATGCCCCTGCCTGCCATGTTTTTACACTTAAAAAATGTGTCTCAAAATAACTCTTTAAAGTTGAATTGTGCAACAAGTCAAAAAACATTCCCACAAAAAATCTCTTGAGAAGAATGTTTATAGCCTCTTGTAAGATACTGTGGAGTGTAAAGGCTTTTGCTTCTAGCTTAAAGGAGAAATATGTAGATTGTTAGTGCCAGGTGGATAAAGACAGTACACTAAGGAATACTCTTTTCATCCACTTGCACTTTTTCCTAATAAAGTAATTTCTATTTGATGTTCTCCTTGTGAAAACAGACTTACACACCACCTCTTGTAAATACACCATTCAGAAATCCTGCACGAAAAATTCCTTACCCTCCAATGTCACAAAAATGACTTTAAAATGTGTGTTTTTAAAACAAATGTTCTTTTCCTTTTAGATTTTATTAGTCACATTTTCAGGATATTTCCACAATCATGATGTTGTGGAAACATGACTAGATACAAAACCTCAAATAATCACCATGCTCCCATGAGATGGGAGTTATGGAGGCTACAACATATTGCAGAACTTGTGATAGTTCAGAAGGTTTAGCAGCAGTGCTAGTGTCTTCCCATATTTTTCCTCCAGCTGATGGCTGGGTTTTAAAAAATAAAGAGATTATAAAGATAACTTTCCTTAATGCAAACAGTCTGAAACAAGAAAAACACAGCTCCCAGAAGGCTTGGTCTGGCTTCGCTGCTCTCCTTTGGGTTGTTCAGTAAATTTATAAAAGTTTTGGCTGCAAAATTCCAACCTGAAGCATGGAGAGAACTCCCAAATTGAAAAAAAAATAAAGACAGCTTAGTGCCTAAAAAGAGGCACTTCCATCATAAATTTTTGGAACTTACTTTCTTCCGACGAGTTTCCGTAGAATATTGATCCACTCTATGTACTTTTCTTCTTTTCTTTGGAGCTGCAACTGGTCTTTCCTGTCTCCTCTTAGGAGGAAGCTTTCTCTTAGGTCTCTTAGGCGGAGTAAGAGGGGAGCCATAACTACTCTCCTGTACTGGCAGGGAGAGATGTCTGGACTCAGAAAAAAAGCCTGTCTCAACTCACATCAGATAGTAAAGCTACCTGTGCCAGATAATCCTGAAGCATAAATGCTATGGCCATATCAAATATTTAGGCTTTTGGACAATTTAGGATCTACCCCTTTTTAAGGAGGAATTCACCAAATTGTACTGAAAGCAGAACAGCGGTTACAAGAGCAGACAGCATAAAAGCAAATTAAATTGCTGCTTCTAAAGATAGATGGGGCTTCTGTGTTTGAAAAGACATTGTTATATAGGGGGTATTAGTTATCAAATATTAATCCATTAACATTACTGAGATTTAAGTTAATTTCAATTACAGCAAAATTCACTGCACACAACTTAATGAGTGTCCAGGGTAGAGTACTGGAGGAAATGCAATATTACACTTGAACAACAGTTCAGGTGTGACTATTAGAGGCTGTCCAGTCTCAATGACTTCTGCAAGGTTTCCCACACCAATGTTCTAGCAGAGTTAGTGAAATCAAGTACCCTCACCCATAGCACTAGCAGATACCACTACTGTTTGCCACACCATGCACCTCACTGAAATCACCAGAAACACATTTGCCACTATTTGGGGTCTGCAGATCAGAGCTATGCTGGTGAGACTCAGTTAGCATGGAGCTTCACATTAGCTGGGTGGGGCACATTAATGGCAGTGCATGAGAAATCTGTGCTGCTACCTGCCTTATTACCAGCTTTATGGGCATTTTGAGAATTTAATTTTCTAGCAGTTTCAGAGTGGCATCTCACTGAGTATTGGTATTGTTCCTAAATGCACAATTACCTAGGATAGACTTATGGAAGGAAAAATAAAAAACATAGAAGGAAAAAACCCCTAAGATTTAGCTAGAATAAACTACTATCCCATTAATCAACTTGCTTGTAATTTTAAACTGTCCCACCCTTGCTGACTGTCACACAACTTGCAGGCTCTTGGCACTACTTGAGATGGTGTAAGAAGAGCTGAGAGGTGACACCTACCAGGAGATAAACCACAATCTGCAATGGAGCACGTTGAGTGGGCTGAGGGATAGTTGGAGATTTTTGATGCTATTTAAGTTCTATGTACTTAGGCAGCTTCTCCCAGTTGTTGAGTTACAGAGCTCCATAAACAGGGAGGGGGAAGAAGGGGATGTTACCATCTGCCATGCTGTTTCAGTGCTTCCAACGCAAGCAGCTGGAAAGGAGATTCTAGTCCAGTCTCATTTGTCTTTCTCCAGAAAGGCATTTTAATAAAGCAGCACCAGAGTTTTCTGTTTCTAAAACGCTTCAAGCTTTGTGCAGTCCTGATGAGAGGAGCAGCAGGGAAAGGAAGGACTCTCATTTCACTGTCTCTGAATTGGCTCAGACAGAGCTCCACAATGCCAGAAACACGTGAGTGCGGGAGACCGCGGTCTGAACACTGAGGTGACTGTCTCAAGACAGCATGTTAGAGGAGCAGCAGAAACGGCTTAGCACTGCCAGATTTTGATGTATTTCAGAGCTCTTATGGTAGTATATTTCTAGAATATTTTATGTAAAAAAAAAAAAGTTAGCTAGGAAAAAAAAAAAGCCAAGTTCTTATTAACCAGCCAATTCTTAGTCTTGCTTGAGAAGAGTCAGAACAGAGTTATGGAGGAGGGAACTGAATCCCTCCCCGCTTACAGAAGGAAACTGTAACATCACAAGGGTAACCAGCCAGCCAAAGCTTTGCTTCTTGACCTGGATGGACCAACCTACCAGAGTTCAACTGCAGAAGCACAGAGGGAAAAAAAAAAAAAAGGCAGAAGTAAATCAAAAGCAAGCATATTATTTTATATCTCCCACTGCTCCTGGAAACATAATAGAACCCACTGAAACACCCCCTAAAATTTTTTTAAAGAAAAAAACCCATAAAACACTCCCACCCCAAAGCAAAGAAACCCAAACAAAACAAAAAATAACCCACCAAACCCCAAAACCTAGACAACCAACCCATTCAACCCATTTACACTGAAATTCATGTTAGTGGATATGTAAAGTTACATTTTTGGAGACTAGTTATAATATCAATTTCATTTCTATTAAAAACATTGGCAATTCACCAATAAATTTTAAGTGTATCTAAGTCCCTTTGCTTCTTGCTTTAAGACATTCTTCACATAGGCTGCTGTGCATGTGCTGGGAAGATCTAAGAGCCATCTGGATGCCATTAAACCTCTAAGATTTAAATTTATTTAACATAAATTTGGAACATTATTTAGTATAATAAACTCAAATAAAAATTCCCTTCATTCTAATAAAAATTTGGAGGTTTTCAAGGTAAATAGCTATTCCTCAAACTACTAATTGCAGAAAGAAAAATCAGCATAAAATATTCACTCTTCAAAAGAAGAAATAAGAAGCCAATTGTAAATATAACACAGAGTTGTTACAAGCTTGCTTTCAAACTTTATTGTTTGGTTGATCTGCCTTTGCATGAAGAAAAAGTGGTCAGTAATACTCCAAATGTCTAACTGCTGCCAGCTGTATACAAGAAAAAAATTATTTCACAGGGAAGTCATGCTCTTGGTATCAAGGAATTAGCTAGAGGGGATCCTTTTGAGGACTTTCTTCCAGATGATGTAAATTTCACAGCTTCTAAGTACTGAAACCAGTGTTAAAGAGAAACAATATAAAATGCTTCCTCTAGCTCTTCTATCCCAAAACCAGGCCCCTAGCAAAGCTCAGCATCTGTGTACTTACACAGCTGTATTCATTTACTCAAGTTTCCATTCACAAAGTTTGGTCCACTGTTTGAACTGCAAACCCATACATGCTCTTCTGCTAACTCATCTGTTCTCAATTTGCTAAAAATCAATTTCATGGTCTCGTGCTTAATACAAATGACATGAAAACTATCTGTTTTCAAAACTCTCATAAGCTATTAATTCCCACTTATCAAGAGCCGAAGCTTTGCCTTGCAATTAGAGATCAACCTTCAGGTAACCATCCACAAGAGCCCCCCTACAGGAAGAGCCTTTGGCGGCTTTTTGCTTTTATAATGACTTTTCCTATTATGAACACTTTGCTACACTTCACTTTTTAGACTCATAATTAACCTGAAACTAGATTGCCACATTGGATGCTAAGCAGATTTGTTAAACACCACAATTGAAAGAACATTTACAATGCCATCATCTTAATATTCCCCTTTTAAGTCCATGGAAAAAGCTCCATCATTCTGTTCAGAAGGAAGTGGCTGTATCCAGATAAATAAAATTAAAGTTTTCAATCATAAGGCACATATAGTAATTGTAACATTTCACTACGAGGAACTATAAAGCATTATTAAGAACTACATCATTAAATCAGAGAGCTCTCATTGCCAGTACCTTGCCTGACTGAATCAAACACAACTCTGGAGCCAAATGACAACATGGACACATATCCATGTCTGTCAATTTAGCAAGTGTTGGCAGACCTTAACCCCTGCTTACCCAGAAAAAGGACTGCTTCTATCTATCCAAATGGTGCTTCAGTGCTGAGTTGGAATCATTCCTCACACCCACTGCTTTAGGACCATGGCTCAAACTGCTCCAACAGGGCTGCTACTCACAGCAACTTCATAACCTCTGCAAACTGCTTAAAGAGCCCAAATAACTCAACTATACTACAAAATATGAATGCTGCTTCTCTTTGCTCTCTTCTACTGCCAAGAACAACCAACAGATGTACACCAAACAAATAAGAAACTACTGCTGGGTACCTGGCTGCTCAAGGAGATTGGCATTGCCTTCCAGGGGACAGGCATCTGATACACTCCCCACTTTTTGAAAATTGCACACATTTGTTTACCCTTTGAAAATCTTATATATAAACTCCTGCAGTCTTGTGATGGGAATCTGCAGGCATGCATTTGCACTGAAACTAGGGGACCTTTGCAAGATGTCAGACATCACTGGAAATGCCAGATCCCAGCCACTCAAAGCAGGATATTTGGGTAGAGCATTTAATTTCCCTCCCCACATATCCCAGACAAGTGCATTATCCCTAAGTTCTTGTCACCTGGACAGTGTTATTAGGGGAAACAATACCCATCAGTCCCAGCCAGCTACACAAAGTCAAACAAGAGGTTAAGGTACTGCAGTGTGTTGGACATAATTTTTCATTAAAATGCCTTATGGAGTTTTAAAAGTTTTTCCAAACTCAACAGTATGGTCCTGAGGGAACATTATTGGAAAAGCTTTCTGAACCCCTGTGGGGCCTATATGAAACTGGAACTAGCAGCTTTTTACATTTCCTGACAGACTGGAATTATTACTTTGGCTACTTCTGGCTGTCAGCTTTAAAGAAAGCTTTTTTCTTCTCACATTTTATCTCAATATTATCTGTATTATATTTTAATTACTTTTCAGAAGGATAAACTGTTAGAGGAAAGTTAAATTATATTGTTGCACACAAATACACTCCTGTCTTCACCAAATAAATCTTTCCATTTGCATTATTGTATCACACCAAGAAATATCTTCCTGAAAGGCAGAGGCAGCTCCTTCTCCCAGAAGTGAATTTTACATGATAAATATTTTAGAAGATAACTTTGTTTTCTCTGGCAGAGGGGAAGCATACTGCAGAAACAGGTGAAAAAAAAACTTGCTAAAAATGTTACTCCTGAGCAGCATCAATATTTTTGGGAGAAAAAAAAAGTGTTAGAGACACCTGCTTTTTCTGTATTAAAAAAAAATCTGTGCCAACCTCTGAGTTGAAAGGACCATATCTGTGGCCAGCAGCATCTGGTTGCTCAGAGTAGAAGGCATAAACATAAGGCCTGAAAGAAAGAAAGGTCTTGTTCAGGTTAGCTTTCCTTTGACAACACCACAAAAACACAGGCTAGCCAGGTCAAGTCAAACCAAGTCAGCTTTCCAATGAGACTTGGCTCTATGGAAAAAGAACTGTTTCTCAGTCATAAAATCCTACAATTATTTAGCAGTTCCCTGTTTTCATGCCATGATTAGTTGTTTTGCAGCTCTATTAAACCCAAGACTACATGCAAGGAGGCACATGGGGTACCATCTGAGGACACATGCTCATTCCAAATCTTGTAGGAGAAATCCCAACAGCAGCTTGCCTAAGCCTTGCAGCAGCATGTAGAAACTTGTGCAGTAAAACCCACTCATAATTAAAATCTTAACACTTTCCTAAAGCTCAGTGTCCAGTTCCACAACTGCCATTGCCTGTAAGGTTGTTAAACAATATTTGGCTCAGGAGGATAAGAACAATGCAAGTTAATCCATGTAATTACATGCTTCTTGATAAGAAATACATTATTATCATACATTTATTTGGAAGAATCAAACTGCTGATGGTTAAAAGCTGATATGAAAAAATCTCAAAAAGCCCAAACCAACAAACCAAAAAACCCCCAAATCACAAAGAACTCACACTAAACACAAAAGACAAACAAATCCTTAAATCAGTGATGGCTTGTAAAGACAACCGTAAGTTTCAGAATTAAATTTTTGCTTGCTCTTCCAGCTACTTATAAAGAGAAGACAAACTAGCAGGTACCCAACAGCAGATAACAAGTGAATTACCTTTCATTGTCTGGAAGGGTTAACCACTGAAGTATTGTTAATATTCTCCGCTCATGGGGGATGACACTGGACCACAAAATACAAAGATATATCTTGTAATCATAGAATACAAAAAGCATCAACAAAATGCTTGCTATGAGCTGAATTTAATATTAATATAATGTATCATAAAAGCATAATTTGCTTTTAGCAGGCTGTATCTTCTTTGTTGCTTAATACTGATTCTTAATTTGCAAGCAGAATCACATCAGACCTCCTGAATGTTTGCATACTCCAAAAGAAAGATAATTGAAAGTTCTCAAATGCAGTCAGAACTCAGAGCAGTAAATCTCCCCCTTCAAGCAGAAGTGAATAAAAGATCCATTCTGGTGGCTTTAACCCAGATGAACCTTTTTGTATGCTGGCATGGGTCAAACCCACTATATTGCTCACATCAGTAAAGGTTAAAAAAAACCCCATCCTGCTCTGGTAGTACTCCTTTTTCCTGTTTCCAGACACTGGAAAAATTTCATTGCCTTAACAGTAGCCACTGGTAAGGGCTAGGCTGGTGTGAATCAGAACAGAGCCATCTGAAACACCAGGCCAGCAGCACAGGGACCTGAACCCTGACAGCTTCTCACTCAGCAGGACAGACCTATCTCACTTTACTGATTGTACAGTGGTTGCCATTCTCACTTGGCTGCTGAGGCCAAGTTCATGCTATGAGAATAACTAACCCTAGAAACTGTTAAAGTTCCAAATATCCTATCTTAGGAAAGCTCTGCAGGTCAGTGACCACAAAGTCATTTTAATACAATGGCACAGTCAGTCCAGAATCCATTAGCTCAATAGCAGAATCCCAAGGCAGGAATCAGACACCACCATGAGTCACCATAATGAACTGAATTCATCACTCTTTGGAAACCTCTGGCAAGAGAAATAGAAATGGCAGCAGCTATTTGCAAATACCTTCATTTTTAATGCCTTGTAGACAAACAGTAGTCCTCAGTCTCCAAATACACTGAGAACTTTGGGTTGTAAAAAACCATAAAAATGAGAATTTATTCTAAAATTTGTAACTAAGGCAAAATTTTAAACTGGAATATTAATTTTGGATACTGTCTAACTTTTATGTTTTTATTACTTGTGCAATATGAAAAAAAGAAAATCCATTAGTTCAATTAAATAATTTCTGACTAAAATATTTTGAATATTCTGTTTTCCTGAAAAAGTCTGCCTGAAAATTCTCCCAAAAATATTCTGTGTACCAAATGAAATAATACAGTGTTAAGACATATAACCTGTCCTGAGCCACATTTTTTACATTTTGTATCCCCAAGCATGCATTGGCCAGGTGTTTATGTAGACTGTGTAGCTATAGTTTAGTTTGTAGAGCACCACAGTGGAGCTCTGTCAGATTTCATTTTGCAAGCCTAAACCTATCATCAGCTTGTGGTGTGTTTTATTATTCCCTCTACATGCTTTATGATATTTAGAACAGTAAACCATATTATTTCTGAAGGAATCACAAAAAAAAAGTCAAATCCCCTTATTACTTCAGTCCTGTAGCTGAAACATTCTTCGCTCCTGCAATCCTGCCAGAAGCTGTAATGGAAATACTGATCTACATTAATTCCTCAAAAATTATAAAAATTCATTCATTTTTGGTTGTAAATATACATTTCAGTGGGAATAAGGGAAAATGAGTTGAAATCATTGAACAAGAGAACAAAGAGATCCTCAAGGCTGTCTCCTAGAAAAGAGAAATTTGGTATCTTGCTCAAAGGACAGACTGTATTGTAAAATGAATGAATCAGACCTTTAAGTAAATTAGACTAGTGATGTCAATTAATATAAGAGGACAATAAGAGTCTTCCACACTCAGAGGACTAAGAAACATTGGTAGCAATACTAAGGAAGCAAAAAAAACACACTTTGAAATGAAAGACATTTTTCACATAGGCACACATCTTTTCTTTAGGCAACTCTTATAAGTCAGTGCATGAATCTAAAGCAGCAAACAGTAGCATCAGCTTTAGTTATCAGAAACATTGCACAAATAAAGGGTTACAGATAAAGTTTCCAACCTACCAAATTATTAGAGAAAGAAAAACAACTTAATAACTACTTATATTGAATTAATTCTGAATTATTAGTTAAAAATCTCCAGAAAACAGAAGGCACTTACATAGACCAGAAGAACGTGCCAGCTTTCACCCCTTGCTTGGCTGCAGTAATCCAAATCTAATGAGGAAAATATAAGAGGATTAGAATGAGTTCAGATCTCTAATGACTTTCTGAAATCAAAAGAAAATGTTTTCAGGACACATTCTTCTACCCTGAGCCTAGAAGTGAAAATTGCAGTTTTCAGCCTCAGCCCTAATTTGAAAACGAGGAGTGACAAACCTCTGCAAACTCTGTAGCAGTGGGTTAGCTGCTGTGCTGAAGACTTTCACCCCTAAACCTCTATGTTGCTCTAATTAAAAGCACTAAGTTTCATGGTCAGGAGTTCCTTCAGTATTTAATTTCATTTTCAAAACCCAGCCACTACTCACCTGACCCTTTTAGCAATCAGGTTTTAGAGGATACTCAGTTAGAAAGGAACATACCTTAACACTAATCAGCGTCTGCATAAATGTCCCTCCTCTCAGTATGCTACAATCAGTAACCATCAGCAGAAGATGTGTTAGAAGAGAGCACACAAAAAAGGCCACACAGAGGTGTTAAGACTTCAAGGTGGGACACCTTCCTACACAGATGTTTAAGAACTTCTCGAGCTCACCCGTGGGGTGATTGATGGGAATGACTAAAAAATCTCCATGAAATTTTCAAACACTTTTTTTCAATCCTTCAAGTCCCTTGTATTTTTCTAGCTGTAAATCAGTTTGCAGCAGAAAGTTCTGCAATGTAGTCACACACTCCATGAGTGTATTTTTAATACTGCTTGGTTTGAAACCTGCTGGTTTTCAGTGGGGTTAGGGTACCGTTCTCGTACTTCAAACCAGGTTATTAATCCTTTCTCTTCCCACTTCTATACAACATTCATGATATTCCCCTCTATTCATTCCTTTTCAAACACAGGTTTGTTTGATCTTTCTCTAATGAAAGCTATACCATACTCCTGGTTATCCTTACCACCCTCTCTCTTCTATCCTATGATTCTGCACAAGGCAGAGGAATGAGAATGTTGGAAAATCAGAAAGGTTCACAATCAAGGAAAGCAAACAATGTTGGTAGCTCTACAGAACTAAATTTCTCTTGCAAGGAACTATGCAAATTATCTCAAAACTCATTTCAAAAGTGGCACTGTGTGTAGAGTTACATTATTTCCTCCCATTACTTATGCATACTGCAATGTATACACTTAATGAAGCATTAAGACCACTTATGTAATAATTGCAGTTTTTTGTTTACTTTAAATCAACTCTTTAAAAATACTAAGTCCCTGTATCTTGCTCAAACAGACACTTATAAACTGTCATCTGGACATGAATCATTCAAATGTCATGCCTAAATTACTCACACATCAGTCTTAGTTGGAATTGATTTGGCACAGTAATGAAAGATCATTTGCACAATGAGGACATAGTTAAAAGCAATTAGATTTGGATATTGTAATGTTATTTATGGGAAAATTGGTCATATTTGCATTTCCATTGCCCTGGACACAACCTTTACCTCTCATTTTCTATTCCACCAAATCTGACTGGACTCAGTCCAATTAAATTAAAATTACAGCTATAAAAGGTCATTTGTTTTCATTTTATTCTAACTTTTTAATAATGCTAGAAACCTCTTTTCCAGTGAAAACTACATCCAGAGTAACACTATAGAAAGCCTGTTTTACTAAATATGTGCAGCAAGATCAGAAGCAGAATGGCCAGGGGTTTGGAGCCCACTCTTTGTTTTCAGGTGCTTCTCCTGAAGAATCTGCTTTCAGGCTCAGTTCATATTTGCAAACACTCAAGCAGCCACCAAACAGGGAGTCCCCCAAACATCTCCTCCAGCCTCTGCAGCCCCAGCCTTCCACCAGCACCACATACTGCATGGTGACAATGATCACAAAGTGATGTGGCTGCACAGTATGTGCCCAAAAAAAAATTGCTTTGAATTTATATTGGAATTGGGGGTTAGAGTTGAATAACAGCAATATTGTTTTCAGTATCTCAGGATACTGAAGTCTGAATATCACAGGATACTAGCTCTGATGGGATGGGACAGAAGGATGCAAGTGAACAGGAGAGGAAGCATGCCTACAACCCAGGGACCATGTCACTCAGCCCATACACTGCAGTCTGAAGTATGATTGCAATGCAAGATGCATGTTTGTGCCACATTAGTCAGCACAGTCAGGGTATATAACCAGCCTAGATACTGTCTAATTAAGGCAGTTATTCATTACATATTCATTAGTGCATCATGGTATTCGGAGGTGAAAAAGGGCCCACACTTAAAGCAATTTCCTTTGCATTGCAGATTTATTCATAGAGAAAAGCCCAGTCCTGGCAGAGAAAGCTGGTCAAAGACACATTCAGCATGAAATATGTGTCAGCTCCTACTGTTATGCTCTGTCTTGCTCTACTTGGAGAACCATTTTCCCCACAGCAGATTTTTCTTTGAAAATGTTTGTGTTCCTGCACATTCTAAATAATTTTGCAGATATCTTTGGAAAGGTACTAACAAACTAAGTCCAGGGAATTCTGTGTTTGGATTTTACCATCTGCAAGCTCTAGTTTGAATTGCTAGTACTTTGGTCCACACAGGCCCAAACTGTCCAGTCTGCCTGGCTGTCTAAATGAGACCAGCCAATTTCTACACTCAGCAGCTGAAGAGATCCTGTGCTGCTCCTTACACAGCTGAATTTGCCTCCGACCCTGTGTAGTTTAGGCAGGGATTTTAAACACACTCCAAAAGACACTCTCCCTCCATCCAGGCAAGTAAAACACTTGTCATCCTGACAGATGAATAACTGGATCACTGGTATATTGCCAAGTAGCCAGCACATCTGTGAGAAAGTGGTCCCTATATTTTCATTCTTGTTGAGCATAGAGTGTGCTTCATGAAAACAGCAAGTGCTGGGGTAATGCACAGAAGTGGAGATCACTCCCAGTTGTGCAGTCCTAAGAGCAGTAAGTGCAGCCTAAAGGCATTCAGCCCAAAGGCTTCAGAGAAGGAAAAGCTGCACCTGCCAGTATTTCACCTCAGGAATGCAGCCATTTACATTGGCATTAGCAGTTTAGATGAGTACATGTGTCTGCTGCACTTGAAATAAGATGAATAGCTAAGACAAGGATCTGCTGAAGTCAAAAATCAGCAAATCAAAGGGCCCCTATCTGTCTACAACTCTGAGTGAGTCTCAATGACTCCAACCTGACTTTGGCAGGCAGATCCTGATTCAACTCAGGCTTTCAACAAATCACTACTGGACCTCTGCTCTCCTTTGTTTTTTAAGGGCAAAAAAACCCAAACCAGCCAGCCCTTTGACTTATTTAAATCCAAATTAAGAAAATTCAACACTATCACCATGGTACCTAAAACTGCTACTCAGCAATACATTTGTGGATGTCTTTCAGCATGCAGAGAAGCAGCCATATCGAGTTGGAAGAATTCCTATTTGCATTGATCAAGCTCTAAACAAAATACTCATATGTTTTAGAGTTGAAACACTGCTGATGCATCTAGAGGTAGCTGTTTCTACTAGAAATACCCTTTGTTACCCAGACCCCTTAGTGGGTAGGCAAAATTAGACAACAGACTGGGGCAACTGATGGGAGCACACAAGTTTACTTAGTACTTTGGCTATAGGATAATAACTTCAATAGAAATGTCAGCAGCAAACTCTTACTGCAGTCTTATCACCAGTGAACACCTCTCACTGTCTAAGTTAAATTCATTGTCTTTCAGGGCAGTCTACAAGTTGTGCCAGAGGGTGGGACAGAAAAAAGTTACCAGATGCCCTCTCTACCTTGTCCATTCAAACCAGTTGAAATTAGGAAGCAAATAAGGGATATTGTTCTGCAAGGTCAGTACCATTTGTGAGCTTGTGCAATTCATTTGCCATAGATAATTTTGTTGGGTTTAACTGTTAATATATTAGAATTTCATAGTCAGGTGTTTAACCATGTCAAATGTCCACTCCTGGCTTGCATAGGGGACAAGCTTAATTGTATTGCAATTATATAAAGGACATGTTTCTGAATTAATTTGCTTAAACAGAGAGAAAGGGAATAAATATTCGAAAAATAATGAGATCAACCACTCTACTACCTACTATCCCACAGAAAACCAACAATATCTAGTTTTTCCAATACAGAAAGACCTATTAAATTATGCAATCTCAGATTCAAACCCAGTACACTGGTCTGTGTCCCAAAAAACAGTATACACACTTTCCTAGATACATATTAAACATATTCTGTAAGCTGAATTAATTTTATTTTTATATCCTCTGAGCTGAATGACTACAATTCTCCTCCATGACTTATGGATGAAAGTAAACAAGGCTAAACAGTAGGTTAGGTGTCACATGGAACATGGAAGTCCCAGGTTCTTCCTTCTTACTGCTAGAGACACTTGCACACAGGTGGGCAAGTACTTAATCCAGAGTTATTCAAGATAGCTGTGGAATTTTCTTTGAAATCCTGCACAGAAAGTAGGACACCTCCCTGGTTTTAATCTTCCATGAATAAACAAGAGCCCACATCACAAAGGCTGACACATATTTGAAGTGTCAGATGAATCAAAGGCTGCATCAAAGGCTGATGTAGCAACGAGAAATCCCTTTCACATCTAGGCAAAGGTGGGAAGGAGGAAATCACAGCATTTCCTAGTAAAGAAACATGTATAAGACTGGTGCAAGCATGTAGAATTAATATCACTCCTGCACCATTTGCAGTTTTTTCTGCCAACAAGGTAAAATGTGGAGTAGCCCCTTCCACACTTCTTGCATGACAAAAATGTTCTCCCAGACTTGGCAACTAAGCATTGCCTTCTTGCCCAGACAAGAAGATTTTTGGTACAAGAAGTCTATTAAATAAATAGAGTCCTGTTGCTTGTTCATGGCTCAAGCTGGATAAAAAGAAGTACTTATAAAACAGAATTACATCTCTCCTTCTGCTTCCCCTACCAATCAACAAAGTGATTGCAAGACCTGTTCAGGGAGAGGCAGATGACAGCATTCTGAAGCTCCTTCTGTAATTATCAGACAGACAAAAATCAACAAAATTCCAATAATGGCTTTATTCTAAATACTGATACATAAATTTGGATGAATCAGGTATGTCAAGTTAAAATGCAGGGTGATTATAGCTAATATCCACAGGCATACCTTGAAGACTACCAACACAGCTTCACAACATGCCATCTGATACCTAGGAATGTCATAGCCATGTTTAAGGTTTAGCATCTCAAGACAGCCCTTTTTTGAGGGTTGTAGTCTTTAAAAGGTTGATAGTTAATTTAAAGCTACATACAAGGCACCCTAAACATCCATCAGTACTCTTACGATATTTCTGAAGTGAACGACGTCTTTTGGACCCAAACTCAGATACAAGCCAGGTTACCTTGTGAAGGAGCCTCTGTCCCTGTTAACCAGCAGTTGTATACCTTGCCTCTTCTGACCTTGAAGAGGCTAATGGGTTATTTCTAAAGATCATGAAAGATCACTTAAAAAAAACCCAATATATGTACTGTAAGCTTAAACTCACTACATCAAACCAAGACAGGGAAAACTAGTGCTTAACAGAAGCCAAACACAGCTGAGGCCTAAATTTAGTGCCTAAAGTTACTTGGGATGAAAACAAGAATGTCAGTGTCATGAAAAATGAGCAGTAAACTTAGTTTCCCCCATGGGCCCTGATGCTCACCATTTCTGTGAGATGCTGTTGCAGTATGAGGAGTGGTTTTATGGCTGTTTCCTATGAAACACTTTTGTTTTGAAAACAAGGTTGTTTTAAGCTTATATAATAAATCAACATTGTACACTAAATCAGGAAGTCCCATAACCAGCTACAACACCCTGAAACACTTCCAAGCTACTTACTCCCCCCTTCTCCCTTTCCTAATGCTATTAATTTCTCATAATTCGTGGAGTAAAAGCATTCAGATATTCATCTGCCAAATCCCACTGATGTCTGGGGTAATCTGGCTGTTTTTCAGCAAAAGACTGAGTATTAGAACAACTAAAGAAAGAAAGAAAGACTGTCAAACGCCCCTACATTTTCATAGAGCCATAAACAGCAGGCCAGTTTTCAGGAGCAAGAAAATAATTCAGAAATTATCAATGTTAAATTACATTCTCTTCTAGGCATTTTAGCCAAAATACAAAGCTGGGAGTCTCAGACACTTTTTCTGCCTTCTTGCACAGAAAAACAGTAACTTCAAATCCTGTGCAAACCATATTCCAAACCTGCAGATTTGGAGTACCTCAGTTTGAGACCCAGGACCTAAAAAGAGCCAGCTGAATATGTGATATGACAGACAGGATTCCTTTGATACACAGACCAGGTATCCCTTTCTACCCCCTTAATTGAACTGTCTCATCTTTCAACACCCAGCTATTCTGGGCAGTCTATGTCAATGTCATATTTAAAGAAAATTATAAAAAGGTGTTAGAAACTGACTGTATCTAACCAATACATAGAGATAACTTCTTCTCTTATAAAAATCTGCAGTTCTCTTATCAAATGTGCAATTCTTGCACATGCAGAGAGAGTATAATTTATATCATATTTCTGCAAGAGCTCTATCATCTCCTTATCCAGCTATTGTGGCCACTCTATCAGGTTTGCCCAATTTATGTGTTTCCCTCATATTACTGTGTATGGGGATTGAATTGTAGTCCTTCCTCTGTGCATTTGCTTCCAATTTTCCAAAGACATGTCCAGTTTATTACATGATTTGTGTGTTTCCTTTTTAACAATTCTTCAGAACAACTGGTTTATTTTATCATCCCTACTTGGATATGCAACACCCCCCCCAACAAACACACACCCCATCCTCTGAGGATTTCATCCAACATAAGGTCACCCACTATTGCATAATTTTCTTGAACTCTTCTCAGATGAAATTTTTCATCCAGAAAAATCTTTTATTCCCTCGTGTAGCATAGGTGTGGGAATTAACTATGTTCCCCACATAACACAGCAGGTGATGAAGTACTCATAGACTTATATCATAATTCTAAAATATCATATTTTAAAAGTAGACACATTTGTACAAGCCCCAACAATTAGTTCTCCACTAACTCCTACCTAACCATGATTAAAGGTAAGATGCAGAATCAAATTTGCAATGCATAATTAAATTCCAGCTGCTTAATGAGTTGTCACACAGCAGCTGAGCCACAGGATTATCTATGAGCTCAACTCCAGACTGGAGCAGGTTTCAACTGTGTGGCTCTGGCTGTAGCTGAGATAAAGAGGTTACCACACTGCTGCTCTTTCACTGCTCCTAGTTTTGAACCTGATTCCTTGCTTCCATCTGGAAAGGTAATAGCTATGTTCCTTACCCTGTCTTCCCCTCACCACCCATGCCAAAAGCTAACCCAGGTCATAGGTAGCTAAGGGAGTGAAGGGAGTGCCTACACTCACTGACAGACTTTACAACAGCACAAATACCTCATTCTGGCTCAGCTACAGCCAGACACATCTGCCTGTCACACGTCTGTCGGCAGCTCTAAATTGCCTCGTCTCACATTTGTTGCGGACTAAACGACTTCAGACAACACTGACACTTGCTAAGCCTACGACTGTCAGAGTAACTCCCTTTAGCCTCTCGGGATATGTCTGTCAAGAGATTTGGGGGATGATATGGATCAATTTAGCAAACAAATGACAGATTATGGTGTTCCCAAACCCCTTCCGATTTCCTCACCTCTACCATCTCACTCTTTCGTGAGGTTAATTCATCAGGGAGTATTTAAACCATAGTTCCCTAAGCAATCAGTGCAATGAAATGTGCATGCACCTTGGCTTCCTGCACTTAAAACTTACTGGTTTTACTTCTGTTGTCAAAGAAAGCCACCACAGCATGCACCAATGGGGAAAGTGCAGCAGAAGCAAAGGGACTGTCTATGCTGTAGTAACACAGAATACTTGGAAGGACTCCATCTCCTTGCCTGGAATAAGGGCTCAGACCTAGACAAACCAAGTCCAACACTAATCTAAGAGACTGGACCAGCCTCTGCTGCTGTGCTCAAGGCAGAAATTAATTCTCAAGTTTCCACAGCGTCTGGAACAGTGATTACTTCTGGACTTTAATAATAATTATGAAATTATGCCATGCTATGCTGACAAAATATTTACACTAAAACTTCTCAAGAACATTACTAGGACAAAAACCTAAGAAACCCATAATGAAAAGGAAACATTATAGTAACAAAATCAGTGTTATACTGCTGCCTCAAGTGAGGGTTTTATCCTAGCTGTGTCTAATTTATACTTATCAGTGCAAGCACCTTTCCATAGTCAATGGATTTATTATTCTAAAAAGCAAAAGCCAACTCAAAACATTACATTAAACTGATAGACGGAGGTCCAGCCCGGGGTGGAGGGGGTAGGGATTAGGTACAAATTGTTCACATATGGTTTCTTTAATTATTATTATTGGCAGTGTTCCACAGCACAGGGGGAGGGGAGAAGAGGGAGGAAGAAAAAAGTAGGAGGGAATTTGAAACTTACTGGTTGACCTCCCCACCATCTGTGATTGAATTTCTCTCGCCCTCGAAGACTGAAGCTGGCATCAAACACTGGGTCATACATCGAATTGCCAACAATCCCATGTGATTCAGGATAGAGTCCCTTTGTGCAGAAGTAGATTAATTAGTAAAACCCTAATGCACACAAACACAGTGATTCCTAGCTATCTGAAAGTACCACTAAATTATTTTAAAATAAATATCTTTGTAACTACATATTAGAAAAGATTTTTACTTTCAGATAAGCACATTTAAATCTGGCTGTAGCAATGAAAGCAGTAAGAGATTACTGAATTGTGTTAGAAAGAATAAAAAGCTCCTGTTACTCAATACTTTCAAGTTTTTCACACTGTTTAAAAGTTAGTCTGAGGTCATCAAAGAAAAAGTATAAATGTATAAAAACAAGATCTGTTTGTACTTTCAGTTCTTTATGAATGCCCTTTCTGGACACAGTAATTTCATTCTCTGGTTGCAAGAGTAACACTTAGCATTTCCATTTTATACTATTTTTATCTTCATGACTGCTTCTGTTAGATAAATTATTTCCAAGAAAAAAAATGGAGGCAGGTCACCCAAAGCCATGGCTTTATACCACAATTTGTCCTGCAGTAAAAGCAATTCAGAGAGAAGTGCAGAAAATTCCTTTCTCTGGGCCCTCTCCCCTCCCAACCTATTCTTTCTCCATATGCTCCTGTCTCATCCATTTAAACATTTGTGCTGTGGCTGCACAAAAAAAAAAAAAAAAAGGGAAAAAATTGCAGCTGCAGGTGGAGAGTCCCTTATGGCAGCTTTGGGAGCACTACCAGTGTCACACAGGTGTGGGGACAGCCTGGCTGCCAGCTCTGCCACCGCAGCACAGCAATGGCTCCTCTCTCTGCAGGGCCAGACACACTCAGCAGCTGCACACTGCCCCACTGACTCCAGCTGCTCCAGCAGAGAAACAACTGCTGGTTGTATTCAGGGCAGCATTTCAGGGGTGGTTTTTTTCCCCCTAGGAAAACTTTGACCTGTAATTACGCAACGGTACAAATAACTGCAAAAGCAGGCATAAGAAAGCATAGGAAAGCTGTGACAGTGTATAATGGCAAGATACAATCCATTTCACCATTTCAAAATAAAAGAAAATACTTAAATACTTTTTCTTCAAATGAAGAAAGTACTTAACATAAATAAATACCAAAAAGGATGGACAATGAAACAGTTACACATATATAGATTTTTTTTTTTAAACCTTGCTTCCCATAACACATTCCTACTCCACTGCAACATTTTATCATGAAAAAAATCCTTCCCAGGGACTTACAGTAGCAAGGGTGTACAAGTTGGGGAATGTTTTTGTAGGGTAAACAGGTCGCATATAAGGAGAATGTGTACCACAAGATCCTGAAAAATCAAATGCAAATGTGAGGCAGCAAAGCTCTTAGACATGGAAAACCAAACAAAAAGTAATTTCTGTGACTCAAAATGATGCAGAAACTAGTTAAATTTTAACTAATTTAAATGAACTTTCTGCTGCTTAACAGCAATCAGCAGTAAGGGCAGTAGTAAATCTATTCATGCACTCTTTGTACTTCACAGTTGACAACTGAAATAATACCTCCAGATGACTACAGAATCATCTATATTCCCATAGACTTTTTTGGTCTTTTTTTCCTGAGCTAGTCTCCATCTGGAGTCATTGGAAGTGTCTTTTTAAGTAAAACAACATGAGAAAACACAGGTTTATTTTAAGTAATAAATACACCAAAGCTGCCGTTTCACACTGGGCTTTGTGGCCTCAGCCCAACCCCCCCCCCCCCAATCATGGAATCATTTAGGTTGGAAAAGCCTTTCAAGATCATCGAACCCAACCATAGTTGGCCACACAAATATGAGGGCCAGCACACACACAGGGGAAAAAACCCCCACACATTTCAAGGGTACAGGCACGCACAAACTACCATGCAGTACAGAGGCTCAAATATTCAGTGCACCCAGTCCTCCACAAACCCAAGGGGACTCCCATTCCCAGAAGCATGAGTGCAGGGCATGTTTTCAGCCAGTTACCAGGCTGAAATAGAAATACAGCTTCTGCAGCCACTTATCCATACCTCTGACATTTCTGAACCAAGTGGAAAATTTTGTGGGCACCTACCAACTAGCCTGTAAGCATGCACGATATGTATCATGTACTAAAGATGAATTTCTTTGCTGACAAAACCACATCAAGGTCACTGATTCTGAGCATCTCCCAAAGCAGCAGCTGTGGGCTGCATTATTCAGGGTGCTTTCAAGTCACCAGTTGATATCATCTAATTTAAAGGGGACTTCTGCCATTTCATCTCCATGCTGACCCTTCTGTTGCCGAACAAACAATGAAAGCAATTGGGCTGCAGGAGACTGTCTTTCATTTATTGACAGAAAATACAGGTACTCACTCAGTTTTTCAATATTGGGCATGACCTTGTTCCCTTTCTTCATATATGATGCACGGAAACCATCAACAGAAAAGATGATCAAAGGAGGACGAACAAAGCTAAAGACAAAAGCAGCAGGAATATAAAGCACCCATTTCAAATATTTAGTTTTTTTTAATTTCCACTTGCTCACTGAGCCTCTAGGAAATCCAGAAGTTCAGTGACTGCATAAACTATAGTCTTTTACATACTTAAGAGACCATGAGAAACTGATAATCCTCACACTTAGTAACAGCCAGTGCTCACTCACACTGAGTGAAAGGGCTGATATCCAATATAAAAGACATCTTCCCTGAGCTAAAAAGATATAACCCATAAAGGAAAATGCTTATAGAAGGTGATGGAGAAGGAAATGTACCATGCACAAGCACCCAGTCCAGCACACAATCTCTAGTTAAAAACCACATGTCTCATGACCATTGGTCTTTCTCAAACAGAAGTCCATGAGGCATTTGGAGCATGCTCTGTGAGGCACAGTTCATCCTAACATACTAAAGATGACAGTATTTCTTCTTACTTTATTACTTTTTGAATTTACTACTGCTACTGAAAGTCAAGTCCAAGCAGGCAGATACATGCCAAGGATGGACACACCTGGGCTTTTAATGTCATCTGCTGCAGGGGATAGCAGCTCTCACTGTGACCAGGAGAAGCACCTCCAAACTATCCTCCTAACAGCACAGGCTGAGCTGCAACCCACCACAGCACCAGAGCAGATGCTTTCCTTTAGGGATAATAGTGAGAGAAATGGTTTCAAAAGTTACTTACTTTCTTTCTCCATGTTACTCATGTGCTCAAATTCCTCACTAAGTCTGTACCCCACTGCACTTTAGAAATCCTTTCATTTAAGGGCATAATGCTAAAAGTACAAAATTCCACTTAAAAAAACAAATGGCCTGAACTGTGTTCACATATGGCTTAACCTGAATTTTACTGAAAGCAGAACAACCTAGGCCTTTCTACTGACTTCAGAGGAGTCTGGCTACCTTCCCTATGCATGTAAGTGAAGCAGACAAACCCAACAGCAGGTGATTGAAGACCAAGAATTCAACCCCAAATATCATCCACCACTACTCATCCAGCAGCACAAAGGTAAATGCATGACAATATTATGAGCCTAAATAAAGGCAAATGCATGACAATATTATGAGCCTAACTTTAGAAATGGTGAAGCCCAGGAAAGCATCCAACCCACATGACAGAGCCAGTGCAGAAATGTGATGGGCAGAGGTCCAAGGCAGAGCTGGGGACCACTGGCTTTGCTGCATTTGCCTTTCCAGATGCAAGCAAAACACTTACCCTGCTGGACATTCAGGAGCCTTTATCTCTTCACAGTCATCATCCACCCAGTGGGTTTCTCCTACCAGAAAAGTCACATTGGAGTTTCAAAAAACAAAAAATACAAAATCTGTGGATACAGCTACAGGTTTCACAAAAAATATACATAAAAAAATAAAGTTAGTAGTTCCAGTTAATGGACTGACTTGTCATACTTCCCATGAATAATGAGAATGTCTTTTCACAAAGCTGAACAAGTGATCTGGTTATATTCAATTCAACAAAAATATCCAAACTAGCACTTCCACAAGCAGCTCTTAAAACTGGAGTTAAAAGTGTCCTTTTGACCGCAGGAGACAGTGGTAACGCTTTAGACACAGTGGTCATCTATTTTAATTTTTTTTATTTTTGATCTGTCAAAAACAGGTAGTGCTGCTTCTGGCTGTGAATTCCCACCCTCCTACCATCAGTTCTGATGGCTCCATGAGCTGATTCAGCTGGCTAAAGGCACAAAACAAAATTCACTCTCGGGAAGAAAAACAACTCTAAATAGTTTCCAGCTGGCTTAGAAAGGTGATCAGCTCACGGATCAGGTGAGACTCAAGCTAAAAAAAGCATTAAATACTCTTTCAGAGCTACATTAGTTAAAATTACTTTGTGTAATCAACTATTTTCTTAAGGTTTTCACTGCTGAATACTGTCTATAGAGTGGCTCATGACTTGCATTTTTACAGATCAATTGAAAAAAACCAAATTATTAACTAACAACCCTACTTTCTGAACCTGGCACTATTAAAAGAACTGCAATTCAATTAAAAGAACAAAACAAAAAACATCATAGAAAAGACCTGCAGGAAATGTGTGCTGCATAAATTCCAACTGACCATGCCAGGAGGTGAATGGACAATTTCCAAGGGGAAAAAAACCCCAACACACTATCCTCAGATGGGCAAAGGCATGAATAAAGAGGAAAAACTGCTCTCACACAAAGCTTAGTCATGTCAGAGTTCCACGATGAGATTGTTATTACCCAATTAAATGAAGATTATATACACTAAAGCTAGAGACATACAAATTCCTCTGTCTTGTGAGAGGAAGCTCAGGAAAAAGAATTGGAAACCATACCAGTATTTAAGTGGTCTCAGCTTCTGGTTTCTTTGGGAAGGGGAAGGACAGTCTACAGGGATTTGTTGAAAAATACACACTCCATTTGGATTCCCAACAGCAAAACCCAAGTAAACAAAAAGGCCCATTTTCAGTGTATGGATGGATCTGGACAATTACAATTTTGTGAACACATGCATTTGTCCAAAATGGTGAAACAATTTCAAACTGTAACCCCTGCCCCTGCAAAGTTAATGAAGGAAAAAACCTAAGAACTAGGTGAGATGCAAAAGTGTGTAGAGCTCATTACCAAGGACCAGAAGACCTGCTGTCAATGGCAGACACACTAGACAGGCATCCACACTCTTAAAGAGCAGAGCACTTGATGACAATTAAGTCCTCACCGCCCATCCATCCACCAGGCTGTGGGCTTTTCTCCAGCCACGGTTTGTCGTGGTCATCTGAAGCCCAGCAATAGCCCTTGCATTCTTGCAACTCCTCTTCCTCAAGAAACAAAGCCTAGAGATATTAGGCCAAGTAATTTGAGCAGGAGCTTTTGTGTTGGGGGTGGAGAGAGGTCTTTGGGACAGAGATAACATATCTAGGAATGCTCAGTTCCTTCTGGGATCATTAGATATCCCTGCACTCCCTGTGATGCAGAAAAACGCATCTGAACACTTCAGATCTTTGCTTTAAACTATTCTTCACCCACCCCGCCTTGTCTCTACCTACCATTACCTCTACAGGCAGAGAACATCCTTCAACCTATTATTTACCTCTGCCATCACCTAGAAATCTACAAATGCAATTCCCCACTTCCCCCACCTCCTTAAAAAAAAAAAAAAAAAAAATCAAAGCAAAACAAGAAGAGATCCTCTTTTGGATGAAATCTCTGCCTTCTGTTGGGTTTGGAAAGATAAGAGGCAGAAAGACCAAAGACCTACCTTTGCAAACGACTTGGTAATTAGTACAACAATCTCCTCTACTTAAGCAGTCTTCAGAGCAGTGACAAGCATTGTCATCATTCCTGGTTTCTCCACAGCGATCTTTGGTACACTCCCAGCCCCGAGCTAAAATATTCAGTGTAAGCAAGAATGAGAGATTGCAATCAAAACAAAAAGTATTCATTCACGATATAAGGAAAACACTCTAGTCGTTAAAGTAGGTATGTCAGAAACAAAAATGACCCTCATCCCTTGCAAGTGCAGGAGGGCTCCTCCACAAACACGTGTGTGAGTATTTCTGCTACCCTCAGGTGCTGTACTCCATTTGTACAATCTGAATGCCAGAAAAAGGAAAAAGAAAAAAGGAAAGGAAAAGATAAAAAAGATTAATAGTGGAACCTAAAGCACAAACTAAGAATTCTGGTGTTTCTTGGGTAATCTTGGTTTTTCCTCATAATTACTACAGTCCCCTGTTCAATCTGTAGAAAATAAGAAAGTAGAAAAGAGACTACATCGATGCAAAATGATACCTTACTCCCACCATCAGCTCCTCACCCACAGGGAAGATCCAGCACCAACCTCAAAGATATGAAAAAGCAAGAGCTGTTCTTCAAGGAAAAGCATGGCATGGCTGCTGTGAGAGCCTCTTGCAAATGAATTTAAGATCTGGCCTGTCTAAATTAGGTGCTCTCTCAACGGTGGTACCTTCTTTGGAACAGGGCCTACGGTTTTAAACATACGGTTTTCCACAATAAGGCCCACACAAGAAACTATAAAAATCACTTTAGACAACATGCACCAAGTAAAAAACACACATCAGAGCAATGTCTTTTATCCCCTTTTCTGCTTCATTTGGGGCTTTTTCCTATAGGTGTGTAATATTTACAGATCACACATGTGATAAATGCCTGAAGAAATGCCTGTGGGAATATAAGACAGCTAGCACAACAGCTCCAGGGGCTATAAAGGTATCCTTATGCATATGTGAACACGTGTCTGCTGTGGACAGGAGGGTGAGGAACTGAAATTCTGTCCTTTGGTAGCAGACATCGTGCTGAAAGTCCTCAAAAACTGCCTCTCATTCTGCAGCCATTTACAGCAGGGGCAGAATAGAGTCAGCCTAAAATTCAGAAATTTTTGGCCTGGAACCAAACTTGGTCTTCCTAGTAGCTCATTCTTTCTTTCTTGGTACCAATCTATAAAAATTATATAATCATAAAGAGAACTGAGGAAGTCAGGACTTTCAAGCATGGCACATCCATGGGCACTGATATTTTTAATCAATTACACTTTTCTTCTGGCTGCTTATTAAGTACAATACTTCAATAAAGCAAAAACAAGTTCAATGGCAAAAATAAAAGGCACCTGTGTCAACTCTGACCACTGTGCAAACACTGAAGGAGATGGGTACAACTAATAATTTAAATGCACTATGCTAAGAAGTAAAATATAACTCGAGTCCCTCTTTGAAGTTTTCCTTGCCTATGACTCATGGAAAAAAAAAAAATAAAAGCCAAAACCAGAAAGTGAACCTATTGCTATATTTCCATCCCCCAGGGTCCAACAAACTGAACTCAAATGTTTCTACCAGTGTAGTAATATGCATCCTAATACCTGGAAATCAGGGTCTGGGACATGGGTAGCAAGACCTGGCTGTCCCCTGCTCCAAGAGGACCCGTACCCCTTCAATGATTGCAGCTTCCAAGGCACCCTCTCAAGTGAGCTTGAATTGCTCCACTATTAAGTCAGCAGTTAGGATGAAAAAGGATGGCTGACACAAAATGACCAATGTCCAGTTTTTACCATGGCTTTTGATTGTAAACTAGAGATCAGATGGGTGCCTGAACACAGATTATTACTTTTGATTTTGTGTCAGAAGATCTGCTTTCCTGTGTGGTGTGAGGAGTACCCTGCTTTTTCTGCTCCCCGCAGTAAGGAGCAATAGGTGCACAGTCCTGCTGCCCCTTGCAAGGAAACCTGGGCTGCATTTTGGGCTGAGCTGAGCCTGCCTGGTCAAGGCAAGGTGAGGAAGAGATGCAGGTTATGCCAAGGAGTGCTGGTTTCTCAAGCAGGTCCTGACCACTGGCAGAACCCAGGTGTCAGCAGGGCCTGGCAGTGCAGGACAGGAGACCCATCATACCTGTCTTTAAGCACAGCTCATCAAAGTCGAAGCAGCAGCTGTTGTAGCTCTTGCACAGGTTGTCACAGCGGCAGCCAGGAGGCTCTGCCTCTTGAAGTTCAAAGCATCTGTTTTTGCAGGAGCCAGAGGTATTGATCCAGGGGGAATCTGACAGGACTGTGTGGAACAAGAAACAGGGTAACATCTGTCAGGCTGGCAAGCAGTGGGACAGGCAGCTCAGCCCTGAGCCACTCGAATGAGCAAGACCTTGGATGCTTGCTCTAGGAAAGGGAAGGGAGCGCAGAAGAATTGCTCAAAGAAACGAAACAAAAAAAGAACAAATTCAAAAAATGTTGTTCTTTTGGGTAAAATAAAAGGAAGCATCATGCTGTGATAACATCCTGCAAAGAAAAAGCCCTGGCTTTACCTCTGTAACAATCAAGAGATCATTAGCAGAAAGGTATTGAAGTCTCCAAGGCCCCATTCCAGGAGCTGCAGCTATTCCACAGAAGCAGGCCTTTGTTTTCAGAAACCAAGTGACATTTTCATGGCTGGCTGGACAGTTTACATAGGAAAGGACTCCAATTAATCTACATGCAGACAGCAGGACTTGGTCTGCTACACTGGAAGGTGTCAAATCAATGTGAAGCATGAAAGAAAACTGTAAAATGCTCTATAAATTAATGGAGAAATAAAGTAAGGCTTTTTTGATGGGCTTCTGCAAAGCACTAAATTATAAAAACTTTAAAAAATACAGAAGTATTTAAGAAATCAATAACTATTATGTATATAAGTAAATGGAGAGCTGCCAGTCTGCAAACCATGAATAATGTATTGGACTTCAATAATCTATTTATTAGTAAGGGCCCTTAATGTCAAAGCTGATATATGTCTGCTCTTTTCCCAAAACTTACTGTTTTATACACTTTATATTTTTTAAAAGTTTTTCTTGTAGGGGAATTCTACATAACAGCTTATATGAAGCAGGAAAATTGTGTGCTGTTCTCTAGGGACTATTGTATTTTATGAAATAAAGAATATATGTTATCCTTTAAATATAGGGGTGTTAGAAGGAAAATTTCACAATGCCTTTTGTTCCTTGAGAGACCTATTAAAATTAAGCATTTGAAATTGTCTTGTGTTTTGTTTTCTTTTAGGCCGTGGTTTGGTTTGGGTTTGGCAAACCTCACCATGATTAGCAGTATGACTTTTAGAGGACTGATGCAATGGCACTTTTGGGAAATAGCTGCTCTGATATTTTCTTATGCATTTTTCCCCCTACACTTTTACATAGCTGAGAGTTTAGTTTCCACATAAATTGAAGGGAACTCTCTTCCCAAATAAGATGGCATTAAGTGAACACTGTGAGAATGGATGGAAAGATGATGAAGGGAGGGTTTGGAGGTGACTGTAGCAGCTGATGTGTCACCAGCTCTCATCCCATGCACTACTGCTCCATCACTTCCCTTGGAGTGGCACTGACTGGACACTAGCACAACCTGCTTCAGGGAGTAAACCTGTCAGAAAATCAGTGCTACAACAAGATCATAGGTAAGAAGCCCAAATGTACCATGGTTGCATTTGTGGCTCATAGCAGCGTCCAGGCACATTCCTATAATTGCTAGAAAAGGTAGTAGCAGACAACTCCATCTTTCTGGGTTTGTGGGGTTTTATTTCAATCAGCAGCACTCAGGTGAGGTACATCATACACACAGTGAAGTTTCACTCTATAGGTACGTACCCTGCAAGCATGCTCTTAGTGAGCCATTAGTATTTTGGCCATCTGAAATTCCAAGGAGATAGAGCATGGATCTATGCTGGCAATACACAGATCAGTATTTTCTTTGCTTACATAAGTAGGTCACAAAGCTATGCTAGAAATCAATCACATGAGAATTGTTTCAAATCATGTTAACACTCAAATTTTCAGAGCTATGAAGCTGTGGTCCTTATTTTTGATGACAGCTCTTTCCTATCAAATGCTTCTGAAAATCTACTACCAAAAATATTTTCATGTTATTGAATCTCTTCCACTACTTTCTTTTTTGGAAGGTAGGTAATATCTAATCACAGATCCAGTAAGATGCAAATCAAAGGTATTAGAAACTTGAAGGTACTACCTACCAGCATATAAACCTTTACCCGGACATTACCCTTTTCATTTCAAAGGGCTGAGAGGGACACCTTTTCAGAAGGCCAAAAAAATTCCAAAACCAACACATCAACATGTGTTTAGGAAAGAGAAGGTGTAAATGTGACTGCAGATTACATAAGAGACAATTAACTGCATTCTACGAATGCCTACCTGTTGTAAAGAGCAGCTCATTTGCACCAGAAACCACCCACACAGAAGCTGTGCAATCTCAGAGCTTTAGGATTTTGAAGGGCTGGAGATCTACAAGATCTGTCAGAAGTACTTCTGTAACTACTGACCAGGTCTTGGGATATGGAAGTCTACATGGCTGTTCCAAATCCCTTCTAGCTCCATCTTCTATAACTGCAAGTAGGGTTTCCATTTCCTGTAAGAAAGGTTTAGCCCACCTACCTTGTCTAATTTTTTCACATCTCTTGACAACCACCTCATTAGTGATGCAGTGAATTATCCCAAATCACTCAGCAAATTCAAGTCACACGTCCTGAGTCAATGTAGGACACTTTCCATATGGCAGCACAAAAGAGAACTTGCTGAATTTCTCCAAATACATTAAGATCACTCCTTTGTTTCTCATGCTTGACCTTGCCTTTGCAGCCAGACCATGATTTTCAGGTCGTGCACAATGCCATGGCACAGGTACTGGCGCATGCAGAATAGTTTGAAAATGTTATCAGGAGCTCTCTCCCTGGTGAGCACTTTCAAACTAACAGAACCCCCTGTAGAGAACAAACTCGGGCAGTTTAAAATTCTTTTCAAAGTTCCTGCATTCTGCCACAGCTCCTGCAGTCAGATGGTGCAGCAGGCATAGGGACCTCAGCCTGAAGATCCTTCCTTTAGTATTGCATACATAAAGCTTTTCACACTGTTTTCCATCCATCCATTCCACTAAATTCAAAACAGCCATTTAATTGTCTTCTAGGTCATAGTTTAGAGAGCAAAGCTAAATAGGGCAATAGTGCCTTTGTGATTAGGTTCAAGGAAGCTGTTACATTTCCATTTTAAAGGTGTTATATTTATCTTAGAAAGTGCCATATCAAACTATTTCTTTTGATTCTGTCTGATTAAAAGGTTCAAAAATAATGAAAGCAATTTATTTGCAGTAGTGTTTAAAACAGGATTACACAATATAAACATGCCAAGAGAGTCATTATAAAAAGGACACTACCTAGTAAAAATTTGCCATTTTGGATCCCATATGGAACAACCAAATACTTAAACAAAACATCTGGAGTGCTAGTTCTGCTAGATGATACTCCTATTATGAACTTACTTTTCATCTTTGCAATGAGTTAAATCCAAATGGAAAGTCAGGTAAGGGAAAAAATACAAGTATTTCAACAGAAGAAAACCATTACTCCATTCTTAATTGCATGCTTAAAACTACAGTGAGAAGAGAGAAAAACAATGTTTCTGCTTCCAAAACAGAACAATGTTTCTGCTTCCAAAGTTATCCTACTGTGATCAAGAACCATGCTTCAAGAGATTAATAAGGCCATTTTCCCTGAAAGTGCTTTAAAAGATGGCTAAGAAAATTTATAAAGCAACTTACAAAGTTCATAAAGAAACTTACAAAGGCAAAGTTAAGGGAAAATGTGAGCTTTGGTTCTCTACTGTATCTTAAAATTTTGAGTAAAAAATTTATTTCAATTAAATAATTTGTTGGGTACAAATATTCAACATCTTAAGTGTATAAATACATACATCTGTACACTGTAAAAAGAGAACAAGAAGGGGTGTTTTAGCCACCGCGGTGGTACTTTGGAATGCATTTGCAAGGGACTAGGAAAAAAAATTATGTTTTTGGCTCACAGCAGAGTTCCATGCTAGATGAAAACAAATTTGCTTACAATCATGGCATACCTTTGGAGAAATAACAAACTGGTTTCTACAATAATGCTTGGTAAAGAAAGTGTTTGCCAACATAAAATAATTAATTCTCAATGTCAAGACACTTGGGAGCAAATAAACTAAAGAAGAGTAAAGTTGAAAAAGAATTTATACTAAGCTTTTTTTCTGGATATTTCATTGGACTTCTCTTCTAATGAAGTATAATTGGAAGTCATGCAGTTAAGAGTGACTAAGGCTCTTTGATCACAGTGCTTTCAGGTTGCTAAAACCCTGTACATCTTAAATGTAACTTTTTACTGTCTTTACTTTACTGTGACTATATACATTTATGTTTTGCTATAATTTTTTTTTCTCCTGCAATAAAAGTAACTCAGCTACATAAACACAGAAAGGACAAAATCCTCCATTATTTTGTCTCTCATTATTGCACCCTTGACTGGACTACTTCAATGCCAGGTGCTGGGTCAGTCCCACCTGTAAACAAATTTTCAATATATTTCCAAAAGTACCCCATCTCCCGCCCTTTTCAAGAGATCCTGTGTTTCTTCCTACTTTTTTGGAATGCTGAGCTAACCCTCCTGCTATTGGAAGGAGCACACAGCTACTGTTCCCAGCCCTGGAGGTGTTGAACAGTGCTGGCTGGCTCAGCAGAGTTGGCACTGATCAGCTGCCATGAGACCCCAATATCAGACCTCTGGGTCTTTAGGAAAAACCAGCTGAGCCCTACCCTAGACAGTCACCAGTGAAAGCAAAGCAACTGCCATTCAGGTGTTGAACACTTGAAATGTAAATCTTTCCCATCCCTATTACAGGCACTACACATCGGTTCTACAGTTAACATCCTAGAAGATTTTTAGAAATTATTTTTCAAACCATTTTTCTTTTCCTGCTAAAAAGATCAAAAGCAACAGCCACTATCTTCTTGATTACCTAAAATGTCTCTACTCAGTGACCAGCAGCCCCGATATTGGCTGTGATTAGACACCAATTCCTCAAAGAGGGAGGACAGGACAACACAGATACATTAGCAGGAACACAAGAAACTCTGGCCATGGCAAACCATTTTATAATTAAACTTCACAGCCTATCATTACAGACAGGCACTGCAAATGAAACCCTTTCACTTTAGTTACGTTAACCAGCTCTAAGTCAATGACCGCGAGTTTCCTTCTCCTGCCAAAGGAGCAGAGACACAACTCAAGCCTGCTTTTTCTTGAATAAAAAAAGACAAGTTGTCTGGTTTACACATTTTTCCATTTGGACTATGCTCGAGCTCACAGAACCCTATACTGCCCGACAACACAAATAACAGTTCGTCCTTGCTGTCTTCCGAAGAATAAAAGTAGCAGGCGTAAGAAAAGCAGAGGACTCGGTGACAGCACATCTGCACGAACACCTGCTCTCCTCTCCCAGCCCTCTCCGCCGTCAGATGTCTGCCGTCTACTGTTCACAAACCAGCATGACCTCAGGAGCCACAGAAATCCCAAAAGCTTTTCTCACCAGTGCCTCTTGAAAGCATGAATCAAGTTTCTAGAAACCGCTTCAATGCTACCAAAATAAATCCACCACCCTTAAAGCCATCAGGGAGTTTCTCTTAGCGCTAGAAGGAAGCCGTGCAGAGTACAAAACACAGCAAACACTTCAGGAGCTGAGGAGACCAGTCTCTGTAAGACTGACAGTGCTCAGTCCTAAAATAAGCTAAATTTTCCATAGTCACATGCACACAGAGCAAAAGTTTAAGTAAATAGGAAACCTATAGGTGAGTCCCAAAGGTCAACTGACTTGGGCTCAGTGAGTTATTTATTCTTCTCTATATCCTAGAGGGAAAAGGAACAAGCAAACTACTGTTACAGAGTATGAATGGTTTCTAACCGCAGTCTATAACATAAGGGTATACGGTGATGTACAATTTATGTCTGTTACCGTACCTGAGACCGGGCCCTCATCCCATTCTTCAGATCTCCTAAATCGATTTGTTGTAAATCCCATGCAGACATTTACTCCAAAGGCAAAAGCAAATAAGGATATAACCTGCAAAAGTAAAACAGCAAAGTAAGCAAACTGTGCAAGAAGCAGGACTTTAGCACTAAAACCATTATGCATAAAGGGCAGAGATGGTCCTCAGTACATTGGAGCTCCCTAGCACTGCAGTTCCCATCACTGGAGCAGCAGCTGACAGCGTCACCGTTGGAGAGTAACACAAACCAGAAGGGGTTTATGAATAAAACATCTCTTTCTGGAGCTGAAACGCTCCTTTTTGTAGGAACTTATTCAGGAGAGACGGGCTTCTCCTCCTCTAAAAGCAAACATGCTCCTCTCCTCTCCTCTCCTACCTGGTGCGAGTGGACGCAGCCCTGCTTAGCCATACCAGGGAATTCTTGAAAAGCCTGCGCCGCACTGTCGCCTTTTTTTATAGTGAGCGCAGAGCTCTGTTTGCTCGGGGAGTTGAGGCTATTAGCTACGAGTAATCCCACCTGGTGAGGTTGACAGGCTCGTGTGATTTGTCCAGGGGGTGATTTCATCATGTTTCACTCACAAATCGCAGCTCCGAGTGCAAGAAGCTCCAGGCATCATCGCTCGCTGCGCCCTCCCCCCAAACGCACACCCGCGCGCTTTTATGTGGTTTCCTCTGGCAGAGCAGGGCTCGCTTGTGCCGCTGCGGCCAAGAGCTGTTCCTGCTCGTTTTATTCTCCTTACAAAAGTAACATGCTTAAAAGAGAAACCAAATGCGGCTCCATCTGGCTCAGAGAAGAGGGGGGAAGCTCTCTGGGGGCTGCGCATTGCAGATGTCCCGCTGCCACCCCCAAAAGTGGCCCGGCCGGTGTCAGGTGTGGCAGCCGAGGGGCTCGACCCGGGGCGCGCCCGCCGCCGCTGCCCTCGCACGGCCGGGCGGGTTTGGGGAGCGCCCAGCTCGTTCTCCGCGGGTGCTCCCCAAGTTCCGCACTGGGCTGCCGAGCAGAGGCCTCTCCAGACTGGAGACACCTTCAGAGCTGGGGGCAGGGGGGCACTTTTCAACCGTGTTCTCCCGTGCTGCTGTGGCAGGGCAAGGCTCGTATCGATGGAAACACAAGTAGTTTCATCTGAATAGCTGGAAACCCCGGACTTCCAGAAAGGAAGGGAAGTGACACGTTCCCTCTGCCCCACGTTTCCCCATTTTCATCAACAACAGAAAACTTGGCTGTTTGGATAAGCACTTTTATTTACAAAGCAAATGATAATGCTGAACAGAATTACGGTTCAGATCAGTGGCTTAAATATTATTTGCCAAGGCAAATTATTTACCACTGTAGTTTGCCACTTTTTTTTCTCTGATGAAAGCTTCTTTCATGAAAGTGTTTACTAACAATTACATTTAAAGGGACAGAGTCAAGGTTTGTAAGCCCTCGGGTGGACTGAGCTTCCCTTGGGACCTGTCCCATATTCTACACTGGCATTGAAAGACACAGAACAGTTTTCTTTAAAATATTTTGCAGTATTAAACACATACAATTTTGAACTTTGTTTAGAGGTAACTTTTACCTGCTGAAATAACTCCCCCACCATGTAGCTTTACAGGACAGAGTCTAAAAATCCCTTCTCTTTGCCGCCCGACTGTCACCCTGCCAGCCTTTGCTAGGACCTGATCCTTTTTTATGCAGTTTCTTAACCGAAAGTGGCTCCATTGTGCAGCTGAAACTTTGCATTGCAAGGCTCGAGGCAATGTAATTAGCTGAAAATCCCTACACGAGGACATTGTATTCTTTTTCTTTGCACAAACTGAGACTATGTATTCAAGACCCATCTTCTAATGTTCACTTTATCACTATCTGGGGTAAAAAAAAAAAAAAAAAAAAAAAAAAAAAAAAAAAAAAAAAAAAAAAAAAGTTGTAAAAAAGGTTGCAGTAGGCACTACTTTTCTAGCAAAAAGCTGTGTTTACATGTCTAAAGAAAAGTAATCATCAAAGGTTTTACCATAAAATTCTTTGCCATTAGCCTCTGGTATAGCCTCTGTGGTTAAGCAATTTCATCCCCAAACGCTAGGTAAGTACAGCCGTGTGTGACCGCAGCAGAAGGAAAACCTAAAGTGTCACAAATGAAACTGTTCAACGGTGTTGCCTATGTATCTTAACTAATGGAGTTCATCGTTTCAGAGCAAAATACGGGAATCAGCAGCTCCAAACTCTCCTCCAGGCTAGGACCTTTGGATCACCAAGGAACTCAGGCAAAACATAGCAGAATTTCAAGTCAGGTGGCCAATTTTGTGTGCTCAAACCAATACATGAAGTCTCTAAGATGCTCTCAATTTCAGAGTCTTTGTTGTTCCTGCATATCTTCCTAACACACAGGTCCTCAGTTTTTCTGAAAGAAAGTTCCTACATATGTTAAAAATGGCCATTCAGAAAAAAACCCTTAACAAAGAAAACAAAAAGATACACCATTTTGAATGACTTCTACCAATTCAAACATACATATTTCATTCTTCAATTCATGTAATATCACTGGAGCTTGTAAACTTCACAGTTTTACATAAATGGAAGAGTTTATTTTATGTTTCCTAGTCCATGCTACAAGTATATAAAATTAATTAAGCTCATTTGTAATGTCCTTTAGTACTATAGGTGATGACTCTGAAATGGCTAATCTTTTTCATCTCTGTTATGTAAGACATTTTCTAGTAGCTCTGAACTGAACACAGTCAGATGCACAATGTTCTTTTTGTCACAAGGATTGTGCCTGAAGCTATCCCACAGATTCAAAAGGAACTTATTAGCATAAACAAGGTGTAATGATTTTGTTCTGGAAAAATTTCACTGGCAACTAATTTTTCAGCAACTAAGTGCCATTTTACCAATCAGAAAAGAAAGGACTAAAGTTGAAATAATGTATTCCTGGCCCATGAATTCGGCAATTCAGTGGAAGTTTTAAGGCTTAAATGAAACATGTTGAAAAGGAAGTTTAACAAGATCATCAGAATATGAAATGCTTCTTCCTCAGTTTTTGTGCATAAAAATTGTCCTTTGGCTTTTCAGGCTTGTATGATTACAGTGATTGTTTACCACGGGATGCAAAGCTTACAATGAGGCACCAGATGGCGCCTCACAGGAGACGTTCGTGCTGTGCCATTTCCAGTTATAAACATTCACAGAGTCGCAGAATCGTTTAGGTTGGAAAAAAGCATTAAGATCACTGAGTCCAAATCCATGTCCACCACTAAACCACGTCCCTAAGTGCCACACCTAAACGTCTTTTAAATACCTCCAAGGATAGTGACTCCACCAGCTTCCCTGGGCAGTTTGACAACACTTTCTGTGAAGAAATTTTTCCTAATATCCAGTCTAAACCTGAGGCCATTTTGTCTCATCCTGTTATGTGTTACTTGGAAGAAGAGAACAAACTCCACCTGGCTGCAGCCTCCTTTCAGGCAGTTGTAAATAGTGATAAAGTCTTCCCTGAGCCTCCTTTTCTCCAGGCTAAACAGCCCCAGCTCCCTCAGTTTCTCCTCATCGTATGCTCCTGACCCTCCTCCAGCTCTGTTTCCCTCCTCTGGAAACAGAGCTCCAGCTCCTCAATGTCCTTTTTGAAGTGAGGGGCTCCGAAGTGAAGCCGGGATTCAAGGTGCAGCCTCCCCAGTGCCTGGTCACTGCCCTGCTGGCCACACTGTTTCTGATCCAGGCCAGAAAGCTGTTGGCTGCCTTGGCTACCTGAGCACACACTGGCTCATGTTCAGCCACTGTTGATCAGCTCTCCCAGGTCCTTTTCTGCTGGGCAACAAACTGACTGAGGATGCCCTCATCCCCCTTGTCCAGGTCATCATTAAACTTATTAAACATAACTGACCCCACTACTGAGCCTTGGAGACTGGACACCAACTGGATTTAACTCTATCACCACTCTCTGGGCCCAGCCATCCAGGCAGTTTTTTAATCCGGTGAAGAGGGCGCCCATCCAGCTCATGAATAACCAATTTCTCCAGAAGAATGCTATGGGAAGTGGTATCAAAGGCTATTCCATAGAGTTAATATAAGCAAGGCAGTACTTACAGTCTTACATAAACTCATTTTTCTTGAGCAGTTTTTCTAATGAGAAAAGGAATGCAGAGAAATCAAGTATGCTGGCTGAGTCAGAGATTGGGGATGGAGTGGACTGCAATAAAATGAGCCTTTTTAGCTACTCCTGTTGACTTTGCACTGGATGCTGGATATATGGAGTGACTGGGGGACCAGGGTGACAGCCCCCAGTAGGGTTGACAGCAACATGAAAGACAGAAATGTGAAGGACTTCTCTATAGTGCCTCAGAGCGCTCATCCTCCCAAACACAGCATCCACATATAGTTATGGCCAAGAAAAACAGTCAGTTGAGTGCACAAAATAGCAATTTCAAGGAACAAAACCTTTGGACAAACCATAAAAATTCAAGTTGTAGCCACATCCGTCATACTCAGGTATAAGCACTGGGAAAACAAATAAGCTTCCAACAGTCAGAGTGAGCATGGGAAGAGTTGAGTACCTTACTGAAGACACCCTGAGTCTTAACAAAGTCAGAGAGGCACAACATATCAAGCAGAGCTGATTCTTATGTATAAAGGACTTTAAATCACATTTTTATTACAGTCTCAGAGAATGGTTAAAGTTGGAAGGGACCACTGGAGCTCATCTAGTCCAACCTCTTTAATCAAACAGGATTCCCTAGAGCACATTTCTAAGGATGGTGAATATATCCAGAGAAGGAGACTCCACAGCCTCTCTGGGCAGCTTGGTCCAGCTTGCTCCAGTCACTCTCACAGTAAGTTCTTCCTCACATTCAGGTGGAACTTCAGAAGGCACAGGACTGACTGCCGAGGATCTATGCCCTCAGCTACCCCATGAGCCTGGGGAGATCCACAAACCAGGCTGTGCTCACATGAAAGTACACCCTCCTCACCACAGTTTCTCAAAACACCACCAGTCTTCAATTATCTGTCTGCTCATCACTGCCCGAGGGGAATGGTATGCAAATCATAGTGCCTGGTGCCCTGGAGGGCTGTGCTGAGGATGACTTTCATGGCTAAAAAGACCCATAAAGCAGTGCCAGACCCTCAGGGACAATCATGGACAAATTAAAGTCTTCAAAATTGCAGTTTGCTGCAGCCCAGCCCCTGAAGCACCAAGTGCCTTAGGCACATATAGGCCCATCAACATTTCTGAACATCCTATATAATGCCTGCAGGGTTCACAGGGCTGGGTGGAGAGCACCCAGATACAGCCAAAACTCACTGAGTACCGCCAGCACAGCACGTCAACCAGCAAAGCATGTTGCACCCCTCCTCACCTCACCTCACCTCACCTCACCTCACCTCACCTCACCTCACCTCACCTCACCTCACCTCACACCTCACCTCACCTCACCCTCATGTACATGTCCTCCTCAAAACACAGGGACAGTGGGTTCACCCCTGGCTGAATCTGAGTTCTGCCTACCCAGAGACAGAAGAGGAAACACTGGCCAGGGTAGGACCCAAGTCCCTGTCTCTGCTTTACTTATGTAATACGTTTGTATACTCACTGGGATGACTGAAATGCTGGTGAGCAGCCTGGTGAGAAAAAGGAGGACATAATGCAGTAGAGAAATAAATTTTCTCACACCCCACATCAGATACAACAGCTTCAGCAGTTCAGTGAGGGCTGTGGATTTGGTGACAGCACTGCAGCTCCAGAAGCTGCCTATGATGCCTGTGGAGGGGTCTTGGCCCAGGTGCACCCTCCACACACAATCACCATTTGTGGTGGCACAAGCAGAACAAGGTTTATAAGCGAGGTTATGTCTTTTAACAGGAGAGCTAGATCAGCTGGAAAGAGGAGAGGAGTTTTCAGTGACCTGGAGAAAGCTTTGGGTGCTTGAATGCTTGTCTCTCTCCCAGCAGTACCACAGCTAATACACCACCCACTCCAATGCAGGATATTTCACCTCTCACTGCAAGCCACACACAACAGCAGCACTAACAGCAGTTCCATATCTATGCCTTCCTCATCTTCAAAGAAACTAACATAAAGCCAATTCAGTTTCTGGACAATATTATTATTATGAAGCAGCTCAAGCACTTCACTAAAATGCACGGAGAATTGTACTTCTTAAGATAGTAATATAAAAAAATTCTAGCAACTGCAGAATAAAAACTGTTCTGTGATGAAAAATCTTCAGGGAAAATATGAAGAAGTGAAACATGGAGCCACAGGACCCATATGTGTTTTTAGCACAGCCCATAAAAGCTGTGTATTCAAGTCCTCACTCTTGTTTTCCAGTGCTTGATATGGGTGTCACAGGTGCCCATTAACAGCTTTACATTGGTCTTTTTCAAAGAGCTGTAGATTTAGTGGTGTGAAATCCACCCACCTTCCCCCCAGACAGCAGTCTGGAGGTTTCAAGGGCCTTGCATGGTACCTTGCATATGCCACACACAATCACTGCTAATTTATTTGAATTTTACAAGTGATACAGCCTTTTTCATCTCACAAAACCATAACCTCTTAAAAATAATGAATTAAAGCTAAATGAGAAAAAAAATCCAACCAAAACAAAAACTAACAAACAACAGTGAAAAAAACTAAACAAAGACCAAAAAAAACCCCACAAGGATGGGAAAGCTACTTAAAGATGTAAAAAGCAGGTTTTCTAGACCTCAAATAATCTTTCCAGTTTATTTTTCTAATTTTTATGTACATGTTCAATCCTTTCTCAGTAGAATATTAGCTTTGAATCTCCTGGGTATATAAAACTTCTTGTGAGAACTTCTACAATAACCCTGTAATACATCTCTCTGACTTGATTACATTTACTCTCAGCTCAAACTCTATTTTGGCACATTTTCAAGGTCAAGGTTTGGATATGATTAAAAATTTCCAAGTGCTAGTCTCTCCCCTACAAGTAAAATGTGGATATAATTAATACTGTTTACTTTGTTTTCTTTGCAAACAAGAGTTTCTGTTTGTTTGAAATACTTTTTTTCATGTTTTCAGCACTTGGATCAAAAAACAAATATTTTAATTAATATCTTTCTGCTAGTTAATCTAAAAAAAAGCCCCCAAACCACTGATATTTTCAAAACAGCAGAATCCTATTTGATTTCAGTTTAAAGAGATATGTCACTAGGAGTATTGTTCTTAATTTGCTTGCAGCTGAGGCTTTTTTTGCAGCATCAGTACTTCAGAAAGATCAAAGTGGGGTCAGGCTGGAAACAGAGGATTCCCACACAAGTGGGGACATGCCTTCAGGTGGGCACATTTTCCTCCTGGCTCTATGCATAAGAGGCCTCTAAGGCTGAAGAATTGGCTGCTGTTATGGTGATGTGTGTTTCCACCTAAAGCTTTTTTTTTTTATGATAAATAAATGTATGAACATAGACCGACCGTGGGAGTGTTGCAGTTAAGACAAGGAAAAAAACAAACAGCTGAGGGCCTTCTGCGGCTTGAGCCTACTTCACATGAGCAGGAGCCTGACTCAAGCAAATCTATTTTATTTGCATAAGGACTACAGGTCTACACCACTAAATGCAATCAGACCAACACAAAGAGAAGGAAATCCTGGAGAAATTAGGACAGCTGATGAAGAAGAGATGTCTTCTTAAAGAGAAAAACAATTATTAAATGCTGCCTAAACTGCATGGTCTGATTCACTGGCCACATGAACATTTATGTGGCAGAAGATACAGCAGGAACTGTACAGGCTTTTGTTCATAGAAAATTGGAACACAGCTAACATGTTAATAAACTTAATCCCATCTGGGAATTCCCATAGAAATGGGAAAATGGGAACACAGCTAACATGTTAATAAACTTAATCCCATCTGCAGCCCTTTTTTGAGCGTACTGATTTATCTCATAGTGGAAAGACACATCTTTTAAAGGTATCCCTAGCTGTTGAGAAGGGTGAGATATTTCAATACCTTGGAAATAACTGGCTTTTCTGGCCTTTTCCTTCAGAACAGAAATAAACACAGCAAATAGAATCCAGATACCTAATGTCTACCACCAGTCCTAGCAGACTGGCAAGTCCTTGCTATGTCTTCCATCCTTTCACCCCAACCATTTCTAGAGATACACTGCAAATCAAAACAGTTTAGAAACTTCCCTTCCTTTGACAGGTTTTACAGTTGGATGAGTTTCCTGCCCAGGTCCTCAGCCCTGGCAGCAGTGAGACACAGTGAGCTGCAAACTGCTGCTGCTGCCAGAAACTGAGGAGCATCTGTGGGCAGGGGAGTGGGGAGGGGGCAGGGACAAGCTCTGCTGTCCCCCCACTCCCTCTGCTCCCAGGGGAGTGCTGTCACCTCAGCATTCACTAAACACCCTGCATTTCTTAACAGGCATCTGCTGCTGCCTGGCAAAGCACAAAAGCGTAAAACAATCGCATCTTGCTTTTGGGTCATTTCGGACAGATGGGCCACTTTCCAAGCATCACAAATTTTCTTAAGTTGAAACATGTCACCACAAGTTCAGTTGAAGGTCACTTTTTTTTTTTCTGATTTCAGCCAAGTGCAAAGATGACAAATGTAAGCACAAAGGGAAAAACATCCTGTTGGAACAGTACTCCCTGTTTTCTATGGGTGAGAAAAGTATAGACAACATTTCAACAACTAAACAACGTGATCCATTGCTGAATGATTGTTTAAAAAACCCTTATCATAATGTGTAACTGAAAAAACTTCAAAGTCTGCAGGAATGCAATATAAAAATAATGAAGAAAAATGCTAGTAATCAAAAATATGCAACTCTGCATTGGTTTGCATAAGGATTATCAGGGGGTTTTAGGCAAATACTTTTTTCACTTTCTCAGCATAAAACTTTGGAAAGAAATAAAGTATTTTTTTCTAATGGATTAAACAAATAAACTGCAGGGAAACTCAGGCCACTTAAATATTAATAGATTTCTTCATTATTTTAAAGCAAATAATCTTACTGAGTTAAGCTTTGTTCAACTCACATTTTGTTTTTTTATTTAGCAAAACAAAACTTTCAGAAAGAAACAATTCATTGGTTTAGTGATTGCTGACTCCTGTAGACCAACAGCAGCTCTGCTCTGCTCAGCCTTCAGAGAAGGCTCCCCGACCTGGTAAATGTCCTTTTCACAGCAGACAAGATTGAAACCAGCTTAAAATTATAGTTGTTGAAGATTTCCATGGTAGAGACAGATGTTCCTGGGCATCCACAGAGAGCCTGCAAAAATATTTAATTTATTATCTTTTCACTGTCCATGGCTAACCCTTCTCCAAGACACTGAAACCAAACAACTTTGATGGCAACACGTGATCTAACCCATGTAAAAAAGACTTGAGAAAACTACTGGTGAAGAGAGCAGGGACATCTCCTTCACCAGCTGCAGGGAGGGCCTCCAGTGCCTGCTGTCCCAGCTCAGATGTGCAAGTTCAAAATTTCAGTCTTTTGGGAGAGGAGGAAGACTATGATAAAATCACCTTTAAAACAACAACAACAAAAAAAACCCCAACACTTTGGGCAAAGAAGCCAGGATGGATGATGGAGAGAGGCAAGGAGCAGCAATATGTTCAGGTGACAGCTGAAGTCATCAGAGGAGGAGCCCCCCTACCGCTGTGAGAACTGAGTTCCCTTTGCACCGAGACAGAACAGGAGCACAAACTGCCTCTGTGGTAGCTAAAGCTGTGAAAGCTGGTTTGAAAATGGTGTGGGACTATAACCTCATGTTCATACCCCTGTTTGCTGGGAGTGTAAACCTGCTGAAGCATCTGCTTCATTCTGCAGATAATTCCAGCGTGATTTTGGAAGGTACAGAAGTAAAAAAACCACAACACCAGGATAAGTTCTATTGCTTCCTACTCTGATGCATTATGAGTAAAACAAATAAGGCAAACTCCAAACCCCATTGTATAAGTGCAGGAGAAAGTACAGTCAGACTGCAGGACAGAAGGCACAGGGGAGAGGCACAGGAAACTTTTGGAGAAGTGTCAGATTCAACACACAAACCAGGCTCAATGGTGCCAACAGCAGCTGCCAGGACAGCACAGTAAATGAAGGGTACCCAATACCCCACAACTGTCACAGCCATCTCCTGCCATCTGTGGGGAATGCTGGGCTGGCTTGGCAGAGCAATGAGAGGGCAGAAAAAGGCATCTTAGTGTTGAGGGTGAAAAGAGACAACATACAGATCTTTGGAGACTCCAAAATGGAATCTCCTTCTTGTTCCTGCTGTTGTAAGGACTGAAGGAGGAAAACATCCCTGTGATCTCACCCCTACTGCTAATGCTCTTTCCATTGTACTCTACTGCACAAGTCCATTCTATGTTAGAGAATGTCAAAGCGGTGGAGCATCTTTAGATGCACTGAATTTATGTAGTCAAGCACAAATGACCTGGATCAGTGCTTTTGGACTTGGCAGCCAGATGACACTGGGACCCTTCATGTTGTTTCCTGTAAGCAAGGACAGATTCTCTGGTACAATCCTGTCATTTACAAAGAATATACGAAGAAATGCTGTTCCCCTGAGCAGGGAAAGAAATCCTGTTATTCTAGAGATCCCAAAGGCACTTAAGGGCTTCTTACATTTCTCCCAGATGAAGAATCATCAGCTCCAAGGGAATTTCACCCCATCTTACAGCATGCCCTCTCTCCAAGCTGGAGGGGTGATCTTTTCTGGGGTTTGCCTATTGTCTTCACTGCCATTTTATCTGCTCAGCCTCAGCATGGAAAGAAATAAAAACAGGCATTTATGGGTGATGGCAACTTAATTATTTACAAAATATTGTTTCATCTGTACATTTTCTCTTACCCTCATAATTAGCATATTTTCATCCACTGGATATCCAGTTTATGGACATGTTTATGTTCATGTTCATGTTTATGGATGTTTATGATTTTCCCAGCCAAAATTCATTGTGGGTGTGCAAAGAGCCTTTGAGGAATGCCTGAAACAACTGAGGAAGCCGTACCTCAATTCTAGCGTCACCTGGTGCAGGCAGCAGATTGCAGCCACAAACTCATACTCTTCTTTCTCCAAAGATGGCTGAACCAAGCCATATTTTCTATTTATACAGCCTGTGAAGTCTTTAAGTACTGCACTGACCATCCCTCAGTGGTCCTGATACAGATGAGCGCCAGTTCCCGCCATCCAACTCACATCTGAGCCCAATGCTGACACACCAAACCATGGGCTGGTCCAGCTGGAGGGGCACTGATTTGTTACAGTCCTTGCAGTTGCAATCACAGTTTCCCTGTCCCCTGTGGTAGCTCCAACATTGAATTTGGTGCAGGGCTGGTCCCCCTTTGCTGCTGCCACAACACTGGTTCTTCACCACCATCCTGTTGCAGCTCCAAAAACCCTTGTCCCCATTCCCCCTTTCTCCTGTCACTGGCCAGAAAAGGTTTTCAAGCTGTCACATTCATCAACAGCACCAGAGACATAAAGCTAATGCTACATAAAATATTTTTCAGCAGGGCTAGATACACAGCAATAGGTTCAAATCCACAAATATCCTGTGGATAGTAACTCCTACCTTGGAATTCACTTCAGTGTCTTTGCCCTTTTTACTGCTATTTGTCGTGAGTGCTGGTGCATCCTGCTGCACCAAAGTCTCCTGCCTCAAGGACTAAATTAGGCAGTCTGGGGCAATTCTGCATAGCCCAGTTGCTGTAGTCAACTAATTGAAAATTCAGGGTGTGGGATGAGGTGTCCCTGGGCTGTATTCCTCCCTCTGCTTTGTTATGCTGTTTGCAAAACAGGTGAGGGAAGCGTTCCAATCCTGTCCCAGGTTTGCACAGGGGAAGTGTTCCAGTCCTGTCCCAGGTTTGCGCAGGGGAAGCGTTCCAGTCCTGTCCCAGGTTTGCGCAGGGCTCTCTGTAAAACCTGGAGTGATTCCCTTGGATGGATGTGTCTGGGAACCAGTGGGCTGGTGCTGGCTGAGTGCATGTGCAGCCTGGCAGCCTCAGCAGCTCATCCTGCCATGTCCCAGCAGTCACCTCCACTGCCACATGTGCCAGTATAGAGCCAGAAGCTTTAAACTTGGGATAGATCAAGAAGCCTGCATGAACAAAGCATTATTACCCAGGACAATCCAAATATCCCAAGTTCTTTGAGCACCACAGGTATGAGATGCAGGACCTCAGCTGAACATGCCATTTAGAGCAAGCAGCAGGGAACAGAAATCTTTGAAGGGAATAAAATGTAATGTGACATTTCAGCGAGGGGGAAGGGAGGCAGGTGCTGTGGGAGGGAAGACTTAGGAACAGCCCTGGCCATGTCCCAGGTGTGTTTCTGGAGATTTCTACCTCAGACGACATGGGAAGAAAAAATTAGGTTATGAACAAGGATGGGTTTCCAAGAACTCTTCAAAATAAAAACCAGGAAGATAAAACTGGTGAAGAGCCAAGTGGCAGCAAAGCCAGAGAGGTCCTCAAAACTAGAAGTCTTTCAGGTTCAAATCTTTAACTAACCAAAAAAAAAAAAAAAAAAGGAAACAGAAGAGCACAGAAGAGCAGAGAGTGAGAATGCAGAAACATGAGCACTAGTGCATTATGTGGAGGGGCCGGGGCTGCCATGGAGCAGACACAGCCTGTCCCACCGCAGGCCGGGCCCAGGCCTGCACCAGCCCCTCAGGAGGCCAAGATGGCGGCGCCTCGGGTAGAACAAACCAGAAGAGGATAAAATGCGCTGTGCAGGTAGTGGTGAGTGAGGGGGAAAGTAAGAGAAACAGCTCTGCAGGCACCAAGGTCGCTGGGGAAGGAGGGGAGGAGGTGCTCCAGGCAGCAGAGTGGGGATTCCCCTGCAGCCACCAGAAAATACCTTAGAGAAGCAGGTTTGTCCTGAATGAGCCGGGCCCATGGAAAGGCCCCAGGGCGGGGCAGGGAGATGTGTGAGCAGGAGGGAGAAGCAGAGAGGGGCTCTTTTGGACTGGTCATCCCCCCAGTGCTGCCTGGTATTTTAGGTGGAGGTGGAGGAACCAGGAATGAAGACCTGGGAAAAGGGGAAAGAAAGGTGCTGTTTCAATTTTTTAATTTGCTTCCCACTACCTAAATGTATTTTAGATAGCAACAAATTTAATTCATTTTTACCAAGCTGAGTTTGTTTTGCCCATGACACTAATTGGGAAAGTGATCTTCCTCTCTTTATCTCAATCCATGAGCTTTTCCATCCTATTTTCTCCTCCTGCCCTGTTGAGGAGGGGGAATGAGAGAGGGCATCTGGCAGCCAGACAAGGCCAACCCAACACAACTTTCCAGTAAAAAACTCTTCAAGAAATGATGAAGTTAGATTAACAAAGGGGAAAGATTTTGGACAAGACTTCTGAGTTATTTCACAAGAAAAACAGTATGGAAGGAGGGCACGAAGCCCCACAAAGAAATGAAAAGTAAACAGCTGCCTAAGAACTGGATTAGAAGAGCAGGTATCTGAGGACACAATCTCCCAGCCATGGATGCAATAGGAGAACAGTTCTGTCTGGCTTAGGGCAAGAGGACAGGAGCTGAGCATACCTGCTATTATCATGTGGTTTTAATCTCTTTTTATCCAATTTTTCACATACAGCACTATCAACTAGAACTTCTAAACAATTCATTACTTCAGTGTTTTGAAACATGAAGCCTTGTAGGACAAAAGACCATTTACCATGAATCTCATGGAATTTAAGCAACTGTACACAATAGGAAAATAGTTCCCCAAAAGTGATAGAGCCAATATGTATTTATTTCCATATTTATGGTTTTTTTGTGTACCAAAGCAACAGTGACCCTGTTCTCTTTTATTCTAACTGTGTGGAGCACACAGAGTTTCCTGGGTTTTAAGACAAAGAAAGCCTGTGAGATCATTTGGTCTGGCTCTCTACAAACACAGTTGTCATCTCACCCAGTGATGAGCACAAGGGAGGGTGCATCCCAGCTGGGCTGGTGTGGGTGGCATGGGGAGACCTGTGCCGGGAGGCTCAAAACCTCTCATCCAGCAAGGTGAGGCATGGGTCAAGGATGCTGTCAGATTTGTAAGCACCTGAAAAACAGATTGTGTCAGCAATATGAGGCTTGATGTGTTTCCATAAGTGGTCCATTAATCTGGGGAAGTGCCATAAATGAGCACTACCAATAACACACGGGCATTCGGACAAGCTGCTGCTAACCCCAGCACTGCCAGGAGGAGCATCATGCACCACTTCATTCATCTCTCACAAATATTCATTACCTCCACTTCCAGTTCAGCTAATGTCAAAGGATTCATTTGGCACTCTTTGGTGCAGTGTAGGCACTGCTATGAACAGCTCCAGCTTTCAAGAATGATGCTAACATATCTTCAGCTGTCTGGCATTCAAACCCAGCTGGCATCTTTGATGAATAATTGAAAAACTCCTTGCCACAGTGACATAAAACTTATAGTTTAACCTTCATATTACAGCTTCTGAAATAAGCTAAGATTTTGTAGAATAAATATTGCTACACAAATAGAGCACTATTTTGTTTTCTTAACATCTTATACAGGCCAGCCTCCTAAGAAGAAACATTTCCCCAGCCTTGCACTTCATGAGAAGCTCTTAGTCTACAAGTGTTTCTGTCTGTCCCTGAACAGGCACAGCAGGTCCTCTGTGGGCAGCCAGTCTTAGGGGCACAGTCACCTTTGCTTCCTTTTAGGTACAGGCAACCCCTCAGTATCTCTCCCTATCCAGCAGGCACAGCCACTGCTCTCTGCCAGCCCCTACCCACCTCCCCACAGGTCCAGTGGGGAGGGCTGGAGCACTCTATAAACTTCAGGCAGAACCGACACCTTTGAAATGCCCTAATTCTCTGTTTTGTTTTTCATGGACAAGTCAGTGTCCCAATTCCACTTGCAGAGCTCAGAGATTCCATCACAGATGTGGTGACAATAAGGAACAGTGTGCACAGCACTGACACATGCTGACAGGAAGCTTGCATAGATCAACAGAAATTAGAAGCAAATCACAATCAAAATATAAGCAAATCAGAAGCAAAAGAAACTTGAAATAAGGACCCAAGACTAATACTTCAAAATCAGAATAATCAAAATCATTATGAGTCCATTATGAGTAGAGGAACTATGAGGCATGAAGTGTTTCATTGCTCCTTATCCAATTTGTCTCTCTAATCAGCACTTTACAGTTGTGGCCTAGAGAGTTTTGGGAAAAAAATACAGATACTTCAAGTGTGACTACCCTAATTAAAGAAATCCATATATTTCCCCTGGAGAAAAAGGCTTAGGGAGAAGTACCTGTAACAGGAACTTTATTGAGACAGATTGCCTTCAAGTCCAGAACTTTACCAGTGAAGCTCCAGACACAGGAAATCTTAATATAAATCAAAAGCCAAGTGATGTAGGAGTTCTAAACTCTTATTTATGTACTTGCATAATATTAATACTGTAGGAGGTAAATATAAACAAAACACAAGATACTTTGCTCATGTGTGTGGTGGATGCCAATTTTGATATTGCTGTAAGGTAAGAATATATATGAAAAGCAGTTTATATTAAATAGGTTAAGAGAGGAGGTCTCTTCAGGAGGCAAAACAAGCTACACAAGAACTACTATGGTTTCCAAAACACATTTTCTTCTCTGTGCATTAAATAATATTTTTTATTATGAACGAGGGGACTTTCAACATCACCCCTGAATGCATTTTGGAAGGACTTCCTAATTGCCAAAGCCCAATCCGAGTTGCATTCTGCAAAACCAATTCATGCTACTTCAATAGCTGACTTTGCTTGTAATGATATTTATTCAAGGCTACTTTGGCAAGCCAGAAAAACACGCAGGGCAGAAGGGGAGTACAGATGCTCCTACCGTACCAGCGGGTCTTTTTTCTCCATGTCTGAAGCCTGGCGTGGAAACTGCCCTTGGCGCTGGCTCCGGAGCGGCTCCGGCAGATGCGCAGGGCCGGGAATGTCCCGGGGAGGTCGCGGCCCGGGCCGGCTCCGGGGGCTGCCCCGCTCCCCGGCCCCGGTGCGGCGTGGCTGAAGTCAGGGTGCCAGCTGCCCCGGCAGGACAATGGCTCCATTGGGAGATAGCTGGGGGACAAAGGCGCTGCTTTCAGGAATGATTTTATATGCATACATGTGACCTTTGCCTGAAATAGTTCTTTGGAAAGTGTCCATGTCCTGAAGCTCTGCTTTCAAATGCAGAACTCTCGGGCCCTTGCTTAATTTGTCCTTCTTTTTTCCTATTTTATTTTGCGCCTCAGATGCCTCGGAAGAGGTCATGTGCAGATAACAAGGTTGTGCTGAGCTTTTTCTCATCATTTAATAGAGATATTCAGTAATGGATAAGATTACTTTCTTCACTTTGCAAAGTCCTTCACCAGGATCTGCTATCTGGAGCGCCTTTTCTGCTTTTAGGAATTTAACTACAGAGTACCCCAAAAGCAGAGCACCCCAGTTTCCAGTCCCATGCCTTGAGCCAGCCTCCACTCACTAGCACTTCCAAACACGTCCAAGCTCAGGCCACCTTTGCTAGAATAGAGTACATATAATTTTAAATTTATGCATCCAGATAACAACAGCGGGGCCTTTGGGTTTTTGATGTGATTGGAGTGGCTTTTATTAAATTAAATTCACTAAATTTTATTAAATATATTTATTATGAATAAATGTATTTAAAAATTGCTTAATTTAACTGTGATTTTTAAGTATTTTGAAGGCTTCTTACTTGAATGGGTATAAAATAGTGGCTGTCAATACACAGCATGCATGAAGTCCAAATATCATGCTAGCTGGGCTGGAGGTGTAGGGGTGAAACAGAATTTATCACCTTTACCTTGGGATATGGCAGTGAATGCTGCAGGTGAAGTGATGGGCCCACAGAATGATTATTTATTAGGTTACAGGGAAAGTTAATAGCAGTGTGACTCTCAGGTTAGCCAAATTTTCCTTTATAAGACCTTGATTTTTGCTGTTTATTGCTCTGACAAACTTATATTTGCACTGACATTTTGTGCTGAAAAGAGTTGGGAGTTTTAAATCTATTTTTAGTTTGCAGCAAAACACACTGAACATTTTTGAGATTAAAACAAAGAATGTGTTCTTTTCTATATGAATGTTAACCAAAATTATCTGTCCTTTCCATAAATAGATCTCAGGCCTACATACCCTGGAGCAACAGACCAGATTTTGGGGACCAGGAAGAACGGCCTTTGTCAAATGAATACATTCATTCCTTGCTACCAAGTTCATTCATTTTGTCAAGTTATAGATCTTTAAGAGATCTATGTGTATGCTGAGCACTGTGTGCAACTTGCTCACACTTAATGGCTGAGCTCTCTGGAGAGCATCTTCTCTGGATGACTGAGGCCCTCACTGACCACGGGTCACAATGCATGTTTATTTCAAAGGAAAGGAGTTTTAAAAGGTGCTCACAGTCCCAGCCAGGTCCAGGAGTGTAGTCATGGCTCTCTGTCATACACCACTCCCTCAGCACCGTTGCACACACAGCCTGCATCACTCCTGTTAAGTGTGGTGTTCCTAAGCATGCTAGGAAAGCAAATCTCTTGTGCTGAAATAAATCTCAGCCCACCCCCCAAAAAACCCCAAACCCCACTGTGAAATCTCCCCAACCATCCTCCCTATTCCATACAGCCCTTTCCTTCAACATCAGTCTTTCAAGAGGGGGAACATTGAGAAGGAGGATAAAATCAAAGCTTTGAGGAGCTATTGCATAGATCCTGTCATAAGTGAAACAGGGTGTCTGTTGGAAAGACAGCACAGAGCACCTGATAATGCACAGAGAACACAGAAGCAGACAGATTTCAAGTGTTTGAGGAATATTAAAATTTCAAAGAATTTTAGATACCAATCCAGTTAAAGTACTACAAGTAATGAATGCAAAGAAATGAAAATATACATTCTGCAATATCTAAACACAAAATATCTGAGCAAAGGGAGCAAAAAAGTACCAGAGACGAAGAAATAAACTAGCAAATGTACAGACCTCCACCTCATAGCAGGCTGTTCCCAACACCATGCTCCCTAATACCTGCTTGAATTCCATGTGAAAAAAAATGCATCTCACTTGCTTAGAAGCCAATGTGCAGCCTGCCATGCCCTTGACAGCCTTTTAACCCAATCTCACTTAAATATAATTTTCCTTTTTTTTCTTTGATTTTAGCTTATCACTTTTAATTATTTGTTACACCATGAAAGACAATCTATTCTACAGCAGAGGGGCTTAATCTTACTGTTACAAGTGCTCTGCTGAATAAAGACATGTCTACATTATAAATTTAATTATTTCTCCACATTTACAGAGTTAATATATACCTGTATTTGGAGACAAGCACAAGCTTTCCTACTTAGTCTCACTTCTGCATGGTTTGCAGGAACTGGCAAGATTTAGCATTTCCCAATATATTCATTGCACTCTAAAAATATTTTGGTCAATCTTTGCATCAGTTTAACACCACAGCATTCTCAGTCATACAGCTACTCACTTTTGAGTCATACTCAATTAAAATAAATCTTAGGCAACTCTCACTTTGTATAAACACATTCAGGCTATTTAGCAAAACAGATGTTGCTGTCCCTCAGTGTCATGGGGAGCAGTGGGTATTGCTTCCTCAGAATTAACTACCTCACTTGAAGCAGGAGCAGTGACCTGGGGCAGAGGGACATACAGTGATGGAAGTGGAAGCCAGTGCCTGTCCCGAAGGGCTTTGGAAATGGATTTCTAGCCAAACCCACATAATTTTGGAATGTGTATGTATAAGGAGTTATTTAGCATCTCTAAAAGGTGATCTGTGCAGTGCCACCACCACTCTTTTACAGGCTGCGGCCATCATAGCATTTTCACAGAATCATAGAATGGTTTAGGTCAGAAGGGACTTTAAAACTCATCTACTGAGAAATTCCTTCCTGTTATCCGATCTGCACCTGCCCTCTTTCAGATTGAAGCCATTTCTCCTTGCCCTATCACTACATGCCCTTGTGAAAATATCAAAGAGCTCCTCCCTGCAGCATACCCTCAGTGAGCTGTGATCAGAGATGTTGGATCTGCTTTCTGGACTAGGCTTTAGGCAGCAGCAAGGCACAAGTTGCTTAGATCAGGGCAGGGCTGCACTTGCCCAGGTATAGCTGCAAGTAAGACATTTCAGACACCAAGGTCCTATTTTGATCATGCAAAACATCCAAAGTAATGAAAACAAAAGTGGTGACTTCCCTGGTACACTGGGTTTGGATATTCAAAATTTGATTTTACAACAAATGCATTGAGGAGGAGTATTCAGAATTTGATTTTACAACAAATGCATTGAAGAGAGTACTCACTGTAAGGGGCATAGGCTCATGCTTTCATGTGTAGCTAAGGTTTAATGAAAAGGCTAAAAAATATTTATTATTTTTCAATATTCAGAACACATAGGAGAAAAGATTGTACAAGCTCAGCTTTAAAGCAGCTGTTCTCCTCATAAGAATCAGAAATCTGAACATCTCTTGATCTCGTGCAGAGGGAGTAGCTATATAATTAAATCAGGCCACACATTGAGCAAGTATATATGAGCTAACATTAAGATCCTATTTTTAAAAGCTGTTTACAGATAAGCTAGATGGTTAGAAACAAAGACCTTTTAAGCATAAATTCTTTTAATCCCTGCTCTTACTGCACTCATTTTAAACAGTATTGATGCAGATAAATTATATTGGCAACTTGATTTGCCATGGATATTACAGCATTAAAATCAACCATAAAAACCAGTGCTTCAAAAAAATTGCACTGCAGATAGTCATGAATAAAAAAAGATTGTGACTTACAAGAAATATACAACCCCTCCTCCTGTTAATCTGTTCCATATTTGATCACTGAGTTTGCGTTGCAGATGAAAAATAACCCGGGGGACTACTTAATGTACTGCCTAATCCAGCCATCCACCCCCTGCAAAGCACAACCTCATGCAAGTTTGTTTCATTATGAGTTTCTGTGCAGCTCCAATGACCCAGCTCAGTTTCACCTCCAGCAAGCAGGTCTAAGCATGAAGAAATAGCTTCTGTGGCCAGAACTGTGCAGAAATATGTAATCCTGTACCAGCATAATAGTGCGAGCTGAGCTAATGGAAAAAACATACTTTGTCCAGTTACCTTCTAGGCATGGCTGGAGTTACTCCATCTGCAATCTGAATGGATTATGTGGTCTTGTATCTCTGACTTTGCTTTGGCATATTTTCTTGTTCTTAACCCTTCACTGGCAGTATTACAGCTACATAAAAGTTTTGTTCAAACTCCAAAGTTTTACCAGTTCTGTTAAACAATGTTTTTCCTGCCATTAAATGTTTTTTATTTCCACTAGACTTTGCCCACCAGTGGGGATGTTACAGCATCCTTTATCCTCAGTTAAAACAAAAACATGTCTTCCCTCTGAAAAGTCTTCAGACCCAGAGCTTCTAAAAACCATCCGACAAAATATTAATCCTCTTTTGCTGGACTCTGTTAACCACAGTATACCAGGTTACAAGCAGTTATAAAATATCACAGCTTTACAAACCTGCACCAGCAGAATCCACCTCTTCGAGGGTGTCTGCCATGGGGAGTTTAGAATGGAAAAGAAATGGCCATAAACTGTAGCCAGGGGTAAATGTGTGTGAGGAGACCAAGTCTGGATGTGTGAAGAATCATAAAGATTGTAAACGAAGGCTTAGTTCTCCCTGACCAACATGAGAAGACTCTGCATGGGCTGCAGTTTTCCTCTGAGAGCGCGAGCTAGAACTAGCTGAGATAGCTCACAGCTTTATCACTTTGGCCATCATGCAGGGCACTCCAAGCCCTGGATAAGGCCAGCAAAGAGCCACAGGGAAGAATAGAGCATTAGCAGCATCAGCCGAGATCCTGTTCCCTGGCTTGAGGACTGACACCATGGTTCCTTATCTACCTGCCTTATCACTGAGACATTGCTCTCTACACCTTCAGTCCTTCTCTTCCACTGGTTTTCTTGTCCCAAAGACAATCCCTTATGCCCTATCCCAAACAACATCTCTTTAATCTAACACAATTACAGCTCCACCTAATTTTGAAGTTCCTAGTCTTGCACAATTATGTGCAAGTGAAGTCAAAGTCTACATCCTAAACAAGATGTACAAATTTCTTAAATTAAACACAAATTGTAACTAGGGACCAAGTTAGTAAAATCCCTAAAGAAGGGAACACAATAAATTTCAAGGCTGCTCTTACCTGCTACGGAAAATCCAGTGTTGAAACCTGACTATAAAGGCCTGACTAGAGATGCTGCATTAGGAATGAGGGTTATGAAGGTTAAATAAAAATGATATGATGCTAACACCAATCCATAGGTGACATTAGCCAACAAACATAAGCAACAAATCCAGTCAACATACCCTAGAGAACAGAGAAGTAAAGAAGCTCCAAACAAGGCTTACAGAGGAAGGACTGATGACTTCCAAGGGTCCCACTACGGGGCAGGGGTTGAAAATACACATGGATTTGCAGGTGATACATCAAGACCAGCCTTTGAAGTACAGTCAGGAATTTTGACCACCCACCATCTACTGTGCCAGCAAGAAGCTGTTGGTCCAAGCTGTGACATGACCTGGGTTGTAGATGCAGCATTTGTAATTCAAGATCAGCGGGCTGGCCACCATTACTATAGTGCTTGGATTTTCATCTTCCTGAAAGGAAAGTTGAATCTCTGGAGAACACAAACATCTCAATCTTTTTGAGGCAGGGGAAATTGGATAAATTTTTAAGAAGTTTAAAAAAAATAAATTCTTATTTCTTATCATCTCCAGTTGGGGTGTAAAAGCTGTTTCAAATGACTGAACAACTCATCCTTGTTGTGTGAAAATCCATTGTAAGAGGAAGCTACAAGGCCAACTACAACATGGATTAGGGCCTAACAAGTGCTAGACTGAGCAGGTATCAATCACAGTGTCAGCTGCTCCTGCACTGAAATGTACTCAATTCTGGGAGAAAAGCCCCAAGAGTGGACTGGCTTATTTAGCTTTGGATGCTGCCGAGAGGAATGACTGCAGTAAAGGTTTTTGGGCTGCACAAATCAATTTTACATACAACTACATGAGAATTCTAAAAGAACTTGTTTGTTCACAAAGCTTAGTTTATATTTCTGCTTACAATTTATACTTCTGTTTTTGATTTCTCACAAAGTTTGTGTCCTTTTTCCAGACCCCCCTGCAAGTCTTTATTCACTAAAGCTTTCAGAGTTTTGTTTTTGTTCTAACATTTTTGCTTCTAAGTTGTTTTTATGATGATGTACCACAGTGTGTGCTATAACAGCCTGTGAGGGATAGTTTCTAAGAAGAATAAATTATGGGCATTAATACAACAAAGCACAGAGCTTTTGAACATTTGGTTTCAACGTGGAAAGATTCTCTTTCATATGAGAATCATGTTGAGGATTTATTTCTAGGGGACTTTTTTCTACTTTTAAGATCTAACGAATGACTATTCTACTGAAGGCTTGATTTTTTCCTTGCACATTCAGTCATGGTTATTGCAGAGCTCTTCTGCTGTTTCTCATTTCACTGCAAGGTACCTATGTGCCTATGAAAGGTACACTGTGCAGGGCTTGCTTTCAAGTTTTCCATTAAGTGGGGGGAAGGAGGGTATGGGGGTTTTGTTTGGGCTTCTTTTGTGGAGAGAGATTAAGGGAAGTATACGGAAACTGGGGGCAAAGTAGTTCTTTAAATAAATCCAGATCTCCCCTCTGTAAACACATGCCAACCAAATATACAAATTACAGCAAATTGATTGTCTGTGTTCACAACTGGGCTCATGCTAAAAACTAAGAACACTGTAAGCGTGAGTTAGAACATTTATTTTGTCCTCCTTGAAAAGTCTTCCTTTCAGTAGGTTCAATCCTACAACATAAGTAATTTAGCTCTCATGAGTAGTCCCATTGACTAAAAGCCAGGCCTGGATTTACAGGGTCACCTAAACCAACAGAGGAGTTTTGAATGCAACATTTTCCCATAAGTCACTTCCCATTATACACTTTTGCCACCTGGACTCCATCTCCTTAAATCTGCTTTATTGGTCCCATATGCCTTTATTCCATGAAGTGCTCGAGCTTTGATGGAGTGGAAGGGACACAAGCAAGTACCAAGCAGCTTTCCTGAGCCGGTGCTGCAGCCGCGCTCCCAATTAATGCCTCCATTCATAGAGCTGTGTCCCCACACTGCACACAGGGAACAGCCTCCCACTTGTAGTGGCCAAACGTGCTGGCTTTCAAATCTGCTCACAAAATCCACTGCGTCATGGCTGCCTCCAGCTTGAAGCTCTGTGCCCATGTCCTTTACACGATGGAATTGCCTTTTGCTGAGTTCTGCTCCACACCAAGTGCTTCAACTCCCATGGGGTTTGTTCCCTCCTAGTACCCAAGAGCAGGATCTCACCCGCAGCCCTGCAGGTCTGGAAGCTGACAGCCCCTAGCTGGCACCACTGCCCCCTTCTTGTACCATCTATGGCTCCCACTTGGCTCCCAGGGGATTTAATTTAGTTCTTCAAAAGGCACAAAATACTTTTTTCCCCCCTGATTTTGGTTGGATCTGGTTTCTGTCTGTTTAGCAAACTGACTCACCAGATCCAGCTGAGCCTCTGGGCTGATTCTCAGGAATCCCCAGAAGTGGAATGGGAGGAGGACAGGACCACCCCATTCAGAAGTCCTGTATTAACTAATTGTAAAATCATACACGAATTAGGGAAGAGAAAGACATGGCTCCATCTATCCTTCTGGCTGCATATCTCCATACACCTCCTTTTTGTCAGCATTTTACAATACAAAAAGTGTAAGAAAATATCTTAGTGCAGATTTCCTGAAAACAATGACAGTTTTTGAACCTGGACAGATTTTTAGCAGTACCTAAATGCATTTCAAAGCTGGCATGTTAGCTATACACTTACTTTTAAGGTAAAGATGGAAATAGTGTGATTATATCATACTCCAGGTCAAAAAGTGGGGGGTGGGAACCGCAAACTTTGCAATGTTATACTTGAACTCAAGCGAAAACATCTGAAGGCTTTTGTGGGTGTTTGAACTTTTCAGTGACAGGAATCAAGGTAAAAGCAACTTGATTGTTTCTTTTTATCACTTTCCAGCCTTGGTAAAAAGCCAGGAATTCATTAATTACTTCGGACACCAGTGGGGTTGGATTGGCAGCAGCAAGGAGCTCCGAGATTTTCCTTGTAACTGCTGTGCTGAAAAACTCCTGTGTATTTCCTTCCTCACAACATGTCTCAAAAAGAGATTTACAGCTGTGCTTTAACCACGTGTCAGCGAGCCAATGCATCAAGATTTAGAGCAGAAAACTTGGAGACTCATCTTCTGCTGAATTTTCCCAGCAATTGCTACTATAATTTATAATAAGTGTTTGCATATTTAATTAGCTGTATGATGAGATTAAATACTAGGGAAAAGTGGCCTAGATAAAGGAAGCTAGTCAATGGCACTGTATCCCTTCCCATCCCTGCAAAGGGTAAGCAGGACCTGAGTAATGAGATCAGATTTTTTTAGCGGCACCATGCTGCTCACAAGCAGCAGCAAGTTAGTGTATAGGAATACCAAGAAATGGATATTTATTTGCATGTCCTGAGGTTTTGCTTTAGTTCTTGCAGGATCTCTTACCATCAAAGCTACTTTGGTCAATTTGTTTTCAACTGGACTCCCAAACATCCCAGCAGAGACAAGGACCCATACCGTAAATTTAAGGTGGTGATCACTGGCTTAGTCACCCTTCACTAAACAAAGAATTTAAAAGTCATTTCTCCAGGGTTGATGGGTTTTGTTTTGATTTTGGTTCCTTTTTTTATTTTTGCAGTCCACAAGCACAGGGAAGGGGTCTGTGAGACTGGAACAGAGAGAGGCAATGCACTTGTGAGGGGATGCCAAGGAAGAGGCCTGAGGCAGGTTAGAGCTGAACACCTCTATTTTCTTTACATCTCCTAGCACTGTATTTCTTGACAGCTCTCAGCTGCTTTCATGACATGGATGCCAGGGAATGGACAGCACAGCAAGGAGTCCCTGTAGGTGGCCTAAGCAACACAATTTGCTGTTACAGAGATGTACTTTTTTTCTCAGACCTTTTTTCAGCCAACAAAAGCTCAAATCTAACTAAGGTGATGTCAGCTACTCCCTCTCATTTTCTGGCTCATGCGCAGAGCATAGTCTTGCTCCACATTTCAAATATGAAACCTTTCATTAGGGCTTTGAGCATTTCCAGTTGAAGTTGTTGCAACTTCTTCTGTGTAGCTAGAAGAGCATATAAAACTCAGGTACCCCAGCAACTTGCCAAGCTGTGTTCAGCTGAGTTTCTTGCTTCCATTTGGAGTTAGCTATTATGGATCACAGTGTTGAAATAAACATATGTCATACAGCATTAATGAAGAACTATTGAGCTTAGAAAACTCCAAAAAGCTCTTCATCACAACTAATTTCAGGTTTCAGATTTTTTTGTTTCTTCTCAAAGTTCCAGATCCATTATTCTCAGTACCACTGCTGATTCTTATCACCACTTTTGGCTCAAAAGGTGAAAACACCTCCAGATTCAGCCTGCTATGCCTCTTGCTATCATCCCACCCCTACATCCATTAACTCAGAGAAAAACATTTAATAGAACAAGCCTAGAGAAGACTGGCAAAAATTAACAGATGACAGCACCCATCTTTCTTCCACTTTCTCTTCTTGCCTCACTGACAGTAATTTCCACATAATTCTTAGCTTATAAACATCTTTCTGCAAAAAACATATTTTACCTTGAACAAGGTAGCACCTTCAGAAAATCCATAATTACTACTGAAATAGAATTTTGCTGTTTGAACTGTCAGTCTTCACATATCTTCCAGGGGACCAATAAGAATTTCAAAAGTAAAATTAAGCCCAAATATTCTTAAAGAGATGACTTTTTAAGGTGTCTTTCTCCATTTTAAAGGATTTGTAGAGCACAATCCTGTCTTGTTTCCTTCCCAAGTTACCTGCAAGACATGCAGGAATTCTTGATGCACAACAAAAAGCCAGTTTAGGTATAAATGCAATACATGCATAGTAGAAATAAAACAAGTAATAATTTAAAAAAATTAATTATTGGAGCATGTACTCTCCCAGCAGAGCTTCACCAATCTATTAATCAGCTCATACTTTACCAGTAGGTAAAACCAGCAGGATTAATGTGGAACTATGCAAATATATAACAGCAATAATACAACATCAAGAGGGTTCCAAGAGTGCTGCTTCTCTCTTGCAAAGCAACAGTCTACACTCTCTGATCCCTTACGCTTTTGCCATTCATCTTGGGTTGGATGTAAGATGAAATTGTTAAATCAGAGGCTGGGGAGGATGCCAGACTTCCAAACCCAGGCTGTGAAAGGCCCCCTCTGTCCATTGCAGAGTTTCACAGGGACTGCAGACAGCAGATCTGAGACAGCCTTTCAGGCCTCTCTTTATCAGTCAAATCTCCTCTTGTGCTCTGGAGGAACCCCTGGAGAGACTTCAGCCCCCTGGTTGTGCTGGTGTGAGGGGGCTTGGCTGTGTGCACCCCCAGCCAGCCAGACCCCAGGCTGCCAAACCTTCCCTTTACACAGGCCAGCTCTCAAGCAGCACCAGCCTACCACTGCTTGCAGGACTTGAGATTCTTGAAAAAGTTTTTGATATACAGAAAAATAAGATACTTGTCAGGAGGAGAAATTGAGCCTCTTCCAGTTTTATTACATTTTTTTTCTTTTTTGTTTGCTTTGCAAAAGACATTATAACATAATAATATAACATAATAATATAACATAATAATCAACCACTGGAAGGAGTTTGCTTTTGATTGCTTTGGATGAACTGCCTTAGATAGACTGTGTCTGAAGTAGAAAAGATTAGTCCTGTATTTACTAACATGCCACAGGCTCAGGGAGAAAAGGGGGGAGTAATCCCTCAAAAAGGGCTGTTTGTTATAAAACCCACCACAAGTAATCAATATACCCCAAAAGAGCAAAGGCAGGGATGGAGCAAACCCTTAATGTGAACCAGACTGAGTAACACACAACAATCAGCTTGATGGGTGAAGTAGTGATTTGGCAAATGTTCTGACATTTCTTGCCGTGGGATTTCCGGACAGTCATGGTGAAAGTAAGTAAACATGCCTCATCAGAAACAACATTAGCAACAGGCCCAACAGTAACACACAGCTGGGCTGTTCATTCAGAGCAGGGATTCCTTCCTATACCTGGTACTAAATCTTCCCCTCCACGTGGGGCCACAAAGCAGCTTGGATATGAACTTTATATCAAAAATTCACTACCATCAAAATACTTCTGAGCTGGAGGTGTAACAGCATGACTGCCAAGTTCACCCTTCATGACAAAACCAAGACATTCCCTGAATTAATCCATATCCATTGCAAATGTTTAAGAAAACAATCCAGGAGCTGGAACTTTCTGTCTCCCCAGCTCATGCACTTTCCATTACACAAAGAAATGGTATATTTCTGCAACAGGATTACCCAGGCCTTTCTGAGGAAAGCCGAAATATTTTCCTCACCTAGAAAACAAGAATGAGAGGGTTAAAACATATTCAAGGTTTGAAACATTGAAAATACTAATTGCTATTCCCATGTAGCAACTGAATCTTGACTTTTTTGTTTGTGTTTCATTGAAGGAACTCCTCCCATCCCTGGGGAGCATGAACTGTGCAGAATGGAGAGAAGCAGAAAAGGGATGTCTCATTTTGTCAAGAGATGCATTCAGTCACTCAAAAAGGAATATAATAAATAAAATCACTTAATAAATCTTCAGCTCAAGACTACTAATCAAGGGTTCTTTCAGTGTCTACAAACTCAGATGATCTCCTAACACCCAGCCCTTCTTTCTGATTACCTGCGAAGAGATGTGAGCTTTTTTGATGACACCAAACTTGGGAGGGAGTTTGAGACAGTCGCCTAGACTGGAAATCAAGAGCAGCAATTGTATACAAAGTTTGGGACTCTTGGATAAAACATTAGAGCCCATGGGGAACATTCCTGCATTAAAGTCAGTGTTTGATTCCAAAATTTGATATCTCCAAGATGGTAAGAGAGATTTAAAGAAAACAAGACCATCACTCAAAGTGTGACAGAGGCTATTACAACATCATCTCTAACAGGCATTAACACTGAGTTTTAAACACTGAGTGCTGGGGTTTGATGAAGCTCCAGGAAAGTGCTATGCTAAGCTTTGGAGAAGATGTGTTAAATTTGGAATGTTGTCTAAAGAGAAAACCAATTATATTCACCAAAACATCTAATGTTTTACAATGACCCTAAACCAGGCAGATTTAACAAGGGATGGCAAGGAGCCACTGACTTGACTCGAAGGTCACCTGTCAAATACAAACACTGATCAAGTACTGAGAAGCCACACGGTGTTTCAACAAGCAGCACAAGGCTGAAGGGAGCTTGAAGTGTGGCTGAGGGAAAACCTCCTGCCTAATGTAGAAGGAGCTGCCAGCTGGTTTTGTGCTTCTCTGCTACCGAGGACCTGATCAAGATGGCAACCAATTCTGTGTTGTAGAAGACATCCAGTGTAGGCCCACAATTCTCCCACACTTTTTAGTATATTCATATCTCTGCAACAACCAGCTTTAATATGCTCTTAGGGTATCAGCATTATCACCTAAATTTGAAATACGTCACCTAAAGTGTACTCCAGGTCACTCAGACTAGGACAGATTTCCACTGCCACTCAGTCTGTCCTGTGGTCAGACACTGATTCATGTGTGTTGCTCTGGCTCATATATGTCCTGTCCAGGTGCTTTCTGTACAGGTCTTGGTGCTGCAGACCCTTGCTTAAAGCAACATCAACCACAGCAACAAACATGTTCTTACACCCTTGCTTCATCTGCTTCCCACATGAACACCACTCAGCAAACGCAGGCCGAGTGCTGTTCCAGATCAGAAATGTTGAACCAGCTTGCTCTCAGACACATCCATTTGGCAATGCTAAGTGCTGCTAAGAAAAAAGGGGCACAGAACACACCCTTGCTGTTCAAATGCTTCAGAAGTGCACACTGGGGCTGTAGGACCAGCTGAATCTTCCAGGTGCTGCCAGTGATACTGACAGCAGCACAGCAGCTCAGCACAGTCACTGCATACAAATTCCTGACTTCTTTATGGTGGAGCACCATTCAAAACTTCTCTAAGGACAAGATGATCAAAAAATGTCCTTGCAGTGGTGTCCAAGCAGCTTCCAAAATATCTTGACAGCACTCCTTTCAGGTAAAGGCAGCGCCACTTGCAGATGAGAGACAGGGACATTAACAAACCATTTCTACTACATTTAAGAGCCTATCTTAAGACTTCAAGAATACCAGTTTCAAGAATGCACAGCTTTATAAAGCACTACTGTTAGCGTTCAGGAACACATAATCACGAGAAATGATTATATGCAGGTGCTTTTATTGAAGAGCTCTGGGTGTCTGGGGTACAAACCCAAATCTGACTCCGACATAAGTTCGGGATGGATATGCTTTTATATTCTACCATTATATAACTTTCATGTTAATTATTAAACTTGTATTGTTCAATTGTATGCATAGATTTCAGCCAAGCATAGCCTCCTTAGATTAGGAACATACAGTTTCTCATGGTTCTTCTTATGATTATACAATAATTATTTTTAATTACTAAACAATCATCAAATCTAACAATTATATTATTTATCATACTACTTACACAGGTGAATTGCAAAGCTTAACATTTCAGAGTCTTAGCTTAACATTTTTCCAGGGCCCCACTATCACTACTACCACAGTCTGTAATAGGCACTACCAGAGACAGGCTGTAATGGATGTCTGCAGCACAGACTTATCTTCACATGAGCCCATCAAGACTCAGCAGTTCTCCTAATCAGAACTGTGCTCTCTGAGTGCTGAACAGAGAAGTTAAAAAATGACCTTTTCTAAAAATTATAGCTGAAAAGACCTGGCAGCATCTCATGGAAACACAGAAACAGGATCCAGCTCTCCAGAAAAAGATGGAGCTGATGACCAGATTTCTCCTGCAGCCCCATTCCCCACTCAAGACACTGTGTTGAGATTGTCTCATTGTACTTGAATGCCAAGGTACTGTGTAAATCTGCCCAGATCGTCTTATGTCCATTGAAATGGACCTTATTCATATTCTCCAAAGAGCGTGCTTTGTGGCTTGTTTTTTAAAAAATATTTTAAAAGACTGAATTTAAAGAAGAGCAATTCCTAGTGTGCTGGTGATGTGATGCCTCCTTCATGGTTCAAGAGCAGTACTAGAACGTGTCTGGCTCGCGTGAGGTAAGAGATTGGCAACCACAGCTGTTGTAGGCTGTCATCCCTTTGGTAACTCACAGCTACAGAGGAGTAAAACACAGGCTTTAAGCAAATGGATATGAAACCTGTTGGCCAGGAGCAGCGAGACTCCTGAACCTCTGGCTACAGCCCAGTGGATCATGGCTCTAAATTATTCTGTCTAGTCATCTTTGCTCTTTGTTCCTTAATGCCCAGCTTTTCATTCTTGTTGCTATTGCCTCTCAGATTTTCCTTTGACTTTATGGCCTGTCACTGGCTCCCTTTCACAGTTCTTGATCCATTTGCTTAGCTCCCTCACTTCTGCTTGCCCTGGTGGCAGTGATTATGTGAACTGCTTGAGCCTTGTATCAAGGTGCTAATTTACAGAAATTCACAGGGCTTTGGTTTTGCCATGCTGGTGTCTCTTCTGGAAATCAGGCAAGGACTTCTAAATCACGTGAATAGTTTGGCCAGTTTCACCTCTCACGTCCACTGAAAAATGTGAGTCTTTCAGTATTTCAGGCAGATGTTAGTGGATGATTCAGGGAGCAGATACACATGGTTGCCAGCCACTGAGTTGAAGAAGCCCCAGAGAGAGTCAAGAGATGATAAAGTTGAGCAAAACTGAGAGTTAATCCAAAGCTTGTAACTTGCTCTCAGCTCCCCTGGGAACACACAACACACACTGAGCAGTGGATTCCAAAATATTAAGAAATAAGCTAGCGTGTAAGAAAAATAAGGATCTCCTGTTGAATTAAAGAGTTAGGTCATTAATGCTTGTTCGTATTACATTACTCACACTTGAGAGACAAATAACTATCTGTTGCCTCACTAACCCACATATTTATTTGAACAAATATTTCCCAAGAAGTAGGGAGAGAGAACCATTTCAACAGAAAAGTTCTATATTATGGTCTTATCATAACAAGCCACTTCACAGTACGCTGATGTGTATCGTATACAAGCATCCATTGTGAAAAGCTATTAAGTGCATCTCATTTTACAGTGCTGACATGTTGGTTCCTTCACCGAGGTCATTAGCTCACAATGGGGCCTCTCATTTCCCTATGTCTTTCTAAGGTTTTGCTATATTTCAGAATCAAACCTTAGTATGAGCATTATTAACCTAGAGGGGCATGATCGGTGTCATATAAAGTCAATTTATATAGAAATCCTACAATTATTCAGAATAAATTTTATTTATTGACATATATAGAAGGAAATCTACAGTCTCTAAATGGAAAGGACATAGTACATTATTAGGTCAATTTCATATGCTTGAGATGTTTAACAGAGTAGCCTTCCAAAAAGGAAAACACACCCAATCCTAAACAAAATGACCTATTTTCCTCTAGGCTGAAAATGCTACTCAGTCACCTGTTCCCAGGCCAGCCTGTAAACAATGCTGGACATGAGCAGTATGTGAAGGTGAATTGCTGCCTGTATTTTGATCAAACAGATCTCTGATTGCTGCTGGGCACCAGCATGACTCCCAGTCCAGAAAGCAGAGACATGTCAGGCACTGGTGCTGCTCCCTGTCCCCAGTTACTTCAGCACCCCAGAGCTGTGCCAAGGGCGGAACACTGCATCCGTCTGGGCTGTAGAAAACACTAGAGACAGTGAAAACCTCTGCAAAAGCAAAACAACAAGTCTGGGGGGTAGACAGTGGCAAATGACCAGAGTGCCCTCACCTGCACATTGCATGTGCAGATTTTACCACCTCTGTAAGGGTCTCAAGGCCATGAGAGACTATTTGGAGTCATGTACACATGCCCTATGCATAAACATACTCCCATCCTCTTGTTCAGCTCTCCATCTCAATGAGGTTTGAAATCATGTCTGAGCTGGGGAATTGTGAAACTATAGTAGAGGAAAAGAAAATGGAGAGAAGATAAAGGGGAGACAGAAGAGAAGGGGGATGGGGCTGGGGAGAAGAGGAGCTTGAGAGCTGATGGGGTGTGAGGTGGCCTTATCTGCGCAGTGTATTCAGCTCGTCAGAGGTACACAGTGTCTCACCTTCCAGCCCATCCCCTCCTTGCCTGGCAAGGTGCTGGTACAGCACCTGCTGCCACATGAAATGTCCAAAACAGCTCTTTTGTGTGGTTGATGAACATTTCAGTCACAATGCAGAAGGTGGGCTGGAGAAAAGTCCTGGCACTTGTGACTGCAGCTCGGGTGCCTGCAAGTGCTTTTTTGCCCCCCTGAAAGGGCAGAGAAGTAATTGGGAAGGAAGAGGGAGATGCTGCCTTCACAGAGATGAACTCTGCAGATACAAAAAGAAACTTAAAAGTTCTGAATTATACCAGGATTCAAAAAGCTGGGATGGTTATGTCCCTCCAATGAATGTCAAAGGCCTGAGAATATTAAGAACATTACACATACCACCTGGACCTTCTTTTAACAGTAATAACATTGTGGATGCCTTATACTAATTCATCTTTACATTAAATATCAGTTACCAAAAAGCACTCTAGGATTTACAGCCTCCCTTTTCTGTAGCAGAGAAGTAACTGCCAGGAGTTGCTTCAGGAGCCCAGCACATGGAGCAGGATCACCTCAGCCTGAAAATCTGCCCAGACTGAATCCTCCTATAATCCTTGGGTGAAGCCTCCATCATATTTAAGTACAAGAAAGGTGGATGAATGAGAAAAACTGGCATTCAAACTGAGGAAGATGGAAGGGGCTCTCTGTGGCACTGTAAAATCTGCTTCAAACGGTGGCACCAATTACCCAAAATCATCTCAGACCCACGGCCACAATCAGAAATACATACTGATAAAAACCCAGCTCAAAGGCTAATTCCCAACTGTGTTTCTGGGCAGCCCAAGTATACATAACATACATTATTACAGAACAAGTAAATCAGGTTCAAAGTCAATTTGATTTTTGTAAAACAGCTGTAAATCATGCATTTAGAAGTTTTCTCTATTCCTGATAGCACAAATCACTAGAGGAAACTGAAAACTGAACCTCCAAGCTGTTAGTTTCTGTTGGATGACAGATATTCAGTCATGATATGCTGCTTGACTCTGAAAAAGAAATGGGGCTCTTGCTGGGTTCTCAGTTAAGGAACACAGCACTCAATGGTCAAAAATTAAGCAGATGTTGTACATTACATACATTACCACTTTCTTGTTTTCATTTCACAAATGATTTTATCTCCAATTAAATTTTTAAACTTTTTTTGCAAAAAGAGTACTGTTATCAGCTGCCCTCTCCACACTATTTTACTCTGAGATTTTCATATCTCTTCATCATAGCCATAGTCAACAATGAATTCCTTGAAGTCCTTTATCAGTTCTTCTACAGTGTATTTCTCGTCCATGAAGAGATGTAAAAAAGCTTCTGTTCTCTCTCCTCCTCTGTGTCTTAATCTTACTCACTAAGTACTGAGTGTTTCATAGAGCACCTGGAAGATTTTCAGTGCTATAAAAAATATGTCTCTGTGAAAATCTGACTCTCAAAATAAAAGCAACAGAAAGTGTTCAGTATTTTGAAATTAGTCAACTACTCAGTAACAAACATAAGGATTCCAACATTATAAAATGACATTTGAGATGGAAAAGCATTCTTTATACATACTGCTCCAAACACAAGCAAGATGCTTGCACAGACTCTGGAATTGTAAAATGTCCACAAGGGACAAGGAATGTCTGTGTTTGGTTCTCAGAGAGGAGAAATAAGCTGTAGCAGCCTGCTGGCCACAGAGCTGGGAACAGACCATGAAAAGCCATGACAAGACTCAAATCCCCAAGTGTAGGGTAGCTGCTTCTAAGCAGCTTAAACTCTCTGCTTTAGTGGATGTCTTTGAGTGATTTGTCTTTCTGGAAGCTTGGACATCCCTCTGACATCTGTTACATCTATAAACTGGGAGAAGACTTGAAGGCAAAGAAACAGTAGAGGAAAACAGGTGACGACAGCAGCAGCTCTGTGATACCCAAAAGCAGCAGTAGCTGCCTTACGAGGGCAAGTGACAGAGCTGATGGGAGACCTTTAATCTCTCCAAGCCTCTCTTCCCTGAGGTAACAAAGCATCCCAGACCCTTCTCTTCCTCTCTATCTCAAGTTTTTCACTGTACAGAAAAACTAGGAATTAAGTGACTAAAACTAGCAAGACAATAATGCATTGTGAAAAACTTCCTTGAGCTCTGTATCAGCTTGAAAAGCTGTAGTCAAATAGTTTCAAAACTTAGAAGAAACCTTCCTCCATATGCTTTGATTCAGCTCCTGGGTAGGGAATGAGCTACAAAACATGTAAGTTTCAAAAGAGACATTTTTTTCCTCAGAAATATGGTTTTGAAAAGGGGAAGAATCAATCAGGTCTTGCAATATGCTTTCATTTGTACTTCATTTTCAAATTCTGCCTTTTTCTAGGGAATTTTTAAATCTAGAGATTTCACCAGTTACACTTCACAGTCTGCTTTATTTACAAAATATAGGAATCTTTAGAAAATGAAAAGTGCATTTTCAGAATTAATTGCTTCAGATTAACTCTTGTGAAATTCAATTCTGTGGATAAAAGGAAAATACGTCATCATCATCATCATCATCATCATCATCAATCATCCCAACAACAAAAGTAGTTAATAAAACTCTATTTGACCTGAAATGACTTTTGGAGTAATTTCTGAAGTGAGTTTCTTTTCCACTCTATCACTGAGACCAAATTTTTTTTAACAGAGCAAATTAAAAAAAGTCACATAAGCTCATCTCACGCCAACCTTCCAAAATGTCCAAAACGAATCTGATTCAAAACAATCACTCAACCAATTCACAACAAAATTAAGACTCCCAAAGAGGCGCAGATGTGAAAACTTAAATTCTCCCTATTGTATGATTTTCTCAGAGCAAAGTCCCAAGAAGCAGTGGAGCCAAATAAACTGGCTGCTGCTGCCAAAGAGGGTTTTGTTCCTGCTCACGCCTCCCTCCCTCCCTCTTCCCACTCCACCCTTGACTTCACAAGCCAGGCATGAGCCTTGCTGCCTACTCAGCCTCTGCCCAAAAGTTTAAGCTCAGTAACAGTGCAAGAATAAGCCCAATTTTATTCACAGCTTAGAGAGTTGTATCACACCACTGAAGAGCCCAGTTAGCCAAAAAATCCTACATGTGGCTGCGGGGTCAGGAACTGTGGGGGAAAAAGAGCTTCTTGCTGCAGGAGGGACAAGCTGTTAAACCAGCCCAAAGCATACCCACATGGATTCACTTTCATTCAGAGATTAAGGAAATCCAGCTAAAGATGCTTTCATTTGCTCTGTCACTTTATGGTGGTTACCACAACCTAAGCACCGTACTAACTGAAGGATTTTTCAGTAAAATGCAAAGTGGTTCAAATGAAATCCTGACTCTTCTACATCTACAAAGATTGCTAACATTGTAGATTTATCAGGACAAAAATAATAGTAAAAGAAAGTTTTAGAAATGTGTTTAGAATATGTATATTTATGGTATCAGATGACTATGGAATAATTCAGACTTTAAATAGTAGCTGCTGTGACGTAATTCATATGCAAGCACTTAATTATAAAATCAGAAAGTAAACATATTTTAGAATATATAAAAATTGAAACATACAATTTAAGGGCTGCTGTTTAATACCAATGCTCCATTAAAATCTGGGTTCTTAACTTCTGAGAATGAACTATCATAAAGAACAAAAAATAATTACATGACTCAAAATTTCTTGTATTAGAATTTGAAAAAAATTCTATTTCTATGAATATGAAATCAACTAAACCTAAGAAGCTCTTATATTCCCAAAGGCCGAACAGTGTAAGACACTAATTTTCATTGGCAGGAGCCCTTGTGTCAGCCTGAGAGCTTTATGGACAGCAGAACTTATTGATACAGAGATGTTATGAGCTCACCCAAGGACTCCATGAAGGTGCATCCTGCTGTCCCTCCCTCCACAGCACTGGGACACTCCTGAAACTCCTGCTTACCCCTAAGGAGAGGAGCTACGTCCTCATTAGATGCTTTAGCATGCCTACAAATTTAAGAGATGCAGTACTTACTTTGTGGACATTTTATTCTATAATTATACTGAGAAATAAAGAAAAAACCCAATGAAAAGTCTGCATTAGAAATGCATACAGAAATTTTAGCATTACATATTTGCCCTATACTTATGTGTGTTCTAATGTTTATATTGAACAAAATAAAGGAATTAATCTTAAAAGCTGATACACTGAAATAAATTCTCCAGACTTTGACTGCTTTGCTTATTTTCAACAACACATTACTCATATGTGTAATGTGCATTCTTGCAGTATTGGTTAACACCCCACTCAAAAAAAAAATTTTTTCTTTTGTTTTAAGAAGAGTGCACTATAAAGCAGGAGTTTTAACCAAAAATGAGAACCCAGATCAGATCAAAAGCAACTACATAGGTTACAGGCAACCTAAGAGGTTTGAAGGTGGAGAAATTAATCCACTGTCCAAATATCAAATTTTAGCTTGAATCAAGGTCAAGTTATAACTTTGAAATAGTCATCAATTTTTCAGCAGAAGAAAAACTCAAGCTAAACCACAATTGGTGAGAGCAAAGACCTCACTTTCCTAAACCTTCTGCAAGTGCTGGTCACATCCAGGCAGGCAAAACAAGAACTTCACTTACAAAAATGGAAGATTAAAGAAACCATGAAAACAACCATAGCAGTGAGGTCCCTGCACTGCAGCAGGTGAAGCATCCCATAAACATCCCCTCCAAACATTTGCCAATCTGCTCCTTTAAAGCCTACAAGAAATGAGTTTTCACATCATTACTGAGTGCCTGTTGGAATCCTTTTCATCTTAATTTTCAACAAAAATATTTTTTCTTGTGAATAAAGGTAATACCTCCCTTCCCAAAGGAAATATAACAACTGATAAACGCTTTTTGTTGTTGCAATATTTTAGGTATGTGAAGTTCCTCCCTCAGACTTCATTTATTCTAGACCAGGAATACTCAGTTCTGTTTATGTATTTTCTTACATGCAATGTTACCTCTTGTTTCCATCTGCCCACTTATTTCTTAAAATATTTTGCCCCAGATCACTGGCACCCAATAGAACAATTGCTTTCACATCTTATATTGAAAAATTCCTGTTAATCCTTAAGTGACTTTTACTTGTGCAATAGTATCAAACTGGTCACCTCTGTCCAAGCAGATGCTTTTTTTCACTGTACTGTACTAGATGCGGAGAATGGCTTGCTTTCATCTACTTCCTTTTCCCTGGAGTTCAGAATTTCACATTCATTCCTTCTGCATTCCAGTTTGATGTCTTTGAATCACCTGTGCAATCTGCCAAATGATTCTGATTTCTGAGCACACTTACCAGTTTGTGAACATTGCCTGTCCATGTTGCACCACCTGCAGACCTCAACCTTTGTATTCCATCAAATACGCTAATGGATATTCTGAATGAGGAACATGATGTAACCTCAGAAACTGCATTAAAAAGTGTTTTTAGATTCTCCCCCTTCCTCCCCTACCTTCCAATTTTCTGTTTGCAGTATCTTCACCATATTGTCTCAGCATGTATTTAATAGCTCAATTAAAGTCATACAGCAAAATCTCTGATGGCAGAATTCCTGTGCTACAGCTCTGCCTCAGTCCTGTGCCTGTATCACTGAACAATACTTTTTCTCTCAGCCTAAGAGTGTAAATCCACATCTCTGAAAGTAGAAACTACACCAGTATAAATTATCCATGACCTCATTTTTAAAACATTAATGCATCTGCCTTCAATCTCCCAAACAATGCCAGCTTTCATTGCTTATTAGCCCAGGTCTCCCACAAACACCCCTGGCACTGTTACATCACTGCTTAGCCAAGGGAAAAACACCTCAGAATATTTCCATTGAGCTATGACTCGCAGTCTCACAAGGAGTGCTGAGCTGAGCTGCACACATGGTGAGTACCCAAAACACCCTCAGCACCTCATCCAACCCATGCTGAGGTGTTCCTCTTGCACCTTTAGCTCACCTAAGCTCCAGGAGCTCACAGTTACTGCTAAAAGGAAACCCAGGTGGGCTTCCCCTGACATGGCAAAGCAGCAGATCGGGAGAGGCTGCAAGGCTGCCCAGGCCTGTTGTGTCTGAATCCAGCCCAAACAAGTTCCAAGGGCAGCGATCAGCACAGCAATCTGTGCACTATTAAAAGGATGTGGTGCTTGAATAACAAAATAAGTAAATGCATATTACAAAGTACCTGAGCCTATCATCTTTCTAGCCTACCGATAACTTCTTATTCGAAGAACTACAGGATTCACCAGCAGGTATAGAATATAAAAGTATTTATTAACTTTCACGAAACAGAATATGGCTTAAAAAAAGTCTTATTGGGTCCCTCTTGAACTTTCTGTCTTTGCTCTAAGGATGAGAATCAGTCTCATGGAAATTTGTAAAAATTGATAAAAAAATTTAACCCAAATAAAATGACCTTATAGAACGCTATGTGAACTCTGGGCAACAGAAGCTAACCAGTATATGGAAACAAAACACTGCCTCTCCACACATAAAGAAAAGTAGCAGAGATTATTTATCTCTATTATTAAAACTTTTTAAAAATTAAGTTTTTAAATAAAACACTTCCTAGATGCAAACAGTACACTGCATAAAACACAGCTAAAGAAATTTAAGTGCATCCATCATTTCAAATCCCAGACCTAGTTTAATCTACTGATATATTTCTCCTGTGGATTCATGAGCTGAGTTTGCTTTCAAACCACCCATCAGGAAGAAGAAATACCTATTTTTCAATGTTTTAATTTTTAAACTTTTCAGAATTGTAAAAATTTTAGTAAGCATCTTTCAAAAGCATATTCCAACGTAAGCTTGAAGAAAAAAATCCTGCCTCTGTCAAAATAATTCGCAAACTTTATTGGATTTTTAAAAGCCTGATTACAGGACAAAACATGCATTACGCATTTTGCTAAAATTCCAAAAACAATTGCAGAATTTAATCATATTAAAAGGCTCATATCCATAATAAATACCTCCAGCTTAAAAGCAGCCTGGAATTTTTCAAGAGTTTTAGTATCTGAAAAAATGCAAATGTTCTACATACTGTTGTTCTTTTAGAAGTCTGACATCACGTTGCAATGGTTAAAGCAAGAAACAGGTCAGCTGAAGACAAAAGAAAATCCCTGTCTTTTGAGGAGATCTACACTTAGTTATACAATACTGCTCTGGAAACAGTCTGTCACCAAAGGCTTGGCAATTGGCTTCTGCTTAAAACATACTCTGCCTCTAACATTCTTCAAAGGATTAAACCATAATTGATTCTGGCAATACACATGGTAAGCGTGATGTGCAGGGGGTTGCCAGTGGACATGGGGCTCTTATATAAAGGGCTGTTTTCTTTGTTTAAAATGGAAAAAAGAGTGGGAGGTGTGGAGAACAGTGAAATACAAAATGAGTCAGAATCATAAACCATATTTTTTGAATCAGATTTCAACAACCACACATGCAAAAAGAAGGCTTCAAAGGTGGCAGAGCTTCTGAATTGCTAAGACAATTCACATATTCTTAGTTCCATAAAAAAAGATAGAAGCTATAGTTATGTACATCCTTCTAACCACTCCAAGAGTATTTCAAGTTGAACTCCAGAGAAGCCATCGGTATCAGTCTGAAAGTGACGGGGAGCGGATTGATCGTGCACTGGCTGGACTGTTAGAGAAAACAAAAGGATCCTTTTCCTTTTCTTTAGTATCATGTTTATGTTTATGTTTATGCTTATGCTTGTGTTTCTTCTTCTTTTTCTTGTGCTCGTGGTGGTGGTGGTGATGGTGGTCACTGTGTTTTGAGGAGTTTGATTCTTTACTGAACACAGAGAGTGGAGCTGCTGAGACAGGGTGCATGGTTATCTCCCCCGAAGATTGTTCCTTACCTGAAAGAATAGATACAGAGGGATTAGCTAATGTTTAACTTGCATTGTTTCCAAACATAAGGAATTCTGAAATATTAGATAAAACCTACATTATCATTTAAACATAAAACCATGGAATCTGTAACAATGCTTGAATCATTCAGCTTCAGAGAAGGCTCTGAACACGCCATTCAAGTTCCCACACTACTGACATTTTTAGAGATGGTCCTTCCTTCCTCAATAGCATAGAAGTGTCCCAGACAATTAGGAACTGTAAAGAGCCCTAAGAAACTTTAAGTCATACTAGCTTCCTGAAATTCATTTTTAAATAGAGTAGGAAGGCCACTGTACCCTGAATAATGCAAATATAACTGCTTGTGAACCTTCTGATATAAAGTGCAAGACTGGCATAATAAAGTGCAGTTTTGGGATGTGAACTCTTTTTAGTTGGGAGGCAAAGCTCCCTGCAAGAACATACAAACCTTTTGATAGTTGAAAACTAAACTGATTTTTTTTTTAAATTGCCTCTTGCAACCAATTTAGCCTATTTGAAAGACTATACAAGGTTTTTTTTCCTTAAACAAAACCAAATCCCAATAAATACAATTATACCATCTTTATCACTGTATATTTCACAAGTACATGAGAACTAGTTATAAATTGAGCAAGCCTGGTATCTGAACCTGAGGAAGGAGATATGATCCATATGACATCTCAATTCAGGAATGATTTTCTCATTCTCTCTTTGGCTAATTTAGTATTTCATTATTTCAGACAGACTGCAATAGCTTCAATAGCAGAGATTAAAGCATTTCTCTGAGGATACCTTTGTTGAAGAGTGGAAAGACTTGGAAGGTAGGAACACTCACATTCCTTTAGGCAGAAATTGAATCAAATTACTCACATTGCAAGGATGCTTTAACAACTAGATAAATGTAGAAAAGCACCAGCAGATTTTTGAAGGCAATTAAATCCTCTAAGTATTACTTACAACAGATTTTCTTCATTGCTAGTTTAAATATGGGGTTTTTTCCTATCCAGTTTTTGGCGAAAATATCCCAATTAAACAACAAGAAATGATGTTATTTGATGTTCCTGTGCAATTATCTTTTTCTGTATATTTGAAAACACATTTATTTCCTAGTACATCTTTTTACTGGTTGGCTGTGTAACTCTAAAGGCAAGAATGATTTGTCTATGGTAATGATTCCTGGAAGTCTAAAGAGACAGCTCCCTGTACTATGACAAGCAAGTATTGAGAACAATTTCCATGCAATCTTTCTAGCCTCACCCAAAAGATTGAGGACTGATTCAATCATGCATATATATAGGAAAATTTCTAGATTTCTCTACATATATGTACAGCTGTTCTGGGTTTTGTTTGTTTATAAATATGTCTGGAAAAAACAAAATCTACATCTATATGAAGTGTTTAGAAGTCAGAATAGAAACAGAATTTATTTTTTTTTAGTGAGGATAGTCAATAACTTACTATGGGACGTGGCGGAATTTCTACTGCTTGAAGTATTAAGCAGCAAAATTATGTCTTTCTAGAAATATGATTGGTCTTAACCACAAGAGAGGAATATGGTGCAATACAAAATTCTGTTGAGGTTATGAAGGAGGCTAGTCTGAAGTACAATAGTTTCCTATAAACTTGAAAGATCTCTAATGCAAAACTATTTTAAAAGGCTTTAATATTTATTTAATCAGAACTAAGCAGCAGTAAGCTCATGTTACCAGTGCAAAAATTTATTGTTAGAACTCACAACTTCACTTTTTTATGTATCTTATGGCAGGTAGAGGAGATGCACACCAATTCCAGTTTCCACTTGCTGACTTCAATGCATACCTACTACCATTTTTTTACATTGTTGTCTGGTGCTATTCTCAACAATGAAGACAAGTATATAGGAGTATATATATATAGGAGTATATCTGGCTCAGGCCATTAGAAAAGGAAAGGGTGGAGGCTGTATCTCAGAAAACCAAAGCAGGCAGTATTTGATGCTGTTAAAATAGGCTGCAGTAGTTACAGGTGAACTGTGTCAGTGACACAAACAGAGCTCCTAGAAACACAGAAATAAAGGTCTTGGCAAAAAGCCTGAAGAGCACTGGTTGGTTGTATGGAAAATGTACAAAAGATGACCTAAAGTACTGAAGACATTCTCATGTGTTCTCAAGCTACAGGCACATGATACATTAATATACACGTGGCAAAATCAAACCAACTTCAAATAGAAGAAAAAACCTACACAACATGACACAAACTCTTAAAACTTCTCAGCTCCATTAATTCCAAATTGTGGAGCTATTTTTGGATGGAAACTAAACCTGTAAGTCTAGACACTACATTTGTAACAATCTCAAAGCTAAGCCTCTGAACTTAAAAAATTTTAACCAGAACTGGTATAAAAACACTGGTTAAAGTCTGCAGGGATGATGCAGCACTAATGTCAAGTGAAGATGGAGGATGCAACCAGACTCTCCTCATTCTGTTATATGACCTGCCACTTGTGCTAATTTCCTGCAGTTTACTGAACTACCAGCTCTGCTAAGGCAACATTCTGTATTATCACCTCATTAGTTATTTCACGTGTGTTATTAAAAAAATCTGTTTGTTAAATCACTTAAACACCATTTACTGGGGTAAGCAAATACAACAGTAGTTGAAACCAACAGGACCAAAGGAGTGGTGGTGACCACCTAGAGTGGCAGGAAGATCTTCAGGAAAGGGAGAAATGGGATCCAACTGCAACTCAAGGGCTACTGACACTTGGGGAGGCTGTAAACATTGGTAATATGGAAAACACATCAATGAGAAATGAAAGAATGACATCACAAAAATCTGCTTCTACTGAGCCAGCAATAGGAGTACACACACCATTTCTTCATAGAGTCACAATAGTGACTCTAGTCTCTTGGGTTTTTAAATAAAAAATAAAAGCTATCCAGAAAACTTCCTCCTACTGTGAAAGAGTGCTTTGAAATCAATAATCAAATATATTGATCCTGGATGATGGCTCCAAATGATTGATCACAAACTACCAAACTCAGCTGTGTGCCAAAATGGACAGACCTATAAAAGCTCTGTCAAAAATCTTACAGATCTCCATGCATAAAATTCAGTGTTGAACCTACAGAACCTTTTCTTTCTTCCAACTTTAAGCCTGTGCCAGGAACATGACAAGTGTAGTTAAGGAAAGCAAGGCTAAATAGAAATTGCCAAACAGGGCAGTAAAATCATCCTTTTATCTACGGGGGAAGCAGGACTGGTGCAAAGAGGCACAGAGCACTCCCTCTTCCTGCAGGGAACCCATTTCTTCCTGGCAGAGAGCAGGACTGAAACCCGAGTTTCACAAAACACAGAAACACACAGTAAGTCGAGGGCCAGCCCAGGAGCTCCTTCTGAAGTGGTTAGTGGCATTCCTTGGAAGAAAATGCGCATACATGTGTCTGTCCACATGGATCTCCTCCTGTTTAGGATGTGGAGAGTCCAATGTAATTGCTGGGTTTGTGGTGTTCCAGCTAGCTGGGTAGGTGCTTAAAATTAGACAGGATTATGATCCCGTGGGGGAAAGATCAGAATATTTGTGTACCATTTGCCCCAGGGACAAATACAAATGCTGTAGATGTCATGAGAGAGAATAAAATATGAGAACACAGACCTGGTAAATTAAAGGGATTTGGATCCTGATAAGCTTCAAACATTTGCTGTCATAATATAAATTGCTGTCAGATAATTCTAACACCCTGTTCACTTAAGTTTTAGTGCTCATTGGTGCATTAACATTGAACTATGTTGTTGGGTAGAGTGTTTCACCTATTTTTCTCATATTTTGTTTTTGAATTTCACAGTATGAAAACCTGAAACTTGAGACTTTAACATGCCAATAGGCTTTTGTGAGACCTTTCATATGGTCCCTCCTATGCTTCTGATTTTGTGTGAAGAGAGTGGGATGCCACAAACTTACAGCCTCTGTTTCTTTGCATGGCTAATAAATGTAAAACAGCTGGCTGATACAGGATTTTTACAAATTGACACTTGTTTGAATTTACCCCATTTGCACCCTAATTTACTGAAACATCAGAGAGGGAGAAGGCAAGTTCACAAATATAGCCAAGTGTGAAGGTCATGGGTCCTGAGGACAGGCTGGTGCTGCAGCACCTGACAGGGACAGGCCCTGGGAAGGGGAACGTCGATACAAGCACACAAGCATTTCACGTGTCTCCCCCAGAAGCCAAAGAAAGCTGACCAATGAGAAAGGTAATGCACTCTCTTTGCAGAACAGTTGACCTGCATCTCTGACTAGCATTTTCTCTAAAGAGAAAACACTTAGAAAATGGAAAATACCGTAAAAACAAAATGACCCTGTTTTTCCTTATTTCTTCTTTTCTTTTTAGTGTTACTCTGGAAACATCCAAGACACACTATTTTTTAATTTAATGCTGTGTTTATGCATCTGTTGAACCAACAACAAAGTACATAGAAAAAGTTACCAAGCATAAATGATTTCAGGTTTCCAGAATGCCATGTCCTGTAATTAGTCTAAAGAACCAGAATTTTCAAATTATACATCTCTGAAAAAGGTTATCAATTTTCTCCCTAGAAGAGTGCTCTTTTAAGGTCCATGGCATAAAAGTTAAAGTTTGAGGGTGAAAAACAAAGGTCTAGTTAAAAACACATAAAACCAGCCAAAGGTTTTCTGAAGATCCGCTAAAGAATTCAGTTAATTTGGAACCAACATAAACATTTTAACAAGTTCAAATTTAAAGATTCATTTGACTTCAATTTTTTAGTGGGATTTAAAACCAGATGGACAATTTCTTATACCTATACCAAAGGTAAAACTTAAGTATTGTATAGACAAGTTGGTGTTTTAACTAAAATGCAGTTTTTACTGGTAAAAAGTTTGATTTCTTCATCTGACTTTAATTTAACAACTATATTGCCTTATATTTACACTAAAATAATATCTCAACTGTGGTGTTATTTTTATTATATTTATTTTAGTATTCTGGAACATTCTAGTGAAATCCCTGCTTTTGAAAGAAAGAACATCTAAATCAGGAAGCCAATTCAGATACTTTGTGTGCCTCTATCAGTTTCAGGTAGTTCACTTGAAAACTTGCTAGCCTTATTCATCTTCTAAATTTGAGAGTGATCACTTGTTTTCTCAGAGACAGTCACAGCTACAGTATTATGTTTTTTTAATTAAATCATGGAGTTGACACACAGCAGCCACATACTGATGCAATTCTCACTTCTGTTGTCACTATCTGCAGGGTTTGTGCTTCTATTAAAGCTGCTTTCCTTACTTTAGAGTAAAGCAATGGAAAACACCATTCCTTGTGAAGTGTACTATTAACCACATACTATTTCAGTGAGGCAAATTTATCTACAAACCTCAAAGCCTATGAGCTATCACTTTGGAAAAAGTTTTATCTTGAGTAATAAAGTGTAGCAGATACTGTACGAATATTATATGTTATTAAAAGGCATTCTATCAGAATAATTGTAACAACTTTTACCTCCTTAGAAAGTAAAGCAAAAAGCCATCAGCGTCAGTAGTGTCCTCCAATCCAAGAAGTGTTCATTTATATATTTGTCTGTGTGCTGATGTTTTCATAGCACTTTTTGGTAGAGAGCCACTAAAGGCTGGACTTTGAGGTACTGGTGCACTTACAGCTAACTGCAGAGGGCTTCTCACACAGTTTGGACTGAATTCCTATTTACTCCTGCATCCAAACTCCAGATGCAGTGATTTGCACCCCAGGCTTGGATCTGCTGCTGTAAATGTACTGTTTAAACATAATAACTACAGTAGTTTACCTCTACACTTTACTGCAGCATATGCAGTATGTCCAGTTTCAAAATGTTTCAGAAAAAAGTCAATCTAGATAAACCATAATTTCCTGAAGTGCAGTAACTGTGATAAACAAGACCACAATCTGATCAACATTATGACTGTGGTCTAGACCTCCAAAGTTTCATCTATGCAGTAAACAGAGCAACCACAAAGTCAGCAGCACCAATTTCCAATTTGACTATCATGGAAAACTGCAAAAGAATTAACAGAATAGCCATGGAATCTCTTTGATCTGAGTCTGAATGCTCAGGATGTCCTCAAAGCTCACCGCCCGTGAATGTCATCAGAAAAAGAACTGCCAGTGCACTAAGACAACATCACTGTATTTTATTTTTCTTTCCTTTGCAGAAATAAAGAGAAATGGATGCTGCTTTTTATCAACTTTCAAACCATCGAAACCATTTGGAAAAAGTTCAATTAAGTGTTCATCAGTGATGAGCTATAATGACATGTAACTTCACTGGCAGATCATCCAGGCTACAGCCAGGCATTTATTTTGGAAGCAGAAAAGACCAGCCCAATCAATAACCACTGACAGATACAGCAGAACCTTTTAAAGGTTACTTCTGACATGCTGTACTTTCAGATGAGTGAAATATTAAAGAAGTGTACCTTTATCTGATTTCACTGAAGCCAACAAAGCAAGACAAGTCACCTAACAGTCTGAGAGATCAAATCTGTTGCTTACAGAAAATCTCATATTGAAACTTAAGATTTAAGTAAAGGGAGTGTTCCTAATATTCTTGATGATTAATAGCAAATGAAATCTGTTCTCACATTAGAAATGTAACCTTGCACAGCCTTGGAGGTTCAAAGGAGGCTACCAAGTTTCCAGCCCTAAGGGCAGAAGAGTAATCATCACAACAGCATTCCTTAGACAAATTCACAACTAATGTTTTGTTTGTTTTAATAATTTCTTGATAAAATGATTAGATTCCCCTACAACTGCCAGAGTTTTACCATGATAGTCAGGATGCTTTAGTAGGATTTAAACCAATTATTTTCTGTATGAACAGGGACAGGTGCTGTAATTATAACACTGAAACCTGTAATCCAGCATATGTTGCATTAGAAAACTTTCTGGTTTTGTCTCAGCCTTAACTTTTCACATCCAAGGGCAGAACCATGCAAAAACATTCTCACCCTCACTCCTCCACCCCTAACTTTTAAAGGAAAACAATATTTTCCTGTTGGGGGGAGTTACTTGACCAAATCCAAATGATCATTTGGGGTGGCCTGGAAAATGGAAAAAAACAACAACCCAACAATCCAGCAAAAAACCACAGATACTACAGGACCCAACGTGAACTTCCTCCTGGCAGCTGCTTTCCACATGCTGTGTTCAGCTGATGACCTAACACTTCATGTGACACGTGGGGACAGAGCCCACAGCTGGGGGAGGAACACTGCGGGTGGACTAAGAGCTCACTCCTTCCAAGTAGGAGTCAGAATAGAGGCAGATTTACTAACAAGACACTGAGACCATTTCAGAACCTCCTGTCAATCTATTTCACAATAATCACTCCCTGAAATGCACCCATCCTCCATCACTGTTGTACAACCTCACAGGCCCCGGGATTCCTTTGTAAAACAGAACACTCCTAAGTGTGAACAATTTTATTTATGTATGCCTTTATTCTTCCCCATCTGTTTCTTCTCAGCAGTATACCATTTCCTAAAGATTGAACTATCTTTATTTACTCAGTCTGTAATTCATACATCTCTGCTTCTGAGAAAAATGCCATGAATAAGAAACAGGTGAAATTTTAGAAGCAAAAAATATGTGAAGTGGAACTGTTTCTAACCACACAAACAACAACAAAAAAAAGAATAAAATAATCTGAAGTGTTTCAAAATGTTTTTCAAAGGCTTACTATTTAAAATGAATTCTGGTGGAAAACCTGGCATTTGTCTTTATTTATTACCTAGGAAAGAAAATGCATTACAGTGTGCTGAATGTCTAAACAGCAGAGGTGAGAAGGTCAGTAAGGACACAAGTGAGACTTGAAGTAGCTTGTGTCTGCTGTGGGTCTATAAAAGCACCAGCTAAGCGGCCACTGCTCCACTCTTGGTCAGAATTTACCCTTCCTGACCCCCAGCACAAACTTAATCCACAACAGTCCCGGAGCACAGAGCTGGAGCACAGAGGGTCCCCTAAGTCCTATTTGTGACGTATTTGGCACTTTTGTTTACGACTTTATATTCCATAGAGTGTGTAAATCTAGTGAAAAAATTGTTCCAAAATATCATGTAAGAGTTATAAATACCAATCCTCAGGAGACCAGCTTTGCACTTGCGTGCCCTGGATGCATTATTCTTTGCCACAACAGAAAATGCGATGGTTGACCATAACATTGAGAACAAAACTCAAAGCAGCTCTAAGAAGTTTAAACTAAAGCTTTGCAGATAGAGGCTCCTGTTCATGAGAGTAACCTATATGCAGCCTGCTCCTTTACCCTGTTGAAGTAAGCCAAAAAGCTGTAGGTTTTGCTACTCTAGATACCGAACAGCAAAGCTGTCCTGGTGGAGTTGGCTGTAGGCACGTGTCATTAACTGAAGGCCATCTGGAATCCAGAAACTAGACCTCCCTGTGTTTTAATGTCCCCATATGACCTTAATTTCTTGCCTGAGAAGTGACAGCAGTTACCTTTTATTAAAAAAAAATAAAATCAAAAGAAATAAAAATCCCTTAGTGGCTAGAGCATCTGCCAAAGAAGGAAAAAGATTATGTCCAAGGCTCATAATGGAGTATGAGCCTCCAGCTTCTGCACCACTGGCACCAAGGCACCAACCTCAGCAGGATCCTCAGGGCAGCAGCATCCACCAGCCCTTCTCTTAAATGGGGCCACTAAACTGCCTGGTCACAGACAAAGCAGATAAGGTCACCTGTCAGCATAGCTCAGGACCTAGGGCAACTCAAGATGGAACCAACATTCCAGATCCTGCTGCTAAGGTCTGTTTCTGTTTTACACTAGGCAGCCACTGGATAAAAACAGAAAAACAAGCAAGAGGGTAACTACTCTGAAATTTAAAGCAAAAAATTTTGCTTTTACACAATACAGTACTGCAACAGTAACATCTTGTTCTGAATCTGTAGGGAAGATCCCTCAAAATGCTTGGTACTTTGTCACGTGACCTCAGCTTTGCTCCACTGGCACATTCTGGAACTGAACTTCAGACACATTGTTAAAACATTTTGAGAAAATGAGACAAACCAGCAAATTTCTTGGCTAGTGACAGAGAAACAAAGAAGGTGGAAGTTCAACCTGTTTTGAAGTTTCTAAGAAACACTATGCCTTGAGAATAATTTTGTCAAGTATTGTATAAAAAAAGATACAAAGAGAAGCAGTAAAAACAAGGAAGTGCTTGAAATGAAACAATTTCACTCACAGATGCAATCCTTTCAACACTGGAAAGCACTTTTAAATATTTTTGAGGCTTTAACATTTCCTAATGTTAATTTATAAATCAATAATATTTGAGGGTTTTTTTAACCTGAGGAGTCTTGCTATTTTTTTAACCTTCAAAATTGTAATTTTTTTAAATGAAACCAATGGCAAAACAAGTTTTACCTAATTGCTTATGAGATTCTACTTAAACTTTGTGCTCTTCTATTCATTTCTTAGCTTTTCACTTTCATAAGCATGATTTACACTTGTCTTACTTAGATATGTGTAAAAATACATGTGTATACAGTTATCTATCTGTGCATCTACTGAAACCTAAAGAAATATTCTTATGCACCCTTTCTGCAGTTCCTGGAATTCCAGTAACATTGAACACTTACCAACACTGTATGTATGGAAACAAGCAGTAGCAAAAAAGCACCTCACAACTGAAGTAGTTAAAAAAAATACAACCACCTTGCCTATAAAGTTACTCCTACCTGGTGTGGATGGTCTCTCCAGCATATTCAAATGATGGTAAATGAAGGCTTGGCTGTCATGAACTGTGTCCATATCAATTTCTTCTTCCTCTTGAGAGTTTGAGAACTAAGATATCAGGGAAAAAAAATAAGCAGATGCTAATAATTCATAAAAACATTACCAAAGAGAATTTAATATATTTTATTTTTGAGGTAAACTGGGGGTGAGAGGGAAAGGAAGTGATATCTACCACTGCAAAAGAATAAAAATTCAGTAAAATTAAAAAGGGTCAGTGTCTTTCCTTCTTTCTAATTTACTGTGAAGCTGTGTGAACAAGAGCATTATCTGTCAACTTTAGCTCTTGCCAGCCAATAAAGAATCTGATAGGAAATGATTTTGCCAAAGTAAGCATAACAACTGCTATACATATATCCACACAGCATGCCTTTTGTTTCAACACAGCTTCAAGGGAAGCCAGCAGACGCCACTGCTGTTATTCTGAACACCCTACACATTGTGCAAGTTGAATTTCCATTTCTTACTCTGATTTTGAGTTTGACTTTACTGTCTTCATTCTTCTCTAGTATTTGCCCTGGCTCCAATGGAGACCCGAGTGGCATATCAGCCTTCCTCTTCACCCCCTGCTGATGACCAGAAATGCTGGATGCTGTTTCCTTAATAAGATGATCATCCTCCTGAAGCAGCATTAAAAGACCAAAATTAGAAGATAGCAAGATCCATGTTTCAGAGAAAGTGACCTGATACCTGAAAAATCTTCTGAGTAAAGTGGGTGATTTGAACAAAGTTTTCTCTGTAGTTCTGGCAAGAAGTATTTTCTAAAACCCTGTATGGATTTGTGCCAACCACTCCTACAAACATAGTTTCTCTTTACTTCTATCCCTGCTCCCTCTGCATATCTAGCATTGGCATCTTTTCTGTCGCTTCTCACAATCATGGTACTGTTGGTGTGCAACAACATTTGCTGCCTCTGAATAGCCTGTCTATAAATCTGTGCCTTGCAGACTCTCCTCAGGACAAATCTCAGTTGAAAAACTGTGATAGCCTCTGATCTACCCATGGGATTTAGCTAAATCTTCTTTTAGTTTATTTTAAAAGCTAAAGCTTACTTTACTTAGCACAAATCATAATGAGTAATTATAATTTTTTTCCTTATTTTACAACAATATTTATTAAAAAAGAATAAAACTGTTTTGTAAATTACTGCTTAGATTATAAAAAGAACAAGGTCAAAGAAATAGAAAAATAGGAGAGTCTCCTAAGTTACACATATAGTAATGAAAATAGGATATAGGTGTTTCAACAAGTCCTACAGACAAAATTTAGAAGGGAAAATAAAGCATCCACAGAAGCAAACATAATTAAAAGTTCACTAAAAACTATAAAAGGCATATATACCATATACTCTCAAGGGCATATACTGTTCCCCTGAACTGCTCTTCTTCTATCCTAGAAAGGGCACTCTAGCCCCACAAACTCTTGTCCTGAACAATTCAAGTTCCATTTATGAAGTGGGTAACTTCAATCATCCTCAGTAGCTTCAGTGGCACTACTGCATCAGTACTGATTTTAACACGTTTATGCTCTCAGTGTCTACTCTGAAGAATCTAGTTAATCTGATAAATTCTATCACCTGTTTTTCCCCTCAAATATGCATTTCCCTTTTTCATCCCTATTACTTTGTCCAAGGCACTGCTATTGTGAAACGCTTCTGGATTTACTTTGTCTGACATGAGGCAGTCTTTGTTTTATACTACTGGAAAATCAGTTCCCTGAATTTTGGGGGAGTTACAATGAAAAAAGTAACCTTAAGGTAAGCGGTAGGAGAGTGAAGATGAGGAAGAGGAGAAGATACAAGGAACGAAGAACAAATTGAGGCTTGTACCAGTGCTGTATTTCCACACCAGTGCAAGCCAGTACACTGCTAAAGGAAGCAGCCTCATCCACACACGTTTCTGTCCTGGGGTGCCACAAGCATTTTTACAACTACATGACAAACTGGCTCAGGAAACTGAAATATAAAAAGGTACTGTTCAACCAGATCCTCCCTGATCCAGCTCACTGTTGCAGCAACCACTACAATGCTAGCACAAGGGACAGGAAGGTTTAGGAAAAGAAGAGTTAAGAGGAAATCTTTTGGTAGTCTGGCTGCAAAAAAAGTTTGGGTGCTCACTGAACTGCAGCCTAAAAATCTGCCAACAAAATGCTTCCTGCTATTTAATTCTAATTATTAGGTGCAGCAAATTAGGACTTACTACATGCTCTGTAAATATGCAGGACAGGTCTAACAATATCTGACTCCACCAGCATTTTCTCCCCCTGCTGGAAAGGGCCTGCAGGGTACTGTTAATTAGTACTCTCAGCATACTTTTCAATAAAAACTATTTAGACATTAACTATGATAAAGTAAGAGTAAACCATCTTATTCAAAATAGTGGAAAGAGTTTCAAACATGCTAATCACATGCTGGTTTTGAAACCGTTAAGAAAAAAATCACTTATTATTTCCATGTCTGTTGGTTTTTTCCCCCCTCACAATTAAATATACTTGGTCTTGCAGCAGTGGCAGTTATTCTTGAGGAAAGTATGACCTTAATAGTTTATAAAAATTTATTTTCTAACTACGCAATGGAATATGTGTTCGGACTGAAGCCTCCAAATCCAGAAAGATACCAAACTGAATGTAAGCCATTCTTCAGAAGTTGTTACAAATCCTTCAGAGCACAATACCAAAATGTCAGATTCAAATGTTCAATGCAGATGTGTTAAAATTTCAACTTTCATATCACTTTAAGTTGTTTAAAATGAGGAGTTACCTATGTATTTTAAGATACAATAGATTTACTGATAAAAGGTTTTGTTTTGGAAAATTGGATAACTTGCCTATAAGAAACAGTCTCATGAAAAAAGCTTTCATCACAGCATCAAACATTTCTGTGAATCATTTCATATCTCATAAGCAATATATAAAGTTTCATAAAGAACAGAAATGATGAGACTAGGAAAAAAAAAACAAGTAAAAAGCTTGCATATGCAATGCAAAACAGTTAAAAAATGTCCAAAAAGTCATGGTATACGCCAGCCATTCAAGTGGACAGAATAAAGAGCAATGAGGTCAGAAGGTAGCTTAGGTAAAGCATGAGAGGCTTGAACACAACACAAAATTAAATCAGCAACCCATGCAAGACTTGGAGCCAGCCAAAAGCCAAACAGGATGGATGCAGATGGTTTGTGCTTACGGTGTTCTGAAATCCTACTGACTGCCCATGATTGTTAGAACTGATCACAGGTTCCTGATTATTTGCAACTGATTCAGGGATAATCGTTGGATTGAGTACAGCCTTCTTTTCTTTCAGGTTAAGAACAAGTCCAAGCTCTGGTAAAGGTAAACAGGAAGGTCTGCTGAGGCCAAAGAGTGTGAAATAGAGGTCCACAGCACCACATCGTAATCTCCAGTCATGTGAAGTTCCTAAAATACAAAAGAGATTGTTAATACAGAGATAAAATCTCCTCCTCTCCCACAAATATAACAGCTTAAGTAACCCAGGCCCACCAGAGTATGACATTTTCTGTGCTGCCTTCATTATTCCTGCTTCTTATTAGCTCTTACTCACTTGCTTTCTTTTTAAACTCTCCTGTTTAACAGGAAGGCTTTAAGTTTCCTGGGCTGTATGTTAGACATGTTTAGTAAAACAAGACTGGAAAAGTAAATGCTATAATAACATAATGAAAAATAAAAGAAAAATAACCACACCCATATGCCTTTATTTTTCAAGTTGCACTCTTATGTTCTTCTACTGGTCAAGTAAATGGAAGATTTTGTTACCAAACTGGCTTCCTGTATCAACGGATTTGCAGATATTCCACAAATTTGAGGAATGTCCACAAATATTTGTGGATATCATTATATTCTGTTCTTTCCAAAATTTGTGGATATTCCACAAAATATAGTAAGAGCTTTAAGCATGACTAAGATCTTTACTCTCTGGAAACTGCACTGATAGGACAAATGCACAAGCATGCTTTTTAACATTACTATGTCATGAACTTCACTGAATACTCAATACTTTAATTTGTATTCATACTCAAAGTATATATTCTTACTGCATAAAGCAATGCTTTATTTTTTTATTATTTTTCACTACAAACTGCGTACTGCTTTAGTATCTTCATACACAAATGGTCCAAGCACGTTTGGCACCAATCACAACAAAAGACATTTAACATCTGGTGCAATGCTGCAAATACAGCAGTTCTGGTGTTAACTCAGCCCAGCTCTTGACTGATTGCAAGTTTATTGAACATATTGTTCCCCAGCAGGAATTGAACTATATCTGGTAAACAAGACACAGATGTGCCAAGTGCCATATTAATGTGGCTGTGCAAGACTTAACACAAAATAAAATTACAAGACCTATCAGTGTAAATAGTAGTTTTATGGGGCCAAAATAGTGCTTGGAGTAAGCTTAGCTTGCCCTTACCAGGGCAAACTACCTTACAAATGACCAGCTACACATACCCAGTTACAAATGAAAGCATATGAATATTAATCTGGACATTTCAAACATTAAAATACTCCCCAGGGAATGATACATTCAAAAATATTAATTTTAGAACTATTGTGATATTATCAATTTAATTCAGATTTACACAGAAAAAAACCCCATTACATATACCAATTAGAGTCTGTTCTCCATTCCATGTGCTTATGTTAAATGAAAGCAACTCATGATTCTAGAATCATGCACCTTTAAACCTGGCTACTAGCATGACATACATCAACAAAATTGTTCAAGGCACCCTGGAATGCCACAGTTATCCCTTACAGAAAATTAACTGAAACATTATGTCATCTTGAGGCATAGAAGTTTAGGTGCTTAAAGCCCCATGAACCTTAATAAGCATGTATACCCTATTTGTTACTTACAAAAAGAGGTACTGCTTGTAACACTGCACACTCTCTTCTCTCATGAAAAAGCAAAAACAAATTCTCTGGTGGGAACATCAAAATTGTTTATTTTCTGTGTCTGAAACTTGGCAATTCCTATGAAACTGAACTACTAGTAGTCTCCCCACTTCAACACCTGGAGTGTAGCTGTAAACTTTTAAACACTGAATATAATGACACACAGAGAACAGAAAGCCTGCAATGACCTAAAAAAGCTATATAAATGTTTATATGTAATTTCTGTGGTAATGTGCCAGATGTTAAAGGGCAGTTTGTCAGGACTGGATAAAACTGCTTCAGTAATGAAAAATGGGTCAATGGTAAAGATGGAAGCCTTTCTCTCACTAGGATCTTTCCTAATCTCACAAGGCAAACTGAGTTTTAGGTCTATAATGCACCTCTAAAAATCTCACTTAAATTATCTATATCAACGCTGTCCTCTCATACTCTCTGAGAAAAAGAGGACAAAGAGAGACCATCTAATGTAAAGCAAACTCTAAGTGTAACACAGACACTGTTATTTGAGAAAACACTTGCTTGTACAATTTTGAACATTCAAAGTATGATTCTGTGCAGGAGGACATCAAAGCACACTACATCAGTAACCAGAAGAATTAAAACAAGGTTTGGTAGCCTATGTCACTAAGAGTGTTCTGGAAGTACAAAGATGATATTCAGGTTCTGAGACTGGATTTTCAATTTCTAACTACTGAAACTAAGAGAGCTCTCAGCATATTCTGAAGCAAGTTTTTAATACTTATTTCAAAAAACTTCACAATAAAACTCTAACACAACAAAAACCCAAACAAATCAAAAACCCTAACCTGAATTCATCAGTTTCCAAAGCTGATCTACCAAAGCTTCATTACATAAGGGGGACTCCATATTCTTGGTGAAAGGTGGATTCTTAGTCAGCATATCCAAAATCTTGTGTCTGAAAGAAACACAAAAATAATCTTTATTAAATCCAAAAGAAAAACCCTAAAGATGAAAGTCTAATCAGTTCTCAATATTCTTACAAACTTATTAAACTTACATGATTACTTCCAAATTTTTAACCAATTATGCCTTTTTTCTGCTTCCTTCTGTCCACAATATGCATTAGACATATATTTACCATCAGCAGTATAACTCAGAGATAAAAAGTAAGGCGCAAAGCAGCAGGATGTTTTCAGACATAACTGTTAACAGTTGTAGGCTACATTAAGCTCTTCTGTTTAGTCATGATCTTTTTTTGCACACTGACTTGGAAGTTTACCAAGAAGATATAACACTGGCAAATAAACTCCTTACATGCAGATATCAAATAGTTTTTAAATAACAGTAAATATTTATGACTGATATAAAATGGCAGGCCCAAAACCAGTGACTTGCACATTTTCCTGGAAACAAACACTGCCACCTCTTATGTTACTTTGGTTTCTGAAGATCCTGCACTACCATGCTGCTTACAGTATTTACAGACTGAGCTGAAAGGAGATACATTTTTGTTTCTTCAAACTTGGCCTTGAAAACATTTAATGAATTCTTTGTTTCATTACTTATTAGTTTAACAATTTTTGTCTGTATAGCCAGCTTTCACCTTGCTGTCTGACACATTTGAAACAAAAAGACTCTTGCAGATACTTCTTTTTTGTGCATTTTCTTTTAGAAGAGGCTAACATATTACACTCAATTCAAAATTTAAACTCCTCTTTAAAAAGATACAAATACAATTAAATCTCCTTCTTAAACTGAAGCTAAACCTGTATTTATTTCCATTAACAAGAATGACATGAATGAAACAGAACAATCTTGCAGCTATGGTATTTGTAAGAAATCACCTATATAGAGAGAGTAAAAGTAGTATTATTTAACTTTGAAACTCAGTATTTCAATGGTGGTCATAACAATAAAGTGTTGGGAAAAAACAATTATTATGAACCTTGGTGTTCATAGGTTTGTAATGAACATTCTAAAATAGCCAACCACTTGTGTGAAAATGAAGTTGAAACAAGAAATACTAGAAATTTCACCACATTTTCACATGATCCTTTCACCCCATCTACAGTCTGACAATTGTTTTACACCCCTTGGTGTCAAAATATTGTGTGCACTATGTCTCAGCCTCTGTCTTTTCTAAATATCATGAAGACTTTTTTGCCATATGCAACATCATACTTATACACTCTATTTATGATCAGGAAATAATCTTTAACTTAAGACTTCTGGCACAATGTAGAACAAAAAGGACAAAAATTACATAATGCAGAATAAGAACAGAATATACTAATTTTTGAGATGTGAACTGTTGAAACATCTAAACATGTTTCAATTAATGTAAAATAACAAGAAGGAAAAACAGTTTTGTGAAGAAGCAGTTAAGGATCTGATCTATTCTAGTGATTCCAGTGGAAGAATTTACCTAATAGCTTCAGCATTAGTAAAAAACCTGTCTCTTTATTAATTCACTTACCTTATGTAGGGTACAGGATCATTTTGAACCATAGAGAGTAGCCACTGTAATTCTTCATAGCTCCTATCAACTGCAAAGCAAAATAAAACAAAATGCCTATTAATATATATATAAACTAGAAGGATTTTGATGAAGACAATCATGAGTTCCTGAATTAGCACATAAAGAGAATGAATCATTGCAACTAAAGAGGAATTCCACTAATTATAGAGCAAATTCAAAGTAATAAGTGTCTTACTTTACATGGAAATAGAAACATTTACAAAACTCTCACATGCTTCAATTGTTCAATAACAACCAATTTGACTATTTGCATGAGCACTGATTGGTAAAATCAGAGTAAAGGCTCATCTTGATATTGTGTGCTTCCTAAAATGAACATATTCTAATATCCTTTCAAGAATCAGAAGCATAACATCTTCTGTAGAGAATACACACAGGAATTCTCATACACAGGAATCTGTGAAAGATTACTATCTTTACATAGGACAGAAAGAGGACTACTAAAGGGCTTATAAAAAACTGCAATCATGCTCCCCTCATTAGCCTTCACTAGTTTTTCAAATCATTATACTTTGCAGCTAAAATGGAGTTTGAAACCTATCAGCACATGCTTGTAGAAAATGGGAAACAAAGTCAGCTTGTTAGTTTGAAATGTAACTTACATTACAAAATTTCTTTGATTATCAGAGTAATATTGCAAATTAGGAAACTACATGGGAAATCATCATCACTCATTACACAAAACATGTAAGAATTTTTATTGTGATCTTTTTGTCAGGTGCATAACTGTAAGGTTTTTACAGCAGTATTCTCTACTCATTTCTTCAAAACAATGAAGACTGTGTATTAATCATTACTGAATAGAGAGGTCCAAAACCATTTCTATTGCTTTCCATCTTGTGGTCCTAGCAATGTATTTCTTTCTTCCCCTAGCCAATTGTATTTTTAGTTCTAAATACCTCAGTTCAACTTTTCTTCCTTATTTTGCTTTGTTTTCAGCCAAAAATGTTAAAATATAACTTTAGTCCAATCAATTCTAATACCTATTATTTTTTTGTTATTTCACTAGAGTAAGTTGCTTTTAACAGAAGAGGCATTTATTTATAATGTAAGAACCAGCACTTCATTCTATTACAAGTTTTAAAAATGCTTTAGACAACTAGAACTTAAGACCCCTTTCTGGGCTAGAAGAAGGAAACTACATTTAAATACTGCTTAGAAGATGGCTGGACAGTCTTTCGCAGACCACTTGCAAGTCAGCCCTGCTCTTCCCACAGTCCAGCCAAAACAAAACTGGTTACACTGGGGAGGCTCCACTAAGCCCAGTTTAGAGGCAGAATGTATTAGCTCCCACAGTGCACTGCTCAGTGCCTGGCTACACAGTTCTGGGTGATAACAGAGCAAATCTGTATCCATACAGATCAGAACTACAATCTCAGATTTGCCTTAAAAACCAGAAACCTTTGAAAAACTATGCAGAGAACATACTTTTAAGGGATTAGTGACTTCCTGTGCTCAGCTGCTCTTCCTGGCTTGGGACAGAAGGCAGCTAGAACACTGCAAACAAAAGTTGTTTTTCATGTAACAAAAATAGTACTTAATTACCACACAGCAAAGAATTGCAACACTGAAAACATGAAGTCACAATCATTAGCAAACTGTAATTATTTTGACTAACAAAAAGGGATTTTAAAATGCCTTTCAATTAGAAAATGAGAAGTCTGGGGGAATAATCCTTTAGGCTGATCGTACTGGATAACAAAACCAGGTAACACCACACTTTTGTGATTAAAAAAAAAAAAAATAATTGTGTTTTAAACTTATTCCTGCTAGAAATGAAGTAAATCTTCCCTGCTATTTGCCTTATAGTGTAAACTAAGCTTTCTAGACTTCTAAAGCTTTGCTACTAAAGCATTCAACCTGCTCTTCAAATTTACATAGGAACTATGAAACAATTTGGACAGTAATGATAAATTAAACCTGACCTCAGGCAGAACAAATCTTATTAGCCAGAAGAACCATATACCAGGTCTGGTTTGGAGACCTCACAAGATCATCTGCTCCAGCCTTCCATGGGAAAGGGAGCCTAAATGAGATTATCCAGCACTCTGTCCAACTGCATCTTGAAAACCTCCAGCAATGGGGATTCCACCACATCCCTGGTGAGGCTGTGCCACTGAGTGATTATTCCCACTGCAAAAAAACTCTTTTCTCATACCAAGATAAAACATCTCTCGGTGCATCTCTCAAGATGAAACATCTCTTTTACTTGTTAATCCTTCTCCTTTCCATGTAGAGGAGAGAGACACTCCATCCACTTTGCAGCTGTGTTCTAAGAACTGGAATATTGTGATGAAGCCCCCCTAAGCCTTCTCTTACCCAGGGAGAAAAGTCACTCCTCCCACACAGAGCAGGTCCTGCACCCCTCTGATAATCTTCATGGCTCCTTTTTGGACCCTCTGCAGTCTGCCCACAATTCTTGAATTGTGAGGGCTGCAACTATACACCTGCTTGAAGTGCAGACTGAGTACAAAGCAGAGTGGGATGATCACATCTCGGTCTCATTACTATTGCCCTGCAGAGGTAGCCCAGGATCTGATCTGCTGCAGCCACACACTGCTGACTCTTGGGCAGTTTCTCATCCACCAAGACGCCCAGGTCCCTTTCAGTGATGCTGCTCCCCAAGCACAGATCCTGACCTGTTCTGGGCTCTTTGGTTATGTTGTCCCAGGTGTAGGACCTTGCACTTGTTGAACTTCATCCAGCTCTTGCTCTCCTGCTCTCCCAGCCTGTCCTGGTCTCCCTGTGAGATGTCCCTCCCTTCTGGTCCACCTTACCACCAGCATTCTCATCAATAAACCTGGTAATGCTGCTTTCAGTGCTGTTCTCCACATAATTTCTGAAGACGCTTGATGCTCCCTGAGGGACCCATTTGTGACAGACTGCCAGCCTGAGTAAAAACCACCGATCACCACCCTCTGAGTGTGGTGATCGGTGGTTTTCACTTACACCGATCACCACACTCAATTCTTACCCACTGCACTGACCACCCATCCTGTCTGTAGCTTGCCTGTTTGTCTAGGAGAAGGCTGTGGGAAAAGCAACATGTGTAAATTTTCATACTTCTGATAGATGTAAACACATGTGATTGCTTTCTGAAATAAAAATCCCCTTGGGATTTTTTTTCAAATGACAAGCAGTGTTGTCTCAGTTCTCAATTGCAGCAGAGTATCTTTGACACTGAACATTCACATTCATCAAATTTGATAATGGTTATTTATTTAGAGTAGTTTACTATCTCTTCTAAGTATGCAAATGCCTTGTTCTATACAAGTAACTATTAATAGTCTTACAGCTCTCACAAGTTAACTTCAGAAAGTTAATAAACCCTGTTCACTTCAAGCCATTTTAGATAAACTGTCCAAGCCCTTGTATGCTGCCTCAAGCATTTTAAAACGTTACCATTTATCAAAAAAACCCTTGCTATTAATGGCAAAGAAAACAAGTTATTCAGTTCCATGGAGAAATTATTTCTTTTCAAGTAACTCAAAAAAAGGTAGTGTTATTCCTACTCTGAAAGTTCCACCCAGAAAACACAGACTTTCCTTTTTATGGAAATTACAAAATCTGTCAGCTTCCTTTACAAGAACTGTTAAAAGCCAGCTTTGGCACAAGCAACAGGCATTGACAGCTGCTGGTTTGCATCCAGTGTGAACTGGAAACCAGGTAACTAGAACGAGAATCAGATCTCTTGGCAATAGATGGCCAACCATTTCTCCTTCCAAAGGCAGGTTCAGGGCTCTGCAAGACAAGCACTGCTAACTTCTCTATGGCTAGAGGAAGAAGTCAGCACACTGAGTTTCTGGGTCATCCCTCCACCAAAAACCCACCAGTCTTAAAGCAGGAGCAGGAGCTCCTGTGCTCAGCGCTGTAAGCTTGTATTTGAGAAATGACTGATGACCAGCTAGATAGCAGGCTGTGTGGTGAATTGTAGAGACTTTATAGAAGACAGGTATTTGCATCTGCTACCTCTGCATCAGAGAAAAAGCAGTTAGCAAGGGGCAAGGCAGTTAGGTACAGCCGTATTCTAGTCTGAGCTCAGTCAAAAACTCTGTTCAGCTCAACCATCGAGTTCAAGTAATCTACTACTTTTCACCACTCAAGTTTTAGCTTCCTGTAGGTTTCAAGCAACTTACCCTATTATCTTGCTTATATAACACCCTGTTTGATCAGCTGTTTTAAATATGTACTTTATTATTTTGTAGTACAAACACTTTCTTATTTGAGCCAGTTATTAACTATAAATATCATCCATAAAAGGTCAAGAATTTAATGAGAAAACTTTATTTCTATCAGTTTGTCTTTCCACAGGGTGGGATGAATTAGTGAGGAGATTCTTCTAAAGGAAAAGAGCTGATGAGTAAGCTTTCTATTCTCCAGCAAATATTTCCACTAACATTCTATGAAGGGTGGAAAAAAGCAATTAGCCCACCAGAGAGAGATATGCACAGCACTAGCACAGTTCTGAATTCTAGCTGTGTATCACTCATGGGATCACCACTGTGGTCTGAGTACAGTGGATTAAGGATACAGAGAGTGGTGGATTACAGGAGGGAGCCTGCTGGGTGCACAGCCTTCCTCACAGTTATCAGCTGTTTGGAATGACAGCCTGCTTTCAGCCTGTGACTGGATGCCTGAGTTTCACCAAATGCATTCACTCAAAGATTCCAATTGCCTCAAAACCACCCACTGCTCATCTAGTTTGAGAAGTCTCTGGACAGAGAGACAGGAGTAATGTCAAAGTAATACAGCCCTTAAAAAAAAGGAGAAAACAATTATTTGTGTAACAAGCAAAGGAAACTCTCCTTTACCCTGAAAACAAAACAAACCCACGAAATCTGAAAGAGAATAATTAGAAATCTAGATCCACCAGTCTGCTACAGAGGAAGAACTGAAGGATTTGGCCCCTTTGAAAGGTATAAACCTCCAAACACAAAAGTACTACAAATCTCCTGAACAAAGAAAGACTAACCCAAATAAATGAACAGGACAATATAATACTAAATTAACTTTATGTAATGCACATCACTGAAGCTGTAATTTCTAACAACCATCAGAAATCTGTCAGGATTGAGTATCAACTACAGAGCATTCAAGAAACTGTCCAGGGATTTTTTTGCATGGACCTGCAATAGTCAACTAGGATAAAGGTAATATTAAAAGAATGTAAACATCTCACAAACAAAAGCTATGCATAAGGAATGGCAAAACAGAATCAGCCAAAATATCTCTACAATAATCTAAGTTTCCAAAATTTATAACCACAAGATACATGCAAAAAGCACAATTAAGATATCAGGAAGAAAGTAAAGCAAAATCAATGACTTTGACTAGCATTTATGGCTGGAATCAAATAAATCAAAGTCACTGAAGTGTTAAAGACAAATTACCAAATCCCCTTACTGCCACTCATTAATTCAAAATACTGGTATCTGATTCAATTTGCAAAGCACTGAGAAACAGTGCTCAGCACATCTTCATAACACTTGTACTTGCTGGGACAAAACAATAATAGAAATCTCAGTTTCTTATTTATACACCTGTCACCATACAAGCTCTTCTGGTGGACACTATTTCAACCTAATATTAATGAGGTAAGCATTACATTTGTATGAGAATTGTTACAAAATGTCAAAATACTTGGAAAAAAAGTACCTTTTGTATAGTCAACAACAGCCTCCAGCGCTGCTATCCGGACATCGACGAAGTGCCCGTACTCTGCGTATGACTTGAAGAGAGCAGGATCGCTCGGGACATGGCCATTCTTCTGAAGCACTCGAATAGCTTTTAAACAGCTAGAAATGGTAAAACATCAGCTTTATGGAATACCAGCCAAGAAAAATAAAATTACTTTTTTCCAAATCAAGTACTGAAAATCTTCTGAATTATGTTATCCACACTAACATGATTAACATGTTACAATTACATTCACAGGATTAACACACAGCTCTTATTATCTCTGAACTAGGCAGAAACACAAACAAAATTTTCCACTCTGTCAAATCCATTGCTTGGTTTCAGTACAGCCAAGATAACTTAGAGAAAACACAGCTCAGATGATGTTGCATGCTCTACAGTTATTGTAACAAGGCAAAACTTTCATAAATGCTCTTCTTAAAGAGACATGGGATGATCAAATTATGACTGCTACTAAAGGTCTATATTGACAAGAATTAATGCTGAAAAGTAAAGCAATCAAGACAAACTTGCATTATCAGCTTTTGAAATTATCAGCTTTTGAAAGGAATTTGACATTTAAGATTAAGACATACAAGCTAAAATCTCAAAAGCAAACTACAGAAAGGTCCATAAAACCCAAGAAAAGCAGTGTCATTAAACCATACCTGACTGTGATAGTATGTCTGTAACTGGGAAGAAGCTTCTCCATATTCAGAAAACGGGTAATTTCCTCAAGAATAAGTCGTACATCAGGATTTAAGTTATCCAATGTTCGAACTTCATTGTTCACACTGACTGCAGGAGTCACAGAGTTGGCCAGGGCATCAATCAGCTCAGCACGGTAGTAGTTGTCTGAAAACTACATAAAACCAATATTTAACACAAGAAAATATAACAGTATATATCCTTTCAAAGCTAAGAAATGCTTAAGCCCTGTTATAGAACAGATCTTGAAACCAAGACCATGGGAGAAACTGCAGAAGAAAGGAAAACAAGAAAATATGGTTCTGAAAATCATACCATTAATCCAGCCAGCAACTTCATGAGCTTCTGAAATGAACTAATAAGCTCACTGCTGCTTAGTGAAAAAGATCTTACTTCTTCATCCACCCCTCTTACCTGGGCTCATGGTTTCACCCCTTTCATTATGCTGTCTTTTGCATCTGTTGGTTGTGTTAGTAAGCAGCAAAACATATAAAAATAAAATTTTAAAAAAGCAGAAAGAAGTACTGGATTTGAGTATTAGTTACTTTAACCTAAACAAACCCAACATTTGCCAGATCCAGCAGATGTTAAACATGTGTAGAAGGGACACATAGAAAGGTGAGGCTGAGATGTCAGCACATCACCCTTTTATTTGAATACTGATGCCTGCATTCATGTATCCAACTCTCTAACTCTCCCCATACATCATCCTTATTTCAGTAACAAGCAGCACGTCTTGATACACTGTGTGTTCTACACACACAAAAAAAATGAAGTTTAAGACACATTAGACTGGTTCCACTCCACTTTGGATACTTAATTGGGAAGATTATGCTAGGCTCCTAGATATACAGATGGAATTTTGTATCATCTCAGGATCTTAAAGGCCATTTAATCATCCTTCAGAAGTGCTCTGTTTGGGAAGGAACTTGGGGTGACAACATTTCCAACTCAGATGGTTCAGTTTAGTGATGAAACAACATAAACCTGTGGTTCATCTGTTATTTAACCACATGAAGACAATCCAGTTCTGTGAGCTAGAACTGATACTCAGAACACAGAATTCTAGAGTCCTGTATAGTGTTAAAAAAGATTATTTCCTTTCCTTGCTCTTTCAAATACTCCTCTCAAGGTAAATAAACATCAAAAAACAGTGCTGAACTTCTCATGCTACATTTTCTCCAAACACTTGGGTCGTTTGAACGAAGAAGAGTAAAGCAAGAAAAGTATGTGTGCAAATGAAGACAAGCATTAACAACGAGCACACAGAGCTTTGAAATATCCAAGAAATGCTGCCATAGAAATGTCAGCTACAGGACATTCTCTAACATTTACCACATCACCTTTTCATCAACTCTGAGCTAGGTATTTGCAGCAGTGGCATCAAACATCATGCAGTGTACTAAGTAAAACTTTTTTCAACAAAAAACAAATCAGTAAGAGATTAAAATAAAGACTGTCTTTACCTTATTCTTCCTGTTATCGTTATACTTGATCAAATCCAAAATAAACATTAAAACCTCCTTAGGACAAAGGTTGTGAACATCTCTCAGAAGGGCCATGGCAACAGGCATGGTCTGTGTAATACAATTAATTAATATCATTCTTTCATTACTGAAATTATAGTTACACCCTCAAAATAAGTACGTCCTGAAAATCAGCAATTAACAAATTTACAATAGTAGGTGTCTGAAAAGCTGTATTTACATAATTTTTGAAAGTCAGACCATGTACTGTATAATTTTCAAATCAAATAAACTATGTAGTTATTGCTCAGTAATTAGTCACAATACAGACATTTAAAAAAAAAAAGTACATCCAAAAAACAGACTCTCAAGTCAAGACACTATCAAAAAGGTATCAAATGAAAAACAGTGAGACATAGAAAATGATGATGGAATTTGAAATAGACACTGAATTTGAGTGTTTTCATGTGAACATGATGTCTAAGCTTCCACTTTCACTGAGACATATAGATCCAACAGGGTCAGTGAAGCCTGAAGAATTATTAGCCAGACAGCTGTTATTCTGATTCGGTATTTATTTTAGAATGAGCTAAGCAGATCTCTAGGCTCCACTCAACATAGATTTAAGAATCTTACTCTAGATCTACAAACTTGGCACACAGGATTAAAAGGGAGAAAAATGTAAGATTTAGTGGTAAAGGCTGAACAATAACAAAAAAGCAGAAAAATACAAAAAGAAGGTCCAAGAATGACATGAAGAATGAAACAGTTTTGTTCAGAGTGAAAAAAAACAAAATTTGAGTTTTCTATACAATCAGTAATATGAAACCTATGAAATAAGGACTCAATCACCCAGTCAAGTGAATCTTGAGAGAAAAACATTGTGATTAATCTTGTTATCAAATGAACAACCATAGGTTACAGCAAAAAAACCTGCGCTAACACCAAAATAAACAGTGGCAATATGTGACGCTGACAATAGAAAGAAGAGGGTAAGAAGGATTATGCAGTATCTTGAACTGAAAATGTCCACTAATTTAAGAGTTATAAGATTTTACTTGCAGTATGGTATAACTGCTCCTAAAGAATGAAGGCAGTTGCTGAATTCACCTAAAAGATAAAATTAGTATCCTTCTTACAGTACTATTTAAGAATGAGCTCACAAATAATTGCAAGTAATTATATAATAAGATATAATTTTCCATTCTTCTGAAGATACTGCTAATTTACCTTCACCTAATCAGAAAAAAATAGCTAAGAATTTGTTAATTGATTTTTAATAAGACTGAACAAACTGAAGCCATATGAGAAAGAATCAGTTACTTTGATTTTTATTAAAGAGGAAATCAGGTTTGTGCTACAAACATTCCTGTAACTGTCAGTTGTAGGAACATTTTTGTATTTTTGACAATTCTTTTAAAACATTCATTGAGAAAAATAAATTTTACCTTTTGAAGAAAGTAGCTCTGAAAGTTCATGAAGTTGTTGGTCTTCACAATGTTTGGACAAGTCTTACAACAAAACATTCGGGTAAAGAGTGACTTCATGGCTGGTGGTCCTGTCCACGTACTTACCATGGAATTTGCAATCTGAATAAGTAGGGGGAAGGGAAATCATATTAACATGACCACTGCTAGTTTAGTTTGGCTGTAGAAAAATACACATTTCCCATCATCAAAAAGGGTAATTGCCAAGAACATTCTCTCTTTTAAATAGATACTTACTTTCATGAGTGTATTATCTTATATTAGCTAAGTTTTCAGTGTCATTCCCAATATATCTTATCTACATTAAAGGTAAGTTTTATGGAAATTGTTCCATTTGGAAGACATCTGCAACTAACTATCCTTCCATGATAAACTTCTGTTCTTAATTATTTTCTCTTTTATATATTTTAGATGAATATTCTGTGTTTACTAAGCCAAGTTCTCTGACTCTACAGAAGCCAGTGATGGAAGGGGATTTTGCAATACCAACTTCCCAAATTTACCCTGCCAGTAACCTCAGCCTAGACTTTAAACAGGCCTCAGCCACCCTAAGAATAAAAGACCACCCCTAAAGTTAAAGGCAAGGCAGTGCCCTCTAACTTTAATTGTCATTTATTGAAGACTGTGCACTGAGAACAATTTATTGCTATAGTCTGCTTTGGTATAAGACAGTTAAGGTTCCACAAAGACAAAACTGCTCTTTGTGCCTTCCCAGCATCCTGAGTTTCTTACATTTGCTGTAAGAAGCACTGAAAGCCTGCAGAACACCTGTGCCTGGTGGTGCCACAGGGTGGCAAATGGGACCAATGCACCCTAAAATGTAGCAGGAATTCCCATTGTTACAGACCCACTACAAACTAAGGACAAATCTGCTCTTACAAAGAAAAACCTGAATTTGATGATTTCCTTCTAAATTATGTAGCTTGTTTCAAAGGCTATTACATATGCAGTAATTGAAGAAAAAGCAAGAAGCTATCTGAAAATGCACAGCAATATACTTCATCATTGCTTTTGGGGAAGTGTGGTGCTTTATTACTAAAAACCATTTTTCCACTAAGCCAGGCACCAAAGGAAAATCAGAGAGGGAAAACACTGCAATTGATCTTCCCCTTGCAATAGCTGAACTGCTTGAACTAAAGAAGCAGGTACAGCTTTTTCTGAAAGCTAAAATAACTCTTCCTGCAGGGGAAGATCCATCCCAAAGACTGCTTAGAAACCACGATAAAGAACTTAAAACTACAGATACAAAACTTATGTAGCAGTGTCCAATAAAACTCAATCCCCAAAAGATCAAAGTGTCCTATGTTTACAAGATATTCACCATTCCATTAATATCAGGGTGTATCTTTTAAGCATTTAATTTTACAAAGCCTGTAGATAAACAACTATTTTCAATTAAAATCAATAGTAGTTAAACCATCATCTTTTCAGTATTTTTTTGGTCTTATCATGTGTTGTACAGCTCATTTAATGTTCTCTTTACTGACAGAATCTCATTTTTATACTTAGTCTATGGAAACATTAGACATTCTGAACTAAATGTAACTGCACATTCCTCATGCAGTAGCACAAATGACCTATGCTGCATTATTCCTACTTAAAAAAGGCAGGAGGCACACTCCATTTCTGCACCATTAAATTCAGTACAGCATAAAAATGTGGACTAAGGTTTAACTCTCATGCACATCTATGAAACTCCTCATTGTTTGGGAGGGAGAAGTTTGTGATGGTAGTGTTCCTACTGCAAAGTAGGAACACATCACCTACACTGCCATGGATCTGAACTGGGAAATCAGCCTGTGTATCCTCAGGAGTTAAGACTGTGAAATTATCTTCTCCTTTCTCTGTATTTGTTACTTGCCCTGAAGGACTCAGGAATGAGACTCACAGCGTGTGTGCACACATGCTCACACATATCCTTAATTTATCAATGAGGATTTAATATGTCACCTCGATACCTTACTCCTGAGAGACTGAAGTCCTTTTTTACAATGAGGTATAACAAGAAAGTATAGCAAATTCAGTTTGACAATTGCATTGTCACATATAATTTCTCTGTATCAACATGAGTACACTGAAAATATTTGACAACAGTAACTGCAACCCAGATAGAAATTGTAAATCAACAAAAAAGAACCCTCCTCCTGAATAATCACAAGGGACTTTGCTTTTTTCAATGAAGAATACAAGTCCTGAATATTTACAACCTGAGAAAATTAAATTCAATGACAACAGGAAGTTATTCTTATTAATGTCCTGATGTTGGAATTAGTAATAGAATGTATTACACTTTCCTCCCAGGTACTTACATAAAAATATCTACAACTTTGTTCTGCCATGCTCCTTCACCTTGAATTAATGTCACAGCCATATTTTTTGCTTGCCTTATTATCTTCCTTTTTGCAAGTCAACCACCTTATCCACAGACCCAAAATGTTCCATACAATTACAACTGAACAAAACCAGCAATGATTATCTGCAGCCCAACTGCCAAAGAAGTTACAGTAAAGATAGAAAAAAACTACAGCATTTAAATGTTGCAACAACTGCTCTTTTAATTTACCTGTAGAATATATATACTATTAGATAGTGGAAAATAGATACTATTAGATTCCAAGTGAATTTGTTATGAAAAGCGCATATTTTAAGTCAGCACTGGCAGCACCAGTACTAGAACATACTCTGGCAGTTTCACATCAGTGTTTCATAATTTTAAATAAGTTTGTCAAAAAAAAAATGGGATGTTGATTTTCAAAATATGGCTGAAGGCTTTATTTCTGTATGGGAACTAAATGATTCCCAACAGGTACCCAGCAGAAAGCAAGCTATGTGTCAATAATCTGAACAAATTGTCAATCAATATGTCTTCCTGTGCATAAAAGTCACTAATATGCCATTTTAGAAATTCTTGTTCTTCTGTGTTTCCATTCACTTGATGCAAAATTAGGGCTTTACTAGTTTTCATTCTTAATGCTAATTTTATGTCTAAGAAAAAAAAGATCTTCCCTTTTCAAGGCAATTATTTGGCTTTTAAAGATTTAATCGTATCCCAGCTTGATGTTTATTTTGTGACCCTATTCAATCTGAAACGATACAGAGCAGCAATCTGAAGTTCAATTAGGAAAAGATGAATTTCAGCACTTCAGAGTTCTCAAAAGACTGGCCAAGGAACTTCCCACTAAAATAATAAAAAATATACTTTGGTTCTGAAAAAAAATGAAACAAAAGTCTTTTATTTCTGCTACTTAATGAAATCTGGAAAAATCCCTTGTGGTTTTCATGTCTGACGTCTCAATTTTGACAATTATGAAAGCCTTCTGCAGTCTCCATTTACAGACTAAAATAATACAACTTTCCTTTCAAATCAGCCATGTTAAAAATACTTGGCAAATACATTTAAGAAGCTAAATCTCAAGCCAGTTTAGGAACTGTGATGAGTTTTGATCCATTTTCAGCCATTTACAAAGTCTAGTGGATTTCCTCCCTTTCTGCCATGGACACAAGCTCACCTTTGCAAGGCAGAAGCAGGCCAGCATTCTCACCCGGTAGAAGCACTGCTCCTGTTCCAGGATGTCGGTCAGTGCTAGCCGGGATGCCGGAGTAGGGAACTTCTCCAGTGCCAGAATGGCTTCTTCTTGTGCCACCACATCTCTCTCATATCTCAGCTGATACTGCCACATGAAATCAGACTGTTCAAATTCCACCTTCCTCAGTACTGACATATCAGGATCTATTCTTATCCAGAGCAAGGGGGAATCAGCACTAAGACAGACATAAAAAAAACATTAATAGCTTACAAAATTTCAACACTAAAGAAATTCTAAAGATCATCTAACTTGTTATGAGTTATTTGTACAGTACTTAAATTCAAAGAACCATAACAAAATACAGGTTAGAGAGAACTTTTGAAAGTCTCTTGCTCCAATCTCCTGCTTTTAGGATGGCAATTTGATAGTCTCCCAGGGCAATCTGTCCAAACCTCTAATATATCAAAGTGAATACAGTGTCATAGTATTTTTAACCTACAGATCTTTGTTCATGGTAAACTACTGTATGATCCCAGTATATTTAATTCTATGTGCTCAGATGCTAAAATTTTCCTAACTGATAAGCACTTTATCACCTTCTAAAGGTTAAGACTACCAAAACAAAAAAAAATCCAAGAAAGAAAATCTCGTGGTAAATACACTTTTTTAAAATCAATAGATGTGAAATTCCTTTACAACCACTCATATGCTATGATGTTGAAAGCTGAGAAGGGTAACCATGAAAATGATAAAAATCAGGATTGAAGTTATCCCACAGATAAAATTACTCACCCAAACACACATTTTACACTTTATTATTCCCACAGTGCTGTGAATGCAGAAGTAGTTTATGGGAGCAACAAGCACAAATTATGCAATACATTCTCTTACTCATTTTTCCATATAAAAATCACAAAATCAAAATACCAACAAAGCATTAGGAGAGAGTTTGGACGGATGAAAAGAGCGTCATTATAAATATGATGTGTATTTCTGTATATGTTTGTAGAAAATCCAGAATTGCCACCAAGTTCGTAGCTAGAGAAGAAACAACAATCAAAGAGTGTATACACAAGATTTAGAAAATAGAATGTGTATTATCACACACGCTTGGAGCAGAGAAGCCCAAACTGGACAGCAGAATGACCACACCACAGATCAGGTTAGCAGATCAAATGCAAGTGTCTTGCATAAAATCCTATCCCAGTTCAAAGGTCTTTCTAGGATCACTGAAGTCTCAGCTCAGGATAACAAAGCAGGGACCTGAGCACAAATGATCAAAAACAGTCACAAATATTTAGGGTAATTATCGTTCAATATAATTAAACTATTAATATGTCAACTGTCATATGGAAATGATAGCAATGACTTGCTCAATGTAAATATGTCTTAAAATTTTTTTTCTCATCATGTATTAGATGAGATTAAATTTATAAGAATCTGCAACACTTTTAAGGTGACAAGCAATCTATCCTTCTTCAAAGAGACACCACTGGCTTTCAAGAGGAGAAAACCAGATGCCAACACCTCTCCTGTCTCTGAGGGTACTGCTGGCTCCAAGTCAAGGAGGGTAAGGCAGGTATTTAATTGAGCAACAATTTGCTTCCAAAGAGCTTAACAGTTCCAACTGAAATGAATGTCAGCGTGGATTTCAGCACAAAGCACTTCATCATTATTTTAATCTACAGGAATTCTTTTGTAATTACAGATTTCAGGAACCTGTCTGTATTAGTGGCAGTTAAATGGTCTTCAAGATCCAATAAAAATTGCTCTTACTTGGTTTCAAACAAATTCTTGTTTACATCTTACCTACAAAGTCAGCTGAAAGACATCATTGGAAATGAGTTAGAGTCAAGTAATTTACTATCACCATACCATGTCCAGATTTATTATAAAATCTGATTATATTGGTTAACCCATACTTTTTACACTTTGCCAGCATTTCCCAGCTACAGCAGAAAAGAGTCAGTAAAGACAGAGAAATGTGAGATAGTCTGGAAAGTTGTCAGTCATATAATAAAGTACAACTTTATTATCCAATTCTTCAAAATAGCATGCTTTAGACAAGGGGAAGATGGCTCAGACTCACACTGAGAAACTCCAACAAGCCAACTTACTCCATAGCAGAAAGGTCCATGTCCACCTCTTCTCCATTCATCAGTGGAATCTTTTTCTTCTTATTTCTATTTAAAAAGAGGGAAAAAAAAAAAGATGTATTACTTACCAGACTGGCAAATATATGTTTATAAATGAAGTTTAGGAATGCAAAAGTACTCTGTGCATTTCACCACATAAAAGCATAATATTCATAATACAAATTTGAGCTATGTATCCATTTCTACAATTTTTACCCCCACTATTTTTACAATTACACATAAACACAGAAGCTTGAGAAGTAGAATTCAAAGTAACTATCAAAATGCATTAGAAGATGGAGAGACTCTATGAGGGAAGTATGTCACTTTTCTTCTTCCTTAGGTTTGCCAAATAGTCCCGGCACTCTCTTCACTTTAGGCACTCCTCTGGCCTACATCTGTCCTCCCTCTAATTTGTGATTCCAATTCAAAGAATGGGAAAATTTTGAATAATTTGTTTATTAGAGTCTTCACTCAGCTTATTCTACATAAATTAGATCTTCATAAAACTTCTACAAAATTACTTATAATTAAGAACTGTTGTAAGGTTTCTTGCTGTCCTTAAACAGTATGAAATTCTCCACTTACATCACAGGTGAATCTTAGTCAGTAAGATTAAGAAGCATATATTTATCATCAAATGCCCTGAATGTTTTCATAAATCCATAGTAAAAATACCTGCAGTTAGTATTTTAGCTCTTACCTTCTGCTTTTAGAATGGCAAGGTATATCATGTTTAAGACTGTTTTCTTCAATCTGCAATGTATGGTTGAATGAGCCATCAAGTTCTTGCACTGTCACTTTAAGAGGACCCTTCAAGTTCACAAGATTTTGTTATTAACATTAAACTTATGCTTATTAATGTATACACCATACTTGTATGTGTAGGTAAAATATGGAAAATGCACCTTACCACGTATTTCTGAGTCCCAGGAGATGTGTAATCTTGTTTTATTTCCAATTCCAATACATTCCGTTTTCTATTAAATGCAAAGCTACCATAAAATTTTACCACTCCACTCTGATCCCTAATAAGTAGTATAGGAATTCTAGCGCAAAATGCAATAGTTATAAAAATCCATAATTCTCAATTCTTAACACTTGCTTTATGCCTCTTTATTCCTAGAATTTCCCATTCCAAGAAAATTTGGAAATTAAATCACTCATGTTCATTCACGAAATTCTGGGGTTTTACGTTCCTTAAATTTTTTTTCCTTTCGTGTTTCTTATGGAGAAAAACCGAAATGAAATGAAAACTACCTAGTACAAAGAAATTAATTATGAAAAACTATTCTGGACTCTACCACATCCAATGTCCTTGGCATGCTCTCAGAAAAAGTAATTGTGTAAGACTTCAGTAATGGTTTTACTATGTATTTTAGTTAAATAAAACTAAGAGGAAAATGTAGACATTAGTTTCTGTTTTCTACCCACACTACATTTAACTCCATTATTTTATTGCAGTTTTCCAAACCGGGTCATGTGAGCATTCACACGTGTGCGTGCGTGTGTGAGTTCACATATACATGAAAGTATACAATATGAATGATAAAAAGTAACAATCTCACTCTAAATTTTTGCCCAGGCAATGATTTCTTTAAGACAGCTTTTCCTGTGAATAATTTCATAATTCATTTCTGTATCACAGCCATTACTACACTTGACTTATAGCAAACTAAAACACTACACTGAAGCATTTTAGTCTAATGCACACTCTCACAAATCTCTGACAACATGAGACAAAAGCAAGGGAGGAAAATCTGTTCTTTCATGTCCCAACATTTTAGGGAAGAGCTTCCATATTCAAAGACACTTCTTCTAATACAGAGGTTATTAACTTTCCTCCCAAAATTTGGCCATTTGGATAAATACCTCAGACTGGTTCTGTTCATGGATGCTGCCTTCATGAAGCTCTGAGACTTTGCCATCAGGTACAGTTTAAGACATTTCTAGTGGTTTTAGGAGGCCAAAGTGTGGAAAAGGTGAAAATAATCCCCAAATGTGTGAAGCACAATTCTTTCTTCCTTACAGAACAGATGCAGTTAAGATTCACCCAGCTCAGACAGTAACACTGACATTTAACTGTCACTGCAGTGTGAATACAGAACTTCTATTTTTCTTAAGTGCTTGGCACAGCAAGGTATGTAAATCAGAATAATGTGTATTTATACTTTATGACCACTTCTGATGCAAATAAAATACTAATTTCTCAAATTACTCTAAAAATACTAATTATACAGTGCTTTTTAGTTAAGATATTGAGATGCATGAATATTGTTAAGTCAGCTCAAATTAAATACCTTCTTCTGTTGTCTGTTACAACAGTAAGGTATGTTTTTGCTGCAGTCACGCACAATTCTAGCCTGGAGTCACATTAAATAAAAGTAACAATGAGACCTGCTAAATGGAGCCAGTTCAAATTTCCCCTCATATCAATCCAAAGTAAGAAACCCTGTTTCTTTACTAATATCCCCTAAATTTGAAGAATCAACACACAGAGATTTATTTTACCTGAAACTGTGCTATTAACACAAGCTACCAAGCTATTAAAGTATATTGTAAACTAATAGTCTGTGCTTTAGGTTACTTATTTCATGGTGATTTACTGGAAATCACATATTAAAATGCACCAGACTATAGCATTTTCCATGTCCCAGTTCAGCATATTTCTATGGGCAGTGTCCTCTGGAATCCTTTTAGTATAATTTGGCCTTAAATTCCAGCAGAGTTCCTGTGCTTCTTTCAAATGAAAACTTAAAATAATGAAATCCCTTCTAGTAAAGCATATGCAAAAAAGCCAGTATAGTTCAAAGGACTATGAAAAGATTGTGAACTTGTGGCTCACACACATATCTAATTCACAGAATAATGTACTTAACTGTTTTATGCAAAGATATTTCATGCCCTTCTTCACATTCTTTTGATAGTGCCACTTAAAAAACCAGATTCATTTTCCATATTAACAATCCAGACCAAGAATAAAAAGGATACACCCACTGCTTTATTAAAGGTTGGATGTCTTTGCCTGAGACATTTGAGATAGATTTCAAAAACCCAGATGTGGAAACCAACATCTGACTCCACATGTGCGACTGGAACTTCTGAGATGAAGCAGTACTGGCCAGACTCAACAACTTGTTGAAAACCTAAAATGATAAAAAGTTATTACTTTCCCTTAATACTTACATATAAAATAGCTGTTCTGTTTAATTTCTGTTTAATTGCAACTAAAGGTCAATAAACTCACTTTCTGATAACTGACTTCAAAAAAAGGTTTTTAAAATAAAGACATTACAGGCTTTATTTGCTCGACCATATCAGAAATTTTCAGTCCAAATGTATCTTCCTCCAAGTTACACATACATATGCACACACAAAATCCATTAAAAGATCATCAACTTTCAAAAGTTATCTACAGTAAAAGAAATCACTGACAATATATTCTTTTTCAGAAATTAAACATTCATCAGATTCTCTGCAGTATTTTCAACCTGACCACTACCTAAAATAGCTCTAGCACAATAACATATATGTTTTCCTTAAAAATAACCTCAAAGCAAGGCAAAAACCCCCAACCTCCCAAAAACCTGAAGCTGATGTGAAAATATCACTCATTTTTTAACTGTTTATTTGTAACACCTTATTTTTTCTAAGGTACGTCACCAAAGATGATGAGTGAAGAAGAGAAACTACAGTTCTGCAGAAGTTCAGTATTTCAGAATAAAATTACAATCTTCTATTAAAATGCTTCTCTAATATAAGCATCTAAGTTTTATCTAGGACTGAAAACTTCATATAATGAGACAGCAAGAGCTGGATTCTCATTTATAATTTCATTAGGTTAGCTCACAGCAGCACCAGTCAGGGACAGGAAAATGGGCTCCCAATGTTAACAACAACCCAAATCAATGAAACACCTTAAGATTAAAGAGAATATGCAGCATATAAGAAGTACTGTAAGTTATGCATAAGAATAACAGTTAATCTTGTCCTAACACAAATGACCAAATGTTTGTGCAGTCCTGCTAAAACTGAAACTACAAAAGGAATCCTATGATGACCTGTTCTCTACTTCTCTGAACTCTATTTAATGAACAGAAATGCAATTGAAGACAAGGGTTTTCTATATTCCACATAATCATCTAAATACCTACCTGTAACATGAACTCCATGCTAATTCTGTTCTCAATCAGTCTCATAACAAGATGTGCTTTACACTGGAACATAGTGTAATACTCCCAGGACAGTGTATGAGGGTGTTTGATAGAAAAATGTAAATGTGAAGCCGGGCTGGGGGAAAAAAAAAAAAAAAATCAAAAAAACCATCTATTTTGCATTTTATTGAATGAAACTTAAAATGTACCCCAGCAACCAAGCTTAGAGCTGCACCAACAATTGCTTAGGATTTCTTGTACTGCTTTAGTAACAAATCATGGCACACTTAAAATGACCATTCACTTGTCCAGAGAGGTGACAGGAGTGTATGTACCTGGCATACAGCAAGTACTGCACAGAGATTAATGGCACATGATAGCTGCTGTGTAGGGCTGTAGAGACAGTGGAAGCACCAGCACACTGAGCAAGGAACCTGGGACTGAATCTGGAAATTACTCATGAATCAGCAATGTTCTGCTCTACTTCCATTTAAGAGTAGCTGTATATAGTAAATACTTTGTATTTAAATAAATAATTATTGCAATTCAAGAAAAGTAGGAGTTTTAGAATTCACAGAACACTTTCATGTGATGGGCCTAAGGAATTTCTTTCCTTTTATTTTACTTAACAACTTTATCTTTCAATATTTTGGCAAACTTGCTATTTTCTAAATCAGATAATATGGCAAAGAAGACTAGGCCGGTAATATTTAACCCTTGAGAAGAATAAGACTTTTTTGCCTCCTTTTAAAGACTTATTTGAGAAGAAGAAATTATTAATAGTCTGACTTAATTTTCTTGATGAACCAAGTCTGAGGCAACTGTATGTTGCTTTGCTATGTTTCTTCTTTTAGTATTTTTCACAGGACATCTGAATTTTCCATGAATGAGTAACACACATCTGAAGAAACAAGGTTTGCTGAGGTTCACTAGCAAGTGTTCTAGAGAGTACCAGCACTTGGCTCCTTGTCTGCAGCCCTTAATATTTCAGATGGCAAGAACCAAGGTAGCTGCAATACCTTAATAACTTTTCCATCCTTCTATTTACTGGGAGAATCCCTTGACTTTGCTCATGAGTATCTGCTTAAACATCTTAAGAAGATAGAAAAAAGTATTTCTAAATTTAAGAAGTATTACCCTTCTCAGGTACAGTAATTTTGTGAAAAAGAAGTATGTAGGTTAACTCCTTGTTTGTAGTTGATAAGCAGTTGCTGAACTTCCCCTGATCACAATACTCCTGTTATTCTGGATACTTCTCTATTCTGAGGTAGGGAAGGACTAGCAACCATGAAAGAACTGAAATTCAAGGAGGAAACTGAGGTTGTGGTTCAGACATTATATAATAATTTGGTCTCAGAATAAAAACTATTTATCTAGCTTCAAATTTGACTGACTTTGAGCTTCAAAGTTGATTGACTTTTGTAAAATTCTTCTCTTGCAAAGCACAACCAAGCCAGTACCCACAATCCCAAGATCCCTTTTAAAATTGACTAAGTGTTGATTGATTTTGGTATTGGTTACATTATTTAACTGCAAAACAAACTGAGTCAAGTTTGCATTTGACAGTTACATCTTGTAGTTCACTCAATATTAATACATTTCTTCAGCTTATATTTTTCTTCAATCATTATGATTCCACAGATTTTACTGAACTGGAACCAAAACAGTGTTAAAATTACCAATATGGACCTAGAGCCTTTGTCAAAGTAGACAGTGAAGCAGCTTTTCCACAGAATTTTATAATGCTCATGCTCCTGAAAAAGAGTCCAGCCATTCAATGTAAACCTTGTTAGTAAGCTTCTTCCATATGAAATATAGCCATATGTTTTCAAAAGTTTTCAACTTTTACAGTAGGGTGGTACCAGCAAAATCAAAGGCTGAAGAGAACCACAGTCTGGGAGAAGGACATGAAATGAAAAGTTTGCACACAAAGCTTTGTTCTGAAGCTTTCATCCACATGGCAGTTAATCTGCAGTTTTCTTTCCTTCATTTTCCCAAGCTCTGGGATTTTGACTTTTAGAATAAGCACTCTGGAGTGCAGTGTTTGTGCTACACCAGACATAAACAGGAAGAATCTGAGACCTTTGTTTTGCACAGAAATTAATTTGTATGTCTGAAGGAAGTTGGGTTTTTGTTTTTTATTTCCCTTGATGATTTATTATATTTTACTTCTAATTTAGCTGAAAAATTAGCTTATTATTTAACACAAATTTTCTTCATATTATTATTAACTGGAACTGCTGTGCTGCAAATGCATTTGCCAGCTGTATCGTAACAAGCAGAACAAAGAAATGAAATACATAGAATATACTGGAGAAAAATGTTCAAGGCCCTATTAGGAAAATACTTTCCTTCAATACAAATTATCTCTCAGAATCAGGAACACATCCATTATTTACATACCAGGGAACTCTGCAATCTACAAAGAACAGCAAGCTGTAATTCATACTTAAGTGATGCTGTGGTTATTGTTAACAAGCTGTAACGCAATGAAGTAGTAAAATAACTAGAAACAGTTTCCAGCAATATATCACAGCAAGGAAACACAACTTTAAGAGCATTAGGACAAGATTTTTTCAATTATAAGTGTCCAATTCTAGCATAAATATAGTGAAACTAGTAAAATTAACAGTCAGAAAGAGATTTTGATTTTAGTGACTTTCCTTCTTTAAAAATGTGCCCCTTATCTCTACTGTCATCTGATCTTATTACTGTGAATTTAGTGATTCTCATTATTCATTCAGTTCTAAATCCAGAGTTTTAACCTAAATTAACAAAATATGGATTTGCACACTATCAAGTGCAAAAGAACCACTGTTACAGACAATTTTGTTGTATTTTCATAAGACAAGGGCTTCTGCTGCAGTAAAGAACAGAAGTTGACATAGTAGTCTACCTGAACAGGCTCAACCTTGCAGTTGTGCACGTGCTGCTTGTGTGTTTCCAAAAAGCAAGTCTTGTGAGGCTTGTGTTATATGGAGATCAATTTATGCAAGAAAAGAAAAACCCAGCAAAAGCTTGTCACTGAAACCCATATTAACTTACTGATCTGACATGCAGCAGTATTTTTCCACCTCCAGGGTTTAGTACTTCTCAGTGGGTAGCACTGGAGTATTACAAGAGAGGGAAGGGGAATCATTCTAATCTAGACACACTGAAGCTACAATTACCGGGAAAATAAAAACCCAGCCATTTCACACTGATAACTAATAGTACTTCACAGATGATTGATCATTAGATTTTCTACCCCCAATATACTAAGAAATCTCAGTCTAAGAGATTTCAGTCTAAGACTGATCATTTTCTACCCCCAATACACTAAGAAATCTCAGTCTAAGACTACAAGGTGGTATCTGAGAGCAGAAAGTAAAAAGAGCAAAGAAACAGAAAGCTGATGATACCATTAAAAAACCTGAAAATCACTAACCACTCCAGAAAGAGCTCACATCAAAATTCTTGCTCCATGTTCTCGCTTATCCTCTTACTAAAAAGCAGTTTCCTAACAGCATTAAAAACATTCATTATACTTAATTTCCTTTTTGAAAGAAAAAAAAACCCTAGGTATTACAATATACTCAAGATGTACTTTATGAGACTGGTAATACATGCCTTGGGTAGCTTGAGATCTTCAGCATTTGGCCTTGCGCTACACAACACACCCAAGGCATATATTAATGGCCCCATGAAAACATACCCTGCAATGACATGCAGCTTAAATAAACATACTTGTCTTTCTCTTTTCCTCCTCCGAATATTGGATGCAATAAAACTCCTCCAGTCTTCAGTTCGTATGCCACGATTTGATCTAACTCCTAAGAACAAAATACATAAGTAAGCATAATTTTGAAGAGCAGAAAAATTATTTAAAGAAGACAGGAAAGCTTTTAATATTGTTCAAGTCATACCTCCTGATAAGTTTGTTTACAAAGGGAGAAGTATTTTAAAATCAGGGATGTTCCTCAAATGACAAACAATAATAAAACAGTAGAAATTAGTATTTCATACTTGTTCAGGGGCTGAACAGGGGGCTAATGCCCAACAGTGCTGAACTACATTATAACCAGAGTATTATTATTCAATAAATAATTGTCTTTGACCAAAAGAGATAAATGTGATCAGTATTTCATGCAGTGGAAAACAACAACAGATATACACGCACAAATAAATATAATATATTAAATATAGATATAAATAAATAAATACTTATGTCTGGCCCAAGCTCTGTACTGGGTCTGAACTTATGTGATGCCAGGTTAACGAGCACATCTTAAGGCAGGATGTTTGTAAGGGTGACTTTTTTCACCCAAAAGTCAACATGAATCAAATTGTGTCAGCTTAAGGACAGGAAATGGAAAGTGATGCAATGCACTGTTAAAGATCTTCCAAATGTTTATATGTATTGAGATTTATTGATACATATCAACCTGCACACTTTCATATATTGGTAATACACTTGAAAAAGGGCAGAACTGGAGCCTGTGACAGAAGCACCTCTCAATTCAACGTGGACACCTTTAGTTTAGTGTGGACAGATGTGGAACAATATGAGCAACTCCTGCTGCAGACAGCAGTGAACTCTTCCAAAAGACCTCCATCCAGTTCTGCTGTTCTCTGCAGCACCAACACCTTCAGCACAGACAACACCAGACTGGTGAACTGAATGAGCATTAGGCAGAGAAGGAAGTGGTACTGGGTCCCCAGATGAGTAAGGGATGTAAATGGAGCAAATAGGGTTAGGATTTACTTTTTGGAGTAGGGACAGTAAGAGAACATGATGAGAGAAAGAAGATATGTAACTTTTTGTGAGTAAATGTAACTTGCAAAGAATGCACTAGAAAGTACCTGTCTCAAAGATTACATTTGGAAATGTAAGCTATAGATAGAAATTTGTTTTCCAAGAAAAGAAATCACTTCAAACAGGGAGTTTTGTACTGTTTCATTATTTCAATGATACTAAAAGATACCTGAACCATCACTTATCCAAGCTAATACTGGAGCCTTTCTGAGCTGTATGGATAGCCATCACAGCATAAGAAATTCACCAAATACAAATTCTTATGAATCCTATATTCAATTCCAAGAATTCCGAAAGTAGCATCTTTTTGACTCTTTTTTGGTTCGGGAGTCCAAACAAAAAGAGGAAAACTAATTGCATGGAGAGACAACAACAATTATTATTCATTATTCATATGTCAGTCACAAAAACCTATTTTGGTTTGTATGCTTGGTGTTCTTCCTTTCAGCGAGTGGTAAAAATATTTTAGCTCTGAGGTTTGTCACTACTAAAAAGGTCGTTAGATTGCAATGCAAAGCTATATTATATTTAGGTTCTATACTGTAATTTCTTTGATGCAAAATGTCTAAAAGATATAGAAAATGCTACAATGTTACCTGTTTAATCCAGTGGCGATACTCATTAACACCAAAGGTTTTTTTCATCCAAAGGCCATAAATGTAACCAGAGATTCCCTTTAGCACCCATTCATCTGACCTAGTACAAGAAAGAAACATGAATTATATCACTTCAGAGGATATTTTGTAAGGGATGGTATTTTTGACCAGCTCAAAAATAGCCACAAATTTCAAGAGGTTGTATAACTTCTCTAAGTCAACAGAAGTCTGATGAGCTGTGAACCAATTTATGGAACTTGGCACCTGGACAGAACCAATGAAACTGAAAAGTCAGTGAAAAGTGAACTTTTACCACAGAAATCTAGATTAAAATAAAACCTATTTTAGCTGAAACAATAATAATAAACAGGTGGAAATGGACACTAAAGTTAAAGCAACTGCTAATTGATATGATCTTTATTTCTTGATACACAACTCTATGAAGTGCAGAAGACCTGGACAGCAAGTAGACAAAATACCTATCTCACAATTTGGTGGACACCCTTTTAAATACACCTTCTGTAAGTTATGTTCTAAGAGAGAAAAAACAGACAAAAACTACAACTAGATCATGATCATGTACTAGAACCTTAAACAGAAAAATGACATTGTACACAGGATATGATAAAGTAAGCAGAACAAGAACATATGAAAATGGAGTTATGAAGGTAGCAAAAATTGCCTTTATCACAGAAGTAGGCTAAAAATAAAGAAGAGAGCCACAGAAATTACAACAGTACAAACATCAATTTAAGAACATGTTGACTTCCCCTGTTTTTAAGACAAGTATGCTCTGGGACATAGACTTTTGCCATTAAAAAAAGTAATGGGCTACTTGTCCCCAGTAAATAAAGTGCATGCAAAAGGATTTAAGATAAATACTGATCAGAAGAGCAAGAGCCATTTGGGGAGACATGGAGTTATAGCCACCTTAGCAGGAATTTTCCTATTTGACAGTAATTTCTGCATTCTCCTCCCTGAAAAACTTAATTTATTAGTTCTGTGCTCTACAAGAACTTTGCATGCAGGCTGTACTTCATCATCCAAAATATCTAACAGAAACTGACTGATAATGCAAAAGAATTAGCTTTCTAAAATTTTCAGACACAAGGCACACTACAACATTCAGGAAGATATATTCAATATATACAATCTTTGGAGCTTTTATCTCTCATACTCTCCTTTCAAAACAACAAAAAATACTAATGGATTTTCATTTATTGAGCTTATTATTCTTACATTTTTCCCCATTTTTGCTTTCTTCTACAATTACTATTTTACTTATTTTTCTGATAAAATGTGATTTGCAACTTAAAATTTGAGCTTCCTAGATCCTCCCCATTTTCTGGAGAATACTATGGTAAAATACTTACCAGGACATTCTGGATATGAAACATCCAAAGAATTGCTGGGCCAGGGCCTGTGCCAAGCATCTCCTTGTCAGTGGAGTTTCATCTATAATCATTGCACTGTGCAAGAGATTTGTGCTGGACCCCCACAAAAAGAAAATAACACAACATGAGCATTGGCTCCAAAGAAACAAGAGACCTTACCTTAAAAACCAAAACAAGTGAAATAATTTCTTCACTGTTTTTTCAGTGGGATAGTAACATCTTTTTTAATTTTTTAATTTTTAATAATCTTAATGCAGGCAGACATCCTGCTATTATCATCTACACAGAACTCTCTATGGAGTCTAAGTAGTTTAATTGGTGACACTCACTTGGATTCCTGGTACCTTATTCCAGCACAATCATATTTCTGCACTTAATTTGAGATTAATTATTTCATGCATGGCATTTCTAATTCAGAAGGAAAATCACCGCCAGTTTTTTCTCAAAGTAAATGCAACATCTTTATAACGGATAAAAATGGAAATGGTGTTAAAGGCTATAATGTCAATAAAAACAAGCCTTTTCAAACTAGAAAGCCCAACAGGCTACAAAAATAACTAGTTTCACACTTTTCTCAACAGTCTTGGATCTAGAGCTTCTAGGCCCATGAATTTAGAAGGTGCAATTTTCTCAAATACTAACCTGAAAATACTCATGGATGCATAAGCAGCTACTTCAACATAAGCTTCATCTATGAAAACAGTCTTGAAACAGGAGTAAGGATAGCGGCAGGTAAGAATCTCCTCATAAAATTCAAACACCTCATGAAGGTATGATGTGGTATGTTTGAGCAGTGGGAGAAGTTGTGGTAAGCAAAAGTGAGTCACCTACAAACAAAGGAAAATTAGTTACAAGACCTATAAACATATTCAAATACATAAATATCAAGTATATTATATATCTCAGGGAAGAAACCCAATTTCAACTAAATTTGAACCATAAATTAAGACATAAATGGAATTGCTGCTTATTTAAAGGCTTTTTTTTTTTTTTTGGAGATAAATTTAAATGCAGGCATTACAAGACAAGCTTTATCATACAACTGTACTGATGAAGGCTGATCTAGAAATACCTATTCTTGGACTAATATATACTGACTGCAACGTGAAAAACCAGTAATTCTTTAGAAAAAAAGAAAAGGAGGCTTCTTTGATGAAGATTATTACCTCATGCATGTATGGATCAACGAGGATTTCAAAAGGTCCAATTGCCAAGGAGATGTTGGAAGCTGCAGTTGGAATAGTCAACATGTAATGAAAAGTCTTCTTTCTCATATCATGGGTGTATACAGTTTCCACCAAATCTCCATTTGAAACAGCCACCATTGCAGCATCTACAGTATACTCAAGTTTCCAGGTACACAACTCAGAATATGAATCCACACAAGGAAACCAAAATCTAGAAAAGTGAGGATTTGGGGGAAAATGGTTAACAATTACACTTAACAATTATACTCTTTTTCACAGGTGATTTTTCTTTCAAGTTCCAAACTATATCCCTAAATACTTTAAGAATATATGAATGTTGACATACTGACTTCTACAATACATTAACTTTATAAAGCTTTACAAGCTTTTTTTATCTTTGCCTCCTGTTTAGCTATAAAGACCAGACAGTCTAATTACTAGTCATTAGATGTTACTTCACATTGGTAAGCTCCTTTCAAGCACAAATTAAATTTTAGAATTTTTTAAACTTGAAATAATGAAAATAAATTATTTGTATTTCCTACATTTTGAGAATAAATAGGAAATACAAAGCTAACATTCAAAGACAATTTTCTTACCTTGTAGAATTTTGATAACCACATGAAAAGACATGAGCCCCTCTTTCTGCCATGTTGCCCTCCATGTCGGGTACCACAAAATGAAGGCCTCCTTTTGGCTGGTCCAGAGAAAAGTTTATATGCACCTTCAGGACTTTTAACTCTGCAGCACAAAGACCAAAACTGGAGTAAGTATATACAACTTACATGAAAGTTATCGTAGAATAGTAACTCAGTTTTGGACTCTAGGTCTTTGAAGACTATGTGATAACTTCATTCTCATGGACTTCCCAGTCCACCTACAAAGTACAGCTCAAACCTTACAAAACTGAGACCTCCCTAAGCACAACTTACAGGAGATGCATTTAAAAGAATCTTTATTAATTAATAAAAACTGCACTGGAGTCATATTTCATAGTCTAATTCCCCAGCAGTAAAGCATATTTATACAGACTGTATCCTAAACATGATCTCCTTGGCACTTTGCTGAAAAAATTTTCTCCAAAAACTCTATGAAGCAGGCACATTCTTAAAAGACAAATTATTGTTATTTGCAGCCACTTAAAATCTCTTATTACAGTTAGTACTTTTCCTGTAACTTAAGTGTCTTTGCTTTGGTTTAGTTTCACAGAAATCTCAATGAATAGACTGGCAAGCAAAGAAATTCAAGCATATGCTGAAATTTATCCCTCAAGTATCACCATATTTTGGCACTCAAACATTGAAAAGTGAAATTATACATGTTAGAATATTCTCCCTTCTACACTTGCATGTAAGGCAACAGGAACTTACATAAAAAATATAATAAACAAAAGTGTCTTTCCCATTAAGGTGCATCTGACAATACTGCATGAGTCAGCCTCATGATAGATTTGTTATTATTCTCTCAGAGGTCTCATAAATCCATGGGAAAAACCAATAGAACCATGCAATAAATAATATAAGAAACTAGTAAGATATCTGTAAGAAAATAATCAACACTGGAGTAACTTATTAAAACAGTTACATATTCCAGGATGCTAGTTTATAAAGGAGTCTACTTTCACTACCAAATTTAAAATGACCATTCCTCGAAGTGAGGTGGCATAAAATTAGTAGAGCTTTTTGTTGGATCATATATATTGTAAGCAGCTTCAAAATTACAATTTATCCCCCAGTACACTTCATTATTCCCACTTCCCCAAGTATTCTCCTGGGGTCATGACCACCCAAGAGTATGTTTGCATATAGTGTCAAGAAGCCTTGCAACACTTCTCTCTATTACCAAAAAGTGAACGTATTTTTCAGAATTCAAGTGGAGAGGAAAAAGGAAACAGTAATCACAAATTCATTAAATCATGTAACACTACTTCTATTCCTTCAAAGCTACTATCTTCCTAAGCAAACTTGCAGCTGACAACTCTGACATCTTAAATTAATTTTTCAGTATGGTCTCTTTACCATCAACATGTTTCCACAGCTCTGAGGGAACTTTAATGCAGAGCTCTCCATTTCCAGCATCCGGGTCCACAGCACTGACAGCGGCAGCATAGGCATTGGAGAAATAGTTGAGATTCCTCCTGTCAGAAATAGCCAGTTAATTCTTAAAGTACAGTTGTGCTGAACCACAAAAAACAACTTTGGAAGTTAAGACAATTTCTATACTGAATTTCAAGGTGCATGGACAACCAAGTGTTTTGTTTTGTTTTTAAAGGAGTGGAAGAGAAAAGGAGTAAAGATTAGATTTCAACAACCAGAACTTAAAATATGGCTCTTGCAGAAGTGATCTGTGACCAAAAAGATTTAAACAGTAATAACTCCCAATAAACTGAGAAATGCTCAGTCTTGTTTCCTTGCCAATAAGAGTAATAACTACATTTATTGGAACAGAAATGAAAAATCCTCATTTTTATTTTGTATGAAGCTGGTATCTTTATTCTAAAGCTCTGTCTTGAAAATCTGCTTCCTTATATATTGCAGTCTCGCTCTTATTTTGCTTTTCTAAATGTAAGATTTTAGCTTGGCAATAGTATTTTTCCCTTGATGGATAGAAATAGGGTTTTTTTAATGCAATTGTAAATAACACATAAAATATGTTAAGAGTTTTAGTCTTAATACACGCAGAAATATGTGCTATACTTTTTAGTTTCTAGCTATATTCAAAACATTCTTCTTTTTTAAAGTGTACCAATATTTAATTAAGATGCAAACACAATTTTTGTAATCAGGTTTGAGCAACTACATATCAATGTGGATTCCTTTGAACCCCTCAGGGAAATCCCCAGGGCCTTGTCCTGGAACAATATACCATAGAGCTTCCACCTAGGCTGAAAGAGAAGACTTCCCCATGGAGCCTCCCAACACTGATCCACCCCAGTTTTCATTCCCCATGTGTTCCTAATTCTTGTGGTTTCTCCTTTCCCTGTTTCCTCATTGGTTGTGGTACCCCTGGTGGCCAGCCCCATCTCCCCTGTAGGGCAATACCCTTTGTCCTGCCCTTTGCACCACCCCATGCCCTCAGACCATTGGCCACTGACCCCTACTTAACCTTCTGCACACCTCGTGGCTTGGTATTCTGTCCCTGATTTCCCCCCTGGCAGGCTGGAATAAACCTTGGCTGGAATTCAGCATACCAAAGGCCCTTCTGCCTCTCTCTGCTGAGCTAGCTGTGGTGAGCGGTGTGTGTGGACTTCACTGCTTTGCCTGAATGCTTACCCAAGCTGCTTTTCCACAGGAGATACTTATTGGGAAACAGGTAGCAGCATCCACCACCTAAACACCACACATATCAGCTGCTCATTAACTGCTCACTTCATTACAAAGTCAGATCATTACTTCAGTTATAACTTAGATTAATTGTTTTCTACTGAAATGTGCAGGAACAATATGTCTTCTGTTAAAGTACTTATGAGCAGGATGTTACCTTATTACTTAATGTGATTATATTTAACTACTGGAGTACAACCAGTCAACTTCAAAAAAACCCCGGCTTTTACAGCTTTATGTGATAGCTTTTACACTTTTTCAAAATGGATTTCTAAACTGTTGAAAGCATGAGAGCAAAACCTTTCTTAATTCTAATTCTCCACTACACACAGTTTTTCAAAAGCTTGCACAACTCTATACCTGAAGAGAAAGTGTTCGACTAACTTATAACCTTTTCCACAGAATTTAGGTACTGCTGATGAATCCAAGCACAAGCAGGACACAATCAAGCAAAAAAGCAGTCATGGAATCACAGAGCCACAGAACACTCTGGGTTGGAAGGGACCTCCCAAGGTATCTAGTCCAGCTTTCCCGGGGGAGGACAGGGACATCTTGCACTAGATGAGGTGGCTCAGAGTCCTGTCCAACCAGACCTTCAATGTTTCCAGGAATGGGGCATCTACCACCTACCTGGGAAACCAGTTCCAGGGCTCCCCTGCTCTCACAGTAAGAGAGTTCTTTCCTGCACCTGGTCCAAACCTACCTTGTTTTATTTTAAAACCATTACCCTTTGTCCTACTGTAACAAGCCCTACTAAAAAGTCTGCCCCATCCTTTTTATAAAGCCCCCTCTAAGTATTGAAAGGTTGCAATAAGATCTCCCTAGAGCTATTATCTTCTCCAGGCTGAACAACCCCAACTCTCTCAGCCTTTCCCCACAGACAGGTGCTGCATCCCTCTTACCATCCTCATGGCCTCCTCTGGATCTGCTGCAACAGATGAACGATTTTCTGTGCTGAGCGCCTCAGAGCTGGGTGCAGCACTGCAGGTGGGGTCTCACCAGAGCAGAGCAGAGAGGCAGAATCCCCTCCCTTGCCCTGCTGCCCACACTGCTGGTGATGCAGCCCAGAACACCGATGGCTTTTTGGGGTGCAAATGCACGTTGCCAGCTCATGCTGAGCCTCTCATCCATCAGCACCCTGAAGTTCTTCTCTGCAGGGCTACCTGCAATCCTGTCATCCCCCAGCCTGTACTGATACCAGGGGTTGTCCTGACCGAGGTGAAGGATTACTGCACCACAATGGAGTAAATTAACTTTCGGCTGGGGACTCCACCTTCCATGGAATCTGAAGTCTACACAAAGCAGACATGATCTCATTTCAGGACTTTGCTCTCATCTAACCAATCTCTATTCACCATCCACAGAGAAAACAACCCAAATTAAGTACCTTACTTGGAAGAACACAGTGTAATTAACCATGCCACCAGCAGCATTCTGTAAGTCTAGGTATGGCAAACACCCTGCTTAATATTCCAAGTCTTCCACAACTATAAAAAATATTGCTAAAACTCTGAAATATATTGAGAACATATTTTCATGTAGTTCTTCATCTTTGGCAATAATAGTGCACAAATTCCCTGGCACCACTACCAAGGCCGAGAATGTCAGGAGCAGTAAAATTTTCTACTTTGCTTGAAAGCTTCTGAATAGTAAATGGAACCATTTCAGTAGAGAAACTCACAAACCTCAAGTTTAAATATATTTTTCTTTTCCCTTTTCACACTTAACTATACCTAAAGGTAGGATATAATGCCAACAAGTTTTAAAAGGAAAAGATTGAATTTGTACCCTGGAATATAGTATAACTTCAGGTATGGATCCAGAACAATTCTAACCCACAAACTCCAGCTGATGCGCTGTCTCCTAGCCTCACTCATGTACCACTACTACCTCACCCACTAAGGAGATTACTGTTCATCTGATCCTGTAGGGATGCAGCTGAAGTGTCAAATGGGAAAATAAGTCCTTTTTTTCCTAATCAGGCAGCTTTCAGTTGGTTTACTTCCTTAAGCAAAGGAAGGATCTGTCATACTGAGGAGTCAAAGAATCTCCCTAAGTGAAGTTACTTTAAGCTGCCCTTCAAATGGCACCCTAGAAAGGCAAACAAATACCACTGGGAAAACTCAATTTAAAAAGAGTCTGCATGAGTAAGAACTATTAGTAATGAAAAAAAAAAGCTAACAACAGAAATCCTCGGTAACATTCTGTTAGACTGTGTTTAATTTTACTCCAAACTGTTTTTGAAAATTGACTATTATTGATGGGGGGGGGGAATCCCTTTCTTACACAGTAAGAATTTGATGAAACTTTGAGAATTGTGATGAGCTTGTGGCTACACTTTAAACGTCACTGGGTTCACAGACAGGAAAAGGTTATGATTTTACAGCAAAGTAGGGAGACTCCAGAGCTTAACATTTTGTGGAAAACAAGTCTATTCTTATATTTCTATTTTTGTGAAGTGTTCTAGTTCAAATGGGTGATTCACTGTAAAAGGAATCCATTAAAGGCATAGTACCACAGATTAATCTTTTTATAGATTGAACTATTCTCAATAAACTGCATATGGCCATTTTAAGAAAAACAGAGCACATGCCAAAAGTTACAGTCCAAGGAACAATGATAAATTTTCCTAATGCTAACTGTAGATTGACAGTGAAAAAAAAAATCAATATTCATGGTATTTTCCCAGCAGAGATACATTTCTGCTATCAGACTTCACCCCAAACACTGTTAATTACAGCCCAAGTGCATGCAGCTTGAGTGACTGTAAAGAAGAAATACTACAGAGATTTATTTTTTAATATTACTAATTGATTTCAAACTTTCCATAGCATTTCACATTAGCAGCTGCACCAGTGCTACAAATGTATGTGGCAATAATATAGTCTATAAACCACTGTTTTCCTACAGTACTTAACATCAACTTGGCAAAGGAAGTTATTTGCTCTGCCTGTAATTCATTACTCTTCATAACCAGTAATTCAATTACTATTTTACTTTGTTTTCCATATACAATAAGCACTTGATATTGGAGTACATACATGATATACCATGTAAAAGATATAATACATGCACATATAGGTGATTTATTATAGGGCAATGATGTGAACCTTTGCTGAAAAACCTAATTTTCATTCCTAGTCATGTTTAAGGGCTTTGTCACCTCTTTTCAAAAGTGCCCTGCACCTTTGTGTTGTGGTCTAGGAATTGTCCCGTTTAGTGTTTCCACTGAAACTACTTCAAACCACGTGCCACTCTATCCACCCTGCCCCTGTGGTGGGCCGCAGAGGAGAACTGGAGCCACAAAAGGTAAAGTTTATGGATTGAGATAAGAACAATTTACCAGAGACAGCAATGAAATAAGACAACAAACAGTACCAGTAACAATACCCAATGACAATGTGTATGAGAAAAGAGGACAATGTTTCACATGGTATTGCTCACCCTGGGTAACTCATGAAAATACCTGACCCCCTGCCATGCAATGGGATCTGGAAGCAAACCTTTCTCCCATCCCTGGAAAATCAGGCAAGGTGGTAGAGAATAATCTCCATGTCTTAGCCTTTCCCTGCTCCTGACTACTGCAAAAATGAACCCTGTCCTGGCCAGGACACTTTGTTTATTTCTAACAAAGTCTGTAATTAATTTTCAATTAGATGAGCATTATATCAGTGGCAATAAAGGCTATTTATTGCAGCAAGGCAACACATGTTCAGTCCACCAGAAATTTTTCTATTTTGTACAAAGTCTAAAGGCTTGATCATTGACTTCCCAGAAGAAAAAATACTACAAGAATGACATGCCCTTAAGGCTACCACATTGCTCTCTCTCATAGTTTATTGCTGCTTGTAACTAAAGCAACACAGAAGTCAGAGGATATCAGAACATCTTCATATTTGTAATATTTAAATACTACAGGTTTCAAGCTAAAATAAAAGACAAATGAACCAGCACTACACAGGAAAGCATTATGTGCACATTAGCTAGCTATACAAAAACATAGCTTCCTTTACACAATAATAACAGTAAAATGCAACAGCTTCTCAGCCTGGAATCCTAATTACCCCACAAAAGTGAAGCATGTAAGCAGGCACAACAGGATCATCACAAACTTCACTTACCACAGATCAAACCACTACACCCAAACTTACAGCCCAGAAAAAGCAAGCTCATTTCTCTTATACTCACAGAATTGAAAAACAACAATTTACAAGAAAAAGAAAGATGAGGAGGATAGACAACTGTAACACTCAAAAACAGCAGCCCCAAAAGATGACCCAAAGAGACACTCTCCAACACTATATGCAGTCTCCACAAGATTTGAAACTCTTCTCAAAAGCACAAGTAAAATGGGATTCTCTGCCATCTTGTGTACACGCAGTAAAGCACTGTGGATTATTTCATACCTTACACCCCTGTTCAGGCGTTTGCTCAGTCAGGAGGGAAGTGACTGCATCATCAAAGTTCATCCATCTATTCTGATATGAAAATGGCAAAGCTAAAAATATATTTAATGTGCTAACTAATGGCTTCTAACCTTTCCTACAAATTTCACAATTTTTTAATTACCTTTTTAGTAAGAGTTTTTCTAATATTCAGAGGAACTCAAAAAATACATGACTGAAAAAAATTTTCACCTTCTTCAACACTAAAAATGTGAAATGACAGAGACCACGTATCAATGATTTTTTTCCTCAAATATGCTAAAACCCAACAGTAATGTTTCAACTGAAAACAAGCTGAATATTTCAATTCAGAATACAAAGAGGTGATCTCACAGATCTCACCAAGAAGTAGCAAAGAAATCATAGTGAAGCCAGAATTCTGAAGACAGAATTGTGTCATAGATAAAGCTGAATTTCTCAATCCTCTTTTAATTGTTTTCTTGAATGCCAAAATTTGCACAACATAACAGTGAACCACTTCTCTTAACCTCCTATTAGCAAACACAACCTTTCAAGTCAGAGACACTGTAGCAGGTTCTAATCTTTACTCCATACAGAGTTTTCCATTTTAAATAGAATTCTGTTGCTAACTAAGGGAGTAAGAAATCTTCAGATTATTTTAATTTTGATACAATGGTAGGGAAGTGTCCATTAAATTAACAAATTTTCTAAATACTTATGCCCCAGAAAAGCTACTTGGAAAAAATTTCTTCACAGAAAAGACTGTAAAGGTTGGAACAGACCGCCCAGGGAAGCGGTGGAGTCACCATTCCTGAAAGTGCTCAAGAAACTTGTGGACATGACACCTGAAGACATGATTTACTGGTCATGGTGGTGCTGCATTGACACTTGGGACTGTCATATGACAATGATCTTATGGGTCTTTTCCAATTTCAATGCTTTAATGATTTAAAGTCTTTTAGAACACAACATCTAAGAAACTAAAAGCATTATCAAAACAAAAGAAAATATTTGTATATACAATCTTATAACCCAAACTTACACTTTTTACACACCACAGGGAAAACTAAAGATTGAAAACAATATATTTAAAATAAACAGGTTGCCAAGAACCATCTTAATTTCCCATTTACTAGTTCAACAGACTACTTAAGAAAACTGTGCAAAAGGTAATGATCCCTGTAAGATCAGAAACAATCAATCATGTCTAACCTATGTCCTGCTCAAAAGAATTGCTGCAGCTAGTTCAGCTGCAAGGGTACAAAAGACATCAACACCAAACTTGCCATAACAAATGAGAATTTGGAAGAGATGACCAGATGATTAGATATAAAGACTACTGTTATAGTAGTATGATTAGATATAAAGACTGAAGGCTACTGTCACAAACCACTGTTTCTAGAAGCAGTTTTTTGTAAAGAAGGGCAAAGAAAACAGAGTGATGATTTTTTTACAAATTTTTAGATTTTTAGTAATTCTGCTTGCAATCCTGCCTGAAGAGCAGAGATGCTGTATTTAACTACCCAACTGTGACCAGGTATTTCAATGGAAAAAACACAGCTAACTTTATCCACATTTTGTAACTCACATTGCCTTTATTTAACTTCTGAGTTACAGAAACAGGCATAGTTTTTTGTTATGAATATTTAGTGACCTCTGTCTTTCATAACTATGAATAACATACGAGTTATAAAGTAGAGAGATTTTCCATTAAGTTTGAATAGTTTGAACAAAAAACCCCTCACCTTCTCCACAAAATGATAGAATTCTCTCTCCTAATCCCTTTTTTAACATAATGGGAGTGCTCACTCTGATCATTTGAAATGCTGCTCCTTTTTCACATCTTCCAGGAGTTACACGGGATTCCAGTTATTACAGAATCACAGAATGACTGAGGTTGGAAGCAATTTCTGAAGGTCCTCTAGTCCAATCCCTCAGTTCTCACAGGGTTACCTATAACCATTTGCTCAGGAGCATGTCCAGATGACTTCAATATTTCCAAGGACAGACATTGCACAGTCTCTCTGAATAAACTGTCCCAGTGTTCAGTCACCCTCACAGTAAAAACTGCTTCTTGATGTTCAGAGGGAACCTCCTATGTCCCAGTTTGTGCCCACTGTGTCTGCTCCTGTCAGTGGATGTAAGTTAAAATACATGAAATTCTATCAGAACACGAGAAAATGCTTTTTACTGTGAAAGTCATCAACACTGGAGAAAGTTGCCTGGAGAGACTGCAGAGATTCCACCCCCAAAGATACTCAAAACCCAAACGGACACAGCCCTGTGCAACGGACTCTACCTGACTCCATGTGAGGGGACCTGGACTAGATGATTTCATCCAGTCTTTTGCAGCCTAAAGGTTTTTGCAGCCTAAAGCTGATTTTTTTATCAGCTGCTGTTAAACAACACTTTCACTAGAAGTTTTTTAACAATTCAGCAAATTGTAAATTCAACCAAGCCAGCCAAAAGAAGGTGTGAGAATACGAATGTTCCAACAAACCTAAAGAGAATATCTAGGGAAAACATATGCCTATCACGCTCTTACCAAAAATGAAATGGCTACAAGATCTTTTGCTAAAGCCCCTTCCCATATCAGTTCCCTAGAACATGCAGGATGCCACATGATTTTAAACATACTCTTCAATATGAGACTCTGAAGAAATTTGAAACTTTTCCTTTCAAATTTTCAAGTGAGTTCAGATTCTACAACTGTTATCTACAACAAATAACAAAAGTTTGATTCCTTAGGAAAGGCCAAAAGCTTCACTTTCTAGCTCTTCACAACAATCTAGGATCCCTGCAATAAGAATTCTGAATTTTTGACATAATGAGCAATAGTGTCAACAACAAAAACATCAAGTCACAAAGCAAACAGAATTACAGAATTAATATACTCAAGCGGTTCAGTATCAAAACTCAAAGAAAATTGCATAACTCTGATAATAAATTCAGTGTTCTATATAAATGAACACTGTATTTGCAAACTGAATCACTGACGCTCTTGCATAACTGATGAATAAAGGAATACAAAGCATCTGTCTCAAGCATGCAGATCAAATTCAAGGCCTTTTTTCCCCATGAAGTACTTCATAGAAAAATTTTTGACACTTTCACAAAACAATACAAAGATATATTAGCACAAGAAATTCTAAAGAAGACTAGTGTAAGAGTCAAAATTATTGCCAAAATATTTCCCCAAAATTAGACCAGACCAAAAGTTACCATTAGGAAATTACCAGGTAAAACTTGACTGTAAAAGAGAATAGGTTATACTTAAGAGCAACAGAAAACACTACATCTGCAGAGTCTTAAATACACTACTTACTGCTTTGACTCATGGTGACAGACCTCCAGTGTTGGATCATTATAGATGAAAGCTGCTTCTAAATCATTGACCCTCACTCTGTAAATCCGGCACTGTTTACTGTTCAGCTTAATTCTGTTCAGGTTTGCCACTGTGGGAAATATTGTGAGTTCCACATAACCCTATGAAAACACAAATCAAAATAACAACTTAAAAACTAGAGAGATATAAAAAATTATTACTAATACAATTTTAAAAAATCACTGGTATAAAGATGATATTTTCATATTTAAAAAGGAAAATAATTGCCCTTTAGATTTTCTACATTTTCTTTCATGCCATTTAACAGGTGAATTTTCACAGCTGTAAATGAAACAGACAAAACAAAAAATTCAATGTGACTGACAATCATGCCTGTTTTACTGGAAAAAATCTGCCTCTATTGACTAGATTTCAAGTTATTAGCATTATTATGTTTTGGTATTTGAACTTGAGACAAGAATTCTTAAAACCTAAGCAGAATCCTTTTAGACAGATATATAAATTGACAAAGACCCTTGAAGACTTTGGGGGTCTGAAATGATCGAAGTCTCTTCAAAGCCCAAGTGAACTCACATACAAGGCAAAAAATCTTCAAGCCTATCCCAAACATCAGCTAACACAGTGTGAGCATGAATTTTGAACCGCAAATTGCTCTGTAATACTTACAATGCAGCAGCTTTCATTTAGAAATCTTTTTTGAGAAGTGCTCACAATTGGAAGGAATTTTATCTCAAGCAAGGACAGACTTATGAGAAGCATCAGATTAGAAAGTATAGCATATGAAGTAGCTGAACAGCATAATTAGCTTGTGAGTGCAGTTTTTTCCTCTAAAAGAATGAAGAAAACCCAGACACTTAGTTTCTACTTCACACTTTATTAAGAAATACTTACTACAACAGACTTTCTCTGAAAATTTATGTTGTTGATACAAACTACCTGATGAGTTGTGCTGGAAGAAAAAAACAAAAAAAAAGGTAAGGTTTTGCACAAATGCCAGCATTTAAAATAATACTTTAACCCAGTTTAACAGAGAGTCACACAGGATATATGTACATAAATACTGCAAATAGAATATACTTCTATAAAAATCATTAATGATTGTCTCAATCTTTTATGAGGTCTAAACCAAATAATGAAGTTACCCAAAATGTCAGGAAAGTCCCCCCAAAAATCAAACACAGTCTCATATCAGGATGAACATTACCACTAATACAGGAAGATAACATAATTTTTGAACAACACCTATTTGTATGTAAAAATAAAGCATTACAAATGGCAGTGTCCAGGTCTAACAGTGTAGTGATGAGCAGTATCAGTAATGGCATGAAGTATAAGACTTGCAATCAGAGACCTGTGGAAAGGTTACCTGGAGAGTTGACATACATAATTTATATATGCAGGTATTACACATTAAAAGATACAGTATGTGCTTTTACAATTAGCATGCCATAAAAATTTATAATTTAAAATAATGCTAATACATGAATCAAGATAGGTATTTTGTACTAGTGAAATGCATTTGCTTAAATTTTGAGTGATGCATTAGAACTCCTGGCAAATAAATCTGATTTAAAAGGCAGGAGATAATATAATGCGAACTTTTTAAAAATCCTGTAAGTTATTTCTATGTATTTTCCTGTAGTGGGTCATCTTTACAGTAGTGCATTTATTGACTCAAAACAGAACCTTGAAATAATTCAACTTCTATGGCACATCATACCTTATCTGAACATATCCTGTGCATTAAGAAGTGACATTGCTTCAGGTGAGATAAAAAATTCTTACAAGAGAATTACATCTAAAAATGGATTCAGACACTACTTACATTAAGTGTGTACGAGAAGACTGATCCTACTTAGAAATACATTTGTGTAACACCTTTATAAAGGAATCAAAGAGGTATAACAAGAAATCCATTAAAATATACTGAAATTCACCACCAACTGCTTTGTAGTTTGGTTACAACCCAAATAGTGAATGTGTGAAAACAAAGCTTAACAAAGCAGCTTGCTGCAAAGGCAAGCATTTTTTTACAAAAAAAAAGCCCTTAAGTCAAAAGGGCTTTTTGACACAGCAGTACACATGGAACATCGCAGTACTGTCTTTAGAACTGACACTGTGTGAAGAGATGTCCAAAGTTTGAAGAGCATAATTAAAATATCTTCGTGAGACTGCATGGTTGACAGACTTGCTGCCCATTTACACATTCAAACAAATATCTGCAACACACATTTTCTGAATGTAAGCTACACGACAAGCAACACTCCTTCTTAAATAAATCGTTATTAATCAGCCTTTGGCCTGATTCAGTGTACACTGGTTTGAAGTATAGCAATTAAAAAAAAAAATGGATACTTATAATTTATAGGGTCTTGGACTTTCAAATCCTTTGTCTCCTTTCTTCCTATTCATCCTGAACCGCAGCACTGAACACACTCTGCTGACCGTCAAACTGGCATCAACATCATCCTCACTCAGCGGGTCCTTCGATCTTCCCCCGTGTCACGCCGTATTTGATCTCTCATCTCCTCAGCGGATGTGTGACCCCCAGCAGTCAGGAATCCTCAGCTCCAGTGAGCGCCATCGCTACAGCACCACCACAAGCAGTGTTTGGACAAAACCTCCTGTGGGTGCACACGCAGCCCCTCTATCTGCTGGCGTTACGGAACCAGTCCAGAGGCGCTTCCTCTCCACGGGAACTACGGAAAACAACCGGCTCAGCGGGCAGTGGCGGCGAGAGCGACGGAATCAGGAGGGCCGCGGCCAGGACGGCCGGGCAGGCACCGGGGTCCGCGATCTTGGGAGCGCCGGCTGGGGCAGCGCCGTCCGCTGAAAGCTGGGAAAGGCGCAGAGGGTCGAGCGGGCCGGGCCTGGGGCAGGGTCAGCCCCGCGGGTCTCCCTCAGCAGCGCTCCCGCCGCGGCCCTTCCGCAGCCGCCGCCATCTTGGCAGTCACCTCCGACCCACGGGTGAGAGGTCACAGCCCGATTGACTGAGCTCTATCGCTTCAGCGGGAAAGGCTGGTGGAGTTTTCCTTTTTACAGAAAGGCAACTGCTTTTTACACGGGCAGCGGCGGCCGGAGAGAAGAAGAAAAAAAAAAAAAAAAAAAAAGGGAAGAATAAAATGACCCTCCCGAATAACCCAAAAGCCGAGAGAGTGGCCGCGCCGCGTCCCCGTGCGCAGGCGCCGCAGCTCGCGCAGGCGCGGGCGTGCGGAAGGCGGGAAGGGGCGGCGGGAGCGGCGCGCGCCCGGGAACCGGAGGCGGGACGGGAGCGCAGCGAGCTCCGCCTGCTCCCGCACGGGTGGCGCCACTGGTGGGAGCAGGAGCACGCGAGATAAAGTTCCTTCGTAACCAAGACTGCTATAAGTAACTTCAGATTCATCTATTTTAGGCTAAAATAAATGGTTGCATAGAAGAAACTGTTGGGAGTTTGAAAGGGTTTTTTCATTTTCAATGTGTAACAAAACCAAACAGGAGCACTGCACACATGGAATGATAACATACGAAATTAATTTAAACAAACTCTTCTCATGGCCGTAATAAAGCTCTATTAATGAAATACTTTATTTATTTATTTTACAAAAAAACACCTATGTAAATACAAACTTGGAGCACAAATATACAAGTATCAATTGTGTTGTGTATTTCAACTAAGGGGTCTTCTGTGATGCAATGGGAGGAATTTCCAAGACTTTTCCATTCATATAACCATTGATCCTGGGGAGTGAACCTTGTGGTGCTGTTGGGGGACCGGAGCTGTTGGAACCAGACAGCAAACAAAGCAGTCCTTCCCAGCAGAGAGCCATTCAACATCTCCACACAGCTGGTCAAACACCACAGCCCTGCACTAGCAAAGTGCAGCACTGGGCAACAATAAATACAGCTCAGGAAAAAACTTTTATTCAGCTTTTTATCTGTACCAAATTCCAAGTACGCACACGGTGTGTGTCTTGAGTTACATTTGAGTTAGGAGGAGTTTCTCTACTCTCCCCACTCACTCTACAGCTGGAATGCTGGTAGTCCCAAGATATTTCCTTCCTCACACCTGAGCCTGATGGAAAAAATGCTTTTTGTATCAAATAACCAACAACTGTTAAGTTTAAAATATAAATCTGAAAGCTATCTAATATTAAACTCTGGTTTACTGACATTCAAGCAATCCTTTTTAATTATTACAAAATTACCATCTCAGGAACACCACTTCACGGCAGTATCATAAAAACATTGTTTCATTGCTCTACATAGAACATTATTATCACTACAAAACTGTAAGGTTTCAAGGCACAGTTTCTATGTGCTGTCATCTGCCCTAACAAAGTTAAAAAAATAAATTGTACTACAAAATTTTGTAGGTTCTTTTTAAAAAAGCACAAGTAGTATTCTGTAAAGCATTAGTTTTACCTTAGCTACATTTTAATGACCATTTATAGAAAATTTGTAACACAATGTCCAACTACTCTCTCTTGTATTCACACTTCACTGCAATTAGGTTTTTTTGTAATATACATAAGGCCATTCTGCCAAGTACTAAAGTATCAGGTGCTTGTGCTGATGGTGTTCATAGACATGACCTTAAAAAAAAACCACTTTTCAAAATCAAGACTGATGTAGTCTCAGTGGGGAATGATTTGTTCATGAGCTTGATGAGCTGTGCTATTCAAAATATGAACACTGCATTGAAACTTTAATCTTTAAGAATGGCCACTAATGGGCAGAAGACTAAAATTTCCATTTTGCTATTCAATTCAGTTGATTGAATTATTATCAAGGAGGTTTTAAATTTTCATTTCAGACTTATGGATAAACAGATTATGTTATTTAAGAAGTAAAAGTTGGGCAAAGGAAGGTTGGCAAAGAAGGCTGGCAAAGGAAGGTGAGCTGAATATCATTCCTTAGAGGCCACAAGTGTCCTCCCACTCTCCTCAGCTGAGCAGAGAACACAGCATATTCAAGTAGCCTAGCTTAAATCCAAGTACACTGTATAATGATGGTTGGCCACTCTTTTCCCCAGAAGGCAGAAGCAAGTAACATTCACTGTTACTACATTCAGTATCCTCAGTTCTTCAAACAATACTTGTTATGAGATGGGTCTTCTAGAATTATAAACTTTAACACCATTCAGCATTGAGGAGCGAGCATATTTTGTCAGAAGAGCACCAACAGTCTGCTTCTCTGCACACAAGTCTCTACAGAGGAAATAAAGCACAGGACATTGGCATTTAGAGATACTCTCACAGAAAAAAGAATCTGTAAAATATTTGTAACTACAGCAATAAACTGGATTTGGATGTTAATTAAAAAAGCAGAACTACTGTAACTGTCACATAATGCTTTAAATTACCTCAACTTTAGAACTTACCTTGACATTTACACGCTAGGCAAAACTACACTACTTACATTAGAAAAAGAATTTTGGGTTTTAGGCAGAGTTTTATTATTACTGTTCTCAAACAGAGTTGTCACTCTAGCAAAACAGCTAGCTCTGAACTATTCAGTTAAATTACAGTAAATTTAGAGCCACTTATAAAGGGTTGGTGCAGTTACTTCTGGGTTAGCATCAACATCTGCTCAAATATTTAACAGATGAACATTCCAGATAATGCAGGAGTGTAACTCTTAACTACCAAAGGAACAAAGAATGCAGTACAGGAAGCACTATTGCTTTATAGTTCTAGTGTAGTAAATATAGAGTAAATGTCAGCAAGTTGAGCCTTTGAATTGTCTGCCTTAATCAAATGAGAGTTATTACCCATTTAAATCCAGTAGGATCAGCTTTTCACACACATTTAAATCCAAAAAAAGAGAGTTACAGATCCCAGAGGTGGGTATTCTATTCATATAGAATCCATTTAATTTAAAATGGAATGTACAGAGTATCACTGAGGCAGTGATAGCTCATCAGAAGCCAGCTATAAAAAAAGGGAAGAATATGTTACTAATTATGCTTTAATAAAAATAAATACATCCTTACTGTATATAAGGGGTAATATCCACTTCTGTCCACTTTTCCCGTATGCCAAATAAGCTGTTGAATCTTTCCTGAATGTCTTCAGGTAAGTCTTCCACTTTTAGCAGAAAGATGGTCCCTGGTCTTGAATTTTTATCCACAAGAGCCAAGCCCTGCGGAACAGGATCAGAAAGGAAATATAAAGTACTGACAAAACAATTAAACTTCCTTCTTTCTCACAACATTCCATACAAGTTGCTCTTTGCAGATCCAAAGCCTTCCAGAACTGCACTACCAGAGGCAAAGAGAAATATCATAAAGGCACTGTTTTACAGGCAGTATTTATAATTTCTTTTATGATAAGAAGGAAGGAACAATCCATTGGGTTCCAACATCTCTCTGCCTGCTTTGCGCAAAAGGATTCCAGTAGTGTTTGCTACTCTACTGGATGCCACTACCATCGGTTCAACAACAGCTTCAGCTTCTGTTCCAGTCATATTTACAAGTAGTAAATGACAGCTGCAACCTTTCTTCAAACAGTGAAACGTGCCTTAGTTACAGAAACCTGAATTATCATGATTCCAGACTACTGGTGCTCACAGAGGAAATCATAAAGCATACTTGAACTCAAAAGCTGACAGAAACAACACAATACTCAATAATGGATAAAATCTATGTATGACACAAGTCAGTTACAGCCTACTGACAAAAAAATGCATACTTCTCTACGTGTTTACCTGAAGCTGATCAAGCCTTGTTGTCATCCCCTCTGGGACACTGTGTTGCCAGATTTCTTCAAACTCTGATAGATTGAATTTAACTGCATTTTGCAAAAGCATTTCTGCTATAGCTCTGCATATTTTATCTTCATGCATTTCAAAGAAAACCTCCCCTGCCAAGAAGCAAAAACTAGGTTATCTTGGGTTCTTGCCTTTTGATAAAAGAACAGCCTTGTATTTCCATTCTGTTCTACAGTCTTCTATACACTAAGCATCCTCTTTTTTCTTTTCCTTGGGAAGCAATTTGACTTGGTATTAATTTGCATATATTATGGTATCTTCTCATTCTCAAGAACAAATTATGCAGAATACAGCAGCACTGTCCCAACTACAGTATTAATTTGTATCAATAAATGTGTTTGCCCTCCATGTTTTCCTCCATGTGTTTTGCCCTCCATGTACTGTTCCTCCTACGGCTCTCATTCCTATTTCTGAATAGCTCGTAAACAAAGCTTTCACTTCTTTAATCACCCTTATGAGATTACGAAAAGATGAGATTTCATTTTCTCTCACATTGACTTGGCTAAAATTTCTGACCCAAATCAGGTATAAACACTTCCTTCTTTCAGCCACCTGTCTGTAATTCACACCTGTTCCTTGTGCAAATTGCCTAAATATATTAAGACAAGAGTCTGTTGTCACTCCAATGACTTTCTTATGTTCTTTAAGGTTGAGTGTAACTCCTGCTTCAGCCGGAGGTGAGATGAAAGCCACTGTGGGGAAGAATTCAGACTGAATTAGGGCAGTGCAGTATTGTATCTGTGTGTGAGATGGACAGTGGAAACCTAATCCCTACAACCAGCAGATCTTGTGGTGCAGTTCAAGGGATCACAGGCAGACACCTACTTCAGGCAAGCTGAATTCATGCCATTGACTACTCATAATAGCACAATTAATTACTTAAATATATGAGATCTTCTAGGGTATCTAAAGAGAGATGCCATCTAAATTTTACTTGTGAGTTCTCTTTAGTCACAAAATTATGGTTTGTTCACATCTAATAAATCAGTTCCAGTACCTCTGTTCACAATTGTCTTGTACAGTTTAATAGCCTTATTTTCCCATGAAACTTCCTTTAGCAATTGTACTGATTTTTAGCCCAGTTTTCTCCCTCCTTATACTAGCAGTGTAGCAGAGTCATTTGTTTGGGCCATTCTTCACAACACCCACATTTTCTCACTAATAACTATTTCTTTTATGCAAAGTTAAACCATATAAGCTTTCCCAAACTTACCATCATCAACATATTTCCTGCCGTAGCTTAAAAGAATGTGTTCTATCATCTCTCTGGAAAAAAAAAATCAGAAAACATGTACTAGTGCTTACTAGGACACTACTGAAACAGCTACCAAGAAGATTAAGAAACAGATATGGAGAAAAAAATAAACTGAAGAGAATAGATGATGAGACATTTTTGTGGATGAAATGAAGAAGCTGGTAAAAAAATAGAAGAGAGAAGGATCTCCCCCGAAGGTCTCTTCCACTTTCCAGTTATAACTAGCAAAGACTAAAATGTGTAAGGGAAATAAGGAATAGACTCTTGCAATGTCACTTTTTTTCCAATGAGAAAGAATTGTATCAGCAACAGTGTGGCCAGCAGGACCAGGGCAGGGATTGTCCTCCTCAGCACAGGTGAGGTTGCACCTCAAATCCTGTGTCCAGTTCTGGGCCCTCACTACATGAAGGACATTGAGGGGCTGGAGTGTGTCCAGGGAAGGGCAACAGAGCTGGGGAAGGGTCTGGAGGACAACTCAGATGAGGAGCAGCTGAGGGAGCTGGGGGTGTTTAGCCTGGAGAAAAGGGGCTCAGGGGACACCTTGTCACTCTCTCCAACTCCCTGAAAGGAGGCTGTAGCCAGTGGGGGTCAGTCTCTTCCCTGAGGTAACAAGTGACAAGATCAGAGGAAATGGCCTGACATATTTCGATTGGATATTAGAAAAATTTCTTCATGGAAAGCATTGTCAAGCACTGGAACAGGCTGCCCAGGGTGGAGTCACCATCCCTGTTTAAAAGATGTGTAGATGTGGCACTTAGGACATGGCTCAGTACTGGACTTGGCAGTGGTGGGGTAATGGCTGGACTCAATTTTTTACTAGTCTGAATGATCCTATGATGCAAGTCAGAAATTTGGCAATTAGTTATCCCTTACTGAATAACAGGCACTTTTCTGAAGCTCTGTCATAAAATTATAGCCTAACTGCAGATATCTTTTTGAGCCAAAAGGCAATTAAATGGAAAATGCTACATATTGTAAACTTCAGACTTTCTTTGAATGGTAATTTTGAATTACACCAGAAAACATACTCCCCTCTCAGCTAGTATGCAACAGGTAAACCAAACATTGTTGGCTAGCTATAGCTTCAGAACAGCTATTTCAAAATGCTCAGAAATTTACAACTTAAGCACATGCTACTTCCATCATTTACAACTCAGAAGTAATGTTTCTACTGTGGATCAACAGAAATACTAACAATAAACACTACAATCAGTTTACTAACCTGTCTAAAAATTCTCTTGAGTATTTTTAGAAACAAAGAAAATGTATCATTTACATCACAATAACTAGAATCCAGATTTGCAAGACTATAATTTTAATAGATGGTTAACAAGTACTGTAATTACACATAGTTAATAATGAATGTAGGCAATTTTAAGTACTAAAAATAATGGTTTACCTGGGTTCTAGAGATCCAAGTTCTTCAAGGCAGGCACACAGAGGAACTTTACTCAAAGGCCAAGACTCTGAGTCTATTAGCTGAGTCACATGATTCAAGAGTTTCATCTCATAGTTAAAGTCTAGAATTCTCCAATATCCTGCCAAACAGAGCACCACCAAACACTGTTAGAAGGAAAACATAAACACCTTAATTCTATTGCCATTAAGATACATTACTGGAGTCTGAACATTCAGGTCACACCTTTATAATATGCAGCACCATTGTGTTTTTTCAGGACTAAAAGCTGAGTAAAGGATCTAAATAATAAGAGCATATGTAAAGGAGAATGAAACTCAATTATCTCAATTGTTTGGAATTCTTTAGTAATTCTCTGACTGCCACAGATACAAAGACACTAAAAATATCACTCTAAGATGTGGAAGAACTAATGCTTAGTTCAGAACAGAACTGCACGAACAGGATGAGCTGCATTGGCCCTACAAAGCAACAGCTCAGGTCCAGAGAAGTTCACAAAAATCCGGAAACCCAGATGACTCTAGAATTGCCATCACCTCGTGTCCCAGTGAGGGTTCGGGCATGGCCAAGTAAAGGATGAATAGGACCTGTCCCAAGGTAAGGCCCTTGCTCCAGCCTTTCCTCACATGGCAGGAAGACACTGAGATAAACCAAGTCCAGGAGGAAGAAAGGACTATGAAAAGGATGGGGTTACCTAAGAATCAGCTATTTTTGCCTCTAGAACTACAGAAAGCAGTACCCACTCCTTCATGAAGAGGGTGACCAGCTAAAAAATATTCATGCTGTGGGTGGGATACTCTGATGCCAGTGTTTGTAGCAGCAAAGAAGGAGTTATCCTGGAAAGAGAGAGACTGGCACTGCTGGCTCAGCTTCATCCTTCTGATCACATTCTGATCCTATGATCACATTCATAGCAGCAGAGGACATGGATCTATGGGAACAAGTCTTAGAACTTTGAAGTAACTTGCACCTTGAAAGATAAGGATGTGGAATAGGCCTTAGAAAAAGGAGACATATATTTTGGGGAAAACAGGAGGGTTACTTCCTCATAGGTAAGAATATTCTTTAGATACAAATACCTTCAGTTCTTTAGATACAAATACCTTCAATTTTGCAGGCATCTATGACCTGCAATTGGTGGAGTATTTCTTCCTCACTTGCTTGAATCAGATTTAACAAATCTTCGGTTGTATACTGCAACAAGGGGAAAAAAAGAAAGAAATAAAAGAGGTCATTAATGTTTGGGAGACACTGACATATTTTTAATAATACTCAATATTATGAATAAATACTATTTAATATTACTTTTTCGTGTTGCTAGCCTTTGACAATGCTTATAATTTTCAGACAATTTAAGCCCTTTAACCTTTGCTATCCCTTATTTTGCTGTATGTCCTTCTATGCCTAGATCAGCACAGGTAGGCAGTTCTGGGGGCAAGAATCTGTAACTAATCAGAAATCAGCCTGTTAATCATTCAAGAAGAGAGAGGCATCATGTCTCTCCAGAGAAAAGTAACATCTGTGTTTGCACATCCAAGCACATGCAGATGGTTTGGTGGTGTCAGCTTCAATCAAGCCTCAGCATAAAATACTTGGGAGCAACTGCTTTTTGGTCTTAAAGTCAAAAGGAAAACCAACCAAGCTAACAAAACCCCAGAATTTTTATCAGCCTTTCAGCTGAGATCATATGCTGCATAGTCCAGGTCTCCCTGTCACTCTTTAGGTCCCAAAATGAATTTCCTGGAAACACCATAAGACAGCAGGACAGGATTTCATTTGTGTTTTCCCTTCTTTTAGTGTGTCTTATTCCATGCCTTATATAATCCTGTTACTCTCTTCACCTCCCTTCTTTTCCCTGTCATCACCAATTACTGATTGACAAGCAATCTGCACATGGGTGTGCTCTGCCCTCACACATGGCAGACACAAAGAAGGAAAGGCTGCATTATACCTTAGTAGTCATGTAACTCTCAAGGAATTTAGAAAAGATTCTGAAGGTTGTGCTCCAAGAAACTTCCCATAGGAAAAGGGAAATAACCAGTCTCCTCCCAGGTCCTTCATTTTCTTCTTTTAACCAATAAAAAGGCTTCTTACCTGTACTCACTGGAAGTGCTAACAACAATCACCTTGTTTAGAATAGAAGGGTTAAAAAATTAACTCAAAGAAGCACTGTGAATCATTTGAAAGGAATTTTTCTACTTAAGGACGTTTCCTCACTTTAATTTGTTCATTACCGATTACAAGAAAGCAATTTACACAGCTGATTTACCTTTGAAAATGTTGAAGCCTGATCTTTCTGACTATCAGGCCCTTCATATGGATCTTCCATTAAAAGCTTCCTCAGTTTCTTCAGTTTTGGTCGACATCTCCTTAATTCCCAATAGTTCTTGGAGAAACCAGCAATCTACAAGAGAAAACAGCAACTCTTTAAACTTTTTAATGTAGCATCTGGATTCAAAGCTGCTTACCAAAAATTATCAGCAAGCAGTGTTAAGCCAGTCATTGAAAACAAGTAACTATTAATAGGACAATTACTTTAAAGATAAAACAATCATTGCCATGTTTTCAATTTAAAAACTTTACAACAGACAATGAAGAGTAAAAATCCACTGTTGATTGATCATAGGACAAAGGTACAAATCAACTCTGCCTGCAAATGACAGGAGATCACCATGGCATATGTTTCTGCACAATTCCCCTCAAAACTGCCTTTTGTCTTAACAGTAAATTGTATTACTGCCATAAAAGCCCTCCTGTATTAACCTGAGTCTATCTTCCCCACTTCTTCCCAAGCTCAGGATCTACTTCATGGTCTTTTTAATGAATCATCATAGTCCTAAGCTCAAGCAAAGCAGACATTAACAAGGACAGAAAGCTACACTTGCACACAACTGAGAAGACATCTCTGTTTCTCGCCCTGAGTCATCACACAAATGAGGAGTGTGCAACAGGAAGTCTGGCTGTTCTTGATTCAACAACTTACCAAAGCTTTACTTTCAGAGTAACCCTGAGGTGTTTCACAGGGTACAGCTTTGACTTACTGCAAGATTCTTGGAAGAGGCCAGACTATTGGAGGCCTTTCAGCATCATTTCTACTGTTTACCAAACTGACAGAAATGGGAACAGAATCACAGAGGAGAACAGGCTCCAGCTAAGTGACTCCTGACCCAATCACTAGTCCCATGTTAAAACAGCTTCCACGAAAAAGCCTCTAAGCAGTGCTTTAAAACACCCTAAGTGCTTTACTAGAGTACTTGGGGTATTTTAGAAGTCCTCCATTAAAAAAAAAAACAAAACCAACACCTAAAACTTTAAAATAAATTCCATTTAAATCAACTATAAGCAAAGCCACCTATATAGAGAGGAAATTGCATACAAATTCTAATACACAAAATTGAGAAATCTCTCCATTTTAATTTATTACATAACTGGCTTGGCAAAAAATTCAGCTAAACACCAACTTCCTGACAAACTTCCAAGCTTCATGGCAATTAGCATTTCCTTAAGTGCTAGGCTTTTTTCCTGCCAAGTTTTATTCTGATCATTTTGGTAATAACAAGATACTCTGCAGAGAAAAGGAAATAAATAATTTGAATTAATATTCCAAAGGTCATAACATGAGATAAGCTCTATGAGGTGAATAAAATAGCAGATGCTTTGGCTGTATCAGCCATGCAAATGATACAAAGATCAGCACCAAGACTGCAAGTGAAGGGCAGTGAAGCCCCAAAGTAATGAGTACACACATTATCTTTTGCTATGTCTCACAATTTGCAGTGTTAATGAACCATCTTACATTTTTGATATCATTTTGAGAGCTCTTAGAAATAAAACTTTTTAAATAGTTCCTCAGCAAATCGCGTTTCTATGATGTGTAACTTCACAGGAATAGTGAAATTATTAAATGTAGCAAAAAAAAAAGTATGTAGAAGAACATTACTTTCTCATTAATCTACTTCAGCTTGAATTAAGTTTTTACATTAGTTCATTAGACCTCATGGAAGAACTGATGTTGAAGTAGGATTATTCCTCAATGATGCCATTATGTCTATTACAGAAAAGAATTAACTAATAATATTTACCTAGCTATTTTTAATAGAATTTTATTAACTTCAGGAGGGCAGAGAACAAGGAATTCTTAAACTGAGAGCTCTAAAATCATTCACTTTGACAAATTTTTTGATACAGTAATTGAAAGAGCTACCTTTGAATACATCTCTATATTTAAAAAATAGTATTTAGATGGCAGAATCTCCCTTTTGGGGGAAAGCACTCCTAAAAATCAACCTGTAAATAGCTTACTTTAAAAACAGTTGCTAACACTGAGAAATTGTATTTTCTTTGCAAGCTTTTAATACCTACCACAAGTAATTACTATGCAATGAAAATAAACCACAGTTTTAACTTCTCCAAAATAATAATCATACATTATAGAGAAAGTTCAGCTGCCTGAAGAAAGGCTCTAAAGCCATTTTGGACACCCTAAGGCATAGCATGGCCATGTATAAAAAGCACATTTATAAAGACATCCTCCTGGGACTGGTCAATACACAAAGCAGCTACAGGAGATTCATCCTTTCTCCCCTAGCAGGCTGCAATAGTGGCTAAGCAATACCACAGGGCATCTAAAATGGCATTAAAATTCTATGTTTAGGCAACTGAATCCCAGCTGGGTTTCACATATGCATCTTGGACAAAACACAAGAAATCACAGAGAATAAAAAAAGCAGAGAATTAAAGCAAACAAACAAAAACCCTGAAAGACATACCTGTGAATGAATAATATTACAAGATGCCTGATCTGCCTTCAGTTCCTCTGGAGTTTTGCAGCCAGGAACAAACAGCAGCATATTTGAGGTATCTGCTATTTTCATGTCATAAGTTTTATCTTTGCTGCACAACACTGCGTGTTCATCCTTTTCACCACGGATTACTAGGCTGGAAAAAAAAAAACCAACACAGAAATAATTATGTATTTTTTCCTCTGTTTCAGGATGAACTCCTATTAAACTTGTTTGATATTTTCTCACATTCATACATTTGTAAAGAAATTACAAACTGCAGTTCTCTTTGGTAGCAGCAGTCACAGTTCACCAAAATATAAAGATACAAATGTCAATTACTCTAATTGACTGCGTTTTTCCCTCTCCTTTTAGTGTGGGAACTCAAAAGACAAGCATTCCAAGTTTTCATGCAGAAGACAGTTGAATGCCTACAGTCATACACTAATTCTCTCAACCCCCGAAAAACATTGCTGAAGTGAAGCTTAATGTGTGAACTAGTTCACTGATCTTAGAAATTAGATTACAAACTAGAGTTGTTCTTTAATGAGCACTGAAGCTGGCCCACTGTGATAAAAGAAAGCAAACAGAAATTGTGTTTATTGTGCAGAGCCCTTCATATAATTAATATCTATTTTGTTGCAAGCAATTCCAAGCAGGAAAGAAAATAATGTTCTAGAACAATTCTGGACAAAGAGACAACGTAAAGCACCCTCTTCAGCTCACATACTTGATGAAGTAAAGATTCTGCGTGAGGATGTGACAATACCAAAGCAGGAGCACAACAGGGGAACATTCAGTTCCTCCCAGGCCACATACACTAACCTCAGTGCTCAGATTCATTTCAATTAAATGCTCCTCTTGTTTCCCAAAGCCTGCATGCATGAACAAAGCTCAGCTGTGCCCCAAGGGATCAACATGATTCAGGCCTCTAACAGATAATACTTCATCGGTATTGCACGAAATAGGAATGGGCTTACTAAGATGCATCTCAGAGAGCTACCTTCTTTAGACAGACTTCTCATTTTGTATCACTTCAAAGATTTTCCTTATGTCACTGGCATTATGGTAAGGGAAGAAATTTAAAACAGTATCAAAACCTTATCTAGAACCTGCTCTTGGTTCAGAGTTTGGTGTCACATAACCATCCTACCCTATGCCCATGCATAGTAGGGCACATCCTTCCCTGCCAATTTGTCTAACTTGCAGGCACCCTGCCATCCATCAGGGCCCGAGAGTTCTAACAGGAAAATCTCAGAGTCAGCAGGATTCTTTTAGAGACATGATATCTTTTCTAAATCTGTATTTCTGATCACAGAATATCCAGAGCTGGATGTGACCCACAAGGATCCTTGGGTCCAGCTCCTGGGCTGGCAAAGGACTGCCCAAAGAATCACACCAGGTGCCCGAGAGCGCTGTGAAATTGCTTCTTGAGCTGTGGCAGGCTTGGTGCTCTGACCACTTTTTGGGGAGCCTATTCCAGCACCTTCTGAGTTTTGTTCAGAAGTCTCCACAGCAGGAAGTTTTCCATTAAAAAAAAACAAGCCAACAAAAAAAAAACATACACACAGAGAAAAAAACCAACAAAACCAAACGAAATACGCTTCTTATAAGTAAACAGCTTTTCGTTTCCAGTGTAACAGACAGATTTAAGGAGCAGTTAAAGGGATTTAAGGGGCACACCGCCTCAGAAGAGCACAGAAGAGCGAACACACCCCCGCGTCCGGGACAGCCCCGCGGCGCGAACGGCGGCGGCCCCGCCCCCCCCAGCCCGCCGTACCTGCGCCCCGCCTCCAGCTCGGCGCAGAGCCCCGGCTCCAGCTGCAGCAGGCAGCACTCGCCGCCGCCGGCCTGCGGGCCGAAGCTGAGGCAGTGCACTGCCGGCAGCAGCTCCGCAGGGTTCAGCTTGGCCGTCTGCAGCGTGGCGTCCACCTCGGCGCGGCTCCGCATGGCGGCCCCGGCCCGCTCCGAGCTCCGCGCCACGGCCTCCATGCCCCGCCCCGCCCCGCCCGCCCAGGCAGGGCCGGGCCGGGCCAGGCCAACGGGGAGCAGGCGGCGGCGCGCGCAGCCTGCGTTGGTTCCGCGGTTGACGGACGGACGGATGGATGGACGGACGGCGGGGCGGGCGGGAACGGCTCGGGAATCGCTTCCCTCTGCTCCTCCGCCGGGTCTAATCTGGGACAAACTTCCCGATTTCTGTCTGGCTGCACAGGAGCCAGGCTGTGCTGCAGGAAAATCTCTCTTTCATAAGAAGTTATGCTAGAAATGCAATAAAAATATACAAAATGCACAAAACTAAATAAAACTACAAAAAACTGCGAAAACAGGCCCAATAGGGAAGTCATTTCCCAGCCCTGAGGCAACATAAAATCACAGACGTCTTTAGGGTGGAAAAGGCTTCCAAGATCATAAAGTCCAACCCTTTATCCAGCTCTGGCAAGTCCAGCACTAAACCATGTCCCTGAGTGTCACACCTACATGTCTTTAAAACACCTCCGGGGATGGTGACTCCTGGGCAAGCTTGTTCCAGTGCTTGACCACCTTTTCTGTGAAGACATTTTTCCCACTATCCAATCTAAACCTCTGCTGGTGCAACCTGAGCCCACTTCCTTTCATCCTGTTACTTCTTAGCTGGGAGAATTTCTGCCTGATTACAGCCTCCTTTCAGGGAATGGTGGTGAGCAGTAAGGTATTGACCAAACCTCCTTTTTTTTCAGGCTAAACACCCCCAGCTCCTTCAGCTGCTCCTCATCAGGCTTGTGCTCCAGACCCTTTCCCAGCTCTGTTCCCTTCCCTGGACACACTCCAGCCCCTCAATGTCCTTCTTGTAGTGAGGGGCCCAGAACTGGGCACAGCGCTTGAAATGTGGCCTCACCAGTGCTGAGTACAGGGGGACAATCTGTGCCCTGGTCCTGCTGGCCACACTGTATCTGATCCAGGCCAGGATGCCATTGACCTTCTTGGCCATCTGGGCACACACGGGCTCCTGTTCAGTCACTGTTGACCAGCATCCCTTTTCCAGCCTCGCTGTCCCTGGAGCATTGCTGGGCCACTCTCAAACTTTTTCCTTGACACCAGAGCATGACAGCAAGTGTAGAGAGAGGGAGAGAGAGTGTCCAAGTCACCACAGTGGGGCCTGACAGTGGGTGGGAAAGCACTGCTGAGGCAGCTGCCATGCACTGGTGTCACTCACCCCAGGTCCTTCTGTCCCTCTGGGGACAGTCTGACCAAGGGCAGCTACCTGCAGGCTCTCATTCACGCATGACCCCTTGGGAAAAGGCTTGCACAGCCTCCACACAGAGGTTTGTCACCGATGACTCAGGGCTCAGCTCAGGCTCTTGCTGTGGCCTGATGTGGCTTCATCTGCCAGAGGAAGCTGTGAGGAAGTGCTCGAGCTAAAGCCACGACACAAATGAGTGGAAGCCACAGGCATGCGTGGTTATTGCCACGGAAATAGCCTGCAGCTCAGAGATTCAAGGGGAAGGCTACTGACGTCCTTAAACCATGAGAACAGAAGCAGAGGCTCAGAACACAGCAGCTAAGCAGCAGTGAGAGTCAGACTTTGTAAGGAGCAGCACAGGATGCCTCTTCCCTGCCTTGTCCAGGACAACTGGCTCCTCAGACACTCACTGATTTTTGCCGCAGGGCATGTTAACACTCAGCCTGGTAGTGTGTTAGCCCTAGCTGCCTGCTGTCTTCACCAGCTAACAAATAGTTACTCAGTGCTCCTAAGTTATGTTTATCCCCTTGCAGAGTACCTCTGTACCTCTGTACCAAATGACCCAGATGAGGAGGTAGTAACCCCTGTTATGTGGCAACCAGAAGCAGGAGCTGGTGGGATGGAGCTGGCTTGGTTCAGTCCCAGCCTGGCAGAGACCAGGTGTTGTTGTATGTGTCTGAGTCAGGCATCTTCTCTCTTCAGAAGGCAGTGCCTGAGAGGTGCCAGTGGGGCAACTGGCCTTGGAGAAAACTTTGGCTGAAGTTATTAGGCAGTTACCTCTGTCACAGCACTTGTGCAGTGGCTTGTTCAAAGACTTAGACATCAGTCATGTTTTCATGTTTTATTTCAGTTTTTGGAAGGTGGAAATGATGTAATTTTGCACACAGGAAACCAGAGACACTCCAACTTTGGCTAGTTTCTACTAATGCATAGGTGCAAACTGATATGTGTATAGCCTTATTTGAGACTTGCATTTTGATTTAATGTAAATTTCTTCATGCACACCTCTCAGGTAAACTAGAAGATGATTTTTTACCAAGTAAATCTTGAAATAGTTACTAAGCTTGTTTGTGCTGGCTTTAATTTATACCTTAATTTAAGCAATTTTCTTCTGGCCTTGCACACCTGCTTCTTCTTCTTTCTACTTTTCATTCTGAGAAATGAAAAAAAGTTCTGGTGTAGCCAAGAAACTGAATCCAAGGCATGGGTTCATGGAGTTTGTACCCTAAGAGATCTGCTATGTAACTGAAACTCAATAGGAATTAAATCACTAGATGTTATTCAGGAGTTGGCAGTGATCTGTGCTCAGGAACATTTGAAGTAGTTATTAATTTTTCTAATCGGTTTTGTTTATCCTGGTAGTTCTGGTTGAAGATGCTTTTTATATATGTATGTTTTGGAACTGAAATGTGTATGCTTGTGCTGCCTGCCATCTTTCTCTGTCTCTTGTTTACCCCTCTGGAAGTTGCTGTTCAAGGTCAAGCAAATTTGACATGTAAATTTCCTGGAATTTTGATAGAAGTCAGTGGCTGGATGATATATTGAAACCCCTACTTGGGGAAATGCTGCTCTGATCCATTCTAAGAGACAGAAGCCAACTGACCTATCACCAAACACAGGGACATAAATCTACAGAGGTGTCTCATTTCTCAGGAAACAGCTGGTATTATGCATCTGTTTTCACTGAAATTGCTTTAGAGCAGTGACCTGACAAAAGCAAGTTTGTCTAAGAACTCATGAAGTTGTTTTCTTGAAACATGGATGAGGCATTTAATGAATTTGAATTGAAGAGAAAATGAGATGATGAACTATCAATATTGCTGTGAATTTATAAGGAAATGCATGCTATGGCAAGAGAGCTTGGTAGGATCCTGAAATTATTTTATATTGATGCTGTCAGGTTATTTATTTGCTTTGGAGTTGCTATAGCATAAATGAGTACTGTTTTCAGTTTGAGTTGGTCTGGTGGACTGAAACTGTCAGGGGTCAGGAGCATGTAACATCATGGTGCAAGCAGGGGTGAAACTCACCTGCAGGAGAATGGAAGCAAGAGTTGAGGAAGCAGTAAATTCAGCCATCCTGACTTAACTAATCACCAACTGCTGTCAGTCCATCCAGGTGCCCATTGGAGGCCTTAAGTGGCTGCTGTGAGCGTGCAGCTGTGAGTGTGAGGTATAAGGTGACACCTGTCGGCATAAGGGACACGTAGACTGAACTGCATCCTCAGCTGGGCTGGGGATGGGGTAGCAATGAAGTCAAGCCTCAAGCAAGAAAAGCTTTGACCTAGCTTTTCAACTGACAAATGTTAATGGAATGTGGTTGACGATCTTGAGTGAAGTCAGCAAACAAAAAAAGGATTGTTGAAGGTTGTTATAGTTTTGCCTTTGAAGTCTTTGGCCCTGTTTAATCTTTCCCAGAACTCAAACATCAGGGATGTGAGCCGTTAAATTAATGAAGGGCATCTGTGACAAATCAAATCAAAGAAATCACTCCAAAGCTCCACAACTGAAACACAGAATGATGAAGCAGGAGATAACAGTGCACAGTACCACTGTCAGGCTCTAGTCATTAGGTAGCATGTTTGGGGAAGGTCTTCCCAGTGTGATTGCAATTCAAGTGCTTGGGAGCTCTACAGTAAAATGTAGTGAGAAAAATAGGGCTACATGAAATGGGGTGTCCAAATGACAAAGATATACACACTAGAAATTTACAGATGTTCTTCATAGTACAACAGAAGTGGCTGAGGAAAAAAAAAAAAGAAAGATAAAGACAGCACTGGAAAAACTGACGCAGTGCTGAAGTTGAGTATAGCAACACATTATCAGCTCAGTGATAATTACTGAGTTCACAGTTACAGTTCTTGGAAATGATTCCACAGGAGACGCTCATTTTGATTAAAGCCTCATAAACCCTAGTTCAAGGATTTCTTTTTTCAGCTGGAACGCCATCTGCAATATGTAAAATTAGCATGTGTGTTACATTTTCACTCATTAAATGACAGTTTCTCATTGTCTGGAAATACCTGCCATAGGATGTGCTCATTGTGTTTCAGTACGGAAGGTGACCACCAAAGCTCTAGGTGTGACTGGGGTTAGAGCTCTGAATGCTCTTTCAGCACATTGCAGACTCCTGTGAGAACTGGAAGAATGACTGTTTACAATGACTGTGTTACATTTCCTTCCTAGAAAAACAAGAAAGAGAAAAGACCAAACAGAAAATATCATAACTCCATTGTATAAATCCATTGAGAACACCTATCCTGAATAATGATTGTCTAGTCTGTCTTAAATATAAGAACTGGGAATTACTGATGAAAATAACAGAAAGTAATGGATAACAGGAGAGAATAAATTTCTTTGCAACACATTGAGAAACTTGGGAGATGTGGTGAAAATCAAAATTACTGTGGTTCACAGAAGAGTTAAACAAGTTCATAAAGGTGTGCTTGTCTCTGTTAAACATAATATTCAGGTTTTAGTCATAACTCAGGATCCTAAATAAATTCAGACCCCCTAAATCACCAGAGCACACACTCTTCTGCTCTCCATGGTTATTGAGACATACTTTAATTTTTTTAACTTTTTTTTTTTTTTGGTAGTGAAATGTAAAGTAGCAAAACAGTGGCTTGCATATTCTATGTTGCAGACCTTGGTTCATTTGTATTACTGTACCCCAGTAAAATCATCATACCTGATGATGTCAGCCAGAAAAGCACCACAAGGCAGGAGCTAATGAGTGCAAGACTCAAACAGAGAAAATTTCTGCCAATTAGTAGAATAACCAGATAGCTCATTGCTACTTCAGCCAAGGCTGCCTTGTCAGTCTTAACAGGCCACCAGGGAGATGCAAAACACATATATTCAAATTAGGAGAAAATAAACAGCCAAACCTAACTATTCGTGTAAACCATAGAATATTTTGGAGTGTCTTGGTGACATGTAATTGGTTCTGGCCTGGAAACACTGGAGGAGAAACACTCAGCCACAAACCTGGAAAGCATACACCAAATAGTTGGAGCACAAACATGATCAAGACAATTTGGAAATGACTTTGAAAATGTCACTGCACACTATTGTGACAAGCAAGAACCCAGATGCTCAATGCTTATGAGACAGTCAGCAATTAGAGACCTGTTTCATTGCTGTGTTATTTCTTTGCAGGGACTCCATGTGTAATTGCAAAAAAAAAAGCAGAGGATCAGTCATGCAACACTGATTTGAAGATAAGGTGGGGTAAACCTGAGCAAGCTGGTACCCAGCCTGCATTCAGAGCTTCTCCCAGTCTCAGCCAGTCAGCCAGAACATTCATTGCTGCAAAGCATGTCCTCACAGTGTACACACTGGTGCAATGGGTGGGGGAAGGTGCTGTGATCTTTGTTCACACTGGCATGAAAGAGCAAGCTGTTTTTTTCCGTAATGTAATAATTACAGGAACCCTTTTAAATTTAGAATATATGTCAGGCAGCCATGTTAGTTCATGCATAAGTACATCATTAAAATCTTTTGCTCCCTGTACATCATTTTCTGGATAGATCTCCAGAGTGCTTCTACCACAGCAAAGCCTGTAATTCAGACTCAGATGATTTTGCTACTTGGGAAAATTAGCAGCAATACTTTACTGCAGACCCTAAAATTTAATCACAAAAACCACCTGCTGCTAGAGATATTTAAAACGGTGTTATTATTAATATTGAGAAGTTACATTAGATAAATGCAAATAAATGTTGTTTTTTAAATAGTGTGTAGAGAATTTTGGGGCTGATTTCAGTCTGTAGACCTTATTAATACTGACAACCTAAATACCAATATATGTCATCTGGCAAGTTATCCCATCCTCTCACTTATTGACTAGATGCTATCTGCATAGCAGTAACCTCAGAGAGTGGGTGGGTTTTAGTTTATTATTAATTTTTAAGGCATTTCTGGGGTTATATACTACAAAAATATCCCAGCTAGCAAACTACATACTTACACTTTCTGTATGAATCTAAAATTAATAAATAGATTAATCAAATTATTGTGAAAACCGTAGCCATTTTATGCAAAATATTTTAAAAAACCCAAACAGGAAAATACATTAAGTATTTTATTAGTAGAGAGAATACAATGAAGGAGTAGAGTGGCACAGTAAAATGACAGTGAAAAATGGCAAGATGAAAACTTAAATGAGAAGAAGCCAATATGGGAAAAGTTCATGTAACAAAGGGAGCAGAAGCCTTACATGGGAAAGAATAAAATGCAATACAAATGAACACATAAATCATAATGAACAAATGAAATCATAAAAATTATGTCCAACAAATCTAATGCTGGAATGAGCTGCAGAACAAATATCTGATTTGTTTACATTCTATGTGTCTCATGCTTCTGCTTGTAGGGCCTTCTACTTTCACTCTCAGTCATGATGAATGATGCAATCTCAGGCTGTAACCATCCAAGAATTACCATTTCACTAGATTTTGTCATTCTCAACTTTCTTCCTGATGCTGAAATGTTAGATGAGCAGACTATACCCTTCCCATCCTGCTCCCCAATATACTTAGAAGCCCTTCTAATCCCGTGCCCTTTTTAGCCCCAAACCATCAACCTGACATGAAAATGGAAAAACTCTGCAGACATCTCTGCAGGAAACATTTTGTTCTGAAGATTTCTATCTACCCCCCTCATGAGGTACCAGGGCCTATGCCCAAAGCATCCCATGTCTATTATATTTTTGGTATTTTTCTGTTAAGATGCTAACCATCTTTATTTTTTTTTTTTCTGCTGCTGCATACTGGTTATTAAACTCCAGTTTGTTAAGAGGACAAACATTTTTCCATTGTAATCACTGTGTAAATGAGTATCTCATTTTATTTTTTTTTACAGCTCTGTGAGTAATGAATAGTAGTGAGTATATCAAAAGGGCTGTCAATGTCTTGAGATGTTGAACAATTTGACGTAATGTGGTAGGCTATGACCAGGATAGCACAAGTAATTTTCCATTCACTGGATGTTTTGGCCTCTCAGATCTACAGTCACTGTTGACTCAGAAAAGTTCACTGCCTGTACACTTAGGAGAGATTCTTGTCCTCTCACCTTCTCCTGCCTAAGTATTGGAGAGTGGGTCATCAGTTTTGACACAGACCTAACCTAACAGAATTGCCTCAACCTGGGAAATAACTTGGTAAGTGGATGATGAGGATGCTCTCATAATGAACTGCTTCAGAAGAGATCTTGTGCAAGGCATGAGGCAAAATACTTCCCTTTAAGACCATCTTCAGAGAGCTAAATGAGTTTTCCTCCAAAATTTAATGATTTGAATGAGAGAAACATCAAAGGCAATTAAAAACCTTTGAAAGCTTTAATTAAAAATTCTATGCAGGTTCCATTCCTGGGGGAGTGTACACCGGGATCTGCCAAATTGTGTTATAGAAAAAATACACATTTAGGTGTAGCTGATCCTATTCCAGGGTGGGGATGTGCAGTAAGTGGGCCTTCTGAGATGCTTCTGGGTGAGTTTTCTATATTGACATCTTTAACAGCGGCAATTTGGAGGGCTCCTCTCCAGAGAGAGAAGCCAGTGCAGATAGAGAGGGAAGGTCTTGTCTCTCTGACAGTTGCTGTGAAGCCAGTGTAATACAGGGAGAAAACTCTGAGGACTTCACAAAGAATATTTATTCCTTCCATCTCAACCCAGGAAGTCCCAGAAAAATACTTGCAAGGTGCCTTCCTGAAAAAGAATATTGAATTATCCAGTGTTTTACTGGCTTTATCATTTTTACTAGATTGAGCAGTTATTTTTGGTGTTCATTGGGGAGGGAAACTTATGATGGAGTCAAATATGTTTTGTGTTTTTAATTGTGTGCAAAGATTGCATTGTCTAAAGATTATTCCTTTATAAAATTAGCTTAATTTAACAGTCTTTTTCTTTTGTGGAGCATCGATTCACTACAATTTTCTAACTGGCATTTTCATACTTAAATTCTTGAAAGGACCACAGGGTGGCAGAGCGATTAAACACTGGCAGGAGTTCTTTATGCGGACCTGGACCCGAGTCAGGCGAGCCAGCCTAGCTGCTGTGCTGATTATCGCAGCGGAGCTGAGCCGTGCCATCGGTTTGTCGCGCTGCCGGTGTCCCTTAGCAGCGGTGGCACTTTGTCAGTGTGCCGTGCTGCTGCTTGCGCCCCAGCGAGCTCTGTGAGCCGGAGGAGCGGCTCGGCAGGCGGGGTTCTTCAGGGACGAGATGTCTCTGTCAGCCTCACCTAAGGAATTACAGGCTGGGACGTGGTGAAGGACAGAGACAACACTGAAGCCTGAGCAGCCTGTGAGGAGGCCTGTGACTCTGTGCATCACAGACGCAGCTGTTTGGACTCTGTCAAACCGTTTGCCTCTGTGGCTGCCACCAGAACCACATGTCCCCTGAGATGTGCACGCTGCACGCTTGCACCCACACCCACCCCGAGCCCTGGCTGTGATGCTCACCCTAGGAAACAAAGAGCCAGGTGCCCTAAGGCAGAGTCTGCATCGTGGGCAGCGTGGAAAGAGAAACAGTCAACAGAAACTTGTGCTGAGAAGCAGAAATAGATAGCAAAGGATACAAAAGTGTCTTAGGCTGAATCTCTGCTCTTAAGTGTTGTCTCCCAGAGAACAAGAACAGAGAACAGCCCGTGCCTGAGTGTTCAGGGCTGATCACAACTCAGTGTCAAACCGCCAGTTCAAGCCACGGTACTTTAAGCAAACACTTTAAATCTTGTGGCCAGACATCAGAGTGCTTTAGTGCAGAGGTGGCTGGGGGATGGCTTAAGAAGCTGGCTTTTACCACAGAGCTAGAAGGTGCTGTCTTCTCATGTGAGAAATGGTTTAGAAAGCAGTTCCTTTACAGCTGTTAGTCACACTTCCCAGCTGACTCTCACCTCCCAGTCCATGCATTAGGCTGGATATTACTCAAGTCTAGGACTATGATCTGGACTAAACATATGATATAGATGAAACTCGAGTTGTACAAGTTCATAATTGTCATTAGTTAAAATGCAGAATAAAATAAAGAGAAAACAAACAAAAAGAACTACTGGAAATAGATATGAACTTCTTCAAAGATAAACCTGAAGTTTCCAACAGGTTTATAGGCTTGTAAATATTTTTTGTGATGATCAAAATTTAAAATCATCAGAAAATGAATATATGAAATAAGAGGAATTAGAAAATATTCCCAGTATAATGAAGTAGGGGGCAGCATGCATTGGGTAGTGCAAAATGCTGGTTTAACAGAGCATACTCTCAACTGGAATTATTTGGGTTACTGGTCTGGTGTGAATTTCTGCTCTTTTATCTTATTGAAGCTGCTTGTTTCTATAAAATATTTACCTGCTCACTAGAGCAAGCACTAAAGCAGGTACCCATCTTTTGGTTATGCCTTAGCTGTCAGTCTGCATGAAAATCTCTCTACCACTGTCTGGCCTAGGAGCGTTTGAATATTTAATGCAAAATGGAAAAGCTGTGTAGGGACAGGCTTAGAAAACCCCTTTCAGATTGTCCTTGTATATCTCAGGGCCTTTTTCTCTGCACTTCAGCTCACTATTAAAACAACTACCAGGTCAGTAACACATGAAATATGAGAATATAAACAGATATGATTCTCACTATCGTGCTGAAAAGTTGGACAGATTATGAAAAATTCCTTCTCTTATCTCACCATGGCTTTTGCAGGAACTTGGATGCAATAATAGAAAAAGTGAAGTTTAACACATATCCTTGGTTTTTGGGTTGTTTGTTTGGTTGTTTTTTTTTCTTTTAAACTTACTACTTACTAACTTTCCTGCGGTTTATCAGAGGACTAAAATTAGCTCGGCCAGATGTATTCTTTGAATCACACAAGCACTGATTCTTACGACCAGTTCATAGCAGATAACTTGAATGGTTCAAACTTAGAGCAGCAATGAATGTAATCTGTGCACTTCCATGTATGGGAAACACTATTGTACATAGTCTGAAAAGAGGAGGGGAGATTGGACAATACCTGGTAGTTCCTATGGTGCCCCTTCCCAGGCCTCTAGTGCTAAGGAAGTCAACCAGTTGAAACACAAAGACAAGGGACCTCTCTGCCAATAAGCATGGGAATATAGGAAAAACCTTCTCACTCATTTTCCATGAGTGTTGCAAGAGCTACTTATATAAAAGGTCAACTTAAAAGCCAAAAACCATTTTTTGCTTGTTTTTCTCAGCAAATAGAGTGACTTTTATAAAATTCCTTTATAAAGGAATTTTTAAATTTCATGTTTACATAATGCTGTCTCTTATACAAAAGATGTTAGGAAAAAAAACCCCACAACCATCGAACAGCTTACCTGCTAATGCCTTTTGTCCCTGAAGTGCTTCACCATCTTTTGCATCTGTATCATTTTCCTGTTTAAAAAGCTCTAGTCATCCCAGCAAGGGAAAGCCAAACAACTCTATATGGGACTCAAGAACAATGCTATAGCAGAAATGAGAAGTATTGACATGAATACTTGTAATTCTTTCATGAGGATGTCTTGTGCTAAAATAAGCTTGCAGAAAATTGACTAGTGAGACTAAAGAATTAATTTATCAAATTATCAGATTAATTTAGCAAGTGAAAATGTAGGCCACAGATACAACAGTCTTCAAAGCAGTGAAAGCAATATTCGTATTTCATTATGTAAACATCTAGTGTTTCACCACTTGGCATTTACTAAATGAGATAAGAAAGTTTATACAACTTACTAACATGTTTTCTAAGCCTAGTGCTCTAATACAATGTGCCTATTCATGCATGGGCTTCCACAGAGCGTTGTGACCTTGGTGGTTCAAGTGTACTGCCTTATACCTCCCTGCATGCCAGAGAGCCTCTAATGTCATCAAAAGTCACTGGAAGACACTTGAGCTACCCCTCACACCTGTGATACCAACCCTCTAGCAGACCTATGCAGCTTTTGTTACTCTCTTAATGTCATGGAGGATGAGTTTTGAAGTGTCCCAGGGCTGCAGCTCAAAGATCTGTCATGCTTTTGGCTGAGGAATGCCTACTGGTGGCTAGCTACCTCCATCTCACTTAATTTCAGCCATGCTATAGTAAAACTCAGGCATTCATATCTAAAACAGGCACCAACTTCTAAAATTGATCCTATATCTGAAAAAATAAATCAATCTACTTACCAGAGGTTGTCTCAGAGGGATGCCTCTCTCTCTCTTGCTGTTAGGATTTCGAACTCTGCACATGCTGTCCCACCTCTTAGAGGAACATTTTAGTCTTCATGACCTTTCCCTTGGGAGAAAGGGTCAACACAGCCTACTTTTTTGTTAGACCTTGGATTCTATAGCAGTCTGTAGATTAAAAACAAGTTGCAAAAATCCCACCATTTTGTGTTGCTTTTTACTGGCTCTTGCCTGCAAAGTGACCCTTCAAGGTTACGTCATTACCCTTTCTTGGGGGACAGCAGGCTTGGAGTGACTGATAGCTAATTCCCTCCTCTGAGGATAACTGTAACTGTAAGAAATTTCAGTGTGAACATGTGGAACAAATTACAAATGGGAGATCAGTGTACAAAAGCCAACATGAAATTCTATAATCATTAAATAATCCAGTACAGGAATTTGCACTGGCCTGCATTTTGCAAGTTGCAAAACTGCACAGGGAAGGATATGGATTTCAGGCTGCAGTTCCACAAGCACCCTGTCATGACTCTGTGTCACTGCATGAAGACAGCTTCTGCTCCCTCTTCCTCCTCTTTTGTTCCTGTTTCAAGCTGCCAAGGCCCACTCTACCTTGGTGTCGGCTCTGGCACTCATTACACCCTGCAGCCATCTGCACAGCTCTGCTCACTAGCTCAGAAGAAAGCTCCCCACTTTCTGTTACTCTTCTGCCTGTTTAGTGACTTGAATTGCAACAAGCAGAGGACCTGAAAGTGGGAAAACTAACATAAGACACATTGCAGATTGTGTTGCCAGAGCCTGGAGGGGCAGTGTGTCTCCTTTTAACAGCAGTGAATGGATGAAATCAGCCAAACCCAGGTGACAGAGCCAAGGATTTACCCAGAAATGGTCTGCAATGTACATTCCCTTGAAATTGTCTTTCCTTCAGTCATGTGATAAAGTGCTTGATAAAAATTGCTGTGTACATTCTTTGTCTTAAAGATAAGGTCAGATGAGACGGTTGTTTCAATTCTCTTTTTGTTTCCAGCTCTGTGAATCTGTACTTTGTATGTTTGCAGTATGAGTGGAATTACAGGCTGTTTGCAAGTATTCAAGTTAAATGTCTTCCAAATTTACAGAAATTAATCTTGAGCTGTAGTGCTTACAGTCCTAAGGTGTCCCTCTCTCTGGCCCAAGTGAAACAAAGGCAGATTGTGTTTTTCTCCCTTTGCCATTGATGGACCTCTAGTACTCTTTGAGACCCACAAAGGTGCTCATTGAAAGGACTCTACTGGATTGAACCAAAGTCTATCTAGTCCTGTGTTCATCTCAATGGCTATAAACAGATGCATAGGGAGCAGCAGGGAAAGCACATATGAAATGTCACACAAGTGCTTGCCTTGTGAGACTATTATTTTTAGAACAGAGAATTTCCTGAGCTGGATGTGGCTGCTGTCTGCTTAGTAACTCTATGTAGATTTCTTTTCCAAGTGTTTTTCTCCTTGGTTCCAAGTCCATTCTTTTACATCCAGGGCCACCTTTGGTAATAAATGCCACAATTCTACTATGGGCAATGCAAACAACACCTTCTTCCCATTGTCTGCACTCTCGTTACTACTAGGTTCACTTTATTCCTTCTTAGTTTTTCTTGTGGTTCTATCATTTTGGTTCTGAATCGATGACAGTATTGCAAGTGCTTTAGCAGAAACAATTTCCATGCACAAACAGTATGTGCAGACAGATATAAAGGCAATGAGTAGGCAATCAAGGTATTGCATGTGTTTGCAAATGAAAACCATGGTTGGACCACTCCTGGACATCCAGGAGATGCCTCCTCCTGGACTTTTTAAAAGAAAAGAGCGATTTTTTTTCCCCCATCAAAAATGTTGACAGTATTCGTGACCTTGCAATTTATTTCCCGTTTCCAAGACAAAATGTTCCTCTGCCCTCAAGAATTCTGCATCCTCTGTCGCCTGGAGACAAAGAGTTGATGTGAGCAGGGGACCAGGGTTTGAAAATAACCCCTGGGTGGCAGATAAGCGGAAATGGGGGGCAGCAGGAGGGCAGTCGCAGTTTTTGAGGTTGAAACCCCAGATCACCATCCCCCTTTCTACTACCCGCCCAGCGCTGTGTCTCCAAGGATCACTGCCAAGGCGCAGCCCGCACTACCTGAGCGGGCAGCGGTCGCATCTCCTCCCGCGCAGTCGGATCGGCTTCTCCCGAGCTCATTGCTCCTCCGAGCAGCCCCACGTTGAAGGGAGGACGCGGGACTTTGCATCCGCGGGAAAGAGCCACGGGCGGGGAGCGCTGCGCTCCCCCGTGCGCGGCCGCTTTCTGCCTCCCGGCCGGGGCTGGCAGGGCGGGCAGCGGCAGCAGCCGCTTGGCTCGCAGCCCCCGGCGGGAGCCGGCCCCTTCCCGCGGGGGCAGCGCCGACCCTGCCGTGTGACAGCCGGGGGGGGCCGCTGCTGCCTCGGCGAGCCCGGCTGCGGCGCGGCGGCTGCAGCCATGTGTTTCTCCGCCTGCCAGTGACACAATAACACGGGAAGCGGCGGGAGGGATCCGAGCCTGCCGAGGGGAAAAGTGACCTGAGGCGCTCAGGTGAGCCGGAGCGGCAGGAGGTGGCTGTCGCTGCCCGCCACCCCCGCGCACAGCTCCGGAGCCGGGCGGGAGGCGCCCCGGAGCTGCCGGCAGAGGCAGCGCGGCCGGGGGGCGGCGAGTGCCGGTCCCCCCTCACCCGGCTGTGCTGTGCCCGCAGGCCGGCGGCGATGGAGGAGGGCATGAGCAGCATGCAGCAGAAAGCGGCGGAGCTGGAGCACATGGCCGAGGTCCTGCTCACCGGCGAGCAGCTCCGGTAAGCGGTGCCTTCCTCCTGCTTTGCCGGGGACGCGTACCCGGGGTCAGCAGCAGCCCCGCTGACGGTGGGAGGGGGAGGTTTGGGAGGCGGAGGGCGAGGGTGTGTCCCCGCGGACTTTCTTTGCACCGGAGCACCTGCCCTGCTTCCATCGCGGCCCCGGGCTCCGGCCCCGCTTCCAGCAGCGACGAGGACGAGGGGCCGCAGCGGCGCTGCGATCCCGGGGAGGTGAAGCACCGCACGGGGGGTTCTGCCGCGGGCACCTCCGCTCCCCTGCGTGGAACAGGAGGTGGCTGGGGAGAGGCTGCTGCGTCACTAAAGGCATCAAACGCTGCAGGAGAGCGGCGTCTTTAACGCTAAAAAACCCCAAAGAAACCATAAGAGGTAAACTGTCTCAGCACCCCGCGAAGAGCCAAGGCGAGCGCAGGGCAGCGCTCCCGCGCAGCCCGGCCAGCACTGGCAGCGGCGCCGGGCACTGACCCCGCAGAGCTGCGCCTCACTCCAAGGGACTGTTTTTATTTTGCATCAGCTGGTCCCAGCAGATGGAAGGGGATCCCTACTGTCACTGCCAGCAGCAATTAACAGTGCTGTGTGACTGGAGTTGTGAGCAGCGCAGGAGCCTTGAACAAAAATGCCTGACTCAGTTAATTTTTAATTCTGTGGTGTATGCTGCCTAAGTGTGCCAGCTGTACCTATACAGTACAGAGGAGAAAACGTAATTTTAATAATGTCAGTTTGGTGATGGACCATCTTGTGATTCAGGAAGAAAAATCTCACTATAATGTGTTATATAAGTAATTAGAAGGGGATAGTAAAAATATTCTCCCAGTAGTTTTTCTTGAATTTTTAAAAACTTTTTTCTCAGATGCCAGACAAACAGTGAAAAGTGTTAGAAGTGTTCCCTGCTTTGGCAGATGCCATCATTGCTGCTAGTACAGACACTGTTACTGTTTGCATCTACGAAGTAAGGAGAAGTGCCACTTTGTGATGCACACCAGTGCTACTCCTGTTTGGCAAGTGAATGTCATTTTGGTGATTTGGCTGCAGTACTTACCAGTGCCTCCTCCAAGTTTGAGATTCTGCTTCAAAGTAGCCTTTAGGGTGACAGAGTACGCTGGCACGGGTCCTGCATGGTGGATTTGTTGCAGAGTTGAGCATCCAAGTGTCAGATAAGAATTCTGTGGTTCCTAATTTATGTTACTAGAAGTTGAAGATTTCAGGCTAAAACAAAATTTCTCTAAAGATCACATTAATCTTTCTGTGTACCTCATAGTTAAATGCAAAAGTAAAAGCTTTGCAATATTTCCCAAAGGAGAAACTGAGGAAATGTTATTAAGTCTGGCTCCTAGAATCAGCTCATCTGTGTTGTTACCAAGAATTACATTTGTCATTTTATTTATTAAGGTATTGAAACACAGTCATCTTTTTGAGCCAGATGATTTGCAGATACAAAGTAACTATTGCCCATCCTGTGAAGTTGCCCGTGGACATTCCTTCATGAATCTATAAGAAGTGGCTTAGATCTGCTTGGAGTGGGAGTTCATGAAGGAGTCATTGTGCATAATGTCTGGCTCCTGCTGAGCAGGGAGATCTGCTCTTCTTCTGGCCCTTTTCCTTCTACCCAGCAGTGTAGTCCCACCTCTTTGTGCCTGCTCAGGTGACTTCTTGGACTTCTTGAAAACAGAGAGTGTGTTGATTTGGTGTGTATGTTGATTTTCTGATCTGCTGACTTCCAGAAGCTACAGAAAATAGGTATTGGGAATGTGTAGCCAGGAGGAAGAGGTGGTTGTGGTGGAGAAGATACAAAATTTCCATTTGGATAACAGTGAGCTATTGGGTCAGTGGGAACTGTATTGTGAAACTGCACCCAAAATTGTCTGTTTCCCCCGATTTTTTCTTAACTTCATTCTGTTTCTCTGCTGGGATATTCTGTGCAAAGGATTTGTATTCTTCAGTTTTCCAGGCAGTAAAAGCCACAAATAAGTGATAGAAGACTGGCTGGCAGACAAGTCTTAGCCAACCCTGCATTTAAAGTTTCCCTTTTCCTGTCCAAGATAGGCATATAATTGTTAATGTGAAATGAAAATGTGGAGTGTTTTCAGGATCAAAGACAGTTTATATCAGCAGCCTTTGGGGCAGGCAAACAGATGATAGAAAACCAGCACACACATGCACTCAAGGCAGCATACTGTACTCTATTCTTAGTGATGCTTACAACTGCAAGATTCCCCAGTGGGATTGATGCAGCCAGACAGGTGATTATGTGTGTATTTGGGTGAAAGTGCATGCAAGATGAGCACATAACTGAGGAGTAAAAGTGTAAAATGAAACTGTGAGCATGGTATTACTTACACAAACCCAACCAAATGGAGGTATTTAAAGCACTCATGTACGAGACCAAACAGCACGTGTGTCTAAACTCAAATACTTACCAGAGCTGCTTGATTTAAATTCCTTGCAAAGTTCCTAGTGCCTGTCTCGCCCTGGCCTCCCGTGTTGCCTCACAGCTCTCATTGCCATGGGCTGTTGCATGTCTGTCCTTCTCTGTCCATGTCTGATGCAGTGAGGGTCAAAGTTTTCTGAGCAGCACCTTGGCAAGGCTGACTTTGCACACTGGCAGTGCCTGTGGTGGGAATGGAAGCCCTGTGCCCTCTTCCACTCCCTAGACAAGTGCACAGTGGCTGGGGGAGGGAAAGGAGTAGGACAAAGAGATTTTCCTTTACCTTGTTCCTGTCTCTTGGTTGCTTGTGATGTGTGTTTTGCCTTTGCAAGGTCAGGAGCCTCTGCCCTGATGTGTGCAATGTCAGCTGGCACCCAGGAACTTGGCTGCTGGCACAGACTATGATGTAAATCCTGGCCCATGGGTGGGATGATTTATGGAAAAAGAAATAAGAGCTGTATGTTGAGATATATGTTAGATAACATGGTAAATTTTTACATCCAGTAGTGTCCTTTGCCTCTATACTCAGTAGCTGTCTGAGCAAATACCTGACTCTTACTTTTGGTTAATAGAAATGTATCTTTAAAAAAAAAATCTTTTAAATGTATCTTCTAAAAAAACTTAGAAGTTTTTCTCTTGGTGAACCTTTAAATTATGAGGCTGACAGCTGTGAAGGAAAGCTGAAGATTTCAGCAGTGTGACACACCAGCACAGACCCTTTGGCAGCTTCTGTTGCCATGCAAGAGATTGGCAAGAGCAAGGCGAAAGCTGGGCTGGGCAGGACCTGGCTGTGAGCTTTGACACCGATGGTCCTGCAGGGGCAAACTGTGGGACCAGCTCCAGCCCCCCAAAATCTCAGCTCTTTCCTTTGTTCTGCTGCAGAGACCCTACAGCTGTTCAGTGGTGAGCTCTCTCTTCTCAGGAGGTTGCAACAGCACTGTCCTTAAAATGTTTGAGAGGATCATGGGGCCTTCAGATTCTTCAGGTCTGGGAGAGCCCTTGGAGGCCTCCGCCCTGCTACATCCCTGCCTGGTACAGCCCTGGGCAAGTGAATGTCCCTGAGCTTCCCTGGCCTTGCTGGGAGTGGCTGAAGGAAAGTGTCACATCCATAGTCATTCCTGGAAGCTTAATAATGGCACTACTGAACTTTTTAAGAATTATATCAGAAGCAGAGCAATTCCAAGCTCATTTCTCTCACAGCTAAAGGCAACAGGTTGTGCCCATTTCAGCACTGTTTGGCAGAAGGATTAAAGTATTATGTCTGGGTTTGAGCACTGACTTGGATGGAGCTGATCTTGCCCTCTGGCAACCAAAAGCAGTTTCAATGGGCATGTTTTGCTATAGATGCTTGTTGCCTGTCTTCCAAGGTAAGGGTGTCTGAAATCTCATCATCTGCTGATTGTTTCTTGATGCCAGATTTTCACCAAAATCTTGTGTATCTCCCAAGAGTCCCTCATTTCTTGCAGTAAATGTGCCTAGTAATTCAGGAATCCTCAGGCTTCAGTCGACTGAGCAGCAATATTTAAACACCTATTACTACCATTGTATATGGTGTCCAGTTCTCTGTAGAAGGTGTAACTTCAATGACATTTAATGTCTCTGCAGAGATCCCTCTTTAACATCAGTTTTCACAAGAAGCTACATCTTTCCCTATCTACACTTCTGTTAAATAGTTGGGTAAATAAATATGTTTTATTTATAAACACTTCTCTAGATGAGGCAGTGATTTTGATAGAATAGTTTTTATAATCAGCATCATCTTTCTTTCTACTTGGAAAAATATGCAGCATGTTTCTTAGAGATTTTTCTTTTTTTTGGAAGAAACAAAAGTTTCAACAGAAATTTATTTCCCTTTTTGTCGGAGTTGGTGTATGAATTTTGATTCACAGAGTTAAAGGTCTTACTTGATAAACAGCTACACATTTTGAAGATGTAAGACAAAATCAGTTTCACTCGTCTTCCAAAGGTTTCACTTCAGGAACCTTATCACTTTCAGAAGCCACATTTGAGTGCATAACTTTCAGAGTCATTAACCTGTGAAGGGTGGCAGCACCTACAGGTTCATAGCTTTTTTTCTTATTCTAAGCAATAAACAGTCAACTTTTTTTTCATGGTGGTGGGATTGAAAAGTTCATTAGCACTGTAAGGTGCAGAAAGCCCATGGCACAAAACAGTGACAGTTTCTAGAGCAATGATATCAAAAGATCCCTAGTGTTAATGTATTGCTGTGATACAGAATTATATAAACTGTACAATTACAGAATTTATTAAATGCCATCACTGTGGTTGAAACTATGTTAAGACTCTGTTTTAAGCTTAGACTCTAAAAGGATTTGAGATATATAATTGTCTAGAGGTCATTTATTCTCAAGTCACATCCCTAGATGTTAAACTAACATCTATGCCATTTGAAGAACTGACAGAATCTCTTAAAATGAGATTTTGTAATCTGCCTAAGACAATCCAATTTTGTACTTCCTCCTCAGGGAATGATTGTTTTTCTACCCCCTGAACATTTTTCTTGCCACTTCCTTAGTTCTTCACCAGTGGTTGCATTTCCCAAGAGCTGATTGGGTTCAAAACTAACCCTGAAAAAAGTAGTTTTCAGTTGTCTCACTTGAGAAGACCCTTGTATGCTCACTTCTTCAGCATGGATAGAACACAGAGATTACATCATCAAATCTCTGTGGAACAGACTCCTCCAGAACTCTCTGTACAAATAATTTCACTTCCATAAATTTGTTTTCCAGAATCAAGCAACCAAAAAATTATCATTTTTCTTTGTGAGGTTTCACCAGAGTGATACATTGAAAGAAAAGATGTCAATGTGAAGGCTGGTAAAGCTGCAAAATGAAGTGTTCTGAAATCAGGTTTCCCGTTCACTCTACTCCATCACAATAATTTCAATTACATATTTTTATTATGTATATATACTATAAATTATTGTGTATATACTATAAATTATTTCATGTTTTTTTAAAAAAGTGTTTCTCAAATTTATATGTTAATTTTTCTAGAGTCTTTGATTCTTGATTCATCCTTTCATGTGTTTCAATCTTGCCTGTTGGTCCTAATTCTAATGACAAACTCTAGCTGTATATATAAATGTATGAGATTCCTGGGCCAGGAATTTCAATTTCTCATGTCCTCCAGTAAAATCCGGGCTTCAATGATTCTAGAAATGAAGATGTAAGGCTTTGTTTCCTTATTTCTTTCCTTGTAGCTATGCCTTTTAATAATTCAGTTGTTGCCCTCAGCAGCTTTCCTCAAGTGCAGCCCAGAGATCAAGTCGTTAACAACGCATGTGCAAATAGTGATCGTTCTTTCACTGTGTACATAAGAAGGCAAATGTTGTATGAGTGGTTTGTGCTGTATATTTTATGTATTCCATTCCAGAGGGAGTCAATCATTAACTTTGGTCTCAGGTTAGCAGAGGATGGCAGGCGATTTGATGTGTATGGCATGTGCAAGAATATTTTTTATTTATTTTATGTTAGAGGGGTTGCCTATGAAAAAGTGAAAGAAACTTGTTTCAATGTTGATGGTCATGCAGGGAAGGAAGAATGAATGTGCCAAAATTAATCTAGGTTTGCATTTATTACGTGAACCCTGCTTCTGTGGGAGCAGTGGCCATAGGCTGGCACCATGACAGAGAAGCCTACCTATCACTTGTCATTATAATTTACTGTTTGTGTAGCAGTAGTGCCTAGGAATTTGAGCTGTTTATCAGGTCCCATCAGGGGTAGCTGCTGTATGCTCTGAGGAAAAATAAAGCCCTTGCAACACAAATCTTGGCTGCGGTTGGTTGTAGTGTCTTGCAGCAGTGGTGGGTTCTGGACAGTGAGGGATGGTCTCTGTGAAGCCACCAAGGTGGAATTCTGTCAGGACTGGGATTTCTCGTTTGGGACGTCAGACCTCGAGCCCAAGAGTGGCATCCTGAAAGCATAGAGAAAAGTAACTCCTAAGTGTGGAGATATATTTTAAACAATTTTAATGCACAAACCGCTGGAATTAAATAGGTGTTCTTGCCTTTTGGTTCCCTCCTCTGTGTTTCCCAGTCCTTTGGACTGACTTAAGCACCTCTGGACCATCACCATATGGTGACCTGCACTGGGGGAGTGATCAGCAGAGCTTTTGGAAGGCTGGTATTTCAGTTGGGTCAGTTTTACAAACCAATAAACCACATGACCACAAAAAAGCTTTCTCTGAAGAAGTTCAGGGGGAGAAATGGGTGCTGGCTTCCCCCATGTCACTGGAACACGCACGGTTTGAGGCTGTGGTTCACTGATAGAGCGGATCCAGCTGCAGGCTGCTACTGCCCCGCTCTTATCGCTTCCCTTGCACTTCGCACTGGTGTTTGTCTGGGATCAGAAGTTCAGGGAACTGAAGCAGCTGAAGCCAAATAAGAAAAATTTAACTTTCTAAACAGGTTCAGCTTGAAGTCAGACCACTGCCAACACTGGAGTGAAGGAGACAGTGGAAACACATGGTCAAATATAGGGAGAGGGAATGGTGGCAGCAGCCACTGCTGGGTTTGCTTGACCACCCCCTTAGGGTTTAAATTGCTGGATTCCCATTAAAAAATTTCAAACTCCAGTAGAAGACATTGTAAAAATGGTGTTGAGTTTAAAATGCCCAATGTATATGTTGTTATTGGACAGGAACAGAGAGTAAGTTTGACAATGTCTTTTTTCTTTCAAGGCTTTTACCTTTATTTCTGCACTCTTGTCACAGTATTGTGCGTGAATGGACATTCAAATACTGACATTTCATGTGTTTTGAAATTTGTACTGTGCAATTTGCATGACCAGCTTATCACCAGTGTGACAGCACTACTTCAGAAGGCAACCCTGACCTTAATTATCAGCCTTTCACAGTTTTCATAGTTCTCATCTCAGCAGTGCCTCAATCTAGTAAATGCATTCAGACCTCAAAGGTGCAGTTGCAAATAATTAAAAATTATTTCTGATTGCACTTGCTAATTCAGAGTGAATATAGAAGCATGTTTCCACATCACAAGGCTGTAATTCTCCATTTCCTTGCAATTGTGCGGTTGGGTCATGGGCTACCACAGCTGTGTCACAGGGATTTGCAGGCAGATGAGAGTTTTCTGCTTTCTGTGAGGAGCCAGGGGAAGGTCACACTGTGGGTTTTACAGGACTGTTGATTCAGTGTGTCTGGCTACTGCTGCAGAAAGGAGCAGCCTCTTGGACTGGAGCTTCTGCTGTATGGCTGGTGCACTGCACTGGTGCGTGTCTGAGCCCATGGTGAACAGCTGGGGGGCTCAGCTGGGGTATCATCCTGTCAAACTAGCGCCGATGATGGTGTAAGGGGTAAGATCACCTGGCCTGAAGTCAGGGGATGGGGACCTCACAGTGAGATTGTCTTCTCAGGGAATCAGTTCTTGAAGTACAGCCCTGCCAGTCCAGGAGCCCCTTCTCACCCCCATTCTTGCCCTGCTCAACCTTTGTTTGCGTGTCAGGTTTTTGCAGAGATCATAGCAATGCTAGACAAGATTTGGGTGACTCCATCCAAATGTGTCAGTGGCTGTTTGGGTGAGGGTGCCTTCTCTATTAAGGCAGTAAACACAGAGATGCTCACTTGAAGGTAAAAAATCAAACGACAAACTGTTACTAAATGACTGATCAGAAGCCAACACACCTAAGAGATGGTGATAGCAAAGATGGGAGCTTGAAAGTCAAATCTGTAATACTGTGTTTGGTGTGGCACAAGAGGAGAAGGCAGTGGAAGGAATCTGGGAGACAGACACTGTTATTCTTCTCAAGAACTGTGGCAGCTATATTTCCAAACTGTAATGCTAGATAAGATTTAAACAGAATCATGTTTGTTGAGGATAGTGCATAGAAGATTGAGGTGGAAAATAATAGGGAAGGAGGGCTTGAAACAGAACTTAAACTTTCTGGGGGAGTGGTATAGCTGTCCTGAAAGGGGCATTGCACAAGGGATCTGCAGAGACCAAAGTTCTGCTGATGCAGCGCTATGATATTCATATCCTGTATGAATCTTACATGCTGTACCTGGTTTGGGAAGATTCTCCCACCCCCAGTAGTGCAGTGGCCATCCAGCCTTTGACTGCATGTTACAGAGGTTTCTGTGGGTTTACTTCCTTGCTTCTCACACTAAGTACTGTGGGGTGTTTTTCTGTAGCGTTTCTGTTGGTGTCCAGCTGAACAGCTGTACAACCCACTGGCTCAGTGTCTGCACCTCTTGCCTGTGTATTGGGCCAAATGGGTTTATTGGCAGTTAAAAAGAAGTGTTTGGACGTCGTGTCTGTTGCTCTTCACATTGTGACTTGTGTCTTCAAGGCATTGTGGCTACTTAAAGCAGGCCTGCCTGTCCCTTTGTGTTTGTACAAGCCAGTCTTGGCCCTGGTTTAAGAGGCAAAGCAAATGCAAGACATAATTACAATATGGTTAGTAAAAACAATGATTTTTGATTTAATTCCAATGAGTATTGCAAAATATTCACAGGAAGCTGAATTTTTGAGGGTTTATCTGAGGAATCAATCCAACATTTATGCTCATCCTCTCTGGAAGGAGAATCTGACAACACACAGCCAACACATCACTCAAAGTTAGGATTGCAAATAATGGAAATTACTTCTGAAAAGATATTAGCTGAGCATTATTTATAGCACTGATTGTCAGCAGTGGAACAATTTCCTTTCATTTTTTTCTGAAAAGATCCTTGTCTTGATAATCATACATCCTTTTCTGCAGTAGCATATAATTGTATAGTTTAGAAATTAGGGGGATATAATAGAAAGCTGTTAATTGTTTCCTGATGCTCAGGATATAATTAACTTACACTTTCCCCTAGTTGAAATTAAATAATTTTTACTAAGATGTAGAAAAAGTAACTTAGCTTAAACTGCTATTTTGCTGGTTGTTCAGTGCAAACAGAGGGAGATAGTCACAGGAAGAAGCTCCAAGTACAGTTATCATGTATAAATCCCAAAAGAGATTGTACAAATACCATTTTGAGAGTGTCTAGAAGCTTAAAAACTTGCCTTGGACAATTATTTTCAAAACTCTTAGCATGTTAGACAAACTCACACCTTTCAAGACTTTTGGGAAATGGTAGAAATAGGTGAGATTAAATGAGGTTAACAAGTAGATCTCTGTGACAAGAAAAATGGGTCCATAATAGGAGCCATTGGTATCATGTTACTGCGTGTCTAATTAGACAAGGGATGAAAATGGGCTCTTCAAAACACACTGAACAGAAGAAATAAAACAAGGTTTATTAAAAGCTTTATTTTATTTTAATAAACTTTGTTTATTTATCTTTAATTTATGCAAAATTATGCAACTCTAAAATACACTGCCAAAAGTTGTCTTCCTACATGACTCAAGCCCCAAGGAGGGCTGGTTCCCAGGCTGGGGTTGGGCCAGGGCATGTGATGTACAAGGAGGTGCTGAGGGCTGGATCTGCTCAGCCTAGAGAAGAAAAGGCCTGGGAGATTCTTCTGGTTGCAATTGCTAAAATGGGACAATGTAGGGAAAGGGGGAGAGAATTTTCCAAAATGCACAGGGATGATACAAGAGGCAGTAGTAAAAATTTTCAAGGCACTCTCTAATCAGATATTTAGAAATACTTATTATCTGTGAGGATAAGTAAAAACTGGAATAGGAGTCCAGAGAAGCTCTGAAATATTAAAATCTTGCCTGGACATGACCCTGAGCAACTTGTACTAACTGGTTATGCTTTCAGTATAGGTTGGACCAGATGACCTCCAGAGATCCCTTCCAACTCAATATTTTATCAAGGCATAGTGTGTTGTCTTCTTTAAGCTGTGGTAGCTGATATTATCAGGTTTTTGTTATTGGCTGGTAACCAGAGAAAATTATCCACTCAGTGACACTGGTGGGAGGGCTTCTGGGGATGCCTCCTAACCTACTCCAGTGCAAAAGCAGCTGCCTTGGTTTGTACCACTGCTCTCACATTGTCCAGCTTTTCAAGCAAATTTAAGGATGAGAAATAAATCCATTTCCAAATGACTCCCAAGAACTTTTGAAATATCTCTGTTTCAGCTAGGATTTTTAGGAAGATGTGAAAGTGACAGCCTGACTCGACCTCAATGTCTTAAGTTAGGCTAGGATTTTACCTCAGATCATGTGAGATTCATCAAATGCCAACATCACAACTCTTCCCACCACCAAGATTTCCAAGATGTTTGTGATCTGTAGATTCATGCTTCAAGAACTTGGGGTACAGAAACCATATTTGTGCATAAGTGATCATGCTGGTTTTATACAATCCTTGAAGAGTGAGAAAAGGGAAAAGGCTGGAGACAGTGTAGAGGGTAATATGTGCTGTAAGGCCAGTAGGTCACGGTGCCAGAAATGCTGCTGGCTGTGCCATGCTGGCATTACAGGAGGAACAGTAATCTCAGGGCCAGCCACCTGCTCCTCTTTCTCGCTGCCTGCATGACACTCTCAGATCCCCTCATGCTGTGCACAAAGGAGGGACCAGTTTGGGAGTTCATTTGTGTGCACACTGTGTGCACAGGTTCCTGGGCATAGTCCTGCAGCTCCAACTTTGCTTGTGGAAAAAGGATTTTCATTCACATATTGAAAGAGGAAGGCATTTGAAATATTAACATTTTCTTCCCTTGGAGGGGCACATCTCATCCTGTAGTCTGTCCTGCAATCAAAGACATGCTTATATCAGGCACGTGTCCTACCATTATTCCACCTATTTAAAAATAATAATATTTCCTTCAGCACACATAAAACAATGAGATTTTTGCTTTCTCTATATGCCATTGTGCTTTATCACAATGTTGCAAGGCCTAGGTCCTTTAAAAATATTTCCTCATGGGGGAAAAGCTAACCTCCTTAGTTCTCTATAAAGTGGTGGTTTTCCCAAGTGCTATGCTTTGGGCCTGCTGTAATGAATCAAACACCAGTGGTTGAAAGATAATTGCTTGCATTCAATTTGTTGGGCTACAAGCGGCTGGAGCTGCTACAAGCTAATGTGTTACTTACTTCATATTACTTTTTTGGGTTGAATCTGTAAATCAACACCAGCTGAAACACTGTTTCCTACATAATTTCACACAAAATATGTTTGTACCGTGTTGCTTGCTCTTCTGATGAATATGGAACGGCTGAGTTTAGATGGGGCCAGTAACAAAAGTACTCTTGGGAAAGATATTATAGGGCCAAAGGAGGAAGAAAGAACTGTTCAGGAGAAGCACAATAAAAATGGAAAGAAGAATTTATTTAAACATATCGTGGCTAAGGAAAAGTTCCAGTGGAGTGGAAATTGTGAAATTTTGTTTGCAGGCTGAAAATTACACAGCACATCTTTTTATGTGAAATATCAGTATTCCCTCTCAGAAAATTAAAAACCGGTAGGAAAAGGCCAGAAAGGCATTGGCCACTTGATCTATGGTTTCATGTCTTCAGTGGCCACAAACCTTTTGCAATTTCAGCAGTTCATATCTGCACAGCCTACTCACACATGGACTGAAATGTTGTATATCTTTATACAATCTGGACGAGGGCATCAAGGGCGCCCTCAGCAGCTTTGCAGATGATACCAAGTTGTGTGGGAGTGTTGATCTGCTGGAGGGCAGGAGGGCTTTACAGAGGTCTTTGGACCGGATGGATCAGTGGACTGAGGCCAATCTTATGACATACAACAAGGCCAAGTGTCAGGTCCTGCATTCTGTTCACAACCCCATACAATGCTCCAGCTGGAGTTGAGTGGCTGGAAAGGTGCCCCTTGGGAAAGGACCTAGGGATGCTGGTCAACAGCTGCTGAACATGAGCCAGGGTGTGCCCATGGCCAAGAAGGCCAATGGCATCCTGGCCTGGATGAGAAACAGTGTGGCCAGCAGGACCAGGGTAGGGATTGTCCCCCTGTACTCAGCACTGGTGAGGCTGTACCTCAAATCCTGTGCCCAGTTCTGGGCCCCTCAACTTGAAGAAGGACATTGAGGGGCTGGAGTGTGTCCAGGGAAGGTCAACAGAGCTGGGGAAGGTCTGGAGGACAAGTCAGATGAGGAGCAGCTGAGGGAGCTGGGGGTGTTTGGCCTGGAGGAAATGAGGCTCCAGGGAGACCTTATCAATCCTTACAAGTCCCTGAAAGGAGGCTGTACCTGGGGTGGGTTGGTCTCTTCCCCCTGGTAACAAGAAATAGGACAAGAAGTAATGGCCTCAGGTTGAACCAGAGGAGGTTTAGATTAAATGTTATGCAAAATTTCTTCGCTGAAGTGATTGCTAAGCACTCTAACAGGCTTGCCCAGGGAAGTGGTAGAGTCATCATCCCTGGAGGAATTTAAAATATATGGCACTTAGAGACCTAGTTTAGTGTGGACTTGCCAGGCTTAAGGGTTGGACTCGATGATCTTAAAAGTATTTTCCAGCATAAACATTTATATGATTCTGTGATTTTCTCATTCAACTGGTTTTGTTTACATTCAAATTAAGACCTAATGAACACTGTACGGTGCTTTGATAGCCAGCATGAATAAGGGCCAAACCTTGGCACATGCTCTGGCCATGCTCCACCTGCCTGGGTAGCTGCAACCAATGGTCTGTTGGCCCAACTGTGCTTGTTCAAACCACCTGAGGAGCAACCATAGCCAAGCTGCAGCAGATCTTCCTTTCTTCAGGCAAGTGATGTCAGGGCTGGCCTTGGGGTGCTGAATCATCTTGAGGATGATTAACACAGTGCTGGGCCATTTAGACCGATGATAGGTGAATATCTGAGTTTGTGTAAAGGCACCATGCAGGTCTGAACCACTTGGCTCCTCTTATCCTGTTGCCCATCTAAAGTCTGTCTCTAACTGTCTGTGCAACATGTGTTTTGGATTCTAGTTGAGGCCCAAGACCAAGTTTGGAGTATGCTGTAAACATAACCATGCTGTTATAATCTAAATCCAGCAGCATTCTACTGGGACTGATGGGTGAGTAAAGCTGATGCTGTTACTTGGTGAATAAGGGTCAGGACGTGTGGTCTGAGTTATTAAAGCAGTAAGAAGTCACATTTTGAATTTATTGTCAGATCACATAAATACCTGTTCACTGAGATTTCTGCATGTGTGGAGAGAGAATATTGCTTACGAGGAGAAATGGCAAACACATGGCCCAGCAATGGGAGCAAGCTGTTCAGTAGAGCAGCAGAACTTCTCTGGATCCCTTAGGGATTTATTTATTACTTTAAAGGAAAACTTCCATGTAGTCTTAAGAGGAAAGGAAGAATGCTTCTGTAATATTAATCTTTTCAAAGCTTATATACTTGTGAGCTTTTGACAAGGCCTAATCTAACAAGACAAGATCATTGATAGCATCCTGACAGAAGGACCTATTTATAAAGGGTGGTTGTGCCACAGCTGTGTATCTGTTAATATCATAATATATGAGATGTAGAAAAATGCTGAGCTACTCAAACAAAACAATCCCCAGGCTAGACTTTTGCAAAAGGAAAATATTTTAAATAGACTCAGTATTTAATAATAGATTTTCCCTAATGATGAAGTTCTTCATTAGCCTACCAGAATTTAGGCAGTGAGCATCTTCATCCCATTAAATAATCCCCTTATATTCACATATCATAATTCTTGCTGTTACGGGTTTGCATGACCTAGATAGAGATTCAAAGCAGATACAATGGTTTTTTGCCATTAAAACATTTGTGTCAGAGAGCAATCCTCTCTGTGTTTAAAAAATAAATGCGGTAGTGTTATGTTGCAAAATTGTTGAGTAAAATCATTGTTACCATTGGCGTGCATTCATTTGGAACTCAGTGTAGTCTGAGGGAGTCAGTAGATTTCTGAGACATTTTTCATTTTTTCATCTGCACATGGTGGTTTATTTTTTCTTTTTCTTTTGGCAGTGAGACGTTATTGAATGTTACAGAATTTTCTGTAAGAAGAAAATGTATAAATGAGCAGAATGTTAATTAGGATTATGCTGCTTTGTTGCCTCCAGCTGACTGGAAAGGTCATACTGGTTTATATTTTACTCTCAAAGACAAGACAACTTAAGGGAACTCTAAAAGGCTGTAACACCATTTGATTTAGACTTCTAACCTATTTTGATTTATTCATTTTAATATTTACATACTCTATATTATTTCAATAAATATAATAAATATGTGCCACTCTATAAAATTAGACAAATTTCAGTCTAAGAAGACCAAGCTGACTATGACTGTATAGACATGTTCTTTGCAGTAATTTCACAAGATCTCAGGTTAGAAGCTGGAGGTCCCTGCAAGCCTGGTGAACTGGATCTCAAGAGGATGAGTGAATGTTGCACGTGGAGGCAGGAAAGCCAACTGAGTTCAGACATGTAGAGACTTCAGCCAAGGGTAAAATGCAGAGCTGGTCTGTGCAGCTGGCAGAAGGATCCTCAGCCATTGCAGTTGCTCCTGGCTTCTACACTTTGATTTAGCAAGGAAGCAGAGCAGGCCCTTGGTCTCTATGCATGCTGCTACCCAGCTGATGGGGTTTCATCACAGCAGATCCCCAGCTCTGTCCTGACACAGCTGTATGCCACAAAGGTTGTGTGTTTTCCTTCAGATGCTGGAGGAGAACATGCCACTAGTTTGGTTTTGGCTGGCCAGTTGAATCCCCATCCTTCCAATCAGCCAGGTAAGGACTATTGGGTGCTTGCACATTAAAAATGGAAACCAGGGAACATCCCGTGGCAAAAACAAGGAAGCATGTTCAAAAAATGGGGTCATCTCTCATACTTACAGCTCCTGAGCTTTGGCAAACACACAAAGAATGTCTGTATATCTGCATATACATTTGTAATAAAAGCTTTGATATAAACAGCAAGTGTCTGAATATAGGCAGCATTTGAACTTTCCTTTTTTGCTGCTGACATGAACCAGGACTTGAAAAAGGCTGAATCCTGGTATAGTGCATTCAAAGTTCAGCCTCTGATATTCTTCCACTTTACACTATTCCCAAGGTTGTTTGGAGACTGTGTAAATCATGTAATTATAAACCACAGGACTGGAAGGTCATCTGAAGAATATTACAATACATAATCCTTTGATATATTTATTATTATTATTCTTGCCTTAAGTAAGAATTAGAAATCTTTTCTCCAAAACTTTGTCTAATTCTTACATTATGATCCCTCAACTTTACTTAAATAGCTTTTCTTGCTCTCTGCTTTCAACTCACCTGGAAGATTATAGACAGCAATTCTGCTCTTCTCACTTTTTGTCTAGGTAAGGCCAGACTCCCAATCCAGTATCTTTCTCTTTGTTCTTGAGACTGGCTCATCATTTCTCATACCAGAGTAGAGCTACATTGCATCTCTTTGAGCTGATCATTTTTGAATGAGATGTCATGAATGAGATGTTCTGTAGTAACAGATACAATGACATAAGCAACTGGATTTCCCATAATTTCTGGAAACATCTGTGAGTAGAATGTGAGGTTGCCCTTGGTTTTTGCATGGTCTCAGCCTGTCCCCAGTGAAAGTTTCACTACTGCATATTCAGCTGTTTCTTACTCTGTTGCTTTTAGCCTCTGAGTTCCCAGTTTTCAGCAGAGCATTTTATTGTTAGTGCACAGCCTTACATTTTATAGTTTTACCTGTTTCTCCATGTCTAGTTAAGAACTGTGAAGGTCATCCTCTAACAATTTAATTGCCTCTAGGCAATCCAGTCAAATGGATCATTACCCTCAGTGTTTAAAAATCTGCAGCAGTTTTCCAGCTTTGTTTTACAGTTTAGTGGTCAACCACTGAATTTCAATAGACTTCTGGAAGACAGTGGAAAGAACTCCCTTGAATCATGTCTTTGGTCAGTGTAGCATCCTGCATATTGCGGTGTTGCGAGCTGGAGGAGGAAAAAAAAGCACGTATCAGTGGCAGATTTTTTTATATTTATTTATTTAAAGAAATTCAATGCAAAGTGGATTTTCTAGTGAGTACTTTTGCACTTACTGCTATCACAGCTTCCTTCAAAATAAAAAGAATTCCTAGAAATGCAGTTTTAATAAACATGAAAGAAAGGAAGCTATTCGTTCAGAATGTTAACAGATAAACAAAGTTTGATGGTTTTACTACAACATATTGTGTATTGAAATAATATTGCATCTTTATTCATTTTAAGATGGAACCACATATTGTTGGAAGCAAATAAAAAATTTGGAGTCCTAGCCCCAGTGCGAAATCAAGTTTGTTAACAATTGTATGTAACACAAAGCATTTTATTACTCATTATCTTACCTGTTAGTTACTGGATATTTATGCTTAATGACAGTCATGATTCAGCACAGTATTTGGATAAGAGTTTTGTGTGGAGATGGAAAACAATTGTGAAAAGCAATTGAGGTATTACTGCAGTTTGAGGCTTTATTAATGATGAAGGCAGTTTTTATATTCTTGCCTTCAGCAGGGTTGCCAAGGACCACTGAAAGAAGTCCAAGCAGTTGTTGCTCCTCTGAGAAAAGCAGAATATCAGGGAGAAAATCTCCTGCAGGTCTGTGGTTCTCAGGCTGAGAGCAGCCATTCCTGGAAGGACTTTGAGCTCAGAGTTACCCATATAATGTCCCAGCAAAACTATTTGTCACTTATTGACAGGGTGGGAGAAATACCAAACTGCGCTCAAGATTAGGCACTTGACTGATTTCAGTTCTCCCATGGATTTCTTGGGTTATCTCTGGCACATAACAACCCCTTTTGCTCTTTGCACTCCAGGCTTGTTCAGTACTGTGCTGCATTCTGGACGTCAGAGATTTGTTCTTCCCCAGATGTGCTGGGAGATGGGTGGTTCTTGTTTCTCAGGTGGTCTGAAACTTGCTGCACACAGTGCAGGTGCCTACCAAGGTTAAAGTCAGCTTTGCCCTCTGGGTAAAAGAGGTGTCAGCCTTGCTGCACAGGGGACCTCAGCCTGTAACTTTTTTGGTTGCCCAACCCTCATGGCATGCATCCAGGAGAGGAGTTCTCACACAGCAGGGCTTTCTGGTACCCACAGCTGTTTGTGTCCTTGGTGCAGCCCCTCTTCTTGAGTCCAGTGATACAGGCCTGTAACTGAGCATCCTATTTCCCAGCTGCTGGTCTGTCTCTCCAGGTCTCTGATTGGCAGTACTAGAAGGAATGTCTGTAGAAGTAGGATTTGGGCTCTCTGACCTGTATTCTCCCTGTTTAGCACATTTAGCATTTCAAAGGAACATTCTCTTCTTCCAGCCATGTTACTGAGATAACAGGCCTGCATTTCCTGACACAAATTTAATTGATTTTCACTGGCCTCCCTTGAGACCTTATTGCATCTTCCTGAGTTTTCTATCCATAAAATAACTCCTTTATTGAGAGGTATTTTTGCATAAGTCAACAAGAGCTGGTGAGCTTATTACCATGTGAATCCAGTCATAGGATGTCTGTAATAAGAGTTCTGCTATGGTTTCTGGTCTGTACTTTGAAATTTTGGTTGTCTTCAGTTTAGTTTGAGAAAATATCCTTGCAAGTACACATTGATTTAATAAGCCTAAGAATATCTGTGCAATGGAGACACAGAAAATTAATGTGGATACAAAACCTAGTTGATTGACATTAGCAAGGATGGCTTGTTTTTGAGTGAAAAGTACATCAGTTCATTTGGGGATCCACACAGTAGTATCCCTTAGACTTTGACCTGCATACATTTGTCCCGTGGTGCATCCCAGCTCATCCATAACTGAGTGAGAAGCACAATTATGTCTGACTTCCATTTAGAGAGGGAGGGCTGCGATTTGCTGAGTTCTCACAGCTTCCGCCCCAAAAGTGAGCAGCCTGACTGAGACAGGCAGTCTTCCACTTTCCTTATAAGACTAGGGGCAGGTGAAATAAAACCTTGCCTGTATTCTGTGTTTTCCTATTTATAAACCCCAGTTCTATGCTTTCCAGCAAGACGGAATCCCTTCAAGGTTCAAGTGCACAGGCAGTTGGATATAATATTTGTGTTTGAACACATTTTACTTTAAAGAGAAATTCAAGTGAAATGGCTTGGCAGGCAGGGAGATTAGTCACTTCACAGCTTCTGTAGGTTTTACAAGGGATCTCTAGTTTTATGACAGATCAATACAAATACACAGATTTAATTTCTTCTGCGGTCTAGGGTACTCTGGGGGCTGTGGCTCTGAATTTCTGGCCTGAATTTGTGGGCTGAAAGAGAGTTTCTGAGAGACATCATGTTGATTTCATCCCAGACCCTGAGCAATGACTGTGTCTGTTCCCCAGAATTTGCTTTGAACCCTGACAGTGTTAGTAAGATATTATGAATATTGAGGATGTCCTTGTGCACCTTTCGTTGCAGGCTTAGTGGCCTTAATACTTTCTGAATGTATTAAAAAAGACTTCATAAAAGAGGCAGCCACAATATTTTATTTAAAGCCACAGGGACACTGGTGAACTGTCATTTCTTTGGCAGCTTTAGGATTTCCTCTGCAGTGCACCAAGAGATGGCTTATGGCTCTGTGTTCTGGCATCTTCTCATTTTGCATACATAGCTGTGGGCAAAAAAGAGGAGGTTATCACAGTGATGTGAACAGCTATCAGGAGCTGCTTTGAAAACACACTTTCTAAATGTATTTGAAATGGCAGAATTCCTGCTCTGCTACAGCTACCAAAACAGAAATATCTTCATCCTATTTCCAGTATGACCCCATGTTTCAAAGGGTAATTTAGCTGCTGTGAATATCAAGGAACAGAACGAAGTGATTGCAGAGTTGAAGCATAAATAGAAAGAGGAACAGGCAGCAGTGAAACGCTGACACTTCAGCTGAGACTTGGCAAGCCCAGCTGGAAATGCTTGTCCCAGCAACACACACTGCATTCACAGAGTACCTTCACCATTGCTGCTGTATACAAAGTTCACAGAAATTCCTCACTGACCTATTTTATTTTTTTGCTGACAGTGCAAAGGCAAAAGTTTAGTATAAAGGACATTTCAAGTAGTTTTTTCCTGGGTGTGCATATATACACAAATGCCACTTTATACTAATTTATTTTGTAATGAATCAGGTGGGTAATTGACTTGTAAGTTTTAAAGTTCAGTGGGACTTCTGCTTCTAAGTCACTGAGACACTTTGGAAAGTGTGATCCTTTAGTAAGATGCCTGTCTACCATCCTGTAGACAGGTCATATGCTTATGTTAGAAACACCAAACTTTGTGACCTCTGGGAGGATACAAAACTGTTCTATTTCAAACAGAAAGGGGCAATTCTACCTACCAGTGGGGGACGTAGGATGTCTCTTGGGAAGAGGTGTGAAAAATCTGTGCTCCTTGGCCACCATGAATTGTCCTTCTCTTTGGCACGATGCTTCTTTTGTCCATGTATGATTCTCACAAAGGACATCAGGACTAGTTTTCCTTGGAAGTAAGTAAATCCTTCTCTTATAGAAGTCCCATAAATACATGAAACTTGTGAAAGCCTTTTAAGATGTCAGAAACCACCTGCAGGGCTTTTCCTCTCTGCATATAGCTGCTAATTTTCAAGGGATCTAATACAGTTTTGTTCACTTTACCTAAATTTGATAAAATTGTAGTAGTTCAATAAATGCTGCCTGGCAGTGCTCAGTCTGGGATAGTCACTGCAACCAAGGGTGTTATGCAAAGTGTAACACATGAGCAGTAACATGTGAGCATGCCAGAACTCCTCAGCAGCAGTTGAGCATGCTGAGGCAGGACGTGCATTATGCTGTGACTAATTACATCATCAGTGTGTATGGTTCAATAATTAGTAAATTCTGATAGGGATTTCTGTTTTAAATGATCTCCTCATTGGTGTTTTGTTCTTCCATTAAAAACCACATTGTTTCATCCAGAGCATTGTGGACAGAGGGAATTGGTTCTGCCCCGCTACTCCACTCTGGTGGGACTCCACCTGGAGTGCTGTGTCCAGCTGTGGGATCCTCAGCACAGGAAGGACATGGACCTGTTGGAGCAGGTCCAGAGAAGAGCCCTGAAGATGATTAGAGAGATAGAACACCCATTGTAAAAGCAGAAACCCAGACTGAGAGTGCAGCCTGGGGAAGAGACCATGTTGTAGCCTTTCAATCTTTAAAACGGGCTTAGAAGAATGATGGGGACCAACTTTTTAGTAGGGCCTGTTGCAATAGGACAGGGGTAATGGTTTAAATTAGAAGAGGTAAATTCAGACTAGATATAAGGAAGAAATTTTCCACAATGAGGGTGGTGAAATCCTGGAACAGGTTGTCCAGAGAGGTGGTAAATGCCCCATCCCTGGAAACATTCAAGGTCAGCTTGGAGGGGCTCTGAGCAACTTGGTATAATGGAAGATGTCCCTGCTCATGTTGGACTAGATGACCTTCAAAGGTCCTTTTCAGCCCAAACTGTTTGTGTGTCGGTGATTCTGTGGTTCTATTATATGTACATTTCATCTGTGTGTGTGATTGTCTCAGGAAGGCTAAGAGAGGTGAAAGGGTGGAGCACATCATGAAAGTATTCATACCATGTTGTTTATTTAGAGTGTCAGGGACCTGCTCCTCACACATTTTTTGAGCCCTGCTAAGCATAGGGACTATATAGGATGTAGGAACTGGCAGAATAATTATTCAGAAAATTACAAGAAAGAGCAGGAGGTTTTATTTTTTTTCATTCTCGTAGAACTCAAGATTGGATAATGCTTTGTAAGATCTATGTTAGCCAAGCACAAACTACTAGACTTAGCAGACTTAGCAGACTTATTTGGACTGTGGTTCAGTTAATGGTATATATTCATCCAGCATGTTGGGCTTTTCTGGGGTTGGAAAGGAAAGCTAATTGTGCAGGCATTGTCTCATAAATCCTTACCCACTGGTTCAGAAAAGAGGCAAGGAAGTTCAGAACTGATAATGTCCCTGGTGGAAATAAAAATGCCCCCATTGGTGAAAGCTAAAATGCAAGCTTCGTGTAGCTCCAAGAGCAATTTCATCCCAAGTTAGTGCCTGATTCTTCATTTCTGGGCAAAAATTTAGATGCTTCCATTATCATGAAAGTGCCTAATGGCATTTCAACAAATAACATTGTTCCAGAAAGCTCTGAACACATTTACTGCAAAGCAGGAGCAGTGTGTTCCAAGTTACCTTGTTCCATGCCATGTAGGAGGAAGACACTTCTGGTTTGCAGCAAGAGTCCCTACATATTGTCAATTAGCAGCAACTCCTGTTTAGACAAGCCCCCAAGAAAACTGTTCCAGCATGCATGGTTGCAAATGCAGCCTTTATTTGTTGTAAGCATGAGTAAGGGCCATGGATATATATTTGTAAATATTAAAGGCTTGAATATGCCTGTTGAACTTCACAGGCAATTGCTCAAATGCTCTGGATCTTGCTTACAATGTTTTCCTCAGGTATTGCAGACTGTGGCCTCACATGCAAAATCTGGCAGGTGATCTTGAATAATATATGGAATTATATATGGATGAGGTAATGGCACACACAAAATTGGTTGCTGGTGTAAAGCTATTAAGTTGCAGAAAGTGGGTCAGTATTTCAAAGGCTTGCTTAATCAAGGTGTCTCCCTATCACCCCTTGTTGCTTGCCTGTCTTCTCCCCAGTCTCCTCTCAAACTGGTCAGTGTTTGTCAGTCAGCTCATTCTCTTGAACAGCTCCTGAGAAAAACTTCTTCTAGTGAGAAAAATGTGTTTGATGCTCAGTTAGGTGTTTTCCAGTCATCATGCAGACTAGCTGACATAAAGTGATTAACATTCCTTAAAGAAAAAAAGATCAAGGACTTTGGGTGAGAAGTCAGCTTCTCAGTGCCAAGGGATAAAGTATTTACCACTTCACTTGAGCATTGGTTCCAGTGTATAATTGTATTCACTGGTACATTTTATTCCTTTTTATTCCATTTGACTTGGCTTCCAATAAATACTCCTTAGCACAGACACATTTTTTGAATTCCTGCCTGAACCTTTGATTAGCACACTGCAATATATACTCAAAAACTTTTCCTGAGGCTTCTATATTTGTAATTTAAACTATGTACAGTGTCAATTTATTGAGCTACTTCTCCATCATGGAGTATGATATTTAGCAGATTTGTAGAGGTGAGTGAGCCTTGACAAAGAAAACAGTGTACGCCACCAAAGAGAATATCTGAATTCCTTTTGAGTTATTCCAAATAAAAAAGCCTGGACATAATTCAGTATGGACATAATTGGCATAGACTGCTGAAGAAATTCACACATTCATGTGGAAATCCAGGTTTGTTGAGGGTTATGTGGTCATGTTTTCTTGGACTTAATGATTTTGTATCCTCTTAGCAAGTTTGGATCCACTTTAGCAAGAGAGTGGAAATAATTCAGATAATGAAATACCTATGGGTTTTATAAATATAGACAAAAAGGTGTACAGAGGGACCCTTTTTCTGAGTGAGGCAAAAGATTGTAGTGGGAACCTGTGTCTTTTGACATGACAGAGGAATTTAAATACTTTTAAGCCCACAAACTGCAGGAAAGCCTGCATCTGGAATTTAAAATATAAATGCTCATTTCTGGGGCTTTTGACTACTGGCTTGTGAAATGTCAGACCAGTATGGTATGCTCCTATGCAACATGTGGACAAAGAATTTTGTAGAAGGGGTTTTCCCTCTTGTATCAGATGAACTCCATCCATTCAGACTTTCACCGCTGACTGAAAGCTGGATTGAGCTGTCTGCCTTTGTATGGTGTACTCTTTTTTCTAGTTTTGTTCTTGCAGGTTATTTTGTGACATAAGACCAGATGAACATTAACAGAACCTGGAATGTGTTTTAATTGTAAAGCTCCATCAGGCATACTGATAATTGCATGTTTTATAATTAAAACTGTGAATGCTTTTCTTTCTAAGCATAGTGACAGCTGTTAGAGCACATCTGGAAAATATGCTTTAAGTAAAAGCATGTTAGCTTAGAGAATTTCACAATCTGTGGGATATTTATCGGCATTTCTTTCCAGAATACTAATCTGATTTATCAGTATTTTTAATACAAAAGTCTTGCTTTTATGTTTTTTGCAAATCTGGCTTTGAATTCACATTCCAGATTGGCAATTCCAGTGTACTTCAAGGCTAAATGCTGCAGAACAAAATATTGCTTTGCTACTGTTTTTAGGTAGAAGCCTACATAAGTCTTGTCTGATGCCCTAATAAATTTCCTTCATTGATTTCAGCCAAGTATTTTCCCTTTTTATGATTTTAAAGAGAAATTATTGTTTCATACTGTAATTTCATTGGGAGGAAAATTTCTCATACTCCTGCTCTGTGCTTCTTGAGGCTCATGTCAACACCTTTCTGTGCCATTACCATTGAACCACCTACATTTATTATAGCATTAGTCAGGACTCTTTGCAGTCAGTGAGAGTGTTTACAAGGTAGGGCCCTGGCCACTTGAAATGAACAGCAATGTTTCTGCTTTTGATAGGAGCCCAAGCATTGTCATTTCTGCACTTTCCTCAGAACTGTAACTGCATTAGAAAACCAGATTTTCTGATATCATTCATTTAAACAGAACAAAAAAGGGTAAAACTTCAAACGACTTTAAAATTTCTATCTGCTAATTTATTGCTAACGTTGCTTATTTTGTTTATTTGGAAAAAAATGACTAAACATAAAGATGCAGAACCTTAGAACTTCAAGGTATTGCTTTAATCAGGATCTTGCATTCTTACCCAAGCATCTCAACCATCTTGCTTTCAGGATGATGAGGGAGATTTTGCAGAGAGCATTTGTCAACAGATGCCTAAGCGAGAAATCAGTTTCATTTATTTGGAGTAGGAGGCAACTTTTTAATGATAGATTACACTGTGTTGGAGCAGCTTCACACCTGAATTTTAAATCACAAGTGCTATCCTTGTTGTGCAGTTGGAGGCAAAATGCAGTTATGCAACCAAGCAAGAAGCTACAGCTGCAAAAATTAATGAGATTAAAAAAAACCTACAGCAGTGATGCTATAAAATAGTATGGAACACATTGGTGGTAATGTGGGAAAATTAATTCCAAATTATTGACAGTTTAATTGACCTACAGGAAATATTTTAATGGAGTTAATATGCTATGCTGTTCTTCAGTTTTTTAAACTTTTCCACGAGCAGCAAACAGGTTTTTCCAATTATGGGGTTTAAAGTTGTAACAAAGGGTTGCTGTGGGTTCCCTGGTTGTGAGATGCCAGCACTGGATGTGTGACTTCTCTGCCCAACACCCGCAAAGCCCATCCTGTGAGCAGGCCGTGGGTGCCACTGCTCTGCTCTCCTCCCTTGCTGTGGCAGAGGCTCTTTGCACATGATCCTTACACGGTTATTTGACCCCCAGGCTCCGACTGCACGAAGAAAAGGTCATTAAGGATCGGCGACACCACCTGAAAACGTACCCAAACTGCTTCGTTGCCAAAGAGCTGATTGACTGGCTGATCGACCACAAAGAGGCCTCTGACAGGGAGACAGCCATTAAACTGGTGCAGAAATTACTGGATCACAGCATTATCCACCATGGTAAGTGCGGTATCACCTGCTAAAACGTTCTAAGCTAAATTTATTGACTGCTGTGAGACAGAGGGAAATCCCACTCCTGCTCTTCAGCCAAGTGTAGGACAGGTAGGATCCTTTCCTTGCCAGATATGGAGCATCTTTTCAACTGTGCTGCTGTGCAAGGTCACCTGTGTCCTGAAGAGAGGAGAGCCTGAAGAGGTGTGGAGTGATGTTCCTCATGGCAGAGGAAAACTTACCGGAGGCTGTGATGTGTCTCCAGAGCAGCCCCAGCTGGATCGTGTCCCCCCTTTCCTGCAGTTCTCATTTCCCTGCTCCTAAGAGCACAGTTCTCCAGCTGAAAAACACATCTGAAAAATCAGCCGGCAAAAAAAAAAAAAAAAAATCATTTTTCTCACGTGGATTAGTTCCCTGGCCCTGGCCCTCACAGCAGCTGCACAAACATTAGTGCTGGTACAGCTGCAAGAAAGTTAGTGGTCTGGCTGTGCCCTGATTAATTTTCTCCTAAACTTGTTGTCTATTTGAGATCTGTTCCTTTCAGCTTCTTGAATAACAATTCATGCTGATGAAAAGACTTCCAATTCACTGGTAGCATTTAGTTGCCTTTTGGAGGCACAAAGAGGCTGGGAAGCACATAAGCAAAAAAGATCCAAGGCCTCAATTTCAAGCCTTTAGTATTACCCATTTCAGAATGGCAAATGTACCATTTGTTTCTTTTTAAAGAGAGAACTGAGTGACTATGAACAGACGAATGTTGACTTTATGCAGAGGTCATTGTGTGTGCAGCAATGCTGCTGCTTTCTGCAGTACATTAACAACACCTTAATTAAAGTCAGAAATGCACATATTGAATGAGTGCCACTTCTTCAGCTTCTGCTTGGCTATTAAATGAAAATTCTGGGTTGTTATGGAAACTGGGACTCACGGTAGATAGTTAAAGAATAAAGTAATTATAGGGTATTCAAATCTGTCTACATAATCCTCTATTGAGAAAATGTCAGTGAAGAGTTGCGTGGATGCCTGAGTGACTTAATTTAATTGAGCAATAGATATTTTATTGCTGAATGCTTTTTGAAATCTCTAACAACCTTCAAGCATTTTCTACCCTACCATCCAACTGAAAACTGTCGAAGAAATTTTATATATGTGTGTAGATATTAGAAATGGAACAGGTGTTTCTTGAAAATGTTCATGTATTGCACTCTAATAAAATACTTTGTGAAGTGAGCTTGGGCAGGTAAATTCAGAGAGGTTCTGTCAGGTTCTGCAGGATGCTTAGAACATTCTTTCAAGTGCCCTGTCAAGTGAAAGGGACTCCATTTCCTGCTTCTGTGGTGCAGAAGGTCCCCCATGTATGTGGGTTGACAGCTGTGCTAGGAGCAGCTTGCTTGGGATAGCTTTCCCATAGGTTTATGCCCTTGATGGGGCTCTGTTCTGCACCATGATCAGGTGCTGTTTTACAAACCTAATCTGGCATTTCTCGGTGTGCTCACGTTGAACCTACCATTTGCTAGCTGCCATGGCAGAGCAATTGAGACAGTTTTAAGAAGGCAGAAAGCTTTGGTTTTATCTGTTTCTTTAGGAAGCCTCAGGTCTCCTACAGCACCACTAACTGATACTAATAACTTTAAGAAGTTTGGCAAACCTTAAATTATTGGGCATTCTACTCTGGTGGCCTTTTAAACAAACAAGACAACAGACTGTTTTCATCAAAAGGTTTTCTGGGAATGTAGTGGATGGATGCTTTTTTTGCTCTTTATGTTTGCAGTAATACTCATAAAACTGATGGACACTTCTCCCCTTCACCAAGAAATCTGGTTACCTCTCAATATTTTCTCCAGCCTTTCATTAGAACGGAGTAAAGCTGTGTGCTGAGAAATGCAGGGGATTAGTCTCTACACATGCTTGCTTTGAAGCTCAGCAGTGGTACCTGCTAAATGGATCCTCAGCTACTTACCATGTATGTGAATTTTTTTTTTTTTTTAATTATTTTATGTTTCAGTCTGTGATGAGCATAAAGAATTCAAGGATGTCAAACTGTTCTACCGCTTCAGAAAAGATGACGGGACGTTTCCCCTGGACAATGAGGTGAAAGTGTTCATGAGAGGACAAAGACTGTATGAAAAGTATGTTGCATTCAGTATTCGTAATATGTTGATAATAGTGATAATATGAGGCAAATGATACCTGTTAGTCTATTTTTGAATCATCAGAGGCTTTCAATGCATGCAGGAATGGGTCTGGGAAATTCCATTACATCAGTTGGGAGTCCTTCCCTCTCCTATTTTTCTTTTGCTTTTCTACCATATTCACTAGAGGCATTTTGTTTAAAATTTGTTGCCCCAGATATAAATACATCCCATATGAGAATTCAATCTGAATTGAAGCCCTTGAAATCTATTCTGTAAAAATAATTGCAGAATTATTTGTCAAAATAGTTCAAATAATTACAAAATTATTTTATATGTAAAAGCATAATTATAATTCCTAAAACATTATTGAACGAGTAGCTACATGTCTGTGGAGACTCCATACCTACAGCTTCACAGGAAGGCATGCTTTAAATCATGGGTGAGATGAATCTTCACTGTTCCAGTCTGCAAAGTTTCAACATCAGAAAAATTATGTTAAAAGCAATTTCAAAAAAACTGCTAACCCAACCAACAGCATCTGATTACCTAATTTAAACAGATTATTATACTGAGATACTAAATATCCCACTGGATTACTTCCATCAAATAACTAGGTATCTTAACCATACTTCCTAATATTAAATTAAAGACATTTTTATTCAGTATGTAGAGATTTTGACGTGGTACCTTCAAGCAGAGAGAAGAAAATGCATGTTGGCATATGCTACAAATTAATGCAAAAGTTGTGATGTGTTATTTACCAAAAAGGTTGAAGTATTGCTCTAGACTGAATACCACCCATTCTCCTGCCTGCTTGGAGCTGAAGCGTGCAGCAGCCAGGAGAGATGCTGTGTTTTCTTGATGAAGGAAATTTGTTTCCTTCTCAGAAGAAAGCACTCAGGAAGCTCACAAGTTTAAAAGCTTATTTTCAAGGTTAGCTGGCTCAGGAGATCATTTTAGTGAAAGAACAGTGAGCCCAAAATATAAACAAATACCTGTAAATGCCACTCCTTTTGTTGCACCCATCATATAAAATTCCCCAAGACACAGTGACTGTGACTATTTGAAGTAAAAATATAATAAATTGTATAAGACATTAGAAAACGCATCACTGGAGAAAATCCTCCATTCTATGCACTGGGACAGGTGGGATGAATCAGCTACCTTCAAACTCTTCTGTGCCTTACTAAGCACAGCATTTGCTCTTTAGACTCAGTAATCATGTAGTGTCTACAAGCCTGACCCATAGTCTGAAAAGCAGATTAGAGTTCTTTCTTTAGTCTATATTTCTATTTCAATTATCTGTAAGAAAAATAATATTTTGTTGGCAAGGCTGATGCCAGTCTTCTGCATGAAAGGAGCCATAGTAGAAAGAACTCTGTTCCAATATTGTCTGCTTCCATCACCATTTCTCTGAATGGAGAAATATCCCCAAACCAAAGTCTGTGATCCAGTTTGTCTAACTCTGTCGTAGCAGAAAAGCATTCATAACAGTAGAGAGTGTTCCTATCTTGGCAAAGGAGCACCTGTATCTGAATATAACTGCATCCTTGTGAGGTGCTTGCTCCTAGGCAACGCATCTGAAAGGTTCAGAAACTTTTAAAAACAGCCCTGAGTGCTAAATATAGTATAAATTAAAAATACCTGTCATTTCAAAACCAGTATGTGACAGTGAAAGGTAGTCAAAATTCTCCATGGATCATCGGAAGTATTTTGTATTCATGGGAGATAAGAAGGCATACCTGGGCTATCTGGGCTTCACTTTGTTTATTTTAGCAAATCCCTTGTGTAGAGATTTCAGATTTTGTTAGTTCCCTTGCCTATGCACCTTTATTAGCAGCACTACAATTTCATTGGATACACTTTAAACTCAAAATCTAATGCTGAAAGTCAGGAAGAGCTCTGCAGTGAAGTGTCTGATTGTGTAATATATCTGTTGTATCAGTTTGCTGATGGTCTTGAGAAAGAAAATATTAATTCAGTGCTATTAAAATAATTACTAAATGGCAGCAACCAGAGAAAAGTATTCATGTACAAACATTAAGTCATTTACCAGCATATTCAACTTGTTTATCAAAATGCCTATGGGCCTGATTGCAAGAGAAATGCAGCTATGCCAAAGGAAATCTGTCCAAATCCAACACATTTTGAAAATCTGTGTCTAATTTTGTAGAGTTTGCTGATCTTCACTAGGCTTTTCTAATTTAAGATAGACATTATAATTATTTTCTGCTCTTTTCCACTCTCTGATTGGGGCTGGAGTACCACTAGGTTCAGAAGCCAAAGTAGTTTGTGCTTGCCAAAATTGCAGACATTACCCAACACCAGTCCATGAAAATTTGTACCCTCAGTGGGTAAAATGAACGAAATGCTTTAGGAGGATCAACAGGTTGTTGCATGGATGTCTTAGGCAGGTTCCTTACATTCAGACAGCTGTTTTGGGTAAATGCCTTGTTCTCTGCCCTGAGACATGGGAACATCAGGACTGTCCCTCTGCTGAGGAGCTCCCTTTCTCATCTCTTCTGCACGACCACAAAGCTCCTCGTAACCTGAACTCTCCTGTCTTGTGCATGACGCCCTTCACCCACTGTGGGCATTTTCAGTGGCTGTTCCTGTGGGATTAGAAGATTTAAAATCAGTCTCTGATTGTATACTCCCTTCATTTGCACTGAAAATCATGAACCAGTTCAGATTCCCTGCACATCGTGGCAAGCTTTGGTAATCCTGTCTGTGAATAGGCTTTGAGGTTCAGGTTTATAACTAGAGATGAAAACTACTGGATTTCCTACAGTCTTGTCTGAAATAGTTGAATAGTTAATAAGATCTAAGGTTGGTATCAGCTTTCAAGCTCTACAGGACTGCCCAGATAGGTTGAAAGAGGTAAACATGTTTCCTGTTCAACAAAACTCTCCCTGCAAATCTTTTATAGATCCAGCATGGACCTTTTGTAGCTTAAAAAAAAAACCCAAGTTGTTGCAGGCATCTTATTTTTATGATGTTTGCAATTCTCAGTAGGGTTTGGTCAGACACACAAGATTGTTGTTTCTGGTGCAGTCATGTATAGGAGCTATAAGTCATTGCGTGGTGCTGACATCAACTGAGATTTTTGAACCAGATTTCACAGTGAAAGAAGTGCAGATTTATGGGTTTAATTTCAAGAAATCTTTCAGATAATTTTGAGACTGCATTCTTGGAATCACTTTCAGTTTAACTCATCAGTGGTTGAGTTGCTTTTATCCTCTGGTGCAGTTATTTTGATAAAAACAAGGCTAAAAATTTCTTTTGAAAAGGAATTTGGATATCAGTGTTTAGATAAATACATTCCTTTAATGCAGGACAACACCAGTTTTAGCAAATAACATGTTTCGGCATTAACAGCCTCATGTGTTTTTGGAACAAGAGAAAATGGAAGAGTAAAAGGAAGTTTCCAGTTCTGCCTAATGAAAGGCCAGGCTTTTGATTGATGTAAATTGGTACAGTGTTGTTGACAGCCATGGAGTTACAGTGATTTACTTCAGTGAGTGACGTAGGTCCATGGATTGCTGTGTCTGGGCTTCTTAAACCAGCAATTTGTCGTGTCTGTTTGTTCACAAGTCCAAATCCTTTGCAGTGCTATTCTGGGCTTATGCAGAAGGGTGTGAAATGTCAAACTGAGTGTTTTTCCACTTGATATTTTTCCAGATTTCTTTTGTGTCTCTGTAAAAATCAAACCATTAGCACTGCCTTTTCAAGGACCATTCTATCTGCGATTTCAATGAGGCAGTCAACTAATTATAGACTCATCAAAGAACAATTAACATAATCCTAAAGATTTTTTATTTGGTGCCTGCAGAGCCTGGGCAACCAGTTCTGGGTAGCCATGCAGCAGATGGTACAAAAGGACACAAGCTTTGGGTTTGCATTTCTTTTCTGGGGGGGAAAAAGCCTGGTGAACAAGACACATTTAAAGACAGCCCCTTGGAGCATAGTATGTCTGTATTAGAGGTGGTGAGTGTGGGACAAAATGCTGTGGGACAAGATGCTTGTAAATTAAAATATTAAAACATAATGAAGTCTGCAAGAATTCTGGAGTGAATACGTTGTTATTCAGCTAATTAAGCTTTCTCAGTTCTTACTCAGCTCAGAGGTGCTGGCAATGACACACCACCTAAACCAGCAGTTCCTTGTGCTACCACTGACACACAGCTGTGGCTGAGCAGCCTTGGCCTGGTTTGATGATCTGCTACCTGGTGGTCAGATCCTGTAGGTTTAGGCCTCAGGTTAGTGCTCATTAAAGTCAAGAGAAGAGTCTTTTAGATGAAATAACAGAGGTTGGACCATGTCAAACCTCTTCACTGTAATTTCAAATGAAACTTCTCTCTCTGTTCCTATGGCACAGATTTTTCTGATGCTTCCCAAAGGAGAGGAAGTTATATTCTATAATCTCTGTACATGCTGTCAGTTTAAGAAGCAGATGGCTCATGTATGGATTTACTTGAATTTCAGTTCTTTTATCAGAAGGGCAAAGATTCAGCACTTCCAGAAAATGACTGTTGTAGTTCAGATGTGCCCTTATTTCAAAACAGTTGGTGAAGGGAGGGGACCTGTAACTCTTACATGGAAAAAACAGTTCTTGAACTATTACTCTGAAAGTCTTACCACTAGTCCTATTATTAGCCTATGATAAATAATACAGTTATGAAAAAAATAGGTTAATAAGGATGCTGTGGTGCTCAGTCTCCCCCCAAAAAGTGGAATTCTGTATTACAAAGAAATTATTCTCATTTCTTCTTTAAAGCTGCCTTTTGCATTAACAAAATATTGAGGCTTTTTTTTTTAAGACTGTGTCATTTGCATAGGTGTCTTGAATAGAGAAGAGTTTTATTAGTATCCTTCAGCTATTCACATGGCAGTTGCTAGGAGATTTTGGGACATCTCATGACGTTCCTCTGACTGGTGTTACAGAGAGCCAGCTGAGGCACTCAGAACTGTGAGCCTCAGATGTTAAAATGTGTTCAGGTTCATGTGCAACTCGCTGACTGCAGCTGCATCATCAAATGTTGGATGCACAATATTTATCCTCCCCCAAACCACAGAACTACCTTTTTTCCTTCTCTTGAATTTTTCTGCAGCTGTTTTAGAGCTTATGGAGAGAGTTTTCAAAGTCATCTAAATGACTTTGGGGCATGGTCCTGCTAACTGTAAATATTAATTAGGAAGCTTTGAACACATTAGTCACATTCTGGTGCATTTAGGCTAATTTTTTTTTTTTTCAAAGCTGATAATGCAGTAACTTTAAGAGAATGTTAAACACTAAATAGGGGAAATGCAAAATCCAAAAATCTCATTTTCTTTTAGGGGCAAAACCAAGAAAGCATTAACTTCACACAGGGATATAAAGCCTAAATTTCTTTACTAAGAGTTTTCATTCACTTCCTAAGTAGATTGATACCTTGAGGAAAGGTTCAGCAAGTCAGTGAAAGCTTCATATGCATTTGCTTGATATAAATGACATTTGCCAGAATAGATCTGGAACTGCTTTTCTGAAGAACCATTTTCCCTACCAATTTCCCCCCCCACCACACCAGGCTGATGAGTTCTGAAAACAGCCTTCTGCAAGCCAGGGAAGAGGAAGGAGTGAAGTACGAGCGGACCTTTGTCGCGTCGGAGTTCGTGGAGTGGCTGGTGCAGGAGGGAGAGGCGGCGACGCGGAGCGAGGCGGAGCAGCTCGGCCGCAGGCTGCTGGAGCACGGCATCATCCAGCACGGTGAGAAACCCTCTGCCAGGCCCTGAAACTGCACGGGCTGGAGCCGTGTCTTCTGCTCCAATCACGTGGAGGGGCCCTTGTTCTGATCACGATATGTTTTGGTTCTAAATAATTTCAGATAGGAGTCGAAGGAGCTTTATTTAGTAGAAGGGCGGCTTTTCCAAAAGTGCATTGTATTAGTTCTGAAAATGCTTCCTCAAATGCAGAATATGCCAGGAATTTGAAACTGTAAAAACAACCTAAGGATGTGGATGAAAATCGGTACTCCTACACTTGTAGTAATTGACTTGTAGAACTTGCTATCTGCAATGTGTGTAATTGAAGTAAATCGATTTGTAAACAGGATTAGAACCATAAATAAGCTAAATTCTGTATGCAGGATAAAAATTTCAGGGTCTGTGTATCTCCCTACTTGTAGGCAGAACAGAGCATAGTCTGATGCTAGAAAAGCAGTTTTCCCTCTTGGGCATGTAGCAGAGTTGTTCTAGTATGTTTGGGCAGGAAGGAGGATGTCACTGTTGGTTGAAGTGTTATTGTATTTGTCCTGGTAGCATAAATTCTTTGAGGCAGGAATCAAATATTTCTTCATGGTCCAGTATAATGTGTCTGGCAAATACACTTTCACCAAGAAGCTCCTTCTGTTAAGGGTGGAGGAGACAGAGTTCTCTCTCTACTGTCACGAGGGTGAAGAAATTAACACCTCTGGCCCCATTTTACATGTTGTCATTATCTGTTCTCAGTGCACGTTGCCCTTTTGTAACCAGGCTTTTCCCACCACAGAAGTGGCAGTACCTCTGGAGCAATGAAAGGGTGCCAGGAGGTGACAACAGGATGGCAGAAGTTGTTACCTACATTGCTTAGTGCACAATGGGAAAATAATCATATCCTGGTGGTCCAAGTGTTGTTGCATTAAACCTAATTCTGACAGAGAGTGAACAGATGATATCAGCAGGCTGTCAGTACACCAGGTGCTGGATTGACTAGGTTGCTTGTTACTGCACAGGAAAACCTAGTTTTAATGAATAGAGAAAAATGGGCATGTAAGTGGCCTGCACAGTTCTGTCATGGTTCTAATCATGTTCACATTAACTTGCAATTATTAGAAGCTACTTCTGAATGTTTACAGTGATGAGCTTCCAGTTCTATAATTACTACTGTGCTTCCTATGATTTATAGGGTGCCAACTGCTCAGAGCTTGATGGACAGGAAAGGTATGCTACCCCTCCTCTTTACAGCAGCAATGACTTCATTCCTATTTTTACCTGAACATTTTCTGTGTATTACATATGTGGTAAACTTCTCTTACTATCTTGGGATCCCAAACCAGGACACTTACAAAAAAAGTTTAAAAAAATATAAGTGAGATTTATGCTGATAATGATGTTTTTTTTCAGAGAAAATAAAATCAGGACTTAACATTTGGTGCAAAGCTGGTTTTCTTAGATACTGAGATCTTTGCAGAGCTAAGAAAGTCAGGATGTGGCTTTTCTTGCAGATCAACCATTGTTTCATTAACTAAGGCAAATTCTCAGCAGGGCACATTTGCAGGGAAATAATTTTGCCCCTGTCAAGCCAGGTTGCAGGGGTCACTCCTGAGTGACACTGGCCCTGCTCCTCCAGGGATAGCCCTGGCCATTCTGCAGGTTTATCCCCTGCCCATTGTTTTCTTGTAGTCAAGATTATCTGCAAAGCTCCCCCTTAGAAAGAGATTTGAAACTCATGAAGTAAAGACAGGGTTCTGGGAATTAGTTGATTGCTGAGGAAGTGGTCTTCTCACGTGTCCACACCAGGTCATTGCTGCAAGGTGCTGTCATCTTCCTCACCCAATTTTTAATAAAACCAACATAACTGAGTGGGGATTTCACAATGACTTGATGGGGATGCTGGGAGTAAAGTGAAACTGAATGGTGTCCTTGAGATTTGTCTTCTATGAGTGAACATGCTTTGTGCACACTTTCTCCTTTGTGAATGGAGATTTCATTCATTTCACTGCAACCATTTGTCTAGATAGTGTTAGGAATATTGATGAAAGTACTGGCAGAATTAACATGGAGCTGGTTTGGGGTTCATCTTAGCAACTGGATATGATCTGTGCACACTGAAGGTTCTTGTAATGCTGGCTTCCTCTGAGAAGGGAGCTCGAAATGAGAATTTCTAGTACAGAATTAGGGATATAAACTGTAAAACAGCAGGAATGGTATTCTCTCCCCACACCCTATCTTACAGAGTTCTAGACCCAATCACAAAAAAAAAAAAAGAAAGCTATTTTTCTATTTCTTAGTACGATAAATTAATTTCACCATACTGTGCTTCCTTTGTTTTGTCTCTCATCAGCAATACCAAAATGTTACTGGACACTAATTGGCATCCTTGTTGGCAGAACCAGCAGAAAGACTCTTGACTGAACAGCAGTGGAGAATAAAACATTTACTGTCCTAAAGGCAATCTTTTTCTAGCTGTATTGTTTGATATCCACAATATGGAATAAAATAAAACTTGCTGTATTATTCTTATGAAGTATTTCTTACCCCACCTAATGTGATGGAAAGTAATAGAAATAGTTGCATCAAGTTACCAATCTCAGTAGTAATTTTCCAGCCACAACCGAATTATGCAATGTCTTTTTACTAATACTGACTTTCATTTCAATTACTCAGAGAAGCTGTATTCTGCAGCTGAGGCACTGTATTTAAAATGGCTTCCTGACACACTTTTCTTCACTTTAATTGGTCAGACACCAACCAGGTTTCACACAGGAAACAAACACTGATGCTAATTTTAAAAAGGAAAACAGTGGTTTAAGAGGAATTGTATAAATGCTGCAAAAGCATCAAATTCTCAGTTTTAAAATAATCTTCCTGATCTCTTTGGACATATGTAACTATACATATTTCCCCTGCCATGCATGAAAATTATGAAATGTACTTAAGTGCTGAATTGCTTCCTGCCAAAATCTCACTGGCCCACACCAGTCACTGAGATTTGCTCCATTGGTTGGAGCCTGGTGCTAATAATGCAAAGTTGTGGGTTTGATTCCCATATGGGCCATTCACTTAAGAGTTGGACTCAATTATTCTTGTGGGTCCCTTCCAACTCAGAATGTTCTGTGATTCTGTGAAATCATAACCCATAAAACACCATTACCACCACTTTCACAAATAGGACCCAGATTTCCTTTGCTGTGTATTGGTACTCCATGTGATATGGAATAAAGCCCCCATAAGTAGCAGGGAATTGTGCATTTTGCATTTCTTGAAGGCTGGTGTTGGGATTGTAGTTGCCAGTATTTACTTGGCATTTGTGAACACTGGTGGCCTTTATCCAGAATATAGAAATAAAGACTGTGGGAAGAGTTATAAGTTTGGTGATGCACATAAAGGCTGGGACAAAAGGTGTGCAGAACACATTTCTCAGCTGTAGAAAAGCCCATCTGGTGAGGTATGTAGAGCTTGGTAATGTTAATAGGTAAAACTTTCTTCCAGGAGACTGGATCTTTCTTAGCTCCTCTTCGTATGGGCATGGTGGGACAGATTAGCTAGTGGGGTCAAAATTCACATGCAGCAGGAGAAGAAGTTCTCTGCCAGCTGCCAGCTCCCAGGTAGATCAGGCCAAAGCAAGAATGGTTTGGGTGCAGGTGGAGGACAGTGTAAGCACCCACACAAAGTCACAGCCCTTTCTCAGTCTGGAAAACAGAATACTGAGAAAGGGCTGTGACTGTGTGTGGGTGCTGGCTGTGACTATGTGTGAATACTGAGATGTCCAAGGACAAAAGAGGATATTCACAGAGCTCTTTATGGCATAATTTTTGGCTCATACTTGCTTATAGCCCTTTCTGAAGAACTTACCCTGCACCTGCAGCCACAACAGCAGAGCACTGCTGACATGACAGGCAGAGTCTTCCTGTCCTCCTCCAAGCACTCATTGGGTATGAAAGCTTGAGGGATGGAGAAACATCTGCCTGCCTTGCAGAAACTTTTAAAGTCTGGAATCTCCAGTGATAAATAAGTTGAATTTAAATCTGATTAATACTGTTAAGAGAAACCAGTGCTGTCTTAGGATGGCACCTACAACTTGCAAGATAAATACTTGCATTTCTTCCATGGCAGCAATGAAACCATAGCTCATTTATTAATACTTTTCAATGTATTGTGGGATGTAAACACACAGAGATTCCTTGTACCACAGATGGTACCGTGTGTGCTGCCAGTTGAGCCTGTGAGAAATGGGGGCCTGAGCAGCTGGACTCATCTTCTCATGCCAGATCACATTCTGTCTCTTTTGTAATTGTGGCTTCCCAAGCTGCTGCTGACCTTCAAGTCCATGTGCTTGATGTGATTTCTTCCCTGACATGCCCCCAGCATCTTCCCTGAGCAGTGACCACAGCATGGTTCAGCAAGAAGCATTTTGCAGTGGCTGTCCACTCTGCTCCAGGGCGTTGGGGTATGGATTCCCAGACTCAGACCAGCAGCAGAATAGGTCTGGTGAGGCTTTGCTCTCCTCAGTGATTGAGGGGTGTAAGAGTCTCTTTTAGAGATGACAGTCTAGCAGCTGTCTTCGTTGGAACACCTGATCTACCTGGATTTCAGTAAAGCCTTTGATACTGTTTCCTGACGTTCCACAGAAACTGTATTCCCATGGTGTGGATCGGTGCACTCTTCACAGGGCAAAAAATTGTCTGGATGGCCAGGCCTGGAGTATTCCCCAGGGCTCAGTATTGGGGCCAGCCCTCTTAATTATCTTTGTTAAGGAGAACTTTATCAAGGGATCAAGGGCAGCAAAAGTGACTTTATGGATGACACCAAGTTGATTGGGAGTATTGATCTTCTGGGAGGTAGGAGGGCTCTACAGAGGGATCTGGACAGCCCGGAGTGGCGGCCCAAGGCCAGTGGTGTGAGGTTCAACAAGGCCAAAGGCTGGGTCCTGCATTGGGTCACAACAACCCCATGCAAGGAGCCCCATCCAACACTCCAGGCTTGGAGATGAGTGACTGGAAAGGTGCCCATTGGAAAAGAAACTGAGCCCAGATGGCCAAGAAGGTCAATGGCATCCTGGCCTGGATCAGAAACAGTGTGGCCAGCAGGACCAGGGCAGGGGTTGTCCCCCTGTACTCAGCACTGGTGAGGCCACACCTCAAGAGCTGTGCCCAGTTCTGGGCCCCTCACTATGGGAAGGACATTGAGGGGCTGGAGTGTGTCCAGGGAAGGTCAACAGAGCTGGGGAAGGGTCTGGAGGACAAGTCAGATGAGGAGCAGCTGAGGGAGTTGGGGGTGTTTAGCCTGAAGCAAAGGAGGCTCAGGGGAGACCTTGTCACTCTCTCCAACTCCCTGAAAGGAGACTGCAGCCAGGTGGGGTTGGTCTCTTCTCCCAGATAACAAGTGATAGGACAAGAGGAAAAGACCTCAGGTTGCACCAGGGCAAGTTTAGTTTGGGTATTAGGAAAAATTTCTTTTCTGAAAGGGTTGTCTTGAACTGGAGCTGCCTAGGGGAATTGATGAAGTCACCATCCCTACTGGAATTCCAAAGATGTGTAGGTGTGACACTTAAGGACATGGTGAACTTGGCACCACTTAAGTGGTGAACTCGGCAATGTCAGGTTAATGGTTGAGCTTCATGATCTTAGAGGTCTTTTCCAACCTAAATGATTATATGATTTTGTCAGTGCTAGGATTTTTTGATGGTAAGAAATAGGTGGTAAGAAGTCTTAGACATGATATCAGTATCTTTGGCCTCCACCCTCCTTTAAAATACCTTTCAACTTTAAAAAGTTTTATTGAGGTAATTGCACTAGATCAGATCTGATGTGTTCAAGGTAGACGTGTTCTGCTGGCTTAGCACAGAAGCAGGTGCTTATCTCCTTTCAAGAGTTAATCTTTTATCTGCAAACTCCACTGTGCAAATTACTTTCTGAGACAAAAACCAACACTTTGTAGTGACTTAGTGAGAACAGTAAATGTTGACACGTGCTATGTCCATGTCTCTGCAGGAAAGTCTTACATCTATATTTAACTGTACCTATTCTTTGCAAGGACTCTGTACCTTTATACACTAGATTTTTCTTTCTGAAGATGATCAATGAATTTTGTTTAAACATCAAGACACATGATGCAATAGAAAGTTTGTTATAATTGTGGAAGTGGATTAAATATCTGAGGTATTATTTCTCTTGCTTTTGTTGAAAAGCTTTCCTTCTAAAATTGCTGTGAATAATGAAGTATGTGCTGCTATATTTACCTTAGATGTCCAACTGCCTATGATTAGCTGATTATGATTCACTTGCAAGTGAAAACTTGCCATGTATGTGAAATGTACTCTTCCTTAATTCAAGATTGATTTTGGAACCCCTTTTTTGGAAATATCAACTGCAGATAGAAGTTTACAAGTATCATTGAAGCATACCATAAATCCTTGACTTAATTGATTGTAGGCTTTTTTCTCCAAAATCAACACATATATTTTTTAAAACAATTTTTCTAGTTGATCTAAAACCCGAATCATATCAGCCCTTGAATATATCCAAGTTTTCATTAAGCTAAAAATTATAAAACATCACATTTTTACAGATGATGCCTTGATTTATCTCAGTAAAACACAAGCCTTCAGTTAGTCTATGATGTCCTGCAACACAACTCTGTTTTTTTAAGTCCTGTTGCCCCCGTGCTGATGCCAGGCAGAAGCACTCAGTTGTTTGTGTGGCAGTTCCCATGTGTAGGCACAGTAACCTCACCCACAGCAATTCAGCTGCTTATGCTAAATCTGGAGACGACTTTGCACATTTTTCATGATTTTGCCCCTCTAAGAAGTAAAAGAATAAGAACTTTGTATGTAATTGTATAAACCCCCAGCTCCTTAGTATGTCAGCTTCTCACTGTGCTCTTCTTGCAGTTGTCCTTATCTACAGCAGGAATGGATTTGGTTTTTGAAAGAGCCACATGCTTTATGTAAATCACATATGAAAAATTCTTTTCATATTAACTATTGAATTTTATTTTTCTGACAGAGGATGGGTTTCAGTTTTTAACAGCTGCAACAAAAAAAAAAAAAAAAAAAAAAAAAGAAAAAAAAAAGAAAAAAAAAAAGAGATACCCAGATGGGCCTTTTCATCTTCTACTTCCCTTGCCACAGACTGTACTTTCCATACTTTATTTGGAAGCAAAGAAAAGCAGTTGGCTATGTTCTGTAAACTTACTAAATTAAATATGATAAATCCTCATATACAAACCAAAAAGACTGCTAAATGTGTGTGATTCAACACTGGCTTTTCATGCTGGAGTAAGTAATGTGTTTTTGAAAATATACTGCAAATAGATGGCAAACTGGCTGGAAAGACAAAATATATACAGAAACACGTATCTGCATACCTATTTTAAGGCAGAAGAAATCACATGTTAATGCACTGATCAGAACATACCACCTTAATAAGAACAGGATACTCTGAATTTCAGTTCCCAATGAACTTTTTCACAGTTTACTGTAATCCTGATGCTTTCAAGACAGTACAAAAGTTGTCTAGACTTTCTTTGGACTACATAAACATACTACAGTTCATTGAAAGCCCTCCCTAGTTATAGCTCAGAGAGCCACAGTTATAGCACAGCTTTTTATTCTGGACCTACTTATAGTTCCAGGACCTATTTATTTCTGGACATGCTTACTGACTTCATCCTTAGTAGGATGAGCTGGAACAGCTCTCTGGATTTTGTATTGCAGGGCCAGAATCTGCCTTGCAGTTTTATACTGCAAGAGGATCAGTGGAAAACAAGAGCAGTTCAAGCTTAGATCCATTGTCTGTTTAAAGTGAATTCCTTGTAATCCAAATAAGAAAAAATACCATTTAGTACAGCTGCACTGCCAAGCGTTTAATGTAATGGTTGAATACATGCACAGGTGGGCTTATCTATGGTCTGTGTAGCATATAAACATTCATAAAAGGTGGAAATGCAAGTGCAGTGCAGAGAATCCAAGACCCAAGATGCAGGGCTCTGTGCTCACTGAACATCTGTAGTCTCTCTCCCTGGATTTGTGGGAGATCCAAGCAGGTGGAATTCATCAATGTGTAAAAGGAAACTAATCTGAATAGGTGCCATGATTAAAATGCATTTGCAGTGCCAGATTAACAGAAAAACAGGAAGGCTTTGAGAGGAGTGGGAAAAGCATTGTCCAGTGTTGAATAAAGTGCCAGTTACTCTCCTCCAGCCACACGTGTGTCGGTGCAGTGGGAGAGGGGCAGCCCAGGAGTGGCTGGGGACTGTGGCAGAGGTGGGCACTGGGGCTGGGGGCTGGCTGAACTGTGAGCTGGGGTGGGCACAGTGGCAGAGGTGGGCACTGGGCTGGGGGCTGGCTGAACTGTGGCAGAGGTGGGCACTGTGGCAGAGGTGGGCACAGTGGCAGAGGTGGGCACTGGGGCTGGGGTGGGCACAGTGGCAGAGGTGGGCACTGGGTCTGGGGTGGGCACTGTGGCAGAGGTGGGCACTGGGGCTGGGGTGGGCACAGTGGCAGAGGTGGGCACTGGGGCTGGGGGCTGGCTGAACTGTGAGCTGGGGGGGCACTGTGGCAGAGGTGGGCACTGGGGCTGGGGTGGGCACAGTGGCAGAGGTGGGCACTGGGCTGGGGGCTGGCTGAACTGTGAGCTGGGGTGGGCACTGTGGCAGAGGTGGGCACTGGGTCTGGGGTGGGCACTGTGGCAGAGGTGGGCACTGGGCTGGGGGCTGGCTGAACGCTGCGCAGCCGCTCTGCAGCTCTCAGCAGTGTCAGTGTTTGCCAAGCCCACGGACTCACCAGTGCTTTGTGAAAGCCAAAGTGGACACGCACTTCCACTCTTTCTCTGGCAAGGGACCAAAACTCTGCTGGCCAGAGGCCTGAGGCACAGAGGAGGCTGGCTCAGCAAGCTGTGTGCTATCCATAGAGAGAGGCATTTTTTTAAGGAACTTGTATTTTATGTGGTGATTTGTTTCCTTCCCTTTTAAACACTGGTTCTGCTTTGGAGAGGGGAGGTAGAAAGCAAAATGACATGGAGCGGGAGCCAGACCTTTCCCTGGGCACACTTTGGGTGCAGGTGGAAGCAGCTCCAGCTGTGGTCTCCTTCAGATAACCCCAGAGCCCCTGCTGGCCCCTGCAGCCTGTCAGTGTATGTCTCATCATCCTGCATTTGTTCTTGGCGTGATGTTGCTCTTTTGGGGTAATATCCTACCACTTTAGAGGTCAAAACTGATATGGTCATCTGTGACTGGCTGTATGAAGGCACAGACTATTGCAGCCAGTAATAGTGAAGGTCTAGAATGATCTCCTGCAACTTCAAACTGCATTTCACATCATTTTAATAGGGGAAACGACCTCATTAAAAAGATAAAGTGTACTTTTGAATTGACTGGGGCTGCTGCCTTGTGCAAAGACTTGGAAATGTGTTGTGCATTGCTGGAAAGAGATTAGTGCTGCTTTTGTGTTTAAGTGGAGAAAGATATGACATATCCACACTGAAAAATCCATACACTCTGCTCGTGTTTATAGCCTCTTCCTCTTAACCCTAGCACAGGCACACTCTCACACAAACAACCACACACTTCAATGTGTCCTCTGCTCTCTTGAGAAAAGCTGCTCATCTGGCTCCTCATAACTTTGATCTCCTTCCCACTGCTCCCTCAACATAGAGCAGCCGTTCCCTGGCTGCAGCCACGAGCTTGCTTGGTGACAGTGCTGTTTGTGGGGACGTGCAGAGCAGGAGTGCCTCACTGGATGTGTCCTGCTGGGGACTGCAGCTTTCAGCTGGGAGAAAGCATTAATCACCACGGTGGAGATGTACACAGATTATCAGTGCTAAAAATCATAGGGAATTGAAGTGGTGGGAGGGATTTGGGGGAAAAGCCAGTTATGAAAATGGCCTGATTTCTCAGGCATGAGTCATACCATTTATTAAAATAGGCTTTTGTACTTTCTAAAGCTCCCTCGGTCCTATGTAATCAGTGTAAAGCTAATATTTCTATCTCTGCTGTGCATCAGCCTCCTTGAAAAAGTGGAAAAGAAAAGGTTGTTTGAGCTCCATGCAGATCCTGGGATTTTATGTCAGAATCAGAAGCTGAAAGAAGATTTGCATGGATGTTACTATTTATATTTTATGTATCTCAACAGAAACTGTGAAGCAGCCAGGAACTAGAAGCACCAAAGCTGCAACATTAAATGCTCCCAAACAGAGGAAATTATAATAAATATTCTGATTTTTCTCATCTTAACAGTTACATAAATGGTGAAAGACCAGCTAAAATCCTTGCCAATGAAATTTGCAAACTCTAGGGATATATGAGACAGTAAACAATTAATTGAACTCTATTAATTAAATTGTCATTACCTCAGAAGAGGTTTTTTTTTTTTTTTTTTTTTTTTTGTATAGCTAATGGTATAACTACAAGGCAATGCATCTAGGAAATGAGAATACAGGCTCCACTCCTTGCTGTGGAGCTGTGCTGTGCAGGGCACAAATTATTTCCATTTTATGCTATTTGTGCAGTACAGTGCAGTAATAATGGCTGGCCTGGGATGTACAAAAAGAACAACATCCAGTAAGGAAAGGGGAGTGAGGCTGTAATTGTGGGCATGCAGTTCTGATAAGTGGATTTTTAGGAAAGATAAAGAAGTTCCAAAGAGGACTCCAGAAGTGCTAAAAAAGGTCAGAATTTAGTGGGTAGTATTTATTCAGTTGATAAAAGATAAGTTTGAGAGTTGGCTTCATCTCTTCACAAAAATCTTTGCAAATATTTTGGACCACATCGTGCATAACCTTCTAATGAAGGCGTGACAAAATCCAGGGATTAGCCGCTAAAGTTAAGCAAACTCAGCTTTGAGTTGAATCTTTATTTTCTGTCAGGGCAAGAGACTGAAGGCTTGAATAGCTTGTAAAAGGAAGAATAAAGTGGTCAATAAAAACTTTAAGGTATGAGTAGACTGAATTTTTTGTAAGATTAAAAGATAATTGTTAAATTCTTTTTCTGGGAAAAATTTTGTGCCCTGTTTATGTGGGAGATTAGACTGGTGGGTTTTGACTCTACCTCCAAAGTTCGACATTGGTGAGTATATGTTAGTGTGGGTGCCTTTCCTTCCAGGACAATAACTGCTCTTGTATACTTTGATGGTTTTGGAGGTTTCTAGTTGCCCTATTTTTACTTTGCTCTCTTTGGTGCATTTCTTTCTGTTGCATAAGGTGCACATTGTAACATGAACATGTTGCCACCTGAACAGCCCTGAATTAAACTGGAGCAAGAAGCATGAAGCCACCGCACCTTGCTCTTCGTATCACCCTCAGAACGTACAAATGCAGGTCCTGACACTCATCAGCCATGGCTTGGCTGTTCAAGGCACACTGAAATGGGTGCCAGTTTGCTTTTCTATGCTGCACTATGAAGGGCAGTGAACTAATTCAGGAGTAGTAATGTTAATCCCTGTCTAGAACAGCAACTTTCATGAGAGGTACCTGGAGCAAGAGCCTTGTCAGCTGCCACAAGTTTATCTGCTACTGCCTCTGAGTCAACATCCAGAGGTAACAACCTCTAAATTACCTTTAAAGAAACTGCTCCTGGGCAAGTCTGTGCAACACTCTCAGCACTGTGCCATTTGTTTGGGAATTGGTCAATCCCACTTTTCTCTTCTGCTTGCAGCAAAGTGTGGGCTGCTAAAGCAGCTGGGCTGAGCACTCATGACTGCACCTGTACCTGTCACCCAGCAGCTGCCAGTGTAACAAACCCAACCTCTGTGTGTGCTCTGCATCCAGCATTCCCAGAACTGTGATTTACCAAGGACAAGGGCATGTGTTGCTTCTCCTGGCTCTTGCTTAAAGCCAGCCTCTGCACCCGAGGAGTGCTTTCAGAGGCAGCCAGCACACACACCTGCCTCCCCCTCCTCATCTTCTTCCTTCTGATCCATGGGGTGGAAATTCCTTTTCCCACACCTTTCCATATACACTCATCCTTAGGCAGAGTCACAGCCTGGACATTTAATCACAAATCATGAATAACTCAGATGATTAAACAAAACAAACAAAAAAAACCAAACAAACAAAAAAAAAAAAAAGTCCCATGAGGCACAGTAATACTTTTGGTGACTATATTTGATGATGTATGCACAAGGAGACAGTCTGAGCTATATTGCTCCTATTTATATTTTTAGCTTATTTTTAAATTTTTAAAAAATTTTGTGATGTTACAAGCATATGTGAACTATCCTTAGAAATGAGGAGGTTAAAATATGAAAATCAAGGAGCATGCCAAATTCTAAAGTGATGCTACACATCCTAAGCATTTTGGCTACAAAACCTTTGTTGTGTAAATCATATACAAATCTTCTCCAACACACAGTCATTGGACTTAGCTTTTCCACTTGCACTCATGTATTGTATAAAAATTTACCCTTCCATGGACTGAAATAATTACAGCAGAGATTAATGACTTCAGTGGAAAACCTAAGCCTTGCTAGTTTAAGTATATAAATACTGCAATATTTAATTCAAAACAATTATTGTTATTCTAAAATATGTTCAGTATCATGGCATAAAAATATTTACATTATCTAGTTTCATGGTCAGTAATTCTTGAATTTCAGAGTGCTTACAACGTCTGCAGCATGAGTGTGTGTTTATCTCTGATTATCATAAATTCTGAGTACTGTCGGAGCACTTCAGTTAATGATACAAACAACAGAATAATTTTTGTTAGAAACGGCGGTGTCATAATATTTAACCTGACTCAGAAACCCTACTGGTATTTCTTACACTGTGAATGGTTGGCCGCAGCAGCTCTATTTCCAAGGAAGCATTTGTGGAGCCATCTTTCACTTAAGATTATGAATCGCAGTAGTGCTGAATAAGTAGATCTTGCCTTTTTAAGACTGAGTTTGAGATGGCCTCAAAAATTTTTTTTGCCGTTAAATTAGGTTATTCTAATAATGTGGTAAGATATTGATAGATATTGCTACTTTTACTTATTGTGTCAGTGATCTTCAAATGAAACTGGTAGTTGCAAACACCTACGTACTAACTCTGCCTCTGATAGCAAATCCTTTGGGGGATGTAGGCAGATTGCCAAATCTCTCCTCCTCTGCTTCCGTTCTTCAAAAATAGTGATTGTTAGTAAGTGCTGTTTAATAGTATTGCATATGATATGTATCAAAATGGGGAGCACAGCAGCAGTGTGTGTGCCTGCAATAATTAATGTGTCAGAACACAGTAACGAGGTACTTGTGATGCTAAATTTTACTTAACAAAGTCATTTTGCATCCCTGAGGACCCAACAGATTCAGCATCAAAAGGAAGCAGACAAAAGCCGAGTGGCACTGGCTCTTCCAAAGATCTTTGACAGAGCCAGGCAATCTAAGGGATCCCTTACAGTCTCTGCCATGTGGCTGGGGCAGTGGCCTGTGTGGCAGCTTGGGCACCAGCATGTGCAGTTCAGAAAGTTCTTGTGTGCTGATTATTCCTTGTCCCAAAGGTAGAAGTCCATTTGTACAGGCAGTGGTCTCTCTGACAGTGACCCAGGCAGGCAAGGGACACGCTTCTTTGCAAGATAGTCTGACCTCATAAGACAGTTTCTGCATCCACACAGAAGACAGTGCCCTGAGGACCATATCTAGGACTGGCATCTTCCTTATTGTCTGGGTGACTTGACATCCCTGGAGGTGACTGGACTGGACTTTTTCCTCTTGGAGGTTATTTTTCAGCTCACAAACATCAAATGGCTTACTGGCAGTTTATGTGTAAATATAGCCTATTTTGCAAGGTTGTCATGTGTGGTGTAGTTCTGTAGTTCCATGAAGAGTAACCTGAGTCATAGGGAGTGTTCAGAAGGGGTGAGAGCAAAGAAGACTGTGTTGGGGATGAGAATGAAAGGAAAGCAGCCAGCAGGGCTCCAGGCTCTGGTTCTTGTATAGCACCTTGGACTCTGCTGGTTTTTGGACCCCAGGTATTGGGCAGAGCAAAGAGGAAGGCAAAAGTTCTGTGTCTGAAGTAGGAGGCCAAGTGACTGAGACATGTAATCATAGACTTGACTGATCTCAGTGCATACCAGTGTTCTTTACACTTTAAACATAAATATCTACAGCCCACCAGTTCTTACAATTCAGTATTGCAAGAAATGCAATTTATAAACTAGGAAAATCCAGATTCTTCATTGAAAAGGTCAACTGTGGGAAATTATTTCTGCAGAATGTGATCACAGAAGCTGGGTAAAAATGGAGAAAAACGCTGCCAAACACCTACTGCAGCTATTTTACATGCAGAGTACTCCAGAGAGATTTCCTGCAATCAGGACCTGCAGGAGTCAAAGCACTTTCAGGACCTGGCACAGAGCTCCATCCAACTACTGCATTTTTCATCACAGCATTGGTGGCAGTGAAGACGTAGATGTTATAGTGATGTTGCACTCTGGGAGGAGGCTTGGTGCTCCTGCTCTGACACCAGCAGCCTGAGGTTTGCTCTCAATGTCAATACAGGTTGCAATTAAGATTTTTCTTCATTATGTAAGAAATGATTTTTGGCCAGGTGCCTGTTCCCAAAGCTTGTGTATCCGTGTGAAGCGGGGAAGTGGCCTGCAGGAAATGTCTGGGACACAGTGTCTGTGGTGAACAAGACAGAGGAAATACACAGGTCTTGATTCTTTGCTGCCCTGTAGCTCTGGACAAGGTAGTTGGACAGAGCTCTGGGGGCTGCCCTAGACTGATGAATTTACACAAAACTTGACGTAAATGAATTTACTGATGAATTTACACAAAACTTGTTGTAAGGAGCTGAATCTGCTCTGTGGGGCCAGCAGCAGCAAGGCTTACAGAGGAATTGGGGACGGAGATGGGCCATTATGCAACATGTCACAGAGAAGTAAAGTACTTCACTTTCCACTGGGCAATAAAAAGTGCATATCATTAATCAAAGTAATGTAATAGATTCTTCTCAGCATTTGCCACTACAATTCCTAGTTTGCTATTGCTGCTATAATGGGTGCATATTGAGGCCACCTGTGTGAAGCTGGCCACCTTCCTCCTCTTTCTGAGGCTGCACAGGGGAAGAGGAGAGCTGTGAGCATTGCATCCTTACAGTAAGGTCTGTAATGCACAAGTTGCACATGGGTAGGCTTGGATTTCTTTCTATGCCTACCAGGCATAGACTTTGTATCCATCTCTTTCCCTAGTGTCCAACAAGCACCATTTTATGGACAGCAACTTGCTCTACCAGTGCAGAATGAATTTCCGGCGGCGGCGGCGATTAATGGAGCTCCTGACTGAGAAATCGCGCCTGATGCCAGAAAGCCATGACAGCCCCTTTTGCCTGCGCAAGCAGAACCATGACAACAGGAAACACACCAGTTTTCTCTCAGGTGACTCATTAATTATACTGCTGCCTATAGAGTGACTCCATGGAGCATTAAAAAATTGGTTTTGGACAAAGGGTTTCAGTGTTAGAAAAAAACGCAGGGCTGAGTATTATATGTCCCTTTTCATAGGAATTGTCCATTCACTCATTTTACCAAACCTACAGCTCCCTGGGGTGTATCTGTAGCAACAGCATTTCAGATGCTGATCAAAATTTGGGGTCTGTGTTCAAACTGAACTGGTTACAGTCCCCCGGACTTAAAGTAATTTGCCATACATTCAATGGGGAGTTTTCAAGAAGATTAAAAGTGAGAGGAAGGGGCCCTGCAGCATTTGAGTACAGTAATATCTAGAAAGAACTGAAAGAAAAACTGTAAAAATGTAGTTCTCTATATTGGAATGCTTAGAAGACACTGCAATGGGAGAGTTCAGCCATACTGTTAGTTACAGCATTACTCTCATGCAGTGACTCTTCTAACAATGTAGGACACACTAACCCATTCCCAGTGTTGACAGTGTAAGCATGGCTTGTTGCTGGTTTTGTTTTTTTTAAAGAAACAGGGAAATGGCCTAATAACTGGTACCATCTCCCTTTCTCTCTGTGTTTTCTCTCTGCTTGCAGTGAGTCCCACCAAGGAGATAAAGATCGTGTCGGCAGTGAGGAGGAGCAGCATGAGCAGCTGTGGCAGCAGTGGGTACTTCAGCAGCAGCCCCACGCTCAGCAGCAGTCCCCCTGTGCTCTGCAACCCCAAATCTGGTGAGCACCAGCAGGGCTTACCATGCTCAGCAGCCAGGGTGCAGACGTCTCTGTGGGGAGAAGGCGACGTGAAGAATGCCTATCATCACGCCTAAGCCTCTGTTTCCAGGAATACATTAAAAATTCACAGTGTCACAGGTTTTGTAGGCCAGAGGGAACTATTATAATCTTCTAGCCTGAAGTCCTGTTGAACACAAGCCAGATGTCTGCCTCCAGTAATCTCTGCATCAAGTCCATAATTGTGGTTTGAGGTGCAGTTTATCTCGTAGGACTACGTGCAGTCAGAGGCCTAGATTTGCCTCTTCACTGCCAAGCTCTGAACCAATTCAAATCTCCTCCTAGAGACATTCCTTTGGTGCAAGTCAGAGGAGAGTTTAACTATCCAGTGACTGCTTGAGCTGCTGTGGAATAACACCCCTCAGAAAACAGCAGGCTTTAAAAAAAAAACTAAGGCAGCATTGTTTCAGCCTGTCAGAGACAATTTGAACATTTTAATTTGTTTTAAGTCTTACACTGGTCTGTTTCAGAAGGTAGAGGTAGTATTGAAGCTTATTTTCCTTTTGAAAGGATTTCCTATCCCACGCCGGAAGGTTAAACACACCCATTCTTGCACAGTTCACTTAAAATTGTTTCTTACTGTACATCTGGGAAGGGAAAAACAGACCAAGATAGATATTGTTTCAGCCTCTCTGTTTCCCTCAGAAATAGCCCTGAATATCAAAGAGGGCCCCTGCTGCCCTTTGAGTTCCTTATTATTTCAAATTCACCAAGTCTCTGCCAGTGGTGTGGGGAGTGCTGTACAACGGGGTAAGGCTTCAGTGGATGTGTGTAATCTTGCTTTCAGAGGGATGCTGCCATTTGAAGTGATTACAGGAGAGTGCCTCAAGCACTAGGTGAACTCTGTTCAAAACATCGACCATTTACTCCGGAGAGGAGTGAACTAAAGTGCATTTCACTCCTGCTGTGCAGAGTGGCCATCAGAAAGGGAAGGATATTTTCCCTCTCTCTCTTTTTAGCACATTTCCTTCCCTCTGCTTAAGCTCTGCTGGGAATTCAGTATGAAGCTCTGAACTAAAATAATTAGAAGGACTCAGTGGGATTATATGCTCAGAAGCCATAACCCGTGCAGCAGACCTGCTGCCCAGCAGAGGAAATGCTGTCAGTTCTAGTGGCCATTGCATCCTCAGAGTGTGTTACTGTTGGGTGCTCAGCACCACCTTCCAGAATGCTCACCCCTTCATCCAAGGGGTTTGCCCCTAGATAAAGGGTGCTACAGTATCATATTTTGGCAGAATATCTCTCAGGTATAGTTTGCAGAAATGCTCTGGTAGCTTTTGTATGGGGAGCTCTTTGTCCCCAGTACATTAATTACATTCTGGAAAATTTTCTGGGACAGATAAAATAGCATTCATGTGCAATCCATAAATGTGTGTGTTATCTAAAGTATGCCAACTATTCTGTTCATTTATGGTTCTGATTTTATATGAAGTGTCAGCCCATGAGTAGTGAGAACAAGTTTATTTTAATGCAGCTGATTACACAATACTGGAAGGAAAAGAATAGGCTGACGTTGCTCTTGCATGAATTTTTTAGAAGAAACTTTCCCCTAGGACTAGTTTTCAAACTGTGAATAGCTTTAACAGACTCATATTTGAAAGAAGACAGCAGTGGGCTTGTAAACAGACTGATTTTTAAGAATTATAAAATTACTGGCAATGTAGGGTTATTTCTCCCAGAGTACAAGTACAGATCCACACGTCAGCTTGCATAGGTTAACATAAGGCTGTCAGATGTAAATGTTACAAGGAATTCTTAATCCTCTGCTCACTGTAAGGAGACTTTGTTCACAAATAGCTTCCTGCTATCCTGACCCAGAGCGTGTTGCTGAACTACGCGCTGATAAACACAAGGCAGAGGTGTATTTGTCAGACGAGCTCGATTGCAGGCAAGCACTTAAAAAACACCCAGGTCATGACTTGACCAATCATGTAGAAAAATAATCATCAAACAAAAAAAAATATTCTGGAGGTATAATGAAGAGAGGCACATAAGAGAGCCCTGTGTCGATGATTTATCAGATTCTGACTTGTCAAATGAGCACAATCATTCAGTTTTTTCACATTGACTAGACATGATCTGCAAAGTGCAGCACTGGCTAAATGACAGTTTATCAAAATGCATGGAAAGGTTAAAAAAAAAAATATTGGTTTGTCTGCTAGAATTCTCCCTGCTCCCATGAATGTCATTAAGAAATTCAAGAACATCTTCAAATACCGTCTATGAGAAATTTTGTCTCCCACTTGTGACTGAAAGACAGACACTGTCAAAATTATTTATCACTAAAAGAAAAACAGCCATAATATTAAGGGTGAAGCAGGGAAATGGGGGGAACTGAATATATCTTTATGCTGTCCTTTGTCTTGAAGCATTTATGGACAGATAAAAAGTGGTACACAGGATGGTATTGATTTGATCTGGCAGAACTTCAAATTTAATTTGTTTGGAGGAAAATTATGCCATTACATGGGAAGGCAATGGGGACCTGCAGAAACTTACTGGTATTTCCTTTCATTTAAAATCCCAGACACCTGTAGGCTACTTTGTTTGTCCCTGGATAAGATGGGAGTTGTAGGTCTGTGCCTACAATTGCAGAAGTCTCTTGAGATAATTCCTCACCCACGCAGGACGTTCTTGCTATTCAGTTTTGTGCTTCAAACCCAACTCAGATGAAATAGCAGAGAGCACCCAACAAGCACACAGTGAGCTGTGAAGGAAAACTGCTCTGTGCCAGGAAGGCTGGTCATTTGTTTCAACACTGGACACAGGAAAAGCCACTTCTGAGTTTTGTGATAGTGTTTAGGGGATTTTGATTGCAGACAACAAGATTGGCTAAATGCCCCAGTTTTCAAGATCTCAGCATTTATACTCACTGTTATTCTGTGGGCTTTTCATTGGTTCTCTTACCTCTTTCAAGCGAGTCTGCAAGAATTGAAAGCAAGTATGGGAAGTAGGGCCAAAAAGATGTATCCCAACAATGTATCTTATTTATTAGGAGAAACTCCAGAGGAATATTTTTATTGAATATTCATTTCTGTATCTCCACAGTATTAAAGAGACCTGTGACTGCAGATGAGCTCTTGATGCCTGGAGCCCCTTATGTTAGAAAAACTTTTACGGTATGTCTCCACTGTTTTTCTTTCTTTTCTGCATGTTATATGCATAGGGCAATCCAAATAGACATTTTCTGGCAGGATGATTAGAGCAAATTTTTATTTGCTGAGGTTTATACTTCAAAATCCCAAACTCCATTATCAGTACTTCCACAAATTTCAGGTCTGATTCAGCACTTGTTTATTCTGTCTTCATGCCATTGTGATACTTAAAAGGGGTGTAAAATTACATAAAGCCAACAAGATTAGTATTATACAAATTCATCGGGACTTGTTCTGGTCCTGCTCTGGTGCTCCTGCTCTGCAGGAGTGGATAACCTACCCAAACCGAAGTCTTCTAGCAGGGTCTTTCTACATGATGGGACAGAAAATTTGACTCACATGCATTATTAGAGCCCTTCTTTAAAAACATTCTTGAACGTAACCATTGGGAGCATTGCTTTTACAGCCTCCTAGTTCAACAAAGAAACTTCATTAAAAGCAAGAGTAATCACTTGGATAGAGCCTTTCCTATGAGTGACATAGCAGCCTGTACTCTACTACATGTTGGAAGTACAGAGATGTTGAAATTATGACTTGGACCATTTAGAAGTTGCCCCCTTGAATTTCATGGAGCTGCTTGAAAGGGATCATGTCCTTTCTTCTTTCCAGATCGTTGGTGATGCCGTGGGCTGGGGCTTTGTGGTGCGGGGCAGCAAACCCTGCCACATCCAGGCTGTGGACCCCAGTGGGCCAGCGGCTGCGGCTGGGATGAAGGTGGGTTCTCAAAATGGGATGATTTCCCAGGGAAATTTGTGCTACTCAGTGAAGGTCTTGGGCTGCCTGTATTAGGGGAGGGAGAGGTGCTTTTGTTTCCAGTGCTGAGTGCCTTTGTCTCAGTTTCAGGCATTTATGCACGGTGAGTTCTGTTGTCTTTAAACCTCCTTCTGTTTCTTTTCTTCTGTCCTTGAGATTCTTGAAGTCTCTTTCTCACAGGAGTCTCGATTATGCTTCCCAAGTTGCCTCTTGACCTTTTTTCTTTTTGAAGAGTGGGTTTTTATTCACTTGGTTGGCTGGTGTTGGTGGTGGAGATGTTCTTATTTTTTGACGGATTTTTTTTTTTTTAAATTGAAATGTGTTTTTTCAACTCTGCACAATTTTAGCATCCCTCTTTACTTTCCAATTTCTGTGACTACTGGTATGCACCTTCTGGACTTTGCCTTTATAGAAACAGGCAAAGTCAGACATACCTAGTAAAAGTAAAGCTAGCATAGCCCATTGTTCAGTGTAAAGCAGTTAAGATTCAAGACAATTTGGAAAGAACAACAGATAATACTTTCATAAAGAGCTGAAATAGCTTCATAAGTGATTTAAGAATCAATAAATACACATTCCACTTTTAGCTTTTGCACTGTAATGCAGAGCCCATTGACTTACTTGTGGGCTTGGATCACATCCTGCATATATCTGTGAATTAATCTCTGCCTTGCACAAATAGAAAAATAAAGGCAAAGTATTATGTTAAGTACAGATAAAAGCAAGAAAATTAAGTTGGCTGCTACACCTGCTCTAATGGCCAGAAAGATTAAACTAACCATTTATGCCATGCTTTATTTTATAGCAGCAACACAGATGAAGGTTTCAGGTGTATTCCACATGTACCCCAGTTTGCAATAAGTTTTGTCCAGCCTTCCAATTCATCTCTCATTCCCATCACACTCAGTTGCCCCTCACCTGTCTATTCACACCCACCAAGCTGGAGGCCGCAGCTCCAGGGATGCACATCCTGCCTGCTGCATGGTGCCAGACCTGCCGTGGGACCCTCCTTAGCAAGTGCAGGACAGGGGTTTCTGCCCTCTAGCTGTGCTGATTCTTTATTTTAATAGAACTTTCAAGAACATACCATCTTTGAAACTTTTTTTTTAGTACAGATAGGCAAAACCCCTGGGACAGGGAATCGCAGTTTCAGAGCTTGTTGGTGCATGCAGCACCCAGACACATCCTGCTGGCAAAGAAGCTTGAGTTCCGAGGGAGCTTGAAGTTTTTTTATGTGTTTTATACAATACCTAAATATAAAATATCGTTACAATTTTTATATGAAGAGTGTAATTTTCAAATTATTATCTGCCTAAAATGTAAAGGGCCTAAATTTAAAAATAATTTGTTAATTCATGTGTATATTCTAGATCCTGAACTTGGGAGCTTAGTATTTTACAGCAGCTTTTATTCTCTGAATATAGAAGCTAGCAGTACAGTGGAGCAATTCTGAAATCTGAGTTGTAAAAGCAACACTGTGGTGTCATATATGTAATCCCATGGGGTTGCAGAGGTCTACCTGAACCATTCAAGGTTGAAGAATGCAAAATAGTTCACTGTCCTGAGAGGAACAAGTACTGTTGTAAAACTGGGATATATTGCCTTGATTTTACACAAGGACAGATCTGATTATTTTCAAAGCTGTTATCTTTACATGAAATGGTTTTTCAGAGCAGAATTGCACATAAAAATTTATAGCTGTATATGAGATGAGCTCCTCTTTAGACACAAAAATTGTTGCCCCATTTTTGGAAATGCTGAATACCTTTAGCCTAGTGAAGAGATGGTGTTTTTCTTTGAAAATAAGGGCTTTTGTTAGATGTTCCCATAGCAATAAATATGTAAATCATAGTGCAGTATCTGAAATTTTAAAAAAATCTATGTCACTTAATCCATCTGTTTACAGAACTCCTCAATCTGTCAAATTTAAAGAAATCAAATGACAGGCTTTAGATGACAGCTCCTTGAAATTAAACATTCCCCTCTGTGGAAGCTGCAGGAAGGCCACTTTGAAAACAGGCTGGGTATGGTAACTTCTGGTGGGCTAGTGCAAGAGGCTTTTGTCTGCAAAAAGAGTGCTACACCAAAGAAGTGCTAACAAGGAAAGTTGGCTATGATGAAAAGGGCAAGAATTTGAAGAAGAGCCAAGCCTTGGTGTTGCAGTTTGTAGAAAAGTTCTTGGCAGTAGCAGCTGGGATTTTCCTCCTAAGGAGATGTATCCACTGTAATTGTTTTTAGAACGTTTTTATTTGTAAAGCTGTGATTTTGCACTTGCCTGCTTTGGAAAGCATTATTTTCCTGTCTTTGCATTATGGTGGACATATTGTTGAGAGAGGACTGCTGCCTACAATGTCATTGTAGGACCTTGGTTTGTGCATTTAAAATTCTACCATGTATCACAGAAAGCAGTAAACCTTGCAGGTTCAACCTACCCACTGGACTTGATGGTGGCTTGCTTGAGCTTGTTTGAGCTTGTCTGGGCTCTTGGCCTGCTCTGAACTGCTGTGAGTTGAGAGTCTGAGTAGAAAGCTCAATGAGCTGGGGACAGAGCTCTGGGTGCCTGCAGTGGCTGTGCCTGGGCATGGCACCGGGACACGTGGGCTCTGTCACACATGTGCACCTCAGTGTGGCAGCACTTGCCATCTCCTTATGTGTGACATCCTCTTCTGGAGGAATTTTCAGACAATTTATTTCTGACAAAATCCCTACTAGTTGATCTGTTGAAGATGTGTGAGAGGCTATAAGCTTTAGCATTTGATATCTCTTCTGGGGCTGGTAAATAGGATTACTACTTACAGTCTGAAGTTTCAGGTGTGAAGCTGAGAAAATAATTCAATATATATCTAGTCAATTAGCTTTATTAAAGTATTTTTGAACCTGGTTTGCTGAAGTGTGTTTGCCTGTGACAGCGTTGTGAGGAGAGTGGTTGCTGCAAGTGCATTAACAAGTGGGAGCTGGAGGTCACACAAGGCTATGAAAGGAGTCAGTGTTGCGATGTATTCTTCTAAGTTATTTGCAGCTCTGTTTAGCTGTCTGCTGTCATCAGTAGTGCAGAGCAGGATTTTGAAGTTCCCAGCTTTAATATTCATTATTGACTGGCTGAAAAATCTGGTTCTCTGCAGATGACACTGCTAAATATTGCCAGCTGTTGTCAGTAAAACTCTTTTTCTCTTTTTTAGTGATTTATTCTGTAAGTTCATTTCTGCTTTTAAGGTGCGAGTGTTTTTTGAAAAGTTACAACTTGTCTTCAAACTAGTGACTTAAATTATGCATCACATTATTATTTAGTGTGACATAACTGCAGCAGAGTGTGATGGAACAAGCAGACCTAGCTAAGTATGAGGCTTATGAGAGAGACAAATTATTCACTCATTTTGCTGATCATCTGTTCTTCCCACTGGCTGGAGAAATCAGTGCCCTACTCAAACTGTTAATAGAAAGCTATCTGATTCTTAGCAAATTACTATTTATAGCTGTGACACTTAAGGTCCTCAAATCATACAATTTGCCAGTGGCTGTTTAAGCTTTTCAAGCCTAGTTCTTCTTCATTTCAGCAGCAGGGAGTTTGAAGGCCATGTGTTGTCACTGGTACCAACACCTTCTGTTTGGAGCTCAGCTTGGGAACTGTAATGTGCAGCCACAACCCTTTTAGCATGGTTCTGCTCTCCTGATCTCTAAAAGCTGGAGGAGATCAGCTTAAAAAAATTTCTGCCTGTTCATTTGTCATCTGCAGTCACAAATGATTATTTCAGGTCACGTTTCTCAAATGATTTCACTAGCAGTATAAGAACCAACGCTCAAGTGTAATTGAGTTGCCACTGTGTCAAGAAGCCAATGGATGTCACTTCATCAGGGTCATCAAGTCCATTTCATGCAGTCAAAAGAACATCTTTACTATCTGATTCCTCCAAAGGATTCAAGTACTGCCACAAAAACAGCATATTACAGACTTGTAACATGGAAGACTAAAAGGCACATATTATAAGTGTCCAGCAGGGTGAAAACCAACCCAAAACCGTGTGATGTCAGTGGAATTGTCAATGCCTCATATTCCTGCAATTGGAAAAAAATTGAACAGTATGATTCTTGTGAAGTTGAAGCGACAGAGAAACACAAAACTCATTTGATGGTCCTTGCCAACCTCACCTCAAACATGAGGATAGCATAACTGTTTGGCAAGCAAGATAAATCAGTCTAAAAATCCTTAAGAAGACCCCTTCTCCTCGAAAAAAAATGTATCCCAAGTCCAATTTCCAGCTTTTACAGGATAGTGGGAAAGACAGAGAAGCATGGATATTGTAGGTGAGAAACATTTTTGTAACTCCTAAAGGCACCCTAGTGGGAGCTTGAAAACTGGGATTTATATTGTATCAATAAGGCCCAAAGTACCTGCCTCCATTTAACCCTCTCTGTGAAGTTTAGGAAAGAGAAGATCCCCCAGTGTTTGATGCTGGGCCTCTAGCCCCTCAAAGCGCTCCAGGGAGGCTTCAGTGCTAATTGAAGCTATCTGAAGGGTACTTTCATTTTTTCATGGAATTGAGCTTTAAATGAGAAGATGGAGTAGGCCTGGATAAATATTTATGCTGTGCACTAGCATATGGTGTTGAAGCAGATGCAATTCAGTCTTAGAATTCTTATCTTATACCAACATGTTACTGATTGTAGAAAAGCATAAATTACACGAGTTGCCATCTGTTTTCAATTACAGCATGAAAACACTGAGGCAGGTTGGGATTTTCCTTTAGCTGTGTTATCAGCTCACTGCTGAATTTGATAATTACATTAGAGTGAGTTGAGAATGGATGTATTTGGTAATGTGAACACTCAGAAAAAGTTGCTGACAAACTGCTTTCATAGCTTGTCCATAAATAGAGAAGCAGCAGACCTAAACATGCGCTAGCACTACCCACAATGAATGCCACTGCTGTAGGGCTTGAATATAAATGTATATATAAGCTTCAAACACATCTCTGTAAGTGCTTCATTTTCTGATAGTATTTATTCATAAACTATAATATAAAGGTCCATTCTCCACAGAAATGTGGAGCTGTATTTAAGCATCTAAGACTTTAGAAAAATCTGATTTTAAGAAAATCTAATTTTTTACCACAAAACCAGTCTGGTTTTGTGAAACCAAAGAAAATTCAAAGATGTTTTGACTCTGTCTTTCACTTTATGCAGCAGTAACCAGGACCTCAGATTTTATCTGCTATTATCCATCACAGAGATTGGAGAGTGAACCGAGTAGGGTAGCATTAGCCTCAAACATCATTGAGATCATGCTTGAGAAGAGTGGTTGTTACTTTACAGTATCAAAGAATGGGTCATGTTGGAAGGTACCACAGGGGGTCATCTGGTGCAAGCTCCCAGCACAAACAGGGTCATCCTAGAGCACACTGCACAGGACTGGGCCCATCCAGTAAGGGGGATTCCACAGCCTCCCTGGTCAATCTGTTCCAGTGCATGATCACTACACAGTAAAGAGGTCCTTCCTTGTGTTCAAGTGGACCTTCTTGTCCTTCAGTTTTCCTTCCTTGTGTTCAAGTAGACCATTCTGTGCTTCAGTTTTTGCCTCTTGTCCTATGGCTTGGAATCACTGGTGAGAGCCTGGCCCATACTCTTCTTACCCTCCATTTAGCTGGACATTAATGAGCTTCATCAGTCATCTCTTCTTGAGGCTTAGGCTCAGGTCCCTCAGCCTTTCATTGTAAGAGACACTCTCCAGACCCCTGACTGACTTTGTAGCCCTCCACTGGACCCACTCCATTTTTTCCATGTCTCTTGTACTGAGGAGCCCAGAACTGGACACAGCACTCCAGAAGTGCCTCACTAGGGCAGAGGAGAGAGGCAGGGTCATCTCCATTGACCTGCTGGCAATGCTTTTCCTAAGGCACCCCAGGATACCACTGGCCTTCTTGGCCACAAGGACACTCTGCTGGCTCATGGACAGTTTGTTGTTCGCCAGGACCCCTGGGTCCTTCCGGGCAGAGCTGCTTTCCAGCAGGTTGGCCCCCACCCTGTACTGCGTGGGGTTGTTCCTCCCCAGGTGTAGGACCAGGACATTAGGACATGTTAAGTGCATAGCAATGGTGAACGTGATGTAGAACAGTTTGATGAACAGTTTGGATATCTATTTAATTATTATTTATTTAATCCTTAGTGGAAATCTTTCTAGAAGACTCAAAAGAAAAAAAACAGTAAGGCTATGCTAGTCAGTAGCATAATGATTCAACAGAAGCTGGAAGAGATCAAATATTTATGAATATAAAAATACTAAGCTCTGCCATCAAAAATGAGTTCTTGACTGGTTGTGCTTGACAACTTTTTAACATGTATAGCACTCACCGTGCTTTCCTGATCAGTGAATGAATCTGTGCCTGGGTGTTCTTGTTCTGTGTCAGCCTTCCCTTCTTTGTCTGTGGTCATCCTTTGCTCATGTAGTTTGCTGATGAGCTGTGGTGATGCCTCCCTAACTGTCCCAAGGTTTCCACTTTCCCTGTGTGTATTTAATTAAACTCAATGAGTAGTTCCCAAATTTTTAGAGTGAATCTTTTTACCATTTCTATATAGGTTGGACCTATCCAAGAACCATGTTACTCTTACTGTACTGGGAATAATGCCATGAAAATTATCACAGTCACATGGTTCTGTGAGGACTTGGCAGAAAACTGCTTTGCACATCCTCTTGTCTGGGAGTTCTGTGAATTCAGCCCTCTCACCAAAGTAGAGCCTTCTCTAACTGAAGAAGAAGGTGGTTTTGAAAGCTGCATTGTGTGTCACTGCCAGAACTTTGTTTAGTTGCCAGAAGGAGACAAGGCTTGGCAAATTTCTCCTTTGCTTTCATTGCAGGCTACTAAAAGTGCAACAACAGAGTCTTTATGTCCTTGAACATCCTTTGCATTAGCACAGTGTCTTTACGTTGATTGAAATAATAGAAGTTTTTTCCTCAGTATTGGGAGCCACAGTGCAAAACTGGATATCTGTCTTCTGCCCTTTCACTGCACCAGCTACTCTGTCCATTTTATTCCTTCTCTGTGTTGGAAGCCCTGTCATTGTTGAAACTTTGTGTCAGGAGACTCTTGGAGACACTGTTCCACTGGGCTGCTGGTGAGCCTGTCCCATGGTGGCCACAAGGAAGTCACAGTTTGGATTTGGATTCTCCTCTTTTCCTGTCACAAACCCTCTGTGCAATACTGACCATTTCCCACCAGAATTCTTGTAAAGTGGTTTGGGTTTAAACAGAGATGGAAAATTTCAGAAAATCTGACATAACCAAAACCTTTGATGGGTAGATCTGTTTTGGCACCTGTAGAGATAAGTTTGCTAAAGTTTCTTTGTTTCCTTGTGGGAGGTGTGGTTCACATCATAAGATCCAGGTTTTCCAGTCTCAGAGCAGAGATTTTGCAGACTGGGCCCAGTGACTCCCATGCAGCAAAGTTACAGCTCCCCAGGTTGTACAGCTCTCATCTTTCTAAGCCATCCTTCTCCCCCTCCTGAAATTTGTGTTTGTATTAACTCCAGAGGCTTTCTTTGTGACATCCCACCCTGCCCCCCCGCCCAAGTTGTACCTACTCTGCAGACAGACGCTTTCTATTTCCAATGTTACCATATTCCAGTCTCTGCTGATCTTTCAAAAAATTCTGTTTTGCTCCATTTTTCACTTATAAATCATTAGACTATTAATTGTGAAATCTGAGTTATTTTAAAGCCATAATAAAGCTCCTGTTATCTTCTGACACGTCAGAATTTCCTCCTACATTCCTAATTTTTTCGTGGATCTCCATTTTTTTCTGCTTGTTTCCTTGGTTTGCCTTGCTTCCTTGTCCACAGAGTTGTATAAGGATAAGTTTGTTTTGAAGAAATCTCTTCTGAGGCTGCAGAACTTCTGAAGCTGTTTTGGAAGGTTAAGTGAACTCCACCCTTGTGCTCAAGCCTCAAAGTGCACAGCCACCAGCAGGTAGTTGGGTCTGGGACTGTGCTTGCTTCAGTGGATCATGAACCTCTGTTCTTCTTAGCCAGGAGACATAAAATTGACTGAAAAATCAGCCACCTTTATCTTGTACTAGAGACCAGGTGCTTGCTGTGACTATCTGGAACTGTTCTGTGATGAAGAAATCAAAACTTGGCGTGTGAAAAGTCACACACTGAGGTACGAGGGGAAAGACCCCCCACCACGCAGCTGGGAACACTGACGCAAACGTCACGCCCGGAGGATGTGAGCTGCAAACTGCACACACAAAAGAAAACAGAGAAAAATTCTTTTCATGATTGTCAGGTTTTGAACAACAGGATCCATGTTGCTCACTACAGAGAAAGAATTAAGACAGTGGGAATTCCCAGGTGAAATATAAAAATAGTGAGTTCAACTTTTTGTGTCTAGATTTCTTCTTTAACGTCTTCCCCCCCATCAAACTTACAGGACACAGGTTTAACATGGTTTTACTTGCTTATCCCATACCCAAATTTTGGCCTGCAGAGAAGTATTAGGTTTCCAGTGCCTCTGTGTGATTTCTCCTAAAGACTCTTTTAACAGAGAGAGTTTTACTGGGCAATAAAATAACTTTTTTTCTCTTTACAACAACCAAAACCTTATGTGAGTACAGCAAGTTTCACAATATCTCAGAGCTCCTTTTTCCACATTCACAGTGGTGTGGTTGACTTTAGAATTGAACTTGATTGTAGGCCTGTCACCTAAAATGCTGCTTGGCAATAAGTGACCCACTGTACATGTGTCTCTATCTTGGCTTCTTATCAATAGGAAGTACAAATACAAAAAAAAAAAAAAAAAAAAAAAAAAAAAAAAAAAAAAAAAAAAAAAAAAAATCTGCAGCTCCAATTTTGGACATCAGTGGATTTTCTAAATTCAGTCACATTATTTTAATAAATGATAGGTTTAAAAATTCTTTTCAAGTAAGTTGTGTTTTATGACGAGATAACCAAGATATCTGAACACCCTGCCTTTATCAAAGTGTTTTCTGGGGTTTTTTTCTGGCATCTTACAGCTGTAACCATTCAGAAAGAGAGACAGCAGCACTGTAAAACAGGGCTTTGCTTGTGTTTTGATATAACTTCCAAGCTCCTGTGTGGTCTCTAGGCCGTTGAATGGTGAGATCTAGTGCCTGATGGAGCAGCTGGGATTTCTCCATGCTTGAGCTGTCATGGGCGATTGCAACTCACTCCCAGGTAGTCCAGGCTCTCTAAAGAGACTGCTGTCATCTGAAAAACTGGTCAGCAGAATGCCTGAAATCTTGAAAAGCTTATCCTAAGTGTCTGTAAAAAAGACATAGAATTAGAGGCCAGTTCAGCAAAAGGCTATCATTTTGAGCTACTTCTGCTCTCAGGTGAGGATGCAAACCATTTTGTAGTACTTGGTTTAGTTGCAATACTCATTTCACTTGATTCCTTGGAGAGTTCTTCAGATGCTGTTGTTTTTACAAGTCCAGGCTATCTCAGCTCTCTTCCCTGAGCACTTCAAGGATGCTGCTGCTCCCCAGCTGCTGCTCTGAAGGCTCTTGCCCGCACTTCTCCCTCCATCTCTTTTCTTGTTGCTGCTCAAGACACAAAGTGGCTTCCTTTCATGGTATAAGCGAATGATTCGGGAAGCATGTTGCATTAAAGCCAAGGCTCTGTTTAGCTAGCCAAACACATGGAAAAACAATTGCACTTTTGTCTGTGCGAACAGAGAGCAGCTGTTTGTCTCAAACAGCGCAGACTGTTCCTGCTCATGACACGCTGGATACCAGAGGGTGCTGAGGGTGCCTTGCATGAATCTGTCTGCCCCTGTAATTCCCTTGCTCGCACTTCATGACTGTTTTTAACCAATGTAGGAGTTAAATGAACCATGTAAGTAAACTGATACACAGTTTTAAAGTTCTTTATTCATTATGTGCGAGTTTGTTTTAGCAAATATGGTTTAGCTACAGATATACCAGAAATAAAAGACCCTGAAAGGTCAACCCAAGCATTAAAAGACATTATTTCTAAACTTAGACTCTGTTCTTTTGAGACTGATGCAGTATTTTACCCAGAGCCATCTTTAGCCATTTGAGTTATTTAACATTTTCAGCACCGTTCTGTGGTAGGTATCAAATTGCACTGTACAATAAAAATGCTTATAAAGTTAGACAGGCAGTCACTGGTTTGCTTTCCTAATGTGGCCCAGCCTGGTCCAGCTTTACCTGTGGGTATTTCTCACTGGGACTCATATTAAGTCAGTGATTTTACACACCAATTCCCAATTAGGGCCGTGAAAAGCAGTGACCTATATTCCCCTACTCCATATTTATGGATGGTTTGTGTTTCATGGTATTGTGTTCTTATGTTATTACTCTCCAGATATGTACAGATAGCGTTAATTTACCTTTGTGAATAATTCCTGCTCAGTGCATCTGTCAGCAAAACTCCACCACTTGCAGAGCTGAGACTTGTGCAGCCCAAGAGATTCACGCTCCAAAGCAAAAGTTGTTCTCATGGGCTCTTAGGTCAGCTCTTTTCCTTCTCTAATTTGTCCACTCTGTTTGTGGAGTTTGCTCAGCAGTGGTTTAATTCTCTTTCTGGTGAAGAAAAAAGGACTGGAATTCCCACAGATTCCCATCATTTAGAAGGGAGGAAGGGAGGGAGAGACTGTCTGAACCAATGACAAAGCCCTTGATAATCAATGACGTTTTATATTATGTGACTTACTGTATTATGTTATAAAATAGATATTACTTTAGTACAGGCATTTTTTTATTATGCAGTTTAAAAATGTTATTTAATTCACATTGGGTTTTTTTTCAGCTGGAGACCAATTTGTTTGGAATACTTTAAAAAATTCAGCCTCTTTTTTAAAATGGAAAGAAATATGTAATATATATGTAATGAAAATGTGTAACGAAGCCTTGCCTAGGCAAACCATCCACACGACTCTGCAGTCACCAACCAAGATGGAGCACAAGAATGATGAACTTATATTTTAATTCTGTAAATGGAGTTCATTTTCTCTGCTATGAGGTGTAGTGTGCTCTGCAGGTACCCAGTTTCTAGCCCCCTGATGGAACAGTGGGTCAGCTTCACACTGCTGTAAAGAATGAACAAGAAACACATCTCTCAAGAGACAAAATCTTTTTTATGCAAAATCTGGATACTTGCCTACTCCCACACCACCCACTGTACAGCCAATTACACTTTCGCTGGAGATATTTACAGAACTGAACACACATCTGCAATTTATTCTGTTCCATCCAGTAACCTCAGTTGTGGAGGAAAGGCCATGGTATGATTTTTTAACCTTCCAGCAACATGCAGTTGGTTGTGGATTGTGAGGTTCCAGCTTTACTTTACTAATCCTATCAAGACTGCATGGACTCTTAAAAAAAAAAAAAAAAACAAAAAAGAAAAAGATAAAAATCTAAGTGGAAACATAACTTTTAGGACCTCTGATTTTCATCTCTTTTCCTCATTCCATTGTGTCAGTGTAAAGCTTAGCAGAGTGAGAGCAAAAAATTCAGTGCTGTCTGTGTTTGCTTATAAGTAGAAGTTAGTTTAGATCTTAGGCTCTTCTGTGGTACTACATCCAGCATCTCTGTATCCTGGCCTCTTTGCTGAGCATGGGGATTCCCTTGCATTATGGCTATGGGTGGCTTATTAAAACAGAAGAAATCCTTTATCAGCATAAATGCAGGCTGTGTGTAAGTGTGTAAAAGAAGTTGAGCTCTGTCCTCTCTCTCATCCACTGTTGTTCTCCTGCCTCAGATTTCTCTGCACTTGTTCTTGGTACCATAACATCCATCTTGCCATCGATTCACTGGGACTTTAAGTTACCTGAAAACTTAAGGCTGCAGTTTACTAGTCTGTGTAAGCTCTGCCAGGAAGGTTGATCCTATCTTCACCTCCTTTTCATCTCCCTCTTTCCCTTTGCCTTCAACCAGATATGTGTCTATTGCCTCCTTCCTCCATCCTTGTCAGGCACATCAAGGAACTTACTTTGCCTGGAGACAAGTCCTTTCATTTGTTTATTTTTGCTGGCACAGGATGAAAGGATGAAAAGGGAGCGGTGCCTGGCTTTGGTGTGTTGCTCCCAGAGCCAGCACAAAGGGACAGGAGCATCTCTTGGGACTGCAGGCACCAAGTCCTACTATGAATCTTCCTCCCCTTTGAAAGAGGTTTGACATCTGAATCCACAGATTCCTTGGCAGCTCAGGTTGAGTGTATCCCTTTCTGTGAGCAGAAAGGGTCGTGAGGTCCCAAAACAGATTACTGATCCAGCTTTTAATAAGCAAACACATTTTTCCACATTTCTTTTAAAGGTACAATTATCTTTTTGCACTCTAAAGAGAGGGACACCTCGTTGTCACTAAGGGTGTTGTCACTAAGGGTCTTGTATACAAACCCATGATGTGGTATGTGAGGCAGAAGGTGATGATGTGGTAATTGGCTGGGAAGATTTATTCAAGAGATCTAACAACTGGCAAGGCAAACCTGTGTGGTTTTCCACTTGTAAATAGCTCCTTTCTAGTTGGTAACAGCAATGAAAAGGACAAATGGTGTAGTTTTTTTTTTTTTCTTTGTGACAAAATAACAGCCTTAAATGGAAGTTTTACTTTCACTCACTTCTCAATTCCTTCACATTTCATATTTAAATTAGATTTTAAAAAATGACACCTTGATTTCCATCTGTTTGCTTGGGGGGCAGTGGTGCTTGGGAGGCAGGAGTTGGAGGAATGTTTCCCAGCATCTGCAGAGGAGCAAGGGGCACGCAAGGGGGAAAGGATCCCATTGGAAAGGTCCCTCTTCTTTTAAAATGTTGGAAGCTTGGATGTCCCCTTCCTCCTTGCAGAAAGCTGGATAGCTGTGTTTCAGATGTTATGTTCTTGTAGCACTTAAGCCTTTCCCAAATTTTGCTGAAATCTGTCAGCAAGACAGAAAAAGCCAAAGCAGCTGTATTGACTCTTGAAACAAGCAATGGTAAAGGCTGTATTTTCTTTTTTTTTTTTCTTTGTGTTTTCCTTCTCAGTTTCAGGAGTTTAGTAACCTTCCCAGGTGAGAGCTGTGGCCTTACCACAGGAATCAACCAGTATGTTTTCAATTTTAGAACTGGCCCAGAGCTTTCAAAAGTATCTGAAGTGTGAAAAGTTTGATTTGTTGGGTATCCTGCTGATGACATCTCCGGGTCACTGACAATTGCAAAATGTTAACCCTTCAGCCCTGATTTCATGGGTGCCCATAAGGAAGGGTTCTTTCTGACAGCATGGCTGGTATTTAATAAAAATCAGGATCCTGTGGGTCTCTCATGCACACAGAAAACAGATGGGTTTGCTAACCACATATGGAGGACTTTCCTCTGGAAGATCACAGTTTGAATAGCTCAAACTCATAATTGTTTCATTCTGAAACAATTTCAGAATTGTTTCAATAATGAAACAATTATGAGTTTGAGCTATTCAAGCCTCCCAGCTGATCCTTGTCCCTGCTGGATTAGTAGGACATGAAAAAAGCATTTATTTATAATTATTGAGGGTATCTGTATAACAGAAATGTAAGCAGGCTGTCTCTGTAATGGGTTTAATTTTCATTTTCATTAGCAAGAAGAAAAGCAAAAATATTACCTTTAGGATATACTTTTCTTTTTGAAATAGTTATATTGTCAATTCTGGTATGAATTCTACTCTATAAAATAGTCGAAATACACTTTTGTTTGAAAAGCTCTGAAAGAAGTTATACTTAGAACCTTTTATTTTTGTTCTTAGGAAAATTACTGAACAACTTTCCAAGATTGAAAGTAACTCCTACATTTGCCTAATTCATAAGTTTTACTTGATGCTAACAAGGTTTTTTTTTTTTAAAAAAAAAAGACTAAAAAGAAAACAATGCATTTTTTAATGCATTTTGGGAATGGTTTGTGTGACTGGAAATTATCTGTGTGACTTCAGCTTCACATCAGATGATAAGAAGAAATAGTACTCAAGGAAGCATGTCCCAAACTATCCAAGTGCATGTAAATCACTGTGGATACAAATGATGAACAGAGCAAGGGGTTAAATCCAGTCTGTCTCCTGCTGGATGACTGAGCCTGCCTCATTTCAGACACAACTTTCCCAAAGAGGACAACAATGTGCTAGTAACTTCTGAACTACCTTGGTCTCAAAGGGATGTGCTTTGCTCCAGAACATGGGCCTGCTTTGTGCTGTCAGCTGCTAGAAATCTGTTTTGGATCCACACAGAGTCCAGGAGTGAAATCCTGGCTGCTCTGGAGTGAAAAGATCAGTGCAAGACTGGATTTCACACTCTCCAGCATTTTTAAATATTTTCCTTCATACAGTTGCCATGTGTACAGTAATATTCACACTTTCAGTGGAAATTAATTGGTGGCAGTATTTTCAACATCTCTTTATGCTGTTAATTGCTGATGTCAGAGCTGCTATCACTACCAAACAGCCCATCAAATTTGTTTGGTTGACCTTGCTGCTGTTGAAGGAGAAAACTCGAGTGTACTGGCATAGACTTTGTGGTTTGCAGTTTTAGACCCTGAATATTCCCATTGCTGCCTAGATAATGGGGTGAAGTATCAGTACTGCTGAAACACAGTATTTTTGCCACAATCTTTTTAGATTGTGCCATTGCATAATCTAGCTTTGAATTTGAGAACTTCAAGCCTGCATTATTTGGTAACATGGATTGCTTTGGTACCTATTTGAGCTGCAATTTTAGTAGTCTTTGTATTTGCCTAAAGAGTAGGTAACAAAATAAATGCCAAAAAACCCACTAAAATCCCACAGTCAATCAATCAAAACAAACAAAGAAACAAACAAAACCAAAGTGGATTCCAGACACTGATACTGGCACTGAAATGTAAATGATAAATCCTTTGAGAATGAGCACCTCACCCCTCAGCAGCTGCTGAAGTAAAGGACAGTCCCTGGCATCCCCAGCCATGCTGCCTGGTGGCAGTTGTATTCCTCTTAATCTGGGTGGGTATTTCTAAATTTATCTCAAATTAAGGTGGCCATGTAATCATGGTTTTTTCCTACTGTTTTGAGATATATTATCTGCTGACTGTGCATGGCTGTTACTTGCTATATAGCGTAGATGAACAGTTGGACTCCCTTCATCTATAAATTTAAATGTCATTTTATGGCTGTCCCAAATAGCAATGATCACTTAAGTCAAAGTCTGCAGTAGGAATACCCAGCTCTTTATAAACTTTCACAACACTCTTCTAAAAAGTGTGCCTAGAAAATGAAAGAACATTTTTAAAGGATTTTAAAGTATATTACATTCAAAAAATGCAAGGCAAGCAAGCAAGGCTTGGCTCCCCAGGGAAAGCTAACTAAAGCTCACACTGCAAACAGCATCTGAATATCCAAGGATCTAGGCTAGCTGCCTATCCTCTAAGAACATTCCTGTAGCATTTATAAATATTAAGGTCATCCTGAGGCAGAACTAACAAAGAATAACTGACAGGTATGCAATGTTTTTATTTAATGATTGGCTTTAAGGCAGTTGTGCAGTTCCACACCCAGGCCTGCAGCCAGTCTCTGACATCCCTTAGAAGGATCCCACAGTCATCCTCAGCTTAGCTCCTGATCAACACCAGCTCAGCTGTCCAGCCCTGGTGCAGGCAGCCCCCTGTGAGGGCAGGGGCCTTGGTTTGGCCAGCAGGCAGCTGTCCCAGCAGGAAAATCAAGGGGTGTGGATGTACATCTGCAGGGCAACTTGGCAGGACCGAGGAGGGGCAGGCAGCCAAAGATTGCCGTGGAGGAAAGAGCAATTACCAGTGAGGGGGAGGAAGGGTTGGACAGTTCCAAGTACAGCACAATCCTGATTTTGGCCTGTAAATGTTACGGAAACGAATTATTCTCGCCTCTTCTTGCCATCTTCAGTCCAATGATAAATGGCATGATGAATCTTTGCTAACTTCTTTAAACGACAGGCTCCCAGATCCTTTTTGTTCAAATGTAAGCCCAAACTTGAAGTTCATTTTTTTATGGGGATACCTGGATTTGGTTAAACCTTCTGTATGCATGATGGAAAACCCACAGAAAGACAGAGGTGCTTTTTCTGCTATCCCTGCTTCTATGAGTTGCTGTTTCCAGTGGCGGGAAATTGAAATACCCAACAATAAATGCTTCTTGCTGTAATATATTTGAAATCAGTTAAGGGAGGGTTTTTTTTCGTTTGAGTGTTGCTTTATTTAACTATTATTAGTTCTGTGGTTTTTAGATCACCACATCCTGACCAACAAAATGGTCGGAATTTATTCTGGGCTGTGTCATTTCTTGAAGTCTGAGGGATGAAAAGGGATGGTTATCTCTTGTCAAGCTCCTTGGAGAGCAATGAGGAAATGAACAATAAAACGTTCTTTGAGGCTCTTTTAACTGTAGTTTATCATCTATTATAGTTACTGATGTGTGGAAACCAACAGAAATATTTTACATGCTTGTAGTTACAAAGCCCTTAACAGCTGCAGCTATGAGCTGAGCACTTACAGCTTTTTGAAATGTGTTTTTATAAATGTAATGTTAAATCATTGTGTTTTTATAAACCAGCCTCCTTAAGAAAATTCCTGAAATAATAATATATGGGTTGACTCACCCGTCAGGGCTGGTGAGTGGGTGCTCACTTGCTCTTGCTTGTTTTCTAGCTTCAGAAGAGCAATACACACAATATGAGCATTTTTGGGGCAGGATTGATGGTGACTAAAATGCATAAAGCAGCACTGCATTTCATTTCCCCTTGCTGGATTCGGTGCTGAATGGGACATCAGGGTGGGGAGAGGAAAACTGAGTGAGTTGAGGGCAGTCAGCATAACAAAGGAATCAGGACTGTGCAAACCTCTTTCTTCTCACCTCACCAGGATTGGAGGACACAGCAAATGGCTCCACATTTCTTCATCCCTGAGGGAGTCAGGTCTGGAATTTGCAGAGACTCAACCCTCAGGAGCACTGGTCAAGCAATTACTATGGAGAGAACTTTCTACCCCCAGGGTAGTTGGCTCTTTATTACCAACTCCTGTTCCTCATGGGTCTTTTCAGCAGTTTTAGGATGGGACTGTGCTCTTCTGTGTATTGCCCTCTCCCCTACATTTCTCTTCTCATCTGGTCTGGGTAGACTTCTTGCATCTAATCCTCTCCAGTGGGAATGATGAAACTAATAAGCCATGTGGATCCACTGCAAAGGAGGGCACAAAGGGGGCTCTTCTCAGCTGTACACATTGCTGGCTCATCGTACTGCCAGAGGCATGTGATAAAACAAACACTGAGAATGCAGACGTGTCAGCTCTTGTCTTCCACAAAAAATTCACTCCTTGGCATCTGGATTGCTGTTCGTGTTGTGCCTGTACCATCTGCATTTACACCATTGCAGCCTTGGTGTGGGTCACTGGCTGGTCTGAAAGTCTGTTCCTCTGGCAGGGGCATTCCCCAAAGGCCCCTGAATGCCCCTGCCATGATCCAGCATGCAGATTTATCCACTGAACCTGGCCAAACACAAATCCCATGCATTGGGATTCCAGTAAGTCAAGGAGACTGACAATATGCAACAATAAAACAAAGATCAGCCGTCAACTTCCAAAAATTGCTTTAAGCCAGAAGAGACAATGTTTTTTCTGCTGGTCTGTTTTAAATCAACCCATATATTATTTTAGAGCCAGAGCTATAATTCAGTAAGACTTGATACAATCTTGGAAAGCCATAGAAAGTATTAGAAAACACCACTGGAAGTTGAAACCTACAGATACTGCAATAATCTGCATTTTAAACTAAATAGACATGCCAGTTAAATACTAATAGGACACATTGCAGAGGATGACGGGTTACCTTTCCAACAAAAATCCTTAAAATTTAGAAGGCTTTGTCTGCATGCAAAAACCAAATCATTTTCCCAATCCTAGATGCAGCTGAACTATTCATATATAGGAAAGATTATTGCCATGGGAGTTTACTCAGTTCTATCACTGATTGCCATACTTTGGTGATCATTTAGGCTACCAGTAAGGCTACTTCCAGAATCTTCAGCTCTGCAGAGGAGTTCTGAGGATAAGGAGTAAGGTGTAAGAGTCTGCTGCTGCCACTCTTCCTCTGCAGAGGCTCTAAGGAGCAGAGATTAAAGTAATTGGTGATATTTTTAATGAAAAGTTACATTTTTGGATTGGGTTCACTTCCTCTATAATTTTTCTTAAATTGATAGCTACATTCTGTCCATTTTGCAGAAATACAGATTGAGTTTCACCACACATTTTACTTGAGAGGGAAGTTGCTGGCACACAAAAGTTAAGTGACTTGGCATGTGAGAAAATCTGCTTTATAGCTAGCATTGGAGGACACCAGAGCTGCTTCCCACCTCTCCCACACCCATTTCTGTCTTGTGCTTCTGCCTAAATAGGAAAAGTGAAAAATCATAGACTGATAGATTAACCTGACACTGCTGTGTTCACCACTAAACCATGTTCCCAGGTGCCACATCCACACAGGGCTTCTAGCACTTGCAAGGATGGTGGTTCTATCCCTTCCTTGGGCAGCCTGTTCCAATGTCTGACCACTTGTTCTGTGAAGAAATTTGTTCTCATATCACAGAATTGAATAGATTGGAAAAGACCACTGAGATTATCATGTCAAAGCTATGACCAAACACCATTGTGTCAACTAGACCTGGCACTAACCCTCCCCTGGTGCAACCTGAGGCTGTTTGCTCTTGTCCTGTCACTGTTATCTGGGGGAAGAGACCGACCCCCACCTGGCTGCAGTCTCCTTTCAGGGAGTTGGAGAGAGTGACAAGGTCTCCCCTGGGCCTCATTTTCTCCAGGCCAAACACCCCCAGCTCCCTCAGCTGCTCCTCATCTGACTTGTGCTCCAGACCCTTCCCCAGCTCTGTTCCCTTCTCTGGACATACTCCAGCCCCTCAATGTCCTTCTTCAAGTTGAGAGGCTCAGAACTGGACACAGGATTTGAGGTACAGCCTCACCAGTGCTGAATACAGGAGGACACCCCCTGCCCTGGTCCTGCTGGCCACACTGTTTCTGATCCAGGCCAGGATGCCATTGACCTTCTTGGCCATCTGGGCACACAGTGGCTCATGTTCAGTCCCTGTTGACCAGCACCCTCAGGTCCTTTCCCAAGGGCAGCTTTCCAGCCACTGTTCCCCAGCCTGCAGTGGTGCATGTGGTTGTTGGGACCCAAGAGCAGGACCTAGGACCTGGCCTTGATGAACCTCATAAAATTGACCCCACAGTTGATCCGGAGTCTCCATATAAAATAAAGCGTGAAAATTTCTGGTGATACTTGTTTCATAGCTTCTTTCTTACAGATTCAAGGTGACTAATGGGTAAGATAACCTTCTAGTGAATGTATTGTTTCCATTGAAACATCAGGACAATATTATTATTCACTTAGGCTCCATATTTTTATCATTAAAAGTACAGATCTAGACACCACACACATTTTTATATCATTTTACCAAACACTGTAATGTTTTGATTAGATACAGAAAAGTCTTAATGTCTTTGAGGAACCAGTATTATCTTTATTTTCCTGCATTTTTTAACAATGTTGATGTGACTTTTTCTCTGTGTGTTTTAAGACGTACAGTGATGTTGGTCGGTATATTTCTTGCAAGAATATTTTGCTTGAGGATGTCCTATGGTCATACAAAACCTCCAATGTTTGTATTTGTTATAGCTTTTACAAACAAAATACTAGCACATTTGAAATTAGTTAATAAGCCATACTTGGTGAAGGAAAGTAAAATCAATCACATGGCAGTTACATTTTAATCTGTCCTACTACTTCATCTTCCATGATATTATTTCTTAAAATTTGGATCCATTTGGTTCATGTTTCACCGTTGGAGGTTTTGGCACTGAATCTAGTGAAGTCATCATCCAGATCTTGCCCTGAGCCTGGAAACATGGTGCACATTTTTACTGTGATTACCAAGAGCTGACTAAAATGATTTCTAAGAAAGCATTTAAGAGAAACTAAAGATAACAGACTGCAATAGCCAGAGCTGTCTTCATAAAATCATAGAATAGTTTGGGCTGGAAGGGAGCTTAAAGACCAAATCGTTCCCACCACCCCTGCTGTCAACAGGGACACAATTCACAAGGCAAGATTGCTCAAAGCTCCGTCTAAACTGGCCTTAAACAGGTCCATGGATGGGGCATCCACAGCTTCTCTGAGAGACTGTGCCAGTGCCTCACCACACTCATAGTAAAGCATTTCTTCCTGATATCTTATCCAAACCAACTCTGTTCCATCTTAAAGGCTTTCCCCCTTGACCTGTTACTTCAGGCCCTTGTGAAAATAGTCCCTCTCCATCTTCCTTGTAGGCTCCTTTTAGGTACTAGAAGGCCACGATAAGGTCACCCAGAAATCTCATCTTTTCCAGCCTGAACAAACCAAGTTCCCTTAGCCTTATTTCCTTATAGAAGAAGTGCTGCATCCTTCTAATCATCTTTGTGGCCTCCTTTGGACTTGCTCCAACAGTTGTCCTTCCTGTGCTAGGGACCTCTTATCTGGATGCCATATTGTTTGAAAAGCACCATTGATGCTGTAAAATATCACTGATACAAGAAAAAATAACATTGCTATAGGAAAAAAATATTGATATCGATAAATGATTGATGAACCTCAAAAGTTCAAAGATGGGAAAGTTAAATTCCACTGATTTGAAAGTTGAAGTAATGTTTGAAAAAAATTATGGAAAATTATCTTGCCAGATTAATTCTAAGAAATGTGGGAGCTTTTAAGAGTACCAAATGAGATGATGTGAAGAGTTGTGGAGGTTTTGTCTGCCCAGGAGTTGATAGTACATCTGTGTAATTGATCTAACACAGTCTAATGCATAACTCATTTTGCTGCTTGCTTTCTCCTCAGGTTTGCCAATTTGTTGTGTCTGTCAATGGCCTCAATGTTCTCCATGTGGATTACAGGACAGTAAGCAACCTCATCCTGACCGGCCCTCGAACAATTGTGATGGAAGTGATGGAAGAAGTGGAGGCCTGATAAGGCACAAAACCCCTATTTACTGGACATTTTTGTGAGACAAATAGCAACAGCCATGGAGTGTCATGACACAAGGCAGCAGAATGTTGCTCTGTCTAAAGAGATGATTTTGCTTTTAGGGGAGGGGGCTCTCTTTCCTTTAACAATAATAGCACTGGTGATTATGCTAAGATGTGAACAATAGATACCAGCTTATTTTCACTATGGACTTCTCTGTGCCCAACAGAGACAAGATCAGGGCCTTTGGGTGGTCTGTCCAGCCATGGCTGCATCGGTCAGAATGGGTTCCAGCCTTAGAGGCCGTGCATATTTCCTCACAGTCCACTGCTGGATCAAAGCACTTCAGGAGGTGAAAGAGCCAAGCACTGTGGGGTCGGGGTGTCACAGATGGTTTCCATGAGATGCTGGATACACCATTGTCCTGGTGTCCAGCTTTGTCCCTGGAGCATGTGCAGTCACAGTTGCTCTCTCCTTGGGCTAAGGGACAGTTGATGAAATCCTGGCTTGATTACAGCCAAACACAAATGAGCTGCAAATGCATGAGAAAAGGTGTCTGTGCTCTGTAGAGGATAGTCTGGTATGAATGCTTGGGCCTTACTGATTACATGAGTTAGCATAGAAAGAAAATGGAAAAATGTGTGATCTTTTACAAAAACCGCCTTTGAAAATTGGTCTTTTGGTTTCAAGAAAATTGGTCGTTTGGTTTCAATGCTTGTGTACTGGATTAGGTGCTTGAGCATAAAATATTGATTTTGAGGTTTTTTTATATACCTGTAAAGGAAAGGTGCCTCAGTCTTACTATTCATCACTTTGGAGAAATTTTGGACACCTTAATTCTCAGAAGAGGAGTATTTGGCAGGTTGTAGTGGGAAATTCACAGTGTTAGCATAAGGAATGATATATCCAGCAGCAAAAGCACACTTCAAATTGAAGCAATGTACTTGAATGTACATGAAGCTTATCAGCACTTTCCAATCATGTGATGTTTTGCAAAGAACCAACTTCCCTCATGAGCTGCATTTGACACTGTTACAAATAAAGCATTGTATTTAACTGACTCTTATTGTTTCTCAAACAGTAGGATTTTTTCATTGATGAATTAATGAAAGAAATATTTTTTAAAAACATATATAAAAATTCCATATTCTGCAGTTAGGTGACTCTTCAACTGAATGTTAAGGGGACTGCTTGGGTTTTCTTTGATCTTTGAACCGAATGAATACATCCTGCTCCACAAAATTATATATACATTTTGCAGACTCTCTGCTATCTAAATTTTACAATTAAAGCTTGACTCTCTATATGCACATACCACAGATCATCCAATTCTGGGATGGGGAAAGTGTTTTTCCTCAAATAATTTTGAAACATATTTTGTATTAAAAAATGTTGTCACTAAATAAATTGCTCTTTCAGTATGTTTTTCATTCACTCAAACAATTTTACTTCAGAGATACACACAGAAAGTCTTCAAACTCATGTATTCCTGCAGCTTTGTAGGAAGAAGTCCCTGTGTTTGTTTCTGGTTTTGTATATCTGTGTTTGTATTTTCACCATGAAAAATTTTCATATTGCACTAATATGCAGCAGTGCAGGGAGATATAAAACGGCAGCTGCTTACTCGATACTAACCAGGCACCAGAGTGTTTGGAGGGTTTGTTCAAACTGTCATCTATGACAGTTCTGAATCCCAATTATACTCCCCAAAATTTTGGTACACATGTATATGCCATAGCGGGTTACATTTTACAGGTCATCCAAAATAAATAGCTGGGCACACAATGTTATATTAGATTGTAATAACTGTCTATGGTATCCACTCAGAACAGTTGGAAACAATCTTATTGTTCCAGAAATCTTTCAGTATGCTATAAGTATTTTGAGTTTGTGAATCCAGGAATGCTTCTCCAAATATTTCTATATATATTTTTTTTAAATTTTCTTTTTTTTCCCTTCTTTTTTTTTTTTTTCCCTGGGTTGTTTTGGTGGCTTAGCCCCTTTAAAATATAAATTCTGCATGTTAGGTTAAGTTAAATATTACAATTGAAGGATTTTCTTAGCGAAATGCTAATGATTGTCTCTAATGCCATCATGGGTTTGTCTGTATTACATCTCTTGCCTTAGTTAATATTCTGCTAGAAGTTCTCTGTAGCTTACAGATAATTAAGAAACTGGGTCAGAATTTGGCTTAATAATGCATTACAGAGTACTCTTCAGACTGGAGCAAAAGGAGTGGGAATGGGGGCAGGGAAAAATCTGTGCATTTCATTATGTTACAGATTGGAGATGGCATCTTGATTCACAAGATACATTAGTCTCTATCACAATTTGAGCACAGCTACTTGCCTTCTGTTTAACAGGGATTTCCATATTGTGTTCTCAGCTTGACTGACAACCCGGGATTTAATTAATTCTTCCCCTCTTCAGTGTGACAAAGGTATCCAAATTGTGTCTGCAATGAAATTTTGTATTTTAGAAGAAAGGATGAGAAGTAAACAATTAAGCTATGAAATGGATAATTTCCAATTAAATTGCAGTTTGTCTGCACACAGTGCTGCATATGCTCCGAGACATCCTACAACAGTCAGCGTCAAACTCTCACGCACTTCAGAGGGCACAGAATTTTAAATATAACAGAGTACCTTGCTTCCTGCAAAGTGTCAGGGGAAATGTAAGATTATTCACGGAAGTGAGGCATTTCAAGAGCTATCTTGAATGAACAGCATGAATATCACAGTGTAGAATGAAGCAAGAAACCAGAAATGAAAAAACGAACTCTGGCATCAGCAGTAACAGCTTTATTAAAAATACAGGAGTTTTTGTAAGTCTTACTTTCTTCTGTGATCTCATTTTGGTTACTGTAGATCTTGCAAGATCCTCTAATAAATCTTTAAGCCTTAATCACTCAAATTAGTGCCATTCCTGTGTACATATACATTTGCAAATCATTCACGGACATCTTCAAGCAATGCAATATTTAATTAAATTCAAGTAGCAGTTAAGCTAATTGGAGCATTAAATCAGTGCAATATTTATCATATTTTTCCTGTTATACTTCCCTCGTGATAAATTATTTTCATTATCTTTTTCAAGATCAAATACCATGTATATGGCATTGAACACAACTGGTTCCACAACTAGTCCCATGGAAGGCATTTCATTCACACAATGATGCAATAATCCACTTCAGGTGTATCAGAACTTAATTGTCTGCATTTCAGGTCTGCATAGAAGCTGAAAATAAAACTTTCAGAATTAAAAAGACATTGTGTCATAGCAGCATCTGAAATATGAGTGGGCGTGGCCTGCCGTGCCTCCTCCTATGAGATTACATTCCGGAAGAGGTTTGGAATGAAAAAGCCATGCAGTGCAGTAGGACTATTTTTCAAAGTGTTTTTCTTAATTATTTCTCCATTTTCTGATCATACCCTCACTAATGACTAGAGCGCTAGGGATGTGTCAAATGCTGTCCCAGAATTACTGGTTCAATGGTCAGCTTGTTCCCTCAGCATGGTCTGGATCTCTGAGAAAATTGCCCCAGTGTAGTTCAGAGAATAACATGATATCTGAATTTGGTGCCTCTTGGCCTTCAGACCAGAGACAGTCTCTGCACTGACTTGATGGACTAACATAGACATAAGCAAATGAGAATAGTCCAAGGTTTCAGAAGAAGAAGCAATTGACTCCTTTCTTCTGTGCTGATAGCTATAATGCATGAAGATTTCCTTTTTCTTATCAAATTACAGAGTAATACTCTAATAATTTCAGATAATTTGGGAATCAAATACTATTTTTTAATGTTAATTTTTTAGGTAAGTATTTTAATTTTAGAGACAGGAGAAACGGAAACAATATGCCTTGCAAAAGTGTTTGTCTAATGCAAGACAGACTGAGAAAACAAGTGTTGCAATTATGAGTATTTTCTTCCCAGTGTGTAATTGGAGCTAGAACTTTTGTGTAAGTGAAAAATCATGCATATATCACATACATAAATACAGTTAGACCACACCACTCTTCAAATAAAGTGAACTACTGACCCTTTACTATAAAATTGTTATTAAATGTTTTCATAGATCACCCTTTTTAAATGTCTTTAACTGGTGAGTGATGTGGCTTTTATTTATCACTTATATGTGTAACTTACAAAACCAGAATTAGCACCTGCCAATTCAGTAATTCCCTTTGTATACGCTCACTGCAGATAAAAATATCATTAATCCAGAGAAGCTGAGTGGTTTTAAACCATTGGTTTCTCTACAAACGTGTACATAAATAAATATTTATAGCTTAATTTTTAAAAGGAGCCACTAATGCAAGAGACAATTTAAGAATGTCAAAGGATGCCACAGGAACCAATTTATACTATAAAGACAATGTTTCATGTATAGCTACCTAATCATTTTACTTGCAGTTCCTCAGGAAAATTCTGAAATATTCAGAAGGGAGTAGCTATAACTGTCAAACTGAATGTCCTCTAGGAAAATGGCTGTTGTTTTACACTTAGGTATCCTCTTTACATTGGCCATGGAGCTCTGAATTTCCAATACTGTTGAAACTCAAGTTTTATGAGCACACACTTAAAATGCAATGCTTACCTTTAAGAGCAGGAGTTGAAGCAGACACTGTACTTTAGGTAGCACAAATTGTTGTAATGCCTCTTCTACAAAGATGCTACATTATACCAAAAGGTTTCCCATCCTGTGTCACTCTAACTCTACTTGAACTTTAAGTACAACAGTCTCCTACTGCCTTTTGTATGGTCTTGTCAAATAGTAATCATAATTTCTTTCCAGAATTTGCAGGTGATTTGCAGAGGAAAAATCTCTTTTTATATGCAACCTCTTGCTTCTGTTTCTAAGGTGCTTCTACCTAGAGACATCTACAAACTGCTCCCTAGATTACAGTGCATAGACAGCTATTCTGACCACTTCAAATAGTCATTTCCATCATGCCTGAGCAGCTGAACTCCTCCTCTCCAGGGAAATGCGCCCATGCAGCAGCTCCTGCTGCTGCAGTTATGTGCACCCAAGCAGGCCAAGCTGGGGAACACTTGTCAAAAGGACAGCCCACACCCACCAGACTGTTTTGCCTTTACCAGTGATTTATGGATATATTTCATTTTCTTTCCTATTCTACTTATTTTGCTGCATAGTTGACATTGGTCCTACTTTATTCTTCAAGCTCAGAAATAATTTCTGGAAGATCTTGAGGGTCCTGCTTCTTTGTATTTTTATCAGTCTGTTTTTGGGAACCTCTTTACCATGATCACCATCACTAGCTTTTCATAAATTAGCAGGGCTTATTTAGTAAGCCTAATATTTCAGGGAAATAGGTGAATTGGATGCTGCTTTACAATTAAATGTTGGTTCACAAATAAACAAAGTCTCAAGACAAGAGAACAAAGTAAGAAAAAGTTACCATAAATGAAGGAATACAATTAATTTTAATATAAAATGACACCATATCTAGTCTTAAAAAAGCTGTGCAAAATTCTTAACACAGATGTGCTACAGCTTTCATGGATTTTCTCAGGTTATGGAGACAAAGGGGGAGATCTCCAAGGAGTGGTTTTTCCTTTGGACCTCTGGGTGAGCTCCCCATGACTTTCCTGCCTCCCGTAAAAGCTGGAGCACAGCCTCCCAACCATCGCTGGCCTTGGAACCACACAAAATCTTATCTTCAGAGCTAGCTGTAAATGACTGCAGATTTTTGTTTTCCATACTTTGTTTTCCACTTCAAGTTTTAGAGTTTCTCTTATTAAACAGAAAAACAATTAATTTATCCATTTATCTGGTAAAGAAGTTCTGCATTTTCCCTCCTTATGTTGTAGTGGGACATGTGATGAACAGAAATACTTTTCAGTTTGTACTCAAGCCTGACTCAGGAAATACTTGTTCTTACCTGCCCTTCTCAAGGCAAAACTCTTCTGGGAAAATGTCATGAAAATTTCATGAAAACCCAAGCAAAACTCTCAATATGATGCCTATTAGTAAATCATACCTGAAAAAAACATAGTATGTTCAAATAATTATTAAAAAAAAAAAGGAGAAAAATGAAGATAAGTTAACTTGTTTTAACATTCTTGTTGATGATTTTAAAGTATAAGCAAAATGAATGTAGACCACAGAAAAGAATCTATCAGAAAGGTGCAGTGAAGGGAGGTAGTATGGAAAGGTTCTTTCATAGAATGATAGAATGGTTTGGGCTGGAAGGGACCTTAAAGATCATCTAGTTCCATTCCCCTGCCATGGGCAGGGAGACCTTCCACTAGACCAGGTTGCTCAGAGCCCCATTGAACCCAGCCTTGAGCACTGCCAGGGATGAGACAGTCTTATAATGTCCTATTAAGTTTCTTAATAACACCACAGAGAGAAAAAGTATTGTTCTTCTATGGCTAAATTTACAATTTATGTTCTTAACCCTGCCTTTTCAATAAGAACAAAGTTGTAATTAATGCTTTTAAATTTATGAACATTCAATCCTAAAATGCACTACAAAAGAATATAGTAAAGATATTTAGTTTGGAAATATCTTCCTTTCAAATATAACAAACTACCTAAACAAAATATACCCCTTAACAAAATAAGTTCCATTTACATTATGAAGTAATTTAAACTTTTTTTCATATCTTCTATTTATAAAGTAGAATGCAAACACTGCATGCATCAACTAAAAATAAATACACATGCAGGCTTGACTGAACAACTGTTTTGTCAATGGAGCTATGGGGCTAACCTGAGTGCTTCAGGTTTATTAGCAAAAGTTTAATTAAGCGTGATGTTGAGCAAAGCCTGGGAGATATTAAGTGATTACACTCAGAAGTGCTCAGTAGTTTGCAGGATCAGGAACCCATTTAATTTCTCAAAGTGCCCTAACAGCCTTGCTTTGCCTGCAAAACAATTTCTAGAACCATGATAAGATTTTCTTAAAACTCATTTAAAAATTGTAGATGGGATGTACTATCTTTTATGGCTTAACTTGGAAAGGAAGAAACATGAAAGTATTTAAGATCTTAATGTTACATTTTCTCAATGTCTGTTTCGTTTCATAAGCATTTTCAGCTCAAGTGCTTTCTGAAGATAATGTTATGCACCCTTTGTTTGTTACTGCAGCTGGGAAGTGTGTGTGTTTTGTTTGTTTTGCCAGAATAAACAAGATCCTGTTGAATATTAAAATATTCAATATTTCATTTTCTATTACACTCCATCAGGCAAATCGTCTATTAAATGCTTAAAAGATGCATTTACAAAAGACTGCTGAGTTACCCTCTTAATGTTTGATTTTCGTGATAAAATGTGTGTTATTGTGTGTTACATTTCTTTTTATTTCCCGCTATACATGATTGTATCATTGTTCATTCTCCTAAGAAATTGTTTTCTGGGGGTTATTGATTCACATTCCTTATAATATTTAGCATTCCATTTAAATATAAATCCCCTGGATCATATCTACTATAGTTAGAGAAAAAAACCTCTTCTGGTTCAGAAATTTTAATTAGGAAGATGAAGGCACAAAAACCATTTACCTTAACTCTTACTGATTACTGCTTCTTTCTCAGAAAACAGACAATGCTGTCTTAATGTGCAGAGCTCCAGGAAGTCATGTAATACAAGAAGAAAAACTTCATGATTAGGATCAAATTGTCCTCATTTTAAAGGCTCTTTGATGATACCCTTTTCCAGTAGTTATGATGATTAACTCCTAACAATGGGCTTGTGATTGCAAAGATGACCTTTGGCACAGAGGTTAATGCAGTGCTCTTTTCCCAGCAGATAGTCTGAAAAAACATCACAGCAGGGTGATGGCATCTACTTCTACTTACCTAATTGGAATCAGAGCTCAGAAATGAGGGGCTTGGTTCTGTTGCATACACATAAATGTCAAGTGCCATTGAAGATGCTTTTGGGATATTTGAGATATTCCTCTGTAGCAGAGAGCAGCTTCAGGGAAGTCTGTGACCCCTCGAAATCACCTCTAGAGATGAAGTCCCAGAGGACATCTTAAATATTGTAGGATACTTCAAAATGAGTTAGACACCTATGTGTGAACAACTGAATGACATCCCTAATAATCACCACCTAACATCTGCTGATTCAATTGTCTCACCGGTGGTAATTTTTTTGGAGTTATCCAGCTGCATATTCAATTAACACTGTTGATGGAAAAGAACATCCTGGCCATCCAGCCAACTCTCAGAGAAGCTGCTGCACACTTGTATCATGCAGAACTGACTGTGATGATGAGGTGTTATTAAATGTCTCAAGAAATATGTCTCCTTTTCTTTTCCTCATGCTTTTAGTAAAGGTACAAAGTGGCCTCTCACCCAAAGATCCCTTTGCTTCTGAATGGTCTACTGACAGTCAAGAGGACCAGAGCCATTTGTCAGCTGAGCTGTAATCTGTGTATATAAATGATCATGTATGATTACTTCCTGCATGTTTCAACAGATGCTTCTGCTTTTTGGGTGTTACTGGTTTTAGGTTGTCCTGAAAAGTACTAATTCCACCCAAGAAGTCACTGCCATTAGAGAAATGGGAACATTAGAAGCTACTGCAGACCTGGTAGATGAGAACAGATGTAGCAGCAGCTGAGTGTTTCCACATAAACCAGAGTTTTATTGTACTGCTTACAATATGGCAGGTGTTGTAGCTCCTGGGAGCATTGAGGTATTTATATATTACCCTAGACAGTGATGCCTCTCTCTCTGCTGCATCCCTTGCACCACAGTCAGTCACATCTCAGGGTTTGACATCTCATCTCAGGAGTTTCTGCTGACCCCTGTAGCAGAAGGGGACACAGGCAGTGTCCAAACACATGTGAGGAAATCAAAGTGAAATTTATAGAGAACATAGGTGCTAACATATTAAAAAATCAATTAAAAACTGCTGTTAACTCACACAGGTGTTTAGAAGGCTACTGGGACTGAAGAGCTCACCACTAGTTACCTAACATGTTGTGAGTCTTGCATTACTCGCTGGCTTTTACCTCTTCATCATGATCATGTTCTTCATGGTTTCACAGGACATCCTCAGAGTCCCCCACTCCCACATCCACACTTTCCAAGTGTTACCACATGAGTTCCTAGATCCAATGTACACAATGTAAAATCCATGTCCTGGATACCTAAACCCATCAAGGAAGCCTGCAGAGGAGCACAGCTGAAATTCATTAAAACCTTGGCCAGTGTGCAGCCTGCAGGACAGCGTTCAGTGAGCAAGCAAGGCACACACTACTGCCAAGACAGCAGTGCCCCATATTGACTGCACCCCACTGGCTCTATGGCTGTGGAAAAATATTTCCCTTTATGTATTTTGAATCTTCTGTCGCCATAAATATGTTGTTTGCGACTTCATATTTCAGTTTTGGCAGACTCTTGTCACCAGTGTGCCAGGTACCCGCCATGTGCAGTCAACCTTCGACCTCCTCAGCTCCACAGCCGCCTTGCAGCTGCTCTCCAAGCTCCTCTTCCTGGCAGGCTGTCCTGGGGAGAGGCTCTGTCTGCAGCCAGCCCCAGTGCCAGCTCCTGAGCTGGCTGAGCCGCTGAGGGCTGGCCCAGGCCCTGGCGCAGCGCAGAGGGGGGAGACGCGGATATAGCAATGCCGTGATGGCCCCAATGAGGGGAGAGAATGCTGAGGAGGACTCCATGGATATCAGAAGGCTAATTAATTACTTTATTATACTATATTATTCTATACATCTAAAACTGAACCTGCCGAGCACTCAACTCTGCACACACTGCACTCAATCTCGTGACTGTCAGCCAACAGTCCCCACACACACACACACTCTGGGCCCTGACAGGCCAAGGAAACAAAACACCATGACAATTTCCATGTTGCATTCTACTTTTGCACAGCACAACACAGGCACAGCAAATGATAAGAATTGTGTTTTCTTTCTCTGAGGTTCAGAAATATGAATCCCAGAAATATTCTTGGGAGGAATTGTGCCTTGCTTTCCTCTGTGAAGAGAAATGTGGGGCTACATGCGGAGGCCGAGCGTCCCTTGTGCGACCATGGCCGCGTTTACCCGGCAAGGCCACAGGAACAGGCTGAGCTCGGCAGGAGCTGGGCTGAGGACAAAACACTCAGCAGCGTCTGCAGCTCAGCATTTGTCCAGCACATTCCTGCCTATTGCTAAAGGCAAGCCCACAGGATTTCCAAAGGAAAAACATCAGAGCCAAAAAATGAGCATTGCTATGCTTCGCACAGTATTTTCAGTACAATAACGTAAGTGGGAATTTGTAAGTAAATATGACAGCTTAACATCTTTTGAACTATGACAGCTGTAAAATGTCAGTTTCATTCTTGTAAAAAGAGGGAGAATTGTGAAGAGTTCAGATGTTTAATTTTACCTCCATTACTAATTCTGATTTTGTTACTGACAATAATCACACAATGAAAGCCCTATAAATCTTACACACTCACTAAGCAAGTGAAGAAAATTAATGCTAGCTTAACAAATAGTGTTGAAAATTCTTCAAGAATGCAGTTAGGCAAATGACAATAGTGATTATAAATATTTATAATCTGTTTTATTTACCTACTGGAAAATCAGAAATAATTCCATTAATTGTACAAAAATGCCACCTGACTATAAGATTAGAAGAAAAATCACAGTCTGACCTCTTACTGGCAGGCTGATTTTAACAGCAGAAAGATAAGACAGCTCATATTTAGGAAGTTATTTTTTAAATTTGCACTGGACTTGACCATCAAATGCAACCTTGGTTTAAAAATAAATACCGCTCAACATGAGAAGTACAGATTTGACTATGATGATTCTCTAAACTAACATCTTAAAAAACAAAAAAAAAAAAAGGCCAACAAAAAGGAGACTGGATGCTCCTTGTGCCAGTAAAGAATTGACCTGTTCCACTGATAATCAGGGTACTGATTCAGTCTCACTAAAGCACTGGGTGTCATTCAGGCTCTTGTTTTAATGGGCCACTTCCAGTGTGGCACACTAAGTTCTCACCTAATCCTGTGAACATATAAACAAGCCACAGCACTGCATTCTTACTGTGCTCCTCTGCTGAGGAAACTGCACTTGCCCTAAGTTTTATAATGAAAAGTTTGGAGTATTAACAGAATATTCATAGCAATCTGAACTTGTCTTATAATTATGCTTTCTGGACATGGCAAATGGCCATGTGGAAGATTTTACAAAGAGATAACATTGTAAGAATGCACTACAGAGGAGAAACAAAGCTATTCTTAACTTCTTTCCAGTTATTTCTTTTTTCATTAGTGTGCAGGCAATAAATACCCAAGCTTTTAAAAATATCAGCAGATATAATGCAATGAAAATGAAGTTCAGACTGTAGAGAAGGGCAGACACATGATTTTAGGAAATCTTTATGCACTCACAGTAGATGTCAGTAACAAAATGCCTCATTACTGCCTGTTCGTTTCTCTGATACCAACACAGAAGCAGCTAAAGGACAGACATTGGGATGGTTCTGTATCACCTGGAGGAGAACTGCTCAAGGAGAGCTTCTGGATGTGAGCTAAGCCTGAAGATTACAGAATTTCAAAGGTGCTTATAGCTTGCTTTGAAATAACCTGATCCTATCGTCCCTCTTCCCTTTCCAGTGAGTTTTGTTCTTAATTGTAATGGAACACAGTCAAACCCCAACCAAGCTGCTTTTATCAGTACACAGATTCAATCCCTATTGTAGACTCCTACAGTTTGCATATTTTAGGTCCAGTGCATGATTATTATGAGGAGGTCTTATTGTCCAAATCCACATTCTCCTGTTCAGCTTCCCAAACTTTCCAGACTTTCCAGGCTGGCAGCCTAAATGGAGCACAGGGAAGACAAGAGGGGGAGTCCTCCAAAGGGTAATATCAGTCAAGTAACAATCCGATTCCTCTCTGGAGAGTGACCTCTGCTGCCTGGGAGACAGGAAGGCAAGTTATTCCTTTGTCTGGGTTTGGGAAAAAAAAGAATTGATCAGGATGAAATAGGATTGTGGTGCATCTTGATGTAGTTGAGCTGCTGTCTAATTGCCTGCGTACTCAGTCTCTTACATAGGCTAATATTAGCTCCAGCAAGCCAGCATATGCAAAAACAATGTGAACATAGAGTCTGTTACTACAAGGACTCACACACTTACTTCCCAGTGCAAAAGCATTCAGAGTTTTCAGATTTTAAGGACTAATTTGTGAGGTTAAACCTTGCTATCTGAAGGGACAAGTTGGCTGATGGGTCAAACAGCAGTAACTCCTTTCCATGTGCTGGACAATAATAAAAATAATAGATTAACTGCTATGTTTATTACTACAAAACACAACATTGTGAAATGCCCAGGGGCCTAAAGTAGGTGTTTTGACTATTCTTCCAAGATTGTAAACCTCAGGACAGAGATTTTGATTGTGTAAGACAGTGAAGAACATCTACTATCCCACCATTATCTCTGGAGATTATGGTGTAAGAAACACTGTGTAAGAAACAAGACATTATTTTTGTTAGTATTTTGTAACCTGTCTGACCTCAAGCACTGTGTTAAACAGGCAATGGATAAACTTTTCTGTGCACTGCAAGACAAAGAACATTACTGTGGCCACTGCCAATATTACAAGAACACTTAAACTATCATTTATGAAAGATGCTACCAACAAATCAAAGATTACAAAAGGGTCCAAAAAGTGATAATGAAAACGAAACAGCAAAAAAGTGATGATATGGGGATTATGGTGCTTGGTCAAGAAGCCTGAAATGAGAAGTCAGTCACTACGGTTTAACAAACAAATAGTAAAAGATGATGTAGAGTCATGAATGGAGTGTTGTCAAATATCCTATTTTGTGGAGAACATGTATTGAGGTTGTGTTAAGGGCAAGAACCATATACTCAAAGTTTTTACAACAGCATAAAATACAGTCTCTAAGTGTTGAGAGTTAAAGAAAAAAATAAAAGACTAACCTAAAAGCTTTTGAGATGTTATCTGCTTTTTGTGGTTGTAGACTCTTGCCTCTCCTTTTTTCTGCTTTCTCATTCTTTGTCACAATACCCTATAATTCTTTAAATTGTCAGATCACTTTGAACCACAGTTTCTTCTGGCTCTTTGTTTGAGGCTAGAGTATACACTTGCTTTCCTCCTGTGTAATTTCCTGTTATTTTTGACTTTATATTTTAGGTGCTTAATCCTGTTCAGTGGGAAGTGTATGCACTTCCTGGGTGCATACACAGCACACAGCTGATTCTGCAACAGATGCAGAACAGAAACAAAACAGCCTCCTCTTTATCACAGCAGGTCTTGGTAAACCAAATGATCATCTCAGTCTCAGGGAGAGCTCAAAGACCACAGGCAGAGGAACTCTTGCAGTGCAGGTACCACAGACCTCAGCCACCACCCTGAGCAGCACCACAGTCCATCCCACGGCAGCAGCTTTTCCTCCATGAGGAGCTTCAATGGGTTGGCTTTGCCTCAGTGGAACCTTTCTGCACAGAAGGGGAGTGATCCAGGTCTGTACAACTGATAATTTCTTGCCTCTTTTAATGTAGATCTAAGAGTTGTGTTCTAACAGACACAGTACATGAATTTGGATCTGCAGAAGCACAAAAGACAGAGGTTTTGAACACACAGAAGAGATGTTTAACCAAGACTGCCCCCCTCTGTTATTGCTTCACAGCTAGAAAAATAAAAATATTTCAAACTGCTGTAAATACTTCTCATACCTGATAAAATGAGATCTCCAGTATACTGATTTTTAGTATTAGTATTTAATGGAAAAATAAAATGCAAATAAAATGAAACATACATAAAAAGTTAAATACTCCTGGAATATAAATATGGAAAGCATACTGAATTTCTTCAGTGAGCGTTTGAGTAGGGGTGATTTTATTTGCAGCAAATAAAAAAAAAAAAAAATCAATATTTCTCTTGGTTTTTCTCTGCTCACATTTTTGTATAAAAATACTCTAAAATACAAGGTAGGATTTTTTACCAAAAAATTTTACAAATTTTTCTTTTGCTTTTTCTTTGGCAAATACAAATTTCAGGACCATTTCTCTTTCATAAAGTTTCTGCTAAGATAAATCCAGTATTTTATTGACAGAAAGATAACTTTATATGTCTAACATATGCTTAAATAAATATTGGAAAACTAAGTCTATTCCTGAAAATTCCAACTGTAATGCTTAAAAATGAGTAGGGGAACAAAGTACCCACATCTGATTCTCATCATCCACTTCAAACCCCCAAAAACAAAAGCAGCAAAGAGAGCCATGCTGTTGAAAACTGTACAAATAAAACAGTTTAATGAATAAAAAATTTGAGAAATATAAAATACTATCTTAAAGGGGAGTTTGTTTTGTGTGTTTATTCAGTGGCATAAAAAATGCTTTGTGATATTATTCTAGGAAACAACTGTAATTATTTTTAGAGTCTAATGAAGAGATGCTTTTCTTAAAATTGCAAATTGGAAAAACTGAAAATTCAGATTTTCAGTAATTTACAAAATGCAAAACCAGACCATCATGTGTACAACATTTAATAAATCTTGTTCCTCATGTAAAACTTCTCCTAGAAAAGTGCTTAGAGTACAGTGAGGCAGACCAGAGGCGCATAATTACAGTGTTGAAGGGTGTTCAGTGTAGGAACTCAGTGCAGAAGCTTGGTAGGAGAAAGACAAGAAGCTCTGTTTCTTTTAGGTAATAGCTTAAGATATGTGCTATTTGGAAAGGAATTCTTTCTTGTTCCATACATCCCTTGCATTCATTACTTATGGTATTTATTACAGAGACCACCATAGTCTTGCTTCCAGCTCTTACTGGTTTAAATATACATTTCAGACAGAATTTCATTCCAAAGAAAATTATTTCTTGCACAGACAGCCAGAATCTGAAACTCTTAAGCTTATTCAGTAAAATATGGGGGGATCCTTTCCTCACTGTGTTGAGATGTGCCATTGGTGGGCTGCAAATCAATCCATACTGCAGCTTAATCCAGTAAAACCTTCTGCCAGGCTAATGTATTTGTACCTACCCCTTTCCAGCTGATGGTAGATCCAACTTTACAAAGTCTGGTTGCTCCCCTTTACTCAGGGCACCCTTCCTCCATGCTGGCAGTGTCCCAGGACCTATCCACCAGATGCAGAGCTCTCTTGGGAAGGTGATGAAGTCTCTGCATGTAGCCTGGGAGCAAATGACTGCAGTGTATTTATCTTAACTTTATTAATGCTTTCTCCTATAACTTCCTCATAGACACGCTGCTGAGGCATGGACCAGATGAGTGGACAGTGAGATGAACTGAAAATTGGCTGAACTTCTGGGCTCAAGGGGTTCTGATTAGGAGCGTGAAGTCCAGCTGGAGCTCAGCCACCAGAGATGAACCTCAGGGGTTGATACCAGAGCCAATACTGCTTTGACTCTTCATTACTGGACTGGTCAATGGTGGAAAGTGCACCTTGAACAAGTTCACAGATAGCAAAAAAGCTGGGAGGAGTGACGAACCATATGACGGTTCTGTTACCATCTATAGCACCCTCACTAGGCTGGAGAAATGCAAAATAGGAACGTTATCAAGTTCAGCAAAAGGATGTGCAAGCTCCTGCCCTTCAGGAGGAATAACCTCAGACACCAGTACACACTGGTAGATGACTGACTTTGCAGAAAAGGCCCTAGAATGGTGGGCACTAAGCTGATTCCATCTGAACATAAGAAAACATTTGTGTTGTGGCAAGTTATTTTCCCTTCATTGTGAAGGTGGTCAAACACTGGAGTAGGTCACCCAGGGTTGATGTGGAGTCTCCGTTCTTGGAGATACTAATAACTCAACTTGACATGGCCTTGGGAATCCACTCTAGGTGACACTCATTTAACAGGGTGGAGTTGGACTTGATGTTCTCCAGAGACGCCTTCCAAAGACTCTGTGATCCTGCATAATGCTGCTGAGTCCAGAACACTGCCAGCAACAGACAAGGAAAGCCCTCCTTCTTGTTGCAGCTTGAGGGAGAAAGCACACAAGAGCCCTCCCTATCCAGTGAGGTAAGATGGGCTCCTGCCCTGTGAGCATGTCAGACAGGATAACATCACTTCTCTGATGCTCTGCCCTTCCACTGCAGCTATGAGGAGGCTGTGGGGGCAGGAATTTGCACCTTCAGGATCTCAGCAAACTGACCTCAGCCTCCCTGCTGCTCATGGACTTTAATAGGTGGCTGAGCTCCCTCCCTACATGAATCTGACAAGCTGCACTTGTCAGAGGCTCAGAAGGATGAAAGTAGCTCCCGACCATGTTGCCAGGCTCATACAGCTACACTTATTCCTCAGACCTGGCCAGAGAAAGGCTCAGAAACTGGCTGAGATGTGGAAGTGTAAACATACGGCAGATAACCTCACCTCTGAAATATAAAGAGATCTAATTTGATTGCAGAATGAAAAGCCAACTTTATGAAACACTCATCTTGTCATTCTTGCCATTACCTTCTTCATACTGAGAAGAGAACAGAAAAATACATGATTGAATAATATTTGGGGCTTTTTTCTCCATTTCCCTAAGGTCCTTTTGCCCAGTTTTGCTCTCTTTCCTGCGTGTTTGGAGGAGCAGGACCAACTCTAAACATGAACTTTTACATTTTGATGGCTATGGCATCAATCTGGTTTCTTCTGCATCCCTTTCACTTACCTCATTATGTGTAATAAGCTTCAGATTAATAGACCTAGCAGCTCAATAAAGTGCTGACAGCTCTGAAAGTATCAAGGAAAAAAACTGTTAAGGAAATGAAAATGACTCATCAGACATGTGAACAAATAAAGAAGCAAAGCTGGACTACTTTGACTGTTACTGCCTAAAAACAGAGGTGTAGAAAGCTACACTTGTTGTGTTGATATCAGAGACATAGTTGTAGCACAAAGATAGCCATAAAAAAACCCCCCAAAACTTCACAAAAGATAGCTGCCCTTCTCAAAAGTTATTTCACTATGTATTCATATCTCAAAACAATTGTCTTAACAAATGAAGAGAAAAATTAAAAAGTAAGCATGCATGGCTAATACGTTAAAGAAGATGCATCATAATTAAAATGTCTTTTCTCTATTTTAATTTGGGCAGAATGCAGTCCTAAGTCCTTCTTTACTCTCTCAGTGCATGGCTTACTTCATAGATCACCTAATGGCTGCAAGTGTTGACAGACTGATCTTGGCAAACCACTTTTCAGAAAGTATTGCATGTTCCATTATATTTAACAAAATGTAAAGCAAAAGTCAGTTATACTTCACCTCAAGTATTATCTCTGTTTCTGTGTTATGGAGTTCTTTTAATAGCAAAAAAAACCCAAAAAACCTATGAATTGTTGTTAGGCCTACCTATGGACTAGTTTGAGTCATTCAAATAGACGTGTCATAGTCAAGATCTTTGAATGTGATGGGAACTTTTGGATGCTGGACAAGAAAGGGCATTTAAAATTGTAAATTTCTTTGTTAGGAAAGGAAACCATATTTTAGTGTAGGAGTTAAAAATGCTAGTTAGCTTTAAAAACATCAATTAAATAAAAGAATAAAAGAATAATTTTAATAAAAGCATACAAGACCTGATTCATTTTTCATTATTTGCCATTTGAAAATATCCCCCAAACTTGATATTCTCATTTCTAAAATCTTGTGAAAAACGGTATACATTGCATTCATTAGTATATGAAAAAAGAGAAATATTCTAAGTATATATTAAAAAACAGGATATATAGGAAAAGAAAAGGACTGATAATTACAGTGCAATTCTGCCCCACAATGACCAAAACCATCCATTATTTTGGTTTCTGTTCAGTTTGCACAAGTACTGCTGCTGGTGATCCATTGCTTGGTTTAATCAGACCATGAGATATTCAGCCAGCTCACTGTGAGGTCGTGAGCCTGCACTAATTCTGTTCTTGCAATGGATTAATTGTTTCCAGCTGTATTTCCTACATCATTGCCATGTAATCCTATTTATAAAAATTTTGTATAATCTACTCTAGCCAAGCAAAAGATAACTTCCTGATATGAATACTTTTAAAATGTGGTGGCTTTAAATAGTTGTTCTTTTGAAATCACTGAGGCTTGGCCAATTCAATATAGTGGAAAATAAATTTATGGGGCAAATTCACAGTCATTAAATTCATTCTTAAAATTCAAAGGTTTTTTGTTTGTTTGTTTGCTTGCTTTTAATGGAAGAGAAGTAGAAAACATTGGTAAATCATTTGTACATTAATATTAAGCATAGTGTGTTCTTACTCTATTTCCACATGTGCACATTATACAAACTCTTTCAAGGAACCTTACCTTTTAATTTTCACCTTGAACTTGTGAACAATAGTTCTTCCTTGGAATAATGCAAAGAGATCTATTATACCTTCCAGAGAAAGCTGAGTAAACTCAATGGTAATAAGCATAATTCGCTCTAAAAGTGGTCAAAATGCGTTAAAATATAGTTATAAATGAATAAAGAATATGATAATAATAAAATCAACCAAGTTACACCTGAAAGCACACACTTTGCATAATCTTAAAATACTAATTTCAATTCTGATGGAAACAGACAAATAAAAATTGAAGTATAAAGACATTTGAAGGTAAATAGATTCTGTAACAAGGAGTTACAGAATCAATTTACCCCTCAGTGGGATCATCAAGATCTATCTTGTTTCAATCACAATATTCCAACTAGCTGCAGCCACAGGATGGCGCTCATGGGCTTTGGATACTACATTACAACTCTGGGATGAGGGGTGGAAAAAAAATAAAAAGAGAAGGAGAGGGAGCCAGACTCTCCTCTTGGCAGGCTCTTCCTTGTCCTACCCTGCAATACATGAGCCAGCAAGCAATCGTGGATTGGGTTGATTTACCTCTCTACATTTACTGAATCTTCAGGGGCACTGCAAATAGACATCCATCAAGGGAAGTCACTAAATGTAATCTTTTTAGACTTCATTAAAGCTTTGATACAGTCTCCCACGGAATCCTTCCGGACTGTCCGGCACACAGCCGGATAACTGAATTATGTGATAGTTAAGCTACTGCCTCACAGGTCAGGCAAAAAGAGTTCTAGTGAATGGGGTGACATCAGACTGGTGGCTGTCACTAGTGGGGTTCCACGGGGTTTCATCCTTGACCCAGTTGTCTTCAACATCTTCATTAATGACCTGGAGTCAGGACTTGAGGGAATACTAAATAAGTTTGCTGAAGACACTGAACTGGGAGGAGCTGTTCACTCCCTAGAGGGCAGAGAGACCTCAACAAATTACAGGACTGGGCAACCACCAACTGTGAAGTTTAACAAGGGCAAGTGCTGGATTCTGCACCTGGAGGGGCAGCCCTGGCTGTGTGTACAGACTGGGGAATGAGAGGCTAGAGAGCAGTGCCATGGAAAGTGCCCTGGGAGTCCTGGTTGATGTCAAGCTGGACATGAGCCAGCAGTGCCCTGGCAGCCAGGAGGGCCAGCCCTGTCCTGGGGGGCATCCAGCACAGCATTGCCAGCTGGGCAAGGGAGGGGATTGTCCTGCTCTGCTCTGGCGTGGCCTCACCTTGAGTGCTGGGGGCAGTCTTGGTCACCACAACATAAAAAAGATATTAAGCCATTAGAGAGTGTAATAAAGGAGGGCCATGAGGATGGTGAAGGGTCTGGAGGGGAAGCCATATGAGGAACAGCTGAGGTCACTTGGTTTGTTCTGTCTGGAGAAAAGGAGATTGAGGGGGGACCTCATTGCAGTTACAACTTCCTTGTGAGAACAATTGTCACTTGGTTTGTTCTGTCTGGAGAAAAGGAGATTGAGGGGGGACCTCATTGCAGTTACAACTTCCTTGTGAGAACAATTGAGTAATGATGTTTTCACTATTGTGACCAGTGACAGGACCCAAGGGAATGGCCTGGAGTTGAGTCAGGAGAGGTTTAAGTTGGATATCAGGAAAAGGTTTTTTTACCTGGAGGGTGATTGGGCACTGAAACAGGCTCCCCAAGGAAGTAATCACAGCACCAAGTCTGATAGAATTCAAGAAGCATTTGGACAACACTCTTGGGCACATGGTGTGAGTCTTGAGGAGTCCTGCACAGGGCCGGGAGATGGACTTGATGATCCTGATGGGCTCCTTCCAACTCAGCATATTCTAAAATTCTATGAATCTATGAGCAGTTTCTTGTTCTTCTGGGTATTGCTGTTTAGCTAAATACATAAATAAGGGACTGAAAGAGGTACAAACTGTATCATAGTTAACATCAATGACCGGAACACCATTTTCCTTTAGAGGAATTGTTATCTTGCAAGGTGTTCTTCTTGACTGATACGTGTGTTGGCTGTGGCACACAGGTGGCAGTGCAGTTGAATAACTGCAGGTGACAAGGTCTAGGAATCTGGTAGATGCTTTTTAGATCTAGGAATGCTTTTGAACCTTTGCTATAGAAAACAACTAAACTTATAGAGTTCCTTTAAAGCTCAAACACTTCTGCAGTTTAACTGGAAAGACATCCATGCTCTATGAATTTGGACAAGAATCTGCAGGACTGGGAATCCTACTCAGCAACAGAAGGTCCTGCTTTACACTTAGTCACAGTCATCTCCCTGTGACTCACTGCCTTCTCCTTCCCTAGAAGGGGCCCCTACTTACATTAAGAAAGTATGCACATCTCTGTATCACCTGTGACTGATTCTTAACTTTAGTGATTTCATTTGTAATTTTATACAGATGACCAGGCATGTTGTAATTAATATTTTCATTCACCTCTTAAATTCTCAGGACTTACAGACTTTGGGAGTAGTAGCCTTAATTGTAAATTCAGTAGGATATACTTCAGGACAACTCATATTTCTGTGGAAACATAGATAGATTCTGTACAATTCTGTGTACTATTGCAGTGTCTATGGTGAAAAATGTAGGTATGTACTACAACACTTTTAATCAAGGTTTATACTAAGCCAGAAAAGTGTTGGAACACTTTTATATAAAATATTTCCCCAATGAGTCACTAATCCACACATCTCAATAGCTGGCGTGGGGAACACTTGCATTCCAAGCCATACTGCAAAGTAGGCAGCTTCGAAATAATTTATAAACTAAGTGAATAAGGATCTTTGGAGAGAGGAAAATGAGTTAACAGATAGCAAACCCAGAATACCGAGGACACTGGCAAGCCCAGCACCTGCCCGTGGAACGCTCCCCAGCCCTGCCTCCCGCGCACCTGGCCGCGCCCCCGCCGCGAGGGTCGGGCTCGGGGGTGGAGGGTGGGATCTCAGGCATCTCTTATGCCTCTTCCCTCCCCTCCCCCCCCCCCCCCCCCCCCCTTTCCATCTTCTGCTTTATAATTGCCCGCCTCCTTTCTCTCCCCTTTCGCCTTATCAGATGCGGAGCGGCCAGTAGAGAGGGAAGCGGCTCTCCCGCAGCCGGCTCAGCACCCGCAGCCACGCGTGAAAAGGAGCGGCCGCTCCCCGGCTGATGCCCGCACAGGTCGGTGTGCGCTGCACTTCGTCCCCTCGAGGGCAGGGCCCAGGCGGGCGGGGGGTCGAGGCAGGACCGGAGAGCTTCCCATCAACCTTCCCGGCCACCTCCACGGCGGCAGGACCGGAGCGCCGGAGGGAGAATGGGGCGAGGGAGGAGGAGATGGAGGAACGAAGTTGGCGAGTTCAGGCTCGGACGGGGAAACTCCTTTAAGGAACCCCCTGCAAAGGCCTTACTTTGATAGCTGATAGTAATTAAAACCCCATCAGTCTCACTGTTGCTGTGGCGGAGGCCCTGGCTGCTGCCCGGGTCCCGCCGCGGCTGCCTCCTCCCTCGCTCCCTCCCTCCCTCGCTCCGCGTCGCGGTGTCGGGGCAGTCGCTCCGCCCCCGCCCCGCACGGCGCTTTCTTCGCGGAGCTGCCCAGGCTGGCGAGCGCATCCCCGCCTCGTCCCGGCTCGCTGGCGGCAGCCCGTGGTTCTCACGGGGTCCGTTCCTCGCCTCAGCTCGGCGGAGGCAGCGAGCTCCCCGCAGTCCCTCCCTTAACCCGGGGCGGGGCCGCTCGGTTTCACTCGGGTGGGTGCTGGTGGCGGGGACGCCCTGGAGAGGAGTCGGGCATCAGGAGCGGAGCCTGTGAGCCGCGGCCCCCTGGCCAGGCTGGGGCCGCGCTGCGGGGCTGTGGAGAGGCGAGGGGGAGAGCGCGGTCCCGGTCCTCTCCGCCTCCCTCTGCGGAGCCGGGGCCGGTCGAGCTCCGGCTTGCCCCAGCGGGGCGTCGAAAGTGAGCGTGTTCCCGGGCAGGGCGGCCGCACCGCTCCTCAACGAGACACCGAGAGAGGGGAAAACTCCGACTGCCCTTCCCGTCCCGGGGACTGTGCTCAGCCTCCTCCCCTGGGCTGGGTGCGCGGAGCCGGGGCAGGGCGGAGCACGAAGGTGTGTGCCGCGTTTGTCCCGCTGCGAGCTCTCGACGGTGCGTCCTTCCCTCAGGAGAAGGTGCCCTGTGGCCAGGGCCGTGCCCGGAGTCCCGGAGCCCAGTTGGGAGAGATGCTCCGGGGGGCGGGGCTCAGCTTATGGCAGGTTTCTTGGCTTGCTTGGTGACTCCTCCTAGCGCTAGTCTGGCAGATAACTCATTTACCACATACTTACTAAAAGGTGAAATATATAAAGAGCAGAAGGAATAGGGTATTTGTTTTTAGTCCCACACAATGTCAGCCACAAGGTGGCTGCAGGTGGGGTTTCCTTTCCTGGTTAAGTGAACCCTGACGTGCGGATCATTGCAGAGATGAAGTTGTGTGTAGTTGATCCCGCACCAGTTATGTCTATTCCAATAAATTTAATTTCTCTGTCTTTTCTATAAAAGCAGCAGTAGAGAATGTTTCTAACACAGGATTATCGGTCAGTTAGTATTTATAGCTCTTGCTTTGGAGGAGGGTTTATATTAAATGTAGCAGATGGGGAATTCAACCACAAGTATGAGTGAATATTTTAATGTCTGGGTTATTATGGGAGGCAATCCACACATCATCGGTGGTAACTGCCTGGAAGAATGAGTTGCTTGGAGAGTCTGTGTTTACTTGATCCAGGTCATATTCCTGAGTGAGGAGAGAAGCGTCAGTACGCAACATGAGCTACACAGGAGATGGATTTCAGCCTGTATTGAGATACTCTCGGTTTTTCCTATTGCCTGTCACTAGGCAGCTGTATGCTGACTCTGATCCTTAGGTGTTTGACACTTTGGTTCATGTAGTAGGAAACCTGGGAACTTTGCACAGGTTTCTGAATTCTATCTGGAGGATGGGTCTAAGAACTCTGCATAGCAATATATAAGCTCCTGGCGCACATCTTTGATGTGGGTTCTAGATATTTTCCTCTGTCTTGAGAGGTTTATGCTATTAGAGATGGATCCAAAATATATGTTTAAGTAATGTGAAATTTGTTGATACTATGGTTAAAACTTTGATAACCTCCTTTGGGGATGGAATTTACAATGTATATATTTCTCCTATGTATTTCTAGGAGTTGTATCAAACATTCACCACTGGTATTGGTGACAGTAGACCTACCAACTATAGGACTATAGTTGTCCTACTGGGACAAGAGAGAAGAGGATGTAGATCTTATCCTCTTCTGTTTAATAATGACTGAGGTACTTCAGTCTGGTTTTTATATTGACTAGTGGATGAACCACTTGCCATGTGCCTTCAAGACAAGGAAAACATGGAAGGCAAATACAGTGATGGTATGTCAGGAATACTAGAGAAAATGAAAGAGGAGATAAATGTGAGAAACCTGCAAAACAAGGAAAACATGGAAGGCAAATACAGTGATGGTATGTCAGGAATACTAGAGAAAATGAAAGAGGAGATAAATGTGAGAAACCTGCAAAACAGAAATACATAAACCAAAATTTACCCAAGTAAATCTTCAAATCCTCTTTGCTGACTGCAAGAAATCTACTATTAATTATCTTAATTTGTTTCTCCTGTAGAATTTTTACAGGAAAGGAGAGTAAATATTCTTCTTCTTGGCCCAGAAAATTGACTAAAACTAGTGCAGTAAAGTTGAGTGAAAGAGAAATCTTTATAAGTATAGTGCTGGGCACGTGTTGATGTATCTTGAGATTGGTACTGTTTTTAAGCTAACTTCTGTGGTCAGGTAAATTGCTCATTCTGAAACTTGCTCTTTGGAACCAGAATTATTTCCTGTAACCCAGCTGGTTCACCTAGGAGTACCTTTAGTATTCATATACTGCTGCATTCTAAAGTGTTGATTTCTTCTAACTGGTTAAGTTAGTGTAAATGGTTTTGACCATGTACTACCTACTGTAGGTGCAGACAGTAAAACAGAGAGCACAGGAAAAGCTGAATAAAGTAGAAAAAGGAAAATGGACAGTGGGAAGAGGATGTGAGTTCCTTCAGAACAAAGTTCTGCCTTTTAAAAAAAGTTTCGGAGTTCTTTGCTACAGATATCTTGATAAGGTTCTTACAAAACTGGATTGTATAGAAATACATCTTGTACTTTGTTATTATCTATAGCTTACTTTATTTCTAATGCTTATGTATGATTAGCAAAGAACATACAGTTCCTTCTTATGTGGGCCAAGTTTTCAAAACTGTTCAGTAGCCCAAGTGGGGTTCTTCGTCCCTTTCAGGTAAAATGTGCTTTGGTCGTAAAACTGCTGCCAGGAAAATTTGTCTCCACTGATGTCTGTGGTAAATTCCTTGTTGCTTGTTTGTTTTGTTTTTGGGTTTTTTTTTTTTTTTTTGTTTTAATCAAACCCAGATTTCTCCCACCATTTTCATTAAAGTGGATGCCTTCTCTTTGCCTGTTTAGTAAGTCTTTTTGTTCCACGTGTTTTCAGACCTTCTGATACTGTTTGTATTGAAGAGAAGAAGATGCTGTGTCAATACCAGATACAGAGCTGTTTTCTCTTGGCTTTCCTAGCTGTCACACCTTTTTTCATCAGTGATGTCCAGGGTCAAGGTGAGTCGCAAATAAGAAGATGGGGGTTTTCGCTCTGATGTGCAGAAATAGACTTTTTATTCCAAATGCAAGTGTTACTTCCTCCTTAGTCGGATGTGGATCCAATAATACTGAAATGAAGCAGGAATTTTGCTGCTGAGGTCGGGGAGCTGGTGGGAGTAGAATTACACCTTCGTGTGTGCTCTTTGAAGTTAGTATCTCAAATAGCATAAATATTTGTGCAAATTCACGTGTCTCAAAATGAATTATACACATGTTTTTACTCCTATTTACATGAATGTACTTATCAGAAATGGCTCTTATTGTCCTCTGCGTAATCAAGCAAGTTTGAAGGATCAGCTATGATGTGAAGCTTGTATGGAATATGTATGTTTTTAATCTTGTATGGAATATGTATGTTTTGGAACAGTAGCTGTTGTAGTGCTTATATCATTCCATATTGCACAGATCTGTTAAATGTCACAGACTACTTCTGCAGCTTTTAAAATTAAAATCTCCTTTGTGAATATTGAAGGATACTGCTGGGATTGTTAGGCTTACATATTTGTTGGATTGTATTGACAGTAGTTTGACTGCTAGAGAAAATTTATCCTATTTCTTGGGGAAGGAGGGAGGAAGAATACCAATGAGTTTTTATGATTTCTAAAGAAAGACATTTCTCTCAACTTTGGATTTATGTAATCCCTTTGATATGAGATTGCATGGGCATAACCAGGAGCAGAATTGGATCCTGGGGTCTTTTAATGCGATTTGTGTAATGTATTATTCATGAGGACATTTGGAAACTATTGGCAACGTGAGGCTTTCAAAATCCTGATAATGCAAGTAGCAGTGTTGTCCAGTCTGCGTGGCACTCGAGTGCTAGGGAAGCATACGCTCTTGGATGTTTGGAAATCTGTGAGCATTTACAAGCCTCTCCCAGAACTTAGGGACACGTGTAAGCTGTAATATATGGTGTTGGCAATGTGAGGTGAATCAAGAAATGTATGTTCCCAATGTTCAGTGCATCATTCTGGTCAGAAATTAGGTCCAGAATGTTTGCGACTTAATAAGTCAATAAAGCTAAGCATATGGTTAGTCTTTTCTCTGTATTTCAGTCCTAATACATATGGTTAAGGTTTGCAAAACAGGTCTGGGGGTTGAGGTCCACCTCCAGAAAATTTTGCAGAATTCCTTTATTTTGGAAAACTATATTCTTCTCTGCTTTTTTAAAACTTTGATTCCATCAATTATAATTGGAAAGTGTTCTCCCTTTAATATCAATACAATAAAATGAAGGTCAGAGAGGGTTTTTTTTCCACAGTAATCGCCCTAGCAGAAGCTAGAGTTGGTGTTCTTGATGAATAAAGAACAATACTTCCCTTGTTCTTAGACTCTTTCAGCAAGCATCAGCTATGGAATGCTGTCAGCAGTGTGATATTAAGCTAAGTGGAACATTGCCTTAGCCCAACATGGCTGTTACTCTATTGAATTAGGTGATGTGAAGTCTTTATTCCATGTTCACAGAAAAAAAAAAAACCTTCTTAGTACACTAAAAGTAATAAGATGTTTCTCAAATTCTTTTTGTCAAGGTTGCCACCTCTTGAAGTAAGCACTTCATGCAGCTGGCAAACTATTTACAATGTAGTGCCATTTGTCTGTTTTACTCAACTGTACACTCTGCCAACATGTAGGAAGAGCTGGCATTAGTTCTAGCTTGTATTTCCTTCCTTTGGCAAAGATGCTCAGGTAAAGGTGTGTAATGTGGCTTCTTGGAAAGGAGAATATGTTTGTGAGACTGAAGCCAACATGCCTGAAGCTACAAATTATTCCTTCAGAGGAGCTATGTGGTTGTATCTCATTTATTGCCTTATGAACCACGTAGCACTGTTTGGTTTTGACTCAACAGCAATTATTTTTTCAGCACTGCTGTTTCTTCCCCATTTAATATAATGTATAAATAACATATTTTGTCTACTTATGTTCTTATATAGTACATGAATAGTGCTGGACAAGAAAAACAGTTGAGAATTTTTAATTTATTCATTAAGTTACTTTCTTTGAGAGTTTTTCTGTATGTAAAGATGGATTTTTTCTGTATGTAAAGACGGATTTTCTTTATGTAACAATAATTTTCATGTGCTACTACTGTAATTGCTAAGTAACTGCAGTGCATATTAACTTATTCAATTCTTATAACAACAGTAAATTGAAAGCCACAATATTTAGTCAGTATCCAAACTTAGGCCATTTGATGTCTTGGAGAATTGTGCATAAGCAATTTATTGTATTTTTCCTTTCCAGTATGAGTTGAAAGCATTCTTTCCCTAGTTGTCTGTAAGAGTTATGTGTTTGGAGTGCTAATTTACCTGGTGGCATAAACCAAAGCCTTGAACTTGTCAGTTTTCTTTTGGGTGACTGCTCTAATGTTGCTGACAGCCATTCTCTTTTGCATTCCTGTAAAACCACTTAACGAGATCTAGCTACTGATTTTTATCAGTTAACTGACTCAGCTTGGATTGATTTTTTTCCCTTTCTGCAAGAAGTGAGATTTTGTTCCACAGACAATAAAGGCCCAAAGAAATAAAGATATCCTCGTCAGGTTGGTGAATGCATAGTAATTCCCCATCAATATTTTGTTGTCTGTTTGAGTGCTAGATTTTTAACTTCCTTAGCTATATGTACTTTTCTATGCCAGACCGTTAGTCTTTGCACAACTAAGACACAGTTAATTATCTGCCTAGTGAATAATTATTTTCTTTCTTATGGTGTATTTCTGTGTGGGAATGCTTCTTCCACTGCACTGCTGTCTGATACAAAAAGAACCCAGTGAAAATTGACCAGTTATGTAAAGACTATTCTGGCACCATTTTTCTAGTCTTTCACATTGTAACTCTGTAGTATACAGAAAAACTGGTGATTGTATCCTTCTTTGCTTGTAAAGTCTGTGATTGTTTTTTATGGGCTCATACATTTACCTGTTTTGGTGATGGCTAATAGCAGGTAGGCCAGAACTATGCTTCTTTGTTACAAGGTGCTTTCATGAACTGTCAACTTGAAAGTAAGATGGAAAGAAATGATGGGAAAGGAAGGTGGCAGACAAAGTGAGCTCTGAAATTCTAAGACACTATTGGGTTTTTTTTGGTCAATCCTTGATGTTACTTTGTTGCTCTCTGGTCTGCTTCTTAATCCCCATACAAATTTACCACTTAATCCCAGTAAAATCTGCAGCATTTTCACACTTGCATGCAGCCATTATTTAAAAATTTATTTTCTGTTCTTGAGGCAAAATAATAAAAGGAATTGTATTTTTGCAAACTCCTAGGTATGATTTGTCACTCTTGTTCATTCAGCCCCAATTTATTGTGATTTATGTATAGCTCAAAGACACAATGAATCTTGAGAATGAATTAAAAGCTGTAATCCATAATTACAGTCTGCTTGGCTTTGAAAACTTTTTGCCATAGTCTCTGTCATGTTTTTACAATTATAGCATGCTGAATGTTCTTGCAGAAACCTGCCTAGCAAAACATTTTGCAGTATGAGGGCCAAATTTTCAAAGCACTGATGTATTTGCAGTGATTCCTGCACACGATCTTGCTCACAGCCTCTTTCTTTCTAAACTTCAGGGAAGTGACAGGCAGACTGAAGATGAGGTCTGACAAGATTGTGCCCAGCAACTAAGGAAATTCTTGGGTTGGGTGTGAGCCCAGTGCTGCCAATCAGAACAGCTTTGAGTGTGTGGAACTCATGTGCTGCCTGCTGTTTCTGTCCCCTTGCCTCTCTTCTTGAGCTTGTTCTCTGAGGTCTTTGAGAATGCATAGGTGTTGATAAGCTGTTCTTGGTACTTATGTACTCTCTTTTCTGTGTTCTGGTGTCAAGGCCCTCAAGGGAGAGAACTGCAGAACCTGCCCTTGGTCTGACAAAACTGACACTTAGGGAATGAGAGACTGGATGCAAGGGAATATATCTCTTGCATTGAACCTCCAAATTCTTACTTCTAAGATCCAAAATGTATTTAATAGTAGATACCATGAAGAAACATGCACCCCTGAAACTCAAAAAACTACAGCATGCCTTTTTCCTTCTTTCTTCCCCCAAGCTCCTGGAAAAAGTAGCATGTAGGAAAAAGTTATTGGTTCAGAACAGGTCTTTGGCTGCTGCTGGTGCCAGAGCTCCACTGGCTGTAGCAGGTCAAATGGATAGGCCAGAAATTGTTGGCCAGCCTGTTCTGCCTGTTGACTCAGACACTCCATGTGCTGTAATCCCTAAATCTCAGAAATAAGAAACTGTTGGTTTATTATATCTAAAGGACCAAAAACTGTGGGCATGAGCCTAGTCAGTAAAGAGCAGTCTTAGCCCTGGGGAAAAGAAATTGCCACTTGCCTGCTTCAGATTAATTTCCCTGATTTCTTAGACTTGCTAACAGAAACCTTAAGATAGAGTGGCAAAGGCACCAAAGGTTTGGAAAATGTTGGAGACTGTTCAGGGGGCCATGGAAACAATGGGAAGAGGAGGAATAAGGTTGGAGTTGTTAAAGGTTTTCTAGCCCTTCTGTCATTCAGCCTATAAGTAGCTTCCCTGGCTGCCTTTCCCGGTAGATCAGTTTGTTCTCTGTGAGCCAAATTCTATTCACATGTATGGAGATTTCCCATTGTTGACAGCCAGGCTGCACTGCCAGGTGCTCTGCTGAAGTTCTTCAGTGAAGAGGGGATGTGCCTCCCCAAAGCAGAGTGGAAAGGTTTCGTAGAGTGTGGTCCAGCATTAGTGGAGTTAGACTGAGCAGTGGGATGTAAAGCTGTGACATACTCGTTTATGTGCAGAGACACAAAGTTGCTGATAGTATGGCAACAACATGGGGCTGTTTCTCCATTTGTTCTTGCGTGCGTTGCTTCATTGGTGTATCGCCTCTTTTTCAATCATTTCATGCTTTTATTCATTTCATCAGCTGCTTCAGTTTTAATCCTGGGTGACATCACAATATAAATAGAAGCCAAATTTTACTTACCATCCAGATTGCCCCTAAGTCTTGACTGGCCTGTGCATGCCTGCTAGTCTTGATGAGACTGAAGCAGTGTTTGCTTTGTGCTGCTTTAGCCAGGTTTGCAAATTGGGCAGCTGATGTTCCCTTTGCCTTGTGCGTGCCTGTCTTTTCTCTTTGTTATTCTCTCCTCACGAGGATTTGAAAATTTGGCCCTGGGTGACATTAAATGTGGGGAAATGCCCACAGTAGTGAGAGGTAAAGGAGTGTAGGTTATGCATATTGTCAGTGTAAGCAAGAGAGCAATTTTAATTCCCATATATTAACAAAGAACATTTTTATTACCAGCTTTGCCTGCTAAACTTGTGTCTTAACATCTAACATTGTCTGTCCTTCTGTCTACTGCTGTTAGGTTGTTTAGTTTGTTTTGTAAAGAGATAAATAAAAGGTCTGTCTGAGGGAAGTAGTGCACTTGGGGATGTCATTTTACAAACTAATAAACTGATGTATGTGACATTTTAAATAACTTGCATCCTTTACCATTAAAATTTTGTGTTGTCTTCCTATATGTGTTTATTTTTGTTTGTTTAAAATTGGTTAGTCTTTATTTGAATTTAAAATGTTGTTTTCTTTCCGAACTTGCAGTGTCCCCACCAACAAGACTAAGATATAATGTAGTGAGTCCTGACAGTGTACAGATTTCTTGGAAAGCCCCCAAAGGGCAATTCACTGGATATAAACTTCTTGTCACTCCAAGTTCAGGTAAAAGTCTGTATGGTCTCTTTTGAGGTGAAAGAACTGTCTTCCTAAGGCATAAAAGGTTTTCAGAGTTTAGTGTCATCCTCCACAGTGAAAAAATCGTGAGCAAGCTTTGGGTAATAAATTACTGGCTGGTCAACAGAAGAGAGATTGATTTCACTAGAGGGTGGTCAGGCATGGAAAATGGGAATCCAATGGTTGAGGTAGCAGAGATAGGTCAATGCTAGTTATGCTTCATGTGTAGTCTTTGGGAATTGTTATTGATCATCTGTCTTTACCTTTCTTCCAGTGGGGTGTAAGGAATTCTAGGAATTGTTCAGGGGAAAGTATTGGAATCCTAATTCAGTCAGCCTTCAAGGTGGATCTGCTTGTCCCTTTTCCCTTAGTGAGCGGTCTAGAAAAGAATTAAGAAAACAAGTAATCTTTAAAAGTTTTTTGAATGAAAACTTTCAAAGGTAGATACCAAGGTGGCTGTATAGAGCTATAAAGGTCCTACTTCTGTACATTTAAAATTAAATTTAGATACAGAAACAGTTTTAATATATGGTTAAAATACATCTTTGTATATATTGGCATGCGATCTTTATATGTAAATGGACATATAAATATTTGTATTTACTTATTCAATAACAAGTATTTATTTGTATTTATTTGTTCAATATTTGTATTTACACATGAGAATTTCCTAGCTCAAAGAAAGCTGGCAAAGCAAGTATTCAGGGGTGATGTGGGTTTGACAGGATCCAAACTGGCAGTGAGTCACAGAGGGAAAGCCTGTTGGTATGATGTTACCAAACTTGACAGATTTTGTAAATTGTTTCTCTTTTTCTTAATGATTTTGCTGGACACCATGGCTGTTTCATGAGGCCCAGATATAAATGCTGATCTTAAGAATGCTTCTGTTTAAGAAAACTGGTTAGACTGCCTATCTTGTTGCTTTTCTGGGATGTTCTCATGGCCTGGCTGTATGGATAGTCCCAAAACTGGGTAAAGTGGGAATGCTTAGGTCATGGTAGAGATTGAGGTATTTACATTTACTGTGCTAGAAGAAAAGCAAACAAAGTTATGTATTTGTTGGAATTTTTTTTGTCTTTTCTCCTATAGGTGGAAAAACAAATCAATTAATTCTTCAAAATACTGCAACCAAAGCAATTATTCAAGGTCTCATTCCAGATCAAAATTATGCCCTTCAGATCATTGCATTCAGTGAAGACAAGGAGAGTAAGCCAGCACAAGGCCAGTTCAGAAGTAAGTGTCTCTTTATGGCTGACATACAGAATGTGTAAGATATTTAATGTCACTTCTGAAACAGTAACACATCTTACACAAAGGGGAATGATGGAAAAAACAGTTTTTTCTGTGGTAGAAGGAAAATCAAAGCCATGTATTTTAACTGGTGTAAGTATAGGTGAAGGCCTGAATTAATTGCATAGTATGTTCTTGCATTGGACTCTTTGTTTCCATTTGGTTAGCATCCCTTTCTTCCTTGTTTCATTAGGAAATTATTCAATAGAAAGAATCTTCAGTGAGTAGAAATAAAGTGCTATATTCTGATACTTTAAAAATTTCCTTCTTATTAAAACAATGTTATAGCTGTGCCAACTGGCAACTAGATGCTAGTTCAGTAGTATGAAAGGCTGTTTCCTTAATGGTCTACAGCAGTCAAATAGGTTTATAAATTTAATTTTTTAAATGATCAAGACATGCTCCTAATGTCTGCATCATAGTGGTATATACACATTTTATCTGATTTATCTTGGTCTTCATGTTAAATGTGTTAAATGTGATCAGTGGAGATTTGGTTAATAATGTGGCAGTGCAGGAGTATAGTTGAAAGCCTAATGAATTCTCTGACACTAAATTTTCCTCACTGTCTTTGCCAAGCTGCCTTTCTCTTAAAATCAGCACAAGATAAAATCTGCTGAGTACTTGATGTGGTGCGTATTCAAGTCCTTTTAGCTTTTCACCACTACAGCTGTGTATTTACTACCTTAAGTTCTGTCCTGGTTAGGAAACCCACAAAACCACGGATTATTTTAGCATTAAAGAGAAGCCCACAGAAGGCAACAGCAAATTCTATAATATTAGGTGTAGCTGTTTTTGAAATGGCCTTTAGGAAAAGTAGAGCTAGCAACATGATTGAAGAATATGGGGATTGTGTTCTATTTAGTATACTCTTAGCTGCACTTAAGGCTGAAGTCTCATTTAGAACCATGATGCCTTTCATGAGTAAAGAATGCAGATACAGCATATATACAAATCTTTTTTTTTTTTGCTCTCCTGTGTTACAGTTTTTTTTCTCCTTGTACTCTGACATGTGGCCACTAATTCATGAGATGAAAAAAGACCAAATATATAAAGAGTTTTGAGAATATCATCTGGTTTAGTGCATTGGAAGTATGGTTTTAATGCTTTGGAGTTGTGACTGATGTAGTAAGAATTCTCAAGCTTACAATAAAATTTTATTGTCAAAAGAGTATTTCTGTTTATATAGCAAGGTACACATTCTTATTCTAATACATAGTGTTTAATGAACTAAGATCAGTGGGGATTTTTTTTCCTTTGAAAATGCAGATGTAAAATCATGTGCTAGATAAAATCTTTGTCAGTGTAAATATTGGAGTAAAACTGCTGTCTTGCCTCTCCCTATGTGGTTAGAATTTTGACAGTTCCCAAATCCAGAAATCTGTCAGGATGTGACCAACTTGTCTCCTTTGAACATTTTCAGACTTCTGTACCATTTTCTCTGGAGACTTGCCCCTCAATAGCACTAGCATTAGAGAAGGCCAGCTAGTCGGCTTTGCTCTTGAGCTTTTTGCAAAGGAATGCTCCCAGAATGATAAGTGGCAGCATCCTTTTTGGCCGATATTATTCTGGTATTTCACCTCTCGTTTTAGTCAGAATCTTGTTCAGTTAAAGATTAAACCCAGACTTCTGACTAAGACCTGGTGTCATTGTGGCATTATCTGTAAACCAGCTAATAACCAAGATCTGCCTTGGTAAAAGCTGGCTCCTCTGCAAACTTGTGAACTTGAATTTGCTCCCAAATCAGTTACTCAGTTGTTTGCTAAAGGCAAAGGTGACACACATTCACACCCTATCTTAGTAAGAAGAGGAGTCAAAGTTTCAGGTTTTTTGTTCTCACCTCTGTAGCTGGAGTGTGAGCACTGTAGGTTCTGCAAAGGGTTGTCATACTCAGAAAATCACATTCAGATGTTTGTCACCTCATTGTCTTCCTTAGAACTTAGTCTTGTGGTTATATTTTGGATTGGAACTTGGAACACTCCTGGTTGATTCAGATATTCCACATACTATTGGGTAGATTAGTGAAGTCCATTTGACTTTGGTTCCACAAATGTACAATAGAATATTTGCACTGTCTCTCTTACATAGTCAAGAGACAGAGAACCTCCTTTCATGCCCTCACAGTGTTTTTTTGAATGATGTAGCAGAGAGACTTTGATCCTGGCTGAGGATTGGTGCCTGCTTGGATGGATGTCAGTCATAATCCAATTTTACATAAACTAAGAAGTGTAATTGGAATAGAATTTTATTTTTCTGTGGAAGATATTCTCAGCTTCATTGTTTTAAGCTTTTCCTGGCTGTTGCAGACAGCTGGAGTGTGGATACCAATGAGCATTCCAAGAAAATTCTGGAAGAGCTTTTTCTTCCCACTACATGACTTTAGCAATGACTTTGTCAGAACCTTTCAGACTATTAGTAGAGCACTACTGCCTACTAATGTAATATTAGGAATTGCTAATCAAATTGGGTTCTGCCTGGCTGTTGTGAGAGACTGGAGATATAGTAAGGGAGGTATCCCACCCACTTGTGGAATGGGAAACTGTCAAAGTCCCAGCTCTGGAGCAACCTTGCACTCCTGGAAGTATTTGGTGCCCTGACTACAGATTTGGGCATGGGATCTAAGCTGATTCTGTAAAGAGCACAGTGTAACAGCTGGCTTATATGCTTTTGTGTTGACTGACCTGGAGGGGAACTTTGCAATGCTGGACTTTGCCCAGCTAGCTTTGCCAATTTTCTGGACTATATTTCCAGTGTGGGATCTTGTCTGCGTGGGCTTAGGTGCTGATGTCACTATTTGGACTCTCATGTGTGAAGAGAGTCAGTTTTGAGAGCTTTAATGATGATAGAATGGGGAAAGAGCCATGAAAATAATAAATGCAATGGGAGGGAGGGAAAACACAGAAACAGTAACTCATTACCTAAACATATCTTCAGATGCTCTGTGTACCTACTTTACCAGGAAGAAGACAATGCTTCTAACTGCCTTGTTTCTAGATTAATTGATTTTCCCCCTTACTTTACAGTTAAAGACATAGAGAGAAGAAAAGACACAAGTAAATCCAAGGTGAAGGATCCAGAAAAAACAAATGCGAGTAAACCAGCCCCGGAAGGTCAGATCATAACACATATGACTTATGTGATATTCTGAATCAGCTTCTTTATTTAACTTGGCCACTGTAGAGATTTTCTGTAAGTCAGTACTTTAAATCTGGTTCTCAGGGTTAAATTAATAGAGGGGAAAAAACCAGTATTTTCAGAAATATTGGAGAGTTGCTACAGAGGTATTGCTTTTATTTCTGTGTTTTGCTTTGCGTTTTTATAAAGTCCTAAATGCCATCATGAATAGATAAAAATTATTAAAGAATAATTTTAGATAATATTAAAATTATTAAAAGCTGCTTCTATTTCCCCACTGGGTGCACTTTGAGTAGTGGAAGAATCATGCAGGTGTGTGTGCATGTAATAACTTCTTGTCTTGGCTATAAGACAGACTGGCAGTACCAATTCCTACCTAAAGCCAAAATAATACTATTGTGTAATTAGCCACATATTAACTTGATAAGTGTGTCCTAGTGTAGGTTGTATATATGAAAACATTTGAAACGTTTTGAGGGAGGGGAAAAAAAGGAGTTAATTTTGTCCTGTTTCAAGGAGCCAATCTTCTGATGAAATGTGATACTGCTTGCCATGAGAAGTTTGTCTAGTATGCATGAAAATCTATTTCAAGCTTAATATGCATCGCTGTTTCCTGTTTTTTTAAAATTCAAATAGCATCTTCTTTATGAAGTAACCCCAAAAGTAATTATTCCCTTCAGTGGTTATTTATGGTATACAGAACAAGAAGAGCTTGGTGTGACCTTAAATAGTCTCTCTGTGAATAAACTGGACAGTTTCAAGGACCCCATTTTCCCCTTCCATATAAATCTGTCTCCAGTAATGAAAGTGTCAAAGACCTCACCCAAAGCTCCTTGAAGCCCACGCAAATTTTTCTTCCGTGGGTTTTTATTCTTACCACACATTTTTTTGTCATGTTGTATTTATTAACACTATGCAAGTTTGTTTCCATACAGCCTTTCTCAAACGAAAGCACCCTTGAATTCCATTGGATATCTTGGAAGAATGTTAGCTAGTGTTTGCAACACTAAAGAGACAAGTTGTACCTGCTGGCGCATGACAGGGCAGTGGATAGGTGATCTTTCCTACATCATGTCTGGAGGAAGACAGAAATGGCTGGAAGAAATGACAGAACAGAGAAGGAAAATGTGATTTGCTTTCTTAATGAAGGGCAATTGATAAAAGTTGAAGGAGGGAAAACTGGGCCTGTACTTGGAAAATGTTGATTAAATACAGACAGAGGAAAGTGTCTGCCAGACTGCAGGAGAGCATTTATGCTTTTTTCATGGAGTAAGGGCAAAACTACAATTGGCGAGAGGAGCTTGGATCTGCAGTCTCTCCCTTTTTAGGATTCGTGTTTACTTTTGAAGTCTTTAGTTTAGTCACCTTCCTCATCCCTACACCACTTTTTACTCATCTGAATTTCTTCAGTTGTATCAGGGCAGTTTGTAACAGGACAAAATACATCTCCTTATTGCCTTATACTTACTGTAGCAGGTTTTACTAGAAAACTGGGGTGTGCATTTAAAACTAAAGCAAAACTTAGAAACTTCTTGATCAGCAAACCTGATCATAAAGAAAAAATATTATGCTAATTTTTATGAATTCTTGAATTTGTTTAGCCCTATTTCCAACTCAGCTATATATTATTTTACAGTAACAGAACTTTTTCCTCTAACTATTGCATCTTTCTCCGCTTTGCACAGTATAATGATTATTCAAAGTGATGAAGATTACAACTGAATGACTTCAGTGGGAGTAGGGTGAGATTCCAAGTGAAAACATTGGGCAAAAATAACAGCATCAGCAAAAAATATGTAGTTGGGGTAGAAGCGAATTCAGAACGGATACATAGAAAGTAATGGTAACAAAACGTTCCTGGTTTAATATATAAAGACTGTTCCACTTCAAATTGAAATAGAATCAAAGAAATAAGGGAAAGTCTGAAAGAAATGGATTAAAGAAATAAGTGCAAAATTTTACATCAAATGCATGAGTAATAACTTGATCCACTGCAGATGTTTGACAGGAAATTATTTGAGTACAACCAAATGAATTCAGGCCAGCAGTTAATTGGTTTTATAACCATTTAGTGTATGGCTAAATTTGATGGATTTAATAGCAACCCTGTGTCTGTGTTTAAATCTTTGGTCAAGTTGGCTAGACCTTGGGAGTTAACACTACAGAAGAAATTACTAGAATCATAAAATCGTTAAGGTTGGAAAAAATGTGCATCATCAATTTGACCTAATAACACCATGTCCACAAAAACATCTCATGAAGTGTCACATTGATTCAGTTGTTGAATGCTTCCATGGATGGGGATGGCCCCAAGTCCCTGGCCAGCTTGTTCCAGTGTTTATCCTCTCTCAACATGATGAAATTTTTCATAATATCCAATCTGAATCTCCCCTGGCTCAACCTGAGGCCATTTCTCCTGATCCTGTCTCTTGGTACCTGGCAGAAGAGACCGACCCTCACCTTTTCTGCAGCATCCTTTCAGAGAGTGTCGAGGTCTCCCCTGGGCCTCCTTTTCCCCAGGCCAAACACCCCCAGCTCCCTCAGCTGCTCCTCATCTGACTTGTGCTCCAGACCCTTCCCCAGCTCTGTTCCCTTCTCTGGACACACTCCAGCCCCTCAATGTCCTTCTTCAAGTTGAGAGGCTCAGAACTGGACACAGGATTTGAGGTACAGCCTCACCAGTGCTGAGTACAGGGGGACAATCCCTGCCCTGGTCCTGCTGGCCACACTGTTTCTGATCCAGGCCAGGATGCCAGGGGCCTTCTTGGCCATCTGGGCACACAGTGGCTCATGTTCAGTCACTGTTGACCAGCACCCCCAGGTCCTTTCCCAAGGGCAGCTTTCCAGCCACTGTTCCCCAGCCTGTAGGACTGCATGGGGTTGTTGTGACCCAAGTGCAGGACCCAGCACTTGGCCTTGTTGAACCTCACACCACTGGCCTTGGGCCATTGATCCAGCCTGTCCAGATCCTTCTGCAGAACTCTCCTACCCTCCAGCAGATCAACACTCATGCCCAGCTTGGTGTTGTCTGTGACCTTATTGGAGGTGTTATTAATCTGTTTGCATAAACTTTAAAAAATCTTTTATGATGACAGCTAGGTTGAGTTAGGTAGAATAATATCTTACCTGAGAACAAGAGCAATCTTTGCCCATAAAGATTTGCACACAAATTGAAAGCAACCATTGTCAAGGCTACTATTGTCTGTGGTTGTGGCTTCTGCTCTTCTCTTGAGTGAAGGAGAAGCACAATTCCCCAGTTATTAGTGTCAGGTTTTGATATAAAGAGGTGCCTTCTGTCAACATCTGCACTGCTTGTTACAGAATGATGCTTACTGGCATTAGTAAACCAGAAAATCTAAAATCATTGTTTAGGGGCAAAACTAATAAAGAACATCCATGTACTTGTTAGTGAGCATAAAAAAAAAGACTAAGAACTCTTTCTATATTACAAGCTCTGGTTTGTGCATTATGATAAGTCATGTATCCTGCTGATTTTCCTGAAAGGCACTACATAAGTGTATGAACTTGTTGTTTATAAATATTTAGCTAATATACTTTGTTCAGGGTCACACAATAAACCCCAGAAATTTCTCTTTCCATTCAATGGGACAAGGATTTCACTATAACCCTTCTGCTTCTAGAAGCTATCTCTTTGCTAAGAAATGCAATATGTAAATACATGTACTCATGATTCTAGGTAGTTCCAGAGCATTTCACTCTTATTTTCATCTGTGGTTTGGAGGACTGTTTATGTAGTACTGTCCACTATTTAATTACCAACTGTCTAAGGTTCCGAGCAGTGCTGGGAGTTCTAAATGCCTTCTCCTGAACTCCAAAATCTACTTTCTTCTTCTGTCCCTAAATTAAATTGTTATGAGGATTTTCCACTGTCTTTATGTAAGACTGTCAACAGCTTGTATGGCTTGCTAGTAAAGCAGCTTCAGCAACCTAGATTAAAATTTTCCATCTATTCTGTCCTATTCATTCAAGTAGTTTAAAAAGATTTACTCCTTTTCTCCTGTAAGTACTGTGCTCTTATCACAAGCAAACCTCTAGTGTATATCCAGTAATGTCATGGTGCCAAATTAATTCAGGCCTAATGTCTAGCACTCCTCCATCAAATCTCCACTTTGTATTTGATTTCCAGAAACTTTCTGTAATTCTTCTGCATGACCACTTTCAAGTTTTGAATCTCCTTTCTATATTTTTCAGAACCTGTCATTTTTCAGCTTAGTGATTTATCACTGCTGTGCACACTCTTATTAGTAATGTCAGAAGTCTTTTCTCTTTCTGTCTGTTGAGAAAAAGCTCACAGATGCAGCTTCTTTCAGCACGCACTGATATTTGAGTGCTTGTACCCTGGCTCCTCTCCAGCTCCCTCATGTACAAAGCTCTTTTCTGTACAATGACAGGGGTTAATACATTCTGTGCCTTCTCAGATGTTTTACAGTTTCTCAGAGAGCTTCTATGACTGATTCTCTAATCAAATCCCTTTGGGGAGGGGAGAATCAGTGCACTGACTAAATCCTCTGGCAAATATATAACTATATCTTTTTCTGCAGAATATTTCTCCGTGTATCTGAACTGTGTTTAACTACCCATTTCAATATAAACAACAAAACACTGAGGCTTGTTTTACTGCATTCCTGTTGATTTGATTGGGGATTTTTAGTTGAGAGGTGTGGTGCCTTAATGTAGGTTTGCAGCCAAACTCCCACCTAGCTGCTTGCTCATTCCTCTCCCCCGCAGGATGGGAGAGAAAAAAGGAAGAACAGGAATGAAAGAGTTCATAGGCTGAGATAAAGACAGGGAGACTGCTTACCAGTTACCATGGTAGGCAAACAGAGTCAAGTGGGGGAAGATTTACATAATTTACTGCCAGTTAAAAAATTTGTAATGTGGGTAGTGGGAAACAAAAGAGACAAACATTAAAACAACAGCTTTCCTTTCCATTTTCCCAGGCTCAGCTTGACCTCCTCCCAGACTCCTCTCCTCCTCCCTTGTTATCACTGCAAGTTACACTCAGTCCAAGTCCCTTCAGAGAGGAAGCGAGTGGTGTAAAAGGGGTGTTGAGAGATTGTTATCAGGGTGTAGTGGTCTCCCTCTTCCATTCCTTTCTTCTCATACCTTTCTTCTCCATGTATGTCATCTGCAGGCTGCAGAGAATATCTGCTCTGCCATGGAGCACACTCTCCTCTGACCTTGGGGTTCTCTCTGCTGTTTCTCACTCTTTCTAACTTTCCTTCACTCTTTGCTGGGCACTTTATTTTCCTGTCCTAAATACGTTTTCCCAGAAGTGCCACCATCTGTCCATGGACACTTGGCCTCTTTTCAAAAAGGCCACCCCTGCAGCCTCCCTTCTGCCAAACCTGGCCCAATACCAAAGGTGCTCCATTAGTGCTTTACTAGAGTGAAGAATTTACACAGTCTTTAACCTGTCCTGTCTGGAAAGTTCTTTATGCAGATCTCACATCAAGATGATTTAGATGCATAGAGCATGTATGGGTCAGACTTCTCTTCTGAATCAGGTGTTGCAGGATAAGCCTTACACAATAAGAAATAAAAGTCCCACAAAAGATTGTGACTTGTGTATCACAATGTTAATTACTTTCTTATTGTAAAGTGCATGTAATAGAGTCATACAGTAAGTATGACTGGTTAGGGAGATCAGGGATCTTTACTGCACAGCACAGAACATGGAGGTTTGTTCAGCCTTCCAGAATCAAAATTGTGTTTTACCCCACAGCAAGTCCACTGGGGGCAGGAGTGTTTTTTTCACTGATTTCTATGAAAATCCAGTGATGTGGTGCTGAGTTAAAATACCTGGGGGAACTGCAGCTTTTTCAATCCCTGAAGTGCCTCTTTCTGATGGGGGTCACCTTTGCCATATGCTAGGAGCAAAACTGGAACTGGAACATTAGCTGAGCTCTCCGGGCTGGTGGGGAGCCAACTGAAAGCTCTGAGAAAATGGGTGATGCCACCCAGCTCCCTGCCCAAATGAAAAATAGAGGAAGCTCTAGGAGAAATTGGTTGACAATAAAAGCTAGATCTGAGTTTCACATTGTTGAAGACTGGGACAAGCAGGTAGAAATTTAGGGCAGAGAATTTATAACTAATCTATTGTCAATGAGTAGAGAATGGACAACTTGGCAATGGAAAATTTAGGTAGTGGGTGAATGAAAAACAGCATAGAAATCATAGTGGGCTCTAGAGACAGAGAAGCAGAAGCTCTATATAATGAGCTGTGTAATGCCATATGTGGGCATTAGGTGCAGATGTCAGGTTACATTATCTGTATGTAAGTAATTTTACCTGAACTAAGGTTAAAAACAGCAAATAGTGATTTAATGTGCCTTGATCAATAGTCCTGCACTGTATATTAATTTAAATTTAAAAGTTTTTGAGGAAGAGGTAAAAATTACTTGTAAGGAGAAACAAAGTTTTTCTTTGAAAGAATTTAATATTATCAGTGATCTTTAATGAATTTAACATTGTTACTGATATTATTATTATTATTATTGTGATTATTTACACAGATATATCTATATATATATATATATATATACACAAGTTATAAATGCAATACAATGAAGAATAGCTGCTCATTTAGTCACAGCTATCTTTAACACATGCTGTTTCCACTCTCCTTCCTTTTTCTTTTTTTTTTTCTTCACTACTCAGTGATGCACAGAGAAGAGATTTTAGTTATATTGTACTACATCTTGAGGTTTTAGTACTTTCAGGGTTTAATATCATAAAGTTCTGGAAAGAGGCCTGAAGCCATCTGTCATGTGATACCTTCCTGCTAAGTAGTAATAAGTATGCCTGCAGTTTCTTTTGGGTGAGTGTGATCTGCCAGGGCTCAGTTGCCTGTAAAAACTGTGTAGACATATCCAAAGTCATTATGTTTTGTGGTGGGATAGTTTTTGATAAATTTTTTTGAACTTCCTAATGTGTTGTACATTATTAGTGATATTATTATTTACATTACTTCTACAATATTTCAATGTAAATGTTTCTGAATTAATTTTTTTTCATAATGTGTTTTTTATTCTATCAGACAATGCAAAAGGCATATCCTTCCTCAAAATGCTATGTTATACTTGTCTGAGATTTCTATTTTAATAGCTCTTAGAGTGAGGTGGAATCTGTCTTCTGACAGTGTCTTGTCTCAGAAATGAGAAGTGTGGCAAGCTTAGAAAATATACTGATTTGCATTCTTCTTTCAACATTCCTATACATTTGATGCAAATGAGCTTTGACTTTTGTAGTTTAATAGCTGTTGAATGGCGCTATTTAAGCAGGGTAGGAAAAACCCACAGAGAGGTATATTAAGGTACTATTCAGAAGACACTAATTATCTAATTTATTAACTTGTCTGTTTAGTTAATGTCAGATGCTTCAGTAAGTATTACTAGACAGCGTGAAATGAGTGCTGTGAGGTATTTGACTAAGCCACAGGAATGAATACCTTCTGAACTTCTGCTTCATTGGCAGCATTTCATAGTTTTACTCACTTCATCCTGGCTAATGTAACTGCAAATGTTGGTTTTAGTCATGACTTTTTTTATTACTCACTGAACTCCTGGGCTATGGAACTCATTAACTATGTCTTTACTCAAATGATTATTTGATTTACTAGCAGGGTTTCCTTGAGCTTTCTGGAGGACACTTTAGGTCTTGATTATGAACAGCAGAAGAAAGAAATGATGCTTATGCTGTGTGGGCATTTTCCCCCAGTGCATTATGTTTTTCCTTAGCAATCTTTGTTGTTTCTCAGCTCTTGCAGGTTTTTCTGCTTCTGTAATCTGAGGGTAAAAGCAAAGTTTGTTGGAAAGTACTTAGCTTTTCCACTTTAAATACTATTTTTTTCTTGCTTTGGGGATGACTGAACCCTTCAGTCCAGTGCCCCAGCTCCAGCCAGTATCAGGACTAAGGACGTAGTCCCAATAGGTCTGGGGTGATCAAGCACAAGGCAAGTACTGACCAGCCATTTGTGCAGATGGAACTGGCCCCCTTGATGCCTTCATTGTTCTATTTTCCCATATGTGTTCTTCCCCAAACTACCTTTTTTAATGTTTTTGGTTCCTCTCCTAGACATATTAGGTTTAGGTGCATTAGATCTTGCACAGTCCGCAGATACTCATTCCTGTATCCCCTGTCTCATTGCCCCCTAAGCTCTGACCCATCAGTCTGAGCCATGTTATGAAGTAGAGAACAAGTTATCCAAATTGTGTTGCTCATCTCAGAAGATACAAGCAGGATGAAACCTCTGTACTTATTGTTTGGTTTCTGGATCTATGCTGGAATTACACAAGAGGTAAAAGCGAAGTTTCTGCACACCTTTTATTTTCTTTTGTTCCCGTGCAGTGCAATATAATATTGAAGAGTTGTTTGAACTAGATGCAACCAATTTCACTCCAAAACTAATAGCAGTGCAGCAGTTGTGTTCAGTACAGCACACTCCCTGGTGAATGCACTTCCCTGCTCAGAAATAACTAGCTCAACATCTTCTACCTTATCCTCCATTCCAAAGTGTAGAGATAACCCTGGCCATTAGTCTTAAGCATCAGTTTCTTGATGCTGCAGAATGGAAACATTGCCTACTTCATAGATAGGTTATTTAAACATTGTGGAGTACTTCTATATGATAGGTTTCATTTTTGGACATTTGTAAACTAAAGTCTGCATCAGAAAATGCAATGAAGTTCAGAACTATTGATGGCACTTGTCTAAATTCTAGGCTACTGCTTACCCGTCCCTAAAAGATGACTATGCATAATATTGAGGCTAATATTTCACCTTTGCAGTGTCTGTAGGGAGTATGGGAAAGCATTACCTTGTCACAGATGAAATGGGATGCACATCTTCTCTCATTAGCTGCCTTACCCCTGGGGACATGTGCTCTGTGTAGGCTGCTACTTCAGGATTTTTTTAAATTTACCTTTCAGTTCTGTGCTTACCATCTTGACAAATATGTTTGTACCCTTTAGTAAAAGCTGCCTTGTATCACTGAGTGACGTGCAGTGACATTTGCAGTGACATGCAATCCTTTGACTTGATTGTCAATTGCTCTTGTGTGTGTGGTGTATACCTGCTTGTTCTAGCACTTACTAATCAACTAAAAATTATATGGACATAGAAATGAATCTGTTTTCTATGCTTCTTCAAGGGAAATGGTCCCAGATCCCTACACCTCCCTTGAGAAGTCTGGGTAGTGCTTGGACCATGCTTCAGCATTATTAGAACATTTTGTACCACCACAAAGATTTGGCAAGCATTTATTATTATGCTCCCCTCACCATGTTACTCTGATCACTCCGAGGTTGCTTAGCCCAGACATTATTTTGTAGACTTGATTTTGGTTTCTGACTCAGTCACCTTGGCTTTGGACTTGGTTGGCTTTGTTCTGCCCAACTGTAGCCCAAACAGAAAATGCATGATGTCTCCTCTCTCAGCTTTCTCTAGTGAAAGCAGCACCTGACCAGCTGAACTTTGCCAGTAGGGCTCTCATTAAAATGCCTACAGCCAGTGGTTTCTCTGTGGTTTCAGTGGTGGTTAGATCACCATCCTGATATGTGCTAAAAGATGTCTGCACTGGACCCCACATAGAACCTGCAATCCTGTCCCCATCTATATTAGGTCATCAGAGCATGGATTTTTTTGACAGTGATTGTTTTTTAATTTGTGCCAAATGTCATGGCTTTCCGTTCTTCTCTGGAACTCCTCATTTTCTCTCTCAACTTTAGGTGATGAAAATATTTGTTATAATAAGGAGATGAAGTAGACTTGTCAGAATATACCATTGCTCTCTTTGATGTGTGAACTTTGGATGCAGCACCCAGGCCATCTGGGTTTCTGTACTTTTCAGAAGGTAGAATTTGATGAGAGGCATCCATTATGTTTCCAAGCTAGACCATAAACCTGTGAGCTGCCATGCAGAGCTTTGTATATTAGAAATTCCTTGTTAAACACTGGAGGACTTACAGGAGGACTCTGACGCAAGGAAACTCTTGGGTAAACTCCTCTTTACTGTCCAGAAAGTTTAGCTCATTGTGCTGTGGATGATCAATGCCTTTTCCAGGAATTCATCCTGAGGATTCCTCTGGAGGAAATAGCTATTGCGTCCTTTGAGTACTACTTGCAACTTGGATTTCATTCTGCAATGGCAGTACTTCTATGGACCTGGCTAGGGCAATTTGGAAGACTCCTTCCTGGCTCACATGACTGAAAAACGTGATGGGAAGTATCAGCACTGACATGGACAGAATTATTAAGTGCTTTTCCTTTGCCATAATTTGGTAGTTGCTTTGGAGAAAACAAAGCAAGCTACCTTTAGAGATTGCAGCATTTACCTCTCTATCTGGCCAAATTAAATAGCTCACAAGTGTGTTCACGTAATCGGAATAAGTAAAAAATATAGTTTTGAGAGACAGCAAGCTTGAAACTGAACATCTGGACATTACTGTGAAGCCTGGAACTGGGAAGGAGTTCATGTTGAGTTGTACGCTTTGAGCCTGACAGAAGAAATCCCAGGGAAGAGAGAGAAAGAGAAATTGGGAGCAAGAGGTTGATTTTAACCTAAAGAAGTCTCTCTTATGTGTTTGTAACTGCCATGTCTGTTCTGGATAGGTGTAAAATTTTATTTATTTGCATTAGCCAAGATTGAGAGTGAGTATTAATTTGGAGGTTGCTGCATGTCTTCTTCAATTGGTGTATTCCAGATGACAAACCCTTGTTTTATTCTGAAAATAGAAACCTTGGCATTAGGAATGATGACCAGTCTTCATTCTTACCCAGGAATTCCACTTGCTTAACTCCTGGCTCTGCTTTTCTGTAGGAGGGAATGCATTTCTTCCTGTCAGTATATTAGTATCTGGTTAAGGTTAGGTATTACCTCTCATAAATGTTCCTGCTCAAGTAGAAGCTGGAGATTGGAGAGATTGCCTTTCTGTCATCCAAAATGTCCCTTCCTAGGAACTCTCCTTGAATGCATTCACTTTATTGAAGTGTAGACTCTGTGTTGACATCGATATCTAGAGAATCTGAAGTTTGGAAAAAGGATAACTTTCTAGCTCTCTTTCTACTTTCTGAGTAGAAAAAGAGACTTAGCCTATCTTGGACCTCAATTAAAGTTTCATTTTTTTCATAAAGTGATCCAGCTCCTGATATTTGAACCACTCAGACTGACAACCTGAGTTAAAAGAGGCTTATCTTCATATCCATAACCCTTGAGTTACGTTTCTCCTCCTATCTCTGTACAGTAAATATGTATAATGCTTCAGAAATCTGAACTATTACCAACTGAAAACTTATCTGGCCTCTTTTTTTCCTTTGGTAGCTTTCCCCTCAGGCATTGACCTTTTTTTGTGCAATTTATTCTTAGTTGAAATGGGAGGCTGCTATTCACATTGTTGAATGATGGATTAATAGAAGCTCAGCTGAATGAATGGTCTTTCATTATCTTCAGACTGATTTTCATCTCTTCAAGTTGTTAGCTCTTGAGTGTCCATCCAATCAACAGTGCCCTGGCATGGCTGGATTCTGCTGGCAGCAAGAGATGTTTCCATAAGTCAGATTCAGGGTCCGTGTTGACATGTTTCATAATTGAAACACTTTCATTACTACCCTGCTGAGACATTCCTTAACAGTTCTTCATCCTCTGGCAGCATGAATTTGCACAGTCTGAAGTCTGTGGGCTCACTCAGGACTATGTGTATTCTACGTAACCATCTTGGTATGTCAGGAGTGGTGTTTGTCTTTGATATAACATGGAAGCCATGTAGTAACAAGTTGAAACTCTGGAGGACCACTTTTTAAAACTTGTGTGGCCACTTTGAAAGAAGAACCAAAAAAGATTTGTGGAGGTGGTAGCAGACAGATATATTATTAAAGACTGAAGTACAAGACCAAGAACCTCTTATAGGAATGTGTAATCATAATGATTGATGCATTCAGCAGTAAACTCATTGTGGATTTGCATACCCTGAAGAATCTGCTTTGCTTTATGCTACGGTCAGCCAAATGGGAGAGAAAAGTTAAAGTTTTGGTATCTGTTTTCAGGGACTGTGAGATGGCCTTGTCTTGAATACAACTATAATATACCCAGATACCCAGTTTTTGGGTTTTAGCTGTCTGCCATACAAGTTCTCTTTCAAGGCTGCTCTTTACTGTTCCCCATTTGATGAGTTGTGTTTCATAGCTTGTCTCATTCATCTGTTGTTAAACAGTAAGCATGAGCTTGTACTGAGGAGAGATTTCAGGGTCATTTCCACCCTCACTACATGATCTGAGGTCTTCATGTCCGTTCTGGGTCTGTTGATGCAGGACTCTGGTTCTGGGCTGTCTCATGGTCAGAGCCCTTTTCCTGGTGCCCTGTGCTGGGTAAGCCTTGGTGTTCCAGCTGAGTTATGTCCCTTGGTTGAAAGGTGCCAGGTTGTAGCTAAAAGGGAATTTACCTGTCTGTGGGGACCACATTTTCTACCTCCAAGGGGTTCTCACCTGTCTGGTTGACTGTACTAATAATGCATGTAATGAGGGAGTCCTGTTTCCTTATCTGATTGCTGAGTTTGGTATGTGTGTCTTTGGCTCATTATTCTCCAGAGCTGTGGTATTCTTGTACTCTGCCCTTCTGGAATACTCAAAGGAGCTTCTTTGGAACACCAGCACCAGCTTGGTGCCTGAGTATATTTAGTTTCCATTTATGCAGGAAAGTTAGCAGAATTAGGGCTGCATAGTGGTGCAGACAGCTATTTCAGAAATGAAATTCATGTCAGCAGGGTCTTTGCTTGGATTTGATTTGCTTATGTGGTTAGAAATGTGGACTAAAATTTCTGGTCTTTTGCATTGATCTTTCTAGTACAATAAAGGAAGGGAAAACTGTAAATTTTGAGCGCAGGGATGGTGCTCCCGTGGCCTGTGAAATACCTCTCATATCTCTTCTCTCTGTACCCTCAAGACCTTTCAAATTCAACATCCAAATTTCACTCAGTGCATAGGCAGGGTGGTGGTGTCAAACAGTGCCAGATCAGCAAGGGGAAGCAGAGTCCTGCCCCAGGCAGGAATAAGCCCAGGTACCACCAGTGCTGGTGGCCTGTTGGCTGGCGTGGGGCTTGGCAGAAAAAGCCCTGGGAGCTGGGTGACCCTGAGCCAGCACAGACACATGGCACAAGGGAGGCAAACACAGACACATGTCACAAAGGAGCCTCCTGGGCTACTCTGGGAAGGAAGCTGTTAGCAGATTGATGGAGGTGATTTTTCCCCTCAGCCCAGCCTTGGTAAAAGCACATATGGAATTCTGTGTCTCTTGCTGGGCTGGCTCCCCAGTAGAAGAAAGACGTGGACTTACTGAAAAGAGTCCATTGAAAGGTCATGGAGGTGATTTGAAGGTTTGGAGCATCTTTCATAAATGGAGAGGTTGAGACAGTTGGAGTGTTCAGCTTGGAGGACAGCAGGTTTGAGAGATATTGTTCCACTGTGTAAAAATGCACTCTGGAATAAGTAAAGAAGGCAGGGATTCTTCTCAGTGGTGTCCAGACAAAGGACAAGAGGCAGTGGACACAAATTAAAGTAACTGTAAATTATATTTAATCAAAGAAAGCAATTATTTTGCTATGAGGATGGTAAAACACTGGAGGGGGTTACTCAGTTTGTGGAGTCTTGGAGATTCTTTAACCTGACTGGATGTGGCCCAGAGCAATCTGCTGTTGTTGCCCCTGCTTTGATTAGGGCAGTTTCACTAAATTCAACAGGTCCCTTCCCACCTCCAGTACCCTGTCATTCTGGGAGTTGAGATTTTTCAGAGTTAGGTATTTACTCAGGCATCTCTGCTAGTTAGAGAATGGAAGAATTGCTACATTCAAGAGGGCAAAAATTTCATCCTGAGTTTTTCTAGATTGACATGTGACATCCTAAATTAGTGATGCTTCTAAAGATCACTGTATATTTGTATTTATACAAGCATATACACTGTTTACATCATGAAAATATTATTTCAAGAACTGCATGAAGTTACTATAAGGCCTTGAATTTGGAAGACTTTTGCACTGCGTTTGTGTTGCACCATCCTTTTTGTTTCTAGACACACTGTCCACGATATCATATGTACTTAGATCTGTAATGCTGAGCTGTAGTTTAACTGTGCTGTAGCAGTTTGTTTCAACTACTTTTTCATTATTTATGTGTTAACTACTTTCATAAGTATGCAGACTGTTCTCTCAGCAGGCTCTTCTCTGTTACTTTACCTACTGTGTTATGAGCTCAGGCACAAACCAGTTCTCTCTCATGGTTTAGAGGGATTTAGACATATACCTTAATTAATGTTGAGGATTTCTGAGTGCCACTTTTGTCTGAAGTGCCCTGATTAACTGTCTCGTAGACAGCCAAAGAAAACTGTCAGGGATTTCATACCTTACTAAAGAAATAGGAGAAATAAGTCTTTTAAATCCTGGCATATTTGTTACATAGGAATGGTAGATAAGTATGACCATATTAATAAAATATACAGTTTTCTGTCTTGAAAAGTAATTTAGACCTTGAGACAGCTGTTTCATTTAAAACATTCATGCACTCAGATGCAGAACTGAATGGAAAGAGAAGCAGAGTGTTATCACTATAATCTGCAGAAGAGCTTCTTAGGATTCATGTACTTTACAGGAGGATTACAGATCATCTTCAATTTAAATTGTGGCTAAATGGACACAGTATATTGCCAGGCTGGGCTTCAGGTTCAGGAAGGACTTCAGCAGCATGCTTTGTTCTGTGTTGACATGCTGTCTGTTGGAAGAGAAATTATAACAAATGTTTTAAACTCTTAATTTAAATTCAGGAGGATTTAAAACCATATTTTCCTGTCTAGGTACACAGACCAGGAGGGTTTAGTATTGCTGTTTGGTAAGCTGCTGCAGATGTGTTCTTCAGTGCCATCAGTCAACAATGGTCTGTAAGGAGACATCAGCACTTTCTTTCACGGTTACTTTTTTTTGGCTCTCAAAATAAAAAGTTCAGATTTAGAAAGAAAGTTCTAGAAGTTTTTATAAACTAGTGATTACATACTGCAGAAGTACAGCTGTCATTGAGTGTGTATGAAAAAGTGCATAGAAAATGGCTCTATGGTTCCTTTTCTCACACTTGAGAGTTATCACCAGTATATATAGGCAATTAATGTGTTATCAACTAGTTCTTTGATTAGCTTTGTGGCCTTAAATTCAAAAGGTATGCTATAAGTAGTATTTAGTAACTGCTGTGTTTTGGAAGCAGAAAATTTCTAAACTAGAGTATTCACAGTCAAATGTGATGTGATTAGACACAACACATTCTGTAAATCTTAATATTCCAGCTCCACCAAGTAACTAATTTGTAGGCTTGCCAGTTGGGCTATATTATTTTCCTGGAGAGGAATAAGGCACATGGAAAAGGGCTGGCTGCTTTTTCTTTTTTTCCTAGGGACTAGGGACAAACTTCTAACCTTGTTGGGCTGCTCATTAAACCTAATGTTCCAACATTTGGGTTCTTCAAATTCAAGCTGTGGTTGGATCTAGTTTAAAGAACAGCAGTTATGTTATATGCATTTGTCTGGTCCATAGGCCTGACATATGGGATGTGTTAAACTGAGGTCCAAGTGCAAGGATGATATCACCAGCACAGAACAATAATATCAATGTCAGAAGTGTGGACTAGTGAGTTGCTGAATTTTGGAGCTGGACACTGCCTCACGTCCCTTAATTTTTTTTTAACCCTTTTTAATGAAAGATATGACATTTTGCTAATGTAGATTTACACTGCCCTTGTCCTCAGTGGTGCTTCTGCTCAGCATGGTGCTGTCAGTTGCTGTGGAGGACTGGCTGTTCTCTGTCACTCCTGCTTTATTCACAAGGTATTTTTCACTCACTCCTGGCAACAAGCTTCTTGCCCTTTGTGCTTTGTTATCCCATGAACGAGTCTTCTATTCATACTGTATTATTATTATTCACCTCTACTTGAACTTTCTTCCTCTCCTTCCACATATATTATTTGACTTTCCACTATGACAGGGAGTAAGAAAGGAAACAACATATTGCAGACTCAGAAAGAATTATAGTCTTAACTTCTAGCAGGAGAAGTGTGTGTTTTGGCTCTGGAAAATGAGAACAGAGTTTCATACCAAGGGGAGGCAAAATATCAAATGTGTTTCTGTAAAACATATCATAACTGCATGCAAATTGAACTGGTTTGTCTAAAGCGTTGAGTCCTCCCACGTGTCATTTGCCTGTATTTGCAGCTTCTCCCTTTGCCTTTCAAGGAACTTCCAAAGAGTAGTGGTATTAACTCCAGGAGTCAAAATACCCTTCTCTAGATTAAAAATTATGGTTTTGTATTTCTGTGTGAGTAAGGCTTGCAGGTTTTTTTGGCTGAGCTTCTGTTTTTACCATTGCTCACTTGCTTACAACACGCATGTGGAAGAATAGCCGCAGGTAGGGGATGCAGCCCTGGAGAGGTGGTCAGTGTTTCCAGGAGCTTGTCAAGCCTGCTGTGCTCTGTGCAGCCCTACACTGTCAGAGCTTCTCTCAGGTCTCTCTCTACACTCCATTCCCTTCAGTGGGATGACTCAAGGGTCCTGTTTTGCAGGCTCCAATAACACTCCCTCTATCCCAGAAAATTCTATCTGGATCTTTCTTTCAGCATTGCCATCACTGGCTTCACTCTCAGGCAGTTTTGGCATGGTTTTGAGAGTGGTGTAACACTTGCATATTGGAAGTGTCAGCAAATCACCTTCAGTGTCTAGGGGTTTGAGGAATCAAATTCAGAAAACTTCATTTGGCAGATGTAAAGCTCTTTCAATGCTTTCTCTTTGAAAAATTTCCCTGAAACCAAGGAACCAAAATTCTTCATGGTGGTTTGATTTTTGGTGATACCGAAGCAGGTTTTGTGCAACCCTAAAACACTGTTGGTAGCCCTTTGCTCTATGTTGGTGCCTTTGAAGGTGAAATTTTGAGCCTGTGCCTTCTTCTGTGAAAAGCAGAAATGAGCAGGCACAGTCCCTTCCTACTCAGCTTTCTGGCAGAGTGGCAAGTTCCTTCTGCCAAGTAGTGCTAGGAAGATTGTAAATTTGTTTTGCATAAATATTTTACTTTCTCCCCCATAAAAATTCTTCTCCAATTGTAAGTGAAGCAACTGAAGACAGTTGCTGGTGCAAAATATATAGGTTGTTATTCTGACTTTATAATTTGTGCAATTCTGTTATTTTTGCTTACCTAAAGATCACAGGCTCTGTTATTGTTTGTTGTGGAATGCAGATTATAGTTTCTATATGAGGTTAGGAAACATGATATATAATTTGGTAACTGGTCTCTTCCCTACTGTCTTACTTTTGAAAAGTGGTGAGTGCTGTATACTTCAGAGAAAAGTGGGGCTTTCTCTCTCACTACTCTTTTCTTGATGACTGAATAAAAGGGAAATAAGCACACTATTGAACCTGATCACTCTGTTGAACCTTGTAGTAGACTAAAACACTGAGTGTTGAGAACTTTATTCTATGGAATGATATGCTGTCATCCTCCTTTAAGAAAGGTTGTTGGGGAAATTGCCAATTAAAGTTGTGTATATACTTGAAATGTTTGAAATTACCCTCAAACCCTACAGGAATTCATGACCATGTATGACTGTATGGAAAGATTATTGAAAAAGACATTTGCAAGAACTGGCAATAGAAACTGGCTAAGCACAGTGGGGTGCAGAAATTATTTGCTACACACTGTGTCTTTTAGACTAAATTTATTATCTAGGATGTCATGGTGTTTGTGTTCCTATCAGGTTTTAAAGATTCTATCACTGCAGTATTCTGTTTAATATCTCACTGTTGTTTATTCCCTTTTAGGGAACTTTCTACAATTCTATTAAGTACAACAAGGAGCAAACATAAGCAAAATAGTGGGTGTACAGAAGTAACAAAACCTAAATGTTTTATGCAGAAAAGATGCAACAAGTATCTCCTACCTACGAAGAATGAAACAAATTTTCACACTGTGACCTTGCAGTACAATCTTGGATCAAACCTCACGAGTTTCTTTAACAAAAAATATATTATACTATTTGCATTGATCTGATGATGTGGAAATAAAACATTGAAAGGAATGTCGTTATTGTTTTCTTTATTCTTTGGATTTTGCCTCACTGAATGGATTTACTAAAGCTGATAAAATCTTTCACTACAAAGCCATCACTACAGGATTAAAGAAGTCTTATAGACAAAACTTGTTGATATGAAATTATATGAAATATTACCAAAGGTAATAACTGGGTTTCATACTCAGCACAAGATTTTAGAAGTAGAAAAGGAAAATACAACCACACAAATCCTGTTATTCTCATTGGGCTGTATGACTAAACTTCTGGGATAGCACTGAAAGGTACATCTGTGCTATTGTACAGCTGCTTGGATGTGAATCAGGGGTCCTGTGCTTTCATTCTTACTGGTGTTGAGTAGCATTTTACTTTGCCAGTAGCTCTATTGAAGCTTGCAATGCTAGTCATGGCCAGTGTGAGAATGGCACAATTGTTAATGGAAGACAGATACTGCAAGCAATGCGGACTGATGAGCAGGAAGTTTATTTGCCAAAGATATTTAAAACATTAATTTTGCCATGACTAGTAGATTCCTATTAAATCACAAAACAGATTCCAGTCTCCCTGAAATCAAGGGAAGTTTTTCTGTTGACTTCAGTGACATAAAGATTTGGACCTGTTTTGGAATTATGTTCTAATTTAAGATAATTTTTCTGGTGCTTACTAATGTCCCCCAGTGTCAATACATTAAAATGTGTTGCCAATTCAAATAGTGTTGTCTTGTACTGTAAAAGCTAAAATAAAATATTTGCTTTGGCATCATTGTAAGTGGAATTTCTGTCATGTGCTTAGAACTTAGTTTGCACTGCTAGCTGCACGTAGGAAATGTTCCCTGTTCTTCTAAAAATATTTGTAGTACACGTTTAAGACATTAACTGTAACTTTATGGATTGGGTTTAATGCTCAGTGGATTTGCACTACAGTATGAATCTAACCCTTAATTATTACCAATGGAACTCCTTCTGCACATCAGATTGGTTTTGCCTATGAGATTATAGTTTTGTATTTAATGAAAAGATTGTCATTAATAATATATTGTGAAAGTTTAAAGTTGCTAACCATTTGTTTTATTTTCTCTGTGTATTGGAGAATTTCTTGGGAGCTAATGCAAACACCTTTTAGATAATTTCTCACTGACTTACTTCTTTTATTTGCTGAACATCTATGCTCAAATCAGTTTATTTCTGGCAGAGTACTTGGTGATACCTGTTAGCACCATGTTGAACTGTTGGTATTCTTTGTGAACTAACTTATACAGTGGATCCTGACAAAAATGATAAAAGCTGGGCTGCAGCTTAATTCGCTAATCTATGTTTGTTTTTTACTGTATTGAGGGTCATGATTTTCATCCCTAAATGGTTTGTGATGCATCATATCTATTCTACTAAACCTTGTTTACTTTGTCTTTCCTACTTACCTTCTTATTCTATAGAGAATCTAGTGTGGAGTTTGTATTTTTGTACTTCAAACATAAGCTCTCATTTCTTACACCTTTGTAACATCATTCCTTTGTTTCCCTCCCTACAATATGAGTCCACTGTTTCAGCAACTTTAATTTTACAGTCACACATCCACTTCTATGGAATATGGCAATTCTGTCTGAGGTTATGAAAATCTTTTCCATTCCCTTTCTTCTCTTCTTGGCATTTTCTCAAACTGAATGTGGCACTTCTGTTTGGGCTTCTAAGTTGGCTCATAGTGCAATTTGTGTCTAATCTCTACTTCCCTTCCTTTGATTTTCCCACTAGTTAAGCCTAAGTTAGTTAAGCCTTAGAGACCATTAATATATACTTCTGCTAATTCTGATAAGATCTTTGCTGTTGTTTAGTTTGGTTTTTTTTTAATGCTCTCGCATTTTTGTGTATATCTGTAAGACTAAAGCTTCATTCTCATGCCTGTTCTTATAGAGACTGTGAATTTGAATCTGAGGTCTTTGCATTTTTCCTCTGCTGTATTGAGTGCCTCCTACTTAGGTTTAATACAGCATATTAATTGGCCTTCAGTTTTGCTCAGCTCCCAGGAGCAGGAGTGAGATTCACTTCTGGATTTACAAGTCTACAGTGGTGCCTAGTGGTTTTCTGTAGGGCTATGGAGATGTATAGGAATACCTGGTTTTCTCTCTGTGAAAAGGGCCTTGATAATATGTCTGTTTCTCTAGGTAGCTCTCTCTGCAGTGTCTGTGCCTAAGGCTATGTGTTATGTACTGTGTATGGGGACTGAAATTATGTATGTGCTTTGGGAATGAAAACCAACTCTTGCTTTGGTTGTGCTATATGGCAGTTAGTATTTTCTTTCTCAAGTATTTTCAGAAGGAGGATTTATTTTCATAGGCCTCCCAAAAGTAATTTTGAACACTTTAATGAAAGAACTGAAGTAGATAATGGCCAGACTATTCTATAACTGAAGTTAGAATAGGCAAGTTTAGTCATTTTGCTTTTTTCTATGGAAGAAAGCTTTAATTACCAAGCTTATTGGGAGGAGAAAGGCATATATTTATTGGATTACAATTTTATTGTTGAATTAATAATATTGATTTAATTTTAATGATTTACAGGAAGCCTGTTTACCTGTAAAACTCCAGCAATTGCAGATATTGTGATACTAGTAGATGGTTCTTGGAGTATTGGCAGATTCAATTTCAGGCTTGTTCGACTGTTCCTGGAAAACCTGGTTTCTGCTTTCAATGTGGGTTCTGAGAAAACAAGAGTAGGTAAGGTGCCACACCTTTTTTGTAATATTTCTCCAGCAATGTAAAGATGTTATCATTTCAGGATGGTTAACAGCTTAATGCTAAACTTTTTTGCAAGATTCATCCTCATCTAGCGCTTCTATCATCTGAGTAATGCTGCTGGAATGTTTGTAGTGTTAATTCTTCGCAGTTTACTGTGACCCTCAGCTTAGTTATGTCAGTGAAAAATAAAAACTGTGGAAGCAGTCTTACTGACTTCAGTCAGCATTAGCCTCAAACACTTGCAGTTTAATTTTTGCAGGCAGAATGTGCCAATGGATGGCTTTTCCTGTGCTTTAAACTGGCTGAAAGGTATATTTCTGATCTGACACCATTCAAAAGTACATTACATAAAATTTTTCTTCTAAAGAATTTTTGCAATGTTAATAACTCTGAAAAAGTTTTGTATTTCTTTGCTTTTCATTTAATAAGTGCTTCAGTAAAAGGCCTTGAAAGTTAATTGAGGAGTTGTCACCTAGAACAACTTCATGCTACTTTTTGTTGTCAACCAATGCAGTTTTTCTAGTATGGTATCAAAGCTACTTGCAGTAAGCTAATTGGTAAGGTGCTGGAAACCAAGTACATGAAGTCTATATACTTGAAAAAACCCGTTTTGTCTTCTGATGGATTGCCTTCCTTTCTGGTTCTTTAGGTCTGGCACAGTACAGTGGGGATCCCCGAATTGAGTGGCACTTGAACGCCTATGGCACAAAGGAGGCTGTTTTGGATGCAGTCCGTAATCTGCCCTATAAGGGAGGGAATACATTGACAGGTACTGTGTATGCTTTGGCTTTTGCCTTTTATTAAAAAACATATTCTGCTGCACAGCCCAAGAAGTGCCAGTGCTTGTTATGAAGGGTAGAAAGGACAGGGGTTTTGCAGCTTGCCAAGGGCTTTATCCAGGGTCAGTTAAGTCTTTTCTGAAGCGCTTGTCCTTTGGCTTCACTGGGAATCAGGACAGGGTCTCATAACACAAAGTTACCTAACTCTGTGCTGGAAGGAAAATCTTTTACCTGCTGGGAAGGAAATGCAAAATCCATTTATAATGTTCATGCACAGGGCTTTATTCTGGAGAAGGAATGAATGTTGTTTCAGTATTTGACAACTGGTAATATTAACTTTACAAATGACCACCCAGGGCTTTTAGATTTCCAATGACATTTTAGTAGTTAAAGCACTGAAGCCTGAGAGACACTTAGTGATGGATAAAGCGGAAATGCCTGACAATCTGGGAAAAATTCAGTCTCTGAATACAATTCCAGTGTTATCAAAGCAGCAGTTAGTAATGTTGGAATGATATACCCAAAGACCCAGATATGGCTTTAAGTAAATTGCCTTTTTTTTTTTTTTTTTTTCCCCCCCCCCGGCGGGTAAGAAGCAGAAGAAATAATAAGCAGCAGTCTTTATTTTGGCAGAAGGAATGATTGCAGTGGGGCAAAGGACAGAAAACTCTAGTATGATTCTAGGAGTGATATTACTGGGTGGTAGGAAGTAGTAAATTATCATGATTATTTTATATGGACGTTAGAGGAAAATGAGTTAGAAATGTTAGCTGTGTGAGATTTAAAAGAGTTTTCAGATAAGATCTCATGATGATGTGTAAGTTTGTCCTGCAGCTGTTGTTCTTCTTTTCTTTTAAATAATTAACATTTATTTAAATCATATTTTCCCTAAGAGTAAATAAAGGGTTTTTTTCAGCTTGTAAGTTGGAAAAAAAACCCAAACAAACAAAAGTAAAATTATCTGTAGCATGAGGATTTACTAAGCTATCCAGAGCATGTGCTTTCATATAAGCAATATAGGTAGAAGGAGAGGGAACATCCTGTTCTAACTTGGTAGAACTAGGTAGAATAAGAAAAAAAAGATGACGTATTTACAGAAATATTAATTTAGGTTTTCGTAGCCAGTTTAAAATACATTGATTGATCAAAAGGCTGCTAAAAATAAATTTCAGCTTCTCTGTGGTTTAGGCTGCTGTTGGAATTTAATTTTTCAGTAAATAAATTCTTCTTTCATGTTTATTCTACATTAGACTTTTTACATTGAATAGAAAAATAAACACTCTGATATTGGCAAAGCTAATGGATGTTTTCATCTGTAAAGTCTTTTAAAATGTTTTCTTTTTTAGGTCTCGCCTTAACTTACATTTTGGAAAACAGCTTTAAGCCTGAAGCAGGTGCAAGACCTGGGGTATCTAAAATTGGGATACTGATTACTGATGGGAAGTCCCAAGATGATGTTATCCCTCCTGCTAAAAACCTACGAGATGCTGGCATTGAGCTGTTTGCTATTGGTGTGTATTCTGCCATATCCATGTACATGTCCCATTGTACTCTGGTGTTTTTGTATCTGTTGCTGGCTGTACTAAGGAAGTGTTCTTTTCTGCCTGTATTCATCATTAATTATATCATCATTAATTTGTATCTTTTATAAGCATTGCTTATAACATTGCTGTTATACCTGGAATTTAGCAGTATACTTGGATGCTACGTTTTCATGAGACAGCTGAAAAGATGCCACTTAGACTGGCAGAAATTGCATTGACATCTTAAAAACAGAGCAATTTGTAGTTGGTCATTAAAACGGAATTTTATATTATTAGCTTTTTATCAATCCCTGTGTATACAAGATTTTTTCTTTTTCATTGCAAATATTTTCTTTGTTTTCCTTTCCAATAAAAGGTGTAAAGAATGCAGATATAAATGAACTCAAAGAGATTGCCTCTGAGCCTGACAGCACACATGTCTACAACGTGGCTGACTTTAACTTCATGCATACCATTGTGGAAGGTCTTACCAGAACAGTGTGCTCACGAGTAGAGGAGCAGGAAAAGGAAATCAAAGGTAAACAGAAACAAAATTTAATGTAACTTATGATGAACTTAGAGCTGCAAATCAAATACCTACAGTTCTAAGCTGGCTTTTGGCACTAGATTCACGCTATATATTCTTTTGCTTTCACTGTCAGGGAAATTATCTTCCTAGCTATGTTTTATTCTTGCTTAGATATCTCTGATCTTTTGCTCTCTGCTTTTCGTAGAGGTAAATATTATGACATTTGATAGCACAAAAATAAAAAAGTACATTCATTCTGCTGTAAGTATTTCCAAGTGGCAGATAAGGAAATCTTTCTGTAATACAGAGTTTTGGGGATTAATTAGTTTAGCAGCTGCACATGGAATTGTTATGTTCATGCTGTGCTTTTCATCTCCTAACTTAATGTTTTTACTGTCTCATAAGTACTCAGGAGTTTCAACTATTTAGATTAGTTTGTCCCTCCTCTTGATGGATTTTTTCTCTTTCTTATTTAATATACAAAAAATATATTTTGGTTCAAAAGAAAAGATGGCAGCAAAGAAAATTGTTCCTATATGAAAAAGCCTCCTCTGACTACAATTATTTTGGCTTTTCTGAAGAAAAGAAATGGCTATGAAAAAAATGTTGTAATTTGCCAAAAATATATTTCTATCTGGGGCCTTTCTTTCTGAAAGGTTTCAGTGGATTTTGTTTCTATTTATTGTTTTGTGATTCCTTAATAGCATAGAAATGCTGAGTTATTCTCTCTCTCGCTCTCTCATAATATATGGATATATGGAATATATATAAAAATATATATATACACGCATTGAATATAATATATATATATTCAGTATAACATATAGATATATGTAATATATATCAATAAGGAAGGTTCTCTTGAGCAGAAGAAAATGGAAAAGCCGTGGATAGATGAGACATCTTTGTGGAAAATGATTGCCAGAGAAGATCACCGTTCACTGTGTCTCTTCAGCAGGCTGACAGGCAGTATCAGTTTCCAACCTGCTGAGGAGCACAGGAGATCACAGCTGTATATGTACTTGTATGTTTTTAATGTCTGGGAGGAAAGCAGGCTGAAAAAAAACCCAGCAGAATGGTCTGGAAATAGTGATGGGAAGAAGGTCAGGAAGGCTTAGTATTGTATTTTTGTCTTTTTCATATATAGGTTTATGAAAGACCAGGGAGGTTTAGCCCCAGAGAAACTCTTTGTACAGTACTCATTATTACTTCTTTGTTTCCATTGAAAATACCCTAAATAAGTGTGCAGTAGCCAATTATTTGATTTTCTGATGAGGGACAATATTAAGAGCTTCAGCAAAAATAACAAACCAAACAATTATTTTGCAGAAGGGAATAAAAATTTGTGTTGTCCTCAACCTAGGAACAATTGCTTCTCTTGGGACTCCCTCGGATTTGGTCACATCGGAGGTGACAGCGAGAGGCTTCCGGGTCAGCTGGGCCCATGCACCAGGCAAAGTGGAGAAGTACAGGGTGGTGTACTACCCCACTCGAGGAGGACAGCCAGAAGAGGTAATAGGAGGAAAAGATGCCCAGAAGTTTTTAATGCAGGAGGGACAACTAACCAGACAGGAAATCTGTGGCCCTCTTTTAAATGCATCCTGAAATTCCCCTTGAGGGCTCCAGAAAGGAGGTTGGTCACACTGGATGGTGACAAAAGTTAGGTAGTAGCCAGGCTACATGTCTGTCATACAATTAAAGGAAATTAAATGCTAAATAATAATTACTTTCAGGGGGTGGGGTGAAGTGCCTGCATTTTTCCTTACCACATATGGTTACTTGAAACAATTCTAGTGACACCCCCTGCACCGTTTTTTTACAAGAACAAAAGAGGTAGGAGGTGATGGTAAGTTCTAAGAAAAAGATATTCATAAAAGGAAGATTGTGTATTTTGGGACATCTACAATTGGTCATTGAAAATTTGGAGGGAATTGTTCATTTGGATGGGACTTCAACATTTTGGAGATGGAAAAATTGCAGTGGAGCAAGCTTTTGACTCCAGCTGACAACTTACCAAATTGAATGGAAACTAAGAAGAGCAAAAGCATTTAACTCAGGTTATATTTTGCTTCCTTTTGCACTAGAAACTAGCTTAGGAGGGATATGTATTGATGGAATTTTGAACTAGTCTTTGTGTGTGTACTAAAGGAATATTTATCATGATATTATATCAAAAAGTGCCATGTACACATCCTTAAACTCTACCCCATACACTTTATTCATCTAAGTTCTTCCTTTGTCCTGAACGGGTGTTTATATCAGATAAGCATTTTGCCTATGTATATGGTTGCTGTTCTTTCAGACACTTTACTGTATATAAATGCAGCATGAACTGAACTTTAGTACAGTGTAAAAATTGCCTGAAAGAGGAATTGATTGATTTTATGGTAATATAGTTTGTTTGCTTTATGCATATTTAGTTAAATTTTCTTTGAAACAGGTTGTGGTAGATGGAAGCGAATCAACAGCAGTTCTGAAAAACCTGATGTCTTTAACTGAGTACCAGATAGCTGTATTTGCTATCTACTCCAATGCTGCCAGTGAGGGCCTCCGTGGAACGGAAACCACACGTGGGTATCCTTAGTGTGCTTGATGCAGATTTGACTAGTCAGATATGATTAGTCAGACTGTGCAGGCATTAGTCTTTGTGAGAAATAAACACAGAAGGCTGTCTTTCTCAATTTACCTTATTTTACTGCATTTGCCTTAAATTAAATTTTGTTTTAGTAATTCTAAGCTCCTAAGTCCAAATGCTCTGTGGATATTTAAACACTGAGAAAGGTTTTATAACCTTTCTCTGGGCTGAACTTTGAAGTCGGTTGTATTGAACCCTAAATTAGAACATTCCTATGTTTTGGGTGTGGAGCCAAGTTTTACAAACTAGATTTGTAGCTGGAGATGATCTGATGAGTGGAAATTTAGGTGGGACCTGGAATACCTGCATGTGATTCCCACCAGTGCCAAAGATTGCAAGGTAACTCTGTAAGTTTCTTTCTCAATTATTTAATTATTTTCTGTCTGTAAAATGATTCCTTGGGATATTGTAAGACTTAATAAATTTACAGTTTAATGTATTTGTATACAAAGTATAGGGCTTTTTAGTAACTATGAAAATATTTGGAATGGAAGTAAAGAGTAACTTTATAGTTCAGACTAGGAGACAAGAAGTCCATATGTGGTATATCAATAGCTGATATCTGCTGAAAGAGCAGAGCAGCAGGGCTCAAGAAAACGATAGGATTTCTATAGTGCTTTACCACCTTCCTGACCCAAGTGATCAGAGAGCCAGTGCTCTGCTGATGCTCATACATAGAAACGAGGAAGAGCTGATGGTGAAGGAGGAGATCACATCCTACAAGCTCAGGAAAGGTCCCTGCTGGGCAGTTGGTAAGCAGCTGGCTGGAGGCTTGCATGGATAATCAAGAAGCTTGTAACAGAGCTCAGACATCAAAAAGAAATGTATATAAGTGATGTATAAGAAGAGACAAATGAGCCAGGAGAAGGATAAAGCTGCTTTCTAATCGTGCAGGGGTAAGTTTAGAAAAGCCAAGACCAATGGGGAGCTGAATCTGGCAAGCAATGTGAAGAGGAAAACAAGTTTAACCTTATGCATTTCAAAAAAAGGGAAGTGCAGAGTCCTGACCTTTGTGAGTGCCAGCCCCTTGTGTCACTACACACTGAGGGGTGCCCAACTGGAAGGGAGCTCTGCAGAGAAGGACTTGGGGGTCCTGGTAAACAACAAACTGGTTGTGAACCAGCAGAGCACCCTTGTCACAAAGCAGGCCAAGAGTCTTCTGGATTGCATTAGAAAATTATTACCAACAGATTTAGGGAGCTGATGATTCTTGCCCTCTGCTCAGCACTGATGAGGCCACACCTGGATGCCTGGTCTTGTGCTGGGTTCTCCAACACAAGAGAGATGTGAACTTCTGTAGTGATTTCAGTGAAGGGCTATAAAGATGATTAAGGGCACATCTTTCCTAAGAGTCTGAGACAACTGGACTGCTCATCCTGGAGAAGAGAAGGCTCAGGTGATCTTGTTAATGTGTCAAATCCCTGATGTGAGGAAGTGCAGAAGAGGAGTGAGCCAGACTTTTCTCAGTGGTGCTTATTACTGGGACAAGAGCCAATGGACACAAATTAAAAGCCCATGAAATTAAATTTGAACAGAAGAAGAGACAGTTTTATTGTCATGGTGGTCAAACACTGGAATAAGTTGTCCAGAGAGCTTGTGAAGTCTGCAACTCTGGAGATATTTCAAGCCCAACTGGACAAGATTCTAAGCAACCTGCTTTATCTGAACCTGACTGAACAGGGAAGTAAATTAGCCCAGATGACCTCAAGAGATGTCTTTCATCCTCAGTGGTTCTTTGATTCCCTCGGTGGCTCTTTGATTCTGTCAGTGCTAATCTTCTCAATCTGAAAACAAAATAGAATCATATAAAATTACTTTAGACTTTTCTTTTAGTCTCAGTCCCCCAAAATGTCATCTCCTGCCATGTTTTACCCCATGAAGCAGTGTTAGGACCTGTTTAATTTATTGAAGCTTAAAGAACAGTCATATAATGAGCCAACAGAATTGTTCTGTATTGCACCTGGTATTCCTTTGAAGTCACCCAGTCAAGTTTTGACAGAGCCCAGCCCTGCTGCCTTTCAGAGATCTGATCAGATCACACCCTAAGGTCATGCAGCATCAAGTATTTTATACAGCTGTCTTTGATAGTGTGTTGGAAGTAATAGTCTGACATGTGCAAGTGTTAATCACTCCACATGCTAAAAATACCTGCAATTTTAAAGTATTTGTTTTTTACTATTCTAATGGAAAACTATGGAAAATTTTAGTTTACATTCCTGCCTGTGGGAGAGATACTGACTGATTAAAATAGTCACCAATTGCATTTGTTTATCTAGAACACTGAAAATAGTTTACAGGTATGTGAAATCTAAACAGAAGATGCATAATGTAGGGATAAGTAGAAAGTTTTGTGATTTCATAGTCACTTTTAAATTGAAATAAATATGAAATTTATTCACATATTAATTTGCTAAAAATATGTTTTTAACTGGTTTAGTCTATTCCAGCTGGTTTAGTTTATTCCAGCTGGTTTTAGTTGGTTTAATTTATCCCTATGTTACCTGAATATTAGGATAGTCTGGTAACTGTCCAAGATGCAAACCACTGTTATCTATTTGATATTTATATTTGAGATTCTGAGCTCTTTGGCTGAAAATTCCACCAGAAAACACCATATTTTATTTCCAGTCACCTCTTTGTCAGGTTTAATATATGTTGTTGAGGTATCTACCCGTTCCTGTTGAGAATGAAAATGCAAGTCAGAAGTTGCAGTTGGAGGACACTTTTTCTATAGTTTTTTTAGAATTAAAATAAGGGGAAGTACAGGTGATGGATACTCTATGACTCTGGGGCAGTTTGAATATAGGAATGAGACAATGTGGTGCAAGGTGGCTTCGGGACATCTCAACATGTGATTTCTTGCGGTGGGTATCAGAAGTGTGAGTGGAGCTCTGAGCAAGGAGACTGAAGTACATTTGAAAATGTTCATGGGTAGTTTCTCCCTGTAATTAGAGAAATTGTGAGAATTCATGGGAATATCAATCAATACAAGAACAAGGGTCTAAATATGATGGAGGTAGGTTGAAAAAGGTTTGGAGGGGTAGCTGGAGTAACCTGGAAGTGGAAACCTCAAGAGAAACCTGGGTTGAAGTTTTGCCACTGTTTACAGACATGAATGACAACCTGAGTGAACAGCCTCAATGAACAAGAAAGGATGAGGCTGCCATGGTTCTGTTAGAGCTCTGTTAGAGCTTCTTGAATGTAATGTAAGAGAAGTACTTGGAGATACCAGCTTGACAGGGTGTAGCTTTTGCTTGGACAAGGAGTCCAGAGAAGCTCTGTGACTGAAATTAGAATTTGTTCCTGAATGATTGTGTGCAGGTCAGATTCTTCAGAATTTCAAATAGGAAAGGTTTTCTATCAGTTAGCAATTGCCTTCTGTTCTTTCAGACCATTCCAGTCATTTTGGGGACTATTCTCAATGTATAAATTCCAAAGGAGAAATCAAAGTTCCTTTATATCTCTCTGTATTCATGCCTGAATATTTTAGTGGGATTCTTCAGTGGTGTAGCAGCAGTGGAGAGGCTATGGGATGTTATTCTGTGAGAGGAATAAACTGAGGACAACCAGGAAAGTGCAAAATACTACTCTAAAGACTTAGAGAAATGCAGAGAAACATTTGGAAACCCAGCTTGGTGCTATGTTCTGGTATCAGTGCCTTAAATCCCCAAGTAAATCTCCTAATATTGTTTGAATTTCACTCAACTTATTCTCCCTTGCCAGGGTAGCATTTACCATGATTTGCAATGGATGACCTTACCCATCTTTGCATAGTCCCAGTGATACAGGCCTTGGTGCCAGTTTGAAGAGTCCAGGCCTTAAACAGGCAGAAGTTTACAGCCAAAATATTTTGATTTGTTCAGTGTGCTGATCCAGGGTTTTTCCAGGCTATTGTACCTCATGCCTTTCACAGCCACACTCTGGTTTGGGAATTACTCCCTGAAAGAGCAAACTGCTACTGGTTCCTAATAGCAACTGTGTTGAAGTGCTTTGTGAGGCATAAATCTGCCCTGGCATTGGAATTGGTTTGGGTTAGCATTTCCTTGTTTCTCTGATTCTGAGTTCTTTTATGCACCAATTAGATCTTATTTGTAGGATACAGACAGCACTTCCATGCCTGGAGACAGCTATATTCCTGTGTGTTTCCTGGGGTAAACCAAACTGTTTGAAGAACAGCTGGTTGTTCAAGTGAGAGAACTAAAGTGTCTGTCTCTTGCTCCACTGCAGTTGCCTTGCCCATGGCCTCGGATCTGCAGCTGTACGACGTGTCCCAGAGCAGCATGAGGGTGAGGTGGAATGGGGTCCTGGGTGCCACAGGGTACATGATCCTCTATGCTCCCCTCACAGAAGGACTGGCAGCAGATGAGAAGGAGGTGATGTATTGTGCTTTTCATTTGAATAGCAGCTAATAAAAACAAAACAAAACAGTCTTTTAAAGAGCAAACTAGTACATGGTTTTTAACTTCCAATGTGATCAACAAATACTTGGTTTTTTTGCCCATGACTTGATTAAGTACTCTATGTGTCACAGGCTGTGAATAAAGTGCAAAGGCCAGTTGGTTATTTCTATGTCATTGTCATAAAAATGCAACAAATTTAACTGAACTTAAATGACTCTTTTGAAATTTTATATAAAGTGATGTTGTATCATCATATGAAATTAACACTCAAAGAAAAAATAAAGTAAAACTAAGATATCTTCTAAGTGTGCCAGCAGAAAAATATGAAGTTTAGTCTTTGTTCTCATCAGGACCTTTAAGTAAAATTTGTAGGTCTGAAACAAAACTGTCACTGGTTTTCTTTTCGTTCTCTTCAACCTTTATCTTTAAATGTAAAGATAACATCTTTCATCAAAAGTGATTTTAGAAGACATTCTTTCAAAGGAAAAGAAGGGGGGATAAGGCAAAGTCTAGTGCTTTGTGACTAACAAAGTAAAACAAATGGAACTTCTGGTCTAGGATTTAAAAATGTCTACACTCAAGTTTATATATGTGTAATTAAGGTTATGTACAATATCAGTGTTCAAGCAAAAACACTATAAAGCATGCAGGGGCATGTGAGCTTGTGAAGGGGGCATGAAGCTGCTGAAAGCCAGCACAGACTTGTGCTCACTACCAAAGCAGTGCCTTTGAATATATAATTCAGTTAAAAGTGGGGCATCCCTGAGAACTGGCTGCTTCAGGAGGACTGAGCTTTACACCAAAGAAATAAGTACAGTTCATGTTAATGTGGGTATATTATTCCACAAAGAGGTGGAAAAGGAAAATGATACAAATATCAACAAATCTGAGCCTCAGTGTGTATAGAAATCGTCTCCTCCAATGAGTGCTGTGATTTTCAGATTTGTGACTGAAGATGAACCAAAGTGTAGATGGGAGTGGGAATAAGAAAAGGTAGATGGGAAAAGGCCTTAGTAGCTGCTCATTTTGGAGAGGCATATTTTATCATTGCCAATGTGATTAGTCACTTTTAAAGTCCTTTTACCTGTGTGCTGGCTTATGGCTTTTTGAAAGTTTTAATTATTGTGCAAAATCCCAAAACCTTTGGCAAAGCACTGCAGGCAGTGTCAGACAAATGCTCAGTAGAAAATTCGATCCTGTATCTAATTTCAAGTGTTTAACTGGTATTATTCCTCATTGTAAACTAATTCAGAAATAATGTATCTTTTTTGATTCATGATGTTTTTAGATAAAAATTGGGGAGACCTCAACAGATCTTGAACTGGATGGACTGTTGCCAAATACAGAATATACAGTCACAGTTTATGCCATGTTTGGAGAAGAAGCTAGTGATCCCCTCACAGGACAAGAAACTACATGTAGGTAGCCCAAATCTATATTCACGTCAGTGTTAACAGAACTTCATAATGGTATTTGCTCATATTAGAGCAAATATCTGATTCTCTGATTTGAACAATTAGGCACGGTCCTGATGTAAGTTTCTCATTGTGGATACTCAATTTACAGAGAATGAGGATTTCTACAAACCAGCTTGTTTTTGCAACAGGATTGTGAACTTGTCTCTGTCATTGGTAGTGGTGCTATGGATGCCCCCACTGATCTTGGTTAAATTCCTGACAGTTTTCTGAACTAGGTGAAAGTGAATGAAGGTCACCACGTAGACCATCGTGGTGAAAACAGAAACATGCTCTGTTTAGCCTCCTCTAGCTAGAAAACCAGGTGTGTGTGTGTGAGCCTGCTCATATGGAGAAATCATTCCTCTGGCTCAGTAATAGTACAGACAGAAAAACAGAGAGAAGATTTCTGTCCAACCCCTGCTGCCTAACATCTGGTAAATGGAGGGTTGGAAAGCGCCTGTGCACTCATGATAGATGGTGTGTTTTTAATAAGCTGCAAGAATTTTGCCAGCTAAATTCTGTCCTCTGCAAACTGCACAGACTGTATGTCAGCTCTCTAAATAGCTCCAGCCTTTGGAAGACAAAGGAATTGAAAATAAGTAATTGTGCTTCTGGGACTGCATTCAGTGACATCTCTATTGCTCCCAGCAGGGGAGTGAGTGAATCCTCTTATTTTGTGCTCCTGGCATGAGTAACCCGGTCAGGGTGAAAGTGACTTACTTTTAAAGTGAGAGAAGTTCAGGCATGCGAATGCCAGGGAAAATAAACCCCAGAGCAATTCCTTGTAAGGTCAGCAAGCAATAGTGGAAGAAGCTCTAGGAATGGTGTTTGCTGGGTTTCCTCTAGGAGGACAGTTGTGGACAGACAAGTTCCAATAGTAAACTACTGCAACTTGGGCATGTTTGTCAACTTGAAATGAGTGTGGAAGATTCCCAACAAAGGGAATCAAATCTTTGGCTCCTTATCCCTCCCTACCTTTCTCTGTCTCTGTATGCCTCATTCCTCATCTTGCCCAGTCCCCCTGCCTGTATCTCTCACCCTGGCCTTTGGCCAACATCTACCCAGTATCAGATTTTCATTTCTCCTAAACAGTAGTTTATGTAGTTTTTGACTGTGCCAGCTTCTATTCACTTCATACCATATGGAGAATCTTGGAGAATGCAGAACTCTAAACCTGGCTAACACATTGCATGGAAGATCACATACAAATTCCAGATACGTTGGCACAAGCTGAGCTTTCATGACCACTGTCTGATCACAGAAGCTTGTAACATGTGTTAGTCAGCCCATCGTCACTACCGCTGCTACTAGACCAGAATAAAAAAGAAACCCTCACTCCTCTGCACCATTCATTTCTTTTTGGATGACACAATGCAGCCATCTCTGGTCTATAGGACTGAAAGAAGATGGATTCTGTCATGCAGCTATCCAAATAAGCCCTCTGCTAGCAGGCTTTGATGAATCAGGCAGTGGGGCAATCTGGGAGGGAGAAAGATCCTGGTGATCATGCCTGTCCCACATTGTTGGTGTTTAACAGTAATGTCTTATCTATCCAGAATCTGATTTGAGATTATTTCAGGTTTTTTTGTTTGTTTGGTGTTTTTGGTGTTTTGAGGTTTTTTGTTTGTTTGTTTGTTTTTCTTTCTGGCTTACAATTAATGAATAGGCTATCTGGTATTTTTCTTATTTTTCTTCCTAGAGCATATATCTGCCTGAAGAGTGATCTGCCAGATTTACTGTAGTATTAGGTGCATTATCTAATAATATGTGTTTAGTAAATAATATTATACTCATTGTATCATCTTAGTTACTGTAGCAATGTCCGAACCCAGGAAATTCCTCTGGCTGCCCTGGAGGACTTGAGCCCCTGCCCAGGGGACTCAGAGACCTTGGCACAGAGCCCAAGACCCCTGTGCCTTTGATTTAGCCCTTAGAAAAGCCAATTACCAGCCTTATATGAAGATCTGCAAGCCACGACAGTTTTAGTAGAATGATAGTGAATTTATCACGGGGTGAAAAATAGATTTTTGGGGTTTTTAGAATGGGGGTTCAGGGGGAAAGATGGAGGAATCTGGGTGTGTCCAGCCTTTCTCCTTCTTCTTCTTGGCCTCCATCTTCTGCTGTGATGTTGGCACTTTTAGATTGTTTACAGTAGAAGCTCACTGTCTAACATGGATAATAGGTATTGGAAAGTAATTGTAAATATTGTACATGTAGTTTTTAGTATAAAAAGATAACACTGCCTGGGGGAGGCAGAGTGCCTCTGACTGTCTTGCTGAGAGGACCTCAGCAGGACAGGAGAAAGAATTTTATAGATAAGAAACAATAAATAACCTTGAGACTGAGAAATGAAGAGTTCTGACTCCTCCTTTGACTGCCGGGCTGGGAAAAGAGACTTTCTAACGTATCTCGGGGCCACTCTGACCAGCTAGAGAACTCGAGATAGCAAAACCTTCCCTATGCCAGACAGAGACATGCTCAGCAAGCTCATTCCAGGGTGTAGTTTTATTCTGGGACCAGAATTCATCCAAGACTTGCTGTAAATATCACGTAAGTCTGGCACCAGGACTGCCTGTGTGGTTGAGAGCAATGCTGTCAGGAGGTTGGTTCCAAGAGGAAGGAGCTGAGACCGACTCATTTTGTTGTATGACCTGGATGGTGGAATGAAGTGCATTTCACAACTGACAGAAAGTAGAAAAGAAAGCCAGCACGTGATACTCCCTTCGCCAGACTCAGAGGAATATGTTGAATGCCAGAATGTGTGGCAAACCCATCTACTACAGTTCCAGTGTGTTCCCATCTTCTCTCTCCTCAGAGCCAAGTTGACTTCACTGTTCCTAAGCTGGTTGCAGACTCTGGATTGATAAATGGCCTGGCTAGAGATCTCACAGAATATATGAGGCCTTTAAAATCTTTACTTTTTCCCAGGTGCTATTGTGTGGGGGAAGCAGCTTCTGAAGTGCTGATATTTATCTGTCCACGTGGACTGGTGAGGAGTGTGTGTGAAGGCAGGATGGATGGAGAAAGGTTTTAACATTCAGAGGAAAGTAGCAGATGTTGGACTAATACAGAACCTACTGCTGAGAGTAACAGACAGCACAAATTGCTTTCTGTGGTGTGACAGAGAAGTGGATGTAATCTGAGACAGTTTCTTGCATGACCTCATTTTCCTTCAGCTCGTGACAGTCAAGGAATATATAGAATAAAAGTAAGACTTTAACTGGGATTGTTATTGGGAAATAGCTAATGTTTCCTAACAAAAAGGGTAGGCAGATGTAAAAAGTAGCATCTTTGGATATCTTCTCAGCTGGTTAGGCTTTTTGGACAAACTTTCCCTCATATCAAGGTGTTTCTGGATTCAGAAGGTTTTTTGCCCAAATTCTACTGTCATGAAGTTTTTTTTCTGGGATACACATTAAAACCAAATGTGTGTAGGATGAAGCACTAGCTGGCTTAAATTAATTCACAAATACAACCCCAATTCTATTGCAAGTGTTCTGTAGGCTAGATCTTGCTGTGATATCTACAGTGAACAATATCATTACTTAGTTCTTTTTCAGTATCAGTTGATATGCATTTAGCAAATCTGGAGGCTCTGTTTCGGTAAAGAGCTAAGCCCTTTTACCTGCCTTTAAGTACTTTTGTAGCTCCATTGATGTAGGCCTTTGAATAGAAATACTGGTGATATAAAATTTTGAACGGAAAACATACTATTTATCATTAAGACATGAAAAATTTCACTGCTAAAACCTGGGATCACTTTCATGGTTTTATCTCTTTTTCTTTTCAAGTGCCTTTAAGTCCACCAGCAAACTTGAAATTTTCTGATGTTGGACACAATAGTGCTAAGCTATCATGGGATCCTGCTTCCAAAACCATAAATGGCTATCGCATCATGTACGTTAAAACAGATGGGACAGAAACCAACGAGGTAAATTTTAGCAACACTTTTCCCTTTACCGGTCTCAAACTTTCCCAAACTTCTGTAATTATTAGGGATAATGTTTATAAACAAAAGCTACCATGCAAGCTCTAAAAAAAGATTTGCAAGAGAATTCTGAAACTTGGTGTAAATAAGAGTTTGCTTAATGTTGGATGTACATATGTCTGGGGGAGAGTACTCTGAGCAGTTGGGGGCACATAAACTGAGGGAGACCAGGGGACAGTGGTTTGCTAGGAGCAGGATCTTGACTAAATGTATAGTATGGAAATATTTATTCCTGATTCAGTTCAGATAATAAGACTTTTGATGGATGACATATCATGGACTCAAGCACATTCAAAAAGACCATCTGAAGGCTTTGCCACATTATCTCAAAATTTATTGCTTTAATTATTTGTTGTGACTCTCTAGAAACAGGATTTGGCTGGGACAGAGTGCTAAGGCAATACCAAGATGTTCTAACTTAGACTCTTACATTTAATAATTTGCAATATTTATTTCTGCCTTGTTACTAAGGGTGCTTTATAATACCTTTTAGCAGCATGAATTCTGTGATAGAATGCAAAATGGGATGGAATGATTCATACTGAGATATTAGTTTTTTTTTAAAATACACATTAAAAAAAATTACAGTAAGTGGGTTTGATTATTAAAACAGCCCAGGTCCCTTAGGAAATAAAATGTCATGGATAACTTGGCCCTCAAGAAAAAGATGTCTTTAATGGTAGATATCAGTAATTATATTTCTTCTGGGACATATCTGGCCTTTCATCTGTTTAAAGTGGAATATTTGTATTGAACCTGAAGAAACTGCTCTCAGCTTTAGAGGGGAGCATACCTATGCAATGTTTTGTTTCTTTTCTCTCCGCTAAGTCCCTTAAAATTTAAATCAGGAATCATTTGACCTCTTCCTATTGATTAGCCTTAATATAGATAATATGCCTGACTGTACTCGTGACAGTGGTATTTGAACATCTCAGGCTCATTGTAGTATCCTTTGTAATGTGAGTGAACATTCAGTTCATTTTTCCTTTGTTCAAAGAACAGGTGGCATGTTCTTGTTTGCTCTGCACTGGTGGCATTTTCCCTGTCCTGCTGAGCTAATGTGGCACTGAATAGTTGGACTGTTAAACAGTTTATACAGCTTTGAGTTTTATGTCCCTGGCAAAGTCACTTAACTGCAGCCTGGAGAGAGACCAGACAAAATTCTCATCTGTCTCTTGACAAGTGTTAAACATAAGGGTTTTATGCAGTGATTGTCCATGATAAGAGGTTAGGTTTAGTAGCCCAAAAAGCTTCTTCCCCTTCTGGGTTCCTGAACATGCAGTGCTGATGTTACCTGAACAGCTGGGCTTACCAAGCCTGAATTCTCCCTTTTCATGGTTTGCCATAAATGCAAAATCCTCATTTTTTGTAATTTTTCTATTATAACTGGTTTTGTCAGCTTTGATGGACCTGAGTTTATAATTGTTCATAGTTTCATTGAATTTCTCTTCTAATTGCATGACATTCTCCCTCTGTATCAATATTACCCAGAAGAATGTCACACACTGATAATGTATTGTATGGTCAATATCTGCTGAAAATTGTGCTTTCTCTAGGTGGAAGTTGGTCGTGTTTCAACCCATACTCTGAAAAGTTTGGCACCTCTTACAGAGTATACTGTTGCTATTTTCTCTCAGTATGATGAGGGACAATCTGAACCACTTACTGGCAGCTTTACCACAAGTAAGTATTGCTGAACTTCTGAAGGCTTTCCAAGGAGAAATTTTATACTTTCTTATGTTACTGGAAAGTAAGGTTAGTTACAGCAAAGGTCTCTGGCTGTGAATTCAAATATATGGAATGATTTCTGTTATTTTCATTGCTGCTCTTGGCTTCTTTGCTCCCTTACTATGGGGCCAGTTGCCTCTTTACTCACACGAGTAATCTCTTGACATCATGAAAACATCTCCACAGCTTTTTGAAGCATTATTCAGTGTGATGGCATTTGTATCTCCACATGAAGTATGATGAGTTTGGAATCATACATTTAACCACTGAACTATCCAGGCACTAGGGGGTAGAACTTTATATACATACAGAGGGACTACATCAAAAGGAGAAAATATAAGACATTCAAAGTTCAATATAAGACATGCAGTTTAACATAGTTATAATTTATGTAACTGTAGTTCTGCATTAAATGAATGGCTGATGACACATATCAATGCTTTCCAAGAACAATGGGAAGAGGAAGGAAAGAGAAAGATGAGGTGGAAGAGGAAGGGAGAACATCCATGTTGACACATGCAAAGTGCAAATGGAAATGTACACAGAGTCTGGAAAGGACACAGACTGGTACTTGGCTTTGAGGTACAAGAAAAGAGCCTGGTGCACAGAGCTCTGCCTGGTGCACAGAGCATCTCTCTGAGCAAAGGAGATGGACTTAGGGTTTCATGCAGCTCCTTCAGTGGAGAGAGGACAAGGAGGCCTGTCCAGTTAGAATAAAGAGTCTATTCCCTTCCTTGAACTACAGAACTACTTCTCTAAGAACAAATAAGTGGACAAAGAATTCTGTTGTTCCTTTGGTGTCTACCTCCCATGTTATACTCTTTTAAGAAACTGCAAGTAAAATGGTGTGTGCCTGATGTTGCCATCTATGGAAGTGTCAGAGCATAATTCACTCTCACTTTTCCTGTGTGTAATATTTTCCAGAAAGAGTTCCAGCTCCCCAGCATTTGGAAATTGATGAAGTATCAACAGATAGTTTCAGGGTCAGCTGGAAGCCCACCTCATCAGATGTTGCTTTTTACAGATTGGCATGGATTCCTTTGGATGGGGGGGAGTCTGAGGAGGTAAGTTGCCTTGACATCCTGAAGGGTGAAAAGGAGGGAGAATTCCATTCAGAGGACAGCTATGCAGCAATGTTTGCTAATTAAATATGCCAATTGACTTACAGAAAAATCTGCCCCACTGCAAAGCTCTCTAAACAAAAATCAAACCAATATTCCAGTTTTGTTTCAAAGAGGAAGTAGGGAAAGAAGAGGTATTTTGGGAATAGTCAATCTAATCTGTAATGTGCCAACAGCCTTAGAACTAGCATTGTTGTTTGGGGCCACTTCAGTTTTTAGAGGTTCATGTTCTTTGCTTTGATGTGAAGATGATGATGGTAGCTGAGCCAGAGTAGTGATATCCTCACATAAAGCTCCAAGTTTGTCTAATGTGCTGGCCACAGTAAAATTGCCTCTGAAGCCTTATTAGGTAACATTACAAAGGGAAAAGTGTACACATAGTTAATTTATTAGATTATTCATCTATTCCTCTTTGTTTTCTCTTTTTTCCCGCTCATGCTGTATTTTTTCATTAAGCCCTTGTACACCTTTTCCATTGTATCTTTTCCATCAGACTAAATTTTTAAAATTATTTTTAACTCTTTAGCTTCTCCTTTTTAATTTTCGAAGTAGAAAGACATTTTCTCTCCTTTCCCAAATTTTCATAGTCTATCTCATTTCCCCTTTTTTCTTTATTTATTAACTCATTATTTTGGCTTCTTTTGTACTTCTCAGTCTTTAATGACTCTCAAACATCTTTCTCTCTTGACATCAGCAGTGTGTGCGGAGGCCACATCTGCAAACTGTTTAACTGGGTACAGAACTCAGGGGGAAAAATGACATTTCCCACCTGGCCCTATGTTTCATGCAATGTTTTATCATCCATTAGGGCAGAAAGAAGTCATTGTAGCTTAGGTTATGTGTCATTTTTTCTGTAAATTTAGCTTAGCCTGATTCTTTTCCTCTCTTTCACCTAGTAAGAGGTAATCATGAAAGAAAGAGAAATTAGAGGAGTGAGCAGGGAAAAGAGGGAGTTGGCAGATGAGTGAGTGGACACAGGTCATCCACTAGCAGTTTATTCTACAGTAGATGAACTCATTTGTTTCTAGTTCCAGTGAGTAGCTGCCAGTGAAAGCCCTCAAGTCACATTTTTAAGTGAGATCTGAGGTATCTGTATTCTTTCAGTGTGAGAATAAATTGTCAAGAAATATTTGAAGTACTAAGGTTCTACTTGTTCACTATATTCACAAAGAACTGCTGGAGGCACTAATATTTTAGAATGCTGAGATATTAAAGATGCCCGAGCTGCTTTCTCGTTCTCCTTGCATGACCTCTCTAATGGGGTCAGGCCTAGGATAGCACAATACCTCCAGGCTGTTGCCTCTTAAAGCTTCTTTCCCAGCTAAGTGATCAGTCATGCAGACAAAGGACATGCACTCCCTCCTTCTTTCTCCCAAGACCCAACTTGCCAACTAGCTGAGAGGGGTCAGGGGACGGTGGTTAATCACACACCTCTCATCCCACTCTGCTGAAGGGTGAGGAGGGTGCAGTTGTGTGTTAGCACTAAAAAGCCAGAATAAATGTAAGGGGGACCTTTTATTTCTAGCTTACAGTAGAGAGTGCATGCTGTTGTATTTGTGTGCTTGTTGCTGCTATTTGAAAATTCAAATAGCAGCAACAAGTTGAAAGTTCCTGCCCACTTGAAAGTTCAGCACTTTGTGTTGTTTTTTTGTAGCTACGAGGGGAGGGTGAAGGAAGTGATGCTTCAGAAAGTATGCCAAAATTATTTGTGAGAGAGTAATTATGTATAAAAGTAATGTATATGAGTAATCCTTTTATAATGATTTGATACACAACTAGAGGCACTGGGGAGTTGAAAAGAAAGGCATTACATGCACCTGCTCGGTATACAGCTAGATTGACTCGAAACTTATTCCTGAAATTTTCCCAAGGATATCTATGCCAGAAATTGTGCAGCATGGGATGCTTGATTCATTACCTGATAGTAGTAGAAGGTGTGGCCCCAATTTATTTCTTTCTGTTTTTCTTTTTGTATTTGAGTTCAGAAGGTCTATGATTATGTTCCTTTTCCCCCAGGACCAACTCAGGAAATCTCCTGTGGTAGTTAAAAGAAACAGTGTGTTTCACTGTTTCTGCAAACCTCTGTGGCAGATTTTACACAGGGCATGTCTATTGTTTGATTTCCATTCTGAGTCTAACTTTGATGTCGAGTATACAGGGATCACTTTAAAAAACTTGTCAGTGTTAATCCAGAGAAAGTTGTTTTGTTGTAGTGTCTGTTTGTGTAACCTGAAAACTATTCCCAAAACTGGCCAGCCCATTTCACCAGAATTTCTGCTCAGGCTCCTGTACCTCCTGTTTTATAGTCCCCTTTGTTCCAGCTCCTCTCCATCTGGTGATCCCTTCCAATAAAATAAATGAACACACAAAAAATCTGAAGTGAAACCTGCTTACAGTTCACATTGCAATCTTCTGCTGCTGTCATAGCTAGAAATGAGGAAAATTACTATTTACAATTCCACACCATATAGCAAACTAATCACCAGCACATCTCTCCTAATCCTCAAGTCTGAAGCACGTGTTCTTTCGAGTTCCATTCAGAAGTGTGGAACCATAACTGAGGTTACAGTTCTGGTATTGAAACAGCCTTTTTTAAGGCAGGGCAGATACTGAATGCATTTGTCATAAAATGTTTGAATAGCAGAAATATGAATGGAAGTTAATCTATCCTGTTATTTTGTTTTTATTGATAAATGTTTTGAATGGTAGTGATAAAAAAAAGCCTTTGGTCAGCTTTAGCAATTAAATAGCTGTTGGTGAAAGCATAATACTATACATTTAAAATATTCTTAAGTGTTTTTTCCAGATGTCATGGATATGGTATTAATAAATGTCTGTGGTATTAATAAATTTTTAGGCAGATATGAGTGTAGATTTCATTTATTTTAAAGGAAAATCTATTTTCATTCTTTCATTTTAGTCAATTAATGTAAAATAATCAGATGCCAAACTGATATTGTTCAACCTTGCTGTGTAACTTAGGTGGTCATAAATGGAGATGCAGACAGTCATGTCATAGAGGGTCTGTTGCCTGACACAGAATATGAAGTTTCTCTGCTGGCAGTTTTTGATGACGAAAGTGAAAGTGAAGTTGTTGCTATTCTTGGAGCTACATGTAAGACAAACTCTTGATTGTAATTTAAAAAAATGTCTAAGTGATTTAAATTTGAGGCATCTACCTTATATGTAAAACATGGTTCATCTTGGGTAGCTATATTATTGAAGAATGTGGTGGTTTAGCACCAGGGCTTTGCTGACTAGTTTTTGCTTTTCCCATTTAATATTATGTGATAGATGGCATTGAATCAAAATAGTGGTTTGGCTCCTTTTCTGAGCTCTGGTATTAATAACCTTTGGGTCTGGGTAGATATCCTCCCATCCTACATTTTAATATTAGGCTTTGAAACAGGTTCCTTATGAAAAGGTACATCAGATTTTGGAAGGGATGGGTGTTAAATATTTTAAAGTAAATAATTTACAGGAATTTCATTTAAGATGTTGGGCATTTTCAATAAACTCTTTTCTTATTCATGTAATTTATAGTCTCTAAAGGTGAATTCACTCTTGGCTGAAGTAATTGTCCAAAAAGCTTACCCAGGCCTCCTGTGGCATTGACATGAAAGTAACAAAGATAAAACTTCATAATCATGTCCAGCTTATTTTATAGTTTATTATCAAAACAGTGGCCTTTATTTCAGGAAGATTGCTCTCTTTTTATCAATAATTAATAAGTAAACAACCTTATTTCTTAGGTGCAAATTCTAAAATTTATTTGTTTTTAGTAATTTAACTGCAGGCTTATTTCTAAATCTTCTGTTAAAACAGGAAGCCCACACCCATCCAAATGATGCTGATACATCCCTATGTTGCTGAGTGTACTTTCTGTTTTTTACTGGGACAGAAGTAAAACACCCTTAAAAAACTTTCAGTTTAATTAATTTGCCAACCTTAACAAATGGTCAAAATGGAAGTCTGTTGTGCATAGTTCAGCCAGAAATTTGTGAAAATATATGCATTCTTATTTGATTGTACAGTTTATGATTACGTCTTATCTGCAGATCTAGATGCTAATCCTGCAAATATATTTGCCTAAATTGAACTAAATGAATAATTCCCTTGTAGTCTCTGAAATGTCTGAAGTGTGTGGGATCCTTGTAGGTGTGAGCACACAGTTTCATTGTCACAGTTTGATGTACAAGAAGAATACTGTGACTTCCATGTTTTGTTGAGCTGTTAGTGACTGAGTCCTCTCTTTCAGCTGCAAGTGCCACCACAGTGCCCAGCCCTGTGACCACCAACAGTGCCACAAGCCCTGAGCCCAGCACAGCAGGTGAGCAGAGCAAATGCCAGCAGTTCAAATGCTGAGTGCAGAGCACTGAGGCTGCCCACAGGCACCCCTAGGGCTGAGGATGCTCCCTGCTGAGGATGCTCCTGAAGGGAAGGCAGGTCACTGCTGAGAGGTGCACACTGTGCCGTTCTGCACCCCCTTCTGTGTGGCCAACCTCCTGCACAGGCCTGGCATGGATGAGGAGCCAACCCCTAACTCGGGGTGGGGACTCTGAATGGTACCTGAGGTGTTACTTAGGAGTACAGAGACTGATTTGGAAAATTTACCTAGAATTTCTCTTTCCCTTAATAAATGTGAGCTTGGGAACACTTTGGAATTTTGTTTAGTTTTGAGTGTTCTCTTTCTTTTCCCTGTAATTAGACAATTGACTTTTAAGGAACAACATTTCTGGGTTATTTTTCTTCTGTAGCATTCTAGCTTGGATTATTTTAAAGCTCCATAAACTGAGTAAGATAAACAAAGCAGATGGGATATGTTAATAAAAGCATAGGACAGCTATTATTTTACTAAGTGCTTACAGTTTTTATGTTATTAAGCCCAAACATGACTGAGCTACATGGTTTTGCCCCACTGTGGATCTTCACAGCCACCATGACTTCAGGAGAGCTTGCAGCTACTTGATAATCAGCACAATGTAAAAATTATATTAAATCTAAAAATATAATTGAGAAAATATTAATTAAATATTTCTTGGATTAAGTTTTTCGAACAGGAGTCAGAAACCTTGTTATAGATGATGAAACGACCTCAAGTCTGAGGGTGACATGGGACATTTCCGACCACAGCGCCCAGCAGTTCAGAGTGACCTATCTCACTGCAGAAGGGGACCGTGCTGAGGAAGCAGTAAGAATGGTCTGTAGGAGTTTTGTTATTGCCTTCACAAGCTTCTTTAACAATTGCTAAGAAATGATACTTCTTCTGTGACAATTTTGTTGCAATCAGTAAAGGATCTGTGTTTGATATTACTGTGAGCTTGAGCCTTAAAGTTCTAATTGTACAGCACGTGCTGCACTGCAGGCAACAGCAGTCGAATGTCAGATCAAGGCCCAGGCACTCAAATGTTTAATGAGCTCACAGTTAAAAGAGGAGCTGGCTGTCTTTTTTTTGTCTTGTATGTTTTTAATTCATCCAAGCTGAGTTTTTTATTTTTAATTTTGTTTTTACTCCTAGGCATTCTTCTATCCTGAGATTGTGTTTTAATGACGCTTAAATGTTTTTACAGTCTTAAGCAAGTTTTTTTCCCTTCAGGAATCTCTTCTCTTCTCTTCTCTTCTCTTCTCTTCTCTCCTCTCCTCTCCTCTCCTCCCCTCCTCTCCTCTCCTCTCCTCTCCTCTCCTCTCCTCTCCTCTCCTCTCCTCTCCTCTCCTCTCCTCTCCTCTCCTCTCCTCTCCTCTCCTCTCCTCTCCTCTCCTCTCCTCTCCTCTCCTCTCCTCTCCTCTCCTCTCCTCTCCTCTCCTCTCCTCTCCTCTCCTCTCCTCTCCTCTCCTCTCCTCTCCTCTCCTCTCCTCTCCTCTCCTCTCCTCTCCTCTCCTCTCCTCTCCTCTCCTCTCCTCTCCTCTCCTCTCCTCTCCTCTCCTCTCCTCTCCTCTCCTCTCCTCTCCTCTCCTCTCCTCTCCTCTCCTCTCCTCTCCTCTCCTCTCCTCTCCTCTCCTCTCCTCTCCTCTCCTCTCCTCTCCTCTCCTCTCCTCTCCTCTCCTCTCCTCTCCTCTCCTCTCCTCTCCTCTCCTCTCCTCTCCTCTCCTCTCCTCTCCTCTCCTCTCCTCTCCTCTCCTCTCCTCTCCTCTCCTCTCCTCTCCTCTCCTCTCCTCTCCTCTCCTCTCCTCTCCTCTCCTCTCCTCTCCTCTCCTCTCCTCTCCTCTCCTCTCCTCTCCTCTCCTCTCCTCTCCTCTCCTCTCCTCTCCTCTCCTCTCCCCTCTCCTCTCCTCTCCTCTCCTCTCCTCTCCTCTCCTCTCCTCTCCTCTCCTCTCCTCTCCTCTCCTCTCCTCTCCTCTCCTCTCCTCTCCTCTCCTCTCCTCTCCTCTCCTCTCCTCTCCTCTCCTCTCCTCTCCTCTCCTCTCCTCTCCTCTCCTCTCCTCTCCTCTCCTCTCCTCTCCTCTCCTCTCCTCTCCTCTCCTCTCCTCTCCTCTCCTCTCTCTCCTCGCAATGAAATTAAAGTTCAAATGCAGAGTTTTCATACTTCTCATTAACCTGAACATGTCATAATAAGGACAGCACTTTTTAATCTAAGTGCCTGAGAATATATTTTATTTTTCCAATGCCATGTGATGATCAAGATTAAACTTGTCCTACACTGAAAAATTTCTGGTCGTTAAGATTTGGGAAAATAATTGAAAGAATGAAGAATACTGCATGTACTCTTTGGAGCATAAAGCAAACAAACCAAAACACACACCCTCCCCTGCAAAAAAAAGAAGCCTGAGCTCCATTATTTTAACACTTTACAATTTTTGAGATACTTTCACAATTCAGCTAGGCTAAGTGCCTTTTTAAAAAATTATTTTTAAATTGGGGAAAACTGAATATTGCAGTGCTTGGTTTCCATAAAATCTCTTATAAAATTTAGGATGGCTCCATGTAGGTACATTTAAAAGATTAAAGGTTGAAAGACATTGTGTATTTCAAGGTCATTTCCTTAGTAAATAGCTCAGAATGCAAAAAATATTCCCAATCATTGTCCCTCTGTGTCTGCCACTTGAGTCACTTCTTTTCATAGGGCAGTTAAAAAATATGGGTTATTCTTTTTGATATTTAGCAGCTGATGTTTTTAGCCCTGTATCAGGATATTTCAATAAAAATATTAAAAGGAGGGGAATATATTTTTTCTAGGAAAATATGAATCTATCTTTTTCCATTTAATTTTTATTCATCTTTTATGAGGCCCTGCTGGAAATATTATTTTTAACCACCTATTTCAGCTATGACCTGAAAATGAATTTTCAGTGTAGTGTCATCCTTTTGGACTAGGAAATATGCTCTGTGATCTTACCCCAACTATATGTTAGTATACCATATCATAAAGTGAAAAACTTGCACAGTATAATGGCACAAATTGTACTGTTCTTCTAAGAATAACCCAGATTTTCTGAAATTCAGATCCCAGATTTATTGTTTCACCTTTCTAGTTCAGTTGTATGGTATAAATGTCATTCTGCTTTAGTATTCAATGACTACTGTGTTAAAATGAAATTAAAACTGAAGGAAAGGTATTAAAAATTGTGGCTATCAAAATGACATCACAGCTGAATCAAGAGTTCATTAAATAAAATGATAAAACTGTATGATTAAGTAGGCATCTTGGCTCCATTCTCACAATTTAATTTTAAGTACACTCTCAAGCCTTACTATCTTTGGTCACAGTTCAGCAAACAGATAACCCACATTTCATCTTTGAAATTTATCACGTGCATAAATACTTTACTGAAAAATGATTTATGTAAGATTATACTTAGTATTAGGCACATTTTAATTGAAGGAGTGTATTTTACCTTCAAGCACCTGAGAAGTGCACAACCGATGTCAATAAAACAACACAGATGTTCAGTTTTAGGGGAATGTTTATATGCTTGGTACATTTTTTAGGCAGAAACCAAAAGTTTTGTGGAATTTGGGCTTACATGTACTATAACGTGACAGTTCTGTGGTGAGTACTTAAGTTTTTTGGCTCTGATTTCAGTAATATAGTTTCAGTTACTCCTCCCTTTCCATAAAAATATTAATAGCTTTATAATTCTTGATGCAATTGGCTGAAATTCAGGGACTAGAAAATGCAATAGAATACAGAAGGGTCGAGCTCTAAATTGCATGTGAGTTCTTGGGTGTGCTGTACATACTGGAAAGATAAAATTTTTTCTCTTCTTTAAAGCCAAAAATGTTTCTCACTGATGAAAGCTATATTGATCTGTGGAAGATTATGCACATGTGGGGAGGAGAGTTCTCTATGCTTGCTGTTCTAAAAACTCAAAAAATTCATTGGATTTTTTCAGAAAGTTGGTTTGTGTGTTTTGAATGCGTGTGTATGGAAGAGAAATGTGGAAATCTTTCAAGAACATTTATTAATGGTTTAAGTTCAGTTTTGATCAAAGGATGAAGCACTTTGACAAGTCTCAGCACCTGGGTGCACTAGATAAATTTCCTTCTTTGTATCACTTGCCAAAACTAGAAGTAGTTTGGATGTATCCTGGAGTGTTAAACTGGTGAGACCTTTCTTGAGCATATGCTTCAAACCTTTGCCATCATCACATGAATCAGTCTTCTTTGAAACAACAAAACCCTTTTATAGACCATTTTCTGCTTTTCCCCCATGAGTTTAAAGGGATTATGCTTCTCTCAACTTCTTGCCAAATCCGTGTAGTTGCTGGCTCAGGTGACAGATTCACACAATGGACATGGGCCAGGGAATGTCCAAAATGTGACGTTGGACCTTGGGACTTGCTTCCAACAGCATCACTTCAGAGCCCAAATCTCTGCACAGGAAACATAGGACTAGTTTTTTCTTTTTTACCATGCCTATACCAAGTGATGTAAGTGGCTCCCATACAGGCTTTGGAGGCTCTCTGAGACTAAATTTTACTGGCAAGCTAAGCAATTGCAAGGCTTTGCTTGGCACTCCTGCCACCACTATTGTGATTCTGGTTTTTGAGGCTCTGGCTAAAATACAATAATCTATTGAAGAGTTTTAGAACTAGCTGCTTATAGGGAAACCTTTCCTTGTGCTCAATTCAGCAGGCTGAAATGTACTCTAGAACCAAAAACTGCCCAGAGGAGTTTCTACAGCTGCTCTACTACCAGGCTGCCTGGTTGGATTTTTCTGGCAGATCTTCCATGTTTCATGGCATTATGGGATCCTGTGGTATTTGTGGGATGCCATCCTACTTCCTCTCCTAAGTAGCTCCCTTCATTTGCTTGTCTCCAGACTAGATGCAGACAAGAAAAACATTTTTTATTCCTGCTTGCTCATTTCAATGCTTCCAGATCTCATAACCTGATTTTCCTTCTTCCCAGGGAAGGAGGACTTTCTGTCTCCAGAGAACAAAGCAATCAGCCTTTATTACTGAGCTTCAGAAAATCTAAATATGTCCAGAATAAATACAGCAAGAGGATGTATTTTGTCTATACAGTGAAATAGTTTAAGTATTTATGATCCAAACAATACCAGTGGGTTATGGACCTGTAATGGCTCATAGGTTTAATATAAAACAGTGTTATCTCATAGGAACATTTCCTTTATTTTGTTTTGGTATAATGGTAGATCTGTTAAAAGGGTGGATAATATAGTGATTTAGTGATTTTATTTTACTGTAGAGCATCAATATTATTTGAAAATGTAAGCTATATAGCAATGCTAGGGGAATGTGTTGTCAGAGACTATGTAAGATAAAGTGGTTTGGCTCTAGTCATTAAGCTTGATTGTTTCTGCATGTTCTGACCCTCCAGGTAATGGTGCCCGGCAGACAAAACACTCTTCTGCTTCACCCTCTGCTGTCTGATACAGAATACAAAGTTACTGTGACGCCCGTCTATTCTGATGGGGAGGGAGTCAGTGTCTCAGCTCCTGGCAAAACTTGTAAGTACAAACTTTCCTCCTGTCTTTGGCCAGGATGTGCATGAATAAAGACTTACTCTTTGTGGCCTTTTTTCCTTGGCTGTAGGAATGTATTTTAGTATAAATGTGGGCTTATTTTGCATGACTTATATGACTTGAACTTTAAATTAATCTCAGTTGATTGATTTATAAACAATGGGTTTCTTCTAAAAGACAAGCTGTATTTTATATTCAAATATTCTGAGTTTGCAGAAACTTGTTCAGTAATAGAACTGGCAAATGCTTGATAACCAGCACACCAAGGGCAAGCCAACTAATACAGAAAAAAAAGTAAACAAAGCCTGCTGAGATGGTATCAAACCAACCATTGTACTGTTAGATTTTCTTTTGTGTGAGATCATTGCTTTCTAAGGGTCATTAGAAATGCTGCTGAACTTTTTATAAAAAGTGATTGCATTATCTCCAGAGTTCTGACCAAGTACCAAAAGATTACTCAGCTGTAGCTTAAACTTCCTCTCTACTGTGTATTGTAAAAAATCCTTTCATTGTGCACTTGTAGTCATGATAGTATAATTTTATTGAAGTGTTCTCCTAATTTACATAATTTGTCTTAGTTGAAGTGCTATTTATGCAGAGACTTAAATCACTTGTAAATAAGTCCTTTGATTCCATTCTACAGAATTCAGTGTTCAAAAGAGCATGATTTATATGTTAGTGCACTTGGATTGGAAGAAACTGTACAATGTATAATTATCTCTAAATTACCTTACTTTTTTAGGAAACAAGATTTTTGTTTTAAAGAAATGTAGGGAAAAAATTTGGAATTAATTCAAAAATTCATTGTTTGTTGATCAAAGTTTGTGGCTAATCCACTGAGTAATACAAAGAATGAATTAAGAGTTCCATCCTGATAATTTTACATGTAAATCTGAGAGTATTGGGTATCACACTCTTTTTATTTACATATCTTGATTTTTCTGTATAAGCTTGTATGAGATAAACTTGTAAAATCCCAGTTTGGTTTCTTTTCAGTGCCCCTGTCTGCTCCTAGGAATTTACGTGTCTCAGATGAGTGGTACAACAGATTACGGATCAGCTGGGATGCCCCACCTTCAGCAACAATGGGTTACAGAGTTGTCTACAAACCTGTCAACAGTGAGTTTTGAAACGGATTTTTTGGAGTTATTTCTGACTGAACATCATCTTTCACTCAATTTTGTTCTAATATCTATCAGTTAGATAGATATTAGAACAAAAGCTACAGCCTTGGAAGTGTTAACTTTGGTGCCTCGTATTTTTGAATATGAAAGTTTAATAATCACAGAATGGTGCAGGTTGGAGAGGATCTCTGGGGGTCATCTGGTCCTCCTCCCTGAACAAAAGAGGGCCAAATTGGAACAGGTTTCAGTGGACCCTCGCCAGCTGAATCTATAATATCTCCAAGGATGGAGATTTTAAAACTACTCTAAGCATCTCTCCAAGTTTTTGACTACTGTCACTGGCAGTGTCTTTGGTAATATATGATAGAAATTTCCCATGCTGCAAAATTTGTCTTTTTTTCCCCTACACTTTCCTGTTTGCCTCTGAAGACATTCTGTCTGTATCTTCTCTAACACCTTGTATCAGGTAGGTGTTGGCAGCAGTAGATTTCCCCTTAGACTTCCCATCCTAAGGCTGATTTATCCCACCTCTTTCAGTCTGTGTTTTTTCATTTTATCATGACTATCTTTCAGAGTCTATATCTGCTTTTTCCTTCCCTCTCTTCTGTATTCTCCTGTTCTTCAACTTCCTTCCCCTCACAATAAAAGGTTTTCATTTCTTCTCAGACACTTGGCTTTTTATTCATTGTGCATTTTGTGTGTGCTGCATCCTTTGCCCGCCTGTACCTTGCAGCTAGACAAGACATCCAGAATCCTTCAAATTTCTTTAGAAAAATAGGGTCCTCTATTGACAGCAAATCACAGATGTGTGACCATTAAGGGTCTAAAATACTGTCCAAAGACAATGCTGCTGCCTGGTTTCTCAAGTGTATCCAGAACAGCTAGGGGAGGTGATGAAGGAGCTGTTGGCAATTCTGATTTGGGAAAGTCTCATTCTTTTCTATTTTCATTATCATTTTTGCACAGTATTAAATTATGCTGTTGTACAAGAAGCCCTGAGTGGCTGTAGTGCTGGCTGGCATCCGCTGTCCCCCCTGTTGGTCCTGGCACACAATCAAACTGGGGAGATATTTGGCTGCCTCTTTAGAGCAGTAGTAAGTCACTGAAGCAGAACAAAAGGGTTTTAACATATGCCAGTGTCTAGCTCTGCCTTAATGAATCCCACTGCTGAACTTCCCAAGTGTGCTTGTGTTTGTTGTGTCTTCTTTCCATGCAAGGATTGAGGAGAATGTATTTGTATTTGTGTATGGTTTTAAAAAAAAGGCAAAAAATAGTAACTTTATGAACATTTGCAATTTTTTCTAATTTAGTGGATGAGCAAATGATTTTCTAATTTATTTCATATTTTGCAGCTCCTGGTCCTGCGTTGGAGACCTTTGTAGGGGATGATATTAATACTATTCTCATTCTAAATCTCCTCAGTGGAACGGAGTACAGTGTTAAAGTATTTGCTTCATACTCAACAGGCTTCAGTGATGCCCTAACAGGCGTGGCCAAAACCTGTAAGAATGATTTCATGCTGCTCAGATCTCTGCAAGCTGGTTTTCCTTACAACTGTGGCTTTCTGCATCTCCCTGAATAAATTTTCACGTGGAAGACTTTACTTTGTTTTCCTGAAATGAAAGTCTCTTTTTCTATGAGACTATACCAGGCTTTTCAGTGCTCTGCTGGATGTTAGCAAGACAGGAATCATAAAGCAGATATCATTTATTAGCAAAAAATATATTTGCCTTGTAGTAGATGTACATTTCCTTCATGAAAAGTCTATTTAGTGTACTTTTTCTAGCTCCATATATAAGATTATTTGCTCCTTATGTAGCTAAAGCTCAATTTTAAATTAGATTTGGACAGAAATTCTGCTATTATAATGATATTTTTCTACTTACTTATAATAACTGAACTTTTTAACAGTGTTCATTATTTAGTTTTAAGTAAATTGCCTAAAGTTTTAAACTTTTGCTTTTAAAGTTCTGCTTTTTAAAATTCTTCTTTTAGATTTTCTTGACGTTTTTAAGCAGCTATGGACATTATTTGTTAAAAATGATTGGGACTGGTTTCATTCTAATAATTTTGTCATTTTTTTCTTGTATGTCATATTAGAGGTGTAAAACTAATTTTTTTATATTTAATTTTCAGTGTATTTGGGGGTGACAAATTTGGATTCCTACCAAGTCCGCATGACAAGTCTGTGTGCTCAGTGGCAGCTCCACAGACACGCCACTGCTTACAGGGTAGTTATAGAGTCCCTGGAGGGTAAGTTACTAAATTTGGTATGCAGCTACAGCCCCATCCAGAGAATTAAATTGCATAAAAAAAATTGTATGCTGTGAGACCTGTAGACTGGCTCCTGAAATACTGGAAATGATGGACAGAAAAGAGGTGTGACAGTTTCACAATGGAGTAGCACCCCTGTCCTTTTATGTCAAACACGTTGATAGCTTGTGCATTTTATGTCAGGGATTTTGATCTGTCAGTAGAAGAAAGGTGATTACCTGAGTTTTTCACTGCTGTGAGGAACAGGAGATGAATAAGGATGAATTGAACACATCAAAGTTTGTAAATGTACCACAGGCAGTAGCTCTGTACGATTAGGATAGACAGGAGAAGAGGGCAGAAAGGCAGAAAAGCTCTGAAGGAATCCAGACCATGCCCACAGAATCAGAACAGTGTCCAGTTTTGTTTGTTCTCATTCTATTGATGCTTCTTTCTAGCTTATAGTAGTAATGTTACTCATAGGGATAAACATGACACAGTTTCATGCAGTCACACAAGGAGCCTTGATGCTTTTAGCACAGCGTATATAGAGGGTAAATTACAGCCTCTCCAGCCTCACTGATTCTCAGGTGTGGCCAGAAGACATTTTGTCACTGTTTGTGCAGACCGAGTCTCTTATCCCAAGCAGACATCAGTGGTCTTCTGAGTGGCAGCAAATGAAAACCTTGGATAACCTGAGAGAAGTGCAGCTAATGGGCTGTGTTAAAGGTGTGATGGACAGTAACCCTGATCATGTGGCAAAAAAGGCATGACCTTTCTGTGGAATGGCAAGTGGATGGTGATAAGGTTTATTTGCAGCCATGAAATACAGACAAGCTATTCAGATAGCAGAGATCTTGGCTTGCACAAGACAGCACAAACATCCCTCTCATCTGGGAGCTAGCCAACATCCTACTTTCTTCTTATAGACCTGCCAGAATTGTTTTATCTGAGCTGAAAGCACCTAAATGCAAGCAGAACAACCTAAAGTGTGAACAAATGTTTCTTGTTAATATTTATCCCGAAGGGACTTGATTTTCAAATCAGGTGTGTGTCTGGTTCAGGCAGTGATCAAATGTTTTTATACTAGTGTAACACCTGATAAGCATTGAGTGACTATCATTTTTTATGCGCTCTGTAAAATGTGAGATCAGTTGCTTGTATTTCACTTCTTCCTGATGCAGATTTTAAATGGTGATAAAGTTTTTCTTGTTATTAAAACATGCCTCGTGCTATTTCCAGTACCCAGCCTTTTTCTATTGTCAATGTATCTTCCAATTCAGAATTTAGCAGAATCAGTTTTGGAACCCTGTAAATGCTATTCCTTAACCATCTTGCCAAGTGGCTACTAGTGAAAGCTGGAATATGATATCTAGTTCAGTCTCTTTTGTTGTGACCAAGCACATTACGTATGCTGAGAACCAGAGGAACAAAGGATGCCATGGAATTACATAATGCAACAATTCCTAGTTAGACTCTGATAATTTAGGACTAGATCCAAAGCCTGTTCATTACAGTGTTAGTGATTTTTATTGCCTTCAGTGCATGGGGCAAAATTAATCTTTTTCTCCTGAAGATGTATGACACATTCCTCAGCTCCTGCTTAATATGAATAATGAAATGTTAGAGACCTCTGCACAGAGGTCAATTTCCAAAAGTAAGGCAGCATGTAGTTTATTAACTTATGCCAATCTCTTACCCTTCATATGCTGTCATGTACTCTTCTTATTTATTATTTAAATCACATTATTAAATAAAAATTAAGAAAAAAAGTTTTCATGGTTTCTTTTGTAATTCCAGATGGAAAAAAGCAAGAAGTAAATCTTGGTGGAGGGACACCTAGACATTGTTTCTTTGAGCTGATGCCTGGAACCAAATATAAAATCAGTGTTCATGCACAGCTTCAGGAGCTGGAGGGCCCTGCTGTGAGCATCACGGAGACAACGTGTGAGTAAAACAGAGGAGACTGAGTTCAGCCAGCAGCAATAATGCTTGATTGCTTCTTGTGTTCTGCCCTTTGCCCACACATGTCCTGTTCCTGCACAGTTTTCTTCAGCTGAGCTATTGATTTTTCAAATACATTGTGACTCCTCCTCAGATGTGCAGGATTTTTACACCACTGCTGTGAAGTAATTGTTAAGTCACATTAAGCAACTCTATTGGCCTTCTAATGAGAATGACACAGGGAGGGTGGTTTAGTTTTCTTCATACAGAGTCCCACTATGGGATGCTCTGAATATCTATGACTTTGGGGGAAAAAATACAGAAAAATGAGCAAGCAGAGAAAGTTTTGTTCCTGCAGCTCTTGTTATTTAGTAAAATTAACTAGTGTTTGAATAATTTACAGTTAAATGGGACCTCAAAACCCAATTTATTTAAGTATTTTGAAACAAACCAACCAACTGGACTTTTTAATTATTATTAGTAGTAATACAAGGCAGGCAAAAAGCATAAAACCCTCACAGCTGTTTATGAAGGCAAGATCCTGCTGTAATGAATTCAAAATACTGCAAAATAGAACATGGGACTACTAGAATGAATATTTTATCTGTCTTTGAGCCCATTTCCAATCTCAGCATTACCTGTCTTCTCCTAGTATATTGCTATGCACCACAATACTGTTCCCTTTCTCTCAGGATAGGAAGTGTTTGTACTTTCCTTCTTTTCCTCCCACATTTATGGTTTCACATAGGAAAAACTTGCACAGGTGCATGATTCCAATTCTTCCTGGTCCAGGTCTCCTTCTCTGAGCAGTTAACATCAAGCCAAGCTTCTCCTGCTTTTTGGGGAATTGTGTTTAGTGTGGTCTGCAGGTCAGGGAGCTAGGAGACATGAGGAAGAGCACACCTTGGCCCATATGTCTATTTGAGAATGATGGTTTGTGGTAATTTGTCTAAACTATTTTCTCACCTTAAAGGGAAACAGTCTTCAGGGTGACCTGCATCTCTTTGGTGCTGAGAGCAGCCTTTCAAGTCACCTTTCAGCAGTTGTGACCTTTTCTTAATGGGTCTGGTCCTGGGTTGCTGTGGCCATGGAGGTCCTGGGCACTACTTCTGTGTAGATGTTTCAGAGTCCCAACCCTCTCTATTGCTGAAGCCACTGGAAAAACCCCCAGGAGCTGCAGTGGGAAGTGGACATGCAGTGAATCCTGTTTGCACTGATCTTGCCCAAATGTAGGCTCCTTTTCTCAGGTTGCCATATCCAAAGCTCTTCATTGCCCATAAATGTAACTTAGGTGTTACAGCACATAAGTTTAGTCTTACTTGGAGGACTGATGTTCTGTCACCTGTGGCTTCTTATTGTAAATGCATTGAATAAAAATGGGGGAAAAAAAGCCCTTGAATGAATGTGGAAGCTTTTCCTCCTGTAGAGTTGTGGAAGTCAATGCATGTGCATTTTATCTCTGAGAGGTCAGCTGGGCTGTATTGAAAGGTGCTAAATAAAGCTGTTGCATTCAGAAAAGCTGTCAATCAGTAATTGGATATTCACTTAGGTCTCTGCAAGGTTGGAATTCCAAAGTCAATTTTCAGGAGAAGAGTGAGGGACACTTTCAGAAACTATAAAGCAACTTCAGTAGAAGTTGCTGCAGGCAGCAGAGCCACAGTCCTTTTAGAGTTGGGGTCAGAGATGCATTTCTGTCTGGAAGCATAACAAGGTCTTTGACAAAATTCAGAGGAGTCTTCATCAGGGAAGACTGTGATCTGCTTTGAGTGCAGGCACTGGCTTGCCTTTTCTCTCTGTCTTTGCATTTTGGACTAAGATCTTCCTCCTTCCAGGGTGAATAAAGACCTACTTTCTGTTACTGAAGACTTTTGTTGAGAAAAGAAAAGGACACAGACCTTTTTCAAAACCAATTATGGATTCTAGGTCAAGAATAGTGCTGGGACATGGTCTGCTACACTGGAGGATCTCAAAAAGGGGCAGTTCCAATAGTAGTTCAGTTGTATTCTTGTATCATTCATACTGCACATACAGCCATTAATTGTTTTGCATTTAGTAACATTCTCTTCTGGGTGACAGTTCTTGTGTGCACTCACCTACATTTATCTCCAGTTCCATAACTAGTAGATTAGGGATAATGATTTTTTTTCATGTGGAGAGGAATAGAAAATGCTGTTTATTAAAGATAATGGGCTTTTAAGCATGTTTGAATATTCCTTCTTTTATTCTCCAGTACCATTTCCTACTCAACCACCAACAACACCTTCAACACCACCTCCACCACCTACAATCCCACCTGCAAAAGAGGGTAAGTGCTACATGTGTGAGTTTCTAGTAATTTTAAAGTGTGATGCAATGTTTTTCTGCTTCTGATGGTATTTTAGACCTGTGGGGAGCAGATCTCACAAGGCATTTGCTGTAGAAACACTGTTAAGGCAGCTGGCTTAAATTTAAGGAGCCAAAAATCTGACCTCATTGTTGTACTGTTAAAATTTGCTGAAAGGGTGGTTAATATATGTGACACTTCCTTTTTCCAAACCGCCTAAACCATACACATTTTGCAACTGAAGCAGACATCCTAGGATAATTAAACTTGAAAAGCAGCATTATTTTTAAATATGTCTGCTTTAGGTAATGTGAAAAGTATGGGCCATATTCAGACTCTCCTCTTTAAATGCAGACTCATTATTACTTGAACGTGTCGCATTTTGTACAGAGGCTTATAATATTTCTGTGAGAGGAGCATTATTGGTGGAGACTGAGGATCAAATACATCAGCTTGAAGTCTGTGGACCAAACTGACATGTATAAATTGAGAATTTAACCCACAAGAACAGGGAAAAAAGACCTTGTATGTGGGTGTGTTTAGAACTGCATAGGAGCAGATAATGAGGGGTTTTTGTTATCCAAGGAGTAATCAACAGAAAATGAAAAATGCAGGTTTGTATCTTCTTGTCCTATTCTCTGGATTTAGATGAAATATGAAGATGAAATATGTTGAAAAACATAGCTTTGGTTTGACACAGTTTACTTCTGACCCCAAGCACTAGACTTGGATTTCTGTGACGTGTTGAAGGTTCCCAATTCCCATGAAAGAGTGAGCAACTTGTGTGAGCAAATGTACAGCTCCTGCAGGCCGTCTTGCATAAGAACGGGCTGGAATCAGATGAGATGGGTGAAACCTGCATTGCTCCTGCACAGTGCAGTTGAAGTACATTAGATACTGCAGACCTTAGGGTAACTTTATTAATGGAATAGTTTCCCAGTGGGAACCTCCACAGCTGAAATTCTGTCATCTTGCTTACTGTGTCATGCCAGGAGTCTGGCATTGTATAAGTTCACGTGTGACTTTACTTAAAAACCTAAATGAAAACAGGAATGATAAGCCATGCTTTAAAGGACCATTGTAGTGTGTTCTGTGATAGGATCTGTTGGTGCAGGGAATTCTCCCTTGCAGAGCTCAGCTGATTCTACACCTGCACTGAGGTCAACACCAGCAGGTCTGTTGAATAAAGCTAACATTATGAGCTAACATTAGGCAAGGGCTTTTCATGATCGTTGCATTTTCTTAAGTGATTTTTGAGATTTCATGAGGAGTTGAGGCTTTTCTCTAATTCCAAAATTCTTGCTTTCTTCCTCAGTGTGCAAAGCAGCCAAAGCTGATCTGGCATTCCTGGTGGATGGGTCATGGAGTATTGGAGATGACAATTTCAATAAGATAATTAACTTCCTTTATAGCACTGTTGGAGCTTTGGATAAGATTGGTCCTGATGGAACACAGGTAATCAACATGTGCAGAGATGGAGGGTGCATGGACTTGCCAGGGTATTTTAGACTAGACCAGAAGTGAAATGAATCAAGAAGTAACTGACATCATTTCACAGTTCAGTGAAAATATAAAATATGCTCTAGGTCAGTATCTTTTTTCAATATCTTTTTATGCACACCATATGTTAAAGTTCTCAATATAAATTTTGGTAGCATGAGGGCTAAGTATCATTTCAGTCTCCTCTAATTCAAATTACATTTAAGTTTGTTCATGCTTTTGGTACTCTCATTGTAGTGTTTATTTATAAATAAGCTAAAAATGGCACTGATAAGGAAAACTAAAGATTCTGTTATTTTGAATCACACACTCTACAGAATCTACAATGCTTGAAATAAAATTTGCAACGATTGTTCCATTTATGTATTTGTTTAGAGAGATGCTCCAGAACATATTATTGGCAAATATGTTACTGTTTTAAGTGTTACCTCTATAATATGTGGGTTGGGATCTCATTGGAAATTAATTTTAACTTGTCCAAACCCTGAAAAATACTTAGTTTTTACTGTTTCTTGCTATACAGCTATTTTTCTAGAATATAATTAATGGTGCTTCAGAAACTGTGTCACAAGTTTAAACACAATAGCTCCTTTTAAATCAGGGCCAGCACTTATGGAATATGAAGATCAATATGTGCTTTGTGAGTTGTAGGGGTTTGGTGTACAATATTGTAATATGGGGTCTTAACTCAGTAGTGTCATATTTGACAGATGCAATATTTCAAAATACATTCCTGAATCTTTCTGTTACTTGCTTCATTCTTGCTCCCTAGCTTAAGTTACTTATGTGCAGTTATTAATTCATGGAGACTGAATTAAGTCCCAGCAGTTCTAAGTATGAATAACTGTACACATTTGAGCAGCTGTAACCAGGATTTTGCTTTTGGGCTCGACTGAGAGTGCTTCTGCCAAAGTGGGTATTACTGTTCTCATCCTGTTTGCTGCAAAATGAAACCAGAAAGTGTTAGATGGTTGCCAAAGTTGCAGAGTAAAATTGAGCTTTATTTACTGAAAGCTTTTTTAAAGAGAAAAAAGTCTGGCTTCAATTTAAAGATGAAGCAAAGTTACAAGATAAATCCTTTGTTTTTTGCTTACACAGTGGGTGGTACTTTTGTAATGAACATCTTCTATGTGCACAGGTGGCAATAATTCAGTTTAGTGATGATCCCAGGACAGAATTTAAATTGAATGCATACAAAACAAAAGAGACTCTTCTTGAAGCTATTCAGCAAATAGCCTACAAAGGAGGAAATACAAAAACAGGTGAGAAAGTAATACAGATTATTCCCCTGCTTCTCTAAGAAGTATTTCTTTCCCATTTGCTAAATGGTTTAATTAATCACTGCAAAACCAGTGATAACATGCTGTCTCCACACTGGAGATGAAGGATTGGGCTCTGAAATTAGAAAGTCTTTGTAATCTGTAGATTACACACTTCAGCCCCTACTGCTGCATATCCACCCCACTGACCAGCAGTGATAACAAGGATCAGGGAGGGAGAGAGGGGCAGGAGGGCTAAAGCAAATGAACTTGGGGGTAGTGGAAGGTGGAATGGGGAGTAATATGAAATCAGCTTGGCAAGTGAGCAGAAAAGTGATAAAGGGGAGAGGGTGGGAGGGAGCTTGCAAAGCATGTAGAAAATGGGAGAGAGTGGAGTGTCTGGGTATAAGCCAGGACAGTTAAACCTCTGTGGGATGTTTAGGATTGGGATGGGGAAAGATGTTTGTTAAGGTTGCATTTTAATTTATCCCTTAAAATAGCTTGCTGATATAAAGAAATTATAGATGAGGGTTGAAAGGATTAAAATCTGTTTTAGTTGGAAACTGTATGTTTTATTATTTTCAAACTTCACAGAAAGTCTTTTCTTGCAGCTATTGCATTGCATCCACTTTCAGCATTATCGAAATAATTTTCCATTTACTACAATGACATTCTCAGTTGTTAATGTAGACACTGCCCTACAATCCAGAAAAGGAAAGTTTTGTTATCTCTAACCCAGCCAGCAGCTAAATACCGCACAGTGCTCACTGACTGCCTACCCCTAGCCCTAGTGGGATGGGAAGGATAATCAGAAAATGGTAAAGCCTGTGGGCTGAGACAACAGTTTCATGATTGAAATAAAGTAAAATACCAAGATAGTAATAGTAATTAAAAGGAGTCTAACAAATAGAGGGAGAAAAACCCCACGAAAAAGAGATGATGCTGAGTACCGTTGTTCACCACTGATGCCCAGCCCATTCCAGAGCAGGGATTGGCCCCTCCTGGCCAAGTCCCAAAGTTTATACTCTGGGCAGGATGTTCTATGGTGTGGAGTATCCCTTTGGCCAGTTTGGGTCAGCTGTCCTGTGTACACTCTCCTCCAGTCCTCCTGTGCAGCTGCTCAGGGGCACAGAGTGAGACACTGAAAAGTCCTTGACTCAGGGTAAGCACAGCTTAGCAACAACCAAAACATCATTATCAACATTAGCCTCATATGGAGTTCAAAACTCAGCACTGTACCAGCAATAAAGAGGGAAATTAAGCCTATCCCAGCTGAACCCAGGACACCCACACAAATCATGTTTGTCATCTTCCCCTTCTGGATTGAAAAATGGAGGGCCGAAGCTGTCAGAACTTGAAACATTACTGTCAAAATCAAACTTTTCTAAATCTTGATTTTAACAAATACAGAATGAATAAATTGACAGACTGCTCAGGACACAGCAGATTTCTCTTTTAATGTGTGTGTAACATGTGATATGAGAAGCCAATAGAAATGGGATTTGTGTCACAGTCAATGTCCATCTTTGTGTTGCAGGCAAAGCCATTAAACATGCACGAGAAATCTTATTTACAGGAGAGGCAGGCATGAGAAGGGGCATTCCAAAGGTCTTGGTTGTCATCACTGATGGGCGATCACAGGATGATGTGAACAAAGTCTCCAGGGAAATGCAACTAGATGGTAAATTGTGTGGTTTTAAAAACAACTCACATGTTCTTTTTTTCTCATTGATTGCATCTAAGTATGTGTGGGCATGAGGTAAGGATAGCCTTTGCTCCAGATTTTCAGTTTTAAAGAAAATAGCAAGTGCGGAGAAACACAGAATATCACTAGGATATTATTACATTCTGGATATTTTTAGTGATTAATGGAATTATTTTTCATTTTGGCAGCAGTGCTAAAATCATGTATTAGTTAATGGAATTGCTCCCAGAATGAAGAAGTTGGGGAATATGATCCTGAGAATCTGGATTATCATCTATAAAGTGCAGTCTAGTGGTTATGAGCACATTGAACTATTTTGTTTTCCACACAAAAGGTCCATTGAAAATTCTATTACTGTTTCTGACCTGCTCTCCTGTTGCACTAATTACCTCTAGGAATTTTTTTAAGGCTTCAATTTTAGAGCTTTGAGCAGCCACACCATGTTGTGAGTCTAAGTGTAAGAAGTGGATTAATTGTTGTAGAAGTTTGTACCAAAGCCGAAAGGGCACAGTGTGCCACCTGGCACAAAACCAAAGGATGGAAGAAAAAAACCATCTTCCTTTCAATGTGAGGTGACCTGAAGAGAAATTACATTTGTACCTTTTATTTGCTTTTAGCTTTGACAGCTGTGAAGTTCCCAGTGTAGGTCACTGATTTCTGAAACCAAGTGTTATTGTCCAGCTTGGCTGCCTCCTTGTTTTGTTGCTAGATGCTGAGTGTAGGGGCTTCATCAATAAAGCAGATGACCAAATAGTGGGCTTGCATGACCTGTTTTAAGTAGCGGTTAAGAAAACTGTGTATTTGTGAATAAATTGGAGTTTGTGTCTAAGCCAAACAGAAACTATTCATCTCTCAGGTAAGTCTTGCAGTTGCATTGTTAGCTCCTGGACTGGGAATGGCCTCCAGAGAAGATGGCACTCTGTGAGGGTTCAGTTGCTGGGATGTGGCACATGATTCTCCTCTCCCATTTCCCCTGGAGTGTGATGCACAGTGAGGCTGCAGATAGGTTGGAGCAGGTACTGATGGGCATCTGCAATAGAGGCTGGCACTAAGAGGTGCTGATCTTGGATGAGACATGAAGATATTGTTATAATGTGTTAAGTCAAAGTTTTGTTATGCTTAAAGCTCTGCAGAAGGTGAAGAATACCCCTGGTCCTCATTCAAACTTAAAGATAATATTGCTTGACTGGAATAAATTTGTGACTGAACCATGCTAGAACAGTGTATCCATTAACTATATTCAGCCTGATGCAGAGAGGTTTTTTCCTTCATCTCTTATGGAAAGGAAAATGTTGAAAAACTTATGGCTCTTTTGTTGCTCTTGAAACATGTGGGGTACTGTTTCCATTTGATTTAAATCCTTTAAGTCAGGCTCATATTTCGAAAAATATTAATGCTAAATATATAGAACAGATGCAACCAGTGCAGTTAAATTGCTGATGAAATGAGAATACATTTATTTCAGTGTTCACTCATGAGGCAGCCGTGCCTTGAAATCATATATGTACTAACACTGGGCAGAGAAAAAATCTGTAAAGAACCTGCAGGAAATTAATTTCTCTACTTTTTATTTATTCTGTACTTGATACATGGGTATTTTTGTGTAATACAGTATAACATTAAATTTAAAAAGTATTTAAATGTATGCTAAAACTTTAAACTACTGAGTAGTCATATATCTTCAAGAAAATGCTTAAGGTTTAACTTTAACTTAAGCATAAGTAGCCAGAAGAAATAGTTCACAGACAATGTTTTGCTTTTATTTTAGATTACATAAGTGAATGTTCTCGTGCTATAGAGTAATAATTAAATCTCCAAGTTGGTGTCTAATCAGGAATGGAGTCAGTGCAAATACAGTTGTGTTCATATTGTATTTCTACTCTCAAAATGAATGACTCACAGGAGTGTTCTTTTTTTGTTTTACAGGTTTTACCTTTTTTGCTATTGGAGTGGCAGATGCTGACTATTCAGAGTTAGTTAATATTGGCAGCAAGCCCAGTGAAAGACATGTCTTCTTCGTGGATGACTTTGATGCCTTCACAAAGATTGAAGATGAGCTGATCACTTTTGTTTGTGAAACTGCATCAGCAAGTTAGCCATTTTGATTTATGTTTGTTTCTAAAGTAACTGCTAAATACTGGGGAGATTGTAACTATTAATTTTCTATTAAGACAAATTCTTGATCTTTTTAATATAATTTACTGCTGACTTTATAATTCGAGTGTATTTCCACAGAAGATTAAGAAAATGAAGGCTTTGTGACTTCAAAATAATTAATGGTTGTTTTTGTAAACCCAGAATACAGCCACTGGTCGTCAGACAGTCATTTCAGATGTTGTTGACATTTCAGAATCATAAAAGATAATTATATTTTATTTTCTAGGCTTCTTTAACCCTCTGTAAGAGTACTGCTAGCTGCATTCTTTCTTATTCAAGTCACATGGTTAATTTATTAATAGCGATCCAATCACTAACATTTTTGTTATGAAAGTAGATGAGTTGTGGCCTAAGAAAAAGCATAAAGCACACTCAAATTCTGAAATCTGTGAGAAAGCCACACTTCCATCTCTTTATGAAAATTAAGGAGTAGACATTCCAGAGCAACACTTAATGATTATTGGTCAGTAATTCACATACTTTTAGGTGTGTGCCCACCTAAAATATATTTCCCTGTGTATAAGCCAGGAAGCAGGCACTGTGTGGCTGATGTGAACTGTTTGTGATTGTAAGGAGTCTTTGTGCACAGGGCTGTGTGTTATCATGAGACTCTGAATTGTCAGAACTGGTAAGCTAAAAGGATCTTGCTTGTGAGCCATCAGTTCTGAGATTTTGACCATGAGCTCTACTTTCAATGGCAGAGAGAATGTTGAACATTGACAATTCTCAACAGTATCATTTATTGGTCACTTGTGCTTATTTTCTAAAAGTGATCTTCAAATGTGAGTATCCTGGGGTGCTGTATTTGGTTGATATGCTGCTTTAGGCTTGTTGATTTCCCAGGGCACCTTTCCTGAAATATATTAGTGACCTATTTTCTTCCCTGCCAAAAGAAATGCATAAATCAGATTTGCAGCTACTTAAAATGTGAGCACATATCTTAGGGATTGTTCTGATTTCTCTTGCTCATGGAAACTATTGTGGAGTTTGAAAAGGTACAGAGAATGTCAACTTCAGTACTTGAACTTGAGATGGGTTAGGCTGGAAAAGCTCACAGAGAATTAGGGAACACTTGGTTAAATCCCCATATAAGACATACTTTATTTTATGTAACAGGCAACGAATTTGTTGCTTTTTTTTCAAACAAATTTGAAATTGCTGAAGAGGTTGTGAAGGCAAGTTTATAGGGAGGATTAGACAAATTAATGGACAACAAAAAATCCATAAAAATCTATCATATGGAGCACACAGGGAGCACCCCTTAATATCTGTGCTACAACCCTTGGGGATCCTGAGAAGCATCGACAGAATGGAGTAGGAAATGGCCAGGTTTGCCTGTCCTTCCTACCCAGCCTCTCCTTTTGCTGCTCTTGGGCGTAGAGTGCTGAGTTTAAGTCTAAATGCATGATTGTTCTGACTCAGTGGGACATCTCTTCTATTCTTAAATATATCTCTTTTTTCCTTTCCAGCCTGCCCACTGGTAGTTAAAGATGGAAATAATTTTGCAGGTACAGTATTTTTGTGTTCATTTTTGTTTCTGATTTATGGAATAATTTTCATTACATTATTTTCACAGTATTAGGCAGTACATCTCCCTTCATGGTAACAGGCAGTGAAACTCTTAGATACAATTGGCGTTGTCTTTTTTTGTATCCTCTGATGCAGCATTAATTTAAATTAATTAAATATGCCTTTTGATATCTTCCAGGATTTAAAATGATGGAAATGTTTGGTTTGGTTGAAAAGGAGTTTTCAGCTGTGGAAGGGGTTTCCATGGAACCTGGTACATTTAATGTTTTCCCATGTTACAGACTACACAAGGATGCTCTGGTATCCCAGCCTACCAAGTATGTATTCACATATAAATACTCAAAAAATACATGAAGATAATTTTCTAGTGCAGGCAATTATTCATTTCAGGGACTAGTATTTTTAAGTCAGAAGAGCAGAGATGCTAGTGTATATCTGTGATATACTGATGAATAGGAAAACTGTTTGGTGCTCTGACCCTTCAATCAGTTTAATTCAAAAATAACAATTGTAGGTAAAAGCCGGTAAGCCCACTGGCTATTTTGGTTTTCCCATGAGCCCATTTCAGACTTGTGTCTGTGTAACACCTGGCAATTTCATGCAGGCCCATGTCTGGGCAGATTCTAGTCTGCAGCACTTTGTGAAGGGTGCCTCTGGAATGTAGGTTGAAGTCTCAGAGAGTTCAGCATGTCCTTGAAGCAAGGGTCGGAATGAGAGTCTGCTTCAGTTGTCCTCAGTCACTTCTACTGCAGTCTGTGTCCAGCCACTGGTTACAAATGAAGATTAAACCCCTTATGTTGAAGTGGGTCTGTGTGAACCCCATCTGTACCTTCCTGGGAGGCAGGACATCATTCAGTCACAAGGACTGTGTCTTGGGAGGGTTATGGAGGAGGCCATGAAGAATCCCCTGACTGAACTTTTACAGTCGTTCCTCAGAGAGGAAGTGATGGAAACCCTGTTTCTTGTATAAACAGTGTCTGTATTGTGCTGGGCTCCTCTCAGTCCAGACTCCCACTGCATTTTAAGTGGCACCAGAGAGAAGCAGTGGTTCTGATGGATTACACGTGGGATGGTGAATGAAAAATATTCTTTACCTAAGATAAATAAGAAAGAAAACCATTGAGAATATATTAGGTATCATCAGAGTGTGTGATTGTCCTGTTATGTCCCAGTTGGAGCTGTACTTCTTGGTGCTGTTTCATGTTCTCCTTGTTTTGTTTCCTCCTGGGCCTTGATGGACTGAAATGCCTAGGGATTAACATTTCTCACTTTTTTCCCTTTCTGCTTCTTTCTAATTTGATCTGCTGCCTTTATATGCTATTCTCTAGCTGCCCCCCCAGCCCAGTCTTACTGCTTCATTAGACTTTCACTCCTTTTCATGGTTCAGAGAACACCTTTCTCTTGATGATCCTCAGGTATGTCTAAAAAATACCACTTGGCTTTGTCACTTCATCTGTGCACTGAATGCCATTAATTTCATTCTCCTTTTTGAGTTCTGTATCCCCCAAACTTGTGTTTAACCCACCCTACTTATTGAACTGTCTTTTATTCTTGTACAATGGACACATTGTAAAGGCTTTTTTCTTTTATCTGTTGAGTTCCCCCTCTTTCTCTGTGGGAAATGGGCAGTGTAACATCACATCTGATCATTTACTGACACCGTGCAGAATATATTGATGATATATCATGTTAAATCTCTTTTCAGCATGATTCATACTATGTGCCAGAAACACTTAAAAAGGAATGGATCATATTTGGGGCAAAGAAATTGTTTGAATAACTCTTGAGACTTCTTTCAGATCCCCTTACTATCATTTTAAGGAATCAGACTAATTAACATTTAACATTCAGTTGTCTCAGACACTTATCCAAAAGTTTCACTTTGGGATTTAACAACAAAACATTAAATTCAACTTGAAGTAAGAAATAATGAATTTTTGGAAATGACATAAAGTACTTTTATATCATAAACTTCCTCTCTCTTCTACATAAATTCTAGGAAACCAGATTGTATTTCAGTATGTGATCTGTTCTGACTTCACTTTCTTTTGTATTGGCTTTTAAATCTATAAACTCCATTCTCTATATTTTATCAAACTTCCTATAACAGTCTTGTCACTCCTAATTTTAATCCATTTATAATGGCTTAATGACAAAGGAAATGTCTATTGAGACTTCTTCCAAGCAATATCCATTGTCTCCTAAATCAGACAATTTCAAAGGTCTTGAGAGTGGCTATTGTTTTTTAAAAGCTTTAAATATCAATTAAATCAATTTCAGCTTCACTTCCTGACCTCTGATTTGATCTTCAAATAATAAAAAAAGAGTTAAATTTTAAGGTCAATTTTGTAAATTTCAAGGGAGACAAAAACTTCTACTTTCTTCATAAGCATTCTTTCAGAGTTATCAAGTTGAGTAGATTTTATAGACACTTCTATCGCTTCTCAGTTTTGATTTATAAAGGAATATACAGAGTAACAGAAAGCATGTCCGGCGAAATTTTGATGAGTAATTCACCAGGTTTAGTGTTGTTTCAGTTTCAAAGGCATTATTTCTCTCACAGGTATTTGCATCCTGAAGGTCTCCCTTCTGATTACACCATCACGTTTCTCTTTCGGGTACTGCCGGACACACCGCAGGAGCCGTTCGCTCTCTGGGAGATTTTAAACGAAGCGTATGAACCACTGGTTGGAGTTATTTTAGATAGTATGTGTTTTGTGCTTTATCACTGATCTTAACTGCACAAATGATTAATTCTCTGTCTAGTTTAATTATTGCCAGTGTTTCAGTCTGCTACCAGAAGAACCACCTGAATCTGGCAGGGAGTAATCTCTAATGTATGGTTTTTAGATTCCATTTAACTGAATTTAATTTGGAGTTAGAGTGAAATTTTGAGGTAACTGCTTTAAACTGGATTCCAGGGATTTATACTAGATGCAATTTGATGTGAGGTACTCATCTGCTTTTAAGATTTTCAGTGCTTTGAATCTGATTCTTATCAAATCTGTCTTGATATAAGCCAGTGCTACTGGGAGCAGATGTAGAGGAAATGCAGTCTGGTGAAAAGCAGAGTTAGGACCACAGACATGAACTCTTGGTGGCTCTTCATTTCTTTACTTTTTACTTTTTGTTTACTTTCACAATTGTGAAACAGGGATTATAATTTACAAGGTTTTGCTGTTGAGAAGATGAAGCAACTGTGATACCTGTTCTTGATAGCTGCCAGTTTGTCACCTTGAAATTGGTGGGAATTAGGTTTTCAGCCAGCTTGAGGAAGGGTTTTTTATGTCCAACTCAGAGAATGAAAGAGAGAGTGAACCAGGTAAACAAGGGTGAGGTAGACTCAGAACTGCTGATCTGTCCTTCCTGTCAAACCAGGAAAGAGCACTTCTCTGATGTAACTTGTTACTTGCAGGTCAGTGTGTGGTTAGGAATGTGTTTTACTGACATTTGAGCTGTCATCTTTGGTCTGCTTTGTAAAATGCAAATTGACTCTTTCAAATATTGTATCAGGACTTTTCTTTAACACAGAGCCCTTAATTTTGATCTCACACAGATGGTGGAAAAACTCTGACTTTCTTTAACTATGACTACAAAGGAGATTTTCAAACTGTAACTTTTGAAGGTCCTGAAATAAGGAAGATATTTTATGGGAGTTTTCATAAGGTTAGTAATGATAATAGGGGAAAAAAGTACTCTGAATAAAAACTTGTGAGTATTTCGTGTTTCAAAATCATGTTTCATCAGATCAATTACTCATGTTTCATGAGATCAATCATGAGATCAAAGTGTATTTTTGCATCACCTACCTTAATGTCATATGTCTCTTTGCAGTATTAGATTAACATTAATCAAATCATATTTTTTACCACAAAGCTGATGTGTTAAATTTTCATCTCATACTTTTTGCCTTTGTTTTAGAGTTCATTTAAAAATACAAATCTTGAAAAGTAATTTAGAAAGGAATCAGCTTTTCCTTTTAAGATTTGGATTGGTAGTGTAATTCAGAATAAAATTTCCAGGAAATAAAATAATTTTTTCATCAGCTGTAATCTTAAAATATATTTTTTAAGAGCTATGCCATGTTGAACTTTCTTTTGTTATTTGAGAACTTTTGACATTCTTTCTGAAAGCAGGTGAAGCAGTGCTGGGATTGTAGCACCTATTTTTTGTAGAGGGTAATTTTGTCATTGACATTTTTCCTGATGTTTGGATCTCTCCTTAACAAAGCAAACAATCAAAAATCCTGAGAGTTTGCTCTTGACAGGACAGTTGTAGTTAGTCCTCCCTACTGGGAGTGTCTCTGCTGCATCAGTGAAAGACCACAGAGTGTGATCAAGGCAGAAGGAAAGAATTTGGTTGTTGTACTCTGCTTTCTGTACTGCATTTGATGTGATTTGATTTTTTCAGTGTAAAAACTTCACTATAGCAGCTTTTGCTGTCAATCTATAATTTACACACTAAATTTTACTGCTTAGTTTTGTCTTCTTCATGTGGCTGGCTATAATGGCTGTAATGGTGAAATCCAATGCTCTATACAAGGAATGACCACCTAAATCCAAGGTTCTTTGGGATCTGAGTGGTATATGAACATTGTGTGGATCTTCTGTTGGGACAAATTATTTATTTATTGAATAAATTATGTAAGTTGCCAATTTCTTTGCAGATGTTCCAGAAGGAGAAAAATAAACCAAATTCATTCAACAGTTTACAATCATAGAATAATTCAGGTTGGAAGGGACCTCTAGAGGTTATCTAGGTTATTTGCTTTGGAGTGTTCTTTGAGTTTCATTAGCAAACATGGAGTTAGGAGCTCATGTCAAAAAATGCCCCCCTTTTTCCAGGGAAAGAACACATTTATCTCTTATGCTCCTTTGTGTGTTAAAGCATCTTCTCTTTTGCTCAGTTGCATGTTGTTATCAGCAAGACCACGGCCAAGATAATTATTGACTGCAAGGAAGTGGGTGAGAAGACCATTAATGCAGCAGGGAATATTAGTTCTGATGGCATAGAAGTGCTGGGGAGGATGGTGAGATCCAGGGGACCAAGAGACAATTCTGCACCGGTGAGTGGAACAGGAACAAGTCTTTCTAACACTTAAAATATCCTAAACAAAATAAAATGTTTGGGAATTTTGCAGCTAGTTTTAACTTGAAGCCAAGTGAATTCGTATTTTAAATAGTAAAGACCCAGCATTTCAGAAATTCTGCAAAAACCTGTAGTAGTTGTCAACTTGGGCAAAATCTATTTTTTACTATTTTAATAAATGAAATAATAAAATCATTATTGTGGAAATTTTATTCTCAAAAGCATATGTAAACACAGTCAATACATTCAGATAATATTTGTGTTCCAAAAATAATTACATAGAGTAATATGATGGATAACACCTTTGCCTGGAATTATTTAAACTTTGGTTTTTAAATTTTTTTGGTAACTATTCCCCATGTCTGTTATTCCTTCTGATTCTTTGTCTGCCCCTTAATTCACTGTCTGTTCACTAAAAAATCGAACTGGTTTGGCACAGGCTGTCCCCAAAAGCTCCCGTCTTAGTATACCTAACTCTTTAATAATATAAGATATTTTAAGTGTGAGAGGTCTCCCCTCTCCCCCAGTTTAAGTGCTCATTCATTCCTCTGAAATGATTCTTCTAGAAGCAGTAATTGATTATTCTTTCTGCTTGACAACCAATGCACGTCTTTCAGTTTTGTTTTGTTTTGTTTTGTTTGGGGAGTTTTGACTTTTTTTGTGCATAGCAGTGTTTGCTAATTTTCCTTGAACTTTCTTGACACTAGAATGAGTTTAGCAGAGAATGTGAACCTTGAACCAAGGATTGACTTGAATAGGAATGAGGTTTCAAATATGTATTTTTTTGTTAATATATGAAAATACTCTTGTTTGGTAAAAAATAAGCCCTCAGAACATGTCCCTGTATGAAAAGAAAGAGCTTTTAGGGCCCAATTGATGGATAATAATTATATGAAGTCTGGAAAGACAATTACACAGAGAAACCTTTGTAGTCACATTCCAATAGAAACAGAAAAAGGCAGACTTAGAAAAACTTGGAATTAGAGAAGCCTTTGTAAAGAAGTGGAAAGAAATGTGTCTTTTGTTAGAACCTAGGAATCTATAAAAAAAAAATTCAGACTGCCCACTCACTGAAAAATTTGATTTTGTTCAAATGAACTGTAAAGCTGATGTAAGATAGAAATGTGTAGATGAAGGTGAAAATTCTTTAGTAGGGTTAAGCTGTCTTCTAGTATTACCATATATACCAAATTAGAAACAAAATCATGAAAGCACCCAAATACCATCCTCTGAAGTCTCCATTCTGCACAGTTTATTTCTATTGACAGTACTTCTTTAAATAGTCATATTTAAGACACAGATGAGTTGGTTTCCTACTCCAAAATTTGGAGGACATCAAAGGAATCTAGTAGGAGGCAGGATAGAGGTTCTCAGAACAGCTACTAGATTAGTAGATCTCAGTTTTAGAGATGCTTATTACATAAAATAAAAGTAAGCAGGCAGTTACTTTGGAACAAAATTGTGGATGTTTTGTTCTAATTATATTCACATGGAGCAGTTTAACATTCTTGGAATGTTTTTAGTGTATTTTTAAAATAAATCAATACAGAGCAGTCATTTGTGTTTGGCTAGACATTTCAATTTTGAGGAAATATAATTGTACAGGAGTTTTCTTCCCCATCAAGATATACAATGTGCAATGGTGAAATGAACAGGCAGAGAGAGATAGGTAGATAGAGAGAGAGACAGATTGATCAAAAAGGGGATTAGTCTCAAGGTGCCAAACCCTTTTAACACTCCTGAATGAGTCATCTCAGGATTGTATTGTAGCCAGAGCAATGAAACCTGACTGGGAGCTGCAGCAAGTGATGTTTTCTATTCCTTCAGTGGGATTTAATGAAAAGTCCAGATTTAAAACATTACCTACAATTGACAGACCTTCTCTTTATTGATGTTTCCTCCTCTTTGAACCTTGTTTGCTTGCATGTATATGTACTATTAATAGTATTGTCTAAGGTGGTCTGTTGAGAACCATTTGCAGAACTGTAGCCTGGTTAGATGAGGATTTTTCCACCTTTCTGATTCTGCTTGTGGGGCTGGATATTTAGAAAGCAAAATCACTATGAATGCGTAGACTTATGAATAAATGTTTAGGAACAGCAAAGAAAGCTTTGTTTTGGGTTTTAGCTTGAGTCAGAGCAACCCACATAATGTTTTTAAAAAAGGTTACTGAGTCATCCAACATTTGGTTGGTGAATACAGCATTTCAGAAAATGTCTGTTTGCTCTTTAATTTACACTGAAATACTTTATTCCTATGGATGGCCAGATTGCCTAGTCCAGACAAAATGAATACATGTACACACCTATGTATAAATTTTGGCCTACCATTGATCAGGATAACAGAATAGCTTGGGATGGACTGGGTGGTGGAACAAAATGGCAATACAACTTAACTTCTGAACCTAAGGTGCTCTCTACAGAAGCAGTTCTGGTGTTGCTGCACCCCATTTCTGGGATGTCAGATTTGCTTAAGAGCAATATCATGCAAATGCCCAGGTATTCTGTGTCCCAGAGCAGTGTGTGCCTGCACTTTGGTCTGCTGCTGCACTAGTGAGGCCTCCTGGAGTTAGGAGCTGTGGGATGTGCAGCAAACAGGGAGACTAAGTGGCTCCCTGTGCAGCCAGCTTCCATTTGACACAGACATGGACACAGTTGCTGGACTCTGGGTGGGTCTCCACGGAGCCAAACTGAGAGTCCAGATGCTGCCCTCATGCTGCACTTCAGCTGTCTGAGGTGTTTTGCATGGTGCCAGCTCATTGTGTCTGCATCTGTAGTACAGCAAATCCACAAACCAGCTAATCTGCTGGCAGGTGAGGAGAATGTCTATTTATATGAAAGTATGTCTCTATTTAAAATAGAATATTTGACTTTTATAAGGAAAAAAATGAGGCAAAACCAAAGGTGCACATATGTAGTTAATTTTAACAGCTTTAGAAGCAATGCAGTTATAAGAAAATTTTAAAATTCATTCTCTGTTCTGATCTTAAAATAATGCTACTGAAAATAATGGGAACAAACCCAGCATTCTGTCTCTAGCAGTTCCTTGAATTTTTTAACATGTGGGGTTAATTTAGTGGGATGTTCTGTTCCATACCATTCCCCATTCAGTATGCACATAAACAAGGCATGGAAAAAGAATAGAAATAGTAACAGAAGAAAGCTTCGTCTCTGTAGACCCCTTTGTTCAGTGAGGGCTGTAAAGGACATAATTGGTTTTACCATTGACTCCTATTTAGTGTATTGTTTCTGAGTATCAAGCAGCCACTATTTTTAGCATATGTGTGTGTTCTTGTAGATTAAATTCTTGTCCAAACCATGTTCCCAGACCTGTGATGGGAATTTTCTTTTTTGCCCAATATTGTCACGTGGTGAACAAACTTTCCCTCATTCTTAAGCTATCATTGCCTGGGGATAACATGGATAAGAGAGGACATATTCTGAAGTAAAATTAAACTGGAAAAAAAGAGAAATATTTTTTGTGGCTCAGCTCCAGTGTAACTAATAGTCTTCAGAAGACCTTGTCCCAGATAAAATCTGAAGAGCAGAATCAGAGGGTTAAGAGGAGTTACTCAGAGAAGCTAAACTCTTTCGCCTGACTCTTGATGTCTTTTTTGCTATAAAAAGTTACTGGAAGACACCACTGGCCCAAATGAGGAATTTAAGCAAGGAGTGGGGGAAAATTCAACAAATGTATGCAGCATTTAACCTTGACCAGCTTTGTTCAATTCATGTAATGTCTGATAGTTCAGATGAGTTGGTTGGACACACATTTGGTCGAAGCATGGTGGATTTACCATTTAAGTGTGGTATTTGTGGCTTGCTTGCTCAAAGTCAAAAGCCTTTGTCTAACCTGAGTGCTTGAATCAAGTTGGCTTTGCTTGCTGATGGCTCCATTTTGCACTGATATTACATCTAACAGTCATATTGTACATCACCCTTGTTTTGAAACAGCTGCAGTTACAGATGTTTGACATTATTTGTGCTACCTCATGGGCCAATCGAGACAAATGCTGTGAACTTCCTGGCTTGGTAAGAAACCTCTTTGAATAGCTGTAAAATTTACCTTTTATTTTCTACTTTGTTGAGACAAATGTTTTATTGGAAATGGATACTTAAAAGTTTCCAAAAAAGCCCATCTCTTCTTGGATTACTTGTCCTATTGAAAGTCAATTAGATGTGTTTTTCTAAAATGGGTTCTTTTGAGTACTGTCTTAGACTGTACTAAATACTATGTCTTAGATTGATAAAATACTTAGCATTTGAAGTTCTGCACATCATTCTTCTCCTGTCTTAACCTTTTCATAGAGAGATGAGGAAAATTGCCCTGCCCTTCCTCATGCTTGTTCCTGTTCAGAAGCCAATAAGGGTCCCCTTGGACCTCCTGGACCACCGGTAAGTTTTATTCAGCTTTGTAGTGAACTGTACCAAATAGTCCACTGGCCACCTTTATTATTTTATACTGTGAATATACTGCCATTGTATAATTAATAAGGTTAAATTATACTTTCAAGTGCTGGTAAGGAGATAAAATTTTATTCAGTTAATAATGAAGATGCTATGAATTATGTAAAGAAGGATTATGCTGAAGCAGTGGGGTATCCTTTAGACCTGGAACCCTTTTATCTGTCCATAGCATTAGATACCTCATAGGTACTGCCTATTTATTTTCAAATTTTTAATCACCTCTCTCTGTCTACTCTAGCAGATGTGTATTAAATATAACTTGGAGTTTAGATTTCTGAAATGCTCAGTTTACTGGATTCTTATCAATTAAAGATATGGAACATGACAATGCCACTTGTGTAGTATGTGATGAAAGAAGACTTTTCTGCCTTAAAAGCTCTACCTAAGTAAAATATTTATTGGAAAGTAGAACTGGAAGTACAGGTTCTTCTGAGAGTTCTTAAAGGCAGAGAGGTATCCAAGAGCTGTGAAGGGAAGAAATAATGAAATAATCTGCCTTTGTGCAAAGTTGAACTTAATTTTCTTTAAATTTTCCAGTGAATGATGAAATGTACACTGTTACAAGTTTTGCATATGCTTAGTGGTGTCATTTTGATGGCAATCATTTTTTTTTTTTTAAGTAAGTGTGTGTCTAAGTTCCTTGAGTGGAACTAGATAGTCTCTTGTAGAAGACAATTATTTAACTTTCCCTCTGTGTCAGTGTAGTATCTTAGATGGAATAAATCTCCTTTCTCTTTATTGACTTGTGGAAACTCAGACAATGAATTAGACCAAACATTGGAGATTCGGGCCCACTAAATTTTGAGAACTCAATCTTGCATCCCAAGGCTGATTTTTGTCAGTTTAGAAAGGCCCTTTGATGGTCCATTATTGATTTGTTTAACAAGAATCCTGACTGGGAGATTTATTGAATGGTCATGGTTTTTTTCTGTTACAACTAGATAAATATGATTGGTATCTTAGGGCTGCTTGCTGAGTGAGTTTGAGATGAGCTCTCTTGTGAAAAGTTTGAACTGCATATATCTTGGCTCATACTGTGTCCTGGATGCTCCAAGGGCATGTTTTTAAATGAAAGAGCCAGGGAAGAAAGTGACAGAAAATATTTTTAGTGTTAAAGTACACAAATTACATGAGATGCATGTTTAACAACAAAATTGACTTGCACATAAGGCCTTCAGATAGTAGGTCCTAGCAGACATTAATCCTCCTGACAGCTCAAAAGGTAGTCTTTCTGCAAGAACTGTTCTTCAAGCTCTGGGACAAAAAGCTGTAAAGAAATTCAAGAGGAAATTCACTTAAGAGCTGCATCTTGAACAAGGAGAAATTATTCTGTTCTCCTATTTGAATATAAGTTATTATAAAGTTTTAATTCCCACATTTTAGCATCCAGTTTCTGTTCTGTAGAAAATGGGATAAATCGCATAAAAATGCCACTTAAATTAATTAGTTTGACCACATTTCACAGTAAAATGAAAAATGTTTGAAAATTATTTGACTGAAAGGATGTCTCTTACTATAGTTCAAAAGATATATGGATCAGGAATTGCTAAGGCTTAACCCAGTAGTAAAATAATGTACTTCTATATATTACATTTAGGATTAACCATGTTTTGAATAGCATGGTGCCAGGCAAGAGGAAGCTTAAAATCAAGCAGAAAAATCACTGCTAAGGCAGGGAAATATGTGATTCTGGAACTCAGCATGTTATAAGTGATGTTTTTTTCTGCCAGACAGCTATATGGTAGAGCTCTGCAAGAAAAAAAAAAAAAAAAAAAAAAAAAAAGAAGTTGAAGGCCTATGAAAAAAGCAGAGCAAAAAGAATAAAGTCAGTGTTCATCTCTGCCAACCAAAAGTCAGAAAGTCATATGTGCTATGTCTGGTCAGGAGAGCTCCAAGTCATTAAACTGTCACGTGACTTTTCTCCAAGCCAAGGATTCTTCTGTTTAAGAGATCAGGATCCTACCTCCAGCCAGTTTCAGACAGTAGGCTAAAAACACTCCAAATAAAATGCTTCCATTTTTTTGGGACAGTAACTCTAGAAAGAATTTTTAACCTTTTAGAAAATACATCACTTCAGGTAAGACAAAGTGTTGTTTAGAGTTAAGATTATCTGGCAGTTTTCATCATGGGATACTGTTTTCATGGCTTCATTTTTGGCAGAATTTGATCCTGCTGTCTGAAGTTCCCTGCACAAAGTGAAAATGAGATATCACGTAAAACTAATGCCTGCATTTCAAAGGAATGCTGCAGAATTGAAGAAGGTGAAGGAGACAAAATTATTGAAGGATTGGACAAGTTTAATTGCCAAAAAAAAAAAAGCTCTCAGTGCTTCATGGGTTTTGACTATTAAAAAGAAATGAGGAGGTGTCTTGATAACAGTAGATTAAGACCCATTTCTGGGAGAAGGGCTACTGGCTACTAAGAAGTTATCCAAAATAAGGAAAGGAATAACATGACTTTTTGGCAGAAAAAGAAGCACAAAAAAAAAAAAAAAAAGAAATTAATCACACAGGCCTAGTAGTGCTGGGGCATAACCACCAAAACGAGTTTATGAAAAAAATGAGGGGGCCTCTTCTGATGTTTTCATCTTGAATAAATGCTCTTCTGGAAATTTTGCTTTTTCCAAGCAAGGTTACTGGGTTCAGGACAAGTGTATCAACTTCAGCATGAATCCAAAAGCATATCATTTAATGGCTCAGCATCAGGCATATATTAAAGCATATATTCTTAGTAAAAATGCAATCCATTTATGAGAACAAAATGGGAGAAAACTGTGATTGTGTTTATGTTAAAAAGTTGCAGTTACTATGCTGAGGAATTTTTTGATCTCAGGAGTAAGGCAGAGGAAGGAGAAAGGACAGCAGATTGGAATGCAGAAATCTGAGTATCTGGAATTTTGCAACTGGCAATTGGAACTTGGTTCCATGGAGAGCATGGGATGAGATTTTAGGGTCAGAGCTGGCCGTGGTGGAATGAGTTGGGGCCATAGAGCAATGGGATGGAAGAGAGAAGCCTGAGGGAGCTAGGAGAGGTAGTGGATAAGTGTTCTGTGATCACACGTGTGAAGACCATGTCGTGACACCTTCATTGAAGGGCAACAGTATTCTGGGATTTCCAGACATTTCTGTTATTTCTCCTACTTAAATTCTCATAGATACTGCATATAAGCATATTTTCTATTCTTATCACTTTAATTTAACTGCTGTCATATTTGTAAGTACTTATTGTAGCTCCTAAAGAGTTCTATTCAATTATAGTGTCTAGTTGTACAAGGTCCTTTCTGAGTACAGTGGTAGACAGAATACCTGTAAAGCTCGTATTTCAAGAGATTAGGCAATACACTCAGATGGGGGAAGAGGGAAATTTATGTGAAAAAAAAAAGTTATTTATGCTGTCCTAGAACAGAAAGCACGTGTAGATGCTGTTGCAAAACACATTCATGGCAGCCATCCACAGATATATGGTTCTCCAGTGTCTCAGATGATTCTAGAAGGTAAAAGAAGGTAAAAGTTGGTTAATAAATGATGAGCAGATGTAGGTATTGCTGAAGAAAGCAAAAAAGAGAAAAATGTCCAAAAGAGCATTTAACCTAAGAATAGCTCCAGATTAAACCATGGTGTAGGTCTAGTTGGCTCTGGAGTTGTCCTTGCTGAAAACTATCCCTAAGTCATTGGAATCACAGAATTATAGAACTGTTTATGTTGAAAAAGACCTTCAAGATTATTGAATCCAGCCATTAACCCAGTACTGCCAAGTCTGTCACTAAACCACGTCCCCAAGTGCCACATCTACATGTTTTTTAAACACCTCTGGGGATGGTGACCCCACCATGTCCCTAGGCAGCCTGTTCCAAAGCTTGACAACCCTTTCTGGGAAGAAATTTTTCATAGTATCCAACGGAAACCTCCCACGGTTCAACTTGAAGCCACTTTCTCTCATCCTGTCACTGTTACCTGCCAGAAGAGCCTGACCCCCACCTGGCTGCAGCCTCCTTTCAGGGAGCTGGAGACAGTGACAAGGTCTCTCCTGAGCCTCATTTTCTTCAGGCTTAACACCCCCAGCTCCCTCAGCTGCTCCTCATCTGACTTGTGCTCCAGACCCTTCCCCAGCTCTGTTGCCCTTCCCTGGACACACTCCAGCCCCTCAATGTCCTTCTTGTAGTGAGAGGCCCAGAACTGGACACAGGATTACTGGTGTGGCCTCACCAGTGCTGAGCACAGGGGGATGGTCACTGCCGTGGTCCTGCTGGCCACATTGTATCTGATCCAGGCCAGGATGCCATTGGCCTTTCTGGGAACTCAGCCTTTAACAGTGTGGTTTTGGCGAGAACAGACAGATGTGCAGGAGATTTCAGCAGCTGGAAGGGAACCCACGACCACATTTCCATCCATATCATAGCTTTCAGTGTTATTTTGATTCTTACATAGTGTGCATTCTTGGCTCTAAGAAGTCACATCTGTGTTTAAATCTGTTCCTGTGCATGGCCACACTTCAGTATGTTCCCAGTTTAAGTACTCCAGTGGAAGGATATCGACAGGATATTTACTGATTCTTGAACGCTGATTCAGGAAGAGGAAGAATCTGTTTGGGCTTCTCTGGATTTCATTTCTATTTGAGAGTTTTGGTTTTCAGTGAGTCCCGTGCTTGTGCTTTACAGGGTGGTCCAGGTGTCAGAGGTGCCAAAGGTCATCGTGGCGATCCAGGTCCAAAGGTACTTTTTATAGCACTCTGCATTTGACAGATGCATGGGTTCTTGGTTTATCTCTGCTGCATGGAAACCTTGAAATGAATTCCAGACTGTCCCTGGCTTTTTTGAGGAAAAAGCATAGTGAAATGTCACTGGCATTTACTGTGGCTCTTTCCAAAACAATTACTTGTCCTATTTGTTCCTTGATAACAGATATAAAATTCAGAATGCTGCTTTCACAGAATAAATAATCTTTTTTTTTAGTGTTCATAAAGAAACCAGACAGTTTTAAATTGAACCCTAACTGCTCAATCATCTTAACTCATATTTCAGATGTTTTTGACTCTATTGGTATTTAATTCTTTAAACAGAAGCTGCCTTTGTCCATATGATAAGAGTTTAACTTATGTCCTGTGCTACTTTAGGGACCAGATGGACCTCGAGGTGAAATTGGTGTTCCTGGACCGCAGGGACCTCCCGGACCACAAGGACCCAGTGGGCTTTCTATTCAAGGGCTTCCAGTGAGACTTAACAAATCAATAGGCATTTTTCTATGATCTTTTAAACAGCAAATAGCTTAGACTAGACTGAAATAGCTTTTGGTGTTGTGATCAGAATCTGAATTTCAGTATTTGAGGTGAAATCACAGATGTGGGTTTGACCTCTAGTGAATGTGGGTTCGATGCCAGAATTTCTGGTTTTTTTTATTTTGAACTGAATTTTTGGTCATCTGAAAGTATTTGATTGCAGGTTGAATATGACTTGGGTATTAGCATCCAAGCCTGGAGTCAAATGAAAATAAATTGCAGTGGGGGTTGTGACATGGCACTAGACCAAAATGTTAATATTTTCTCTTTTTCTGGCTGTACTGCTCATTTCAGATCAGTTCTGACTTGAAAGGTGTACCCAAGCAAGAACACCATATTCCCTGCCAAAATTAGGCAATAATTTTCATTACATAATAAAATCTATCATCAGAGGAAGTGATTAGGCCTGGATTTGCAAGGCTGTTGTGAAATGTCACAGCATTTCATCACAAATAAACATAGTTAGAGTAATGAACCAGTAGCAATTATCTTGTTTCATACAGCTCTCCAGTAGATGGGTACAGACAAGCCTAGAAAATTAGTAATACATATATTACTTTCTGCTAGGTTTTTTTCCAGATTTACTACATTATAATAAAATTCCATCCTTTTCCAGCCTATATGATACTAATGAAAAATATAATGGTTTACCAAAGCTGTATATTCTTGTTTATGTTGTCATAGAGAATAATAAGAATACTTCAATTAGAAGAGCAGTTATTTCATAGAGAAATTGTTTTTTTATAAAAGTTAATGTTGATTTATTATCTAGAAAAGTATGTTCTTCTCATGCATATGTACCATAGAAACATTCCTAGTTTCCACAGAAAACCCATTTTATTCACCATTATTGGAGATACTGCTGAGGCCTGAAGTGAAACCAATTCCTTTAAAGGGAAAAAGAAAATTGCTACCTTTTTTTTTGTAACAAAATGATTATAGTTTTATTAGGTTACTTATGAAACTTTTTAAAATTAAGGGTTTTTTTAATGTTTATAACTTCTATATTTGCATAAGAGTTGTCTTTCAGAAAGAAACATAGTTTGTTTTCTTAATGGTTTCCTTTTTTTTTTTTTTTTTTTTTTTTAAGAAGCTGAAGGGAGCTATTAAAAATAGAAAAGAAACCATGTATTTTGTTTACTATGTGTGATTGTTTATTTGCAGGGGCCACCAGGTGAAAAGGGAGAGAAGGGAGATCTTGGTTTTCCTGGCCTGCAGGTATTCCCTATTGCATACCCTGTCACTTGCTAAGTTTGAATGTTGAATTGACTTCATTGTGAGCTTAGGGCACATTTTACAAGCTGCTGAGAAATTACTGTTGGGGTGAATTTGAGCAGGGGTTTAGAAAGATGAGGAATCCAAGGTATGCTAGTGTGCAGCGCTGATTCACTTGGGCCTGAAGAGCTGGTTACTTTCTTGTTTAATGCTGAAATTGTGTCTATATAGACTCAACATCTCTGCATTTTAATGATGTGTGTTTACCCATCTCTCATTTCACAGGAATACCTTCTTTACTGAATCTCTTCTTTGGCACCACCCATTATTGCGCTTCCTAGTTCCATTTCTCCAAAACATGTCATACAGTTTCACTCAAAAATTATTTAGTTGGATTCTGTTAATTTGATCTCCTCATTTTCTCTCCTTTTATAATGCTTAGGGTGTCCCAGGAGCCTCAGGTTCACCGGGAAGAGATGGAGCTCAAGGTCAAAGGGTAAGCTAAAATGAGTACGTTTTACATGTGTTTTGTTCCCATTCCATCATGGAAATGTTTCCCACCATGGTTGATTTATTATAATTTATGCCACCTCAGTCCTTTCTGGAGATTATCTCTCTGTGTCAATAGGCACAGGAGAGTGGACATCCTTCTGCCTGCTGATGAGGGTTGAGATGTGTAATGGGACCCCTGCACAATGCCTGTGCTTCGTGCATTTGGTAGAAGTAGATGTCACTCGTGTTCAGCATTGCCAATTAATCTCTTGGCTTATATATTTAAAACTAAATGGTTGTTAAATGGTGTATAATTAGTATGCAATCCAAGGCAATGATCTAAATTTGCTTTCTAGCTAAGTAAGGAAACAGAGACAACTACAAGGAAATTTAACATTGAATGTAGAATGATACCTGCAGAAACAGTTGACATGAAGAAAAGATGAAAGATAATACCAAAATTTAGTCAAACTTATTCTGCTCCTGGTGAAACAACTGCAGATTCTTACAGTCTGTCTAGGAGTCAGTAAAAGAAAATTCATTTTCATTTGTGCAGTTAAGCCTGTAAGTCCTCTTCTTTGTCTCCTTGGGGAGACTTCTGTTTCATTATTAGTCAGACTCTGGAAAGTTATTGTTAGCATAGTACTACATTTCTGTCTACAGCAGAAGTTCATTATGAAATATGACTTTTCAGTTTCATTTGAGCAAGATTTACATATTCATGATCCTTTTTTTGGAAATGCTAATGTAGCTTGAACTTCAGAGAAATCTGGAATTCTTTGATTTTCTGACCTTGTTATAAAAAAACCAAACCCTGTAGCAAAACATGTATTTGAACTCACTGTTATGAATTTAAACATTGGCATATCTTTATGTCTAGAAGTAATTCCACTGAAGTTACTGTAGAATTTGGGAAATAGATAAATGTTTCTTTTTTCCTCTAAAAATCAAGAAAATAAAGGCATTTTATTAATATAAAGATTTATGCCATGTTATCATCAGATGAATAGTTTAATTGGAGGAATAGCCTTCTAATTTTCAATTAAATTGTATTGAAATATGTAAGTAAATGCATTTTCCCCCTACTTTATAATACCATGATGTATTATGGTTCTGTATGGTTTTATGTCTTCTTTTTGGCTGCATTGGAATATTTCCCTCTAAACTGCCTAACTTTCATGCCACCTGTTCATCTCCAGGCTCACAGAGACCTGGAACCTGATGAACATTTGGGTTTTTGCCATGTTCTGCCTGGTCTTGGTCCTGGACAAGTTGAGATGGTGCTAAATAAACATTGTCCAAGTGAGCTCTGTGTGCCTCCTCCCCCTGCATTCCTGATCATGAGGGATGCTGAGGCGCCTGCAGTGGAAGGAGAAAAGAGCTCTGTGCTTTGGTGTTATTCTGTAGCTGACTTGATATTTAGCAGAGGATGCCCTCAGCCATGCCTTGATGCCAGCCAGCAGTTCAGAAGGGCTCTAGTCCTCCCACATGTGGCAGTTACCAGGTTGTTGCCAAGATGGTATTCCAGAGAAAAGCCGAGGAACATTAGTGCAGCAAAGGCTTTTGATACAGCCTGGAAAAGTCATATGGTGTTTATTCTGTAGAATGCCCCACTGTTGTCTATAAAAAGGTAGGGCAATTACATAAATTGCCTGTTTTTATAGATACAGTAATGATGCTTTGTTTGTGTGTCCTCTTTCTTCTCTGCTATTAATCACGGGAGCTGGATAAACAGCCCAGAACACATAAAATTAGTTCTGTTAGCCTGGTATTGTCTCTGTGCAACCCTTATGCAATGCTGTCCAGCTGTAATTATTTCTATGGCAACAAATAATTATGCTATACTGATTTTATGGTGTTGTAACTCATTTGATTCCTGTGAAGTTATGACAACATGAAATTGCTTTTAATGGGCAAAGGTCCAAACCAATTATTTCACTGCAGTCTCTTTGAAGACCCAGCACTTAAAAAAGAGAGAATTCTGAAGGGCATAACTGCAGCAGCAAAGGGGAACTGGAAAATTCCTGAGAAGTAAATTGCTTTTTGTATAATGTTCCTTTTGTTGGGTTTTCTCCTGTTGGCCAAGATGCCAAACTGTTTTGCAAGTATTATACTACTAGAACTGAGATTTTCTGCATTTTTCTTAGCTTGGTTATCCCTTTCTCTTTAGTATTTATTGATCTTTAAATATTTTAATAACAGTGGTACTTGTGCTGTAGAGTACTTAGGCAGGCTGCTAAATCACACTGATTTTAGTGGGTGGTAAGCACAGGGCTGATATTTGAGGGATCTCTGAGAACTTTGGGTATAATGTGACTCATGAAGTGCTGGAATGGAGATTCTTTTTCCTTCAGTTCCTGATAATTGGAGTCACTTCACTTTTACAGTTTGTTTTCCCTTCTTTTTGTTTTGATTTCTAGTGTTCATACTTCCTGATTTTCTTTTTGAAATCAGTTGAGGAGAGGGTTTGATTTTCCTTTCTTAATGTTGTAATTCAACACTTAATCTGTAAAATTTCTTTTTTATATTTCTGAACTTGGTTTTTAGTCCCTGACTCATTTACTTTTTCATGGTTTTAGAAAGAAATAGAACATCTTCCCTGTCAGTTATGTGAATTAATAAAAAGGTCATTTTCATAATGGCATATCCTCCCTATGAAGAAGAATGGGATGTAATAACAATACTTTGGGAAAGTTGAATCAGAGTAAAAAAAGTTTTTTCTGATAATAAAGCAAATATTCAGAATATGCATGACAATATTTTATACCTGTCTGGTAACCTGTTTAAATCTGCATCTCAGACTCCATGAGGAACAGTCCCCTCCTCTTTCATCCGCTTCCAGAGTCTCAGGAAAGATATTATAAATGTAAAACAACTTATTTTTATTGTATGGCTGTTGCTGTGGTTGTTTGGTGTCCTTTCTTGCTGCCCCATATTTGCAGCTAGCCGTATAGGGGAGTTTTATTAAACAGAACAGATGTTCTCTTTAATGTTTCTCCACCAACAGTCCCAAGCATTTCATGTTGAAAGACAGATCTTGAATTGGCAGTCATGTGTCCCAGGCTGCAGGGGTTTTTTAAAAGGCTCTACATGAAAGTCTTTCAAGCCTGGCTCAGTAGCTTCAGTCAAGTTTTTGCTGGTACCTAGCCCTACTTGAAAAGTCACCTCTCCACAAGTTGCCTCAAACATTTTCCAGGCTACAGAAAGCTCAAGGGTTTATGATGAGGTCAGCAGCAGTACTGATTTCAGCACCCTTGAGGTTTTACCAGTGATGCCACTTGTATTTTTGCAAATAAAATCTCTTCTAAAATTTCTGTCAGAGCTGCATTCTTTCTCTAGAACTTTTTTTCATGCCATTAACAAAATATGTCTTCGTTTAAATTTACTTTCCAAAATGATATAAACCTTGATTTTAAGACCTACATCCTAGGTGACACATCAAAATCTGTCCTATCCTGTTCTTGGACATGCAGTTCCATGGGAGGGAATCAGTGGCTTTGTGCAGAGTCATTTCTATCCTGGATGTGACAGAGCTATGTAATTCCTCCAGTGTGCTATGTAATTCCTCCAGTCATCCCCCTTGGATTAGAGGTGGTTAGGCAAAGAGGAGAATTCAATAAATGGGAGATTAAATAGCATCTACAGGGCTTCAGTACTCAGAATACAACTTTGTGAATTCTCACTGTGCTCTATTTTCTTCTGCATTACACAAACCAAAAATTATGGGAGAAAGAGCCAGAAGAAATAAATTCCCACTCTTCCTGCCAATTTCCTGGTACTTACTAATCTCTGCTCTCAGCTCAAAAGTTTAGATAGAATGAGTGTCAGATCCATTCTGGCCATCAGGTGGATCATCTTCAGATGCTGCTAGCAGCACAAACAAATACCTTCAGTCTTTTACCAGCATGAGAGAATAGGTATTGCCATACTCTTTCTTGAACCAGGCTTCTATTTGAGTTACATATAGCAATTTTCACATCTAGCAAATGAAGCAGGAGGTGATCTTTTGTGGGAGATACAGACACAATGCCAAGAGAAATAAACCCTAGGAGAATAGACAGGAGGTGATTACTGAGCAGCCAGGAGTAAGAGCACTGCTCAGAAGGAGGAAATTGTGAAATATATTCTAAGAAAATGTACTGCTGATCATACTGTTAATTCTACTCTTTGGCTGGGGTGGGAGAAGAGAAAGACATACGGTTTGCTTTTTCTTTAGAAGCTTGTATGAATCCACACTAGATCCTAGAAGTCTGTGGAAAGCACTGTATTTCCCTCCTCCTAGTTAAATTAAGCCCTTAAAAGGGTCAAATGAGTTTTCATCCTGCTTTGGAACTGAGAAAAAATAATTAGATGTTTTACATCTTTGCTTTGAAAAGTGAAACATGAAGGTATCAGCTTCATCCGGCTACACATCTGGAATATGAAGGTATTTCCTTATCAAGTCTAAGGATGACTAGATAACATAATGAGAGTTGACTTGTGCCTTGTTTTATCATCAAAACACCCATCCACTAGAGCTTTTAAAAAACCTTTCCAGGTATATGGCAGATAATATTATTCCCCAGCCATTTTTATGCCATATGATTGCAGATTTTAATAATATTTTCCAAATTGTGCAAAGCATGAAACTAGTAGTATATGTTATATTCATTGCTAAAACCATGTCAGAAACAAAGATTTGGGAAAAAATACAAACCAAAAAAGTTGTAAACTTTTCTTCTGAAGCTCCATGAGATACTGAGGCCTGGAATGTTCTTTACCGTGTGTGTCACCATAAACATTTTCAAACAGTTCAGCAATAAACTAAACACTTTCCAGCATAAACCACCTTTCAAACTGGTCTTGAGCCAGAGGTAAAACAATATATCTCCTGTTCAGGCTGTGTAGTAATTAAAGAATTGTCTAATCACCAGGCTGGTCAGAAACCCAAGCTTTATAGCATGTGGATAAAAAATGCACGTATTGGTTAATTTATATTAACTAAATTATCTTTTGTAAAGTAAAGAATACTTTACAAATAATACACTTTATTAATAGTGTATTTTCTTCTACATCTGGTCAGTCTTTTTTTCTGTGATGTACTCACTTTCCAGTTTCCAAGTTATCTTTAGTTTTTGGCAGTTGTTTCTGGAAGCTCTGAGGCACGTTCCTAATGGAAAGCACATGAGCATTCCCGCTGCTTCCCGAAGCAGGACCTCAGTGATGGCTGGAGCCCATGAGCAGCACTGCTGGGCACAGACATCCACTCTCTGTTGCCATCTTTCAGCACCTCATCAGTGGGACTCTGAATGCCTGCAACCAGTGAGAACAGATGTAGAAATGTGACCCTGTGGTAGAGAGGTTTGACAGCAAACCCTCTCGTTTATTTCCCTACAGAAGTGTTCTAAGTGAAATTCACTCAGAGATGGAAATTGCCAGTAGGAGGAATTTTGTACTGTTTTTTTTCTTCAGAAAACCTGTGTGACTATCTGGTTTGGTTCTTTTTTTTAATCTTGGTAACACTATAGCTTCTTTTTCAGAAATAAACCCTCCCCAGGGCAAAGAATGAGATTTGTTTGTAAGAGACCACTACCAACAGGTATTAATTTAGGAAGAAAACAAATAACACAACAGCAAAGCAAAACAAAACCAAAGAACAAAAGTAAAAAATTCTGCTAGATTAAACAGAACAGATTCATGAAGTACATATGAAAAGCTGATGAAATTGCATTTATTTATCTTTTATAGGGCTTTCCTGGCAAGGATGGACCCACAGGCCCACAAGGACCTCCTGGCCCAATGGTGAGTATTGCCCATGGAATTTCTTACTGCAAAAGTCAGCAGGATTTTGGGGGGATTATGGTCACCCTGTTATCTATGCTACAGTGGATAGAGCAAGGCCAAGGGAAGTCAGAATTCTCATGATGCACAGAGTTGGCAGAGAGCTGCTTGTCCAGTGTAATTTCTTTCCACTCCTACTTAGCTCAAGAAGAAAATGTCTCCCATGGGAAGGGGAGAGAGTTGTTCTGTCAATAGATTGATAGTTTGTTCTTAGTCAAGCAACTGCACTATAAAGAGGGAATTACTGCTTTCAACATTTGAAACAAGACTTTCTTTTTGTCAAAAATTCCAATGAGGACTGTTAGCTGAAGTGAACCATCAAGTTTTACTTGGTTTAGAGGCTGGAGGTGAGCACAGGTGCTCACATGGAGTAATCAAGGAAGACAGCAGAGGCTACATCCAGCCTCTAATGCAGGACATATGTTGCCTTCAGAATCAGTCTCAGCCTTCTCAGTTAGGGCAGCTAGGCAAAGTTAATGCCTTCTTAATAAATTTAAAAGATTAGATGAAGGTGCTGGTTGTACTGAGTATTCTCCAAGACATCTTGTTGTTTTTTTACAAAGACCATTCTGAGTCATCCCCCTTGAACCCAGTATTGACATCACAGGATTTAGTCCAGTGGTTCAGCAATTTCTGCCTGTTCCAGAAAGCAGCCCAAGTTATTTTTCTCAAGTGCTTTTCTCAGAGCTGTGCTTATGGTGCTCTTTTTCCTGCAAATTGTATTTCTTAGTTTTCTCTCTGGGAATCTTCAGTCTTTGACGGACAGAACTGTCTGTGCACTTTTCCTCATCAGGACTCATGGATGTTGATTGTCATCACCTCTATTTTCTTCCTCTTTTTCCACATAGGGCATACCTGGTGCTCCAGGTGTTCCAGGTGTTACTGGAAGTCAAGGGCCACAAGGTGATGTTGGAGCTCCTGTAAGTAAAACTAATTAATATTTCACTGTCTGCTGTTGTGCATTGGTTGGTTGCTGAGCCTGGCTTCCCTGTTTGACAGAACTCCTCAATATTTATTGCCTATGATCTGTTTGCAGTTAGTGGCTAAGTTAAACATCATATTGACCTTTCTTTGTTCATTCTTTGTAATTAAATATATTTGTTGATCTTACATACAATGTTTGGAATATAGGGATTAGAGTCAAAACACAAAATTAAAACACAGAAGTTAAAAATACAACTATGTAAATTTGTAGTCTTTGTGTTCTTCTTTTTTTTCCCTTTGCCCTTCCAGTGACTCTCTGGAAATTCAAGTATTTGTTAACCTGAATATTTCCAATATATTATTCTGATTTCCAAACCGTGAAAATAATATATGAATAAAAGCCTTGCTTTTGAGGTTACTCTGTGTTTAAATCAGAACAAATGACTAATGACTTTTTATATGACTTATGTAATTTTTGGAAAATTATATCCTCTATATCTAAAATTAGTATTAGGAACCTCCAATATTAAGTTCATCTCTCAGATGTTATTTTTTTTTGAACTATTTAAAAAACCTCAGAACAAAACATTTTGACTGGAAGAAAGGAATACAACTATGAAACCAATGTGTATTTTATGTAAAAGAGAATATTTATAGTGGACTTTTTTGTCTCTGTAAGAGTTCAGACAATATTATGTATTCATCTTTTAACATTTGAATACCTGTTGTGAGCAGTTACAAAGCCTGCTCAGCTTTTTCCCATCTATTGGAGTAAACATCCTATTTAATTTTTATAGACATCAGGATGGGATGGTGTGTATATTTCTGACTCTTGTAGAGTAGAATAGAAATTTTTTTTTTCCAAAATCCAGTTTGATTTGGAGATTTAGCCAATGCAAGCATTTTCATTTGGTTAAGTGGAAATGTAATTAAATTGACTGATAATACATAAGCAAGGATAATAATCTAATGCCCAGTTCTGCATACTTTCTAAGTGCAATCATGGAATCTATAAAGGAGATTTGATGAGCTATGGAACCTTTACTATAAATATATAACATGTTAACTATGCAGTTCCTGTCCAAACACATGTTCCATATACTGAACAAAATTTTTAGAATGTAGATATTCCTGTGAGTCATGCCAGAGCTCTGCTGTGCATGGTTAGACTCTAGTTGTGCAGAAAAAAACTGGTGGCTGAAAAATTACTGAGCTTTCTATTCCAAAATAGAGTTATAGAATAGAGTCCTTAGAAATAGTCTTTTAGTCTTAGTAGGAGTTTCTTCCCTCCAAGGATAGAATAAGCTGTGCTTAACCATGCCTCTGTCAGCTGGTTACCTACACAGAAGCACAGAACAGTCTAAGTTGGAAGGGAACCACCAGGATCAAGTCCAGCTCCCAAATGTTTGGCCCATACAGGCATCAAACCCATGGCCTTGGTGATATTAGCACCAGGCTCTGACCAACAGACCTTTCCTTCTTCAGGAGTTCCTGAGAAATGTGTAGCCTACTCCAAAAACTGACATTGGTGAAGTTGCAAGTGCCCTAGACAGCTTGTTTCAATCCATAATCCTCCTCACCATCATTACAGTTTTATATCATCCTTAATATCAAATGTAATTTTCTCTGCAGTTTAATCCCATGGCTTGCTCTGTTCATAGTGGATGCAGAGTCTCAGTACAGCAAATTTCAAGCTGCTATTTTGCAAAGATTAGACCTGTTTCAGCCATGTGAAATGCATCATGTGGTGGCCTGACCTTACTATCATTTTGAATAAGTGAATTCAGTGTGTGGCAAACACTTGCGAAAGTCATTGTACCCATGTAATTGCCAAAGGTGAACATTTTGTTGAGTACTGAAATGATAGAAGTGTATTTGTCACTGTCACATAACCTCCTGAAAGCTTGCTTATTATTTATTTCTTCTCCCTTTACTATGAACCTGCAAGGCAGACAAAGTTCAGGTGTTAAAAATTTTGAACGGAACAAGATGAGAATTAATTTTGTATTAAATCTTTTCATAGGGTCCTCCTGGAGCTAAGGGGGAAAGGGGTGAAAGGGTAAGTCTATGTTCATGTTTGCTGTTGGGTTTTTTCCTGCCTGGCCTTCTGTCTCATAAAGAGCTTTTCCAAAAAAATTATGTTTCTCTGTGTTTACAGGCACAGTAGATTTATCTTTGCAATTAAGCAAACTTTCCTTTTTTTCCAGACAAGGTCTTTTATATAGCTACATTAATGTTTCAAAGGTGGAAAGGATGTGGCAGTAAGCATGCATCCAAATCTCTCATTAGGGTTATCTCCTCAGACCTCTGATTGCTGGCCAAAAAGAGAAATGGGAACCAGTGAAATCACAAAGTTTCTTTGGCTTTCCTCTCTCATCTGTGAGGATATGATGTCTCAGCAATAATAAATATCCTTCTTTGCTCCAAGTGCTGTCAGCACAGAACTGACTCAGGAAACTGTTTCATGACTCCGTGCTGTTGTTATCCAGGGCGATCTCCAGTCCCAAGCAATGGTCCGGGCTGTTGCTCGTCAAGTGTGTGAGCAGCTCATCCAAGGCAAGTACATGGACAGTCCACGTGCTTCTCTCTCTGGAATGGATCTTTTCCTGCCACAGCTACTTACAAATATGACACTTTGCAAAATATCCAAGGGGTTCTGTTTGTTTTAGACTAGACAGCTGAGATTTATGTTTCAACTAGATTTACGTTCAACCGGATTTATGTCCAACTAGAGCTGATTAGCATCAGCCTTCTGAAAAAAACTGGAATTGTCTCCAAGCTATTACAGTATACAGAAGCTTCTGCTGCACCAATTTTGAATTTTTATAGACATAAAATACAAAAGCCCCCCAAACTCTTACCAAAGTAAGAAAATAAAATCTTGCACAACAGTTCTTCCATTTTCTGCGCACTCCCTAACCTACTGTTTCTCCCCCAACAAGTGCACAACTTCATAATACCAAAGCATGACAGACCACAGCCTTGAGAACCTGCCAGTACTCTGCTGAAACTTTGCTGAACCAGATTTTCCACTGCTAGTTGAAAATTACACCTTTTTTTTTCCTGACAGGTCATATGGCAAGATATAACTCGATTCTGAACCAGATTCCAAGCCAGTCTGTCTCAACACGAACCATCGCGGGACCTCCTGGTGAGCCAGGTCGGCCAGGGGCTCCAGGGCCACAGGGTGAGCAAGGATCACCAGGCATGCAAGGGTTTCCAGGAAGCCCTGGTCAGCCAGGAAGACCGGGAGAAAGAGGTAGGCTTCATATTTCACAGATATAAAATTATAGCTCCCTTTCATGATGCATTCTAATAGCTTTTGTCTCCTGTCTACATGTGAAAGCAACATTTTCTCACTAATTAATTGGTGAGCTTAACACAGACCATAATGAAAGCTTGGGAGACTCGGTCATGAAAGTCATGCAGGCTTTGCCAAGTGTCATTTGGCAGGATCAGACAGAGGTTTAGTGTTTAAACTGATGAAGATTGGTGGAATCTAATTGTGCACATCCCATCATGTTTCTTAGTAAGACTCCGAAGTGAGTAGAATTTCTAAATATATAAGTGAAAGAGCAATTGAAGAAAGATGCAAAACTGACAACTATGTTGGGGAAATGCTGAGCTTTTCTGATAACTTCAGATGTGTCAGTCCAGGAATTTGTGAGTCATGACCACCTGAAAGGAGCAAGATTGATAAGAATAGAGAAAAATTCCTAGTTTGAGGGGCTGAGAGAATCAAGAAGAGGAAAGGATGAGGTCAGGCAGAAGTAATACACAACATTTACAAGAATTCTCTTCTGTATTCTCATATGAAGCCTAGATCCCATTCTCCCTTCCTCCATGAGCATTGTCTAATAACAAAACAAGTTCCACGTTTGATTTACTCTCTTTCTGTGCAGCCTGGGCTATCTTTGGTGTCCCAGAGTAGCACTAACCTCAGGACATAATACTGAGAAGATCTATAATTGTGAAAGTGCTCTGAAGAACATCACATGAGGAGGTGACCAAAAACCCAAGAGACAAATGTGATATTCACAAGCAGTGAATTGGTGTTGCTGTTACAAAATCTGCCAACTGGGGTTTTAAAAATTAATTGCTGTGTAGACTGTTCAGGAACTTAATAGTTCCAGTTCACAGTAGCCATTATGACCCTAGTTATAACATTGTTTTCAATAGAAAGTCTTGGAGTGAACCTGTGAGTCTTGCCCTCAAGACTGTAAATTCCATTACCATTTTGAAAAAAGAGGCAAGGCTTCAGGTACTGACCCTTCAGTCCTGCTGTTGCCTGCTCCAGCTGAGCAAGAACCAGGCACTGTCCAGAAAGGAGGAGGAATGAGGGAGTGTGAGACAACGAGAAAAGAAGAATAGAAGAGACAGCAATCAAGGAACTGACTTTAAAAAGGGTGATCTGGAGACACTGAATGCAGATTTCAGAATATTTGATTCCACACTAGTATATTTTAAATCTTTCCCTTCTTTTTGGGGAGAGGTTTTTCAAGTTAGGACTTCAGAAAAGGGACACCCAAAATGCCAGGCTACAAAAAATGGAACATGTCCAACATGTTCTGTACTTTCCATTGTATTTGCTGAGCTGATGTCCAGACACACATTGTGGGATCCCAGAGTGATTAGATACAGTCATTTAAATGAAACACAATGTGGGTCAGCCCAGTGCAGACTGAGAAGCAGTACTGGCAGCAGAGTACAGAAAGTGTAAAAAGACATTAGAAAGAATATTGCCCCTTCCCTCTCTATTACCCTTTCTCCTCTATAGGGATAAGTGACGTTAGAAGGGGCTGATTTTGGCAGGTAGTGCTTGTGGGGAGTTTTATACTTGGTAGAGAGAAAGCTCTAATCAAGCATCCCTTCAGAACTGCAGTCAGATTTTCATAAAATGTGATACCAAATGTTGGGAGTGTTCTACAATATTTTCAACTTAAAATGAGGTTGTTTCAAGAATCAAGAATCCATGTGTAAACTCTAAGACAAAATAATTGGCTGGTTTATTTGGAGTTGGAATGGATGTTAGGACATTCAAATAACTGGAGCCTTGAACAGAATCTGGAAGAAAGATGAAGGAGCTCCTTCAGAAACTAGGCAAAAGTATATAATAATGTATTGCTCCTTGAAGATTTGATTTCTTCAGAAACAATTGAACTTTCAGACTGATGTGTGTTTGATGCAGTAGCACTTTTCTGATCAGGAAGATACCTTTTGCTGCAGACTCTTGGGGTATTTCTGATTTCTTTTCTCTAAGCTAACCTCAAAATGCAAAAATGAAAATTAAAAATTATTTAACCAGCTTCATGCTTGTGGAGAATGATTGGAAATTTTCATGGATTCCCAATTCTCACTAGATTCCTAATGCCATATCATACACAGAAGCGGCAGACTAAAATTGCTCAGCTTCTGGATAGAAGGGTTTTAAAGTTTCCAGTGACAAGAAAGAGGAGGGTAAATGGTGTCAGACTCCATCCCTTGCTATGTTCTGAAACATCATTTGCATTTAATTTGTTCAGCAAACACAATGTATCGTCCTGTCCTGAAGATCTCCAGCCAGCCACCTGGAAGTCTTTATGTAAAATGTGTTTCTTCTCACTGATGTCATCAGCATTTTGGTTGTATATGAAGCCAATTTCATGTTCAAACCCAGTGCCAGATTAGTAACTCTGAAAGTCAGGCTCCACGTTTAAGTTCAGAAAATGTCCTGCAACAGAGTGTGCTAAGAAGTGTCATTAGAAAGAAAAAAACACCTTTGCTTATCTAGTAGTGTTGCCCTTCCCCCCTCAAACTGTTGGAATTGCTGCAGGAGCCTGTTACTGGCTCTGAGCTGAGTGGCAAGGTGGCAAGGTTCTGGTAGAGCAGGAAGATAGAAAGGTGGGGGGAGCCCAGATGTTTCTTTCAGCTCATCTCTCTTGCCTACCACCTCTTCAATCCCAGCCTGTAAGAAGGGGCACTTCAGAAGGCAGGTGTGGAACTGGTTAGAAATGGTGCACCAAAGAGACTGTACTGGGAATGTCAGCAGTGAGGGACATCAGTGAACTTCTCTGCTAACTTGCTTGGCCAACAGCTTCTTTTCCCTTGTTTTCCTTGTCACTCTGCCAGGCATTAATCAGAGACTTTGGAAAGAGACACGGATTGAGTGTATGGAGTTCTGTTAGAAACCTCCACTTGAACTTCTCAGTCCAAGATGTCCCGTTCCTGGATGGGATTCCTCTCACTAGTAACACACTGAGCTGGTCCTTCCAAGAAAGACCACCTCGGTGAGAAAGGACAAGTCCTTCTCTTGACAGATTCAGTTCTCAGTGTCTGTTGCCAGCTGAGAGGCCACGTTGTATTACCAGGCCCCTACAGTACATAATCCCAGATAAATTACTAGAATTTTGCTTTTTGCTTATTTGCATAAGTATAGGAGTTTGGAAAAAAACCAAACATTGACTATTCACAGCCCTCATCTCTATTTTAATTTTAACTAGCTCACAGCATTGGTTTCCATTTTCCTTTCAGCTAGTTTGAAGATGTTTTGTTTATGATCTGGGACTTAAACAGCTAGTGTCTGGCTTCTGAGTGCCCAGGAAGTGGTTGCACCTCTGCAAAATGGTATAGTAACCAAAAGAATCAACAAGTTTTTTTTCTTCTTTTTGGTTTCCAGTTATTTTTATAATACTTGGGTTGTTTTCTCAACTTTGTGGAAAAATGGAAAAGCCATGGTAAAAATTATTCTGAGGCACTGCTAACTTTCAGATGCTGTAAAAGTGCAGTTCTACTACTGAATGGACTTCAGCTCTTATGTGGTCTGAAGTGGTGAATAAAACTTACAGCTACTCAGCCCATCCCACTGTGATTAAAGTACAATAAATACCTAAGCTGTCACTGGGAAAGTTACTGTTCTCAAGCACAGCTTCATCCTTATTTGCTTCCTGGCTTCATATGAAAGAGCCAGTTAAACATGTGTTATCAAAAGACACATTTACAGCTATGATGGCAAAATTTCAGTGGAATTAAATTGAACTTTTGCCAGTTTTGTCAATTAAATATTTTTATTTCCAGTTTTAGCTCCATCTGGTTTAAAAAAGAAAAAAAATCACAGCCCTGTGTTATTTTACACTATGCTCACAGCTGAACATCTTGAAAAGAGGACATTTCTGGAAGTAGTTTAATTTTTCTTAAGTGCAATACATAGTTCTCCTCACAGGACTATTCTCTTAAAGACTAAATTAGATAAAGAACACCTGAGATTTCCATTTGTGCAGATACCATGGACATTTATTTTTCTTTGCTAGAGAATGTGTTCATGAGCTTGGTGTTGTTTTCAATAACTGATGCTATCAGAGTTATCTTTAGTGAAGGGTTGGAAATCATTGATTTCAGCTGCTTGTGATCTCCATGGGGCTGAAAGGAAGACATTGCTTATTTTGGATGGGGACAAGACATAAAGCCATGGTTAGCATGAAGGGGAGAGACACTTTGATGGTATTGCTGAAGCATGTCCTGAGCACAAACATGAAAGAAGTTCCTGGGACCTGAAGGCATTTTTAACTCAAATGGCAACTTTTGACACACACACTTTCATTCTGGGAGCAATTAACCATTGCAGGAACCTAAAATGCAGTTACACACAAGGGTGATGGCTTGCCTGGTTGGCTTTCTGTAAGCCATGCTCTGCTGGCACCAAAGATGACTTGGGTGAATTTTGAATATCTGCCATTTATTAGGAGTGAGCTAAGAGGTCTGGGAGTCTCTTCAGTCCCTTAGGGAAGTCCATGGCTCTAACTCATGAGCATTTTGCCTTAGCAGTAGGATATTTTTGCAACAGTGTTTATGTTCTCTTTAAGTTGGATAAACTTTACTGGAAATCAGACTAAAAGAAACCTGATGCAGACTTTTATCTTGGCCTTCAGTGTTTGCTTTCAAAGAAGGTTTGCCCTGCACAAGAGATTCATAATTTATTCTAGAATGAATGTTTTCTTCTTAGCCTGAGTAGATTTGTTCCATGTTTAGCATTTCTTACTGACATTTTATCCTGTGAACATCACATACGAGTGTGTAGTTTGGTGTGTGTTAATAATAATAACTGAGTGCATGGCAGGCTGTGATTTCAAAACATTGTGGCTGCTGCCTTTGAAGTCACCAAGTAATGTTACCATGCAGTAGGATAAGCAATGGTCCTTGTACTACACAGCTGTGTAGATTGCAGATGGTTGTAGTGGGTCAGTCTTCTCAGGAAAAAAGCAATTCACACAAACAGACTTTGCCTTTTGCAAAGGGCAAACCTTTCCCTGCAGGTCCTGTGTGGTAAGAGGTAATTTGGATACTTTTACCTTGTTATAAGGCCTGCAGTACAGAGAATTGCCATAGATGAGTTTCTGCATAAGTTTAAAGCAAGCTAGGGCTAAGCAAAATTTCAAGCATGTGGAAAAAACCACCACCACCCTTCCCTCAAAATTATGCAACTGAAGGAAATAAAAGGCAAAAAAGGGAAACAGGCAATGCCTTAAGTATGCCAGGACAGTGGCAAAGAACCTTGTAGAGGTAAGGTAAAGAGTTCATCCATGCTTTGGTTAAAAATTATGTGCTCCCTCTGGATTTACTGGTTGCAGTGGGGTAGCCTGTGTTTTCCATGTGCTTGGGTCAGACAGTTTGTTGCCCTAGAAGCCTCTTGTTCCTGCAGAAGACCCAGAACTCCTCCACAGCCACTGAATCCAGTTCAGCAGACTAATATTTGATAAACTTGATGTGAGGAATTCTTTGCCACGGATGGGTTTTAGTTACAATTTTTCCCACACTTAGACTCTTTATTTGCTTATTTACTTCCATTACAAATTAGCTTAAGAAGGTAAAAAAGATCTTCTGTGACTCCCTGAGGGGAAGCCTCATGGGGAGGGGCTGAGGCCACTTGGTTTGTTCAGCCAGGAGACTGAGGAGAGACCTCATTGCAGTTAGAACTTCCTTGTGGGGAGAGGAGGAGGCGCAGGCACTGATCTCTTCCCTGTGGTGACAGTGACAGAACCCAAGGGAATGGCCTGAGGTTGTCAGGGGAGGCACAGATTGGGTATCCGAAAAAGGTTCTTTACCCAGAGGGTGTTTGGGCACTGGAACAGCCTCCCAGGGCAGTAGGCACAGCACCAGCCTGACAGAGCTCAGGAAGCATTTGGACAATGCTCTCAGGCACAGGGTGTGACTCTTGTGATGGTGCAGGGCTGGGAACCAGACTTGATGATCTTTGTGGTGTCTTCCAACTCAGCACGTTCTGTGATTCTGTGATTCCTTGCAAAAATGAGGTGTTCTCCAGCTGTTTAGCCCTAAGAGGGGGCAGTTACCTGCGGGAAGGAGCCCAGTCACTTGAACTGTAGATATGGCCCCTTCCAGGGCAGCAGCTGTTTTCTTTGCTCTGTGTTGATGAAGGTGCCGTGTATAGACTTTGATTCTGAAAGCAGGGAAACTGTGAAGGCAGGAGAGCAATTACCAGTGCTGGGAGGGAGGTCTGGAAAATGGGGGGGAAGTCCCACAAACCAGCCAGGATTTGGTGTCTTTGAACCATTCAAATCAAACACAGACTTTATGAGAATTTCCAAGTCTCCGGTGGAAACTCAGGGTCTGGAATTTATAGTTTTGACACCTACTGTAGTTCAACGCTGCTTATTGTGATGGCTGCATAGAGAAAGTGTTTTTATAGGATGCCATAGTGGTAGTGCAGAAGGAGATGGAAAGCTGGAGGCAAGCAGTGCTTTCTCTGAATTACTAGATTTGTGATCTCCATGGATCAGACTCAAGGAGAGAAATTTAGTGCCATGAGCGAGTGCAAGAGCACATCTCACTGGGTCTGGAATATCAGAGTTTCAAGACTGGGAAACACTTGGATTGGGCCTTACTTGGGGGTCAGATTTTGACTGTGATGAAATTCCTTTCTCATGTTGTAACAAGAATCTGCCATAACTGCTTACAACTCTCTCCATGAAGAATCTTGTGCTGTACCACTCTTTGGTGGGTGAATGTTTGAAGGAAAATTTGCTGTAGCAGTGAAATTTGACTTTTTGGGGCCACACAGTAATTTATAGCTACGAGGCTTGGAAAAGTCTTCTGACTTACAATAGTTGCACGTTGGTGTAGTCCAGAGGGAGCTTTCCTCAGGAAGTGCAGCCTGGAAACTGGCTGATGCCTCTGCATACCATCCTGATGAAACCACCATGGCAGCAAGAATGTTTAAGACCCCAAGAATGACATTTCCCTTCAGAGGCTGTCTGGGGAGGGACGGAAAAAGAACCAAATAATTTTTAATTTTCACCTTCTTCCTTCTCTGCCATCTGTTTTTAGATGAAAAATAGCACGTGGAACTGTAATCCTGGTTAAATAATAAACACTGCTCACACTTCTGATCAAAATGTGACTGAATACTATTTCCTTAGGTTTACCAGGTGAGAAAGGAGAGAAAGGCAATCCAGGTGTTGGAACACAAGGACCCCGAGGCCCACCAGGATCCACAGGTAAACTTACATTTGAGGCACTGGATTAGACCATTTTGACCCATGTGTGAAGAGGTTTACAGCAGCTCTGTCTTTCTCCTTAAGCAGAGTAGCAGAAGAGTAGCAGTTCAGGCACCTTAACTGTCATAATGGTCTTACTATGTAATATCATGTTGGGATGTGCCACATGATGGTGTCACCCATTACACAAATATTTTCATTTTCCCTATGATAAACTGCTTCCCCAAGCTCACCTTTTAAAACTGTTTCATGTATTTTTTTTTCCAGACATGGGTTCTAGAAGGGGAAAAAAATAATCTGGACTAATTACATTTGTTTTCTCATTGACTTAATGTCATACCTAAATGTGAGCTGACTGAGAAATGTGTAGTAATTAAGCACATTATATCACATGGATTTATATTTAGGTCCTGAAAAAGCAGAGAGAGTGATAACCAGTCCTGTTGAAACAGGAATAAAATTGCATTGACCTCAGGAGGATATCCTGGCTGTTAGGCACTGGTATCAAGTCACAGCATTACCTAGAAACTGTATTGAAAGGGAGTGCGAGGAATCAAGAGCTGTGCAGGCATCCAGGGCTGTCCTTTCCCCATGTAAATCCCTTTCCAGAAGTCTGGTGTTTGGTGAAACATTTGCTCCAGTTCTGCCTAGAAGCTGTCTCTGGCAAGGAAAATGAAGTAGTAGCCAGAGAGGAAGCTCATTGGAATTGGGTCTCCTCTCAGGCTGCTGCTCTGTCTTCCTTGCCAGAGGCTGAAGTCTTTCCCTCAGCTTGCCCAGGGGAGTCAGAGCCAGGATGCCTTGCTCCTCCTCTCAAGTGTGTTATAAACACACTCAGTGCCATGTTTTCCAGGCCAGGAAAGATGGCCTCATATCCCTGCTTTCATGAAAGACACCAGGCAGATGTTTCATCTCCCTGTTCTGTGCAGGACCTCCAGGAGAGAGTCGAACTGGCAGCCCGGGACCACCAGGATCTCCAGGCCCACGAGGTCCTGCTGGTCACACGGGGTCCCCGGGCACAGCGGGTCCTGCTGGGCCTCCAGGGTACTGTGACCCATCCTCCTGCGCTGGCTACGGCATGGGAGGTGAGTAGCGAGCAGTCGGGACTGCTGCCCTTTGCAGAGGTGTGGGTGGCATTTTCTAACAGCCCAAGTGAGATGGAGGCTACCGATGAAACTTGCACTAAAATGTGGTGGCTCCCTAAAAACCTGCGTGTCCAGTGTGGCTCTACTTTGTGGGACTGCAGCATGAAGAGAAGGTGACCCAGCGTAGTGACCAAAGGAAAGTGACCACCGTCTGATCTCAGCCTGTAAAAATGATCCTGCCTAGTGGGTTTTGTCCTGTACTTGTTTGTGTAGCTGTATGAGCCTGCTCCATCTCAATATTCTGTGTTGAAGCCCTACCAACTCATGTTTGTGACAGCAGAGTTTTTACACTTGTAGTTTTTCAAACGTGTTCCTCAACCTCCCCTTCCATGTGCCTCTGAGTGGCATGAGAGCATGACCCTTACTAAACCTGTAGTAGTGTAACTTGGCACAGGGATGCACGTGTCCATCATTAACCAGTGAAGCCATCTGGAGAAAATGATTCCTTCTGTATCTTCTCTATGTCCTACTTTCCCATCTCGTTATAGCACGGAGAGGCCATGGGAAGAAGTTAACACAATTACCAAAAATTAAATCACCCAACCTAAAATCAAAATTAATTAGCAAAGCGCTAAACTACAAATGTTATACATAAGGCGTATTTGTTTGATGTTTAATCTGCCCCTGAGCTGATTTGTGTGTTTTACTTACCTGAATGTTTTTGTTGTCGTCTCTTCCTATCCTTTTCTCCTCACTTCCCCTCCCCGTTGTTCATTTCCTGTTTTAAGGCCCAATCCCTTACAATGGCTACCAATCCAGAAGGTGAAAGGCTCATTCTGGTTCAGGTCTCATTGGGCTGAAGGTCAGAGATGGATGCTGAACTGCTCTGTGCTTTCCAGCAACGATAATGACTACCACTAATGAACTTACAGCTGCTGTACATGCACTTGGCTTCCTGGCACTGCTAAAAAATTACTGCCTGACCCATTTTTGCCTGCTACTCATGTATTCTAGCTCATAATTGGAATAAGCTATAGCAGGCAGAGTGTGCAGTGTATAATGAGCACAGTATTACAACCGGACGTTTGACAAATTGTGGTGGTGGTTTCCAACTAACTTGGCTGTCTGTTGGTGGGTTTCCAATTGCTCCAGCTTATTAATTTTGTTAAATGTTTTCATTGTTCCTTTATGTGAATAAAAGATGTGTATTTAAAGATTTTATATAAATATATATACTCACACGCTTGATACAGAAATATATCTATATATAAAATGTCAATTTCCTAATGAATGCTTTAATTTTCTACTCCCCTTCTCCTGTGTTAACCGTATGAATACTCTTGGTGGTGGTGGGTTAAGGTGGATACGGTGAGCCAACTGATCAAGACATCCCAGTAGTGCAGTTGCCACATAACTCCTACCAAATCTATGACCCTGAGGACCTTTATGATGGTGAGCAACAGCCGTATGTAGTTCACGGGTCCTACCCCTTACCATCCCCATACTCCCAGTCCTATCCATCACCTCATCTTGCTCAACCAGAGTTTACTCCTGTCCAAGAAGAGATGGAAGCCGTTGAGCTGAGATCCCCGGGAATCAGTCGCTTCGCAAGGAGGATAGCCAAAAGGAGTGCCAAGAGCCCAGAACGCACAAAGGCGAACGGAAGAAGCCCCCCTCAATGAACTGTTTAAAAAAGGGAAACATTTTATGCACACCTGTGTTTGGCCTTTTGCCCTGGTGCCTCACCCGTCACTGAAGATGTTTACAGGCTCTTATGTTAAAAGAGAAAAAAGTGTACATGGCCAGTTGACACAATAATGGTAATTATCTTGCATGCCAGAAGTTTAGTATGTTAGTGGGTTGGTGCTAGCTGATGATGAAAGGTCACTTGTAGATCTTTCTCTGGAGTACTGTTCCATTCACTCTTCAAACTGTATCTGAAAAATGCATCTGGCTAGGTGGTGTATGTAGAACCATTCACAAAAGTTCATGTTTTGTTATCCATTTTTTCCCAGCTGATTACTTTCTCTTTGTTTTGGATTAACTGCTTTACTAGCAGAGTAACCTGACTAAATCCACTGGAGAACAATGCATCAGATGTCCTTGCACCCCAGTTATTATCCTTTTGTAAACATTTCTTACATTAGAGACCACTGTTTTCTTAACTCACCTAGAATAAATACTCAAGAATGTTCCATGGGAGCACACTGATAATTTATTGTGAACCTCTTTCATTTCTGTTTTGTATGCAAATAAAAGTGGCAAGCTTTTGTATGGTAATTCTGTATTCATTTGATTTTTCACTCAAAACAATTGCATTAGATCTTCATGGAACAGAATGTAATGACAAAGAAATACATTTCCTGTTTTCAACACTTTGGGGCAACAGTTTTATTTTAAAAGATACAAACATTATTTAGCCTTATTTTTAAATTGTATATGGACAATTGCAGAGAGTAACTGAGCTGAGGTAGTTGTACCAACTGCAGATGTGAGATTCCTCATGTCGACATGCCTGAGTCAAAAGACTGGCAGGTGTAGTTGGGATAGCAACTTGGATCAGCTAATGAGGAGAGAAGGCAAAACACCAACCCAACTTGAGCACAGACAATTCATTCTCTACAAACAAGGTAAGTTAAAAAGAGACTCAGTAAACAACTTTGAACAGCACTGGAGACTGAACAAGATTTAGCTCAAGAATGGCCATTTAAGTTGAAAGCATAGGTTTGGAAGACTTTTTCTTCAGCCCTATACAGACATAGAGAGGCTGTCCTGTACATCTCAGAACCATCATCCCTGACTGGGAGCAGGTCTAGTCATATTCTACAGTAAAGAAAAGCCTGTCAGGTTTGGCCTCTGACTGCTGCCTGCAGCTCCCTTAGCTCACCAGGAAGAAGATGAGTGGGTATCTTTACTGTGTAATCTCCAACTATCTCACCTAGAATTCAGCCTCAATAGTAGCACACATGCTTTGCACATGTGACTAGCAGGCTCTGGCTGGGGGCTGGATACCTTCCTAGGTTCTTTCTCTTTTCCCATTACTTCTTTCACTTCTGACTCCACCCATTTTCTTGGGGAAAGGTGATAAAAGTTGATAGAATGTGAGTTGAATGTCATTTTGTTACCTGCACTTGCATTTAAGATAGAAGATAGAAAAGTATAATATAGTTTATGGACTTTATTTTTTAGCAGCTTAACCCCACTTGACAGAACAATGAGGCCCCATGTGAGCACGGCTCTCTTGGCCACAAGCAGGTACCACAGCCTGGCACGTGCAACTGATACTCAGAGGTGTTAATAAAACTAAATACAATAATGCCTGGGATCAAAGGGTTAATTTCCCTGCTGGCACTGGCTGTCAACACCCATGGTTAATACCCCAACTGCAAACTCCCTCTGCCCCTCCCTGGTTAGCCCACACTCCCATCCATGTTCTACTGACACAGCTCAGAATTCTGCTTGAGATATGTTGACCTGCAGGACCTACTCTTTGATGGGAAAAAAAATCAGCTTTCAAGCAATTCTGACCATTTTGTCTTTGGAAGACTTGGAGTCTCCTGCTAACAGTGCACAATATATTAGTCATGACTGGCTGGCCTGCAACAGTATATCCACATCTCAGGTTCTTTTGGGACCACACAGACTGATGACCACAGGGCAACACCAGGGACACAGGGATTCAGCATAATCAAACTGATCAAAATAAGGCAATTGGTCTTCTCTGCTCCATGGAACAGCCTGACCAAATCCCTGAGGGTGCTTGTGGTGTGCAGTTGATGTCACCTGTGCTCTGCCAGTCCAACAGCTCCCACACCTGTCTCTTGGGCTGGGGGAGCAGCTGGAAGCAGCACAGGACCCCCCAGCTCACAGGGAATTTGGGTGCTCTGGGCCTGAGCGATCCCCCGTGCTGGACACCTGCACAACTGGCTGCCACTGCCACCTCCTCCTCACACCACATGATGTACATGGAGTGACTTAAACAAATGACTTGGGGAAAACACAGTGGCCATACTCATTCCAATTTTATAACAATTTATATACTAAAGCACAAGCTTCACTTGCAGTAGTTAATTTAACTTTCAATTTACTGTGACATTTACTGGCACCATGCTGACCAGAATGCTTCTGGTATCATTAATCATATATAGTCACTTGCTGGACCTATCATGGTAATAAAGAGTAACTAACTAGTTACTCTGTGCTCTACCCAATTATAAAAGTACTATTCAAGAATTGCATGTTTGCCAAAAGTAAGACCCATTCAGTCAAGATTTTCTCCAAAATCCAGTCTCTGAATAATCTATGAGAAGACTGTCTCGTATTTTTTCCAGACCACCTAAGAAAGTGAAGCTGCTGACCAAAGGATTCAGCACATGATGAACAGTGGAGGCCACACAGATCTTACCAATAAACTGTGTACTGTGTCCTTACACAGAAAAGAGCATTTACTGCAACCTAGGCCTTTCAAAAATACTCTCACCAGTTAATGCAGAGTAGTAACTAACTTGGAAGTGAAGGCTGCACATTCACTAGATAGGAATTTTTCCTGGGATAAGCCCATCTGAATGTCAAAGAAAGGCCCAATACCAAACCATTAATTCACATAATGAAATATGGTTATAAATAAACAACTGGTTTTCTTCCTGTATGGTACTTGTATGAAACAGATGTAGAACACTCAAATTCTCCTCACCAGACATTGCAAAATTTGGCAAATAATGTATCAGCATTTCCTACAACACAGAAAGCAACCAGTGCTTTACTTATCTACAGAACAGCTTTGGTTTGAGGGTTTTCAGAGCAGGAAAGCAGACAGGAATTTCAGGCAAGTAGCTTGCAAAAGTGAAGTGAATTTTAAGACTTTTTTCGCATCATTCAACACTGAAGTTTGGTTTCCTCATTTAGTTTTCATAATAAAAATGCTTCTCTGTTCTGCAGTATGTTCCTTGAATGAAAATCAGAGGCTGAGGGGGGGAAAAAAGGAAAAGCAGCTCTCTGTTGCTCTGCCTTTAATGCCTGCTGTTTCAACAAGCACTTTAAGGAAATCTGTTCTACACTGGGCTGCCAGCAGTGAGCTACTTCATAGCAGTAGTCAATGTATTGTTTCAATGAGATGCAAATACTCATTACAAAGGTATTAATTCTTTAATAACAGTATCAAATCAAATGTCATGAAAAAATACCAGATCATACAATGCAGAGTACAGATGGCATTGAGAAGGTAATACCTAATCTTACCCGTTTCAAATACAGTGATTTCTATAATCTTACCAAGTCAAATCTGCTAACAGCTGTCAGAAACATTCAGTATAGAAGGGCTGACTGAGCTGCACAGATGCTTCCAAATTAGAAGAATTTTCTTTGAAGGAGGAGAGACACTCCTGATGGCACTTCTTTCATTCTTATTACTTCCTTCGAAAATCTTTAGGTCTGTGGGGGGAAAAAAAATTATTTTAAGAAATGCATGTGCACTACATTGGTTTTGCTTTAAGGCTGCAGTAGCAGCCTCATCTAGTTTTATTTCCTTACTCTGGTGAAGTTTTTTTTGACAAAGAAGAATATTTTCTGGATTACACAAACAAGACAGAACAAATTAAAGAAATTTACTAAGATCTCTAAGAATTTACAGACTTCAGGACTAGTTGGTCACTCCTACTCTCCTAAGAAAAACAAAAAACCATTTTGAACTGAATGGAGTCTCACAGGGCTTTAAACAGAGGCCCTGATTTGTCTCCACTTTTAAAAACTGAATAATCCCTGCATAAGGTGGTAACTTTTAGTTAACAGCACAGTCCACAACAACACTACTAAAATACTTAAAACCAATGATTTAAAAAAACACCTAATTTGAATCTTAAAAGTTTTGCAATCCCCTTTGCTTGGATGACAGATGTGGAAAGCATTTAGATAAAAGCAGACTGCTGTTTGCAACCCTCTGTGATCTCTTATTCAGGCACATCTCCCTGCCTGCCTGCCACACATCCACCAGCTGCAGGAACCATACTCTGCTTCAAACTACACAGCTCAGACCAGCTTATGGCTTTTACAATGCTGAGTTTGCAGACTAGATGCACACCTACATGTCCTGCAGAGAAGCTGCACATCCTGGACTCTGCCCAGTCACTCCCAAACCCCCAGTGCAGGTCAGGGTCCCTGAAGTGCCCAGGACATGCCTGGTGTCACCCAGTGCAGGTCAGCATCCCTGAGGTGCCCAGAACATGCCTGATGTCACCCAGTGCAGGTCAGGGTCCCTGAGGTGCCCAGCATGGAGCAGCCACCCCTCGCAGCCCCCATCCCACCTACAGCTGCAGCCTGCAGGAACACAACACTCCTCACTGCTCCTCTCATCTGTGCATCAAAGCAGCCTGGGGAACTCACAGGACTCAACAAGACAGGTATTACCAAAGGTTTTAGAGACATCTAAAGGAATACAGGGCCAGATTTGCCATGAAGTTGAATGAGAAATTCTGGCATACAGGAAAACCTGCAAACCACTACAAGTTAAATTCCCAAAGGTGGTACATTTTATCTGTAATTCAGCTCAATAATGGAAATAAAAAGCAGACAGCAATGGAAGCAGACAGCTTTCTTTAAAGACTGAGAGTTCAGATGGCTTTCTTTAAAGACTGAGAGTTCAGAAAACCTGCAAACCACTACAAGTTAAATTCCCAAAGGTGGTACATTTTATCTGTAATTCAGCTCAATAATGGAAATAAAAAACAGACAGCAATGGAAGCAGACAGCTTTTTTTAAAGACTGAGAGTTCAGATGGCTGCAGAGATGCCACATAGAAATCCAGCACTTGTTTAGTCCTGTGTTGCAGTTTCAGATTTTGCCAAGCAATAGCACTGCAAAGTGAAATCACCCACACAACTCTTGTATGAGCCCATAGGTTCTCACATGAAAGCAAGTCTGGAATTCAGTTTGTGTTATTTCAAGAGCAGCATATAAAATTGTGTGAATTTTACAGAACAACTATAAAGAAGAGCTAGTGTTCATGCTGTGATGAATCACAAAGCTGCTCTGTTCTCCATTTAAATAGAATATTCTGTATTAATATTTGGACTTGTATCTTTTGTGCACGACAGAACTGCTGCAAGCACCATATATGTTGTTTACATACTTGCTTAATGTTGGACTTAAATGTACTCAATGTTTGATGGTTGGTGTGCACTAAGAAGTCAAGTCACATTTCCTAGAATCTCAGACTTCAGCACTTGGAGATATTCATAGAATCAGAGAATGGTTTGGGTCAGAAGGGACCTTAAACATTCTCTGGCTCCAGCCTCTCTGCCATTCCACATTTTGTTACTCAGATCTCACCCTGCATGCCAGAATAGGTATTTCATTATATCAAACTGTTTGTAGAGTAGGAAGAGTATGGGATTTTGAAAAATTCTCAGCAGTGACTTAGAAGTTTAATCACTACATTCATCCTAGACAGGTGGACAGTGCTGGAAGATTTTAGGCAATGCAGCACGGCAAAGACATCCTTGTCTTGCAGCTTAGAGTTATTACTCTTTCTTTTTAGAGACCAATCCATTCTTTTGTACACTGCTCAAAGGATTTTGCATTTTTCTATAAATGGCTCCCTTCAAACTTCCATCGAGGGTTATGCTGGAGTGCTGCAGAACTGCAGGCCTCACAGCACTCTGTTCTGGAGTGAAAATCTTTTTTTTTTTCTTGCTTGCTTGTAATCTGCATTTCAACTTTAATGCTCATTGTCTTAAAATTTAAATGCATAAAAATGAATCAAACACTGGACTCTTAGTTTGCAGTCTTATGAAGTTAATGAAGCCTAAAGACAGGATTTTCCACACTGAAACACTTGTGTGAACAAATACAAAAGTTTTTAAAGCCTTTTCTATTGCCACAGTAGGCTTTTTATGCCCACTAGTACTTGGCTTTTGGACTGCTTTTGAAGAATTCTTGGCACCAGGAAAGCTAAGCCTTGGAAAACACTGCCTTTGGCAAAAGTGTTATAGGCATTCTGTCAGACGAAGAATATGAACCCACAAAAATGCTGTCTACTCAGAGAGAATTATGAACCACTTGTGAGCATCAATGGCTAACTGCTCATTGATAAGTGACACAAATCCATGTGAGAGTCTTCTTCTTTGATGGCAGTGCTTTTGCCTTTCCTCAGCAAAGGCCTGAGTTTATGCTCTTGGAACAAAGGAAATGCTATCTCCTAGAACAGACAGTTCAGAAATTCACCTAAAGGCAAGACTTCATATAGCTGCTTCTCCTCTTCTTTTTAATTTTAAAGTAACATCCTTGGGGAAAAAAAAGCTTTGCTGTATAGTGACAGGAGACTCCAAGACAAAGGGAAATGGGGGAATGTGGGAACCAATGTCTCTGCAATCTATGCTGAAACGCAAACTATTATGGGTTCACTGAAAATATGCAACATTAGTCAGTGCAGATGTCTGCCACCAAAATATGTAAAAAATATTTGTCTCACTAGCATTTTTATAGTCCACATAAAAAGTGTTAAGACAGTTCTGTGAGTTCTAGGCAGAATACTCAGCAAATTAAATCAGTAACCCATTTGTTACAGGAGGCCTCTCGGTGCTTCTCTCTTAACAAATACTTTACCACTGAGTAAAAGGCACCGAAGAGCTGGTCCTAAACTCTGATTACAGCTTTTAAATCTGTTAAAGCTGCCCAGGGAGGTCAGGGATTCTCTCTGAAGACACTCAAAACCCACCTGGATGCATTCCTTTGTAACCTGCTCTAGGGGACCTGCCTTGGCAGGGGGGTTGGACTGGATGATCTCCATAGGTCCCTTCCAAACCTCACAATTCTGTGATTCCATAAATTCTCCCAATTTTTATCCATACTCACAGCTATCAGAAGAGAAATACAGCTGATGTAAAATGCTGACAGTCCACAGCCACTGAAACTTACAGAACAGATAAACCTGTGTGTATGTCCAGCTCCTAGGAGAAGCCTTTGTGATAGGAAACAAGTGTCTTAGTAGTCCCCACTCTAACTGGTAGAGAGCTTCCCAAAACTCTGCAGAATTAATGTAGTTCATATAAATGCTGTCTTTTGATAATGATGGCAGCCCTACGCTCTGCAGTATTGAAAAAAACCAATGGACTGTGAAAGTTTTCTCATCTACAGGAAAACAGTAACTTCTTTGCTCTGTACTCCACTTCATGAAATAAGACTGAGCCCTAGAACATGAGAAGTCCTGCCTTTCTTCATGGACTTTAAGGATGACTTGAAGAGGCTTGTGTCCTTGGGCTAAAGCTTGCCATTGTAAATTCTCTCTTCAGTGTCTCTGCAGATTTAGGAGTTACAGTTAGGTTTTGAAAAGCACTGCAGACTGTAGTGCTGGCATCTGTGTCACTAATTAATACTGAAATTTGGGGAGCATACATGTGCTTCCCGAGCAATTCCAACCAACTCCAGCATACACACACCCCTTTGTGCAGCTGCATAAAACAAGGTTGTCTTTAACCTAGGTCAGTTCTCTGGTTCTCCATTCTGTTGCCACACAAGCAGAAAGGAAAGACAGGAAAATTGATGGATGATTATTAAAACCGAGCCTTATTGCCAGAAAAAATGCTCACTAAGCTATGACCTCAGCCTCTGAACATCTCAGATGGCAAACAGAAACTAACAGCACAAAAAGACCTACTTGCATATCTGCAACTATGATGGGATCCCCCCCACTTTACAGTATATTCAATATTCTTTCTCAGTGTGATCCTCTTTCAAGGGTATTCTTTCTGTGAGGAAGGACAGGACAGAGACCCTCTGCAATAATAAATGTGTTCAACTTCAAACTCCTGGAGTGAATATTTATTTCAATTAATTCTGAATAGACTTGCTGCACTGCTCCATCTTTATTAAATTCTTCTCAGCACATTCCAGCAATGATGTTTCCCTTTGCCTAGCAATGCTTTGTGGAGGTAGAACAGCCTCAGAAAAAATAAAATAAGGGGTGTGTTTATTACTCTATGGAGGCCAAATCTAAGTAATCTCTAGTCCATATTATAATGCAACTAACTTGATTTCAACAATATACTGGACAACTTCACCATCTTATTTCTAGGCAAACAAGCTAAAACCTTGAAGCATCTTACAGCAGACAGGTTAGCATTACTAACCTCAGAGAAATAGTAAAGGTAAGGCTGTAGAGAAATATATGACGGTGTCTATTCTATATGAACAGCAGTTATTTTACAATCCAGACAATATTTAAAAAAAAAATTCTCTTCATTTTTAATGACTCAGACACCTCTTTAAAACTATGTATTTTAATCCAAATGACTCTGTTTCTTAGAACTTCTAAATGCACTGGGATTAGCTATAACAATATAATTTGCAATCAACATTGCCCTTCCTTCTTCCAAAAGAAGTGACACACCTCCCTAGATTCTTCTATTGCATGCTGCTGATAAACAAACAGCATTTGATAACATGACCTTATCTTCTTTCAAGCTCAAAACCCCTGGATAGCCATCTCTCCACAAACAATCCCTACTCACAGGGCTTTGCTGTTACATTGCATTGTCTCAGGCTTGACAAAACAAGTTTTATGAAATCATATCTGATGGTGCTGTTACAGTCATTTGTGTGCTTGCAAGCCTGTGTTAATGACTGCTAATGGTTTCAAACCTGCCTCTGCTGAGGAGTCAGGCAGTCAGCGCTGCACAGTGACCTGTCAATACCTGCTCTTGACTCAGCAATGCACACCTGGTGTGGAAGCTCTGTCCCAAATTGCAATTTTCTCTTCACCTGCGGGCAATCATCTCACCATTGGAGCATATGACCCAAAGTTGCCTGGAATTTCTGCACTCTCAGCAGCAGTAACAAAGAGTGTTCAGAAAGCAATTTGCATCAGCACTGTAAAAGGTTGGTGCCTTAAGGCTAACTACTGCCACAGGCTAATACAGTGACTGAGATGAGAGAAGAGTAAAATTTGAAGGGTATAGGCTTAGAATTCTGTTAAGATTTTACTGCTTCCATGATTGAGAGAAAGCACTCCATATGCATGAAAACCCCTTTAAAATTAATAACCATCATGTAGGAAAGGCACATCCATCTCTTCCCTTCACAACCTGTACAACACTTTGTATTACCTGAAAAATTTAATGTCTGGTAGGATTTCCATTTGCATAGGTTATTCATCAAAAACAAAAGCAAAAAATTATTTGTCTTAACTCACAGTTATCAACATATTTTAAGAGTAACTCACCCCGAGAAGGTTTTAGGTCTGTGGCTGCTATGTTAGCTTTTTATCCAGCAGCCTTTTTCCCCCCTTTCCCCCCATCCTGTTTGCTGAACAGTGTAGTGCTCCCCAAAAGGCTGAGGGAGACTTCAGCATGACTGTGTTGTTTTACAGGAGCTCTCCCTGACTTTCTTTTACAAGTTTCAATAATTTTAGGAAACAAGGATAAAATCTCTCCAAACTTGGCTGAAAAACTAGAACAAAGAAATAATTGGTATTAAAGTACTTCTAACCTACCCCTAATTTTTAAAGTATTTAACAAGTGATATCCACTAGCTCATAAAGGTCTCGTTTAGGGGAGTTTATAAACAACACTGTTTTGAACAGATGACAGACTGGGGAAGACAAATTAGTGAAAAGATTTTGTGGGCTGATCATGCCACTTAGCTGCTAGCCCTCAGCCACTCTGATCCCATTACTCTGCGCTGGCAGGCACACTCAATCTGCATTACTGTGACGCTCTTCTCCATAATTCTGAAAATTACCATCACAAGAATGTGGAATTATTGCTAACTGATGACAGTTGTCAGCTTACACAGAATAGTTCTATGGCTCATCTTCTGTATCTGCTTATGATAAAAGCAATAGGTGGCTTTTAGCCTTTTCGTATAACAAAAGGTTCCAAATAATTTGGTTTTGTCTAAAATTAGCACACAATACACACAACATGAAATTTGTTGTCTATCTGGCACACATTTTAAAGTTATTTTATTAATAAACTATGAAATTTTGAGTTTTAAAGTTGTTTTTAATAGAAAAACTTCAACACAGACAAAATTTACTGTAAATTCTGAAACAAGAGGAATATATGTATTTTTCAGGAACACTTTGCAAATTGTGTCAAAGTCAATGCTATTATGTAAGGGGACTATAGCTAAAGGGGATTTCTGAACACATTTCATCTTTTTCACTAACCACACTAGTAATTCAAAACTCAAGGATCAGACATTGCTATCATTCCTTGGAAAACCAAATTATGTGGTTATACTCAAACATCAACAGTTTGGTGCTGGGGTGGGGAGGGAGAAGAATCATTCTTCTATTCAAGATGTACCTATTATCCCATGCTAGCTGTATGCCTCGGGTAAAATAATCAGCGAAATAGCTAAGGATATTTCAACTATCACTAAATTTCCAATTCACTATTCCAAACCCTCAATTCCTCTGCTTGGAGCACAAGAACAGTTTCCATGTTGGTGTTGTTCTCATGCTGACTGTTGCCTTGCCCAAAAAGCACTTCTACAAGTTTAACTTATTTTGCTTGGAGAACAAACCACAGTAACAGAAGCTGCATTTTGTAACAAGAGTAAGAAAAGGTGATACTGCTATGACAGTACAGCTACAGTGACTAATCCTTTTATGCAGAAACAAAACTTAAGATGCATATTTTGTGGTTCTCAGCTGCAACTTGTTTGCTTTTCTCTGCATTAAACAAGCACTTTTAATTTTTAAAAATGGTCCTTATCAATTTATCTGATATGCATTTAGGTACTCTGAGTGAAATGAAGAATGGCTTATTAAAATTTAAAATAAAGTGGTTACAACCTCAGTTTCTGTGAAAACAAATTAAGCAAAACTGACCAAAGCTTTTTTAAACTTACTGTAATTCCCTGATTTTGAGCTTGCTTATATGAATTCTGTCTGGAAAAATATTTAAGATAAATCAATGAAACATACTCGTAAGCTTCATCTTGTTAGCATGATGTTTTTTGAAAATAGAAGGTTACTTTTTTAGTGATATATTCTGATAAAAACTATAGGACTGTATACAGAGCAGCACTGTACACTTGGCTTTGGACAAAGAATTACGTTATTCTTCAAATAAACAGACAAGTGGGTGAAGGAGTGGTGAAATATTTTCCAGACTTACTGTCAGCCACAGAAGTGAAAAAAGGAAATCAAGACATTTATAAAACAGTGATTAAAAATTAATCTAACTCTAATTTCATCTGGGCAAGTAGTTCAACAGTATCATATACAACCATTCTCCTATTCCTTTTCAAATTTCCATTAATTTAGTTTCTATTCTCACATATGAGATAAATAGGTTATAAGGGAAGGGGAAAGTAGCTTTGGAATTTTCTTTATGGGAACCTCTTCAGAAAGTTCAAGTAAAAGGGCCCAGTTACCCATTTATTATCTCTTCAACTCTTGTTTTAGAAACAACTTAAGCTGCCCCCAGGTAAAGGATATGAGAATCAGTAGCACTGACCTGTTTTAGGCATGCCAGAGAAAAGTCAGTAACTGAATTCAATAGGCTAAACAATCTGAACATGGATGTGTTAGATTTTTAAGATGACTGAGTTACTGACCCTTCTTGATTAGTGTCCAGCTGCTGCCCGCAGCTAAAACCTAATGAAGAGGAGAGCAATTTTCTTCTTAAGTATCTATGTGGCTTTTTGCACAGGAATTTAGATCCAGCTCTGGTAGTCTGAAATGTGGGACTTGGTTACCTCCAAATCTCCTCTTAAATGAACACAAATCTGCTACACAAAATTCTGAGACATTTTATGCCCTTACTAATAAAAAACCCTGAAAGTTACCAGTGATAGTTACTAGATTTGATTGGGGATTAATGATCTCCAGTTAGTTCATGTAATTTCTACCAAGAGGCAAAAAGGCCACAGAAAATGAACTGCCAGAGGGATTCCTCAAAGAGTACATTGGAACAGAACTGGGCTGGATTGGCAGGATAGCTTTTTCCTGGTTTATACAGTTTGTTTTTTATGAAAAAGTAAGACTGGCTGCAGTCTTTTACAGAAGTTTGTGTTGGCCAAGTCTCCTCTCAACATTGCTACATGCTAGGCTGCTTTGTGAGAGAAGATGAGCACTCAAGTTGGAGGGGCAATACTTAGCCCAAGATAAAAACCAAATATTACCTAGTGAGGCGTAATATAAAACAAAAAACAAATCCCAAGAAGCTGCAGACACACTCTACAACTGAACAGGAACTAAGAAAAAGACTGGAGAAATTTAATTTGGTACCAAATTTTTAAAGGCTAATAAATAAACTTGAGATGGTCCTTACAAAAATGGCTCAAGACCTCACCATCTTTAGAGATGACTTTATGTCTCTCCCTCTGCTCTTCTCAAGGTAACTAGAGTAACCACTCTTTTCCTTTATTTTACCTCACACTTCATTGTAGGGAGAAAAAAAAATTATAAACTTAGTAAGAACTGCTAGTTATAATTTGTAACACAGCAAATCACTGGAAATACTCCGAATGTAATTTCTCTATATAATATATAGAGAAATATGATGTGAATATAATGTGAAGTGTCTTTTGGTGTTGGCTCCTCTTGAAGTTATCTGAAGAAATTAACAGACAAAATACCTAATAAAACTCTGAGCATCTTGCACATATAAAAGTACTGTTTAGAACATCTTTTCAGGCACATAACTAGGATATCTCTGGCTGCTTCTTCTGCTCAATTACTGCATTCCAGAAATAATCTGTGTAACTAAAAACAGAAACTTGCATTAGAAATTGTAGAATTGTGCAAGATAAATACTGCTGCAGTTCTTCTAAGAAAACATAAAAGGAAGTGGTGGCTGAAAGGATTTTTTAACCCAAAAGCTTTTCTGTTCACCAGTGCCCACAAATTTGTCTGCTGGGAACGTCACAGGTGGCTTCTAGTTGCCTGAGTCTGGCAAGGCTGGCTTTAAAGACACAAAACTGGGGAGGAACTGGAGTGACACAGAAGAGGATTATCAGAGCCATCTGCAGTTCACAGGCATCCAATATGCTTGTGTTTCATCACCTACAAACTTCTGTCTGAGAACACTGTGATTTTCTGCTTTCAAAGCCACAGAGTGTTGCTGACGAACTTCCAGGAATCTGTGTGCCAGGGCACAGAGATGACAAGCAGTGTCAGTACTGAGACCCTGCCTGACCCATGCTGCTTGGCTGGAACAAAATCATGGCTCCAGTGCAACCCCCTGCCTCAAAGCAGGATGTACAGATGGGGGGGCAGAAATCAGGAAAGTTACTCAGAAATATAAACATTAAGAAGGTGTTTGGTTTTCGAAAAGCGAATTGCAGAGTTTACAATATATCAAGTTTTGAAAACTTCAAAAGTGTAGAAGAACTTGTTCCCCCAAGGACAAGCAAGCAGCTGTCTGGCCCGAGGGGAACTCCTAGGAGGGCTGGCAGTGGACCAGGCACTCAGTCTGCACACCAGCACCAGCCCAAGCACACTCTATTCAATCAGACAGCTCTGCTTTTTCAAGGGAAACTCCCAGGAATGCATCCATCTCACTGGAACAACACAGGGCTGCTGGATCTGGTAACATTCTTATTTAAATACTTCTTGAAATACAATTTCCTGCCTTTAAAATTGTCTCAAAACACATATATACCCAGACAGTTAAACAACTTTCAAATGGTATATAACAGGAAAATTTGCCCATGAATCTGACGTATCCTTGCTTTCATGGAACAGAACTGTTTGCTTAGTCATATGTAACTGGTGAATTCTGTGATGATTTCTGTTTAAAACTCATTTAAAAGACATACAATCTGAAATTTCAAACACACTTGAAATAAAGGCTTCATTCACAGTACAAGATCAAACTCTGTCAAAGGAACTTGTTTTTGATCTTTTTCACCATGAAATATGTCTAGAACAGACATAATTTACTTCCCTGTATCTACATGGTTTTCCATCCCACTTATTTCAGACCTCTCCACGAAGGATCTAAGTCAGAACCTCTGGACGAGCTGGAAAGCCAGCTAGCTCTGACTAGGAATAAAAGGAAAGAATGCTCCAGGAAAGCTTCTCTGACTAGGAATATTCTGACTTTTAATTCTCCCCTTTCATTGAGCAAGACCTCTCTTGATGTCCTGTGATGGTGGAAAGAGAGGTGATGGGAAGGCTCACCACTCTAAAAGCCAATCAATGTACTGGGTTTCCACACCTGTGCTTTCCTTAAAAATGGTTTCTCTGTTTTAGTGTCCCACTTGCATACTGTGTCTTTATCTATGGTGGGTCAGTCTCCAACTACCAGCAAAACAGCCTTTAAAGAACCCTCTATAGCAAGACATTTTAACACAACATATGGCCAAAATGTCCAATAACATTAGCAGTGCTGAGCAAGTTCTTCACATTCTAAACAAAAATTTAGAAATTAGAAAATTACTATTTCCAACTAGAAAGAAAAAGGGTATCTTCCTCCTGATATTAGCAAATTCTCATATAAATTCAGCTATTTACACTGATTCCCTGTTATCTATCTTATGTCTGGTTTATATACAGTAAGGTACATTTCTTCAGTAGAAGTATTAATGTAAAACCTCAAAGATTAATTTTCTACTCATAATTGTGTTTATCAGTATTTATAGACTTTAATCAAGCTCTTTTCCCTTAAAGCATACAGGTATCTTAAACAGCTAATATCAACTATTTTCTTTTTCTGTAGAAAGATGATGAGCCACTAACACTGTCTCCCTCTAACTCCCCCCTTTTCTAATCACTCTTGGAGATATTTCATTCCATTTTGAACTTCTACTTTTGGATAAACAGGTTGGTCACCAGGCTCCAAACTTCATGGAAGATAAATAATAATTAAAACCAAAAGTCACATAAGGCAGGAAGAATTACTAAAACCATATGAAGAAGAAGAAGAAAGTTTAAAGCTTTTCTGTGTCTTTTATTTTCTGCTTCATTGTAAGGGCTGCTCATACTGCATGGAAGCTATCTATGGGTTCTGCAGAAACTCACAGATCCAAGTCCACAATAAGGCTTTTTACATCCCAAATGCAGAATGTAGGGGACAAGGACAGGCTACTCATTTTACCATTGTGTGTTCTCACCCAGATTTCTAAGATCCTAGTACAGAGTAACAAACATCCCAAGGAAAAGCCAAAGAGGACTAATAAGATTAGCAACCTAAGCTGGGTTTTTTAAACACAGTTTATTAAAATATTAATCTATTTTACTATGTTTGTTTACTTTCCCTATATATAAAGAACCATAGAATAATTTGCATCTGAAAGGACTCCACTCAAAGAGGAACTAACTTCAACATTACATCAGCTTGCTCAGGAACTGTGCAGTGAGTTCTGAGCATCTCCAGGGCTGGAGATTCCACAACCTCCCCGGGCAGCCTGTCAGCTGACAAGAATGAAATGACAAGGAACCCAAATAGAAAGTCAATTTGGTGTTCTGAGATACAAATATATCTGTGCAATATTTGGATTTCTACAAAACAACTCATGTTCCCTTTACGTTTTCTCTTCTGAAGTAATTTTCACATAGTTTTCTCAGAACATCTAAAATTATCAGATTTATGTAAAAATATTTTAACCTAACTTCTCTTTGGTAAATTGAACAAAGCTGACCATTTTCTGATTTCTTTTCAAAAGAATATTTATGCTATATGCCTCTAAAAAGAAGACTATGTAAATACTTGTATTTTTGTTCCTTCTCCAGTCTTTCACAGGAATATTGTAATAATGCCAACACTACTTCTTCCATAGCTTCACACACTGAAAAAACTCAGAACAGAGATTCTATGACCTCTGCATATTCATACACCCTTTCTTTTAATGTGTTTGGTGCAAAGCTGTCTATTCTCAGACACTCCAGCTGGCATTTTAATCAGAACAATGTGGGCACATGTCTATGGTTCATTTTAAGTCCCCTTTTACAGACCTCTTAATATAAAATATAAAGATATTTTACTTTATATATATAAAATATAAAGATATTTCACATCAGAGAGTCATTTTACCAAATTTGCTCAATTCTTCATCTTCTATTTGCAAACTAAGCCCTCCTCCCCTCCCAGCCCTGAAATCTGAATGTCAGAGAATCAAAATACACTTTCTCATTCAGACAGGAAAAACATCACTATTTTTCCCATTACTTCATATTGGAAACTATTCCCAAGATCAAAACTGGTCAAAAAGTGAGCTGAAGGTTAAATTAAAATTTATCTGACACCAGCAATGGTCTGGTTGCAGGGCAGGACAAGAAGCTGAAATTACAGCAGTGATGAACCCTGCAGTTAGAGAGATGGAAGATAACCATCTTCATTCTTGTCCCTCTGCCAGATCTTACCAGCTCCTGAGAGCATAAAAGCAGGTGGGACAAAAGTCTGACACAGCAAGGGTTAGGTGTGCCTCCAAGCTTTTAAATGTGGCTCTAGATGGAGTAGTTGGTTGAAGGGAAACTTCTGTCCCAGTCTCTACACTCAGAGCATTAAAATTCTCCCAAACTCCCATTTGTTTTTCCTTACCCCACCCAGAGCCCACTACCTCCACTTATCTCTAGCATTCTCTCCCTCATTTTACACCCACTATTCTGTTCCACTCAGGCCCACCTATCCCTTGTTTTTTCTCACCATAATACCCACTTGAGCTCCCTAGCTCTCCCACAGGAGAAGCACTGAGCTGAAAGCCTCCAAACCTGCTCTATGATTTCTAAGGCAGTTGCGCACCCCAGCCCCCAGAACTGGCAGGGAGTAAGACTGTATGCAGAGTGCAGTTACCAGCAATCAATCCAGATGAGACTGCAGAGGACAGAAAGATAAAAAAAGGGGGATGCTTATTTTCTCTGTGGTTTGGATTCCTCCAGAGGGAACGTTAAAAGAAATTATGGGAAGGAAATTCTAACTGCAGTAGTGTTCTTACCTGCAGATTTTCCCCAAAGTTAATATGCTGACATGAAGATATTACAAAACTTATTTTAACAGCAATGGCTAAATTAGATGCCATCAAGTTTATTTGTCCTCTGCCACACACACCTGCAAGTCAACACAATTAAGGTGGCTCCGTCCTAAGGAGATGAACTATGGTAGTGTGTGGGAACAAAGAAATGCATTTTAAAAGCTATGTCAGCACAACACTATTTCCTTTGACAATATAGATACTCCCAATTAGTGAGCTAAAACTAAGTGCCAGCTCATCATTCAAGCTAAATTATTGGGGAGAACCTGTATCAGTTTTCATACTAAACACAGTTACATAAGACTAGAGCAGGGACATACGACAGGGACAGGCTTATCAGCTTTACTGTAATGTACTGCAGAATTCTGGTCGATGGTGCACAATCTAAACTTCTTAAGGCTAACCCACAGAAATCTCATAGAAACCAGGAGGTATCAGGAATTTTAGCTCCATTTAGTATTGAGGATAAAAGCAAATATACCAAGTTTTATCACTGACATAGGTCAGAAGAAGTCAAAACAGATCTCCCTGTTTCAGCTCAGAAGAGGGTGTAATGTATTTGCTGGATTGTTTCCGTTAACAGACACTGTAACACAGAGGTGCTTCCATTACGCAGAAGAGATGTACAGACACATTTTAGTATTATCTAAGGTGAAGAGCCTAAGTACAAGTGATTTTCAATGAGCTTTTGAAAGTTTACAGACCTGAGTGGCATTTCCTTTGGCTATGGCTAACAGTTATGCATTACAGAGCAAATCCAACTCAAACCAGGTAATGAAGGTTTTTACTGTATTCATTTTGATGAAGCAGGGAGTTGAAAACATAAGATTTTAAGTAAAGCTTATCTTATTAAAAAAAAAACCAAACTAGAAATAGAAAATTTTAGCAACCATTGTTCTTTGTTTTAATGACCTCGTCTCTCCAAAAAAAAAAAAATTACCTAAAGAGAAGAATGACTACTTTTTTCTTACTAATAATGTGGGAGCCTACATTATACATATTCAGTCAATGTGCCCTCTTAAAAAATCTAAGATACTTACGGAGTCCAAACCTTCGGAAAGGCAGCAATTTCTTCTGGTGTATATTCATCTAACCTCTTGGGGACTGCACGTGGCTGAGGAATCTCTTGTAGAAGGTTCTTCTCTATATCTTCTGGAATAACCTGAGACAGGTGAGAATAGTCTTAACTACTTGACTGTTTTACAAACAACACCCCTGCCCACAAAGCCAGACCAAAATTTGTCAATAGTACTGCATTCTTCATGCTAAGTGTTTGACCTAAATACACCAATCTCATCCATCTCGAATCTCTGTGAAATAATATGGAAAACACCCCAACTACATATAAATATAGATATATAAAAAAAAGCAGTGTGATTTTTGTTTTTATTTACTTGCTTATGACACAGGTGCTATTGCTATCACTCCTTCTTCACCTCTATATAACTCAAGGATGAAAATGTAACTGCATGGCTACTCACATCTTCAGGGAACAGGTGTAGCCTCTGCATCAGAGTTCTTCTCTGAAGGTTTTTTGGAAGCATTCTATAAACAGCCAGTTTAACAATCTGAGGAAAGGTAACATAGTAACAAATAATCAGGGAGGTTACCCATAACATGAAATAGGTTAATTGTGTTTCCATCTGTTCATCATTGAAGCTCTTAGTCATCTTTCAGGCTGAGGAATTCTGGTACCACATTCAGAAGGAGCTCTAGACTTAAATTAAAAAAAAAGAAATACTTACTCCTCGTCATATAAACACTTATTTTAAGACCTATGTAGAAAATTTCAGCTTAGAAAGTTAAGAGCTATATTTTATCCATTTTTTGTGGATGACTGTGTACGATCTTCAAATAATTGAGAAGGCTGGGTAACTCTATATTTTATTGCACATTTACAAACACACATTGTTTAGGGGAAAAAAGTGCTTAAACAAATTTCCTAAGTGCTCCCAGCAACTAGTTTAACAGTGTAATTTGATGTGTTTAAAACGCTTTTATAATTAATGCTCTGTACCTTAAGCAAAGCTGACATACCAAAACACCGCATTACGAACTTACTATTTATATTCATAACCCTTGCTATTAGTTCCAGATGAACAATCTCACCTCTAAACATCAGAAACAAATAGAATTTGTACATCTACTCTAAATGATGCTCATTGTAAAGTAAACAAATTTCAACAGGATTTTCTCTTGGACTCTAGTAAAGACGCCTTTTATTTAAATACAAAACACATTGTTATGGACTTCATCCAGAAGGGGAACATTTGTAAATGTAAAACAATGCACACAACTGTAGGAGAGAAAAAAGGTTTCATAACGTGCAATTTTGTAAGTAAAATGTTTGCTCCAGGACACTTGGATATAAAGCAGCTCCAAACCAGAAACTACCCAGGCATGCTTAGTCCAGCATCGAGCTCAAGCCAATACCACACTGAAACGCAGGGCACTAAGCGCAAACAAATTTTGCAGGCACTTGGTTATTTTCCAAAGTGTACTGAGCAAAATAACTTATTTTTATAAAATTAACTAAAGGGATTAAATTGAAATTTTAGAGACAATCACCAAGTTCCCAGGTGGAACCACATTAAGATAAGATTTTCAGGTGTTATGCAACCAGTACCATAAATCTGTGGACAAATGCAATAAATCAAGATGACAGGAGAAATAGAGCAGGTCATGCAGATTAATATTCAGTTTTGATACCTTCTTTAATAAAAATTAGTAAGCATGTACAAAAAATAAAGGATGAAAATGAATGCTTTTTAGGGATAAAAATTATTCATGTTCATAGAAGAAACTATCATTTATTTAGGTCAGTATACTATGTGTTCTGTGACTACAGGTCTTGATAAAAGGTCTGTTCCCATAAATTCTGTAAGCCCCCTTTATATACTTGAAAGGCCCACAATAGGCTCTCCCCAGAGTCCTTTCCTCCCTAGGTTGAAAGACTCCAACTTTTTCAATCCCTCCTCATAGGAGGGGTATTCCATCCCTCCCATGATTTCTGTGGTGCTCCTCTGGACCTGCTCCAACATGCCCATGCCTTTCCTGTGCTGGAGGCCCCAGAGCTGGACATGGTGCTCCAGGTGGGGCCTCAGCAGAGTGGAGTAGAGGGGGAGAGTCACCTCCCTCACCCTGCTGGCCACACTGCTTTGAAAGCAGCCCAGGATTCTGATTTCCTGCAAGGTCATTAGTCCAACTACAGAGCAGAAGGCTTAACAGGGAGCCAGGACACAGAAGGTAGTGCTGGAAAAATTCCTTCATTTTAACTTCAGCCTCAAAGACTCTTCTACAAGCCAAAATAAATCAAAATCCAGCTACTGGAAAGACCAAGTTTACATCCAACTTTTTGCCTAAAATTCTGCCTACAGCCACAACTCCACTTTCACTGCTGTGGTGTCAAGTCAAAAAAAACAGTAAAGCACAGGCTTAAGTGAAGTTGTACAGATTGCTTTTGCATCTTGAGTAAGGCTGTGTCACAGAAAAGGCAGATCCAACCAACAATACTTGCAAGGTGTTAAGTAAGTAAGGGCTCTCCTGTTATCTGAACATGCTCGAGTTTTACTAAAAATAGACCAACCCTAAACAAAAAAGGATGGAACTGCAGATCTGCTACTGAACTCACATGAAACCCAAACCCAAATTCAATGTTCCCTGAAAACACACATCAGAACATGTTGTTTCTTTCAGGAATTGAAAATAAAAACCCTTTTTACATGCTTGTAATACATTTCTAAGAAAAGAAAAACCTTACTGCTTTCTATGTCATTATACTTACTTTCAGCTATTAAAATAGCAAGAGTTTAATTTTACATGAAAGTTAAAAAAGCTAGTGATTTCTGTGGAATCTCAGACTGGCAGAGAGCTCTACCCACCCACAGGTCTCACTGCAACCTTGATCTCATTTTGAAATTGATAAGCACAGCTTAATAGTTTATTCAGTTATTCATGGAATCTCACTGCCTCCTCCCCCACTACTTAATCTTTAGTAATAGCAATGTGTAAAATTCCATATCCCCATAAATACTTACTCCTAAACAAAATGACACTTTCTCCACCAGGTAAAGACATCCACCATCAGAAGTACACAGCCACCCCAGTGTTAATATTTGGGGATTTTTACACTACTGGGATGCTGTCTGCCCCAGTTTTTTTTTGAATTACAAAGTTCCCATTGGCTCTAATTGCAATTGTCATCTTGAATATTGCAATACCTTGTTTTTAGCTTGAGAGCATAGACATGCTCTCATTTTTTTAGCTTTTAAGAGCATAGACATGCTCTTAATAACAGTTATATGACATTATCCTTTTGGTTTCCAATTTAAAGGGCTAATTAGAAGGAAATGAATCTGAAGGCAGCTCTATTAAAACTCTTGCACTTTCTGTCCCTTACAACATATTAATACATTTTATGAGTACAAATAAATTAAAATACATTTATTTGAAACACGGTGAGTCCTAAACATTACAATTTTTGTGACAAACTTTGGCTTATATGCAACTAGCAGACTATGTCTGGTGGAGACAAGTTCTGAGAAAGATTCTTTGCCAGATAAAACATACTTTAAAGACGGAAATCAACAGAGCAATACCACTCTTAGTACTGAGAAGCACAAAATAATTGGCTGAATTTCCAGAAGAAAGTCTACCCTAACAGCTGAATTAAGTCCAATAATCAACAGGAAGCAACTCTAGAACATGGGAAGGACACAGTGCTCCAGAGAAAACAAAGTGATTAATTACAAGGCATACCAAAGTAACTCTAGAAGAATTTCAAGAGATACAGCAGTTACTTGGAGGTACAGTTTGACACCACATCTTCCTTCTACCAGTCCATAGTTTTCAGTTCTGTATACAATATTGCCTTTTCAACCACACGTTATAAAATACAACACAAAGAACTTTCTACCTCTGACAGCTGTACAAGTAGTACAACTTGTACAAGCAAGAATGAATTTACTCAATACTGCCATGAAAATCATCGGGTCACAGACAAATTAAACTTCATGCACATGCATGTCATCTGGCTTTCCACTGCTGCTTTCCACTTAACAAAAAAGTGGAAGTTTAATGTTTTCTTTAAATTATTAACTTGACTCAAAAATAAGGACTGGATTAAGACTTATTAATACAAGCATTTATTTTTGTGTACTATGAAGAGAATAACCAAGTCAGCTCTAAGACTTAGTCAGGACACCTAGAGGTGTCAGGATAATATGTTTCAAGACTGCATGCTCTCCTCCCCATGCAAAACTAACTTGTGTGCCTACTAATCCAGCCTTTGAAGTTCTGTTCTACTTAATTAAAAAACATGACTCCCTTGTAATAGAAGAAAATGCTACTACTTCTAGTGTTTCAGTAACTGACTTTTGGCATGTACATATTATTCTATCAACTATTCCTTACTAATGCAAAGAAAATAAGTTCTCAAATAGCAACAGCAAGGTTTAACTGTGCTTTCTGTCTGAGCTTTTCTTCAAAGAACCATTATTAGGCAGATATAATGGCAAGTCTTTATGTGCAAGCAGTTGCTAAAGGGCATTCAAAAGGAGAATTAGAACATTTTAAACCCCTTCACATCAGTGCCAACAGCTGAACAAACCAAAACCCGGACAACCCCTAGAGGCTCCCTCCCAGCACATTTCCATTGAGCCACCCTGCTTCACTTAATAATCCTTCCTAGCAGGTAACATTCATTCTGAAAAATTATTGCCCATTATTGCTCTGTCACAGGCTATTGCCTGTAAATATTCAGAGGCTGCCTACAGCCTCTGAATACTGCAAAGGTCAATCCTCTCACTGAGCATTTGGTCTTTTTCTTTTCTGGGTCAAGTTTCTGATGCAGCCAGAAAAAAAAATTAAGCTGAGTTTTGCCTATCTTTCAAACCACAAGTCAGAGAAAAGCTGATTGAAAACTTTGTCCTCACAGGATTAGTATCTACTTCTGCAGATTAGATCTGACAACATTATTTTGCAGGCGTTTAAATGAAAAGTCTTAAGATTTTTCCAGGACTTTTTTCAAGTAATCTTTGCTCCATCTCAAATCCGAGATTTAAAACTACATCTTTTAGTCTTTCTGTATCAAGTACCTAAAAGTCTAATTTTGAAAGTGTTGATCTCATGCAAACCAGCAGTTTTCCAGATAAATAAAACTTCTTCAAGTTTTATTTAAAAAGTCAAGAAAATCCCAAACCTCTATGCATTTCGAACAACTACACCTCAAATCCAAAGGCTTACCCGTTTCCTTTATTTTCAAAAGATTGTCCTGGGAAAGAAAACACACCAAGCCGTTCAATCAGATTTTTTTTTTTAGCAACTTCCAATGGAAATTAATGCTGCCTGCCTACTTATTTCCTAAGAGATTATTGCTGCCATACAGAATATTAGCATTGTATTAACCCGAAGAAGAGTGGCTGTTTTTGAACTACAACAACAAAGTTTCATGGTGTACCTAAAGAACAAATTTATTAGTTTTGCTTATGGGTGGTCCAAGAATTCACATTCAATCTAAGTCAGAGAAATATGAACAAGCTGGGTTTTTTTCTTCAATAAGCACTTCTTAAAGTAGCCCAGCCAAGTTCATTAGATGAGTTCAATTCTCTGCTATTTTGAAGAGGAGACAACTGAAAACATTAGAAATTTTAGACAGATTCAGAGACACTGCCCTCCTTATGTCTCCCAAATGAACTCACAAGTGTTTAAGGTAAAAATGGGCTAGACTATGTACTTTTGTAGTTTTTAAGGTAAAAATGTGCTGGACTATGTACTTTTGCTATCTTTTTGTTAACATACTTATTTTCACCCTTGTATAAACATAAATTTTTCTGAAGGGTTGAAAACCTTGGCAAAATGAACAAGGAACTTTAAGTTAAGCTCTACATGAAACATCAACTACAGAGACTTCTTTCTTCATTCACTGCCCCATATTAACATGAAAGATACTTAGCAATGGAAAAAAAAAAAGTAGTCTTTTTCTAATCTCAGGTACAAAATCATACCTCAGAGATCAGACACATATGATTGGACAGGTGAGGTTTTTTATTCCTTTCAACAAAGAAGTCAGGAATACAAACAGTTGCCATAGGAAGCTTCCAAGACCTGTCTGGATCCATCTCCAGCAGCTTTACCTGACCTAATAGTTGATACTGCTTTGAGTAGGAAGTTGGACTAGAGATTTCCTCAGATTCTCTTTATCTGAATCATCCTATGGCCCTCTGAAAAAAGGCACCATGTAAATTCAAATTCAGCACAATCCCTGTGAAGCACTAACTACCACCTGCAAGAAAAGTAAAGCTCCAAATTTAGTAAGATAGATACAATGAGGTCAGCCCCCCCATGAAGTGAGAATATCACTTGGTGGCACCTTAGGAAGGAGCTAGAAATGGTCAGGGATGATAGTACAGTTGTCTAAATTCTGAAAACGACACTTATGGCTTTCATAAGTAAGCATAAACTATAGCATTTTGCATCAAATTATTCATTACAATCTTTTTAAGTAGCCATTAGCTGTGAAGCAGGTTTTCCTAAAGCACTCTGTATACCAGAAACAAAACTAACAGAAAAATATTTATCTTGGGGAATTTGTATGTTTGAATTGAGATATATGTAAATAAAGACAGTGCTAAGCATTCCTGCAGTCCTACTATATACACACACACACTCAGGAAGTCTTATATAAACTGAAAATAGTCAAATCCATTGCAAAATCTCTATGTAGCACCATGGAAGTTTACAACATCCTTTTCCTTGGAAATAGTCTCTTCCATTAATTTACTGCCTTAATTTCTGTAGCAGCACTATTTCCAAAAGCAATGATGACTCACTCTAATGAACACTACCAGGATGAATTAGCAGGAGGCAGTAAGTCCAAGGGCAGAGTAAGAGCAGTAGCCTCCAGGATGAAAGTAACACTCTATGAAATGAAGATTCAGATGCCACAGGAAGATACAGCCTGCTCCCTACAATTTTCCTAATTCCACTGGCTTCACAGGGACTGAATTTAATGTGATTAAAACAGAAAGAAAGTGAAATAAAGTGATTTAGCAAGTCTCCATAATAACTACGTGTCATTTAGATTATGATTTGAAGATGCATATGTTACTTAGGCTGATGTTCTCTTTACAGTACTACTTTTTCAGATTTTAAAAGCTAGTTTTAAAAATAAAAGCTGATAATGAAGCATCATCATAATTTCCATTTTTGTCATGTCCCAATGCATTTCACACCAATACAATTTAACTAGTAAACAAATGTTTCCAGCCATAAAAACCCATTACAGCTACACATCCAGAATGTATCTTGCCAAATTACCACCCACTACTACTAACTATAACAAAAACACGTCTGAGCTATTTTTATGAGAGAGGCAACTGAATGCTTCATCTTCAATAGAATGACAGAGTTAATTGCTGAAGATTCTCTACTATTGTGTTAAAAAAAATAGTGTCTGCTGCTAAATTAGACCAAGACTTGAGCCACATCACCATTTGCTGAGTCTTTGTCCAACATGCTTTGGTTTTTGGCAATGCATTTAATCCTCGTCTGTTTGCAGAGAAATTCATCTATGAGTCTGGCAATAAAAGAGGTACTTCAGAACAAATGCCAGAAGGTAATTTAGAGAACATCCAAATCTCATGCCCTAACAAGCTGTGTTACACTGCCTCCCAGAGCTCAGCATCTGCCTGAAGCTCAAATGAAATAGATTGAAGAATACATTTTAGACATGGAACTATCAGTAAATCCCAAAGGAATTACAACTATCTTAGAGGCTGTTTGCAAAAGCATTTGTTTTGAAAAATTCTAGACAGGACATTATATGGAAATGTAGGATTTAGTTTCATTTTATTTAAATAAGTTGTGACAGTAAAAACAGAAACCAGGCAAATTCATATGGTGGACTACTTTTTCATTGAGTACTTGCACTTGTATAAGGCAGACTTGGGACAAACCCGGATTTCCAAATAATTCATAAAACCCATGAATTTTACAGCAGACACGATTTCTCTAGGTAAAGGGAAAAACACTTGAATATTTTTTATATCAAGTGACCCAAATGAAAGCATTTCAATGTCAAAACTGAACACAAATGCCTATTAATCTCTGTGGGTCTTGTAACATGCTCTGAAACTTTAGCACTTAGAGAATTCAGTCCTCCAATGCTGTCCATTCAAACCTCTAGTAGAAGTTATTTCATAACTGTGCTAATCAAAATGTTCATATCTGGCTCCCTATTTTTTTAATCAGTACAAACACATGAACACTGCATTTCAGAATATACAATAGTCTAACACAGACAGTAAATAGGCTTATGTTCAACATAATCAACATTCCATTTTTTTCACAGACCATGAACACACAGTATTTCAGAAAAGATTTTAAAAAAACCATCATCACTTAAAACCTACCATTGAATTTCACTGGGAAAAAGAGGCAGATGCACTTTCTAACTTTTTTAAGATTAGCATTATTCCTGCTGACTCTTAAAAAAGCAGTAGGGTCATTAAGCTCAAATGCAGCTTAGCTCAGTCAAACTGGAGACAGTTCACTTATGAGAAAGGTCAGACCCCTGAAACTAAAAGGAAGTAAATAAGTGAAAAATTAGTGAAGTAAACAAGTTTGATTTGCTCCTTTGGACAGCATGGAAGAATGACAAAAATACACAACTTACACTCTAACCCTGAAAACATTGTTTACAAAAATGGTGTCACAAGCCAAGCTTCCACGAATCACTAGTAGAATGTTTGTAATTTAACTTTAGATATGCAGGTAGTTGATCCCATTTGTTTAGGGGAACTAATTAACTGGAAATTAACTAGTTTCACAAATGAAAGTGAAGAAGGGAAAAACACTTACAGCAGTTGGATCCTTCAAATGGAGCTGAGTTGCTGTCACCTGCTTGAAACCACCAGGATAACTAGAAAAATGAAACAAACATCCAAGGTTAATTCTACATGCTCAAGCAAGATGTTAACAAAAGTATCATGGCATCTTGAACAACGGTGAAATGGTATTACAGGCCCTCGGAAAAGGAAGTTGTTCTCATGAGCCCAAAACCTGTATTTTATTTATCTTGTCAACTATTTAATTCCAACACCATTTGTGCTTTCTTGTTTATTAACTTGAATATGATAAACCTTGTGCTTCACAAGCAGATGGATATGTTTTTAAAACTGCTTAATAAATATACCATAACAGCTATAGAATACAACCGAAACAGAACTCTGAAATATTTCCAGATGTCCAAGACTCACAACCAGTTTGTGGCTGACATAAGAGACATCCATTTTGAACTGCGTTTATTATTTTCTTGCTACTCTAAATAAATCTTAGCAAGACTTAGCATATCTAGAGTAATAAAATTTTAATTTTACTGCAATGCATCCATCTTTGTAAAGGCTCTATGACATGTTGAAGCTGCACTAATTCAGATCTCTACATAAGCTTTAAATGAACGATAGCATGGAGTAAGAAATTACATGCAAGGCCGGTAATGCTGTTTTTCATTTTGATTGAATTACATTATTAGGAATCAGCCAAAGTGAAATGAAAAATAGGCCCAGCATCATGAAGACATGTCCACTGAGCTGCATGGACTTAAGTATTAGTTTTAAGTGTACAGTTCTTTTTACTTATACAAAACCAACTTAGGTACTTAAGCAAGTGCTTTAACATACATGTTAAGTTTTTAGAGAAAAAAATTAGGTCATAGGGGAAATGGAGACAAAAAAAAAAAAGCACACAAAAATTTCCATCACCTCTGAACATGAATTTCTCAGGAATTCAGCAATTTCAGGACTGCACCATTAGCACAACAAAATTAGCTTTCTCAGTGTGATTTATTCATCTCTCAATTGGATAAATTGTGACACTCAGAGATTATTATGAATTAGTCTCACTGCATAAAATAGGAGCACTGAACTGATCATGGACATCCTGTCCGTAGTTGATTATTGCACTCTACAGTATAAACACGTTATGTCTGCCAGAATAATATATTTTACACTACTGTGTATAACAATGTACTGTAAATCACTACAGCTTGAGAGCATTTCATTTTTAAATTGTTTTTCCAACTTTTTTTTTCATCCTGTGATTCAATATTTACTCTTAGGTAAATAGGTCCTGGTAGAATAAAGTAATTAAAGTTGGTGACTACATATATATATATATATATATATATATATATATATATATATATATATGTATGTATATATATGTATATGTATGTATATGTATATAATATGTATATACACACACACACACATATATATATACACACACACACACACATATATATATATATCTTAAATGTGGAGTGTCAATAGAAATATCTTCTATTACACAGTAAACAGAATAGTCCAGATCATTGGGTCCAGAGATTAACAGAAGACACAAACTCACTCACCAAATCTGTTAACCTATTCAATTGTTCTGACTACTTTTGAGTTAAATTATTTCCCTACCAACATACACTGGGTATAAAAAAAAAAAAAAAAAAACAAAACAAAAAACAAGAAGAAAGAAAAGAAAAAGAAAGGAGGAAAAAGGTTTACACCATTTAAAATATCATAACACATGCAAAAAAACAAACAAAAAAACCCCCTAAAAGTTAAAGCAGGAATTCCCTATTAAAGCAGTATGCTATAAAAGACTTCAATTATTAAGAAAATATTACATAAAATTTACCATAAGCTCATAACCACAAGCTTTATTTACTGTAAAGCTTACCCAGTATGTGAAGAATATACTTTCTGTTCCCACTTGTTACCAGAGAAGGCAATATGTCTTGTATTTATTATGACAACATGATCTCCACAGTCATCTGCAAGGTAAAGTAAGTGGAAGATATTAAAGAAAACCACAGAGGGAATCAATCAAGGTAACAACTTTTATGTGTGCAACACATACATAGTAGCATATAAATACACCTTCCATAAAACTGAAATTTAAAGATCTCCACTTTTCAAGTCACACCATCCAAATCAGCACTTCAATACCAACCTTAATTACTATTTTTAGTGCTACCAGGTTAGAAGGCAGGTAAGCAAGTAAAATACCATGAGACCAGATGCCTAAACCATTGCAAATATTCAGCTAAGATTTGGAAATCTGGCTTACAGGCAAATTTTTATTCTATTCAACACATTATGCTGCATATGCACCTATATTAAAAAAAACACAAAACAAAACAAAACAGGAAAAAAAAAGGTTAGTTCCAGATGATCCTAAATATTTTTTATTTTACTTTCTCATAAAAACAGTATCTTTGTTTACTGAAGAACTGAATATTTTGGGTAAGTAAAATACTTCTACTAAGTAGTTACACTCTCAGGCTAAGTATATAAAAAGTATATAAAACAAACAAAAATATTCCACAGAGGGAAGTGGCAGGGGGGAAAAGCCCTAACAACAGCACCCCCAACAGCTCTTATGGGAAAAATCCCACAATTTCATCTATCCAACAGAAGCAAATGTTACAGCATATACACATTTAGAGTTATACCAGCAACTTAAACATCAAAAGTTCTTTAAGTGCAAGGTTTATAATCTATTACCAACACCGTGCCAGAAACAGTTGATTTATTAAGGCTTCTGTAGTAATAAAGCGCTAACAGAACCTCTATGATCTCAAAAATATCACATAAATAGGAGAAAAGATTTAGTTTTTAATTTTAGAAGTAATGATCCTGATCAGCTGTATAAGCTGTAATCAGCCATTCAACTAAAGTGAAAATGGATTTCTCCGAAGTTCAGCCTCATTTGCATCACCATATTAGAACACAACTATTTGAAGAGGCTCACTTGATTAAAACATTTTTGAGTAGGTAACAAAGCAGGGCTTAAATTGACCATGCATTTTTATAGGAACACGTAATTAATCAAAGCAAGTTTCACACCTTAAGGTTTTTATTAATTTTTAATCTTGTATTCTTTTAATGCTCCACTTTCAATTACAGCTGAAGTGCAAATGCAATTTACACATCTTTGTTGCTGCAGCCTTTCACTGCTGACAGTTCAGTTCTAAAAACACTGTATGTCTTCATAAATATCAGGGAACTGACACCAGACTTTGTGACTTTTTGCTCTTTTGGTTGGGAAGATGACACAATAAGCTCATCTTAAGGAAATTTCTGCCTACAGTTTTCCACTTGCATGAACACTGCATTAACAAATACCAAATTAAAAACTAAACAATAAAAAAAAATCTTCCTGATGTTACTCTGTCCAGGGAGCTCTTATCTCACAGAACTAAAATATTTGTTAGTTCAAAAACAAAAAAAAAAAAAAAAGCAAAAGAAGCATCAAGTACATAAAGCACAAGTTCCTGCATACTTTGCTCTCCTAAATGTCTCAGTAGCAGTAACCAATCAACTGGTGTCAACATGTGTAAAGCAATTAGTACTGATTTACAGAACACTTTAAACAAAATGAAGTTGTCCTTGAAATACTTCCCAAGACCTTATAACTTCACAGACATAAAAGTATCAAAGTTCTTTCGCACAGGGTAACCAAAGCATTTTCCTCTCAGCATCTCCTTTATTTCTCAAGACAGCTTTAAGTCTCCAGTGACATCTTGTGGATATAACAAAATTTGCAACAGCAGAACTCTGACATTTAAAGGTCTTGACAACACTACAAATCCTACCTCCTACTGTGAAATAGATCGAGTATAATTTTACTACATACCCTTCAATAAGTATGAGCCAACTTCAAGGCTTCCTTTATGTCTCAGCAATGTCTCTGGAAAAACTTGCATGGGTACCACAGGAAACATTGTAGCAGTGGTGTGAAAGATCAACTTTTTATTATTTATAAAATGCTTATCCTCGTGAGACAGGCACTACAGCATTACAGGTAATGAACAGGATTACAGATGCCTCTTTCTAGCTGAATCTCTAATTTGCAGAAAAACCAAATGATGGTTTTGTTTAAAGAGGACATCTTTCAACACTGATTGTCACCCATTTAAGGACAGGTCCCAGCCTCCTCATCACAGAATGTGTGAGGCAGGAAGGGGCCTTTGAAGGTCATGTCATCTAAACCCAGTGCTCAAAGCAGGACCAGCTTATGAAAATGTCCACAGATGGAGACTTCACCACCTCTTGGGCAATGACTTCCCATTACTCTGACAGTAAAAAATTCGGATGTTTAGAGTATCCTGTGTTTTAGTTTGTGCCCACTACCTCATGAAAACAGGACTGCTTGGCACCTTATTCAGAATGAAGCACTCCAAGACTGTGGCCCTGGGCACCTACTGAAAGGAAGTACTCAGATGTTTCTTTATGTGCACTGTGAACTAAATCTTTACATTTAAGATCAACAAAACATATCATGAGCTTTTTAAAAAATGAAAGAAGAATTCACCGTAATTCAGTTACTCAAAATGCATTACAAATTCGTAATATCCTTTATGTGCACTGGTAAAGAAACAACATGAGGTTGTGGAGGGGTATGATGGAAAAAGATGAGAAAGAAAACCACAATTGAGAAATGTAGTCTTTTATATCAGGCTTGATGTTAAAACTGAAATTGAAAGAAACATGCATGTTGAAGAAAAGCAAATTTGCTTTCATCCATTGCAATACTCACTTAGTGCATGATAAATAGGTTTATGTCTGCCTTCGAGTCTGATTACAGTGGCAGCTGCTAGTTTTCCTGGGGGCTGCATCTTCGCATCGAGGAGGTACCAGGCTCTACCAAAAGTAGCCCATTGCTGAAAAGAACGAGGGTCAGTACTTAGCTTAGGGAAAGCTCACACTACCGTAATCTTTCTGAATTAAATCAACACTTCTTTTACATTGAAAAAATGCTAGAAGGAATACTGACATGCAGCATCACCCCCTTCAAATAACCTTTAAATGGACGGAGCACTGCGATGCACCCACCGCAGTGCGATGTACATGGGTAACACCACTGACAGGTTACCGGCACTGAGGGCTTTGTTTCAAAAAGGTAGATTTGCTGCAAGCTTCCATTATGGCTACATGATGGAAGCCCTAACACCGCTGCAGGATACTGAACGCCCAAGGTCTCCTTCCCTCGCGGTGAAGGGCACAGCTTCCCCACCCGCAGCTTTCAGACCGCGCACAGCCTGAGCGGCGGGTCCCCGTCCCCAGCCATGCCGCACACAGCGCCTCCTGCCAGCGGCACTCCCAGGCCGGACACCGGGGGCAGCCCCGGGGCGCTCCACTGGGGCCCTGCGGATCCTCGGTGCCCGCCCGCTCGCTCCCTCACGGCCCCGGGGCCCCATCCCGGCGACACCGCCCGGCCCGCGGGGAGGCCGCGCTCACCTGGGCCGCGCGGCTGTAACTCGCCATGCCGGGCCCGCGCGGGGCGCGCAGGGAGCGCCGCCGGGGCCGCGGGAAGCGGAAGCGCTGCCCTGCGGAGGGCGGTGCCCGGGCGGCTGCGCGGGACCTTCGGAGCGGCGCCCGCCGCGGCCCGGCCGGCATGGACCGCTACGTGCTGCTCCTGAGCTGGGCCGAGCGCAGGGCCCAGGGCGGGCCCGCGGCAGCGACCGCCGCAGGTACCGCAGGGACGGCGCTGGGGCCGCGGGCCCGGCGGGGCTGGGCCGGGGCGGGCGCTGCTCTGGTGTCCGCGGGGCTCTCCTGGCTCCTGCCTCCCTAAACACCCCTTTGCTTTCAGGCTGAAAGTCTTTGGTACCTTTAACCTGCAGAGCTTCAGGGGGGGTTCCTGCTTTACTGCGATGATGCCATGTAACTCCGTAATGCGTTCCTAAGCGTGACTTAAAGGAGAATTTAGCAAAACTTGTCTTTTTAAACTGCTTATCTGCAGGTTATAGTTCTGTTAAAACCCCCAACCAACCACTTTTCCCCTTCTTCCCTAAATTCACTTTCTAATATCACATTGAACTTTATACTGTAGTTGCAAGAAGGTAAGATTGAACTTCCATAATTCAGTAGTTTTAAGATTTTTTTTCTTTTTCCAGCTGAGACTGCTGCAAACATGTATCAATTCCTGAAAGAAAGTTGTAATGCATCTATAAATGCAGATGTGAGCATATTCCCAGGTAAATATGGCAATGCAGAGCGAGGTGGGGCAAATGCCATCGAGGAATTGGCCCATGCATGTTCTCTTAGGGGAAACAATCAGAAATTTAGGTAAAGCCAGGTGCTGTGGTGTGGGCCTGTTCCTGCTGCTCCTGTTTCTGTGAGAGCCTGATATCATTTTAGCAGCTAAGGTGTTAGGAGATGGTTAGATAGATTGGTCGTGAGAAGTGAAGGGTTTTGAAGAGTTGACAAATTTCAGTCCAGTTGAACAAGGAAGAGTAGGAAAGGGCTTGTTTCTCAAGTCAGTGGGAAGTGTGATATTATAAATACTTCTATAATGTCTTCTGATTTTTTCAGTAGAAACAATACTTGTCTGTTGGGTAGTAATTCAGAACCTTAATCCATAAACATGAAATCATTTAAATCATTTTTATACCTTAGAATAGATGTCTTAAGGTCTGCTTTAATACTTTTAGGGGCTGTGTGTTTGTGTTTTGTTGTTTTGGGTTTTTTTAATTAAAAAAATGCTTTCTTGTTATTTACTTGGTTTGAATATCTATTGTAAGCTCATCTTGTCACAGATGTCATGTAATTGGGATTTATGTAGGAAAACCACTATAAGCTCTTAAAATTCATGGAGATTGGAATGTTAAGCTATTTTCAACTTCTGTGCTTTTTCTTGCATAGAAATGTTGATAGAGCATCTCATTTTGTGAGCTCTAAATCAAATTTATGAAAGGTGTTGTTTAGTTCAGGTCTGATACAGATTGTGCAAAGAGAAAGCAATATTACCCAGAACAGAAAAGAGGTCAAATGTTTTCTTACTTACTAACAGTCAAAAGGTCAGTAATAGACACTTGCGAAGACACTTACCTACACTTTCTTATGTTTAGAGCTTAATTACAGTGCCAAAGGAAAGTAGAACTCAAGTAATTGTTGCACATTAAATGACTTACAGAGTCTTTTAACAGAGATGTTCATTATAATAGGAAGAAAGATTGTAGTGAATTGATCAATTTACATAATTGTATTATCTCTTTGCAGCTTGCTCAGTGGCTGGAATTCCAGGTGCAAAGAAATGGTATTTTGCAAGTCATGTCATTTGTGGTTATTATCAGGTAAGACAAATCCTTTTAGAGTATAAGTTCCTCAGCCATCTGCCTGACTGTAGAGCAAGCTAAAACTGTGATGTTCAAAACTCTTTTTGCTTATTTAAGTCTTGTTGTTTGATTAGTTCTGCAGTTCTGACTGGGAGGAAATAAATGTTGACACACAGAAAAATGAAGACTCTTACCAAGCAAGTATTGATGAGAACCTGGGAGCCACACAAAGTTTTGAGGAGGATGACAGTAACAGTCAGGAATCGCTGTCTCTGACTGAGTATGTGTATTATTATTTTTATTTAAAGAACAGTGATCTGACATCTATCAGCAGTGACCTAAGGGGATCAAGAAAGTTTAACAAGTGAGAGTTAGTACTAAAGCAGGAGTTAACTATGAACAATCCACTGCTAGTACTGAAAATACTTTTATTTTGTTTAGTATAGCTTTAATTTCTTTGCAGATCATTTTATAGGATAACTCAACACTTTCCTAACAGCCAATATTATATCTACAAAAAATTCTTGTTAATTCCTCTTAAATCCTACTTCCAGTTATACTTCAGATTATTTTGATGCCATTAGGCCCACTTCTGTCTTAGTAAAAGAGGAGATGATTTCTCATAGCCTAGGTGTATTTGTGCAGAGTTTTAAAGATGTAAGATACATCAGGTACCATTCATTAATTGTAACTTTTTGTTTCTAAGTTACTTGGTTTATGTTTTGGTTCCAAACATGTTGTTCTTCATTTTCAGTATCTATGATGAAGCTGCTGAAAGTCTGCATCAACTAGCTGATAAATTGCCTGCCCCAGGTAATCTGTCTTTAAAAACCAATCTCATTGGAGTTTATCTTGTTTGGTAAAAGGATAGTGAATGGAAAAGTTCAGAGAACCTTAGTTTGGTAGCTTGAAGGTAGTTTAGGAACTTGAGCATGTTTGGCATTGCAGATCAGCTTGAGGACTAGTTTGCTGCTTGTTTCTTTGGCAGACAATAGTTTAGTAGAGTTTAAAATAATTATATAATAAATGTATCCATCTGAAATGGCACCAAAGTAATCATTGACAGTAAGCAAAACAAAACTCAACACAGGAAATTTCTTATTAAGAAAAGGAAGATGTTGATATCAGGCTTACATCTGATTTAACAGCTGCTTGCTTGTGAGCCAAGAAGATGTGGAGGAAAATATATCACAACTGTTGGATTGGGATTCTGTAAACTGGAGATACATATCACTTTGCATGTTAGGGTTATATAATGATGTAGAAGTTGATTTGGGATAATAAAGGAACTCAAGAAGAATGAAAAATAGCAGCTTAGAGTGTTAAAAGTAGGAAAAGGACATAGCTTAGTTGTACGGGAGAGAAATCTCATCTCTCAGTGCTGAGTGAGAGGAGAAAGGGACAGAACCTTTCACTGTCACTGAGGGAATGGTGAAATATTTTGTGTTCATCTAAGAGGAGAAGCAAGTGATGAGCTAAAATGTGTGAAAAGTGTTTTAAATCCTGAAGTTACTTGATCTTTTTGCTGGTTTTAGTGCAATCAGTGATAACCAATACTATTCCGTCTTTGAATGTCTGAAAAATTTACTGAATCATGATATTTGAGTCATATACAACTATTTTCTAGGCAGAGCAATGGTTGATGTAATCCTGCAGGCTGTTGAATGTGATGGACCCAAGTTAAAGGACTGCTTACCTGCTATTGGTGCCCTGAAACACCTGAGAGAGTGGCACTCTGCACAGATCACTATTGCAGCAAGTGAAGCTAAAGGGTATGGCATTTATTTCAGGGCTAAAACAAGGTCACTGCTGCCTTGTGTTACCATGGATCAGTGGGTTGAAATAAAAACAGCTTGTTGGGTACATGTATACTTTGAAAATACATAAATTAGTCGTCTGTTGTTGTATGAGGGGAGGAATTACTCATCCTGATTCATTGTAAATGCATGTCCTAACCACAGAAGCAGGCAAAAAAGCCAGTCCTCTGCACTTCTTGTTTTCTGTGGGAGCAAAAAGTAAAATATTTTCTCTTCCCTTTCCATGGGTTCAGTGTGCATACAATGTTTTCACGTTGTATTATGCTGTGGAATAACTTGTATATTGATTGTAGTTTTACAGGTTTTTTTAAATGAATCCATACTACTGCTGGTTTTACTTTAAATTTTATATTACCATTGGTATTACATTTCAGGGAGGAAAAGCAGAGTGCTTCATTTGTCTCTTTTGAAAAAAGAGTATAAACACTCTATTACTCCTGTATGTTTTTCAAGATTCTGTTAGTATGAAGAGTTACTGAGACTATTAATTCAAGTTGAAATCAGTTCCAGTAATTTACTTACTGTCCTCCTCGAATTGACATGTAAAGGCCATGATATATCTCACCATATAAACCACAGTGATCTGGGGTTTTTATCCCTTGAAGTGAATAATTGTGTGGATACTGAACAACTTGGCAAGGTCTGCACTTTCCTTCCCCTCTATGCCCAAAAGATTGAAATTTGCTTCATAGAATGTGTGGTTAAGCTTAATCCTAAATTAATAAAACTGTTTAAAAAGGTGAATGTTCAGTCCTTGTATAGAATAAGCAATATACCTACTATATAGTATTTCCTGAGGTATGTGGAGGAAAAGAAAGTTACTCAGTGACTTTCATGAATGCTTGATCTCTGTGCTCATTGATATCATCCTGTGGAACCAGCTTTTGACTAAATTTTTCTGCTGCCTTTTATGTAAAGTGAGATTGAGTGTAGAAGATGTCTGATGAAAGTTATTTCACAAATTTTTCCCGTTCTGTTGATGGTGCTGATTTCCCTTGGGAGACTGACTGCAAGCAGAACCCACAGCTACTGGCAGTTCTCTCTTGTTGAATTTTGATAATGCTTGTGCTGCAGTCAAATCTCCATTTAGAAGGTTAACTACAAACCATCTGGACAGACCAGTGATAGCCCCACTGATGGCTGTCCAACATTACTGTGCAGTGCTTGCAGCTTGCCATTGCCAGTCTTATTTGATGTCAAAGTTCTTTTCTGTCGCTTTCATGGAGCATATGAACAACTTCCTTTACAGATCCTGAATGAGCAATTCTATAATATTTTTTACTTTGTGGAATATAAAGCTTTTATAAAGCTTTGTTGTCTGTCTTGACATGCACAAGATTGTCCCGTGCAAAAAGGTCATAGGTGAATTCAGTCAAACTGCATTGCATGTTTATTGTGATGTTAAATTCAGTAAGATTAATTCTTTGATATTTTTACAGTAGCTGGCAGAAGATAGCAGACTATCTGTCAGCAGACTTCGTATCTTCAGATGATATAATGAATATTATTGATTTAAATGAGCTCTGGAGAGGAAAGGTTCAGATATGGGAAAGAAAGGTAAAATAACTTTTATTTTATTATTGTGGTGGTTATTTTTTAAAGCATCTGTGTACCTCATTTAAAGCCTTTATTATGCAGTGCATTTTATGCTTTAAGCCAAATTTGGTTTCAACTGTGTAATTCAAAGGTAATGTGCAATGTGTCTGGGTGGGTGGTAGCATGAAATGATAAATCAGATCAATGCATCAAGATCTGAAATTCAGAAATTCAGATGCTTCCCTCTGAAATTTTTTTTAAAACATACTGTTCAAAATTTGATTGTTTTGTATCTATCACAAGTCATTGTCATATGACTGAATCATTGTTGCAAGCATACGTCTAATGTTTCTGCAAAACCTGGGACTTTTGTGGCATTGTTTACATTTTCAGTATTATGGTTTTGGATTTAATAGTTGGTTATCTAAGTCTAGTCTTTTTCTTATTTTACAGATCTGATAAAAAAATAATATTAATTGTTTAAAATAACACATCTAACTAGCTGAAGAGAAATAATTTTTATCTCTTTTTGAAATATTTATAGTCTTCTTTTTTTTTTTCTAGTTTGGATCGGGAGTAGATTTTCCAGAATTTTGTATAAAGAGCACTTCAGCCAAGACATTCAGGACTGCAAATTTAAGTTCTTGCTTTGCTGCTAAAAAAGAGTGCCAATTGAGGAATACTGATACTTTGCCAGAAGCAAGTATTATTCTTGATCTTTCTTTGAGTTTTAGAATTCATCTGTTTTACTTTCCACAGAAAATTAGTAATTGGGGAAGCCTTAGTCAGAACTGAAAGTTAAGTAGAGAAGTAATTATTGGATAAAATTGAGGAATACTTCTGTTGTACACTTGTGTTGTCAAAACAGGTCCTTAACACTTCATCTGTTTGTTCTTACAAAAACAATACCAGATTTTTTTCAAGCAGAAATTGAGACTTTGTTCAGTTTAATACTCAAAATAGTTAAATTATGAATTCTGTATTTATCTAACATTTCCCACTTAATTTTAAAATTTGGGTTTCTCTCTTTATACACTTTTGGTGTTTCATGTTTTCTGCTGGAAGTAGATAATTGGTGGGAACTCCAGAATCATATGTGTTGATGAAAACAAAAATGAGCATTTTGAAAATTGGTTTGGAGTTTGTTATTTTCATTGTTAAAACATCTGCATTTTGTATTGCATTTGTCTCTTCCTCGTAGATCATATTTTGAGTAAGTGAACTCATTTGATGCACATTGTTGATGTTCTATAAAGTCAGATTTATTTAAAAAAATTAAATATCTTCCTTTTTTTATATAATTTAGTATGATGATGTGAAAAGTTTTTTAATTCCTTTATACCTCTTTCAGATGTTATCTGCAAGGCTAATACCTCCAGCAAAACACTTGAGGAACTTCTGGTAGTACAACATCATATATAGTGTTATATATATAGGTTTTTATTTGATCTCTTTTCAGGTTTTTCATTACTATGGTCCTGCGCTGGAATTTTTACAGATGGTCGTTCTCTCTGATCTACCTTCCATTTTTATATCAGATCTGGAGTTTGAGCTGTATCCTTTTTTAAAGGATCTAAACTACTACTGAAAATTGTCCATAACAGAAAGAAAAAGATCAGCATCTAGCTGTGCAAGCAACAGACAGATGAGAGCAGGCAAGGGCTCATTCTGTGCTAGCCTGCCAAAATAGTCAGTGATTCTTCACAACTGGATTCTTTAATTTTGAAATTTAAATTACATTAGCAGTAACCATGTGTTGTTGATACTATTGCACATATAATTTGTCTGTTGATGTGCATGTTCTTTGTAGGAAAAGAACAGAGAAATGTTTATTCTGTGTAAGTTTAAAAAAAGCCTCAAGCCCTTCTAATGAATGAATGTAGCATGCTTCACAGTATAGGAACATTTGTTTGCAAACTGTGTTTTTATTGTGCAGCAGCAAAATCTGTGGCAAGGTTTAGCAGAGGAGTTCTCTCGAGTGTGTGTGCTGCAGAGAACTCAAGATATATTACTATTGGTTTTTAAAAGTATGTACTTTTGGTTCTAGTCTTGGTGTACCAATCATACCTGAGGATGTATAAACCCGCTATGATTTTGAGTATATAAATACCTGTTTGTGTCAGCCTGTAATAGAGATGTCAGTGGAGTATTTTGTCATATAACATTTTCAAGTGTATCACTTTACCTGTAAAGGTGAGGTTTTTATGTTTTGTGATACTGTAGTATCAAAAATTAGATGCTTGGTAACCTGATTTGGAAAATAGAGGTGCACAGTACTTTGTGAAGATGACGTTCCCTAAACTGTTCTGTTCAGGAGCCTGTCAAGAAAGAATACCAAGGAGACATCTACACTGCTTTTGGACCAGATTTCTTTTCTCTCTGGGAAGGTAAAACCTTTTTATTTATGTATAGCAGAAAAATGAAAGTATGTATATTGCCTATAAAAGATATGGGAATAATATTTTTAAACCTGGTCTCTATCTAAGCTTCAATATTTAGTTCTAAAGCAAACATGAATTTCAAAGCATGCCCACTGAACAGTTTTCTTTATCTCAGCTAAGTTTCAATCTCTTAAAACATTTTCTAATCCCTTCCTGACAGATAATTTCTGTGCTATTGTAATTGAGCCATTGATTTTTTTAGCAAAAGGCAGGCATGTGTGCAGCCCATAAAATGTATCTAGCTACTGTGAAATGGTAGGCTTTTTTATTTTATATGTGCATATTCTGATTTTGGATAAAAAGAGTTCATGAAACATTTACAGTCCTGCTTTTTCCCCTCCTTCCTCTGCCTTGGAATGATAGTGAGATTATTCCTAGCCAGAGTATTAGTTTGAAGATGTTTTTCCTGAACATCCTATCACCTTTACATACAAGGTAATACATCTTGTTTAGGAAAGTGTTTTAGTGTTTATAAAATAAATCTATGCCATTCAAAACAAAACCTGCTTTTTGAAAATGGTGATACACTTATTATGAATAACATATGTTTTTTGTTTACTGTGGAGATGGTATCCCATTATCAGACTGTATGTTTCATTTTCAGTTTGTTATTTGGGTTTTTACTAACTCTTTTTCTCCCCTGCTACTCCATTCTCCGTTAGCTTAGCCAGAAAATGAAAAGGTCCTTTTTCTAGTGCTGTACCAAAAGTATCTTTTAAAATGGTTTTATATTGGTAAATATCCCAGGTAATCTTCATTTTACTTAAGAACACTGAACACTTGGTCATACACCTTTTACAATCAGAGGACTCACATTTCTTCTAGTGTGTCTAAAGAGGGAGCCCAAACAGTGAAAACACATTTTCAGGTTACTTTTTAGAGTCTGCACATGTTGAATTTAATATATTTTGAAAATAACAGTTTCTCATAGGGATTGTTTGCAGTCTCCTACTGGAAATACTGCACGTTTGTAGGCTTTTATATTGTTGTAGGCTATTACAGGCTCTAATACCTGTAATAGCAGTGCTTGATTGCTTGGGTATTCAAATGTCTGCAATTTTTGTGTTAGTGCTTATTGGCCTGAAGTCTATGTAGAAATATAGACATAGTCCAGTATCTGGTTAAGAGACAGGGGTAATATGTTGGAAGTAAAATAAAAAAAGAAATTTTTTTCATAGGAATGCAGAGTCACTGATGCCAACTATTATCCTGGAATTCTCTTTTCATTCTGGATACTGCTCTACAAAAACATTTGTAGCCAGGCTATGGAGACACTTGCAATACATAATAAATATCCTTTTATGTATGAAATGGAAATTCAGCAGTTAATGATCCCTCACTTGGACCAAAAAGAAAACACAATTTTTACAGCTTTTCTGTCAAATGCAGTTCCATTTTGATTGATGTGAATGACAAATATGTTAAATGGAGATGTTTTTCTTCAGTTCAACTAGATTTGAAATCATGCCAAATCAGTAGCTCAAGAATGAAGTGTAAAACAGGTTTCACTAATTGTTATATTTGTTCTCCTTATTTAGGTGGGAGCTTTATTTACATTGCCATGTAATGTAAGCAGTGTCATGATCCCATCTCCTGCCCAGTTGAGCACCAAGAAATGGAAAGAATATATGGCTAAGAAACCCAAGGTCATTTCTGGTATGTGTATTTTGTTTGGTTATATGTGTACATGTGTGTGTGTGTGTGTTTGTGTGTATATATGGGGTGAGATTTTTCTGTACATTTGGGATTCTCTTTCTAACTTCAATGAAATCAAATCAGTGATTGTAATTTTTATTGACACTAGAAGATTTGGTGAATGCAAGTTCAGCTATGCAAACTTGTAGGAAGAAAAATGGTGACATCATGGCAAGCTTTGGGGAAACAAGGCATCTCCTTTAAACCATTTTTGTGTCCTGTCAGTTAAGATCCAATTTCCACACATCTTTGTAAGGTGATTGTAAAATCCACAGTGGAGAGAGTTACTTCTGCAGATAGAATTCCAGTCTGCCTCACTGAGGTGCTTCCCTTCTTGTTTAAGCATTTCCAGAGGTTCTTCAGTGCACTTGCATTTAATTTCAGTCTCTTCCTGGGAACATACAGTCTATTAAGAAATGCTGAATGCCTCCAGTCACCTGGGAGCCAGTGTGCCAAACCTGTGGTTGTGAACGTGCTCCCTGTAGGGCTGCAGTGATGGCAGCTGTCTCATACCCTGTGCCAGTGCTTAGAAATCTGATCCAGAAAGTGGGAGGAGAGAATCGGTGCAGACCAAGGCTGGGGGAAGTTTCTCAGTCAGCCAGTAAATGTGCCCTGCAAGTGGAGGCACTGTACAAGCAGTGACTGAGCTTTGTAGGCATGTGAAAACATCAGGCTAAAAGGAACTTGGTGGTAACCCAGTGCTTAAAGTACTTACCTGGGATACAGTGAAGTTCTGAATTCTGCCTTCTTTCATAGTCTTGTTGTTTATACGTGGTCTAATATATAATTAATGTAGATTTCAAGGATCAGTGACTGTTTCTGTTGCCAACTTAAGACAAATTTTTTAAACAAGTATGCAGATCAGGATGTCTCATATTTGTGGCTGATATTTTTTTCAGGTTTAGGGACAGGAAAAAATTGAGAGGAATTATGTAGAGTTGTATAACAGAACAGAAGCTTAATTATGGAATGGGTGCTGGCAGTGTTGCCTTTTTCCCAATCTGGAAATGAAACTTGAGATAATTTTAGTGAGGAGGTAATAGAAAAGAGGATCTTTAAAGAAGGCCTTCAGAGACAGTTATGGAAAGATGTCCACAAAAGCCCACCCCCCCAGGGATAGGTTTTAGGAAAATAAGGTTATAGTTTTTAGGAAATAAGCATGATTGCCACTTGTCCTCCTAAGTGCTTTTTGTCAATGTAATTCCCCCCAGGTCAAGCCCCTTCTTTGGAGCTCCCCCTTCAGCACTAGTTGTACTTTGTCCATGAGAATGTATCTCAAAGAGTTGTTCTGAGCCTTGTTCCCAGGAAGAACCAAGATAGCAAGGGGGCTTGTACCTCCTGGGTCTTGGAGCTCTGGAATTTTTGTCTTTCTGCTTAGGGAAAGGCCAAGGAAAAGTATTGGGAAAACTAGCTACTAATACAATAGGTGACAGAGTTACAAATATGTGTGTGAAGAATACAGAGAACATATAAAAGCAAAAAGGCAAAACCCAAATGGCATCAACACTATATAGATAGAGCTGGTCACAGCAGCAGCATTTGTATTTGTTGGAGAGATATACCACTGATGCAGTCAAATGAGCACAAGAATCTCAGTGTCTGCAGGCTGTTTCTCCTGTGCTTCAGTAGAAAGCTTTTGTGCAAGTATTAATTATTGTCTGATCAGTAATACACAATAGGTTCTTATTAAGCCTCTTGAGTGAAATTTACAATAGGAGGAGAATCATTGCTTTTTAAATGTATTTTTTGTTTAATTGAAAACTGATTTTTTAGTGGCTACCTATCTGAGTGTACTAAGGATTTGTGAATCCTTAATCTCTCCCATCTGTGGGAAGGTATGATTTGTGGTATTGGTAGTTCTTAAATGCTAAGATTAAAATGTGAAATAAAAGTTTACCCATCAGGAATCAGTTTTGAGATGCCAAGATAAACTGGAAAAGGAATATATTTCAAATGACATGGGAAACAGGACATTATGACAAAGTTTTTGGAATACTTTATTGTTATTTTTCTTTCTCTGAATTTATATATTGAGGTAGTGGGGTTTCCCCTCTTTTCCCATGTCCGACTATAAATTTTCAACAAACACAGAAATATGTTATTTCTTGCTAACAAAAATTTCTGATACTAATAAATGTGAAGTTCCCATAGAGTTAATTATTGAGACAGTACTGCAAATATCTTATGAAATTAAAATATTTGACTTTTGAAACTTAGTACATCAAGAAGTCTTCATCATCTTGATTGCTATGTCTTCCAAGGTGCTATAAAATCTTTTCTGTGTGAAAAGATAGCAACCCATCCTTTCACTGTTACTGTCAGGTCCCACTTTAATTTACTTTCACAACTGCATACTATATGCCAGTGTTCAAAAATAGAATGTCTTTATCTTTCATCCAGGCACAAGGGTAAAGCAGTGAGTGAAGCTTTTATTAATGAATAATGCAGTGTCCTTGGGAAGAATGTGTACAATACTTGCTTTTCTTCTAGGGTTGTATGTTTGTCCATGAAACACATTATTTTGATGCACATATGCAGAAAGGCCTGGTTTTACCAGCAGAACAGAAATTTCTCTTTGTTATTTGCTGTAAAAATGTAACTTTGCCAGTTAAAGGCTTGCCTCTTACTTAGCCCAGTTAAAGAGCTCTTGGTTGGTGATTAGTAAGATTTCTCACAGAGCAGAAGAAAGCAAATAAAAGAATTTTGATGATGAATTATAGTTTGTTTTAAAGATGTTTTCCTGAGGGTGTTTTCACAGTTATGTCTTGATGTTTGTTAAGTTCCAGAAATTGAACTGAAAGGAGAATCTTGCCGGTATTATTTCTTGCTACAAGGCAATGGCTCTGGAGGATGTAAAGCAACCTTGATTCATTCAGCTGGCCAGATCAATGGGATGGCCACTCTTGCTTCAGTAAATGGAAAGCTAAAGGCAAAAGCAGAAGAAACAGAGTCAGGTAAGAGTAATCACTTATTTATTAATGAGTATCTGAATGCAGGCATATGCTACGTTCTAAATTTCATAAGTTCCTTTTATTCACTCCAGTCAGTATTAAAAGAGGGAAAACAAGGAGAAATATTACATCCTTTGTGAAAATGTCTTTTAAGAATATTTTTCCAGATCCATAAGAAAATATAGTAAGAGCTTATTTTTTCACAGAATTTACTGCTACCATATTTTTAAAATCAACTATGCAAAGTTATTGTCAGTTATTTCTCATAATCGAGAAGCTGAAAATTGTTTATTATAAAGGGACGTACAGGTAATATTAATACAGAACAAATTTGTGAAAGCTTAAAGTTTAGAAAGTGTGTGGTGTTGGTGTAAAGATTGATCAGCCCATGCCAAAATCTATGTAAATATCTCTTGAAAGTCCTGTTTCACTGATGATTTAAAATAAAAGCTGCAAGGCCAGTAAACAAGTTGAGTTTTGTTATAACCTTCAGTCCCTTTGTTGATGTCCATGTTACTGCAGAATGTTTAAGGTATGAGCTGGCATTCCTATCCTAACTGTTCCACTAGGGAAGAGCAGGTATGCAGCCATTTATCATGGAGTAGTTGTCATGTTACAACTACCTACCAGATAACTCTACTAACTCCTGTATTTGTTTCAATAACACTGGCTGAGAAAAGGAGCACAGTGACCTGCATCTTAGCTACTTAATTCCTTATTATTGAAATAAATCTGTGTGTGATATGACTGACTACTCAGCCATTTATCCTAATTAAAATCCCATTAGTACAGTGTCAGAAGACTGAAAGTCCTTGACCATATGTTGGGAGAAAACTTTTCTTCCCCGGTATCAAACTTAGGATCTTTTTACCTTCTTTAAATGTTAGTCATGTTGTGTTGTCATTATACAAGTTTTGTACAGAAATTCAAAAATAGTCAGGCATCTCTTTGAAGTTATCCTCCTGATGTTCAATTGGAATTAGTTCTTTTGGTTTTTCAATGATTAGCCATATTTGAGAGTCTGGTTGTTTCTTTTGAATCTGAGGTTTTTATGTTTTCTATGTTTATATCTTTTATTAAGTAATGACCCCAAAGAGTGATTTGTAATAAAAATTTGTCCTAACCTGTACAGGCTTTCATATTTCTGACTTTATCAAGTCTCTGCCATGCTATTGTGGAGAGGATATTGTACAGAGAGAAGCAAAACTGTCTCATCTCCAAGTGTTTGCCTTGAAGGAGTATCTCAGTAAGTAATGGGAAAGCTCTGGTAATTCTCAAACTAGTATTTAAAAGGTCTTTATTTCAAATTGGATGGGATGGCTCACCTTACAAAACTGAAGTTGTTTGACAACCAAAGTGTGTTGATCGCTCTGTGAAGAAATAGCAGAAGTTTAAAAAGAAGCTTTGAAGTACATCCATGATTATCTGTCAGATAATGGAAAAGAGAACACTGTATTAGTGCTGGTGGTTGTTACATGAATACTCTGAATTTTGAGCATACTGTTGAAATAATTCTATGCAATTCTGTGATGATTTCCCCAAAATCCTTTACTGCTGGATATGCCTTCTACAAAAATAAGAATTCTGGTTTAGGTTTTTCAGCTTTTTAAAATTTTATTTTTTGTTTGAAAAGTCTTAAGCAGCAGAGGAAGACCGCATGTTGGAGATTTGTTAGATTTATCATGGTGGATCATTCATAATAAAAACTTGAAGGATCATCCTCCTCAGATTTTTGTGACTTTGCTGAGAAGTCCATTTGAGTGTCCTGATTTTTTCCATCTTTAGTCCATTGCTTAAAGAAACTCAATTAGAAGAAAAAATGCTTCAGAGAGATGATCTGGCTTATTGTAGAGGTAATTTAAGTGTATTATCATTAACAGAATAGCAGCTTTAAGAAAATAAAGACTTCTGTAAGTAGTCTTGTCTCCCACCCCACACCCCCTGCTAACTTAGTCATTCTCAGATTCCTGTCTGCCTCAACCCTGAAGCTGGGCTTGCTTTAGAGCTTGTGTTTTAGTTTCTTTTGAGTGGGTCACCCATTTCCATTAAGAGGCTGAGTAGGAGCCTAAATCATACCAAAATTACCTGACTCCTGATATTGTAACCAAAGAGACCAGAAGAGGCTATCAGTGACTCAACAAGTCCAGGTGTTTGTCTCTGGGGGATTCAAACCTGGATATACTCAGAAATGCAAGGACTGTAAAAACATGAATCATGTGTGACTTCAGCTATTCTCACTGCTGTTTTTACACTTGTCTTTGGAATAAACCACCCATATCTTACTGGTACAATAGTAAGTGTCAAGTTAACTTCCTTGTGTTACTGGTTTTGGGTGGGGATTTTCTTGTTTAATTGTTTTGTAGCAGGCTCCAGTTTTTCTTTGTTACTTAGCAGATGTGGTACCTTTTGTTTTTTCTTTTATAGAGAGAAAGGAATTGACCAAGCAGCCTGTAGTTATTTCTACCAATGAGTTTAAAAGCTTGTTAAAACTCACAAGAGAATGTTTTTTGGACCTGTGCAGCACTAGGATTTCTAAACCTGTTCTGCAGAAGGTCTGCAATAAAACCATGTCATGCACTGTGACTTGTGGTAAGTATTTTTATTTACAAAATACACTGCTTATTTTCCTTGGATGTTTTCTCATACTGGTTGTCAGTCTTTTACTAAAAGGAGTAAAGTCTTTTTACCAAGGGAGGAAAACATGGATGGAAAAGTAAAGTAGCTTTCTAGGCTTATTTTGCAAACTGAAATTACCCTTGCATTACCTATTTCCTTTTTCTTCCTTGACAAAAGAATTGTCCAGAAAACATTGCTGAGGGCATCACCAGATAGATTTTTATTTACATAGTTTTAGAGAGATGCATTGAGGAATATCTGTATATAAAGGACTGTATATCTATTTCTTTAAGGAATAAGATTCTTTATTTAGTGTTGTCCAACATGTATTTCTTGCAGAGCCTGATATAATAGAGCCAAATCCATTGGAGTGGCCAGAAAGACATGTTCTTCAGAATTTGGAAAACTTTGAGAAAAACAAACAAAAAATGAGGTAATAATGAAATACTGGAGATTTTCTTTGGAGTAGCCATTAAACTTTACTATAGAGGAACTTTATAAGTTGATAACCATAGTGTAAACTGTTTTCGCATGTTGATAATCTTATAAAGAAAATATTGCTTAAGGCTAAAACTATTTTTTTTGGTCAATTTCCAAAGGTGTAGTTTATCGGTATTTAGAGAAGTATTGTTTTGATTTTTATTGACTAAATGCAACTGGAAGCTAGCTAAAAGTATAGTAGTTCTAAAACTAAATTACCAAAATGGCACTTCTAGAAAATAGTAGCCATGGTAGGAAAACATACAAAAGCTTTTCTTTCTCCCAACATACCCTAATAAGTACAGATAATTTAGCTGGTTTTGTCAACATGTGCAACGTGTTCTAATCTCCTCATATTTCCTGAACAGTCAGTACTTAATATCATATATCAAGTAATTTTGAAGTCAAAGAGCCTATTGGTTTTATGTTTGAAATTTATATTTAGTTATGTTTTGCCTTCAGTACTGTTCAAATGAAACCCACAGATCTTTGTGTCACTTAAGACAGCCTGTTGATGTCATTTGAGCTCTCACTTTTATATAAGACTTGTCAGGGAATGGTTAGGTTGGATATTAGAAAAAGGTTCTTTACCCAGGCTGTGGTTGGGCACTGAACAGGCTCCCCAGGGCAGTGGGCACAGCACCAGCCTGACAGAGCCCAAGAGGAGTTTGGGCAATGCTCTCAGGCCCATGGTGTGACTCTTGGGGATGTTGCTGTGCAGGGCCAGGAGTTGGACTCAATGATCCTTATGGTCCCTTCCAACTCAGCCTATGCTGTGATTCTGTGACTTAATGGTGGTTGGTGGTGTTAATGTTCTTGTGACTGTAGAGGCAAGTGGCCAGCTGTCCTTTTCTGAGTCACTTCCATTTCTCTCCTTCAAGTACTACAGATGGCCATGGCTTAGATGGGAGTTCTGCATGTGATAAATTCTCACATTAGCTTTGTCATGGTGGTATTATTATCATTATCATCATCATCATCATCGTCATCATTATTGTTATTGTTACTATTATTGGCTTTTGTTTCTCAAACAGGCAAAGTTCTTCCTTTTAATTAGCTGTCAAAAAGCTTCCTGAAGGACCTTTCTGTTACATAGTCAATGTTAATTTTATTGTTCATAACCTGAACTGGGTATCTTTCTTATCCTGTGTCAGGATACAAGGTGTTGCTTACAAAGGGAGAAAAATGGGAGAAAAGGGAGAACTTTGATGTACTTGATTGAAAACACTAAAAAAGAGTGGAGGGTTGCATGCAGTAGTGGCTTTATTGTTTCTTTCCTGTATATAGTATATTTTAAATTTTTTTTAATTGGGAACCAACTTTTGTTCAAAAAATAGAAAAAAGGGGTGAATAATCTTCTTCCCATATTGTATTTCATAACTACTTTAAATTCTTGAAGAAACTACTTTCTTCAGTCAAATTTTAGACAATTTGCACCAATTATCATGAACATCTATGTTAATGTTCTTAAGGAGCAACATTGTTCATTTTACTTTGATACTAGCTTAATTGCTTCAGAATAGCAATGACTTAATATTTTTTTAAAATATTAAATGAGTTTATGAGTTTATTAAAAAAATAAAAGATTAGTCTTTGCTCGCTGCTTTTTTTCCAGAGTTCCTCTGTTCGCACATTCACCTGAGCAGTTGCTGGGACACAAGGACAGCCAGAAGGAGTCCCTGACATTGCTGGATGCTAAAGAGCTGCTCAAGTACTTCACCCCAGAAGGGCTGCCCGTGGGGGAGCTCCAGCCACTCCAAGTTCCCAAGCGGTATGATCGTCTTAAAGCCACTGAACACCAAGCTCAGAGCTGATGTAGGGGGGTGTAAATAAGGGTGGAATGGGAGTCACAGAAGGGCCTAACTGGATTTGAGTTTTTAACTTGCAACATCCTTAGGTCACATGCCTGCCAGTGAAATCAACTGTTTTGGTCTCCAGTCAGTGTTTCTATTTAGTTCTCTCAGAATCTGAAGTGGCTGGAGATGATGATCTTGGTCCTAGGCATTTAAATAACAAAATCATCACCTGAAGCACAAACTTGTTACTGGTAGAGCCCTGCCAAGCTGCTGCTGCCCTATGTGTCCATTTCCAAAAGAGTATTTCTAGTAAAGCAGAAGCGACTGTGGTAGAGCTTTAATTTTTTTGGTATGATTTCTTTCAGTGGAGGGGAGTCTAGGTGGGAAGACAAAATAAGAAAATATGTGAGCCTATTTAACTGTGTTTGTCTCCTGTCATGCTTTTTATAGATACATGGAGTTACTGGAATAATTTTCAGGATCTGTACATCTATTAGAGTTAAGGCCAGACTCTATAAATAGTGTTTGCAGAAGCAGAACCTGTACTATTTGTGCAGTGTGTCACAGAGTGCTAAGTAGGCAAGACAGTCTTTGCAGTCACTACAGTTATATTTGTTGACCTTTTTAATACTGAATAATAGAAACTGTGATGCAATTTTTTGATACAGCCCTTGATCCTTTTTCAGACTTCATTATATGTAATAAGAGTGCTTGTGCAAGGGCAAGGTTCTGTAGTATTTGGGATTTTCTGTAGGATTGAGACTTCTTTAAAATAGTTACTGAAGTTTTGAAACTAAACTGAATATGTTCTGAGCAGACAATTCAAGCAAGTTAGAAAATATGCAGTAAAGATTTAGAATCTCCTACTGGGTTGTTAATGAGTGGAGAAAATTTAGAATTTTGGCTAAAATATTTTCCTTCCAACTAGTTGTGTGGGAAAGAAGTGAATAATTTTTCACTTAAAAAAAAAAAAATCTATTTTTTTGGTCTTTGATTTTTTTCAAAGCAGAGAAGCACTATAGCATAGAATACCTTGAGTGTCTTGAATGATTTGCTTTGAGCTACAGATGAGTGAGATCTGAATTTGAATTGAGTCCAGCAGAACACTGTACTCCAAGCTGCTCGCTCCCCTAGCAGATGCTTTGACTAAATTCTCTGGAATTATGAGGAGCTTTGCACAGTAGGTGATCAAGAGCAGTGAAATGGACCTAAGGATCTTCCTGACCAACAGGATTGAAGAGATTTTGAGAGAGACTCGTGAATTAAAGGCATGTTCACTTGTTTTCTGTGTTTGAGCTTAGATAGAAGTTTGATAGTTTTGGCTGATAGTCTTTCCAAATTATCATTTTGCTAGATTCAGTATTACATCTTTCCTGGATGTTTTTCTCAGATTATTCCAGTGGAAATGGTGCAGAGGCAGAGTATATGAATAAAATTTGAAGCAATGTGTAAGTTTCAGATTCTGTTAAATCTTGCCTTTGTGTCTTCTCTTCTTTAGAGATAAATGTCAGGGTATGTTGAGATCTGGCAGCAAGATCTTCCTATCTGCCTTGCTATGGTTTATTCCCTTGAAATACCCTCAAACAAATACACTCTTATGATTTAGCTGTAGAGAGTTACTAGCTGGAATTGAAATATCCCAGGAACAAGCCATTAGTTCTGGAGTCTGGGAAAGATGAGTGTTAGGTGAGGCAACAATTTGAAGCTAAAGGGAAGGAATTCACTACTTATAGTGTGTGATTGAGAAATGGGAGGTCACTTCCCAGTTCCTCTCAGTTCATTCTACCACTCAGGTGTCCCATTGTGACATTGTGATATTTGCCTAGTTTTATTGGTAACTTGTTTGGAGCAGTGACCTTAACCATCTAAGAAATGTCTTAAGAGCTTCTGTAACAATAATAGCTCAGTAGGAATTAGTTGAACTTAAATTCTCACTTCAATACAGACTTAATTTTCCATTGATGCTTTATCCTAGGGCCTTAGTTGCAAGACATGCTCTTTTGTTCTTCATATGTGAAGGCATTTGTTTCTGATTTTTGGAAGTATAATTTATCCTGATGGTAACTGGTTAAAATAGATCTTTATTTTTCTCCTTTCAGTGAAAATGCCTTTCGTTTGACACCAGAGCTTACTCCTCGAAAACTCAGAGGTTTGCCTTTTGAAAAAGCGGCTGGATGCCATTATCATGGACTTGAGTAAGTTTCCTGGCTTCTTTTCTCAGATTTATTTTTTAGTTTCCAGTCTAAGTATAATTAGAAATGTTTCAAGCAACATGTTAAGGGTATGTTAATTATGGGTTAAATGTCACTGGTTTCAATTGCAACATTGCTGCCTTGATGGTAATGTAGAAACATTGAAGGTGTTTTTTTCTCAGTTGTACTGCTGTGTCTCTTCTCAGTGTCTCTGAAAATTTTAATTCAGAGCTAAAAATGGCAAGGGAATTAGTACATATCAAGTTCCTAGTGAAGCACATGTTTTAAGTACATACATAGTTTCTGCTTTGATATTTAATTGTAGACACTTTAAGACTGATAGTCAAAAGGTTTCATGAGACCTGCTGTGATGCTGCTACCTGCATGTTCAGGGAGCCTGAAAACACCAGCAGGCAAGTGTTAGTGGTGAGGATGTTCCAGAGGAGCCATATGGCTAGGACTGTTAGTTAATCTCAGCCAGCCAGCAATAGTTATCTGTCAAAGTAAACAAATGGGCAAACTGTCACATAATGTAGCTGTATAAAAATAGTTTAGAAAAATACAAATATTGACATTGAGGAGAAAAGGAAAAAGGCTCTAGAAATGCTGGAGAAGATAATTAAGCATAACTCTTCTATACAGACAGTCTTATTGCAATATACATTAAGAAATGCAGTGGATACCAAGCATAGTTAGTTCAGTTTTTGTGCAAGTTTCTGCTGCCTCCTAAAATCACATTTTCAGATTATCAGAATTGACTAACAATGCTGCTGGTATTTTTTCCCTATTGATTTTACAAATAGTTTGATTAAGTCTGTGTTTAATATCTGGTCATTTTAGCCAGATTCTCTAGGGCAATGGAGCACTCCTATCTCTTTAGTTATCTCTTTTTCTAAACAGGAACTCATGAGTCTGTTAGCCTTTTTAGATTTGTAATAAGTGGCACAGAGAGGCAACTGGGTAGAAAAGAGAAATGCATATGGTGGGTGTGGGAAGAAACCACTTCTCTGTTGTCGTTGCTGTGTACTATCTTACTGCCCTGCCTGACCTCAGCACGGAGTGTGCCCGAGATTGCAAATTAGGCACAGCACAGCTTGTGCTGCCTCTTCTCCTAGCAAAATGTGACAGATATAGACCACAGGGAGGCCTGGGTATTGTGGAGAGGAGGAAGATCCTGGCATATTAATATTGCAGGGACAATGTGCTTAGCAGAATGGGAGGGAAGCAGTAGAGTGGGCGGTAGGGTACGACCAGAACATATTGTAACAGTGGTTATGGAGCAGATGTGTTTGGTACTATACAGTTTTCATCTGCCCAGCTGCTGTATTTATATTTGGAGGTAAAGTCTTGTCAAAAAACAAGGAGTAACAGTTATCATAGAATGGCTTGAGTTGGAATGGACCTTAAAGATCATTTAGTTGCAGCCTCCATGCCATGGGCAGGGACAGAAATAATCCCACATATTTTTCCCCAGAACTGCTCTTAATTAATTTTTCACTCAGCCTGTATTTGTGCTGGCATTGCCCTTATCCAGGTGCAGGACCTTGCACTTGGCCTTGTTGAACCTCATCAGGTTTGCACAGGGCCACCTCTCAAGCCTCTGGATGGAATCCCTTCCTTCTAGTGTTGACCATGCCACAGAGCTTGGTGTCAATGGCAAACTGCTTTCCTGAAGTCCAGGGGTGGGCTTGCTGTGTGCTCTCCTTGCTGCCCTGAGGATCCCAAACTCCACTATTTAATGGTCACTGCAGCCTTGAGCTTCACAATCCTCACCACCCCCTCCTTCTTGGTGGGCACGAGGTCCAGCATAGCACCTCACCTCACTCAGAGAAGGAAGTTACCAGTGCATTCCAGGAGCCTCCTGGATTGCCTCTGTCCTATGTATTGGCCCTCCAACAGTTTATTGGGATGGCTGAAGTCCCCCATGCAGACCAGGACTTGTGAATGTGAGGCTGTTCCTGTTTATGATTAAATCAAATTTTTGGTGTAATGAACATGTGCCAGACACTTGAATGCTGTTTTGCAAAGAGAAAGCAATTGCTATTAAAGCAGCTAGTAAAATGGCAATTTAACTTCTAAAGTTAAATGGATTTTTTTATCTTTGTAGGGTATGTGACTACTCAGAGGACTGAGAATATAAATAAGAAAAATAAATTCCTTGAAATTTTTCATTTCAGATAACTTACTCTCTTATCAGATAATGAATTTATTTCTAGTGGAAAGTCTTCCTCAGCTGTAGAAATTTGATTCATCAGCCAGTTATTAGAAAAATTAATTTCTCCCTGAATATGAAAATACTCTGAAGAAAATGAAAATATCAGAACTAGCAATTTAACATGACTTCATGTTAAGAGATAAAAGTAAAGAATGTGTCTTGCATTCCTGAGAGTAGGAAACATTGCTGAGCAGTTTGAAGGGTGGGCTGAGCAAGAGCTCACACTGTTTAAAACAATTTGTAACAAGGAGCTGGAATAAGACAGGGTTTACTGTTACCTTTCCCTGCACTACAGTAAGTCACTGGGTGATGAAACACTGTTCTCTTGCAAGGAATCCTGGAAATAATTTATTCCAGAGAAAATTTAGTTAAAATGCATTTTGTGTTACCTCGTGTGTATGTTTCACTGAGTTAGCACTTGTTCATTTGTTATCTTTCAGCCCCACTGTAGTTATTACAGTTTGTTCTGTTGACTTGGTTGATCAAACCAATTATTCATTGTAGTCAATAGGAAGCTTGTGCTTGTTCAGTGAAACTTTTTTGGTATTTTTAGTACTTAAAAAATGTGAATCTCTCAAACAGCAATGTTTATCTCCAAGCGAAAAGTTGCATTTCAGAGTTTGTTCAAAGAAAAAATAAAATTCTGCTAATGTCCATGGAAATCTTATAAGAACAGGATAGAGTTACAAATAGTATATAATTCAGCTTCTTTGTTGGAGTTGGACTTAAGTATAGTAAAATCCATCAGGCAAATATTAATTTACTGGGCTGTTAGAAGTTGTCTTTCAGAACAGTATACCAGTTCAGACCAAAAAAAAAAGGTTTTGGAGTTCACATGACTGTTAGAAGTAAGTTTGTCTGATTGTAATAAAACAGAGACTTTCTCTCACAGGTTTCTCACCCAATTTCAATTTTAGATATTGTCTTGATAATAGAAGAGCCTTGGAGAGAGATGTGGGATATGCTGAACTTCAAACTCGTCTTATTCGCTATGAAACTCAGACTACTTGCACCAAAGAGTGCTGCCCTGTGCCTCTTGTCTTGAGTCCTCTCCCATCTCCTGCAGTCTTGTCAGAGCCTGGAAGTGTCCCTGATGGAGAGACTTTGCAAAGTGAATTCAAAACAGAGACATCAAGGCTAAAACGCAGATCAAAAGACCTGGATTACTTTTATCCCAAGAAAAGGTAATGCACTGAATAAAATGAATCTTTAGCATGAAATGTTTCAGTAGTCTCTTGTGAACTGCATCTTTTCTTTCATTTCAAAATGTTTTAGTGAAGCTATCTAGACAAATGTTCTAGTTGTTTAATCCTCTTCTGTAGGTTCATTTTTTTTCCTCAAGTGCGATCTCTCATCGATGGCATTAGATTAATCAAAACCATGCAGCACAGGCACACTTTATTTAACAGATTTGGGGTTATATCCTGCAGTCTCAAGTGCCTTTGAAAAGATGACAGATAGCCTCATCTAGGATTGAAACAGTCAGTGCTCCTGTACTATGAATAAACAACTAAAGGTTTAGAAAGCCAAGGATTGTACAAACAGAATAATTGAATTTCTAATCCAAAGGACTGCTGGCATAAGATGACCTACCAAAATTCAATCTTATTGTCAGCCTTGTTTATTAAAGTCTTTTCTGCAAGTTTAGTTTTTAAGATTTCCCTTTGTATCTTGTCCTCACTCTGAAGATGCAAACTCTGTCACTGAATAATAGCTTCTAGGTAACAATATTTCCAAATTCACTTTTTTACTGTAATACTTCACATCTTCCGTATTTCCAGGTTGATACCCTTTGCATTCTAATCACAATAAGCCTTGAACAGAGGTCTGTCTTTAGAAATAAGTATATCTTTTGCAGCTTACTGAATAGCTAGAAATGAAGATGTGATTATACTTAACATTTTGGTAATTGGAGTTTGGAATTACTGATGCTCTTACAGTTGAAGGATCAAGGAATGCAATGCTTCCATAGAGTTATAATGCCCAACTTCTTGTAGTTGAGTTGTGACATTCCTATAGGGCCAAAAGAAATTAGATATTTTCAAGAAGTTATGTCTTATCCGAAGACTGGAGGCCAATTCTCTTCCCAAGAGTTTTATTTTCTTAGTTACCTGAATTCTTCAATTTGTTTCTAGACCTTTTTAATCAGAGGTGGAATGGGTCTACATATCACAGCCCAATCCAGTCAACAGAGTGCTCTTCTAATACAAAAATTTTACAGAACAGAATCCTGTCTTCCTGTCTGCTGTTTTCAGATGTTGTTTGCAGGAATGCTCAGTACTTACTGCTCTGAAGCAGCAGCCTCTCTAGCAGAAACAACGGCACTAAAAGAGTCAGTACAAAACCTGAAAGTGACTTTTATAAGGTTTTTTTCCTGACCTTTGTAGGCTGACCAAATCTGAGAGCAGCGAGTCGCTGCTGTCGCAGGCAGGCGGGAGCAGCAGGAGTCACTGCGCGGTGGCTGTGCCGCAGAAGCGCTCGCAGAGATCCCTTTGTGTGGCTGCAGCGCCATCGGATCCACCCGGCCACGGCCACGGAGCTGCCACCAGGGCTGGCCCAGCTGCAGAGCCTGAGGCTGCAAAGCCAGAGAAGGAGTCGAGATCCCAGAAACACACAAGGGTAAAAATCTGCCTTGTTTTCTTAGTGAAGAAGAGCTGTTTAACTTCTTTCCGTGGGACTTGATTTGGAAAAATTTTTTAGCTCAAGGTGAATTGTCTTCATCTGTATTTGTTACTGAACTTCATTCTGTTCACTTGTGTAAGTGAATCCTGAAGGCACTGAGGAGAGTGCTGCTGAAGCAAAGAATGAAAAAGTGTGCAAAGAAAATTTTATCATGCCCAGAAAATTAAGGCTGAGAGAGCTAATGGTGAGGAATAAAAAAGGTGGAAATGAATAGCAAATAATAGGAGTTATGAAATGTAGATGATTAATGTAAAACCTAAAGGCACCAAAGAGATATATATTCTGGAAGGGTCAAAGGCATCGTGGACAAACAGACTAGTCTGAGAATAAAGAGATTCCTGTAGTTTTATAAATCCATTAATTGAGATAGCAGTTAAATAATTTGGTGGAATAATGTCTAATTATTAGCTGTGTATATTAGGAATGCCTCTTCTAAAATACAATAACTGTTTCTGGCTTGATGATACAAATTCTAAATTACTACCAGGATACAAGGAGAACACTGCAAGAATCTTAAGGTACTGTTAAAGGCAAGCTGGAATGGTCCAAGGAAGCATAAATTGGTGTGACTCAGTCAGACCTACAGCAGAGTTTAAACATCTCTGATGTAAAGAATGTCAGAGGAAATTATCTAATGAGACTTTAGTGTCAGATTTTAATTTTTTTTAATATGTATGCATCAAACAAGGGAATATCAGTACAACAAAAAGTGATAATTTGATATATATTATTTTGGAGAAGAAAAAACCCAAGATAATATTGACTTTTTATCTTCCAAGCTCCATGTGACTGTTCACTGATCCTTGACGTGTAAGCATTTTCTTAATATTTTAAAATTAAGGAAATGGAAATAGATTGTTAAAAATCTCTGCTCAAATTCAGGCAGTGAGCTGATCAGGTTTGGCAATAGATTAAAGGCAGGCAAGATCACAAAAGATCAGGTTTTCTGTGTTGGGCTTTTTTGCTTCCCATGGACAATTTTTCATGTCAATAGTTGGGATGAACTTCTGAGTGTGTTTTGTTCTTTTTCCAAGATGTTGAAGGAGGTGGTTGCTAAGACTCTTCAAAAACATGGAATTGCAGAAGATCATAAGTGCTTTGCATCATGCAGCCAGCGTCTATTTGAGATATCAAAATTCTACTTAAAGGTAACTAGAAGACACACTCTTACAGTTCTTTATTCTTAGTTAAGTGAAGCCACTCCTAAATAAAACTTGAGCTAGCATGTGGTATATTCAGAGTTGATTAAGCTAATATTTCCCAGTGGTGTGTTAGTCATGTGTAGATTGTGTGGAGAGACCTTTGGACTTGTCAAATGGAGAAGGTAGTTTTACAATATAGTTTGGTGGGGTTTTGCTTGTTTTAAAACCTTCTAAAGCAGTAGCCTTTTATACATAGTGAAATAGTATGCTAAAGCATGGGCCTGTTAGGTTAGGTCACTCTTAAGAGCTGCAACAGCTAAGGAGGCAATAGAGTATCTCCCAGCTGTAGCTGTGACAGCTCAGCTTTCTCCCTTGTTCTAAGGTTGCTGGCTCAATAAGAATCTTACAGAACTGACTCAGAAATTGCAGTTCCCTGACATGATGTTCTCTGTTATCTAACACATACTGGCTCAGCAGCACCCTGAAGAATTGCATCAACCTCATGTTTAGGGGGAGATGAGAATTTTTTCCACAATATCTAGGAGACTGTGAGTCAATGCTGAAGCCCATGTTACTTGGTCTGAGCACAAAATCAAGTTTATTACAGTATGGAGTGATTAAAAGCTATTGCTCACAAGCTGAGCTGCTGTTCTGTTTATTTGCATGTGTTTAACCTACCACTGTGGGTGAACCAGCTCAGTTTAGTCAACTTCAGTAATGGTACTTTAGGCTAAAAGAACGTTGAACAGGGCTGGATGCTTACACAATCAGAACATCTTGCTGATAGTCACCAATTTCTTAAATAATTGGAAGACAGTTGTGCAGTCATTCTGTAAGTGCTCCCAAAATCTCCCTGAAATATGCCCTGAAGGAAGATCTCCTAATCCAAAATCAGAAAGGGCTGCAGGTAGGGATGTGTAATTAGAGCAAATCAGGGTTTGTGGTTCCATTTCAAGTAGAAAAGGTAAAGGAAGAATATGGCAGTGAATATGGCAGAATATGGCAGTTCTTAATAAGGAAGAATATGGCAGTTCTTTCTAGAGAGAGGTGTCACAGGATTGTGTTCTCTTGAGCTGTCTTGCAGCTCCAAGTCTGTGGGAGTCCTTTGAATCCTTTTGTGTGCTGCATAATTCAAAAGCACGTTAACATAGGTATTGTTTTCCTCTGGAGAGAAGTAGTAAATGCATTTTCTTTCTCACCCAGCAAGGTTTTGTTCTTGCTTTGTTTCAAAGAGTAGATGAGGTTGGACTCATTAAATGGACTGCAAAACAGAAAAGCCATTCTAGATTTTTTTCTCTTTTCTGCACTGGTTTTCTTTTCTGATGTCTGCTTCTCTGTTCTTTGCCAGAACTCTGTATTACAGGGTAATCTCACAGCTGATTTCCATGTCTATATAGAAACAGGATATCAGTCAAGACTGTGAGAACTTTGAATATAATTGAAAAAAAAATTCTGGAAATTGTGCAGAAATATGCAGAAATTTAGGAAATCTCAATCATAATTGAGTACTAGGTTTTGACTGCTGTAAGGAAACCTGCAACCCACTGGAATAGATTTAAATTATTTTCCTTTTTTTTTTATTAAAAAAGCAAAGGCAAGTAATTATTCTTTTGTTCTGAACAAGGGGATAAAAGTGTAACACTGTCCTGGTTATCAGAGCTCATATAACCCAAATTAGAATGACTGTATGCTGACTTCTGTGGCTTTTTGTTTCATATTTAGGACCTAAAAACTTCTAGAGGACTTCTTGATGAAATGAAGAAAACAGCAAATAACAATGCTAAACAGGTAAGACCATGTGTTTATTTGTTGCTGTACATAGCCACAGGATGGTGTAGTGCACAGCTTTAAGAGATGAAGAGGTGCATGTGCGTCTCGTTTCACTCTGATCTCACACAAACTCTCTCTCAGGCAGTAGTTTCAAGGCAAAATTTCCAGGTTTTGGATGGTATTTTAGTTACAGCTGCCAAGATGGTGTGCCACAGTGAGAAATGGAAATGAAGACAATAAATGTTTCTACATCACTGAAACAAATGAACAGGAAAAAAAAAAAAAAGCAAGAGAGATGATATTTTTCTTTAATTAGGATCATTAGGCAGTTGTTCTTTTCTTGTGTTGAAGGAAATAACATTTCAAAGGTTAGGAAGTAATAAGCAGGTCTATGAAAGGAAATAAATTTTTTAAAAGAAGCAATGAAAATGAGTAATTTTAGGCTTGTGAGTAACTGTAAGCACAAGGGATATCAGGTGGGGTTATTTGTGCATAATGTGGGACTTGCATGCACAGCAGCACAAAGCAAATGACAGAAGTAAATATTCCTCCAGAAATTAAGTAACTCTGGTACTAAGTTCTGAGATATACACTGAAGTGACTCCATGATTTGGGGCGGGGGGGGAAAGGAAAAAAGTCTCATGAAGAATTACAGTGCATAATCATAAATTAAATGGAAGAATTTAAGGTAGTAAGGTAAGTAACAGAACACACTCTCAAGAAAGCTGCTAGATCCCCAGAGAACTTACTCTATGAGAGCAGTATTTGCTGTGTTCTGTGCTGTATTCCTTTGTGGATTGCTTTGTATGGATGATAAGGTTTCAAAATCTATATGGGTTGTGATGTTTGTGGTTGAGCTGGGCTATTATGCTGATACACTGCTTCTCACCTCCATCTTTGGGCAGAAAATTGGTAATTTTTTGTATATTTGCTGTTGACAAAAGGCATTAAAATTCTCCTAAACTGCTTAAGTCTCTGTTTTAGAGAGTATTTAGTCAGTGGTCTGAACAACTGCCCTGTTTGAAAAGCAGCAGTGATAATGGTGGTAAATACAGCAGTGCACAAACTATCCTTCATTCTTTCTTCTCTGGCATTGGGAACTTTTACTGCTGGAAGCATGAGCTGTTTGGCATTATGTGCACCTTCTTGCTGGTATATGGAGAGAATGGGGTGAAGTATTTAAATTCAGGGATTCTAAAAATGCCTTTTCCTTAAGACAAAGCATTCTGTAAGATTAAATACAATTCTATGGTAATGCTGTTTCCTCTCAGATTATTAGCAATACTTTCTTCTCCTGAGTAGTTTGCTTTTAAGTCCAGTTTAATAAATACTACACAGATGGTGACAAAGGACTAAGGAAAGAATTGATAACATCTGAGAGATGTTCTTAATTTGCTTTCAAAACCAGGAGGTATGTAAATTGTTTGCTTTCTCATTTATTTGCCCAGGTGATTGAATGGGTTTTGGAGAAGACTAGCAAGTAGAGGCACTGTGTGGATTCTATTCACACCTTCCCAGGAGCTGTGGAGACAGAGCACTTCTGACATGAGAAGCATTATGCTGCCCAATGCACACGCAGATCTGCACACTGGGAGGACTTTGGTCAGTGGAGTTATAAAGACTCATTCTTCAAGCACTGGAGCAAGGTTGGAAACTTTTTATGCTGAAAGTTTTTAATTTTCTTTTTTTTAAATTCAAATGAAAAGAGGTTGTATTTTATATGTGTATTTATTATGTTTGTTAAAAGGAATATAGCTTGACTTGATTTATAAAGCTTTGTATATTTTTCAACCAGTGTATTTGGTTTTTATATTAATAAAACCCCCCCATATTTAATTTTAATAACTACTATCTTGTTTTACCTTCTTGTGTGAAAATCTCGATTCTACTTCAGCTTGCTCTTACAAACAGCTGTTTACAGCATCAGCCATTGACAGTTTATATACTAATTAAGAATAGTTCCTATTCTGCAGGTGAAAACAAACACAGTCAGAATTTGAACCATAATTACCTCTGTGTTGTAATATAAGGAAGAAAAAAAGCATGGCTTGAAACTTGGTGCAGGGTCCCATTAAAGAAAGTTTCTTCATCTTACGAGCTGAATTTTCAGTATAATTTCCTGCATGCTCTTTGTAACACTCCTTAGAAAAATATCTTAGGAGAGGTCTGAGATTTCTTTTCCTGGAAGAGGAGAAAATCAAAGCAATAGTGGTAATGAGGATGATGAGAGCTGGAGAAGAGCTGGTGTGCTATGCTGAAATGTAAGGAAAAAAAGAGTTTCTAGCTGTGTTGCAAACACAGTAAAATACTAAATTTGGCCTCTGTTTGTTTAATCCCTGGCATGTACCTGGCTGGGACTAATGTAATTATTCAAGTTAGTATTTTGTTGAGATGAGGAGTTCCTACTAAGCTTTCTGTATTAAGGATTTCCCATTTATCATATAAACTAACAGGATTAAAACTGATAGAGATGCAGGCTATTGTTTGTTATGTTATCCCAGTAGGAAAATAGATTAAGCAATACAAATATAAATGAAATGTAATGTTGTGAAAAAATAATCGAACTAAACCATGTGGAGGTTGGACTTAATACTGTAAAATCTATGCTTTCTCTAAAGAGCCTTCCTGGTTTTGTGACATTATTCTTTGCTTAATTCTATTTGGTGTAAAGCTGAGCCCTGAGGAGGTTTTTCATGTCTAACAGGATCTTGAGTTAAACTGTTCTGTTCCTTTGTTCCCAAGTTTACCATTGTCCTGAACTCTACAAGACCTTTCCTGGGTGGGTGTGTATGTACTTGGTTTAACTGAGCTGCAACAGGACAGCTCTGAAGTTGTTCTGCTGTGGCAGTGGGCTCTAGTGAGTACTGTGTGCATCTAAGCCCAGGACAAACAAAAAAATCCACTTTTAAGGTGGATTACATATGTCTGCAGAATGCCACACATCCACAGCATCCCAGTTTTAGTGATTTGGTGAAATAGAAATGAAATGAAGAGAGTTATTTAAATAATCATTTAATAAGTGCATGCACAAAATTGCTCCAATGTAATGATTACTGTGTATGGCTCACATTTCTTTGTATTCAATATAAAAACAAGAGAGTAATCAAGACATTAACCTTTCTTAACATCTTCAAGTGAATCAGGAAAGTCTCTACTTCCAGAAAAAGGAAAGCTGTAAGCTGTAGCCTTATCTCTTCAGCCTAAATGCTGATACTTTTGTCTGAATACTAAAGCAAGCCACTGAAAGTTGTATTTTCTACTTAATTTTGGGAAGTTTCTGTATTTGTAATTAGAAAAACTTCGTAGTTAATAATAATACATAAATTGATAAGTAAAAGTACAGAAGCTCTGCATTTCATAAATCTTTGAGGCTAGCTGCCATGAGCAAAGAAGATACCTTCAGGAAAGCAATTAATACTTTGAACTGCTTTTCCTGTACTTCAAGTAGAACCCAATGGTTATTGGTTTAATTAATTCTGTAGACTCAAAGACTGGGCTGAAATAATCAGCAGGAAAGCAGTTAGGGAAGCATAAACATTTTGATGTATTGGTTTTCTGCACAATTCCCAGTGCAGAACTAATCCACTGCTACCCATGTCTCATTTGCTCTTTGTGTTGGTGGCTTTTTAGGACAAGTGGTAGCTGGTTTATTATTGTGGCTTAATAACACTGTGCCCCATTTGAGCTCTGATAACTGTCCCTGTCCATGCTCTTAACCTATAAAACGTAGGCATAGTAATTTGATCTGGTCCACTGCAACAGCACTAAACCAAATTATTTTACATCTGTCATAGTTCCAAAACCCCACACCGAGAGTTCCTGCAGCTTAGCTGATATGCTGTAACTTAGGTGATGCAGAATGTAACATCAGCCTTTGCCTCTGAACTTCAAACTATTTTCTTATTTGTGGCTGTTGAACCCCAAATCCAGTCTGCCTTATGCATATTTTGGGTGCTTGCTTTCATGTTTTTGCAAATCAGGATATAAATCATATTCACCAGTACACAGTGCTGGTTTACCCATAATCCATCCATCCTAAACACGTAACTTAACATAGCATTATGTATTATATGTAAAGGCACATTATCCATCCATGTTATGTGCTTATATTCCCTACAGGATTGGTGTAAGACAGCACTGATGTGGTTGCAATTACTTGGTGATATGATTACTTGTAATATTACAGCAATTAATTTTAATTACATGATGAGTATCACTGGGCTACCACAGAATTTAGCTTGGGTACCAACACTTGTCCAAATCCACAAATTTCTTTGTCCCAGTTCACAGTTCTCTCTTGGAATTTGTTTTCTGAGTTTGTTTCCTAATGCCTCTAATTATTTACACAAGCACGGAAATTCTGATGAAGGAAAAAAAATGAATAGCTAATCCTATGTGGGAAAAGCAGGTGATGATGTTCAACAGGAGGTTATCATCTCTTTTAAATGTTTAAGATGTTTTTCCCCTCATTCATTTAAATAAAAATTTTGCCCTGGTTAGTCTGGGGGTTCACTTTAAGCAAGCAGGCTGAGTTTCTCAAAATTTTGCAAGCATATTATTAATATCTGCTCTTTAAAATTGAAGTCACCACTGAATTCAAAAGTGTCCATAATATAGTGTGTATGTATATATATAAAAATATGTAATACATACTGTATTAATGGTCTCTCTATATAGTAAATAGATTCAGTAAATAGCTAGTTATCAATCTGCCAGTTTGACTTTTATGGAAAATAAGATAAATTTAGAAATCAATGGTAGTGTAATGATCTGAAGCACATAATTTCTTTAGGCTCTGATTCTGCTTCCACTGAAACCAAAGAAGCTCCAATTAACTTTTAAGCATGGGTAAGAGGACACTGAGAATGCTCTCAGGTGGAAATCAGATCAATATCCCCTTGAAATCAGCTGAGCTTCCCAATGCAAAGAGCTGCATGGAGTGTGCTGCCATGTCCTGTGGGAGGAAGAAATTCTAACATTCTGCAGAAGGAAAACACTTGCTTTGTTACTTGTAAAGGATCAATTCTAATGGTGTTTGTGGTGGTGATTTGCATGGTAGCATGTCAAGAGTCTTGTTCTGATTTCCAAAGTACCTTAAGAGAGAAGCTGGTTCCATTTGAAGGGCAGGACTAGTAGAAACACCAGTATGATTCCCTGAACACAATCAGATCAGCTTTATTTTTTTAACAAACACTTTACATCACATTTTATCAATATCATTTTTGCTCCAATGTGTATCCCAGTCTTTCTCATGGTTAAGCTGCTATACAAACTTTCTGATAAGACCATTCTATTTATAGTAATTATTTTGTGAAAAGAGTGAAAATCTGGAATATCCCTTTTTAGGCTTTCCATGAGGCTGTTCTGTCATAGCTTGGGTCAGACTGAAAGAAAAGGCCTAAATTCCCACAGTTAGCTTTTCTATTTGGGCCACTAAGTTAAGAATTAAATCAAACGAGAAAAAAAATCTGTTTTCCCGTAACCATTCATAAGAGAAAAAAGGCACATGTTGGCCTCAGTCCTTGAATGCAGAAGCTTGATCCGAAATTTCTGCTTTTTCTTCATTTTTTGTAAGTCTTCTGTTACCACCTAGTCCAGTATAAATGACAGAGGAAGCCTTGGAACTTCAGCAGAGATGTCTGAATGACCTGCCCTGAAATGTCCCCGTGGGATTTCAGGTTTTTTTTTTTTTTTTTAAGTTTTTAAGTCATTCCACCAACGCAATTAACAGTTCCCTCTAGTAACAGAATTCTTAAAAGAAGCAGTGAAGTTTAAATGTATTTCTGCCAGCCCAAAACCAAAGGACAGTCTTCCAGATACTTTGTATCCAGACAAACTAAGCTCACATCACAAAAATCCAATAAATGACTTTATTAAATATATTCTTTTCCTCTAAAATATAAATATTCACTATACTCTTATAAATGTGGAGTAGGTTCATATTTCATTTGTCTATCCCATCCAAATATGAATCAGTCCAAAATCTGAAAATGAAGAAATAGCATCTGTAATCATAATTTTTTTTCTATAAATATATATAATATGAATTTTCTTTACAAACTGCTTAGTTATTCACTTAGACTTCATATAGTACTGAGCACCTTAGATTACATTTTGTGTAATTTAATTGTTGGCACTAATATAGGAGTTTGTAATATTTACAATGCACATACATGTTAGGTATAACATTCCAGTGATTTGTAAGTGTTAAAAGGAATAAGGAAATAGTGCAGTATAGTTTACATATGTATTTAACCTACTCCCCCAGCACTTTTATAGGAGCCTATCTCCAAAATTTTAAATTGTACTTTGGAACAGCAATAAAAATGTCCTGAACTGGTTTTTAAAGACTTGACACAAGAGTTTCCTTGGTAAGGTGACATGAGCTCCTCCTCAGAGTTCTGTCCCCCTGCGTACCGACTGCTCTCAGCTTCTCAGAGCTCTCCTAGAAGCTTCCAAGCCCAAGGAACTGCCACAGAAAGCTGTGTGAATGGCAGTGGTCACTAAATGAGAAATGTCCATCTGGAAATTACTGGTAAGTTAAGTAACATGTTACCTCCTTGTTAATTTACATGAGGAATTAATTTTTAAGTGCAAGTACCATGACAGTAAAATGAAAGTGCAGAGCTGGGTGGATCTCTCCCTGGCATGCCTTTGACTGGTGGGAGGTCCTGGGAGTGGGGCTGCTCCTCCAGTGGGGCACTGAGCTGTTCTTCAGTGATTACTTTCTGTATTTATGAATTCAGCTCATCATCCTAATATTTTAATTGGTTTTGATGATTAAGATACGTATGGAAATCACCATGTTATTATGCTTTGAATAGACAGCATGACTTATGCTTAACTCTCAAATTTAGCTCAAAAATAACATGGAACTAAAATGTCATTTTAATTTTCTCCTTTGCCAGCCAAGTGATGCTGAATTGAAATCTATGTTCTTTCTCAGGAATAAAAGAAATGTTGTAATATGAAAACTGAACATCTACAAACACTGAATATATTACTTTCTGTCCTTCAAAGTGTGAATTTAGGGCAAAACTCAAAAAACAGACAAAACCTTACCCCTGCTCTTTTTAAAAAGGAAGAACAACATCAGTGGCATCCCTGTTTTGCTTCTTCCTATTCCCACCAGATCAGGTGATGCCAATTTATTATTTCTAGGTGTGAGCTGTGTGTATCATCTGTGGTGCTGAAAGTCAGTTCCTGCCTGCTTTTTGCTGCTCAAGTAGCTGTGAACAAGGCTGAAACTCAGTGAATCACGTTTTGAGTCACAACAGTAAGCTGTGGTGCAAAACAGTCACCAGTAAGGTGTGGGCATGGAGATGAACGTCTTGTATTTCCCCAGCAAGAAACCTGGTCTTGCCAGGTCATGCCCACAGGAGCAGTTCTAAGTCAAGGAGTGCAGCTCATGTTCCTGCCCTGGTGTATGTTTCTCACTGCTTCAATAAATTTTTCACAAACTCATAAAATCAAGTCTTCCTCCTTCCCTCTGTTTGTTTTTCTGTGAAGACCACCCAACCAGCCTTGTCTGAGCAAAGGGTGGGGGGGGACTCAGTAGGGGTAGGAGGACAGAATCTTAGTATGGCTTTCTTCTGGAAAACTGCCATGGAGATAAGTTGGCAGGAGCATCATCATGCCTCAGAATGGATTCAGGTAGCTTTTACCTGAGCTGGGGCTCCCAGATAGCTGAAACTCATTATGCTGTTGTGGGGAGTCACTATAAAAATGCATCCTGTGTTCATTACCAAAGGACCCTCCTGCCTGTGCCCCCCTGACAGCTGGCTCTCAGTACCATCCCTGTGGCTGGTCCTGCTTTGGCTCCATCACTAGGAATGTGGGTGACATGTGGTTACTGCTTAATGTGAAAGTGCCTCTGGGGGGCCCTTCAGCTGTTAGCTGCCCACAGCTGGATTGCTTCAGAGTGTCCAACTCAAAGGTGTGTATTTGCAGGCTCTGCTGGGTATTCATGCAACAGGTTCTGGCAGTGCTCCAAAAGAAAAATCTGTAAGAGGTGCACAGATTATAACTGAAAGAACCTTTTACTTTCAGGTGATGGGACAATTTTTAGAGGATTTCTCCCCAACCAACCTTGGCTTGCATCACAACCAACAAGTGCTTGTCTGCATAGCCCTTTACTTTATATAGACAAGTACATTGAAATAGGCACAATTTATGCTTCTGAAACATTTACATGTATGGTACTACACGCTTTCACGGTCTCATATGGGATTTTAAAATCCCATTATTTACAACGAAATCCCCCATCTTCCTTGTCATGCCATCTCTTTAGCTGGTTAAAATGAAACCTGGGCCTCGGAGGACTGCAGAAATGACCAATGCCCAGTGCTGAGTCTCAGGCTGGTGTCTGCTGCCAGCTAGGACAGGTTGCTGCTGTTGACTGTACTTCAGATTAGTGTGGTTACCCTGTCTTTCTTTGAAGAAACCGATGGATCTCACTTATGCCACCAAGCCCAGTCTCGTGATCTTTGCTGACAGGAAGGAATGAATGATGAAAACAATTGGTTTTGGACAGGAATGAAGGTCCAGTTGCTGAAAGTACAGAAAAAAAAAATCAAGCTGAGAATTATAGCTCAAACAAGAAATAATTTACTGAGTACTCAAACTGCTGTCTGGTATTTTGAACAGGCTTCTATTAATAACAGCTCTTCTCTACACCATATTGTTTTTCCTTTGCATTCAGCTGCAAATATTTAGGTTACTAAAACTAATAAGCATCTTGGAAGCAGGTGAGATCCTGGTGCCTCTGCTTTGTATCATCTGGGTGAGCAGCAGAAAATGGAGTCAGATTCTGCAAGCACTTTTTCAAGAGGCTTAACCCCATTTTTTTTGGCCATTTCTGCCTGGGATGGTGGTAGGACTGCTCTGTTTGATGCCCAGTGCATCTGCTGTTGGTGCAGCTGAAGTACCTTCAGCCACTGCTGCACAGCTGCTTCTCTGTTCTCCCAACCAGGAGTGAGACTGAAGTTAGACTTTGTTTTCCATAGTCATGGTTCAGATGATCTCACCATGCACTTGCTAAGCATGACAGGCTAGTCAGTGTGCAGAGGACCAACAACAGGATCACATCAAAACAAACCATGTTTGCCTTTTGTGGGAGTGCATTCTGCCCTGTTTCCTCCTTTTTCCAGGCTGCACTGCAATCTGAGAAATGCTCGTTAGGCCTTGGCCTTGAAAAGCAGCACCTGGGCTCATCCCTTCTTGAGCTCATCAGAAACATCCGTCTGCTCCCAGGAACTACTGCTGTCTAAGGAGTTCCTGTTTTCCTTATGAACAGCCTTGGAAACTCTTTTCCTTGTCTGGATGGCACAACATTCCTGTTCTCACACTTTCAAATAAACTGCTGACCCAAACTGTAGCCAGGATGAAACACTGTTATGACTGAAGCAGACTCTTTAGTGACCCTATAAACAGCTGTCCAAAATGAGACCCTTTGAGCTCTCCTGAACTGCAGCAGGCTGTGAGCAGCACCTCCCTCTGAGTGGGGCCTCTCAGAGCCAGCAAACTCTCAGGTTTGCTGTACTTGGAGGATCACCAAACAACAAGTCCTGGGCTGGTACCCTCACTCCTCAAGGCCTGACCCTTTTCCTGCTGGGAGATGCAAAAGCATCCAAAGTGAGTACTTCCCTGACCACTGAGGGGAATTTTTCACAGGCACCTTGCTTGCACTGTTTCTGTCTGTCTGTGTGCATGCACCTGTGTATATACTTTAGCAAATCTGGGAGACATGTTGTTTTCTTAGATGTTTAAGAACCTTCGATATCTCACTAAGTAAGGTTAAGTCATAAGTTGTAAGCCAAGTTAAAGGCTGCTGAATGTTGTTCTTCTATTGAGTTGCTAAGTTCAACTTTGAAGTCGTAAGCTGGGTTTAATGCTGCTATTCCTCTGTTAAATTGTTGAGTTGGTATAAGTTAAGTGTTGTTCTTTTGTGAAATTGTTAGGTTTAAGGTATAAGTTAAGTTAAAGTACTCTAAAGTTTGAGTGCTCTTAAGTTTTTAGACCATGTTCCTTTTTATCCTTGCCTTCACTATCCTTTTGATATGCACACCTTAACACACACACAAGCCCCCTAGATGGTTCTCAGTTCATTTCTGTTTTGATTGCCTTGATTTTGATTGCTTGGTTTTGTTGCTGCTTTGTTTCCTTGGTGTGCCTTAATTGTCCTGTTGGCAGTAAACTGAATCTTGCCAACAAACTCTGTCATGCTGCCACTAAATATTAAATCTGGTTTTTGCTGATACCCTTGCTGGTGATTTTTTAAGCAATCTCAAATACTCATTTCTAACACCTTTCCAGCAGTCATGAATCAACATTATTGACAGCTAGTAAGAAATTCCCTTCAAAGCCTGACATTAAGCAGTTTGCAGAGTATATGTTAACAAAGATGATGTGTAGAATTAAGTACCACCATGTTTAGGAACTGCTGAAAAAATCTGGGAGGAAAAACTATGTTTACATTCATAATTAATGGATTTAAACTGCTCATTGGAATATGCACCTTATTTTTAGGCATTGTGACAGCTTAGAGGCGTATGCAGACAGTTTGCACAACATCTGTAGCTTTTTTTTTTCAGCAACTACATGTTCAAAAACACCTAAAACATAGCTTGTTGTCATAACATGAAGTCCCTATGTGTACATTGGAATTAATAAGGTCTCATTCTTAAGTTCTTTCACCCTCAATAATTTAAAAAAGTGAAATGGATACATACAAAAATTTTAACATCTGGCTATTTAGAGGTACAGTTTGTAGTAAAATATGACAAATCTTTAATCTCTGTATGGTTTTACAATTTTAACTGTCTTTTTAGTTCATCTCCTTTTAAAGCCTGATCATCGTGCTGTGCTACAAAACACAGTGTCTATATACTGGTACTGGAACCTGGCACTCGCCAACTGTTAGAATGGAACAGAATGGAATAAAGTATTTCAGTTGGAAGGGGCCTACAGTGCTCATCTAGTCCAACTTCCACTAGTGCTTCTCCACCCCCATAGCCTGTAGGACAACCAAAGAAATGGTAACATGCATCCCTTTGCTAAACGTAGTACTTACAATTTCTCCATCTTTTTCTCCAAAGTCTAAATAAAGCATCCTTATTCCATCATCTGAGGACATTTTCAGTTTTTCATAGGGAAATTGTGCAATTGTCTTGGAGAAGGCACCATCTTGTGGTTCGGTTGTAAGAGAGAATCCATGTTCATAATGGATGGTCAAGCGGCACTCCTGGCTTTTGTATGTGCAAGCTGGAGAAGAAATCAAAATTTAATCTCTGACATTCTTAAAAGCAGTTCTTCATGTTCCACCATACATCTACAGGCTGACAAAAACCAGTGTACTGAAGGTTAAGAAGGCTCAGATTGGTGTTTCCTCCTTCCAAACCTTGACAAAGTCACAACTATTCTTCTTGCATCTGACAGACACAGCTAGAATCAATAAACACAGCACACAATGCATGAGAAAATTGGGAGCTGTAAAGGGTTTCCCTAAAGTATTTTGACAAAGATGAAAACACTCCTGAGTCCTCATTAATGTCATGGTAATTGAAAAAGGGCCCAGATAATTGTATATAACAGCTACTGCAGCAGAAAGTCTGCATCTTCCCATCAGCTCTGAAACAGAGGCCATGATCCAAATTAAAGAATAAAGAGTTTTGGAGTTCACATCCCAAATTCACTATTCCATCACCTTCTTGGAGCAATTCTACCAAGAAGGATCCTTGGCAGTAGCATAAAAGCACTGTGATAAAAGAAGGGGCTGATGCCCTTCCTCTTTTGGAAAGAATGGCATCTATGTCACGGTGCTGAGGAGATGGACCTGCTCTTTTGCTGGTTCCCCCTGAGCTCTCTGGCTGGTTTGCACATCAGAGGCCCTCACAGAGCATCCTGAGCTCCCTGTGGGGGCAGGGGCCCAGCAGCTGACAAGCAGCCACGTGGCTCTACCTGAGCTTTGAGAAACAAGAACTGCCCTTTGACATGGCTGGATTTGTGCTTTGGCTCTTGCTCTCACATTTTCAGGAAATGAGTGGAGATAAAATTCAACATTAACAACCCTGCCAATTGTAGTACTAGCAGGGGAAGGACTGCAAAGCCTGGGGGCACCCAAGGCCCAGCCTCAACCCCAGAGCCACGCCAGGCTGGCAGCTACCTGGCCAAACAGGGCATCACTCCAGAGCATCTGCAGCCAAGTGTTTATATTCCAATTGATTTTGCATGTACAGAAGTGCTGAGAAGTGACACCCTGATGTTCAGGGAAGGAAATTACTACCCATCAAAATGTGTTTATTAGACTGGTTTGTGTTTTTTACCTCTTCTCTATTGTGTAGAGCTGGGTCAATAAATGCCCAATTGATTCTTGTGAATGCGCCAGTCCTCTTCTGTCTCCTCCCTCTGCAGGAGAAACTCCTGCTAGGCTCGCAGGAGTTTCCTGAATCTCAGAAAAATGCTCTTTTCTGTGGGTTTTTGGACAAACATCTGACAATCATTCCTCTGTGACATGCAGGCCTACGTGGCTGGCTACAAAGTTGTTTCTGAAACAACGTGCTGAAAACAAACCCAAAAGTCAGCATGACAATGAGTGTGTCACTGGACACAGGTACCACAGCAGCTGGGACTGGCTCAGAACCTAACAGTATTTTGAACAAGTGGAATCCTAAACATGCACACTTTTTAAGTAAATCGCCTCTAGCAGAAGGAACTTGAACTGCCACAAGTGTCACAGGAAGGGTGTGGAGGTGTGGAAATGGCAGCACTGCAGGTGTTACTCACATGTGGTGATTTCTGTGATGAGCTCTGCAGAATTGTGGCAGCCCTGCACTACACTCCTCGTCCACAGTGAGAGGTCTCGACTGGTCTCAGTCCTGAACAGGTGAGTTTCAATCCCTTGTCTTGTACCGGTACGGGTTGCAAAAGACAAATCCACCCCTGACTTTGGTGAGCCTTTTCCTGGGCCAGAATGAACCAACCTGCAATTGGATTTGAAAACACATCATGAAATTCTAACAGTGCACTGCACCAAAAACCCCACCTAAGCACAGGTTCTGCACATTCCTCATACACGTGGTTGGGAGCATGAGAATTCACATCTCCTCCATATTCTCTCAGAAGAGTGAAGGTCCAAGGCAGTGAGCACAGAAGCAGCTGGACACACAGGTAATGACATGGATGTCCCAAAATTACTTAATGAATTGTACAAAACATCCCTTTGGATGAGGAACTGAGAGAAATCCCTGCCTGGTCTGTGGTGATGGAATCTGGTCCACAGATATGAGTGCTGGCTCGGATGAGGCAGCTGAATCCAACTTCCACGGTGAAGCTGCATTCGCTCTAAAGCTTAAACATCTGCCATCAAATTCAATGATAAATACTGCTGAATAAAGTATGAAGCTCTGTAAAATATGTAGGTGCCAAAGTACTGTCTTGTACTTACTTTTCCCATAAGGAACTTATAAAATGCAAAATGTTGCAGCTACTTGTAATCTGAAATTCTCTCACATTTGTCTGCAATTAACATTTTTTTGCCCAGCATCAACAGCTGATCTCCTGTGGCCAGGAAAGGTTTGTTCATCTGGGCAAACAAAAATAGCAGGGAATATTTTTGAGTGAGAAAATCAATACCTCATAAAAATTAATTCTTCCTTAAATTTGCCCTTTTTTGTTGTTTTTTTCCCCTCTAAAAGTATGTACAGTCAACACAGGATTCACTCAGGGACACAACACTGATACATCTGAAAAGAATAATCCAGAGGAACTCATCACTCTTTGATATTCAGAAACCAACCCTCAGAGGCAATCACAAAATGAAATTTGTCTGAAAAGCTTATTTCTGTCTTGTGCCTTCTGTTTTTCTTTCTATAGACAAACAATATACTTCATAGCAATCTATAAAGTATGTGGCATGGTAGTAGAACCCTTGTGCTAAAGGAGAAAATGTTAGATTAAACTAATCTACTCAATACTAATTTACCCTCAAATTATTGTTTGGCATCAGCAAGAACAGTCACCTGTTAGCTGACACTGTAGCCAGCTGACACTGTACGGGTATGCCACCAAACAGGCATGTTTTAGTAGAAAAGAAAAAAGCAGAAAGGAAAGAAAAAGCACAGCTTTAGCTTTTCAGTTATTGAAACACCAGCCACAGGGCATCTAAAATTTCCCCCAATTCCCTGACAGTCTGTGCTGACATTTGGGATGCACATTGTGGCAAACAGATGCACCACGTCTTTCATACCCCACAAGAAGGTTTGCAAGATTTGTTCATGCTCAAGTGCATGGAAACTTTATTTTGATTTTGAGCATCACCCTTGATTTTGTGGTCCCAAGAGCTCCTGGGAAGCAAGACACAGAATATCCTGGTTAGAGATGCCCTGCCCTGTATCTGGGCAGGACAAGAAGGGCTATTTCCCCTCTGGAAAAGCTGAGTTAATGCCCCTCTCAGCTTTGATACTCAGGGCTTCCTATCTGTACTATGGGCAGATTTTGCAGTCGGGGACTGAGTGGCAAACAAAGAGCCCAAAAACTTTAATTCCCTTTCACTTGGTGTGAGAGAGTGCAAACTCTGAGGGAAAGCTACATCTTGATAATTAAGGCAGGAATCAGGGAGCTGAAATCTCCAGTGACATCTGCTGCTGTCTGTCCCTGGGTGGTCACCCAGACACAGGCACAGGCACTGCTCTCCTGCTGCCTTCGGCTACTGGGCTGTGGAAAAGCAGCCTGGAAAATCACATCAAGTTTGTCATTAGAAATGAAACTATTCCACCTTTTTCCTGAGCCATCTCCTTTATGCAGTGCTCATCAGCTGTACTAAAGATCATTTTCTATTACTTATGTTACTGAATACATAACAAACAGATGGTTCCAGTGTCTGATTTCCTTCCAAAACACACAGCACCGCCACCCACTCCCCCACACCTTCATGCTGTATCCATAGTACTGTATTGTAGGTTTTTCAGCATATGGAGAGAATGAAGATGTACTTTACAAATTAACGTATGTGAACACGTCCAACATGAACACTGATTCTTGCCTGCCTTTTCTTATTATCTCCTCATTATTAAAAATCCCGTCTCACTATTTAAAAATGCTTTTCCATCAAGCAACTCCAGATGATGCTTTGCAAAGTCATGCACTTAAACATGAACTAGGCAAACATGCAGGAGGACATTTGATAGTATTTATGTACCAGCTGTCAGTACTCATGTATTTGGGTACAGGTCAAAGGATGCTTTAATAAAGTTGCATTAATGTGGGCCATTTCATTTACATAGAGTGTATTTTATCCTAAAGACCACAGAGATACCTTAAAAGGAAAAAATAGCCTTAGAAACCTCACAGAAAGCTTCCCCTCGCTCCTGCCTCCCACCACCGTGACTGCAGGGGAGGGGGGGTGTGTGTGGTGTGTGTGTGTGAGTGTGTGTGAGTGTGTGTGTGGTGTGTGTGTGTGTGTGTGTGTGTGTGGTGTGTGTGTGTGTGTGAGTGTGTGTGGTGTGTGTGTGTGTGTGAGTGTGTGTGTGTGTGGTGTGTGAGTGAGTGTGTGTGGTGTGTGTGGTGTGTGTGTGTGTGTGTGAGAGTGTGAGTGTGTGTGTGGTGTGTGTGTGTGTGTGTGTGTGGTGTGTGTGTGTGTGAGTGTGTGTGGTGTGTGTGTGGTGTGTGTGTGTGTGTGAGTGTATGTGTGTGAGTGTGTGTGAGTGTGTGTGTGTGTGTGTGTGGTGTGTGTGTGAGTGTGAGTGTGTGTGAGTGTGTGTGTGTGTGAGTGTGTGTGAGTGTTGAGTGTGTGTGTGTGTATGTGTGTGTGTGGTGTGTGTGTTTGTGTGTGTGTGTGAGTGTGTGTGTGTGTGAGTGTGTGGTGTGTGTGTGTGAGTGTGTGTGAGTGTGTGTGAGTGTGTGTGTGTGTGTGTGTGTGAGTGTTGAGTGTGTGTGTGTGTATGTGTGTGTGTGGTGTGTGTGTGTGTGTGTGTGTGAGTGTGTGTGTGTGTGTGTGTGAGTGTGTGGTGTGTGTGTGTGAATGTGTGTGAGTGTGTGTGTGGTGTGTGTGTGAGTGTGTGTGTGTGTGTGGTGTGAGTGTGTGTGTGTGTGAGGTGTGTGAGAGTGTGTGAGTGTGTGTGTGTGTGGTGTGTGTGTGTGAGAGTGAGTGTGTGTGTGAGAGTGTGAGTGTGTGTGTGTGTGAGTGAGTGTGAGTGTGTGTGTGTGAGTGAGTGTGAGTGTGTGTGGCATGTGCTGCCCCCCAGAGCTGAAGAAGCACCCCAGGCCCGGCTCTGGTAATATTCACCCAAGCCCTGGAAGGTTCCTGTGCTCTGTGGAGGTCTCGGGGAATCTGTGAGCCCCGGAGCCCGAGCCCCGGAGCCCGAGCCCCGAGCCCCGAGCGCCGAGGGCTGCTCCCGGCAGAGGCAGCGCCGCGAGAGGGCAGGAGAAGGCCGGGCACGGCCGGGAGCCCCTCACGGAGCGCCGCGGCTGAAAACCAACCCCGGGCACGCTCCGCGGCCAGGGAGGGAGGCACTTCTCATCTTCTCTCATTTCTCCCTTCTCTCTCTGTATTTCGGGGACCTCTTTAACCTTATGCTTTGCGAACGTGTGATAGCAAGACGGATGTGTTCTAACAGGGGGTGCCGGTGCAGGGTGAGAAGCACTGGGACCTGCGCCTCATCCTAATGCTATGGGAAGAGTTTCAGCAATTTACTGCAACAGCCAGATCAACTGGTCTCTGCAGAAAGGACAGTGAAACCAGCACTGGCATTCAAAGGAAGCCTTCAGCTGCTCACTTGAGATTAGGCTCAGAAGAAACCATGTACAAGTGCTTCAACACTGTGGTTAGAACACCACTGCCATCTGACCTTTCCTGTGGCACCCTGACTTAGCATTTGAAACCTGCCCTGGAATGGCTGTGCTCCTTGGAAACCTGTGCGCCTTCTCTCAATTCATCTGCGTGGCAGATGAGGCACCCAGAGCCCGCCTCACTGCCTTGGGAAGACCAGCAGGGAACTTGCACAGCGCCCCATACACTTCTTGGGGCTCTCAGGGCACCCAGTGCTCTCTGCCTGTCCCTCCACCCACCTGCCCAGATGAGTAATCAGTGCCCAAACTCCTTCCCCATTTTTTTCTATGTCATTAGCTATCAAACTGCTTTAATACTTTCTGGTTACAGACCTCAGCTGTACACAAAAGCTTCTTACCTGATCTTTAATCAGAACCCAACATGGGCTGCTTTTTTTTTCCCCCTTTACTTTCATATCTGGCTATGATAGATAAAAGAATTTGATTGCAAACATATAAGATGTAATTACTTAAGCCCTATTCCCATGCTAGAGGGAGGCACTGTTATTCAGGCATAAGGAAACACTGAAACAGAGATTATGACAAAAAGGTCCTTGGAGTCAGGGCTGTGTGCCAGCTGCTGTGCGCCTCCCTGCGCAGAGATTTAAAGGAACAACTTAAATCTGATCTCAGTTTTATTTGAGCTATTATTTATATTCCGTGCAAAGCTAGAAAAGACTGACTGGAAAATATTTTTAGGCCTTAATGGCATCCATAGGTTGTAGGCAAACTTATCAACAAGCAAGAAGGGCATGTAGAAATTTTGCTGGTAAAGGACTGTGAGAAGATTGTAATCCTTCTACCATTTTCCAATTTTCTCTGCTCATTATGTCTTGGGTAGATTAAGCATGACTCTGTACAGTATCTGGCACTGAAGTTTTCCAGTTTCAGCAGCTTTTCAAATATGCATTAGCTAAGCAAAAATGTTTTCCCAAGGACTCATAAAAATCTGAAAGATGGGAGCAGCTAAGATTACAACATGTGCTCTGCAAACTTTCCAGGTGAAAAGTTCTAAATTGCACTGATCAATGCACAGAGGGGATTAAAAAACTTGTCACGAGGAGGGGAGTCACTGACCGAGAATGAACACGGCAGTCAATACCAACAGAAAACCTGCTCTGTTTTTTTGCTATAACTGTACTCAGTGTGGCAGATCATAAAAGCGGGACCCTGCAGAGTTTTAATCAAAATCAGCCAAAACAGGAGGTGTAATGATTTAGGGAATCTGTCCATTTATGGAATCTGCTGTATATGTGTATATGTATATTTATCACATCGTGACTCCATTGTGAATGCCAAATTCTGTATAGCTGCTGTCTTTTTATCTGGGTCTTACATTCAGTGATAGTAGTAAGAAATCACAGAAATAGGGCTGGAATGGTTGTCAGGAGGTCACCCAGCAGATCCCCCTTCACAGAGCAGGGCTAACTGTGCTGTGTGTCACCCATCCTTCAACGTCCCCAGCAATGAGGATCATACACCTTTCCCAGACAATCTAAACCAGTACCTCATCAATTCCCTGGCACAAGTGCAGTCAACTATGTCCTGCTGTGTTCAGGAGGGATCTAGAAAAGATACTCTCCTGTCCTTCTTGTGTCTTATCTTCATATCTGAAAACTACTCACATGTTTTCTGTGGACTTCTCTAGATTAAGCTACTAAGGTTTCTTAAGTATTCCCCTCCTGATAGTGTTTCTATGTTATATATTTGCATTGTTTTCTTCTAGACCTTCCACAGGTAACTGGCATCTTTTTGGAAGTGCAATGCCTCTCATGAACGTGGAGTATCACCCGAGGCTTTACTCCTTCTCTGTAGTTATGATTACTACATCTGCCCAAAATGCAGCACTTCTGCTATAACCTAAGATGATTGTCTTCATTTTCCCCTCTCAAAAACACAACAACTTAGATTGAAGCAATTTTATCACAGTGCTCAAGTGCTTCCTGGCAGAGCAACTACTTTGTTGCTGATATTCCACCCCAAAACAGCAGAGGTGATTATTCCCCAACACTGAACTTGGCACCTGTCCTTTCTGAACTGCACCCTGGCTTTCTTACAGACCATCCTGGCTCTCTTTCTTCCCAGTCTGTAAAGACCCTTCAGCAGCCTGACACATGTGCACTGCAACTTCTCATTCCCTTTCAGCATGAAGGCCAATGTTTTTCCACTCAGGAAAGCATCCCATCAGACAAGGAGATGACCATCCCCACCCAAGGCAAGGCTGTCTGCTATCCAGTGTGACCTCTTGAGAAAAAATAATCAAGAAACAGGGACCAAGATGTGGACTTACTGCATTATTTGATGCAGAAAATTGGTCTCACTGATAATGGGAGCTGGTGACACTCAGCAAGGAGTTGTCTTTACACATGACAACGTGTGGCCAGGAAGGGGCAGGGTGCACTACAAGATACCCAGTCACTTTAGGGAGGATTTGAGCTCATGAAATGAAACCCTAAAAAGAAGGGGAGGAAATGCATCACCTTCTGCTGGGGTGCTACTGCTTCTGAATCTCTAAGGTGTAGTGACACAGCTGGACACAGGCTGCAATACTTTACCCAGCTTTCACTGGGACTTGTCACCTAGAATTGTCAATTGTATCCGGCACTACACCATGCAGCAGGCAGCCAGCTGCAAAGCTGGTGTCTCTCACCCATGTTAGGGTAACAAAGGGGGAGTCAGAAGGAGGATTCCCACTGATGGAACACACCATCAGTGTAAATCAGTGAGTTCAATTTTCATTTTTTAACATAATGACTTAGCAGCAAAGCGTCAGTTCATTTGGGGAGACACAGAGAACAAAAATTAACTAATGAGAGTGCAGTAAGAGCCCCACTGCTTTTGGCCAAGGCAACCAGTCCTTCTGAATGAGAACTCATTGAAAATGGTACAATAGAGGCCTGTAGCAAGGCTGAAACAAGGAACAACAGCTCTTTCTCAAGCCTTTTGACCATACTGGCAGAGAAACATGATTAAGATTCACATCAAGAAGCACAGACAGTTTCCAGTGCATAAAGGCAACCATGGGAAAGCTCTCTCTGAATTAGTGTCAATGGATACCTTCAAAATAATGCAAATGCTTATTGCTAACCTAGATTCAAGAATGTGTCTTCCAAGCTTACCATTTTAAGCTAAAAAGAGCCAGGAATTCATTTGCTAGAGCAGGAACAGAAGCTGTGCTGAAAGTGTTTCCATCACATGTGGAACCCTCCAAAAGTCCCAGACTGGTGGTGCAGAACTGCCACACCAGAACATTCAACTCAGGACAACAAGTTCATTTTTTTCAGCCTGGAGGAGCAGCTGGAAGGTGGGGTGTTCCTGCCTAGCTCACAGGTCTGCACACTGAGATAGGAATCTCAGGAGATTGAGCTCTCAGCTTTTTCATAACTCCTGCCCCTGTATCCAAGCTATTGCCACATCCAAAATCCCAGTGAGTTTCTGGCTGTCATCTATAGCCAGAACTTGAAATGGAGGAGAAGAGAGGAGTTAAGTTTGGCACATCAACCCACTGAAGAAGAACCTGCTTCTCCAACCACAACATTTCAAGTGTGACTACAGCTGTGTATCAGCTATACCTGCTCCTGGCTGACTCAGCTGTTCCCTCTGCTCCTGAAGGCTGTCATGATTAAAAAGCAAAGGTACCTGGTGGCAAGCAGGGGATAGGTATGCACAGGGCTGAACCAGGCTTCCTTTATCCGTGGCATGCTCTCATATATTAAGAGGTCTTTCTCTGTCAAAACCACTAACACTGGCTTCCAGTGCTTCTCGTTGTCTCCTGGCACCTGGAAAAGAGCAAAGTCTCAGTGAAACAAGAGACAAAGCAACCAGCATGCAAAGCCAGATGAGACAAACACGTCGAGTTCTGGGTGAGAAAATGAACACATGAGAGTTTTACTTCCCTGGCTTTAGACATCTCCCACCTGAATTTATAATCAGAAATGGAATAATGTGCAAAGTCATCTGCTGCTTCCATTAGCATTGCCATTTCCAGCCTTCCTTTACTACAGGCTACTCCATAAATGCAGTATTGGAAGAACACTGAGGTGGAGCTGGCTGTTAGTTAGCTGTGGTATGCATGAAAAGACCTTAAATGTATATTTATAATGTGCACCATTGATGTGTAGCTGGCACATTAACCTGAGTCCTGGACACTGCTGCTGCTGTTTCTGTTTAAAAAAGCTGCAACATCATCACTATTAAAGAAGACTGACAGATAACAAAAACTAGTGGTTTGGGAGTAGATGCTTTTTTCCTGAGGAGTTAATTTTTTTTTTTTTTTTTGCTTCTCCTTCCTTCATACTATTCTTCCAGTTTTAGAAATGCCTTTATAAAGAGATCCAACCTAAATGTGGGGTTCATTTCAAGCATTGGTAATGGATCTGCCTTCACATTTCAGAGCTTTTTGTCAAAGATGTCCAAAGACCAGAGCATCAGAGCCTTTTACTGGCTGCAGAATGCAGATGTGAAATTATATTTTGCAGGTTAGATGTCTGATGTCCACATGGCAAGACAATTATTGTTATAGGGACCAAGTATGGATCCTGGTTTTTACTTCTTCTACTCTGGCAGCATAGAAGTGTCTTAAAATAGTTGGGACTTTTATTTCAAGTAAGAATGAAGCTCTTTCATGGACAAACGAATCATTTTCCTTTTGGTGCACATAAAGAAACACTGGTCCACAGTAACACTCACAGCCAGGCTTTCAAACACAAACATCTTGGCTGGCTACTAAAAGGAATTAAAGAAAGTCTGAAATTCATCAGAGAATCTGCTTGTCTTTATGACTCCTCCACTAAAATCTCTTCTGGGATAAAGAAGCAGCTGTCTGTGCTGTTCTGTGGTTGATGCCAGCCTGTTGCCATGGGCATGTGTCACTGGGCACATTGTTGGGTGGAGAAACACAAAAGGGATCAAAGTTTGGCCAGGCTGGGAAACACACACCCAGGTATGATAATTCAGAACCACATTTGACACACTTGTATTTTATACAAAGATAGGCTCCCACAAATTTCTAAACTTTTAAGGGCTTTCAAGAGCAATGTAACACACCTTTACATCAGAACACAATGCCCAAAATGAGATCTTAAACTAAGATTTTTAATATGTATTTCTTCCTCTGAACTAAACTTTTCCAATAATCATATTCCTGTTTACAGCATTACTTGCTCATTGGTTTTTCATGTCTCTTGGAAGTCATAAACAGTTTATCCTTTCAATTTCTACAGAAGCAATAATACTTATTTACAATTTTCTTGTGGTGACAGTTTCTTGAAACACAACTGTTCATTTTTGAATAGGGCCGAATAGAGAAGCCACAAAATTAACACACCTGTTACTACACTCGGGAAAGAATGCAAAATCCAGAGTTCTCACAGTCCACATTCCATAAAAATATTCACATCAGCAAAAAGCATCCTCAGCTTCTTAATACCACAGCTATTAACTACAGTTCACACCCCAGTTCCTAGCGTGGCAATACAGAAATGAGTGTCACAGGTAATGTTAACGTTCAGTAAATGTTAATGTTAATGTTTAATTTTAGACCACCTCACCTGTGTTCTTTAACTAGAAAGACTTTAGTACATACTTTTGAAGATTTCCAGAAAAGAAAAAGGAAGATAAATATGAAATCTCTGTGACCACAAGCAATATAAAGACTATGGGAAGCTGTTCACAGCTTTTCTGCAGAGCCATCCTGCCTGTGTAGCATATTCAATCACATGTTCAATCAGTCAACGGTGACTTCAGAAACTTTGGGAAACACTGTTCCCTGTAAAGGAATTACAAGAAAGAGAATAAAACTGATTTTGCCAGCTGGTCCCACAACTCTTTGCAGGACAGCTGTAAATATTAGGAGACAGAATCTCCAGCATGAATCCTGAAGTTAAAGACCTGCACTGTGAAGCCCACAGCATTGCCTCAGTCCTTCCCAACAGCAGGGTGACTCTGGAGAAGATGTGGCTTGGCCGTAAGGTATTGAAGATTTTTCTCAAGAGCAAGTGACCTTGCACTACCTCTCCTTGTAGGACACACCCCTGGTTTGTAGGGTGTGCACTGGGAAGAGGTGAGGAGGCAAATGATGTTTGCCTGTGTTCTGCTCTGAAGCCCTCCCCAGTGAGCAGAGCCATGCAATGCACACACTTCTATACACAGTTTTTAAACCTTACTGGGACCATTAGCTGCCTCACTGATGAGGAATGCTGGTGTAAGCAACACTGCTGCTATTTCAGACCTGAAGAAAGATTTGTGTGCCTGAAAGCCTGTCTGTTTTTTCCCAACTGTAACAGCTGATCTAATAAAAGATACAGCGTTTCCTTAAAAACCTTGAATTGCATCACTGTTCCCTTATTTTGTAGGGTTTGGATCAGGCTGTAACAGCTGATGCCATGCTGTTCAACAGGCAGTTGGCAGTTCTGGAGGGTGTCAAAGAGAACATGCTGTCCTGTAAATGGTAATAGCAAATTTTACAAAGGAGGAAGACAGGCTGAAAAGCCTACAGGGCACATTCATCACAAGTCAGCCTGGGAAATTAATCCAGATCTACAAGTATCATACCAAGCATTGGTGTAATAGCAAATTACAAAACAAAAGCAAAAAACATGCTGCTTATAGGAAGCTAAGTGAAGGATTTATTCAAGTTTTAAAGGTTTTAGTATCTGACATACCATAAAGATAACATGAAATGCCTGTGTAAGAGTAAATTTAAATATAATTTGAGATACATTTTAGAGGCATAGTTTTAGATAATGATTAGGCCTATCTCCTTAGCCAGAATTTTGCAGAATTCTGGCACTTGCCCTACAGTTTCTTCGCTCCAGTTTCCACTCGCACATGTACAATTCAAAGTGCATCGATCTGTTGCAGACAAATAAAATCACCATCCACTCTAAAAAACTTTTCGAACTCAACCCTTTTTCAAAGTCAAAATTGTTAGATCAACTCTAGATGAACTACAGAAAATTAAGTACTCCACAGCAAAATGAATCAGCAAATATTTTCCTGGTGTTCTGGCCACTGCTCAAGTACCTCCAAGCAACAGGTACCAGTGTTCCCTCTATGTGTCACTGGGGTCACCACTTATATTCCCTGGTGAAATTCCACCTCGAGTCAATGAAGCTGTAAATGTTTATACCAGAAGCAAACTGGTGGGTTTTTTTTTTTGTGTCCTAGATCAAAGTCTTTAAGCACAAACCTGAAAAGGGAGAACATCTTCTAAGAAAATAAGTGCTGTGAAGAATAGTTTTTGCTACTCCAAACCTCTTTGCTCCTCATTTACTCACCCCATTACATGGAAACACCACTTTTTCCCGCATGCACTTCTTTGGTTGACCTTTCCAAATTCAGAAAATATTTGATGTGCTGCAGGGATGAAATCTAATTTTTTTTTTAATGCCTGATAACAGGATGTCTGGGCTTGGGATGACACCAGAGGAGACCTGTGTTCACAACTTGCTCAGACACAGACTTCCCCTGCAGAGCCAGGTTAAGAGTTGTGTTCCCACACGGACACTGCAGTCTCTGCTGGGAAGGCACACACAGTGGGAACAGATGGGAATGTGGGGGCAGACAAAAGGTGTGCAAGAGAAGCTGCTGAGTTCCAGTAGCTACACCAATAGCTAGCCTTGGCCATCAGCCCTTGGCTGCACAACCACCCTCCAGTGCAGGACACAGGATTCAGGGCTGGGACACGCCAGACCCCACGCACCCAGGACATGCCTGAGCTCTGGCTGCCTTTTGGTGCCTTTGCACTGCCAGGCTTTGCTTTGGGACCAGATCTGTGGTGTCAAGGACTGACTGCAAGTGGTGACACAAGCTCAACACTACCTGTATGGCTGCTCCTGCTGCTTCTCTGGCTACTGCTCACAATGTACCCTTAAGGAGTAACTCCCCTGGCACACAGCAGTGTTTCAAAGGAGCCAGCTTGTTGTGCCTGAAGTAATGGGGACCCCTCCCTCCTCCAGTGGGTGTCACAGCTTCCAAACCTTTAACAGTTTTCACATATAATTAGTTGCCATAAAGACAGTGGGGATCTCAGTGGAGATAAATCTTTCGACCAACTATTAGGACCTTTGCTCTTTCATCTGCCAGGTCTCCTTTTCAAATGGTTTTTCTTTGAATTTCGGTTATTTATCCACTTCAGGCTGTCAGGAATGGATGAAGAAATACTTTTAATCTGTGAGGCTTACAGTTAATTAAATTAGAGGCCTTGGTCTATTCTGAGAAGCTGTCTTATATTTTTCTTACCTCAAAAGGGACATTTCAATTACATTCCCTGTTTAGTAAACAAGTTATAAACTGCCAGCAGACTCCACTGCAGCAAATATCCAAAATATGTCTTTTCAGAGACCACTGTGAAGTTAGCAAGTTTATGTTTACACTAAGTGGTTTGTTTAACCCCCTTTTCCAACACCTCCTCCCAAATCCCAGACCCACACTATCCTCTTACACTGAGCACAGGAGGAGCAATCAAGAAAGAATTTTCTTGCTATTTTACCTCTTCCTTAAAATCTCTCTGTGCTGACAAGCCAGATTTGACACAGGCTGCGATATGTTCTGCTACGTATTTTTTGCCTTTTGATTGTCTTTTGATGAAGGGTTACATCCATGTTCAGAATAAATTTGATTAATTTACAGAAACCCACTTGTCAGTTCCTGAAAATAACAGCTGGGACTGAAAGGGTTTTTGCAAGATGAACAGCAGGGATGCAGAAATACATCCTGCAAACCCCAGCATATGCAACAACGCTGATATTTGTGTGAGCTCATTTGATGGGAGGCAAATTGCGATGCAGGAGTGGGTGTAAGTGACAGCCTAGGCAGGGGACAGCAACACTTCCCATACCACATGGAGATGAGATGTGCTTTGCTGCTAAACTTTGTAGTTTTAAACAGGAAATAATGTGCACGTTGTTTAGGATTTCAAAAAAGCTAATGAAAACCTGCCTGGTTTTGTTTTTCTCTTTTTCTGACCTCAGCGGTGGCTCAAAGGTGGCTTGTGCTGTTATCAGATCTGGATTAAAGTCAATGCAGAGATGAAAATCCCCCAAAGGGCACAATATTGGCTCCTGTGAACAGAGAGCAGCGAGGGAGTGATGCGCGCGGTTGGCACCAGTGCAGTTCAAGCAGCCAGAGCCACGCGGGCCTGGTGGGAGCCACAGCAGGGACCTCCCTGATCCAAGCCTTGCACTGATCCAACCCCAGAGCCCAGGAATACACTGACAGCCTCAGTTACAGGCACTGCTGAGCATGGACAAGACACTCATTCTCAAGACAGGTCTGTTCAAGTCTGAACTCCTTCTCATTATCATTTAAAATGAAAGGACACAAGCCAGCATTTGCCAAAATGAACACAAACACATCAACACTGCAATATTTCAAACAATGTCCTTACTCTCTAGACTAATGGGATTTTCAAACAACTCTGGCTCATATCCAAAGACCTCTAAATACAAGAAAAGTACCTAAGTGCTTTGAACTCACCCATGCAAGAATGGCAGGTGATCTGAGACCTTTCCTACAGCCAAACAGGAAGGCCTGATCCCAAATTTGCAATAGAAGTTTGTTTCAGAGTTTGGTGAAGTCAGCTGGAATTTTCCTAACAACTCTTTAGACCATGCCCTTGTGAAATAAGCCTGGAGGGTTCCATGTCTTCCACACTACTGAGAAGATGGTGCACTGGAAGAGGATGGCACTCAATATACACAAATTGGAGCAAAGGGAATTTTGATTTGATACTCAGGAAAACCTCTTCTGTGTGTCATGGTGGTCAGATGGGAGAGACCGTGAATGGTCACCCCTCAAGCTACAGCATGACTAGGCAAGGGCCTGAGCAAGCTGGTCTGGCTGGGTCTACTTAGAGCAGGGAGGTTGAAATCCTTACAACCTATATGAAATACCAGAAAAAATTGAAGAAGTTTTTTCTTCTGTGAGCGAGTCTATGAAATACCAGAAAAAGAATGAAGGAGTCCAGATTGGGATCAGAGAGTCATCATATAGATTTCCCCTGAGGTAAAGTTGGTTGTAGAATTATTCACATACAGTTTCTCATGCATGTGTTCCATGAATGTTGTACTGATATGAGTGCAGTAGTAATACAAAATAGTTATCACTCCTAAAGGGTTTGCAGGATGATTTGCCTTGAGCCTTAAATCCTCTAGAGCTGTATAAGAAGTGCATCCTTGATCCTTCTATCTTGATGGAGTCTAACACTCTGCATTTCCATTGCAACAGATTAAAGATAAGGAACATAAGGGAGTTAAAATCCCAGCATCACATAAACTTTATTCACTTAACCTGAAGTAAAAATATATTACACAAAAATATGGGAAAATTTTAAAATCCTGATGCGTTGTCTTGACATCCACAGAAACTGATTAACTAAATACCCAGAAATTCAAGTCCAGGGGACTCAAAAAGGGGAAAAAAATGGTAATTCATCTATTTTTGAAATCTCAACCATGACCCACAATCCTTCTGCTATGCATGAAGTTGGGATTTGAAGGTCCATGAGTAAGAGCAATTCTTCAGTGAGACAGGAGATTCTAACTTCCTGATAATGTCAGGATTCTTTCCAGGGAAAACCAAACATGCAGTATGCACAGGAGATGGCAAATGTCCCACACCATTTGTTAGGACACTGATTGCTTTTCATCTTAGTTAAGCTGACCATTGTGATTTAAGAAATATGCTGGTGCTTCCTGGGTAAAACACATTTTCCTCTATAGCAGTGACTTCAGACCATGACAGCACTGTGTGAAATTAGAATAGCAGTAATTTATGATAGAAAGCTTTGCAAATAGCAAAGGTCCTCTCCTGAAATGATAGTGTTGAACCAAATTACTTCTGTAGAAAAACCTACACTTTGCTATCTTTTCTTGTTTTCATTTTTATTGCTTCTCAGAAATTGCCAGGGGAGAGCAGGGAAGGCAAGAGGACATTTCATTGCTCAAGGGCAGTGACCAACCTGTAAGTCACAGGGACAGATGCAAGTCAGACACACAGGAAGGTCAGCACAGCTCCACTGTCCACTGAGGCTCATCAGGAGATAGTGGACAGCTAAAGTTCAACTGCCCTTCAAAGACAGCTTAGCTGGGAACAAACCTGGGCTGGAAGAGGTCACATTTTTAGTACTGCTTGTAAAAGAGGCACAGGGGAGGGAGGACTAAAGGGAGGGAAAGACCATTAACCCCAGGCTTTTCTAATCAGTTATACTGATTGAACAAATGAATGGAAAGCCTGAAGAGTGGGGGTGAGCACAAAACTGCTATTTATAAGCAAGAAACTCTGTAAAAGTGGAGGCAGTCACAAGTCCTTATCTCCATGACCTGTCAGCAACTGTTTGATCTGCCAGCACCAGTGTTTCACACAACAATGTATCTCTCTTCCAGCATGCTCACAACCACACATTCAGGACAGAAGTGAAGATCCCATTAGCAGACACCTTTAAATCTGTTGTGTGTGCATGCATAACTTATTTGTGAGGTGTCTGGGCTCTTCAGACTGCATGTGGGAGTGGCTGTAAACTTGCTTTCTGCAACATGTCTCATGAACATATCACCAAAAAGCTGCTGAAGCAGCTATTTGAAGTTTAATAAATATTTAAATAAAAATCACAGAATTAAAATGTGGTAGAAACAGAGATGCAGCTTAGTTTTGGGAGAGGTGAGCAGCTGTATTGTCTCCAAAATAATCACTGGACCCCAAAGCACTAAAAGATTAGTGCTAGGAGAAAAGCTTGTACTTCTTTTTAAAATGGAGTAGTCTCCTTACTCTGGTAAGCCAGGCTTGCCCTGTGAAAAACCAAGGAGGAGCACAGCACAGTTGGGTGTCTTCTGCTTCAGTCCATGGAACTATTTTGCACATCAGGATCAGTCATGGGAGGAAAGAGATTCTACTTTGTGTTGGAGGCTGTGGAAGCTCTACCACCTCTCCTGTGCAAGTGCCCAAGAACCGATATTGTTACTTAGTGGTGGGGGAAACAGGTATAGTCCAGGACATCAGGAACAGCCACTGATCCCTGCCATGCCCTGCTGTGTGCTGGAGCTGTGCTGTGAGCAGAGTGCTCTCTTCAAGCCAAGGTGAAGCATTTTTTGAGAGAGTACATCATCATCAGTGGGGCATAATGGTAATTGTACAAGAGCAGAATCCATGTGCAGACATGATAGTTTCAACCCACTGTCCCTGAAGGGTCTATAATTTGCAATTGAATTTGACCTCTGCTGATCAAATGGGTTCCACATTAAGATAAATGAGTAATAATACCCATTGCCTCAAAAGATACAAGCATGTCATCTTTCAACCCAGTAAAAGCGTGTGGATTTCTAAATATCAGCTCAAGAACACTTTTCAACAGCCTCCAATCAAATGTGAATGCTGGAGGTGGACTTCTGATTTGAAAGCAGTTTGGAGTTTTTAACAATGGCTGAAACATGAAAAACGCAAATTGAAATTATTACAATGTCTATTTGGTGAAGGACAGGTAATCATCAATGTCTACATTAAAACTATAGTGACTGAAATCTGTCCCAGGAGATGTTCTGTGCCTTTGTCTACCACACTGTCTTCCCTAATATTCAGTCTCAGAAATAATGGCCCATCATGACTGGTACCTTTTGAAGACTGACAGATTTGACTACTTTACTCAAGGGTCATAATAAATCACAAGTGTTGGAAGAAAAAATAGTAGGGGAGCAATAGAGAGAGAACAACATGTTTCATTCTCATTGTTATTATGTTGTCTGAAGGACAATCCAGAATACTGTGTCATTTCAGTCTGTGTGTCATTGATCAATAGCCAGTAACACTGAGAGACTGCAATGCAACTAACAACCTCGAGCAAAAGAGTGAATTCAAAAAACAGTTAAAATCTGTATGCTATGCTTCATCATCTGGAATTTTGAGCATGCTGAGAAATATTTTGAAGCCTTATTAAAAAAAAAAATCCAATTAGAATTCTTAAAAAATTCATTTAATTTTAAAAGAATGCAGAGCAGACACAGATGTCTGAAAAATTTGCTGAAAATTAGTCACAATTTGGAATCCAAATCTACTTACTAAGATTTATCAGAAAAAAAAAGGTTCTACTTGTCTTTTTTTCTGATCTATTTATTTACCTAGTTGTCAGCTTCAAAGCCATTTGATTATTTGAAACCTTTTTCAAAAATGGTTACAAAGTCTGTACACCTCCATCATCAGGACAGACCTCCACAAGCTATCTCAGAAACTCAAGCAACATACCTGCTTTTGGGGCTTTTTTGTGGGGGGGAGGGAGGGGGAGAAACTTAAACATGCACTTTTCATTTTGATTTATCATATCCGACAATTTCTGATGGGCAGGATTAGTTTTTTTCCCAGAAAGCCAGCTGAGCTGGCTCTCAGAGACCTCTGTTCGCCTAAGAGGTATTCAGTTTGCTGCACCTTGGCAGACAGTATGGAAAGCTGGGAGAACATCCAGCAGGTCTTCCTGGTGGATCTTGGCACGAGTGGATTCCAGAGTGCCAGTAAGAAATGAACAGCTATTCCATTTAATATCCAATTCCCTTTCTTTCACTACTTAATGAAGACAAAACTGAATGTAAAATCTTTGCCCTTTTGGAGAGTTCTGTTTGATTTGCGATTTGTTTGTTTTCTAAGGAATCTGTACAGAAGAAAATGGTATCTAACCATAAGTGCCACTTTCCCCACTGAAAAACTGAGCATGGCATTTTTCTGTCCTCCAGAATGAAGGCAGAAATCAATCCAAGCCAGTCACTGCTTCAGAAATATGAATGCTTAGATTCATAGAAAGAGAGCTGAAGACAGACTCATAGAACCATAGAAACAGAACTGTTTTAGTTGGAAAAGACCTTTAAGAGTATCAATTCCAACTGTTAACCCAGTTCAGGGGGCTTGGTACTCAAATAACAAGGGGTCTTACCATTAAAGACTGAAACAAAGAAGGCTTTAAATACCTCAGCTGTCTCCTCATTCTTTGTTATTGCGTGTCCCCCCACCTCCAATAAGGGCTGGAGATTCTCCTTAGTCTCCCTTTTTTTGCTGATTTATTTGTAGGAACATTTTTTATTGTCTTTTACCACAGCAGCCAGGTTAGGTTCTACATGGGCTTTCACTCTTGTAGTTTCCTCCCTGCATAACCTCACAACATCCTTTAGTCTTCCTGAGTTCCCCATCCCATCTTCCAAAGGTCATAAACTCTCTTTTTTGTCCCCAGTTCCAGTCAAAGTTCCCCATTCAGCCAGGCTTGTCGTTATCCCCACCAGCACATCTTTCAGCACAAAGAGAGGCTCTGCTCCTGTGCCTTTAGGATTTACTTCCTGAACACTGTGAAGCCTTCCTGGACTCCTCTGCCCTTCAGGGCTGCTCCCCAAGGGATTCTCTGAACCAATCTGCCAAACAGATGAAAGTCTGCCCTCCAAAAGCCCACCTATTGGTTTTGCTGACCCCCTTCCTGATTTCTCCAAAACCTGAAAACTCTTTTTGTGATCACTGTGCCCAAGACAGCATCCAGCCATCACATCACATCACATCACATCATCACATCACACCAGTCCTTCTCCATTCCCAAACAACAGGTCCAGTCAGGTGCCTTCCTGAGCTGGCTGCCTCACCAGCTGTGTCACTCCAGGAACCTCCTAGATGACTTGAAAGATGAACACTGCTCAGGGGAGGACAGCCTTTGTTCCCAATATTTGTCTAGCCTGCTCTTTAAAAACTTCCCTGACAGAAACCCTCAGCTACTCTATTGTAGGTCTAGGCCAGTTTCACCATTAGGAAATCTTTGCCCATACTGGAGCATATCCACTGTGGTCCTGGGGTTACTGTGAGTTCAGCTATCTTTACATGCTTGGGAGACTAACAGAAAACTTGAATTTGCTTTTTTAGCTAAAAGTAGTTTTAAGATGGTCTTTACTGTAACCCTGCCAAAGTAATTCCAGGAGAGAAAGAGTCACAGAGGAAATGGGTAAGTGGGAATGCAGGAGAGGAAGTTCAGAGCTAGAGGATAACTGCAGTTTGTCACCGGTCTCTGATTTGCTGGACAGCTGTCACCACTACCTGTGTGGCACATGAAGAAACACACACATCCCTAATGATGTAAAAATAACTGGCAAGGCAGCTTTAATAGGAAACCACTGTTATCAGCTGTAGTCAGCCAAATTTCCCTTGGGGATGTCAACTAGAGCTCAAAAATCAGTCTGAGGTCTGCCTGGTATTTAAAATACATTTTTAATTCTTGCTGATACATCAAGCCTTTTTGTTTTGCTGACATTCCATAGTTTCAAGCTTTTCTCTATGGCTAGGAACATACAATAAAAACAAAAGCTCAGCTTTCATAAACCTTATTTATTTCGGAAGATGCAGTTAAGAAATATCTCTAAAGTAAAAGTATTCAAGCTAGGAGGTTGCCACCTATAGTCAGGATGTGAGCTGCCACCTCCCAAGAGGCATGACTTTCTCAGATCTGATACTGTTTATATTACAAGACCAGGAAAGACCACAGCCCAGGCATTTACAGCAACAACTCTTTTAATTAATCTACTATCTGCCAAAAAAAAAAAAAAAAAAAAAAAAAAGCAGCCCCCCAAAAAATATTGAAGGCCGTGTGTTAACAGAAATTATGAATATTCAACAGAAGGAAGACAAATAAAGAATATTCTACTTGGCAGTTACCTATGCTGAGCTTTAAATTAGCCACACAGGACAAATGGCTTTAGTGCTGTGCTGTGTTATTTCATCTAGATTACTTTAAAATACACAATTAGGGCCATCAATCTACAGAACTGAATCCCACAAATATCAGCAAATTACATACTGTAAACTATGTAATTTTTAAAGCTAATGCTCTCTATCTGTTCTAATTGTCAGTGTTTCATAGTTTTAAAATAATTACAGCATTATACTACTTTCAGAAAATTGTACTGAGAACTTAACATCCTTCTAAAAGAAAAACTTGGGACCAATAAAGTTAATCTCCAAAGTTAGTATAACCAGATTGCATGCTACAGGTTATCTACCCATGGAGCCAGGATGAGAAATTAAGATTTCAGATTTAAGAAATAACGCTGGGATACATAATTTAATAAAATAAAGAACTTCCTGGTAACAGCATTAGACTTTCAGATCTCTTAACAAACATATCACCTATCCAAAGAGAAATTATTTTTGGCACAAGAGACATGCGATCTCACAAACCAACTGATGTGATCAATGGAAGTTTCTTTCCTGCTGTGGGCTAATAAATCACCCCAGCCAGCAAGTGCCAGCCATTTACAGTATGAGCTGGCTGAGGATAACTCGAACATCACAGAGCTGCTGTAACTTCTGCAGCTACAAGAAAGTGGAAACTCCAAGAAGACAAACATGTGTGGATATTACCAAGTGACTATACCTAATTCCACCCTTGGTGCAAGAAATATACTTGCCCTAAAGGAAAATTTCACTAGGAAATTTTACCAATTATTTCTCTTGTTTTTATTCCTACAACAGAGATAAATATTTGTCTATTTGTTGAGATTTCTTTTGTAGTCTGTACTAGCCTAAGCATCTCATGTATTGGTAGAAAAAATCTTAAATAATTTAGTTGAGTAACACTGCAAAAATAAAATTGGGAACTAAGTATTTCTTTACATAGTTACATGCTAATATTCACATAACCAATTTTAGAAGTAGAGCAAATGGGATTGCACTGGCTATCATATCATCTGTTTCATACCAAAATTTCTGGATTTTTAAATACCCTGTCCTCTCTGGCTTTTTTATTTTCTTAGCCATAGGGAAAACAGCAAGGCACAATTAACTATTTGTCAGAAAACAATCTATTAATTAACATTCTGTGTGAATGGGCTGAAAACCACGTTCTTTGCTTGCCAAAAAGCTTCCATTTCTGCCTCATGTTTGTGCTCTGAACTAAACATAGCTACAGATACACAGCTTGACACAACTGACCAAGGCAGAAAAGAACAACTGCTGCCACGGTTTTTCAGAACCAGCAGCCATTGAGATTTTCTAAAGATAGGCACAGGGTCAGGAGAGCTTCACCTCTACATGTCCTAAAATTCTTTACTGACAGATCCTTGATTGAACTGGGCAGAGACAGACGAAATCCTAATTAAGACATTTAAACTTGTGACAGAGCTTGAAAGAGAAAAGATTTGAGGGGGGAGGAGGGAGAGCAAGTTACAGTGTTTTTTAGGCTTAACCTTAAAAATATAGGGTCTGACTTCAATTATATTTATATCCTTTTAGTTCTACTGACGTCAATGGATTTACTCCCAAATTATGCCAGATGGAAATCAGGCTAGCTATTACAACATTTTCATGCATATAACTAGTACCCCTTTAAATGCACCATTTATTCAAAAGTACATCCTGAGACAGCAGCCTTGCTCAGACAGCCCAGCCAGCATCAGAGGCAGGGGCAGTCAGTGATAGGGATGGTGAGGCTGAGCTGCAGAGTGATAGAAGGGGAAGAGAAAGAGGAGATCTGGAGCAAACTTCATTTGCTATTATCTGCATGGACATAACCTTTGCTGCTGCTGCTGAATCCTGGGCACTAAGCTGATAATGTCTGGGGCTGACACAAGGCAACATGGTGGCTATTTGCTTCTCTAGAAGAAAAGCAGTCTGAGATCTCTGTTACCTCTGAGACTGGTATTCTTATAATTCATTTTTTAGCACAAGAGCCTGTTATGCTTTTGTTTCCAAAACTGTGAACACCTTTGCAGGTCCACACAGGGCTACAGGTGTGTAACCATTATCAGTTAGTGGCTGCCTCCTTGTCACTGTTTTTCAGAATTGTTCACTCGAATGTGATCCTGTAACCACAACCCATTCCTTCTGCTTGAACTTGCAAATATCCAAGCAGCTGTTTAAAGTTATTTGAAGAGGGTAGAGACTGAAGTTTTACTTGATGTATCTGGGCTAACGGAAACTGATGATGTACATGACCTTTTCTGAGGGCAAACTGAGTCCAATCTGAAGGAAAGTTAGAGAGAGGAGCTAAAATTCCTCTCTTTGAAGTCTTCTTGCAGCTGTGAAGAGTTAATCTTATGTGAGTTTGAAATGTTCACAGAAGCCTGGTCTTATTCTTGCCAGAAGAGAAGATTTCAATACCTTCCAAGCCACTCAACATTTTGTATACCTGTCTGTACCCAGAGCTCTCTGCAGTTCATCTTTTCATCATCTGCTCCTTCCACTGTCACCTTTCTCCAGGCTCCCCTAGCTCAGAATCTTCCAAGCTCTTCCAGTGCTGTCCCTCTCCTTCCTTTCCCCCAGCTCGAATTGTCTTTCTGCATATCAGATGTTTTGTCCCATGTCTCCTTCCTCCTCTTCTTGCATACTCACATGGTTAGTGTTGGGAGAAGGGTCTGCTCCTGTTGGTACTACTTCTGCTGCAATCTCACACCATGGCATTCCAGCTTTGGCCATACCCTGGGCACTTTCATACTTACATAATTATTAGTATTATGTTATTAGCCACAAGAACCAACCCCAGAACCCGAGCTGCTCTCTTTCTCATTTCAAACTCATGCAACAGCAAAGGAAGAATCCAACAGCAAGTCAGCCCATCCTCAATAGCCAGCCTTCCCAAAACCCACAAAACCAGACAAAAACATCACATAAAAGGTTCTCACACTGCCCCATTTAAGCTGTGCAACCCCTTTCCAATCTGCTACTCTTTGCAACACTTCCATCTTCTTCCATTTCTTCCAGTTGCCTTTGCCTTGTTAGCACATGCCTTCAGTTTTGGGCAAGCAGATTTAAACCTCTGTTCTGAAAGTTTATGTGAGAGACTCTTACTGTATGCTGTAGCTCTGTGGTTCAGGGATCCAAAGAACATCGCAATAAGAATTTCTTATGTGGAATGAATACATGTATATGTTTAAACATGAAGTTTTAACCTATTCTCCGACCTGAAGAGCCCTGCACTAAATTTCCCAAGGTGACAGAAGCCAGAGACAACACCATAAACTATTTATTTCATAATAATGTACAAGATTTTCATTCCACAAACAAATAGGTAAGCTTGTATTCCCATAGCAGGCTTCTCCTCAAAGTGAACCTTTTAGAGCTATTTCCATAAACATCACTGGCATTTTCAGCATGAAGTACAAAAAAGCAGCTATAGCTACACTACACTTTGGCAGCTACTCTGGCCAATGACTGCAACTATTTTCAGCACAAGATCAACAAATGAATGTTTGCACAGCAGCATTTGCTCAGCAGAAATGTATAAACAAAAAAAGTTCCAAGAATAACACGATGTGTTCACACAGTTTCAGGAATCTTCACTGCAGCTAGTAGTCATTAGTAATTAAAACCCAGGTGCTTCCTTCCAGCAGGGGTACTGATACTGCAGGAACACCTGAAACTCAGAGAATCCAGAAACATCTGAGAAAACCTTTGGCAAGTCCATTTGTCTTCAATGTGACTACATTGAGAGCAGAAGGTCCAAACCCCCAGACATATATCCTTCAGACATAATGCACTTTGGCTCTAGATCCCCTTTTTGCACCCTGAACAGACTACTGAACAGGCTCACTGTACAAGCCAGAATGCCCTTCCAGCAATGTCACAGCAATGCATGATGGGGCAGCTTCTCACACCTGTAGAAAACTTTGCTCTTCTAGCAGGTCCTGTTTTTGGACACTTCTACCCCCTTCTCACCCTGTCCCTTTCAGCTGTTTCCTATCTTGCTTCCAAAGTCCAACATGAGCACCAAAGACTGGATCTCTATGGACTTTGGGTTTTTCCATTAGATTTCACTGGATTTTCTATTTGAAGCTGTAATGGTCTTTCAGCCTTATTGATCAGTTTTCATTGCACAAAGAGAAGGACACAAAACTGTGTGTGATCTGTGAAATCAAATTTATTCTGTCTCTATTTCTTTGTCCCTTACATGTGGTTGTTTGGAGCTTACATTAAAATTAAAATAGAAAATGTAGCTTTTGTACTAGTCATTGAGAAACTCTTCCTTCCTTTCCTAATCCTTAAGTGAGTAAAGCAGTCGGTACGAGATATTGTGCATGCTGGGATTTTTGTCTATTTCTCCATAAGGATGATTAGTGAAATATTGTCTCTCCCTAGATTTACAATTGTAAAATGAGGTCAAAATCTTGTCCTTTGAGGGAAGTGTTGCTTTTGGAAATGATCAGAAACATCTTCCTTCTAAACAAGGGATGCTGGCTGTTTGCGGTAATTCAACAATCAGTCTTAAGAATTTTACTTATGAATCAAGGAGAACTTTGCTAAAGTATTGCTAAATAAGATATCTACTAATAAAAAAAAAATACCTCAATGCTCCCAAATTCCTTGCAATGCCATCATAGTCATTGGATGGTAAGCTCTGACAAGGTTAAATCTAATGTTATTCAAAGGCTGTTCCCCGAAGCAGATTCCCTTTTGGTAGCAGAATCATTGTCTTACTGTTTAAACATTCAGGCTTTCCTCTCTATTTCACACTTCATAAAGCACCTTTATGGTACTGAGGTGATTTTTTTTTTCCCCAAACAGAACAGAAGGCAGTTTGTTTTTCCAGCTTTGATTAAATCCTACATCCCACAAGCAGTGAACCTGTGATACTGCCCTACTGTTTTTACTGTCTCCCTCTATTAAGATGCCAGCACGGAATGTCTTTCCTGCAGCCCCGAAGCGTTCTGCTCCGAGCCTGCCGTCGGCGCTCGGGGTCTGAGGTTAATGTGTACACAGCACAACTCATTAGCCCTGCATCACTATCTGAGCCAAAAATCAACGTGATTGATCCAACAATATGTTTGGGCTTGAGACTCAGACTCAAATGAGGTCTCACCAAAAGCAAAGGTCAGCAACTTGGCACAGATTTCGCTGTGCACGGAGAAAGCTTTTCTTCCAAACTATTAATCAGGGAAGGTACAAATGACAACTAATATGGGCCTCATTAAAAATGAGTAGAGGAAACCCCTTGGAGAGGACAAGGCTCCCTCAATATCAAATTTCTTTTCAGTCTTTTTCTAAAGCTTTTATTTACTTACAGTAAAGACAATGTGGAGCTTAAAGATAGCTGTGGGGCTTGGGGTTTAGGAGACTCGTTAGACTAATTATCGTGATGTGCACTATCAATTACTGTCCACTTAAGAAGAGAGGGTAATTCTGCAGGCAGAAATAAATCTTTGGAACTGAAGAATCTGGAGTAATGGGAATAAAAGGATTTTTTTTTTTATCACCAATATTTTTTTAATGTTAAAACTCCGCTGTCATAACATTTCCCATCTTAAAATAACTAAAATAAAACAGTCATTAATTTAAGAGTGGGAGAGAGAAGAGGAATGATACATGAAACCTTTTCAAATATGGATTTGTTTCAAGTACAGTTCTTACAAGGATTTCACCAATACTCAAGCACGTTTGCCACAGTCAAGCCCTGAAATCAGAACTTCAAAATATGCTATTTTACATATGGTATCAGCATGTTCTTTCTTCCACAGTAATGAAGGATGTTGAAAATATTATTGATACAACAATTAGACTGTATGAGAAATATTTCCCTGCAGTCTACAGAGTTGCTGGTTTGCAATATAATTATCTAATGCTACATTTTTGTAAGGGTTCTCATGGTATTATGGAGTATAATTTTATTCTTACAGGATTTGATACTAAGGTAAAAGGCTGGTATTAATAGTCTTAGGAATTTGTTACATAACCAGAGGTTGAGCATTAAAATTGAACTGGATTTGTAGAGTAGGCACTGAGTGAATGTCTTGCCACACTAAAAATTGTAACACATGTAACTTTTCCCACTTCACTGTTCTTTTAAAACTCTCTTATTCTTCTAAAGGTCAATCCCTCTTTCCAACAGAGAACACACCTTCTCCTCAAGATATAGTTGGAAAATCTGTTTATTTCTCTCTGTTGACAGTTGTTTGGCAAAGCAGCTTTCAAGGCATATATTGCTGGTGCTTGTACCAGCAGTGCCACTCTGCACTTCCACAAGAGCCGCGCACCATCAACCAGCTCACCTGTCCTAAAAGCACTTGTGGGTGGAGAGAGCACTCTCTGACTGCAAGCTGAGTGGTGAGCGTGATGGGGCAATAATATGCAAAAAGAGAGGAAAAAATCCAAATGTTTCCCTCTAAATTAGGGTATTTTTACTAAGAATAGTTCTACTTTTGCCAGAAGTTTTCTCTGAGGATCAGCTGAGGGGCCTGAGGGGAGAAGAAGGGCTGCAGAGCAAAGAGGCTTTTTTATGGCCAGTTCTGCTGCTTTCTGATCTATTTATTCATGTCATTAATCAAAAAGCTGAAATAGGAGTATTGTTATGCTAAAAAAAAACTCAAAGAAATGATGACTGGGATGAGAGGAATTTACACTGGGCAAAACCTGAAGGTCAACGCTCCCCTAACGGGCCCCTCCATTCCCCTGAAGGTGATTTTTAACTTCAGGAGACAAAACCAGCAAATGAGAACCAGGTAACTTTGAACAGAGAAAATGCAGCTTGATGGGAACTTAATGCCTGAAAAATCCAGGATTCTCTAAGACAGACAATCCCTTTCTTTTTACACTTCTAACATGCAGCCTGTAAGCAGAAAAATGCAGAGAAATGAGCAAACAGACAGAGTGCAAGGGCACAGCTCTTGCAAAACAGTTGTTTGCCAGCAACCCTCCACTGCAGGGCCGTGTACTCAGGGTGGACCAGCCCTGGGGATGTAAGCATGTCTGCTTGTCCCCTGGAAGTGAAGTGGCAGCCAGGGGCTGAAGGGTGTCCCCAGCGCTGCTCGGGACTGCAGTCAATGGGGTCAGTGCTCAGGGCTTTCCTATTGCTCAGACTGCATTTGCTCTTTGTTTCAGCTGAGTTTGCCCCAAACTCTTGCCTTCATGGCAGCTTCATCATCCTGAATAACCACTCCACAACATCTCCAAATGCACAGGATGGGCTCCACACCTCCCTCAACCATTATGCTGCTCTGGTTTCTCCCACCCTGCATCCCCCACAGCTGGGCAAGAACAGGCGCTCCCCTTTCCTAACCCACCACTGCTGGCACCCTGCTTGCACCAGCGAGAGGAGGCAGAAACACACTGGGGCAGAAGCAGATCAGTTGTTTTGGCACTTAAGCACTTAAAACAATTAGGAGGGCCACCCTCCACTCCCCACTGACAGCAGGGCTGGATATGGGTTTAGTAGAGGTCCCTATGCAATGTGTTTTATAAAGGAGGTTCATGTTGCATTTAAATCACTTTTGAATACTAAAGAGCATCACTGCCTCCAATTCCTTCACTATCTTTCTTGCAATATTTTCTGTCAGAGGCTGAGAGAAAAAAGGAACCTTCTACCCAGCTTCTGAATAAAGGGGATCAAAGTCTTCCTTCACATCACACCTGTATCTTTGCTGGTTTTTTTTTGTGGGTTTGGTTTTTTTTTGTTGTTTTTCAAATGAAATGTACTGCAGATATGTTCAAACAGAGTATTCAAACCTGTGCAGCCCCAAAAGGTGAGATGATCCGGCACATGCACAAGGGGAGGTGGACCCTTTTGGACAGATCAACATCAACTGCCAAGGCAAAAGATGGAAAGGCCCAACAACCTGAAAATTCAGCAAAATCTAGGAAGAAAATACCTCAACTACCAAAATCTAAGAGAGCTCCTTGTCCAGCAAAATCCAACCAAGCCAAACAGCAGTTCCAGTTTGGGTTATCTAGAACAAAGAGTTAAGTATTCATGCCATGGCAAACACACTGTGCAAAGAAGCCAGTGCTCAGAACCACATCAGGATGTGCTCCAGACCACACTAGGATGTGGTCTCACAGCTACCACCCTGTTCTGCTGGAGAAACCAAGAGAAACAGCTCCCACACCTCAGGAAGGCACTGAACTTCCCATTTCCTTTCAGCATCCTCTCCCTCCTTTCAAGCTAGGGCCCAGCATTTCCCTTCTCAAACCCTACCTGGTTTGCTGACCAGACATCTGCAGAGCCCCCTGTCCCAGCAGAGCATTGTGGATCCTGCCTGGGGCTGGTGTCCCCTGCCTGTGCAGGCACAGCTGACAGAGCAGCAGCCACACCTCCGGCTCAGAATTCTTCCTGATGCAGGGAGGGAGAAGTTAATTAAACTCTGTGGAGAGGAATGATTATAAAAAGGAACCCTCTCATCATTCCTGGGGTTCATAGGAACACTGATAGACATATGCTGTATTTTATGGAGAAAGTTAAGTCATCTGCAAGGACAGTCAGATCAAAGCTGAGGCAGAGGGAGAGCAGGAAGGATGTGATTACCTCTGCTGGGATCTGACCAGAACTAATCCAGCCCTCATGGGAAGGGCAAGGAGATATGCAGGGCCCAGTTCACACTGCAGCTCAACTTCTGCAAGAATAATTTAACACCTGAAAGCTACCACAGTGCTCACTCACTATTTAACTGTGCTCTCTAATTATCTGATAGAGGGGTTTTCCTTCACTACAACAACCAACTGTACTGCAGAAATACAGATTTTTGATTTCAGGTTCTTTATGCATTTACCACAACATTCCTATAATTTTTCATTATTTGCTTATACCTACTCTTCTTTCCAGTCCCCTTGCAATGAGCACTTCACTTTATTTTATTGCTTGCTCATCTCTCATTGGCATGAGAAGAAATAGCATGTGTGTTACAGATAAAGGCAAAGCCTTTAAAACAGCACAGAATGAAAAGGCTATTTTCAGCCTGAGTTTTCCTTACTACAGCCATTTACTGCGTGCAGTGAAAGCAAGGAGAGAACGAAGTCACTGCTGGTAAAAATGGCCTGTGGAGGAACCTCACTGAAGCTTGGAGAGGAAATTACTCTTCATGCTATTTCAGGTTTACGTCTTTCCTAAGAACAGGCTGAGGCTGATCGTTACCCCAGATAATGAAGACTGTTAATGTAATTAAGAACTCTGTTCTGCTGCTTTACAAAGCAAACAAATAAGTTCCGGAATTAATAAGCTGCAAGGTTAAGTGACACAGGGCAAAACCAGGATTCTTCATTTGGATATAAGTGCTCCACAGCAAGTCATTAGCTGGTACTTAAAAGTGCAATTTCCAATTTAGGACACAGAGAAGGTTTTCCATTTGAGGTATGTGTAATCTCTAAAAGGCCAGGTCAATTTTAAGATTATGACCAGATATATATTATCAATATGAGAAATTGCATCCTTCCTTAACCACAAATAACAGGAGAGCAGGACCAAGTTGCCTTGCTCTTCTTCCTGGATATTATAGGTGGGTAGTATTTCCAAACTTGTCTGTAAATCCCTTACAAATAAGTAATAGTATTTTTAGCAAACACCCATTTTCAGTTTATTTACTAATTAAATCATTTATTTACTTGTACTGGGTTAACACACAGTATAACCCAAAGCTTGCTGTAGGCTCAGCCTAAACATGCACAGGTACTTTCCAGGCACAGAAGAGAGACCTGGGGATTAGTATAACTTGGATTTTTAGTCCTGAAAATGCTGCTGGTTCAGACTGTGCAGCCTGATGAGGCAGCCACCTCAGAGAAACAGGGACACACTGCCTAATGAAGCAGCAGCTTCCCAATCCCCTCCTCCTTGCCCCAGGTTCTCATTACTTGTCTTGCACTGGGATTTGCCCCTGTCACAAAACCTGCAGAAAATTAATGGTGTCCCTCCAAAAGTAATGACTTTTCTACCAGAACTGCCACCACCATGATGGAAGAGCTGGGAGTGCTAAGAGGAACAGTGGCAGCTGCAACCACAGACACAGTCATGCCACATTTTTTAAAATGCTGCCTAGCAGATGCTGTGCTTCATAGGAAGGTGGTTAAAGTCAGATACAAATGAATAAAACCAGATAACTTTGGACACATAATGTTAAATAATGGCAAAATGTTTTAACTTCATGGTGGGCTGGTGAATTTCTCATGCAAAGACATTCTAAGCTCACTTTTACAATTTGGAAATGATATAATTTTTTTTAAACTAAAGATTTCCATTTCTTTGAAAACTCATTTGTCTATGATGAGAATAACAACATGGCTCTGATGCTGTCTACTTATTTTGCTAACCTGTGAACATACTTCCTAAGGAAATGGTAACATTTTCATTTCATACTGGGGAAGAAAAATAGCCTCAAATACACTCTCATGTCATCTGCCTAAATCTTGTTTGGACAGCTTGCACGTCTCACAATTTCCCTGTTATCACTAGCTCCTCTGAATTAGAGTGAGAGCAGGGAGATAAATGTAATACTGCAATATACAGCTCGATACTGAAGATCACTCTGCTGTGACATGCCTTGCACTTCAGCACTAACACAATGATATGGTTATCTAAGGTTTGAGGAGACTGAACAGCCTGTAATATATTAACACACTTTTCATTTCAGAGATAGTGTCAGGAGCTGAAAAACAACTCTGGTTCACCATGCTGCTTTGGCTATTTCCCCTCAGGTCTTTTCCCCCCTCTGAAACCCACACCAGATTTGGGGAAGCAGCAACACCCTCACCCTGCACAGGCAGAACGTGAACAGGCACCAAGTGCTGGGGTTAAGATCTAGCGAGAAAAGCCCATAAGGTCACTTTTTCTGCAGCTTCAAAAATTAACATTCTAAAAGACAACTTGCAGAAATTCCTATTTTTAAGTTTCTCAAAGGAGCTTTCAGATAATTTTAAGAAGTCCACTGCCTGTAAAACATTTGACATCCAGAAAGGAGAACAGGCTCTGGCTGCAGAAGTGCTTTTTCTTTCTTCCAAGCCTACATGAAAAGTATCACTGGCACACTGAGGACAGAGAGAGATGCACAGGGTTTTATTTAGTTTTGTTTTTTCTTAACTGACCCAGCCTGATGCTGGCGCCTGGCTGCAGTTTCAGCTGCCCCTGAAGCCAGTCATGCTTTTGCTTGTGTGGCTGACTGCTGAATTGGCAAAAGCTACCTTCACAAAGCCCCTTTTGCCAGAACACCTTTTTGTGTTTGCATTAAAGAAGAAAAAATTTAGATGAAGCTTTCGCCAACAGTATTTTTCTGTACTGCAGCAAATGTTACAGAGTGATAAAATAAACCACCATTTCCTCAGTGTTTTAGCTCTTCAGAGCAGAATTTGCTCCTCATGAAGGAACTCAGTGGTAGATGGGTAAGTGTAAGGAGAAGAGCAACCATGCCTGTTTCAGCTCCTCTGTAAAGTCATGGGATGTGCATTAGTATTAAAAAGAGGGGGGAAGGAAAGCTGGGGAAGACATTTTTACAAGGATTTCTGCTCTTCCAGAAACACTACACATTTGGAAAAGCTCCTCAATTTAGATGACATTACTAACTTCTTTATTTTTATTTGGTTGCTCAAGTGTCTTTACAGGGAACATTATAAAAAGACGAGACCTGGAAAGATTAAAACCCACATGTAACTATTCCCTCCTGCTTTGCATGGCTGTTAAATGCACAGGTCTTGCTGAAGGGAAAAGACAAATACAGGAAGCAAAAAGTGACGAGGAGTGCACACACCTCATTACAAACCAGCACTTGGTATTTCTCTTAGTTACAGAGAAGTTTTAGGAGGCTGGTGACTAATACAACTCCCTAATCCTTGGTCAGCTTTAGAAACCTTCCTCATAAGGCCAAGGTCAGGACAAGGCTACTTCCTTAATAACACAGGGAAGATGGCATCTCTAATGATTGCTTGTGGCTGTTTTTCTCCTTGCCTGTAAGAAGGCCACAGAGAACATTTGCTTTCTTAAAGTGATGCAGATTCTCTATTTACCAGCAGACAGACCCTCACAGACCAGCAGGAACCTGAAGGTGCAATTGCAAAATGGCAGTTTCAGGTTGAAGACCACAAGTTTAGCAGTGCTTTCTTCACAGGGAAGTTCAGTTAAGGTAGTAGAATCCTGTTAGCATGCAATGGCTTATATATCTTAGATAACCTACTATTTATTTTAATGTTAACCACCTGAGGGAGGCTCCCCTAATGAATCTATTTTTGTAATGTCATGTAAGTTGAAGTTTAGAGCTAAGTTTAGAGCAGAGTCATATAAAAAATATCAAACCAGGAAATAGCTTAATTGAAGCACAGAGTAATCACAGCAAATTACAGTGAAATTTCTATGGGATTACATTTAGCATTCCCCAAACAAGCAGAGGAATTCAGCTCACAGTCTTCCCATTTTGCTGAGAATTCACTTTAAGGATTTGCTATGTAAGTAACATAATAAAAACTGTCTCCAAAGTTACAGTCTAAGATGCTTTTGTGACCCTGTGGGACGCTCATGCTGGAGCTGGCTCCTGGCAGGACTGGTGGCCCTGTGGAGAGAGGTGTCCACCCTGGAGCAGGCAGGACCTGTGATGCTGCTGGGGACCACGGTGGAGCAGCTTGTGAGGAACTGCTGCCCGTGGGAAGGACTCATGTGGGAGAAGTTCCTGGAGGAAGGAGCAGCAGAAACAAGATGTGATGAATTGACCAAAACCCCATTCTGGTCCACTTGTGCCACAGGGAGGGAAGAAAGGTAGAGAAAACCAAAAGGGAAGAAGGGAGGGGTAGGGGAAAGTTAGTTTTTTTTTTAAGATTTGGTTTTATTTTCTCATTACCCTACTCTGGTTTGTTTGATTATAAATTCAGTTAATTTTCCCCAAGTTGAGTCTGTTTAGCTCATGACGGTATTTGGTGAATTATACTTCCCTACCCTTATCTCAAGTCACAAGCCTTTTGTTTTCTCTCTCCTTCCAGCTGAAGAGGGGGAGTGATACACCACCTTTGGTAGGCACCTGGGATCCAGGCAGAGTCAAAGAACTACACTGGTTCACACGGGCACTTCCACAAATCACTGTAGGATTTAATTTCTTCCCACTAACAAACCCAGGTTTGCTCACAAGGAGCATCTCTGGTTGGCATGTCCCTCAGCTGCCTTGATACCTCTGAAACAATATACAAACAGCTGGCATATACACAGGATATGCAGGTAATCTCTTTCATCCAGGCTATACAGCCCACAGTCCACTAAGAAAATAAAGAGAATTTCACATCCCATTTTGCCACATGCAGGGATTTTCTCTACTTTTCAACAGGTCTTACACACGAGAGAAAAGTGGGAACTTTTGACATCACTCTGTTACTACTGCACAGTTCTGGATGGTTTTTAGTGAAAAAAAACAAGTTGCCTTTTCACCAACAATGTCACTGCAAATCTCTCATGGCTAATTCTTGGTAACAGCCACCATAAATACACTGGAACATGCACAGAGCCACAGCATGACCCTAACAAAGGCAAAACAAGTTTCACCACTAAATTTAGAAAGACCTCAAAATGGTCCATATTGAGTAATACAAAATAAGATTTCAGCCCATAAGGGGAAAGAGAAAAGAAGAAATAAAAAGAAAAAAAAAAAAGACAGGAAAAAGGAGAGAGAAGTATTTAAATGGGATATTGTTTATTAATTGTAAGAAGAGGAAATTCATAAACCAGGAGCCATGTGTCCACTTAAGATGATCTACTACAGAACAGACACCCTTTCAGAGGAAAGCAATCTGCAACAGGGAAAGCCCCTTATGCTCAGCTTTTTATAAGTATAGTACAAAAACAAGATTAAAGATCCCATGGCTGTATAGTCTAATACTGCTAAAATTTACTTACCAATCCTTTGGTGTTCTAATCCCAAATTATTCCCCCAAACTTTTACATTTTCTACAGCACTAAGCCAAAGAGTTGTGCTGTTGTCCCCATTCTGCAAGCTTGGAGGGAGGGACAGGGAAAGATACAAAATCTGCCTGAAAGGCTTGGCAAACTTTGTGTCACTGCAAGTGACCCATGTTTTGCTAAAAATGGTGACAGAGTGACCCATGTTTTGCTAAAAATTAATGGTGTGCCTTTTTAAAGGACACTAGATAGAAATACTGCACCTGTGTCTGTGGATTCTGTATTTTCATCTACAAAATCCCAAAAAGAGATCAAACATACAGTATTTTTTTTTCAGGGCAGTTACAGTCAGTTTTGCACATCTGTGCTGGATGCACAGGTTGAAAGGGCAGTGTGCACACAGTGGCCATTTTTGCACACCCCCCAGCTGGAGGGGCAGTGATGCTCTGAATGGCTGCCAGGCAGCAGATGGATGGGAATTATTTCTAGGCACAATTCTAACACTGCTACCATAGCAAATCCACACTCCTCAGTTATCAGTGCCTAAAATGAATTCTGAGACTACTGATTTAAAACCAGATAATCTAATACAGATACCACCCCTGTGCATTCATGGATTGTCTTTCCACAGGTCAACAGATCCCAAACTACTCTCAAACAGAACACCAGCTTTTCTTTGTGCATGAAACATTTTAAGACTCAAACTTTGAAAGATGGGCAAGAGCTGCAATTGCAAGCTCAGCCTGATAAGATGCTCAGCTCAAATGCAGGGTTACAATTAAAGAACAATTTCCCAGCCTTTATGGGAGGCTCCAGATCATGCCCAGCTCCAGAGGCCAGGCACAGCAGAGGCGTGGCTTATGGACCAAGTGAGTACTGCCCAAGCTGGGAGTCAAAGGTGACAACTCATATACATGATGGGAGTTGTAACAGCAGGTGAACTCAAGGGCTGGTGTCAGTCTTTGTGACTCATGTCCCATCCTTGAACCTGGTATGAGACTTTTTGATCTCCCAGGAAAGTCTTTGTTAATTGGCATGTAGAAGCAAAGACTATGGGGACATTATAGTTTTCTGCTTGATTTTTTAAAGCACAAAAATTAGCACGTCAAGAAAAGAAAGGTCTTCAAGGAAAGGTAAATCAAACCTCAGAATCTCATTTAGTCTCTCTGCTTCCAGACAAGGCTGAGTTCAGGAACAGAGAATAAGAGATAGAGAGCTTAGAAATGAAAATAAAGAGTGTTTTCATTACCTTTTCTGCAAGCCAGCCTAGATGCCTAATCTCTCGACTTCCAGCAATCCCTGTTTTACCCAGCTGGTCTCTGACCTCTGCAATCACCCTGGGGATGAGCTCATTGACACTGGAGTGGATGGCATTGAACCAGGCCTGGGCTGTAGCTGAATCCTTACTCCTGAGCACCACGGTGTGCTTGGCATCAGGTGAATGAACTTCAATAATTCTAGAAAAATGGGGGGAAAAACATTATGTTCATTCATTCATATGCTAACAGGAAGTTAAATTTATTACTTCATTTAGTGAATGCAATGAGTTAAAAAGGATAATACTATTGAGACCTAGCACTAAAAAACTTACCTTTAAAACACCTGAACAGAGTAGGATCATCTTAACTGAAGCCAGGTCTCTACTGGCATTATGATAACATCCTTGAGAAAGGGATTTGCCAGTGCTGCCAATGCAACCCCACATACAGATGCAACCCCACATACAGCATGTCAAAAACAGTTTAGAATATACATTCACTGACATGGACACTGCCCAGAACCACAGACTGCATGGAAGGTGACTGTGGAGAAGCCAGGCACAAGCTGCTGCTTTCCTTAGCTGGTTATCATGGCACATCCAGAGTTTTTCAGTGTGTTTATTTAATCCATCCAGAGATAAATGAAAATCATCTTCATCCCAAACAGAGGAATTTTCCTAGGATTGTTCTGTGGTTTCAGTGATACCACTACACATTAACAGAGGCCTAGCACAACTGGCTTTCTCCAGGAGTTACCAGCATCCTCAATGCTCCATTTAGAGCCTGCTAACAGTGGCAACAAGAAAGTGCTAACAATTATGTGATTGCTGCTGGCAGGCACCTTTTACAGACTTTCAAACTCCTGTAGAAGGAAATGAATTTTGTTTCAAAGAAAACATTCCTGGTGGACTATCCTGTGGGTTTCCACTGTGGTTTGAAAGTACAACAGAACACAGTTTTTAGGAAAATGAATCCTGTTCATTGCGGTAATGGGACCTGTGCCAACACCTTCGCTAACAACAACAGAAGTGCTTTGACGGGCAGCTGCAGCTATTTCAGCTCTGTTCTTAGTGAAGTTATTAGTTATTAGTGGGGCTTTGTGTGCTCTTTATAGCTTTGTGGGCCATTTTACTTGAACATCTGGTAAATAACCCACAAAGTAATAGCCTGTTTCATCTTTATGTAGCAATTATAAAACAAAGCCCTGGTCATTGCCCATCACTCAACTCTGTATCACATTTGTGCTTTTTATTATAAAAGTACAGTGACAGCCCCAAATGTTACCCTCCCAAATTCAACCTGGGATCTGAGCCTAAGCATGTACTTCTGTCCTGTATATGGCTGCCCAGCCTCTGGGACACACAATGACTCCTTTCTGCAGCAGAAAATTAATTAGTTCAGTGGAATTTATTCAGGTTGAAGTTCAAAACAGAACTCTAATGCAAATATTTGTTGTGCAATTACAAAATCCAGCAATTTGGAGCTTAACTAACAATTAAAAGGTTTTAATTATTTGGTTAAACCAGAGCAGAATCCAGAACAGAGGGTGACTTGATCTGCACAGCTCTCTGGGGCTCAGAGAGGAAGGATCCCTGATTTCAAGTTTGTCCATTTTGAGAAGGAGAGGTTTCCACGTAGACACTGTTCTAAATATAGAAAAGGTCATGATTTTCCAAGCTCAGCAGCTGAACTGTTCAGGGTCTTAAATCACTGGATACCTTACAAAGTGGCTTGATTTTTCAGGAAGCACTGAGCCAACAGAGTAATGCATGTTTCCTCAGTAAAGCTGCTGCAGTTCAGCACTATCTGAAAATTAATGTTCTTATTTAGCCACTCCAGGATACACCAAATTTTCATTTTCAAAGTACCAAAGTAAAATTCCTTGACACATGATGGCAGTCTTGTGAACCAGGAAACTGTATTTATAGATAGGCACGTTCCAAATCACACTCCCATCTTTTCTGAACTGCTAGACACAGCCATCTCCTTCACTGGTTAGATTTTAGCCATTTGTGTCTACAGGTCAGTACAGTCATGCACAGCTACCATACTCCAGTCTGTCTTTCCATCACAAACACAGCTCTCTGCTGAGAGACCCACTGCTGAGTCCCACTGTCACTCTGAACTGCAGTTGGAGTGTATTCTTGTAGGCAACCACCACCAAAACCAAGCTAGACAGGCTTGGATTTTCAAAATACATTGTGGTAACCAGTGAAATGTTGTTTATTACTTACAGAACAGTTTTTGGCAGGGGATCTTACAGCATTTCACAAATGAGGTCAGTGACAGCATCCTCACTCCACCAACAAAAGAACGGAAAAGTGAAGAACCCAGACAAGGCAGGGAACAGGCCAGGAGCAGCAATCAGGATTCTCAATCCTCTGTCTCCCATTTTAATACTTCTTTTAAAAACAAAAGTTATTTGGACAACACAGCAGTACTGTGCTGCATTTGAAAAATGTTAACACACCACACAGATTGTGTGAAACAATGCTCTTTACAAAGCCTGTGGTTTCTACATGGGGACTTCCACCTACAAACTTGCTGCACATCATGCAGTAAACAAAGTGCTGAACACAGACTCTGAAGAATCAGAAGAAAGTGCTGCTTTTTCAGTTGCAAAGGAGCAGCAGAAAACTTGTGTAATTTCTTTATAAGTTAGAGTTGTAGCAGGTTTTGAATTGAAAATAAATTACTGAGAGCTGAAAGAGCTTCCAAATGGCAACTTGTTTACCTCCAGTTGGTAAATTCTTCCTTCAAAGAAGTGGATTAACATACAAACAGGTATTTTAGTATGTGGGCCTTCATCAAAGTGTATTTTTCTTGATGGCGCTATTTAAGTATTTCTACAAGAGTTCTATCTCCTAAAATAATGAGCATTTAGATAGTTGTCAACAGTTCTGTTTAAGGGGTTCTAAACCATGCATATTCTTTCTAATATCTACATATTCAAATGTGATATCAAAGTCTAAATTCTAATATACATATGCATACACATACTGAGCCATGCTTGCAAAAATACTCATCCCTCAGTGACTTGTAACAGAGCTAGTTTGGGAATGCCTGTCAGTCACCAAAGTGTGATGATGATGCACTACCAATTGCAGAAAGTCTTCCTTGCTCCATGAGCTGAGTAACAAAATGACTGGACAATACTACTTACACTTCTCAAAACTTAGTTCACAACAGGATGCTGCTTTGACTGTGCTGAAAATTATTCTTTTTATCCACAGCACCTGTCCACTTCCAGAAATATATCTGCAGGCATCATTCCTTAGCAAGCTACTCCATAGGCCAAGTTTTATTTACGCACCCCAAAGTCTAAATCCTCAACTGTCTGAATTCTGCTACTGGCGACTGCAGTAAGATCTGGACTAGAAAACCTTAGGAAACCAAGCTTGCAGATTTCCACCAAAAACCCAGGACTCCTGCCTCCACAGTCAACTGGGATGGAGATACTAAAATAGACTTTAAATCTTCCCGGAAACCCATGGGCTCTGACTGCAATCAGATGCTGAAAGTGCTGCATCCCTATAAACTCTTTCCTTTTCTGCCTTGCAGCCCACGCTGCTTTGATTCACCAGTCCAACTGGATGATGCTTTCTGTATAGCAGCTGACTGATGGCATTTCCATACTTTCTGAAAAGAAGAAAATACCAGTGACCTTAGTAAACTCCAAGACTAAAGCACTTAAATGTTTCCAGCAGTCTAGCCATTATAGTTTTGATTTGTTCCTTGGCTAAACTGACCACCTCTTACTGACTTCTGTTTATCTGCAGTTCAGTGATAAAGTTCCCTTAATTCCCCACTGAATTGAAATATTTAGGGCAATGCCACAGCTGTGTTTATTCTCACACTCCACCACAGTTATGTAAATACTGCATATGGAGCTGTTTCTGATAAAGCCCATACCAACCCAAAGGAATTATATGTTAGCTCTAGATGACTGCCAAGATGTGCGGCATCTCTCCAGCTTGGCAATGCATATGAATGATATCACATTTTCTCAGAGATCATTTGGCAAACCTTATAATAAAAGAGTAATTTTCTCTCTCCTTCTCAAAGACCCTCAGTGAGCTGAGGATGTTTCCAGCATCCCCTTTTCCACCCGCAGAACACAGGGGTGACACAAAACCCAGTGCTTCCAAATGCTGTAACCTGGCACATAAGAGGAAAACTCCCTTCCTCTCTTCATCAGATTTTCTACTTCACAGAGGATCAGAAGAAGTTGAAAGCAAATGTTTGGTAGACCATACTCATTCTGCATTTGATAAAGCTTCTTTCTGTAGGAGTGTTCATTATCTAAGAAATACCTTTTATCAAAACTCTTGAAAGTACTTCTGCCACCAGCACTGGCTCAGGACCAAATCAGGCCCTGAGTTACACTTCATGACTCTTCCTGGGTCAGATTATGTATTCAGTGACTGATTAAAGTGTGGAGTCAATCCCTTGAAGTTAATGATAAGCTGGAGCCAGAGTTATTCAAGTCCATCACACTACTTTGATTTTGCACTGGCACAGAGAGGAACAAAACAGTCTGTCATTGACTTTGCAAACTTAAAGATGAATCAAAGGCCAAACTGTTCACTCTGCACTTCTCCTCCATCACTGTCTGCACATGAAACCACAGTAAATAATTTTGTTTTTTCTGAGTGTACAAACATAGGAGCCTTTCCAGGAAAAGGGGAGGATTTAGAAGAACACAACCTGATTTATATTTTAAAAATTGTAGGTTTTGTTATAGAGGAGTAAATTTTTAAAAACTGTTAAGGTTCTTTTGAATTCTACATGCTGTATCAGGAGATGAACTAGGAACAGAATACATTAAAATTAAGCAATGGAAACTTTGGGCTTAGTCTGCAAGGAAAATATTCCAGAGAGGGACTGTTAGGCTTGCAGTGAATTCCCCAGCATACTCTGAAGAAGCATCTTCTTTTGATGAACCTAAATGGAGGTGAAAGCAATTTTACCAAGCAAGCACTCCTTGGTAATCAAGTTGAATTTTTCTATGTGAAAGGCTCTCGGTCCCCTTGCTGTCAGAAAAGTACTCGCTGTATTAACAGTTACTTGGTGACTTTCAGCTTACAGTGCTAAAAACAGTGCTAAAAGTATGTAGATACTTTCCTGGGAGCTGGACTAGACTGATGTCCAACAAGAGGGTGTATATATCACTAATGAGCTGTCACAGTTGATTTCATTTCTATTTGCCACCAGCTGGGCTTTAATACCAGGGATATCAGAGGAGCTGTGTCACATGCAAGTAAAGAAAGGATTTGGTTCTGCAATGGACTTGCTCACACCACTGCATGCAGATGCTGACCAATCTGCAGAGACATCACACACTGCTTTCTCCACCCAGAGCAAACACAAAAGATCTGAATAGTTTTTAAATGTATATGGATATTAAAGAGCAGGACTCTTACACCACAGTGCCCAAAAGATCTCTTATATTTTACTTTCTTGATTTTTTTTTTCTTTTATATTCTGGTTGTAATTGTACTGAATATTGGTAATCAAGGAATATAGAGTTCAGCCTTCTTCACAGCAGATTCAGCATGAAACAATGGCAAAAGTGCTGTTTCAAGGAGCATTTGGGGTAAATTATTTGGGAAAAAAACCCACAAACAGCATTATTTCATAGAGATGTCAGGAATTTGATTTAACTTTAGAAGATGCTGAAATTTTAAGAACAGAAAATGTGATTGGTATATTCAATACACTGACCAGAGCTCCCAGAAGCAGCTGTTTTCCCTGAAGCAAGCCCACAGCCAGACTCAAAGCAGCAGCAGCAAAGCAAACCTTCTGCAGCTGGAACTGCATCTGGGCTTGGCAAAGAGCACATAACTGCAGCTGGTAGTAGTGGTAAATGACCCCTTCCAACTGAGAAGCAGGTGGAGGGTCTCATGCTGCTGCATAAGTAAGAGATCTTGGGTTTGGAGATGAATTAGATGTCTTGTGAAAGGAATGCCACTCTTGCTGTTAGGAAGTGCTGTAGTAGGACCCAGGGGAAAGAAAAAGACGTGATCCACAAGCGTGGGTGAAAACTGATATGGAAACAGGGAAAATTAGTAGGGCTGCTGACAGATCAGCTCTGTCTTGTGGATGACTTGTCACAGAAGAAAGTCTTGCTGGAAGAGAGAAATGGCAGGTGTATCTTATCTAGCAGGGTGTGTCTCAATGTCTCATTATGTTATAGATCTACTTTTTGGCTTCCATGATCAAGAATCTGTGACACATTTCTTGGAGCATCTCTCTTTCTCCATCTTTTCAGAGGTTTAGTTTTTTTCTTTTTTATGAAAGTGTTTGTTAAGTAAAGTCTGCTCCAGTCTTCACTCTCTGGGTTTGTTGCTCTGCCTTGCTGGTTGGCTTCTTCTTTAATCACTTTTTCTTAATTTGTGCTCCTCTCTTCCCTCCATCCATTTCTCAAGGCAGTTCCTTTTTTTTCTGTTTCCCTTCACCTGATTAATTTCCAGTTCCTTTGCTCTTATTTCCATTTCTCAGCTGAAGCTGATTGGAAAACTCCAAATTCTTTGTCTTTTTCAAAATTCCCCTAACTGAAGCAATGGCTGAAAAAAACCCAACATGCAATACAAAAACCCACCAGCATATGGGGATTTTTTTTACCATTATTTAAATATTTTCACAGGAAATAAAGACTTTGATTAAAAGCTTGTTAATCAAATATCCAGGTGAAAGCTCTCTTCCAGCCTTAGTTACTGCCACCTCCTCATCACTCACATCCTTCCTCACCACCCAGCTCACAGTGACCCATTTCATTCCTGTCAGGTCATGTTCAGCCCAGCTCACACATACACACAGACATCCATAAAGTTTTATTTATAGTCACACACATGCATGCATGCACAGACACTGCTTTTGAGTCACACATGCAAGAGGTTTACCCATTCCTATTTGATTTATGCTGGAGATGGGAAGGACACCAGGAGCTCACCTGTATGGCCCGGAAGGATGGGGAAGGGAGAAAGCCCCATGCCATTACACCAGGAGAAAAGATTAAACTTCTTTTTCAAGAAAATGAGACATGCCTAGTCCCAGATCCACCAGGACCTGCAGAGACTGAAGGTCAGTCACAACATGCTGTAACAATCCAGTTCTACACTGGTATCTCAAACACCCTGCAGGAAAACTCAGGGGTTTCTACTGTGTCCCCAGATCCTGGTGCATCCCCAGTAATTCAGCTCTCACCATTGCCCAGAGACTACAGCCAGCCTTTAGGACATTAGAAACCTATTTTAACATGATTTAACAGAACAAGAATTAAACCATGAAAAAAAGAAGTAATGAAGTTCACTTTAGTTTCATGATTTGTCTCAAAAAGGCAGAAATGCTCATCTTTATGGGAGGGATAGTCCTACAGGAGTGTCTGATCTCAGTGGCCTTTCAAGAAAGACGAGGAAAAAATTGAGGCTAATAGAAAAATTGGTATGACCCAGACTAAAACTGTTTGGCTTGTGGGGAGTCACAAATGATAGAAAACAACTATTTCCCATAATGAAAAACAAATTTAAAAATCACCATTTCTGTCTAGAGGCTTCAGAGCTCCAGCTCCTACAGGTTTAGAAAACTGCCCCTGATCACGATAGATGACTGCAGCTTACAAAATGCATCAGTAATTAAGGGCTGCCCAAAAAGCAAATGATGTAGATGACAGAGAACCATCAGACAACCAGTTATAGAACCATTAATTATTAAATCTATCAGTTAATGTATTAATTGTAGCAGTTAATGACTTGCCCCCAAAACACTGTTATGAGAGAAAAAATGCAGTATTACACACCCTCATGTGACAACCCTAGCCCTGAATGCACTGACCCTGGCTACTGAGAAGGGTCCCACAGCCATGCAGTGTATCGAGGAGGAAGAGGAGGCCTTCCCCATGACCCATCCCACTACTCCACTCCTGTGGCCCATACCCCAAATTCTTCCCTCTCCTACCCTCAGTGTACTGAAGGGGATGTAGCCAATGCCTTTTTAACTAAATTACCTAAATCCTCTCAGCTTGAAAGAGGAAACAGTAGATAAACCTCAGGTGCTGCCTACTTGTGCATCCCTTCCCATAAAGAACAGATTTTGTAAGAAGATTAGCAGTTACAGAACAGGAACACAACAAGGGACATCCAACTTCACACAAATGCTGGATTTGGATCCATTACAGTAAAATAGCTGGAAGCTAAGGTTAAAAACACATTTTCATCATGACTTTAAATTCACAGCCTTTTGTAGGCAAGGCTGTAAGAGACCAAGCACACTGTGATAGTACAACAGGGTGATTTAAGGATGAGGGGAGAGTCAACCAGAGTTTCACCCTGATTATTGGCACTTTTGTTCTTTTCTGGATTTGAATTATACTCTTTCAAGTTGCTTTACTTTAATGTTGGATTGTTGATATAGTAATCTAAGGAGATAATAAACAAAGCCCACCAGGAAAAAAAAAACAAATGCTAACAAAAATTCTTGATATAAATCAGACTGACTCAAGCATGCTCAATGACTTCTTCAAAGGACTTATTGATATTCATACAGTACAACATGTCTGTACCAATAATGATAATTAAGTGCTATGTGCCTTTCATCCAAGGATCTCAAGCTGTAGCTCACAACAACACCATGAATTAAGTATGGTCTCTGCATTTCACAGAGGTTCTACAGCCAGACAGCAGCTCAATAACAACACAAGGAGCAAAGCACAAAGTCCTTGAGGAGATGTGGAGGGTGACTTTTAATGCTGGTAATGTGCCCATTCTATATCTTTATCTATGCTCTATCCCCCACGCAGACATAAATTCTTTGTCTTTCCCTGCCTACCTACAACATACAGGAACAGAAAAACGGCCCCAGTTTTCTAAACCAAAGCCCAATCCAGCTAAATCTGTACTGTGCACTAGGGAAAAAAAATTCCCACCTCCCCAGGAAGCCCCACAGAGCTGTGGATGTCCACCCAGGAGTGACACAGCTCCAGCGTGTCAACAGTGCCAGCACAGTGCTGGAAATGGGCCATCACCCCTTACTCCTTGGTGCAGGGCTCAGCCTTTGCCCAGCACTAACCCCACCTGGGCTTGCTACTGCCAGTGCCACTGACTATGCTCAGTGCTGTCAAACTACCCCCTAAGAGGCAGAAAACACAGCAAGTGTGACCTGTGCTCTCCAAGAGCAGCTGTAACTCACTCTGGTTCTCTGGTCACTTTGGGGCAGAGCCCCCAACAAAAGTGACTCAGGGAAACCATTCCCCCAACAGCAGAGAAAAGCCCCAGGCTGCAAAGGTGCACCCCTAAGGCACACTGCTCTTGGAGGAGAATCAGCATCTGCTCTGCACACCAGGGCCTGCTGATACCTGGCAGAACCAAGGCATGGTCCTGTTCTCTAAACAGGAGAGAGGCAGGTTGGGGGCATGAGCCAGACCATGCTTTCATGGAGATATCCAGAACCTTCTCTGTTGCCTAATACTTGCCTCCCTATCCCCTCAGTTCCCCTTAAGTTATATGAGCAGGAACATGAAGAGGTACAGGAGCTGCTTGTTGGTCTTTTATTCCCTCACCTTGTCTTTTTACTGCAATTTTACAATCTTCTGCTTATGCCTTATATTTGTTGTGAGCATTCATGACTCAAATTTTTCGATGCAAGGACTTGTTTCTACTATGTCATATTAAATCTCTTTGAAATTCAGTTTTTTTCTTAAAAAAGCTTCAACTTTTGTTTTCATGTTTTATTGTAACAAAAGTAAATACATGCAAATTCACTAGAATTTGTTTTATATTTAAGATTTTGAAGTGCCATTTTAGAATCACACTGTTATTTCATGCTGCATGAGTTACTTATACACCAACTACAGTTCAAAATGTTAAATATCATGGACACTATTACTGTGCATTACTGACATTGCTGCTATTAAATAATGTAGGAAGAAATTATTAATTTAAAATGTGTGCAAAAGGAAGTTTGGGGAGCAATGGCTTTGCAACAGATCTTGTGAATACTTTGCTCAGTGAAGTATTTCAGTATTATCAGTATTTCTCAATGCAAAAAAAAAAAATCAAACAAACAAAAACACCTCAAAGTAATGAAGCTGCTTGAATCTGTAGCTGCCTTTGGAGTAAACAGGTCTTAGTTTGTCCTGTTCTGCACCTCCTTGATGTCTTGGGAAGCTCAGGCAATTCTCAGATGCAGCTCACTGTGCAGAGTCCAGAATGACTGGATACCAGCCAGTTCCTCTGACATCTTGTAGTGGGCTGACCCTCAATTCTAGGCACCCACCAAAGTTACTCTATCACTCCCCTCCACTAGTGGAGAGGGAATAGAAAATATAACAGGTTCCTAAGGTGAGATAAGGACCAGGAGCAATCACTCACCAAGTATCATCACAGACAAAAGAGGCTCCAACTTCAGGAAATTAAGTGAATGTATTCCTTACAAAATCACTGAGATTACTGAGAAGTAAAATAAATCTTAAAAACACCATCTCCCCCCCACCCCCTTCCTTCCCAGGCTCTACCTACTCCCCCCTCCAGTGGCACAGGGAGACAGACAATGAGGGTTACACAGTTCATCACAGGTTGTTTCTGCTGCTGTTCAGGGAGAGGAGTCCTTCCTTTGCTCCAGTGTGGGGCTCCTCTCATGCAGTTCTTCATGAACTTCTCCAATGTGAGTCCATCCCATGGGCTGCAGATCTTCATGAACTGCTCAATGTGGCCCTTTCCACAGGGTGCAGTCCTTCAGAAGCAGGCTGCTCCTGCATGGATCCCCCACAAGTCCTGCCACCAAACCTGCTCCAGCATGGGCTCCTTCCTCCACAGGTACCTGCCAGGAACCTGCTTCTGCACAGATTTCCCACACAAGAGGTTTCCCACCACAGACTATTCTGGGCATCCACCTGCTCTGGCATGGGCTCCTCCATGAGCTGCAGGTGGATCTCTGCATCCCTGTGATCCTCCATGGGCTGCAGGGACACAGCTGCAGCACCATGGGCTGCACCACGGGCTGCAGGGGAATCTCTGCTCAGGCACCTGGAGCACCTCCTGTCCCTCCTTCCTCACTGACCTGGGTAGCTGCAGGGCTCGTTCTCTCATATATTCTCACTCCAATCTTATCTGGCCACAATTACATCTGCAAAGGAACTTTCCTATTTTCCTTTTTAAATATGTTATCACAGAGGTGTTACTATGATTCCTAATTAGCTCAGCTTTGACCAGCAGTGGGGCCACCTTGGAGCTGGCTGGCATTGGCACTGTGAGACACAGAGGAAGTTCCTGACAGCTTCTCACAGAAGCCACCTCTGTAGCTCCTCTGCTACCAGAACCTGGCCATGCAAACCCAACACACACCTATAGAATGTACCTGCTCAGTTTTATCTTCTGATTGTAATTAGTCCAATCCTGAAATGGACAGCGATAGGAATCCATCTCAGTCCATTTTTCTTAGCTTCCAGACCAAAGCAAACCTTTCCCATCAGAGGGCCAAATCCTGCCAATGAATAACCCAGTCATTAAGGCTGGACCATGCTGAAGTTCCCTGTGAGGATCACACTGCTCTGGACTCCTGACACTGAAGAACACGATGTGTGCACATCAAGTACTGGCAGGATCAGGCCCACACCTCCTGGGTTTGGCTGAAAGATGTGCAAGCAGAATTTTAGGGTCACATCAAGAGCAGATGAGAAAACCTTTTCCATCCACATAGCATTGTCTCAATTCTCCAGGGAATGTCTTGTCTCCTGTGCTGTGTACAGAAGTACCTTTGTATTCTATCCCAAGATTTTAAAAGCACCAACAGAAAAAAATTCACCTGAGAGACCTTTTTTTTCTCCTGTTCCATAATATCATCACAGAAATTGATGAAAAGCTTTCTACACTGCACAAGATTTTCTGTTTATTGGCATTACCAGCCATGGTCATTTCCACATGTTCCTTCATTGGGAGGGGATGCTCCTCAGTGAGGCCTGACATTAACCTTTACTGCTGCCACCAAAAAGGTCACTTATCAGTGAAAACACAGCAAACAACTGATTTAACAAGCAATTATTTAACCAGTTTCTTCCAGCCTAAAATAAAAAAAGTTTTGCACCTAGAGAAAAATGGCATAGATGCTCTACATCTTTTCTCCTGTTGCCATGCTTTTATTACTAAAAAAAATCCTACACACTAATTTTTGTACTGGTTTGTATTAAGGATCTACTCCTTGGTATCTTACAGCTTTTTTTATCAGGTAACAGAAAAGATCTCCTCCAGAATGCACCCACAGGCAGATCAGGTGAAGGAGACATCTGAGAACTGCTGGCTCTAAAAGCATCAGACATCACTTCAGCTCCAAAATAACAAGTTCACCAAACCATCTGACAGTAGACACAGACTTGAGAAACTCTGAACTGGGGTCAGTCTTCCATGAGAAAAAATAAAGTCCTGTGCAGGGCTACCAGCTCTAATGGGAAAAAAAATACTCCTCCATGCCCATTAAATCCACATTTCACTGCAGCTTTCTAAGAACTGGAGATAATTCAGTGCCAACAAGCAAGTATTTCCTTTGGGGTCCCTTTACATAGGTATCTTCTCATGCAGGACATCAAATCAGTTCATCCTAGTCCCAGAAGGCTGCTAACATTATACCCAGCCTGCACTGAAGAAATTACTGCACTGGAAAACTCAGCCTTTCCATGCCCACACTTGCTCTTAAATGAAAATTAGCTGCGTTATAGTCCAAAAGAGCCCTTTAATGGCCAACATATGCTTTGGCATCCTGCCAGCAGAGCTCTCTTAAAGCCATCCAGCAGAGTGACACCATCATTTACAAAACCTATGTGTGTCAGGTCACTGGGTTATGAAACAGAAGTGTTGTAAGAATGTAAGGATGTGGCTTAGGCCCTGCTGTGAGTGAAGACAAAATTATTGTTCTGGAATCGGATTACTATCTTGGAAGGCATTCCAGTAAAAAAGGGTCACTGCATTGTAATAGCATTAATATTGGGAAATATGAGTTCTAGTGTTCAGAATTGTTATAAAACACTGAAACCAGTGAAGATGCTAATCTATGGGGTGCTACTATGACAGCAGCTAGCACGATGGTGAGGTACTGCCTGCTTGGATGGAAAAATCCATCTTAGACTGCACCGTGCTGGACGACAGTAAAAAATCAGAAGTCACTCTTTCCACAGGAAATGACAGCAACACAAAATGAAAACCATGATAAGCAATATGACTCTCCCACACATTACTTCCTAGTAACACTGAAGAAAACACACACATGTAGTATACTTCAAAAAAGTTAGCTCCATTGCTGAGGCATCATGAGCAATGAGTGTGTGTCCCTCTGAGTCAGTCCTGGCTCTCAAACCAGGAGGGCCAGGAGAGGGACAGAAGGTGAAAACTACAAAAAAATCAAAAAAGAAAGGGGGAAAAATATGAGAAAATAAAGTCAATGCAGGCAAAGTATCATTACATTGTACTGATTCAAAAAATGTGACCTGTATGAGTATTTTTAAAATACACACCATGGCAGAGAGAAAGACGAACTCTCATACAAGTGATACAGCTGTCAAACCTTAAACTATGCAGGCATATGTGGAAAAAAGAGTGGCCAATATCAATAAACATCTTGATCTAAACTGAGAAGGACTGCTAGGGTTATTTCTGGTTTACAACTGCACTTCTGCAGCAGTCAGTTACACTGACTATGGCGCCAACCACTACGAGAGATGAAGAGCCAAGGCAAAGTAAAGCCATACTAAACAATAAAGCATGGAGGGGGAAAATTAAAAGGTCAGACAAATATAAAAAGGAGAGATGGAAAACAATACAGATACTAACAAAGTTTCTGAATTGCAGTGCAAGCGATTACAGAGATTACATCCTTCCCAAGCCACTTTCTTCTCTCCCCACTTCTCCTTATCCTTTTCTGCAAATGAAAATGTAACTTTTGTTTATGCCTATATGTAAATGCTGAGAATCAAAGGCATTACACCAGGTTCTGAGCACTGCAGAGAAATGAAAAGGCCATTATTTGGATGGAGAATTAGTCTGTATCACTGACTTGACTGCTCTCTTTTTTATTAGCAGCTGTTAGAGAAGGGATCAGGGAGTGTGCTGGTGCAGTGCAGCTGTTCCACATATGTTATAAATAAGGACTGGTAAAACCTCATCCTATTTTTAACATTAAGAAAAACACAAGTCACAAAAACTCCCCATTAATGCCTTGTAAGTGGAACTTTTCTCCTCTTCTTGACTTTAATGTCCAGAACTGAATACTCAAACCAGACCACTCTTAAAACAATATTCATTTAAAAAAGGAAAGAAAATGCAATTTAGTGGAATCCTATTTAGGCAGCCTGGAGGATGTAACCAATTAGTGTGTACAGTGTCTTCTCCTTCAAAAGCAGACACTTAATCATGATGAAAACAACCCCCTGAGATTTTATTTCCAACAAAAGTGCTGGATTACTGCATCGAGGTTCCTCTAGCATAACCCAAAAGCTGAGCCACACTTCACATGGCTCAGACACCACCACCCACCCTTCCCAAAGCGTGCTCGCTCCCCTTGCTGGGTCGCTGCGTGTGGCCAGAGCCCCGCTCCTGCTCACCAACCCCAGTGCAGAACATGACAGCAACCACTCAAGGTGAAAGGGAAATCCCAGCCCCAGGCAAACCCCCACTCACCTGTTTTCGGGGTCTGGCACCGTCAGGTTGCGTGTCACGTAGCACATCTTGAGGGGAATTGTCTTCCTGTCCCTGTGGATGGAGAGCGAAAGCTGCACCATCGGCTCAGCAGAGGCGCAGCCCAGGCGCGGAGATTCGGGGGGAGGCGTCTCCCACCCGATCTCTGACACGGGGGAGCCCTTCTTCACATAGGGGGTTGCTTCTCTCATGTATTTCACTATGGAAGAGAGAAAAAGAGATGGAAAACAATAAATAAATGAATATTCTGGACCTGCATGCTCGTGTGAGTTCTCTGGACTGGTGTTAACCCTCGATGCTGTCCATTAATTCTGCTCACCAAGCATCCCAGCACGGGAAGCTGTGCAAATACAGAAGATGAAGATGTGCCTGCTGCCAGTGTCAGTATGGTGCTATGAGTAAAATGAGGGAGAAGAACAGAACAGGCAAATTAAGAACATACAGTCATGCAGTGTAGGGCCAGCAGAGCCATCCTACCTTTCTGTGACAGTGGGTAAGCAGTCATGCAACAATTGCTTCACAGAGAAGCCATGAGCTGTGTGAGGTACAGAGATGTTTAAAGAAAGACATTCAGCCAAGTGACAGTAAACCTATTATTCCCCTATCTAAATTGTCCCAGCAGTACTTCCAGTGATTCCAACTCACATCTTGCTTCTGGTTCACACTTGTCAGTGTCCCACCACTAACCTCAACAACTATTTCTGCTTGCTGGGAAGCAGTTTTGTCTAATCTACTTGTACATATACATATATATATGGAGCAAACAAAAAACAATCACTTCTTAGCCTTCTCTTGGGGAAATAAAATGGAGTTTGAGCCTTATATGAGAGTAAAGGTGTCAGATTAGATCTCAGCCTCTTCCAGGCTTTTTTCCAGAAGGGATAAGAAAAGTGAATGTAGGAATCTGAAATTATCTTACTATATTAAACTATCTTACTGCATTATACCTCTTTTACACGTATGTTTCATATTCCCCTCTTTATGCAGGCAAATACTGCAACATTTTTCTCTTGTTTTTTTAATTATTTTGGTAGTTTAAGTTCACAGTTGCTTTTGCTATTGATGTGCTTGGCAAATCTGCCAGTCAAAGCCTCCTTCCCCTTCACAAACCTGATGGAACTCAGACAAGACATCCCATTTAAGTGCCCTGGTCCACCCAATATTTCCCCAGCACACAGCTGTGGCTGCTGCCACTTGATTGTCTCCACAACTCAAACAGCAGTGACATGACCTGAAAGGGCCTGGGCACTGTGAACTTGCATGGGGGAGTTATTAAAATGCTGTGGGAGAACATTTCAAGGAAATGGTGCAGATCATCGTGCCAGCTCAGCTGAAGAAGCTGGGAATGACTGAATAACAAAAAGGTGGGTAAATTACAAAAGGGCATTATGGTGAAGGATGTTAAATTAGGGAAAGCCAACTGAAATTTTTGAGTTCAAAATGAAAGCAAGAGAAGTATTCAGAAGAGTGGAGAAGAACAGCAGTGTTCCTACTATCAAAACTACAGATCAGCTGATTAGCTTCAGCAGCACTATTTCAAGGCACTTCATAAAAATTTTACCAGGAGAGAAACCAGTACAAATCCAGAGTCCAGGCTTTCTGAGCACCTATTGCTCTTTGTCTCTAAAACACCTTAGTGCCATCTTGCCATTGTTCATTTTATTCTTTTTAAAAAAATATGTTAATTTCAATCACAAGGATTTCTCTGTTTAGGTGATGGGATATTCCTTTTTGGGAAGGACCATTTGTGATTTATCAGAAAGGCTGTCCACTGAACACTGATGTTTTTAGTTCCTTGTCTGATCATATTCTGAGTATATTCTTAAATTAGTTTGTTCCCTTCTCAGGAAAGAGTTGGCACAGAATTCCGCCAGGCTTCCAGAAACTATTTCAGGCAAAAAGAGTTGAGATTGATTTTTAAAAACTTTTTAGATATGTACCTAAAGTCCATTATCTAAAAACCTGTGCCACCTAACTCCTCAAACCGGTGCTCATCTTTGCGGACTCCAAAAATTACATGATTTTCAAAAGGTGCTGAAAACAAGCAGTTGTTGCCAGTGTCATAGAGATACTGGTTTCAGCAGCTGCCATCTCCGTTTGGATGTACTCATAGCCTTAGGGAAGCCAAGAACAGAACAGATACAGATGTGCTGAATCTATTCCTGTTAACACTGAATGAACATGACCTTGTCATTAATTTCCATGGGCGGAACAGCTGAAGCTGTGAAAATCACGTTCAACTTCAAACAAAATTTTGTTCCCTTTAAAATTAGAGATTAATGATTGCTCTGTTGAAAAAATTAATCCAGTCAGTTTTTAAACTGGTACAAAGACATGCCAGCACATGTGATTCCAAATAAAGGTCCAGGTCGCAATACAGTAGCTATTTCATCTGTGCTATTTTTGTCCTTTTCCAGCTGCAGTTATATGCATTCAACCCTAGCATATTTTAGTTAAGAGAAGGGGAGAGGGGCAGGGGGAGGAAGGAAGCTGAGGTAAAAACTTTGGCTGGAAACTTAAGCAAAACACAAAATGTGAATTTAATTCCCCAGAGACGGGAAAGAAGAAAAGAGGCAGCCTTTCCATGTCCCAAAAGCCAAGTTTCTATGTGATGTACCGGTGAATTCATGGCAGACAGCTGCAGTATTTCACAAAATCCCATGAAAAAGGAAGCAGGAGTAGGGGGAGAGCAGAAACACAATCCTCTTTCCAGAAACTGAGTCTCAAACACAGCAAAAGCCAAGAAAACTACCTTGAGGAAGTGCATCCTATGAAAATTCCTTCCAACTTCTGAACTCATAGACACCTAGTTTCTACTGCATCTCTACAGAGGATGGTTGCTCAGCCCCAGGGATATGAATAAAGAGCTATTAATGCACGGATAAACTGCTAACACCATCTTCATATGAAATTCCACAGCAGAAGGACAAAATGAAGTAAATATATGCTTTCTGGGAAAAAAGCAGCAGCATTTTTCTAGCTTCTACTAGTAACATCCCACTTCCTAATAAACGCAAGCACAGGTTTCTGTATTCATGGCTGAATTCTGCTGGGTTTTACAGCCCAGACTTTATGGCTGTTGCATATTCAGGTGTGATTCATATTTTAAAAGCCCTCAAATGGATACATATAAAAGCACAAATATAATATGGGAGCGGAACAGGTGGCAGAACTTGATCAATTTATATAATTTTTTGTTATTATTTAAACTTCAGTGCCACTGCTTTCCATTTACTTCACCAACATCTGTAATTACATGTCCATAACCAAAGCCCAGTTTATGAATTTAGCTGAGATCAGGCACACATTGTTCAGATGACTCATAAGTTTTATCAGCAATTATTTCCTATTTACCTCTAAATTCTGGGTGCAAATACTGCAGAACATGCTGTTTTATAACAATGCACCAGCAACCCTACTACATACATAGCAATTTAGGATGACCTCACACTTATACATTCTGCAGCCTGTACGCTAGCCCCTTCTTAATCCACATAGCAGAAAACAAGTTGATACCAGTATCTATTACAGACATATTCCTATTCCACATTGCACTATCTGAGAATCACAGATACAGCAAAGTTAAATTGCAGTTATACAACTCACCTCCATCGTCAAGTTTTAAAACCAGAAAAATGATACAGTCTATTGGACATTAAAGTAATAAAGTGGATAATACTCTGTTTTCAGAGCATTACACTCAAGAGCTGGATTTTCTTTCTGATACAGTGGCACAAATTCAAGTACTGACTGAAAAAGAAAGCGACTAAAAACCACTGGGTTTATATATTGCCTATGAAACTACCTAATTAATTAAAACCTCAAAACATTTATTAAAAATAAATAAGGCATGCCATTGAATAACAACTTTGAATTATGAATAACTATTTTATAGGCATGTATACACACATATATATCTTCGGAGTATATACATATGTCTAACATATATACAAATATTAAATAGGTATTTATATAAAAATGCCACAATTTTTAAGACCACCAGAATACTGCAAACACAGAAAACAACATGCAGGGACTCAGAAAAAAAATCTAATAGTTTCATTCTTTTAACTCAGTTTACTTATAGACTGTAAGTTTAGTCAGGAGTTGTCTAAACTCATTTGTTTGATGCTATAGCTCAACTTCAGAGATCCTTATATTCAGTACTAATTAATGATCCATACCCTTTTGCTGCACCACTAATAAGAAACTGCGGTCAGGCAATTAAAATTCCAATCTCCGGAGTGCCCCTCCCCACAAAGAGACAAGGAAGGGAAGTGGCAATCAAATGAATTAATCCACTGATACACATTGAAATAGTTTGGGTTTATTTTTTGATCTGCAAGACAGGCAACATAGCTTCCAAAAAAGCACTTCATTTATTTGTGCTTCTGCCAAGTCCCCAGACTCCACAATGAATGCTTTGTTACTGCTCACAGATGACTTTTTTGGGGGGAAGAAGCAGGCTTTTAATGAGAGAAATACTGCAGCCCAACTTGGTCAGGTTCTTGGCCAGATGCCTTTCTGAGGAACTGGGACTCTTCTGACATATTCAAACTGTTTCCTAGGAGGGAAGACAAAGACCACGGAGGGGAAGCCAGCAAGCTTGAGGAAAGCTCTTTGTTACTACAGGAATGAGGACAGGATGTGTAGGTTTACAATACGAAAGTAAAAGGAACAACATACCCGAACCTCATTGAAGACACTTGATCAAGGAATTCCCCTTTGCAGGAGAAAAGCACAGTGTCCTCTACCATAATACCAGAATTTGCCTGCTAGGCTTTATGTGAGAGATCAAATTTCCTCTAAACTCAAGCCAAGTGCGTGCCTTACAGTGAAGCTCTGTGTAAGAATGAGATGAGCTGCTGGTGCCATCATCAAAACTAAGACCCAAAGAAAAGAATTTATGAATCAGACCATCTATGAAGACACGTCACATGATCCTTTCAGCAGCTTTAATCTGGGCATAAACCAAAAACCAGTCAACACTCCTGCTTGTCAGTGTTTCCACTACATTTGCTACAGAAACATCTGTTACTACGCTCGGACAAGTATTATCCATTAATATGATCTGCTTTCCCCCATGCTGAAATGGATGTGAAATAGTAAACCTCGTGATCTGCCAAAAGCATCAGATCTCCACCTCTAGGAGAAGATAGAAATTAGTCAAAATAAACACCTTCTGAGAATAAAAATCTCCTTAATGCTTTCGCCATTTCTCACACTGTAGTGAGACTACACTCAGCTTCCCATTTTCTGCTGTTTTAAAGTAATTCCACTGAATTCAGTGAATTGTCTATTCATCTCTTAAAGAGACAGGCTTGGATTTAAATCATAAGGGGCTGTTTTTAAATCCTTTTTAAAATATATTGCACTTATTATACTTTTTATGTGGAATACAAGAAGGAATATTTCAAAAGAATAACTTCAGAAAGATCCAGAAGACAAACACATCTTTGAGATAAAGTTTACCTGAAAGGAGCACCTTAGCAATTGGCCCTAAAATGTAGCTAGTAAGCAACCAGACTGCAAGTTTGAGTTTTCAGTAGGGTACAAACAGGCTGGATTAAAAAGATCAACAACTGCATTTAAAAATATAAAGAATACTTCACAGTGTGCTTTTAAATTTGCAGCTGCTTTTATAGGAAAGGTGAAGCTATGTTAAGGAGGGATAGAAGCACCATCACAACTCAACAAATGAAGGCAGTACCTTCAAAGTACCTTGCAATAAGCAATTTTATATAGTTAAGAGAATTTTTTTGTCAAGGCAAGAGATTTGCGGTCCTGGCCCCATCAAACAGGAGAAAATAGGACTAAATAAGCTCTTCTCAGGAAGCCATGCAAGCATGCAGTTTGTGAAACCTCATGGGTTTGACAACTTGAATAGGTCACAGTGATTAGCCACACTGTGTTATTTACATCAGACTTCAAAAAACGTAACTCACCACTAAAAATGTCTTGAAGTTGAGAAATGGCAGGGGAAAACCCAGCACAAGTCTTGGCTGGAGCAGTGGCAGCCCCTGTGGACACTTCCTCCTTCCCATCTGCACCAGGGGCTCCACTCTTGATTTCAGCACTTCTGAAGCTTACGCACATAATGGAGATTATATTCCTAGGCCATCCCCTGCTTCTGTGTAACACCAAAAATCTTCCCTTACTTATCCTCATCTTCTTTTCCTGAGAGTTTGCCTGTGGTGTGGGCTGATTCAGACACTGATTCCCTAGGCCTGATGTCTCCCTTTAGCAAACACTTCTTCAACAGTTTCTGAGTTTCCTCAGCATAAATGTTTTCTAGGGAGGGAAGGCTTTATATGTCTTCTTGTCTTATGCAGTGTATCAATTTTGCCAGCTGTAAAGCCTCTAAATATTGATTCATTTTCATTCCTCCACAAAGCCCCGGTTTTGTACTGCACACAGAGCAGCATGAGCAGAGCACACAACTCAGTCCCCACCAGCCTGCAGCAGACAGCCTGAAAGCTTCACCTCCGGCCAGCACTCCCCACCCACTTCTCTCTGAGGTCACCTGGAGCTGGTCACTGCTAACCATCCCCCTTCAGCTCCTTTGTGAGCTGCATTTCCATGGTCTAATAATAAAGTTCATGTTTGAAGTTATCAGCACACATGCTCGAGGAATGCAGGATGGATTTCAGTGCTGGGGTGAGATTGTCTGTATTTCTCTTCAAAGCAGATTAACAAAAACTAATCAGACACAAACTTGTGTCACACAGAATCACAATGGAACTTGAGGCTGAATATGTGACACCAGCACTTAAGCTGATAAAGTGATTAAAAGCAGTCACAGGTTATCAGTAACCTGGAACACAAATTTTTCAAACTGGTAAAGTAGTAATAATAATAATCATCATCATCATCATCTAAAGGCAGACTGTTTCCATTGACTGTTTCTCAATACTTTCCATTGGAATGTCCATTACTCATACCTACTATGCTGAATGTGCTACCTAGTTTCGTTCAAGAAATGTAGTTTATTTTAAATTTCAAAGTTTCTGTTTCAATCAATGGGATGTATTCAGTTCAGAGTTTTGACACGTCACTAACAATAACTGCATGAATTCTAAAGTCAAGGTCCTATAAGCAATTAGTTTATCTTTCAAAAACTTTACAAACTGCAGCAAAATAAATGCATGTACATCTCGTTATAATCTGAAAAACAAATTTTAGCTTGTAAATCCCAGAGGTACAAGGTTTGGTTAAAAGGAAGATGCTTATAGCTTGATCTAGGAGACAGTGATGCTATCTTGAAGAGCTCGTACTCAAAAGAAACAGGACTCAGTGGAGAACAGGGAGCAGCTACATTGCACAAGTGTCTCTTACCAAATAAACTACAAATTTAAAAAACTACTGCCAAAACCTGAAGACTGTAGCCATCTAATCTACTACATTTTTAAGTAAAATGTGACACAGCTCATTTGCGACATTGTTATGTGACACTGAACTCTGCAATTAGAACCGTGCAGATCTTTCATAATGGAAGTGGAAAACATCTGAAACTGGCAATTTGGGAGCTGAACATGGAAATTAGCAGTCACATTTTGAGAAAAAGCAGTGTGGGATCTGTGAGTCACTCACTGATAACCAAACTGGAGCTTCTGCTTGTCCCCAAAGCTGAATGTGTTCTAAGTTTAACAAAAAAAAAAAAAAGAAAGAAAAAAGAAAAAAAAGAAAAGAAAAACTTAAAAATTTTAAAAAGAAAAAAAATATGTAGTTTAGTCAAGTCGAGTAGGTAACCCTACTCAAGAGTACAAGAGAAAAATGTAACTTCATGTAAAGCAGAGAAATGGCGCAAAATACATTTCTTCAATGGAACTGTAGCACTCAGATTTCTAAGGGCCTTCTCCTACCCAAAACTGACATTGTATTTTAAAATCTTTTACCTATATGTCAGGAAGAAGTTGATTCAGAATTTCTTGTGTGCTGCTCATGCTTGTTTCCCTGCCTCTGCCAGTATTTATAGATCCCTCACCCATCACCCACACACTCAGATGGAATTCAAGGTGTCTGGCATTGCCAGCATGCTATAATTTTTCTATTTACATGAGTAATCTCAAGTGTCAGAACAAATATTTCAGCCGCTAGTGATTATGTGAAAAATACATAAGGGTATTACGGTTTTAGAAGATGCTGTTATTTCAGCAGGCACACAAATCATTGAGTGGTACAGGGTAGACTGAAAATGGCACTCACTGAGAGGGAAATTATTATGCCGTGTATGATTGTACCTCTTTTACAGATGGCTAAACTGACACAGGCAAGTTAAACTGCCTTCCTCAAAGTCATGCAGTAAGTCACAGACAGTTCTCAGCATTACACTCAATTTCTACCTATATTATTTTCCTCTTTAAACAAGTCAAAGAGATCCTAGCACCAGTGAAAACTGAATTCACAATGCCTACTCTCTTCTCTGTATGAGAAGATCTTTGATGACCTTCTAAGATCTCCAGGATTTGTTCTGAAGAGCAAAGCTGCAATCACTTGCAAAGTTTCAGTTCACCCTTTTCATTCTTTACTGGACAATACCAAGAGCTTTCAAAATGAACAAACTCAGAGCATGCATTCAGCTTAGAACTTGCTGTAACTCCTGTGGCTGGGCTGTGCACCAAAAGGCATCAGATCACCATTAAAGTCTATTGTGGATGCCATGGGACAGAGAGAGAGAAACGGCAAGCGTTTCTCACAGCGGCTTGTGAGAGATTTTAGGGAGGGGAAGACGTGATAACCTGTTGACTATAAACAATTTGCAGGTGCTGTTTTTCTACCTTGTTTTTCTGTTCCTCTCAAGGACAGTGCATGAGAAGGATGCTTTTGTTAGTTGGCCAATAGAATGGAATCTATCATACCACTCTATAAAACCACGCGGTTCTTTTGAATAAAGTCTTTCCTTGTCTTTGCTACAATCCTGCCTCTCACCTGTTCCTGCCCTGACCCCGGCGCACGAGTGACAGTCTGTTTTGGGGAATCCTTCAGTTTGCAAGCTTACCAACAGGACAGGTCAATGGCCATATCCAGAATGCCTGGTTCTGAAGCCCAAGCACAGCCTCACACTCCCTCCACTCTACCTAAAGTCATTTGCAAGACTACCCAGCAGGAGAGTGGCAGACCTGTCATGAGGTTTGGCTGTACACCTATTTCCTGGCTCATCTACAGGTAGAAGAAAACTACCTGAAGCACACAGATTGTTTGCTGAGGCACTGGAAGGGAGAGAAGAGCTTACATAACACCACCCCTTTTATTTCAAGGGGTAAAGGAAACAGGACTGCATATGCAGGAAGAGTGATGAAAAGAGTTGGATAATGAAACATTAAACCACATCCTTGTGCCTCAGTTCTTTGGCTCCCAATTGAATGGAGCTCTTTTCTACCAGGGATTATGGTTTTCTCTAGGAATAAGCCACTGAAATCCTATCAACAAACTACAATAATCAACAATTAAAGAATAAGCACACCAGTCATTAGCATCAGCTAAAATGTTTTCAGAAACCACCTGCACTTGGAGCAGGCATGGCAAATTCTCAGAACTGACGCACAGAAAGAGATTGAGACTGAAACCCAACTGTGCTGCCATAGGACTCTGGATGGCATCGTGTGCTGCTCTTTGCATCTCAAAGTGTCTTACCAAGATGACAGCTCTTCTGTTCTCATCCCTGAGGAGCTATAGTTACTGTGTCTTAAAAAATGGCAATGATCTGTGATGGAATATGGTCCTCCTGGCACTTCAGTGCATAATGCCATTTAGGGTGAGAAATCCTTGGGAGGAGGGGCAGGTTTATTACTTTTAAATGGCCTCATCTAAAACTGTTCTACAGACAGGATCTCAAAAACTAATTAGTGAACAAGGGAAGCAGTAAAAATCCTCAAAAAAATACTGATTTCAGAAACTGTTTTTTTTCCATGAAATGGTTTTGTGAAGTGCTTTAAAAATACATCTTCATTCAAATTCTTTTCTTTCTCTACAAACAAAACAGAACTGTGCATTGACATTTTGATTTAAAATGACTTTTTAAGATCAAACTCCTTTTCTAATAAATATTGCATAGAGTTTCCCAGCATCCATTTTTTCAACTGGAAAATTTATACAGTTATGATTCTATTAGGTTTCTTGCAGTGGACTGGGCATTTAATCAATGAGAGCAAAGAGCATCTAAACAGGGTTAGGCTGCAAATTCCTTTCAGTGAGAAGGTAAATCCCCATTAGCTTTGAGCCATAAGCCCCCCTGGGTTTAGCACGCAGCTTAAAAGATAACTCTGTGAGGGGTCACGGCTCTTTTCTGAGGCACAGAAAGCCTATTTCACAGATCGCCCTGCAATAATAATGTAAATATAATCCGGTTTCAGTGGGCACTTTATCCTAACAGAAAACAAGCAGTGTTTTTTGTCCCAGGAAAAAAAAAATCACATTAACCTTCAATTTAAGGGTAAAGTAATTCCCTGCTTCATTCAAGCCCGACCAGAGAGAACTAGCGAGTCTGTCCTGGCCCTGGGCTGATGCCGGGGCCAGCAAAGTCCCCCCATCTCTCTGCAGGGCAAGACAGGCTGCTCTCAGCAGCTGCTTTCAGCAAGTGAAGTCGACTCGGCACATCAAAACACGTTTGCTAAATACCGGGTTTGACTGTTTCAGGTTAGGTCAAAGCCAGGTTAAAATAGTACAACCTATTGTTTTTCAAAGTCTGCAAAATGCCTGCCAAGTACTTTTCGGTCAACTAGTACATGAGGCTGATAACAGAGGCTGGAAAAGAAACTGAGCTTCAAAGGGCTGCAATAAAATGCAACCGGCTTAAATCATCACAGAGAAAAACATTTGTTGAATCAGTGAGAAGAATGCTAATTTGTCTGTATCTCAAATTTATTTGCCATTTGTATTACTGGACCACTTACCAGGATTAGTGAGGAACCAGGGCATGACAGCCTCAAATGCTGTTCAAACCCAGAACAAAAAGCTGGTCCCCTCACAAAGATCTTAGAAATCAAGACCAAGTTAAAGGACAATAGGGACACGACAAGAAAATAAGCAGGCAGAAGAGCCCACAGTAAAAATCATGCACATATCTCCCTGTGTTGTTACAGCTGCACTGCATTCCCTGTAATGGAGACAGCAGTAGCAGGTGCTGTTTGTAAAAACACTGAAAAAACCTGACTGGGGTGATACAGTTGCTAAGATGCTTTTACAACGAATAGTGACAAGAATTTTCCATTGTTCTCACTGCTACTTCCGTAGAAGGGATTCCGTCAAGACATAAACTTTCAGCACCACCTCAGGCATAAAAGGTTTTCACACTGGAGCTGTAGCCTGAAATCTGCTGCTAGATATAGATATAAAAGCATTTGTCTGAAGCAAGGACAGATGAAGTGACTGGGAGCAGTTGGGCAGATGAGGATGCCCAGCAGAGCCTGTATGGGCAGGCAGAGTGGCCTGGAGGCACACAGAATGAAAAGTCCTCAATATGGGCAGACTAACAGCAGCCCTGCTGAAGCTCCCAGCCTCTGTCTTGGCCTCGCATGTTCAGGCCGATGCACACAAAAGGGGGGAAAAACACCCTGCTTGTATGTCTGTCCTGTGAGAGCTGGGGACAGTCCTGTTGCAAAAGTAAATGAGCTTGCAAGGCTTGCAGACTGAAAGCAAAGGATAGTACATGTGTATGTTTCATTAGTGTAACTGGTTTTCTTTATGCTCTGGTGTGGGAGCACCTTTGAAATGAGGAGCTGAAAGCACAGCTTTCTCAGCTACATCATCTGTACTTTTACAGAGGCTTGGGGATACACAACAGGGATAACTATCTGTTGGAGGCTTGTTTGCTTTATTTAGCTCAAGGGCAGGTCTCTCTGCTACTTGCAGAGAGCACAATCAGATTATATCAGTGCTGCTGCTTTTTTTTTCTTTTTTTTTTTTTTTTTAACAGCAGCAGCACTGATGGGCACAGAGGGGGAAAGAATGTATCAAGAATAATTTCTGCCTCAAAGAGCTTCTGATCTCAAGGTCACTTACAATTTCTGCCAAAGTCACTGGGTTCATTATCACTGGGAATTAGCTCAGGTCAAATGGTCAAAGCTGAAGATATGAATAGTCTATAAAGAAGCAAAGAATGGGAAGTGGGAGGAAAACTAACACTGGCAGGTTATATAGCAGCATGAGTAGCTGTTGAACTCCAGTTCAACAAGAGATATCCCAAATGGAACCACTGAAAAAGAGCTTTGAGGTCAGCTTTAGTGCTGACACCATACCTCAGTGCAGATTGCAAACACCAGCCTGCCTGTATTCCTACAGCCAGGGTGACTCTTCTCTCATGTTGCACACCAAAGACCATGAGAATCATATCAACATATATTTCTATATTTCTCACATAAATAAGCTGACCTTTGGACTTACTGCTATTGTAGGTTTGTGCTCCAGTTTTTAAAGGACAAGTCTGAAACTCTAGATTTCAGCAAATATCTGAAAATGATAATTCAATATTTATCTACAATTCAATATTTACCTACAATTCAATATTTACCAATACTCATCTACAACTCTTTAAAGACCAATTCTGCAACTGCCTCCCTTTTAGAGACTGTAAGAGGCTGAAGTAAAGTTGGTGGCAGATGGGAGCCTAAAGCAAAACCTTTGAAGAATCTGCCTGATTGGTTATTGAATTTAAGAAAAAAAAAAGATGAAGATCTGGGAGAGGAATTTAAGCTAGCTGGTGACAGAGGTATGTCTGTAATATTTACATCTCTTTCAGCACAAAGTGTGTTAGAAACTTACTCTGGTGGATAAATAACGGCCCACTAGTTATCCAAAGTTAAGAGTGGAGAATACTGGAGTGCTGTATACACTCTTTGTTTAACCAAGGGTTATTCTGTAGTTCTTTCATTAAATGCATGACAGATTAGAGAATGTACAAGCCTACCAATTGCAAAGAGGGCAGACCAGTTCTGAAGTATGTGCCAGTAAATAGAGTACTTCTAGGTCACTTCAGCTTCCTCCAGACTGTTTTTCACATTCTTTATATTGCACTGTCCCCTTTGTCACTGAAGGGACAAATCATCATCACCTTCAGAGGCAGGACTAGGAGACTCATAGGATTCTTGCAGATTGACAGCAGAATCCCTGGATCTCAGTTTAGCTTACAAACACTAGACCTGGCTCACACTCTGAGGTTTATAGGATTTGTACTTAGCATGCAGTGACACTAATGATCAATGACCAAAAAGCCCTCTTCAACAAAAGTGTTAATGAGATAATTCAGTAGCAGCAGATATACAACAGAGCAACCACACAGACACAATCCAATACAGTAAATACATGGACATTTATAAATGTACACAGATGTACATGCATCTTTTCAACACATGCCATGTCCTAGGATACTGTTAGAGACTTCTGGCTCCCCATTCCTCCAGCAGCTGTTACCTGATCACAGGGGTTTTACCCCTCAACCCCTGGGACCATTCCTACATTTGTAAGGAACATAGCACCAGCAGCATTCTCCCCTTCAGCCAGCATGTGCCCCAGCCTCTTTGCTGCCTCCCTCCCATGGGCACACACTGCACACCCCTCTCATCCACCCCACTGAGTGCCAGTCTCCTCCCACACTGCCCAGAACACCTCACCTTCCCTTTTACCCTTTCCTTCCCACAGCAGTAGCCTCTAAACTCTTCTGCTAAGGAAGGGAACAAGGAAAGAGAGGGGGCACAGAGCTAACCAGTGCTGCTGAGCCAGGCTGCCCTTGCCTCTCCCCCTTTGCTCCGTGCAGAGGCTTCACTCAGGGAGCAGCAGCTGATGCCAGACCCCAGCACCCCTGCCACCCTGACAATGCCCTGTGCTGGGACAGTGCTGCAAGAAGCTCCCAGGCTGTGCTGTGCAGCTTGCAGAGCTGTCCCCATGGGAAAGCACAACAGCAAGGGCAGAGGCATCCCATGAGCTACGTGTTGTACTCTAGTGAATGATGACAGAACGTTCATGTCAGGAATTCTATCTACTGTTACACAGAAATATTGTCTCCCTGACAAAATATCTTTATAACATTCACAGCACTCTCTAACCAGTATTTTCAGGTCACTTCACAGCAGCTCAGCACCCATCAGTCAGATCAATTTATGGCAGCAGGGTTTTAGTGTTCGCTGCAAATGGATGCCTTGGATAAAGCAGGAATGAGGTATGTCACTCATACGCCGGGGTCAGGGCAGGAACAGGCGAGAGGCAGGATTGTAGCAAAGGGAAAGAAGGCTTTATTCAAAAGAACCACATGGTTTTTACAGAGTGGTACAACAGATTCCATTCTATTGGCTAACTAACAGAAACATCTTTCTCACACACTGTTCTTGAAAGGGACAGAAAAATAAAGTAGAAGAACAGCACCTGCAAATTGTTTATAGTCAACAGGTTATCACATCTTTCCAGCTCCCTAAAATCTCTCACAAGCTGCTGTGAGAAACACTTGCCGTTTCTCTCTCCCTGTCCCATGGCATCCACAGAGGTATCCATGCTGGACCACGGCATGGCCACCACCACCTTCTGGCAGGCATGGGGAGTTAGTAGAAATTAAAAGATAAAATATATTTAATAATATAAAGTCAAATTAAGTTTTAAGAAAGGGATTGTGATTTTAAGGAAAAGAAAACTTTATCAAATCAAGGACACTGTATCCTAAAAACAAAACAAAAAAAAAACCCAACAAAACCAAACACCACGAACCATGCAAACACAAAACAAACAGACTGTTTATTGGGACTGTTAAAGAGATGTTACCTAACAGGATGAGCAAACTCATTACTGCCTATCTCCGTGAAATTATTCACTTTCTTATAGTCTACAGTGCATTTCTAGAGCATTAGCTGCAATGGTGAATTCTAGCTACATCCAATACAGGCAGTAATTAAATGGTTATAAAAATGTGGAGCTGGAATGCTGACAAGCTCTATGAGCAGCATTATCAGCAGTGACGGCCAGGGAGTCAATCTGCTGCACTTCTCCAATGGTTTAAATAATGTTTGTCAGGATCCCACAGTCAACACTTTCTCCCCCTTCTCTTTGCATCATGCCGCAGTAATTGTGCAGATGCCTGCTGTGCTCAGGAGATGGAAAGATCAAAAAATTCTTCAGGAGAAGTAAAACACCAATAGAAACCCTCAGTCAATCAAGTCATGTTCCACCTTGCAGCAAGACTAACCCAATGGGCCACCAACAGCTTCTCTCCCAGACATGCAACCAGTCCTATTGCACCCCAGATCTTCCTATTTCTTACTTGTGAATAGAAATAATTTTAGTTTTAAATACACACTCAGGAGTGAGTGGGTGACATGCACCCATGACGGTCAAGAAGGGGCCTCCTATATTTACCTCAAAATTTGTGATCAGAGTTTTTGTAGTAGATGAGACTCTCTTGAACAACATAGCTGTGGAAAAGATGATGGGCTGTGCTATTGCCTTGGTCCAACACTTCTTACTAAAAACCATTTCCCAAATCTCCTACAGTGCACATGTAGCAGCAGGGCCTCTTTGTTCCCCAGGGAAGAGGTGAGGAAAGCAGGTCCAAGCACACAGGCACCAGGTGGTCCCTTCTGCTATGTCCACTGCCCCTCACCCCTGTGCTGGAGCAGAGCTCTGCTGTAACTACAGCTGACTGAAGCCAAGCCTCTGACTCGTACTGTGATGAAAAGCAGGCTCCTTTGCAAGGGCTACCACTTTAGAAGAGCCATTGTTTTTCTTTAAACTCAACAGTTGCTCCTCCAGTGGGAGGAAAGGAAGGATGCACAGGCCTGCCAGCCGGGCCATCCTGCACGGAGCAAAGCTCCAGCTGCTCACACAACCCTGCCTGCTCCTGGCATCCATCAGACACAAAAATATCAGCAGAAACAAAGGCACACACATTGATTTTTCCCCTACATATTCTCTTACACATTCTCTGTTTCTTAGATATTCTCTGTTTACTACTCTAGAGTCCTTCTGCAGCCTCAAACAGACATTCAATTTAAATTACCTTTTCCTACCATCCTCTGCTTTCGATATCCTCGCTACATTCCTTTTTATGGATACCCCTTTGCACCTGCTTGTGCACCCCTTTGTGCTTTCTGACAAAAACCTACAGGGCTTTCCCAGCTGGTAACCACTACGGGGAAGAAAAGAGATCAGCTCTATTTTACCATCTGATTTGTTTAATACAATCAATCATTTAGGCAGGTCAGGCCTGAGTAATTCCACAAAACTAAGAATATGTAATAGCTCATCATCTTTCACTATTATTCTCACCTTTCATCCCTATTTTATTCTCATCAGCAGTCACACACACTTGTCACACTTTATCCTTAAATGCTGATCTCTTCAATCAATGCACTGTCTCTTCTGCCTTCCTTCTGCATTGCCCAGCACTGCAGGGATATGATCCTGACATTTGCTAGAGTGAAAAGAAGTTTGTCTTGCTTTTGGGTTGCTACCACTACAGACATCCAGCAGTCCCGCCAAAAGCTGGAGAGGCAGGAGGAAGGAAAACACACCTCAAACCTTAGACAATATACTGTACCTCCTTGGAAACACTGATCAAACAGCAGAGTAGAGACTTTATCAGCAACCTGCTAAAGGAAATAAATAACCAGAGGCAAACCCTTCTTAGACACCAGAAGATCTACAGAAGGAAAGTCTTATGAAATATTTTCTTCTCTTGCAGATTCTTTGGTAAAGAGATATAAAAGCTCAGCAAAATGTTTTCCTGCATTAGGACATTACAGCTCTCACTCTTGACATTGGACTCTGATGTTTACAAGACATCAGTTCCCACCACAGTCTTATAATATTTCTAGTTGATTAATTAGATTAAGAAATAAATCAACCGTGAAACAGGATTCACCGAAAACCAGGCTCTATTAATTCTGGGGCTGTCAGACTTCATGTTTTCTGAAAATAACCAGGAAGTCCAATTACATGCACAGCAAAACACCCAGAACATTAGATTTCTCAAAGAATTTACAGAGAGAGCCCAAGCCCAAAATAACACTTTGTCTGAGCAGGAACCTGTTGCCTTGCCATGGGAAGAGCCTGAATAGCACAAGACACACAGCTGCCTTCAGCTTGTGTCAAGTCCTGGCCAAAAGTACCCATAACCAAAGAGTCATCCCCACTTAGCAATGCTCCATACTGGGCCAGATGGAATCCTTGATGGAAGCTGAGTGGAGAACTGAGGCGTGAAGAGCCAAAACCCCCCTTCCTCCTACACATACTCTTCATCTCAGAGGCATGGCACTAGCTGGGCACCACCAGCATCCAGTGCAGCAGCCTGACCCTGCTGAGGATTCGAGTCACCAAAGCCACCAATCCCCCTGCTTAACAAAGCATGGTGACATTGGTCTTTTAAGATGAAAAAAACCAGGAAATCTTGTAGAACAGAAAACAGGCCTGGCTGAGCTCCCAAGTCTTCAGGAGATGATTTAATTGTCTCTGCTGCTTTAGCACAGTTAGCTTTTGGTAGACACATGCTGCTGCTATTCCCTTGGTGATCAAGTTAGCAAAATCAAATGACTAAAAATGAGAAGTCTGTGAAGAGAAGGAGACCTTTAATGTGATCTAACACAACTTAAAATCTAAAATGAAGACAGCCAACAATGTGGCATAATGGGAGGAATTCACTGAGTTAAAATTACTGTGTTACAAACTGGCAATCTCTATAATTCACAGAGATAAATAGTCCTCTCGAGAGGGCAATTCATGCAGCAGTTATTGTAAAGTGGGAAGAAATCAGCTTTTGGAGATGCCAGGTTTTCTCCTTTTCTTTGTTAACAAGCATGAAGAGTCAGTATCTCATTTTAGCTAGCTGTCAAGCACTTAGCTAAAGTTCAGAGGAACGAACTTCCCCCAGAAGACCAAGAGACTCCACTTGATCAACCTGTATTTGATCTTGCATCAAATCCAGTATTTTAAATCCAAGGTCATATCATCCAATTATAATTTGTGAATGCTGAAGCACTACTGCAAAGACTTGGGAGACAGGAAAATAAGAGTAAATTAAATGCTCTGGAGTTTCCATAAGGTTTTTTTGATTACATTAACATACCCAAATCACATGCATATACATTATTCTTTTAACTGCACACCATAATCAGAAGTGGCAAGGCAGTTCATTAAGTTTTGCAAGTCCCAACTAATGGATCTTGAAAAAAAAAGGAAGCTCAAACCCATCCATTCCTCCTTTCCCCATTCCTTCCAAAACCTATTCCAAATCAAAAGTATGGATTATCCTGTTGCCAATACAAAGCTTAAATAGGCAGAGATAGAACAGACATTCAGGAATTCCTCTGGACATGTTTATTTGGATGGCAACTTGCATAGGCCGTGAGGAATAGATGATAAAAAAGGACTTTTCTCAGCAGGTGTGAAATTGAATAAACTTTTAAAGTAACTATCTGTGTGAGGCAAACCTAAGTAGAAATATAGATTTCAAAGATTATGAAAATCAAAGAATAAATAAATAAATGTATTGTCCTTTTTCATACAGTTACACAACTACACATCCCTGTCACCAAGAAATACATTACACAACTCAATATTCATCTTGACAGTTCTGGAACCACCTGTCACATACAGCCCCTGCAGCACTGCTCACTTCTCCTTGAAATCTCTCATGGAAGCCTGAGAGTTCTCAATGTCCTGCTTTTTGTCTTCATAAATCCAAGATCATAAGTGAGGCACCAGAAATGTACTATTTACACCTAATAGTATCTGAGCTGAACAGACAAAACTCAGCTGCTAAGCATTCTCCCCAGTCCCTGGGGCGATGCCAGACTTTCAGCCTCTGACTGCCTTCACTCCACTGCTCTGCTAAGTGATGGTTCCCAATGATATTAACAAGAATTAAAACTAAAGGCCAAGCTGTTAAAACATGATGCAGTTACACAAAATCCTGCAAATTTGACTGTTAATTTCTCTTACTATTACCACCAGTATTTATTGTGAAGATTTTTACTTTGAAACAAATGAACTCAGCATTTGCATTGAACAGTGAGGACTGTCTGTAGGGAAGAATTTAATTCAGAATCTAGTACTACCAAAGAGAAAGAAGGTTGCAGGAATTAGACAACATATTGCCTATGTTTTAATTGATGTTTTCTTCTTTTAAAAGAATAAAGATATTTTATTTATACAACGAAAATCTGAACTGCACTCTAAACCCTGCTCCATCACTGAACCAACTACTACCTTGTTCAATTTTTTATGGTAAAATTACAATAATTAGTCTTAACGGAACAGGAGAAAAAAAACCACTTTATTCCATATTCCAAAACATTTCAGCAATCATAAATTACTTTTCTCTAATGCAACCACTAATCTGGAACACAAATTATTTAAGAACTTAGACTGCATTTATATTCAAGCATAAAGACTAGTACCCTCAAATCATGGTCAATTCACTCACTCTCTGAAAAACTAATGTCCACATGGGAACCTTGCTCTGAACAACCACTTTAAACAACTAGCCCCAATGCCCAAGGTTTTCATCACGTAAGTTCTCCAGGCTCACATTACTGCATGCTTTCCAATCTCATATGCACAATTTCAAGGTACAAGTTAAAAGTAAAGCTACATATGGAGGTCTTTCAGGACTTGTTTTCTGCATGGAAGGCACATTAATATGTATTGTTGACCAACAGTTATTTTGGGGATCTTCATTTCCAAATGCTAAAAAGTGCATGTAGAAAGGAGAGAGTACAGGACTTGACTTTTGGAAATGTCAGAGTTACATGGGTGTACAATAAGTAAGAAATTCAAAGCTATGGGGAAAAAAAATACGTGAGAAATCAACCTCAAATCAGACAAGGTAGAAATAAAACCAAAAGAAAATCCAAAGTTTTCCAAGTTCATACCCAAAAACATATAGAGGTCTAAGCTGACTACAGCATAGAGAAAACATATTTTAGTTTGCATAGAAAATATTTTTTATTTCCTGGCAGTTAAAACAGGACACTGATCTCTCTCTGCCACAATCTCAGTCAAGGATGGGTGATAAAAATAATGGTCAGAAACAGAGCTCCAAGGAATTTATTTGGTAGCTGTATTCGGAGACATTCAGGGGCCAAAAGTTATTTTAACAATGAAGTAAATCCTCTCTGTGCCCAGACAGCCCTTCCATTGAGACAGTCCATGGTTACAATAGAAACAAGAGCACAGTTAATCTCCAGCAGAGAGCTGCATGCCTTGGCTGGACCACAACGTGTCCACCTTCCTGGTGCTGCCTCCAGAAGCCCTGTTGACAACATCAGAGCTGACCAGGCATTAGTTAGGATGACCCACTATGGCTGCTGAGATTCAATCAAAACTAATTCATCCTCTCTGGGCTTTTCCACCTTTTTGCTCATGGATGCAAACCAGACAGAATAATTAAGGTTGGAAAAGACCTTTCAAGACTATCAAGTCCAAGTTTTCACTAAACACAATGCTGTTACCTGAACCATGGCACTAAGAGCCATGTCCAGTCATTTCTTGAACCTGTTCTTGTGCTTAGCCAAACTTTCAGTGAAGAAATTCTTCCTCATTTCCAACCTGAACCTCCCTGGCACAGCCTGAGGCCATTTTCTCTTGTCCTATTGCTTGTTACCTGGGAGAAGGGACCAATCCCCACCTGGCTACACACTCCTTCCTCTCTGGTAGTTGTAGAGAGTGACAAGGTCCCCCCTGAGTCTCCTTTTCTTCAGGCTAAACACTCCCAGTTGCCTCAGCTGCTGCCCATATGACTGACTCTCTAGAGCCTTCACCACCCCACTCTAGGCCTGGCTATGTGGCCATTTTTTAACCCAGCAAAGTGTGCACCTGTCCAAGCCATAGGCTGCCAGCCTCTACAGGAAAATGCTGTGGGACACAGTATCAAAGGTTTTACCAAAGTCCAGGTAGACAACATCTACATCCTTTCCCTCATCCAGTAGGCGAGTCACCTGGCCATAGAAGATCAGGATTTTCCTTTCCCAAATCCATGCTGGATGGGCCTGATCCCCTGGTTGTCCTGTATGTGTGCTGTGATTGCACTCAAGATGATCTGTCCTTCCCTGGCTGACAGGCCTGTAGTCCCCTGGATCCTCCTTCCAACACTTCTTGCAAGATGGGCATCACAGGCCAACCTTCAGTCATCCAAAACCTTCCAGGTTAACCAGGACTAAAGAGAAATGATGGAGGGTTGCTTGGCACCAGAGAGAGCTTTTCCACCAGCTCCCTCAGTACCCTCAGGTGAATCCAATCCAGCCCTAGATTTGTGAGTATCTAAGTGGCACAGAAGGTCACTAACTATTTCCTCCTGGATTGCAGTGAGTCTGTTCTGCTTCCCATCTATGTCTACCTGCTCAGGAGGTTGGTTTCCCTGAGCATAACTCAGACAAAGAAAGCATTAAGTACCTTAGTCTTTTTCTCATCTTTCGTAATGTTTACCACCCCATGCTCAGTAAAGAATGGAGGTTTTCTTTGGCCCTCCTTTTGTTATTAATGTATTTATAAAAACACTCTTTATTATCTTCTACAGCAGTGGAAAGACTGAGTTCTACTTGAGTTTTGCCTTTCTCATTTTCTCTCTACATGACCTAACTACATCCTTGTACTCTTCCTGAACTGACCCTTCTTCAAAAGGTTATAAACTTGCTTTCTTTTCCCTGAGTTCTAGAGAAAGCTCTCTATTCAGCCAGGCTAGTCTTCCTCCCTTCCAGATCATCTTTTGGCACATAAGGACAGCCAGCTTCCATATCTTTAAGATTTCCTTCTTAAAGGATGTCCAGCCTCCCTGGACTCCTTTGTTATTTAGCACTGTTTCCCAAGGGACTCCCTGAACCAGTGTCCTGGACAGGCTGAAGTAAGTCCACCCTCTGGAAGTCCAAGGCAGAGGAGCTCTTATTGACCCCCTTCCTTACTTCAGCAAGAATCAAAATCTCTGTCATTTAATAAGGAGGTTGTAGTGAGATGGGGGTCAGTTGGAAATGGCCTTAAGCTGCATGTGGAGAGGTTCAGATTAGAGATTAGAATTTTTTTTTTTTTTTTCTTCCCACTGAAAGAAGAGTCAGGCATTGGAATGTGGCCAAGGGAGGTGGTGGAGTAACCATTTCTGGAATTGTTCAAGAGGCATTTGGATGTGGCACTTGGGGAGCCAGGCTTAGGGATGATGATTATGGTGGTGCTGGGTTGTTGGCTAGAGTAGACAAACCTTGAAAGTCTCTGCCAACTCTGATGATTCTGTAATTCTGAAAGGCAATAACATGAAACCGGTGTACACAGAGGAAAAAAAAAACCACTAATCCCAGAGAAGGTCACAAAATACCCATATACATTTCTAATATGAAGAACTTTGTCACAGCTAGAGCTGAAAGGAGAACTCAGCTTAGCTGCCACCAACAAACAAGCCTGCAGTGAAATGCTGCTGTTGCATGCAGGAATTCTTGGGCATGCATTTGTAATCTACTTCTTTACAAGATTAAAGACTTCGAATATCCTCTTGATACAGGCTTTGCTAACATATACTGTGGGTAGGCTGCTGCCAGGCATGGGTTTGCTTACCAAAATCAGAGACATAAAGAACAGTCTGGACATAAACAATCTATTTACAGAAATGCTTCTAATTGCAAGAAAAGGCTGAATAAAGCCAGCATACACAATTTCCTCTAGGAAGACAAAGTACTATTTTTCCCTTTTAAATATTTGCACTAATATTCTTGGTTACCAGCAAATTACTAAAAGAAAAACTTTGCCTTCTACCAATTTTCGCCCTTTTCATGTTTCATGCGTATTTCTTTGCAAACATCTTCTCTGACTGGCAGTCAGATGCTCAATTTTTGATGAAAGTAATGATAAATGAATCCAAAGAATCTGTGTTTACCTTCCTCACCTTGGACTCATTTTGAAAGCCTTCAGAAGAATTTAATTAACCACTGAACAAAAGCTACAGAGCTGTAGAGGTTGGAAGGGACCTCTGGAGGTTGCCTGGTCCAGCCCCTGCTCAGAGCAGGACCAACCTCCAGCCAAGACCCAGCTGCTCAGGGCCTTGCCCAGGCAAGTTCTGAATTCCTCTGGGGATGGTGATTACACAGACTTTCAGGGCAACTTGTCCCAGTGTTTGACCTCACATTCTGAAGAATTTCTGCTTTATATTGAACTGGAATTTCCCTTGTTTCAACCTGCAAGATTAAAAAAATATCAGCTGTGGCTATTTAAAGCCTTAAGAACGGCAAGTGTTGGCAAATCCCAACTCCTCAGCACTGAGATGGGAAAGTGGAAGGAAAAAAGTCTACATCAACCAAGTTTAGTAGAGAAACACATACATGGTCAATTCTTTTTCTTCCCAGAGCTCATCCAGGTATTTTGGCCAAGAGCCCAAGGTGCTTTTGATTGTGGTTCCAACTTGGACCCTGGGTCAGTGCCATGAGGAGCGACTGTTTTGTTTGTATTTGTATCCAATTCTACCATTAATCAACTCTTCAGGAAATTTTTAAGTTTCACACACTGTGGATTTTGAAGATTAAAGGCTCAAAATATGTCACCTGGATACAGTTGGTTAGATAAGATTTCCGAAGAGAAGATTATACAAAAAATTACCAGATGCAGTGAAATAGCTCAGGAAATGCTTCTGAATTGCTGGGACCATTAAATTTGTCCCTGATGTTTCTCTTTCCATCTGCAGAAATACTTCTTTTTTTTTTTTTTTTTAAGTCAGACTTAAAAAGAAAACAAACTCTGGTCAAGAGTACAACAGATGGAGCAAATGTTTGAGTTGGTCTGAACATGTTCAAAAGTTTTGTTGAATTATTCAGGCTGCAAACATGTATATCAGAAAGTACAGCCTGATGGTAATTTCTGATTTAATATTGTCCCAAGTAAAATACGACAGTATATTTTCATCTCAAGACAGAGCCAGTTTACAATACTATTTCTAACAGGAAAAAAAAAAAAAGGAAGATTTTGTCTTCATTGCAATAAGCACAAAACCAAGCAAGAAAACAATATTAGGAGACAATATTAGAAGCTATATCCCAAAGCAGGAATATGTCAGATATACAAACTGTATATACCAATTTGTATAAATCAGATGGAGACAGTTGGTCCTTTTCCTTATTTTCATCAGGAAGTTCTAGCACCAAGCTGTGTATCCCACATTTAGGTTGCACATGATAGGATCTTATTTTTCTCTTTCAGGTGTCTCTGTCAGAGATCAGTCAGACCAGAGAGTCATTCTAAGAATAACCTTTAAATTGATCAGTCAGCTCTGTCATCCCATTTGCCTACTGAAACAAAAATGACAACTACATTCACCTACAAAACAGAAAATTAAAGGCCAAAAGCTGCCTATCCAGTTCTTACTCAGTTCAGTGGTGGCCACAGTCTCCTTTCCATTACAGCACAGGGATGCTTCCACTTCCACAGGAAAATCACCCGCTGGTTTATGCACATCCTGCCATTTGTTCCATCAGGAGACTCCAAAAATTCTAGCACAACACTACCAAGCTGGTTTTGGCTTGCAAAGGTATCACTCTCTTAGTCTAGATTCTGCTTCTGGTTAAAATGTGTCTGTAAAAAAAAATGTAATTTTAAATGTCAACAAGTCAACAAGTTCACCCCTCAGGTGAAACTGAAGCACAGAAGAATGTGCAAAATAAATTGACATGCTAAAGACCTTTCTTGAAACTTTTACAACCAAGACATGAAAGTCTTCCAGAAAACTTCTTAGGTTTTTGATATAAGGCAAATATGGACAGCAAAACACATTCTTTAGGATAAAAAGCATGCAAAATGTTGGCTTTTGGTGGTCTAATTCTTGACATCACCTGAACTGCTCTTCCTGATATCAACTTAATTACAGTCATCTTGATGAATTTACCTCAAGACAAATTTAAAAAGTAGATTACAAGGAGGACAACTGAATATTTTGGGGTCAAGACTGTTAGGGGACAGGAACCATGGATTTGGGACTTGTTCTAATCCTATGAGAAATAAACCTTGGGATATCAGATTATTGAGGTACTCAAGGTACAAAAAAGTTACAGTAGGTTCAGAATAACCATTAGGTGGTAGTATGACAAAAGTACTAAATTGAATAAAGTGCCAGAACATGTGGTGAATCTATTCAGATAAGGTTCTTCTGTGAACCTACGTTTCATTAGCATGAATGGAAAAGCAGGAAAGTGGGAGAAGTAAGCATGCCCAAGTGACACAGGCAAAACTTGACCTCCAAGTGACATTTCTTTGTTTCTCAGTCACATTAACAACTGCATTTTGTCATCCACTGAGATCTACAAATCTGTAGAGCACAGCTGGGATTTTGAAAACCTATGGCCACCACAGACACTTTGACTCTGTGATTACTGTTCATCATGCCCTTCTGGCCTCACACTGCTAAGAAAACAATGCCTGTAATGTAGTTTGCAGGAATTAGACCAGATAGCTCTTAATATTAATAGCTCATGAAAAACCCTGATAAAGACCCCAAAATCCAACACAGTTTCACCTGCAGCCAAGGCATGAGCAGAATCGTCTGGTACTTGAGACAGGAAGACAGTGCATAAAAAATGAATAAAACATTAATACACAGCAGGTAATCAAATGACTAAAGCAGTTTTGAAGGGCTTTATTTTTATTATTATTATTATTATTTTTGGCAGGTGGTACCAAAGTACTCTGTCTGCTCCTAAACTTGTGTCTCTCAGTTGGAAATACAACATGCAGTTCTTGTGCCGCAAGGCTGAATTAAACTACATTTTAAATTCTATTCAGGTAAAAACTTCCTACAAAACTTCACAGGCAAAAGGAAAGAATACTTAGGTCTTATTAATTTTCATATTTCCAGTTCTGTCTTCAAAAAGGAAACACTAAAAAGCCTACGATCTGTCAACCCACTCCAATACTAAGTGGTTCACCTGATCTCTGTTTTTTTATATATAAAGTGACTGATGAATGCAGCAGAAAGAGCATGGCCACTTACCTTTTGGGAGGGCAGAACAAAATGTTACCAAGGATCCTACCTTTGCACGTACAAAAGGCTGGGGCAGAAAATGCAGCAAGTCTGTAATTTTTTTTTTTTTTTTTCCTATGACACTTGAAAGACTTTAAGTGCTAGAGGGTATGCTTTCCAATGCTTATGTAACCTGTTACACTTTGACAACAGGGCTCTTTTCTGCTCTAAAGAGTCTAGCAAGCAGTCTAGGAGCTGGTATAAGCAGGAGACAGGCTGCAAACAGGACTGGAAGAAGAACTCAGTATCTGGCTGCCTCCTGGATTCAAAAGACAGGAATAAAAAGCTGCACATCTGCAACTGGCAGGAAAAAAGGCATGAGATTCAAACCCACAATGCAGTTGTCTCCAAAAAAGCCCAAGAAACAAAAAAATCCCAATGTGTGACACAGTTCACAATTGCCTCTAAGCCAGCACAGCATATTTGACCATAACTTTAAGCACTCCTTATTCTAATACTTGAGTTTTGGTACTGTCCCACCTCCCTTCTGTGCTCAGCAGGATGATATTTTTGCTTTAGCTTTCACATCTTTAATAAATCCCCACCTCCCCCTACTAATGTAACCAGCACTTCAGCCCTCGCTATGGCTAAGCACACACAGAGAAGCCATTCCTAAAATTGGATTCAATCTTCATTTCTCTCTAGAAGTGCAAAAGAGAAGAAATCCTTCAGGGAGAAGAAAGAAAACCCCAAACCCCAAGACAAATCAGAAAAGTATCATCAATGAGCATGTCCTGCAACATAAGTATTTATCTACTGAGAACTACATGGAGAGCAAACAAGCTATTCATTTGCAAAGGTCACTGAACAACCATCAGATAACAGGATTCAATCACTACAGACATGAACTGAATTACAAACAGCAGTGGAAGGCCTTAGTTTTGTTTTCTCAATTTCATGAACAAACCACCAAATGCTATCAAGGCTGCTGGCGCACCAGGAACTGAACAGGGATACATCTCAGGTTAGGGAACAAGAAGTCTGCAGTACACTAAAGGAAAAAAACCTAAAGACTGTACCATATCAGGGTGAATGTTTTTGGGGTGAAAGTCTTCATCTTCTTGGACAGCCAAATCAGCTCTGTTTGTCAGCACAGACCCTCAAGAACCCTTTAGTCCAAGTCCTCTGCTCAACCAGGCTTTGCATGCATCCTCAAAACTCTTCTGGGAATGAGGCTGGGGAAATGCACCATCCTCAGAACCACCAAATACCTTTATTTTGACAGACCCTCCCAAAACAGCCATGATCATCAGCACAATAGAACTCCCATGAAGAAAAAACTGCCAGTTGTGAGTAAAAGCAAGATAGATGGATTAGTATAGACAGAAATGTAAGTGGAATGGAACTGTGAGTTTTACCTTACCCAGTGCCTAAGATGCATCCAAAGAGTGTATTTACCTGCTGCAACTGCAGAAAGTCTAGGAGCAAGGATTTGAGTGCCTATTTTCAAGTTTTCCTCAATAGCATTGCTACAAGGAAAAGGTCTGTTTTAAGGAGATGCAATTTTCAAACCATTACTTTGAAATCACCAGAAAGGGAAAAGGGGGTAGAAAAAAATAAACCAGAGATAATTCCATCACTGGCATTCAGTCTGCCCAGCAATAAACTCACATGCCTTGAACAGAAAAGAAAGTATCTGGTTCTCCTGCAAGCAGAGGCACTGCAAGCAGAGATGTGCTGCATGCATCAGCCTAAAGAGAAGGGTGACTGCCTCACAGCTTGCAGGCACTGCACCATCTGTGGCCTTACCTGCTCCAGGAAAAGCTGCAGCTGGAGCACCGGCTGCTATGCGGGCTCCCCATGTCTGTTACTTCAAGGGCAAAGCCATAAAAAGAGGACTTAAAAATAAAAAATAAAAATTGTGGAGCTAACACGCAGCACGTTAGCACATACTGATTCAGTTCCCCTTTCCCCTCTGCCTCATCATTACTGTTTATTTAGACTGTGGGCATCCTGAAGAAGGGACACTTCTCCCTATATTTGGATGCTGACACCCCAAATTTCGCCATGCACCAGAATCAGGGCAGGCTGTGCTGTTAAACAGGGTCAGGATTTGTCAATGGATAAGCCAGTGAGACTCTCCAAAGGGTTTACTCATTAATTAAGAGATATTACAAAACAAACCAGTACAAGCCAGTGAGAGCTTGCAAATAAATAAGTACAGTTTGTTCACAAGCTTAAAGATTATTACACTCAAGTGGCTGAAAAGATAGGAAGAGGTTGGCTGGTGCAATGAAGGCAGTGGGAAGCCTTGATTTAAATAAACTTAACTTTTTTATCCTAGTTTGCAATCTTTTATAAAGTTAAATCTTAAATTTATAACTTTCTTTCTTAAAAAAAAGTTATCTAACTGAGCATTGAATTATCAAAATATATTGACATGCAGCTACATACTGTGACATTTGGTGCATTCCTCTTTGTCAGCAGATAAATAGATACAGCATAAATATTCTAATTACTAAAATTAATTATTTGTAATGTTACTCTTGGCTTGGATGACATTGAGGATCCAGAGACAAGAAAAAACTCCTATTCCAATTAAACAGCACTTTTACCTCCATAGAGGCTGTCCTGCTTCTCCCCTACAACTCCCTCCAGTTAGATTAATTGATTAGGTAAAAAACTTAAGTTACTGGAGGTTTGAAGCAAACACTCTTAAAGCCACTGGACTTGGGGTTGTAGCTGGCAATGAGCTGCAAGTTTAAAGCAGACAGCAGCCCTCACACCCTGGCCTCCAGCTCAGAGGGTTTCCACTTGTCTGCTGAAGGACTTCACCTCATCTCAGATCTAACTCCATCCTTGTTCCCAAAGAAATTCTGACCCAGAAGGTGAAATTGTGCCATGCAACTCAGCAAATCCAAGAGCAGTTCCTTCTTGCTGCAATTTAGCTGTTTGAATACAGCTGAAGGACAAATGTGTTGCCACATCACCAGGGAAAGGGTCCATGTCATGGTTTAAGGATCTGGTCAGAGGCAAAACGGCTGAGTTGGGCAATCACTGACACTTGAAGTACATCAGGGAGTCACAGAGAACTCATAAAACCTCCCCATGTGCCTTATGCCATGCCCACTGAAGTTATTCCAGGGTTGAAGGGACAAAATGTATTTTTTGTAGCCTGTCTATCAAACAGAGCTGGCAGCAATTCTTCACAAGACAGTTAAGTTCACTCATCAGCCTTAATCCCTCTGCTTTCACTCTGCTGGGGACTCTGGGGTTTCAGTTCTTTGTGGAGATTCTATCTGTCTCCCAATCCTGTGCCAGACAAGAAGTGTTCCAAGGTTACTTTAAGCCAATCTGGACAGTCATCAGGATACTCCCATAAGGCATTACTGATGAGATTAACATCAGCTATTACAAATCAGTGAAGAAATCTAAAGGTGACAGTGGAAAAGTCTCAGGGAACATCAGAACGAGGGACTGCAAGAAAGAGAAATACATTGACAATACACTGACATATGCAACACAGCCTTCTTTGCTGGTCACCCCATCTCAGAAAGGATTTAGAAAAACAAGAAAAGGCAGTGAGGATTAAAAGGATGGCTGTAAGTGCCAGCTTCCAGACATTTCAGTAGACTAAGGAGATCAGAACATGTTCAAAAAATGTGTTTGATGATAGAAATGACAGAGAAAACAACTATTCATCATTTTTTTCCTGCCAGAGAACTAATGATCATGCTGTGAAATTATCAGCTAGACAGCTTAAAAGAAAAGTATTTCTTCTTCTATATTTGCTTGCTGCAAGATACTGCAGGCATAGCTCTGGGTATTCCAGAGCTTAAAAAAAACTTCAAGCAGATTCACGGGGCCTAGGCCAGTGGTGGCTGTGACGTGCAGGGGCTGGAGCACAATGCCTGGATCCAGCAGCCCAGAGCAGAAGAGGATATGAAGGGAAGGAAGGGCTCACCTCAAGCTCAGGCAGATTTTTATACATTCCCCACCATGGTGGTTTTGGCTGGGATAGAGTCAATTTTCTCCAAAACAGCTGCGAGGGCAGTGTTTTAGGTTTTTGCTGAAAACAGTGTTAATGATACAGGGATGTTTTTGTCATTGCTGAGTAGTGCTTACACAGAGCCAAGGCCTTTTCTGCCCCTCACACCTCTCCACCAGTGAGGAGGCTGGGAGTGCACAAGGAGTTGTGGGGGACACAGCCAGGACAGCTGACCCCAACCAACCCAAGGGACATTCTGTACCATGCAGCATCACAGCCAGTCCATACAGCTGGGGGGAGAAGGAGGAACAGGGAGACAATCAGAGTGATGGCATTTGTCCTCCCAAGTCACCACACTGCATGGAGACTTGATTTCCTTGGGATGGAGGACCACCTGTCCATGAGAAGTGGTGAATTAATTCCTTGTTTTGTTTTGCTTTGCTTTGTTTGCATGTGTGGCTTTTGCTTTACCTATTAAAATGTCCTTATCTCAACCCATGAATTTATTCACTTTTACTCTTCTGATTGTCTCCCCCGTCCCACAGGGATAGGGAGTGGAGCACTGTGTGGGGATGATTTGCTGGATGGGATTAAACCATGACACCCCCAAATACCAGGTTAGTGGCCAGTATAAGAGAGAATCCTGGGGTGGCAGGCATCCAGCCATGTCTGTATGGGTGTTTTATGTACACACACAGGACCAAAGCTTCATATGTAAGGGTGGTTCCAGCCCAGAGGGAGCTGTGGGATGAGGACGTCTTCACCACAGCTTTGGACAGTACCTTGCTCATGAGCAGCAGCCCTGTGTGCTTCCTACACATTGCCAATAGAAACCCTTGAGAGAGCATTCCAGCAGCTGGAGGTGTGCTCACCACCCCATCCCAGGCCAGGGGGGAAGCCTTCACACAAAGGCACTCCAAGGATGCTCACCAGCTCTGTCCCTATAGAAAGGTGTGATTCCAACAGCCAACAAAAAAGTTGCAGATCTCTTCTCCCAGCGACCCACACTTAGGTAGTGGCCACACCCAGCCACCATTTTCTGGATTCACACCAGGAAAGTTCCTCAACCTCCATCACCCAGCTCCACAAAGGACAGTGGCAAAAACATCCTTGGACACAGCAGTCAAGTCCTCCCCCTTCTGAGCCAAGGCAGGAAGAAAAAGAGTTAAAGATGGGAAGGCAGGGTGAGAGGAGGGACTCATGAAGCCTGGCTAGAAAAAGAGTAAAGACTTGCTGTGATAACTTGGGGAAACAGGATGTCGCAAGGAGTCAAATGCCCACGCTGTTCCCACACCCTCATCAGATGCTGTCCAGAGTCCCCACCCCCCTGAGGTTTGTCTTTATTTTTAACAAGTGCAAAAAAAATCCCCAAGGCAACACTGTACTGACAAATATAAATGACTCTGGGTAAGCCCCAAGACTAATTTTCTCTCCAGCTCTTCTCCTCTCGGAGGTAATCTCATACCTTCACAATAACAAGATCAAGACAAAATACATCTCTGGTCTGTCTGCTAGGGGGGTCAACAAAACACTTTGCATCTCCCAGAAGCACTGGAAACTACTGCAAGGCAGAACATTTTTCTCTTAGTTCCCCTACAGCTCTAAATAAGCCTGTAACTTCAAGTAGTAAAAAAGTACTGACAAAATAAATCAAATTGTCCCTGCTAGTAGTATTCTCCAGGCCACCATAACAGTGATTGAAATACCAATACCCTTAGTAGTCCCACATAAAGATGGGCGGGCTACTTTCAAACAACATCCTCTTGAGTAAAGAGGAAGTTTGCAACTCTTCAAAACTTGCTTCAGTTTAAGAGCTGCACAATTAGGGAACGGTCTCACTAGGTCTTTCAGTTAAAGTTCACAGCTCTGAACCTGCCAAGGAAATGGGGTGTCCCATTCCAACAATCGATTAGGTGGCCACAAAAATAAACATATGAACTCCTACTCACCAGCAAAGGTACCTACCTGATGAACATACATGTTCTACATATGTAAAATCTTATTTGTCTCCTAATCATCCAAACAACAACCAAATTTTTTAAAAACATGTAGGCACAAATGCAATTTCATATAGTACTTATGTTTGCATATTTGTAACAAGAATTAAATTGTCCAAATAAATTTTTCTTCTGAAGACGTGTCCAAAGAAACCTGAAGTCAATGAAAAGTCCTTTCTACTTAACAACTTAAGAAGGCCTTGGATTAGGCTCCAATATGTGATTGAGACTCAAGAAAACACATATGGTCTCCTTCATTTTTAATCTCCCACAGACATAGCACATTCAAAGGAATCTAATTGATCTGCTAATGATGCAATAAAAAAATCATTCTTACAGCAAATAAAGTACATTAACACTAACTATATTTAAAGATCCCACTGAAATGAACCATAATATTTGTTCTCTTACCATTTAAGAAAGAATAGTTTCATTATTAAAAACACAGTGGATGCAGGGCTTTGCATCCATAACAACCTCTGCAGACTTTTTTTTCTTGCTTTCATTTTTCATTATTTGTTCTCCCCAATGCTCTTTAGTTCTATTAAAATTGGACATTTTGGAAAGTGACTGGTGATTTTAAGACTGGGAAAATTTCTGTTGCTCAGCTTCAAAGACATTAAACTGTGCACTGAAATGCACAAACGTGTATGCACAACTTCAGCCTTCAATTAATACTGACTTTGTCATACGCTGCTTTGATGGAGGCATTCTCTCCATTTTTTTCAGCAGCTGAGACACTTGGGGGAAGAAAAATACCATTCCTTTGAATAAGAGGACAGTTTTTTTAGCCAGCCTGTAAAAGACTCAATCCTGAAACACAGACTGCAGATTGCACTTTCTGTAGGTTTGTGAAAGGCAGACATAAGTACGTATTTACTGGGAAGCAAACACAGAACAGAAATAGCAAGAAGATTCATAACTTAAATTGAGTAAAAAACCCAAAGCAAAGAGCTCCAGTGCCTTTGTGCAAGCAGCTTCCCCACGCTCCAGTGGCTGTAGAATCCCATGCAGGATTCTGAGCATGCAGGATTCTGAGCATGCAGGAGGCAACGAGGGCTCGTGGCAGTGAGGACGCTACACCAGGTGACACGCAGCAGTGGGAACCAGAAAAAAAATATACAAGGAATGGTGACCCAGAAGACACAAAAGTAGAGAGAAAAGGCAAACAGAGAATTGTTGGGCTCCTTGTCAACATGGATGAAGGTTCACTTCACAGAATATGTCTATGTGTTCTACGCTTCAGGTGCACCACATGAAGATAAAACAGTGTGCTAGGCTGACCACATGCCCTCACCACCAAATTCTCCAGGCATCAGCCTCGAACATTTTGCAAAGATTTGCAAATGCTTTGGTTCCTCTTTGTTTTCTACACTATTTCCTCCTCACTGTCTCTACTGCTTTGGTTTGTAAAGCCAAAACCTCTGATCAAGCACCAGATTAAAAAAAAAAAAGGCACATTACAAAGGCATTCTTTATTCCGGCATTTGAACAAAGCTGACATTTCACACACATTCATAATTCCCATCAGCTAAAAGGGTTTACAGGATAGACACACTCCCCCTGGGCTATCATTTCTGTAATGGATTCTTTACTAAATCTACATGCCAGTAAAGGATGGGTTGTAGATATTCAAACAGCAAAGCTAATTAACTAAACAGAACTACTTCCTTTGAAACTTTAATATATGGTAAAAATTTCCATTTATCTGTTTTTATGTGTGAATTGGAAACATATGTGAAACTCAGTAGTCTTCTGTCATGGAAATTAAGGATGGCATTTTCAAGGTACATCATCAGGAATCCTGAAGTGAAGTGAGGGCTGTTAGCTTCACTGCTGGGGCAGGTCCTTGGGATTAGATGACAGATGACTTTTCATCTCTAATTTTTATTGGATTTAGAGATGTGCTTTTTACTTTCACAAAAATGCTTCTTTATATGAAGGATGCATTTACCAGCTCTCTACTTTGCACCTCCATTTCAGGAGATTTGTAGCCTTATCAGCAGACATAAACATCAGTACTTAGAAAGATTTCAATATGGAGCACGTTTATTATCATTTCTTAGCTAAATTTGCTCACCCCAAATTTAAAATGTTCAAATTGTTACAGCGCATGAAACCATACTTTCTCATGTCCATCCTGCTCTTTAAGGACCATTACTGGCATAAAGAGGGCTCACACATTTACCAAAATAACCTAAGGCAGACTAATATTTTAGCTCCTTTCCAGATTCAGCATGCCTAATTTCAATATGAAGTAAAAAAAATTTGGGTTAACGTCACATCTTGCACCTCTTGCTGCCTTTGCTATTGCAAAAAGACACCAAATCCTCCTACCTACTCTGTCCTGTGCAAAACTGACAGGCTCTGAACCACTGAACATTCAATAGCTTTATTCTCTCCAAGGAGGTGAGAAATGTGCAGCCAGGCCTGGGTTTTACCTCCCTAAAGCTGAGACCTGTGTTTACCCCCTCCAGGAAAGGGCAGAGACCACCATCAACTCAAGCCAGGAAGGCTGTAACTTAAGGAAAGCAAAGATACAAATACTTTATTGAAAATTGCTGCTTAGACACCTTGGTGGTAGTGTAAAGAGAAAAATAAAAGAAAGAAAAAGGTAAAGGGAGAAAGAGAGATGAGAGAGAGAGAGAGAGAGACCTTGTGAGGTCTAGAAAAATTAACCTGCATAGCCATGTTAAAGAGCTTAAAAGAGCAAGAACAACTACCGGAATACATGCAGAGATGTAGTGTGTAAGATTTGATGTTAGTATACAGAAGAAAAGGAAAGAAAACCATCATGGGGGCATCAAGCAGAGCTATGTAGTCTGGTCCTCTACCTTCACCCCTGTGCCATGTGTCACTGCCACCACCCCACAGCATCTCTGAACAAAAGAGACACTGGCAGCTCACAACAGCGACCCAGGAGGGGAGGAGAAGACAAGGAAAGGAGGGGAAAACCAGGTGATACTACCATATCAGTTGTTAAGATAAACTGACACAGTGCCATTATTTATCTGCTCTACAGCCAAAAGTCCCTGAAGGTTTTCTGACTGCCTCCACTGTGCCCTTGTGGGCACTGGACCTAACACTGTTTTAGGGATATTTGAAAGGTGACCTGAACCCAGGAGCTCATGTAGTTGTGTTGATCTCCAGCTTTCACTGTTGACCATGTCTTCATACAAACCTCAGTAAAAGGCTGATGTGGTTCACTCATCTTCCAAAGGGTAAACTTTGTGCTTATTTCCCAAAACCCAATATAAACAGCGTGAAGAGGGACATGTGAGGTATTGCAGTCTGTATGCCCAAGCTGTGAGTTTGGAGAGATGTCATCTGGGCTCTCCACAGAAAAGGGTTTCTATGGCCTCCCCATTCTAGTGTTTTTTAGTCAGGTTGATTAATTCAAATAACCCTCCAAAAAGGAGATAATCAATAATCACTGTTTCACACACAATGGTTCTTATTCTCATACTTTGACAGAATCTGAAACTTTCAGATAAACTGATATTATGCTAAAACATATCAGTTAAGGGGAAATAAAAACTCCAACAAGTAAGAACAATGCATAAGGGTGTAAAGAAGGCTGCTGGCTCCAAAACTACTGCCTTTAGCAATGCTCAAAAAACATGCTCTCCTGAAAACTGAAACCAGTCAGCATATAATAGTGACTTCTCCAGCAGGTTCAAGAAGTGCCATGCCAAATTCTTGGTCCTATCCACAAACTGCTGTTTGCCACCCCCTCTACTGGGCTGAAGACAATACCCTAGGTGAAAAACTACAGCAGGGCCAAAGACAGTGAAGGAATCAGAAAAGATATTCAGGTAGGGAATCATTTCACCCTACTGATGAAACAACACAAACACTCCTCATGTTCAGCACAAACACTCCTCATGTTCAGCTGTGTGGACCAACTCCCTGCTTATTGCAAAAACACCACGTGAGGGACAGTTCAGATCTGCCCCAAACTATTGCTGGTTTAACTCTCTGAGCCAGACCCCTAGAAACTCAGATAAAGGCCTGAGCCACGTGAAGAAGAGTCAGGAACACACAGCTGGGGGTGGAAGGAGATCAGTGTCACAGTGACAACCACTTGAGAAGTTTTAAGTGCAATGCAGCCAACACCCCATGTTCTCCCATGTGCATTAACTCACGTCAGATCAATACAACTAAAGTTATTGGATCATGCAAAATTGTATTTCCACATAGCAGCACTCAATCTTCTGAAGAGCCATGCCAAGAACCTGGAAAGAAGCCTCATGCTAAGAAATAAGTTGCAAACAGAAAGAAATAAGAAATAAGGAATAAATAAGAAATAAGAAATATAAGAAATAAGAAATAAGTTGTTGTCTGAATAAGGAAATGCAAAGCCATCCTGCAGGCATGAGGCAGTCAGTCTTGCAACCAAACCTAAGGGTCACCACCTTTTGCACAGTCCAAGAAGTGAATCAAGTTCTCAAGATCATTTCAGAGCTTTCCAAACCTACTAATCCCATTTTTTTTCTGGTTTTGGGTGGTTTTTTTTGTTGTTTGGTTTTTGGGGTGTTTTTTTTTGATTGTTTGGTTGGTTTGTTGTTTTTCTTGTTATTGTTGTTTTGTTTTGGGGTTTTTTGTGTTTTGTGGGGTTTCTTTTGCAGATTTTTGGAGCATCCACAAATTTCTAATTTAACTACTAAAGAAAAGCTTCTTACAAATCTGGGGGTGTTTCCTGATTTTTTTTTTTGTTTGTTTTTAAAAAAATACTTTTTTTCAAGAAAAGAAGTCTTTAAATATTCAAACACCTGGTATTCTGGATAGCGTTGCCAGATTAATTTAGTATGAAGAGCATGCAGTGGAACAAGCTACTGGTGAAGGTGCAAAAAACCAGAACATTCAGGCTGGAGTCACCAAAACTCAGAAAAAAGAAGTCAGACACAACAGAAGTGACAAGCAACAAGTTCTTAAAATCAAATTTGTTACTAATACAACAAGGATTGAATACAGAAGGAAATAGTGTTGTAAAAAAACCTTACATAAATAAACTAGAGCATTTGGAAAGGCTGCAGACCTCAAAAAAAAGTCAAACAGTTATGAAATGGGTAGAAAAGTCAATGTATTTAAATGGCCTCCAGGCACAGTAAATACAGCTTGGCTGGGTCTAGCACAGGACAAGTCATCCAGAACTGAGATCCATGAAAACACTAAAAAAAAAAAAATCACAGGATTCCCACACTTTCAAGTGTGGCCGCTGCAAAGTGTGGACCAAATTCAGCATGCCCAGGAACATAGTGAATTTGAAAGTTTTCAGATGTCTGTGTATGGCTAGCAAGGACATGCAACTGGGGCACAACTGGCACAGAAACCCATTCATGAATAAGAGGCATTTTTTCTCTAAGCAAGGTGTATACAAGTAAAGCTGCAGCACTTCAGTCTCCCTCCCTGTTTGGATGCAAATCAACACTGAAACATGCCCAGCTCCAAAAGCTCAGTTGAGTCTGTGCTTTGCTACCCAGCACAAGGCTCAGTTCTCTCTCTTCTTGCCCATTGAGGGTCCTGGGGAGTGTCAAATTTTCTAGATCTTGCTCCTCAATTCAACTCTAAGGTCATTGCTCTTGCTGCCAAATCAACCCAGCCTTTGCTCAGGACAGGTACTTTTAACTTCTGCAGAATTTCCCACTCCCCCACACAATCCAGGCAACATTCTTAAAAAAAGATTTATATCCATCCTTTGTACAGCAACACAAAGTCTTATAAAAGCTGGGATATGCAGAATACAAAGCAGATGAGAAGCACACTTTAACTTGTAGGTGATACAATTAAAACTGAAAATTCAAGATTATCACTCCGAAGTCTAGCACTTCAAAAAAAAAAAAAAAAAAAAAAGAGAAAAGGTAGCTTTTTTCTCAACTGTGGCACAACTTGCAACACTAAGAGAGATCCTGGCCCTGCTCCATCAATGAGTATTTGAAGTTGGTTTCATCAGGGCCAGATTGCATCCACTGCATGTTGACAGTAACAAGACAAGCCTCAGCATGATGGGTGCAGTTTCACAATGGCTTTATATAGATCTTAAATATGAGCTGTCCTACAAAAGGGACCTCCAATGACTCAAGCTTCTCATGGCCTTGCTGCCACCCAGAGAGTTGACCTGGGGACCTGGAACACACAACACACAGCATGGCCACAGGGAAGCAGCTGGCAGAGCTCAGGGGGAGGAGCAGGAATGAGCTGCCAAGGCCAGGAGGATGGCAGGAAAGTTCTGATCAGCTCAGCTGCAGTTCCACAACACACTGGCTTCAGTGACAAAACCATCTTGCTGGGTTCTTCCTCCAGCCTCAGCACTTCTGCCTTGTGCTGGAGTCCACAACTCCCTTCTGCAGACACAACTGCTTTTCAGTCTGCTCTGTAATCATGAAGGAAGGGAGCATTTGAGATGACATCTTTTCTGGAGCACACATTTAACCCATGTAAGTTTAAATAATCTGTTTCTGGCATGGCATGACACAATTCACTGCAACCCCAAAGAGATGCAGTGCAGCACAGGAATGGGCTTTGCTCATGCAAGTCTCTTGCCAAGGCCAGCACACAACACAATTACATGCTAATATTCTCAGACAGTATATATGTCTTTTTCATATTATTATTACTGTAACAAAGATATATAGCACTTTCTGCTCTTTGGACTATATCCTGCCTGACACAAAATTCCAGTTCTGGAGAGCCATGTAACTGAATGAGAACAGAGAGATACAGAACTGTCCTTGGGGTGCAAAGGAAAAACTTGAAAAACGCTGTAAGGGAGGGAATATATGTCACATAGTTTTAATCACCTCAGATGTGTAACTGGACACCAAGCTAGTATCCCCATAGTAAAGAAGGAGAGTGGCACCTCTCAGAAATCACTCAGTTTCTCTCTGCTGCTGATCCTGAGAGAAGAGATGCCCAGCATAGCCTAAATGCCTACAGTAAGAAGAATCCTCTCTAAAGGTCTGAACACACCTGAAAATCACAAGCACCTTTCTCTACCTATTACCTCTAATGCTCAGAATTAGAAATTAAGACTTTGGGGGTCACAAAGGTCACTACACAATGAGTAAAAAATTACAGTATAAAGGCAACACGCAAAGATACAAACAATTTATTTATAAATACTTTATAAATAAAAGGGATAATAAAAAAGAGGAAAAAGGGAGAATGATTCGTCCTTGCAGCCAAAAGACTAAAGCAACTACTTAACATTCCTTTAAGAGCAAAGGCTGTATTCCAGACATTACCCCTCAAATTAAAGTCTACCCAGAAGCCTGGGCTGCAGTCTGGCTGCCCAACAAGGACAGAAGCTACCCAGCAGACAGACTTCTTGGCAAATTGTGGTACAAGGAAAGTATCAGTGGGGCATTTTCCCTCCTGCCCCACAGGATATAAAAACATCAGGGAATGAGAATAGCATCCCAGCCAGAATCCAGCCTCATGCTGCTGTGCTGGCTCAGTGATCCTCTGCCCCAGAGGGAAGACCATGGCAGGACCCCACACACCAAGGCATCAAGATCTGTTGTTACCTCTACAGCATGAACAATATAAACCATGACCCAAAAGCAAACGTGCCACACCAGTCCTAAAAAGACAGGTTTCACTTGGCTTTATTTGCTGAAGCTCAGCCCAGTCCAAAACCACAGAGAAGCAGAGAAGGATCAGCATAAAGGAGCTAGAGGAACAAAGAATGGACTTTGGCTCCAGAACAAAGCTTTCTCAGCACTCAGTCTTTCATTAGTGTTACTGGACATTAATAATACTGCCTGCCCTGGGAGCCAAATGCCTGGGCCCATCTCTCACAGTGCATCACCACTGCTTCAAATAGAGACAGGCATTTGGAGGTGATGCACACATTTGCTGCAGGATCCAGCTTCATGGCTGCCCACATGCCAGGCCTGGCTCCACATCATTAACTGTGTTAGAAGGAAATGGAGCACAACTAGTGTGCAGAGAAATCAGACCACGCTCCCTGCATGACAGGTAGGGTGTGAAAAGCATTTGCCCTGGTGATGGGAGCACTCCACACTTGGCTACAGAGGCTCAGCCCCATCAACCTCAGCAGCTTACAAAGTGCCAGGCCCAGTGGCAAGGACAGGCAGCAGCAGGGATCCCAACCTGTGCAGCATTTGAGCAGAGCTATGGCTAGCCATGGCTTTTAAGCACCTTCCCCTTCCTACCCTTCTTCTGATGCATTATTGAGATAAAGTCAAAGGAGCCATGCAAACGACACTGGCAAAGCTGGAACTAAAATCCCAGACATCCCACCTCTCTGCTGCTGCTGGAAAAATGTGCTGCAAGCTACACCATACTCAGGAAGAATGGTGAATAAGTCTTGGGCCAGGGGAAGTAACTGAAGTCTGAGTTTACTTAGGAGAAGTAAAAATACCAAGTACTTGAATAGTATCAGCATAAGGCATCATATAAATGAAAAGAGTAGAATTAGACTTTTTACATCATTCCACATCTCCTCCAAAATTTCACAAGGGCACACCTTCTGAAGTAACAATGGTAGATGTTGTTACTGGCTTTTGTAAGTTTTAAATTGTTCCCACAAGAGGCATTCCCACTAAACACTTGAAGATTTAAGTTGCCAAGGAAAGAAATGACCAGCAGTGGCTTTGCTGGGCACTAATGCACCTCTGCACCACACAGAGCACTAGGGCAGTGAAGCAGCTCCAAGCCTCCAACCAGAGCAGAAAGCTTGTGCAGAGCAAGCTGGGGAGTCTTGTGACACAGCTGAAGTACCTCAGAGCCGATACTGAACTTTTTCTTGTAAAGACTTCAGCTGTTTCACTGCCTGCTCGACAGTTCGCTCTCTAGCAGCATTTTAACAGGGACACAGAGGAGCCACTTGTCTCTCTTCTGCTGCCCAACAAGCTGCAAACAGCTGGTTGTGCTGGTCAGAACCCATTTTGCCCATTCCCTCAGAAAGAAGAGGGACATTTGTGCTGGGGACACAAAGGCTGATCTGTTCAGAGCTGGCCACAGCGCTGGCTGACACAGGCTGGCGTCAGAGGGGGAAGGGTACAAACACAGGGCTGGTGCCATTTCCCCAAAGACTGCTCCTAGCAAACGGCATTATTTCAAACACTGCACTTTGAGAATACTTGTGTGAAGTGCTCATGGAAATCTCATCTGTGTAAATTGGATTTTAATTTGTATATTCAACATTTCCACTCTTTAAAAAGAAGTTAAACATGGCTACGTGTTTCCTAGCAGAAAAAGCCATGAACTGCAAAAAGCTGCTTCTCGCCTTGGCTATTGCTACTATTTGCTTGTTTGTTTTGGTGCAGCACAGGGAGGGAGGGAGGGAGGGAGGGAGGAATGATAATAAAAACATGAACACTTTTTCTCCTCACCTTGAACAGGGACAGGCTCAACGGCAAGCAGCTTTATTTAGTACAATCAGCACTCGTGTGCCCACAGGAGAAAGAAAGCAAAGTCATGGCTCTTCTTCTTGCATAGCCTTACCCAAACTTAGCCTTAATGAAATCAACATGAAAGACATTATCTGTGCAAAGGTCATCCTCATCTACGTAGTTACAGGATCAGGACAGGGACAGAGGAACCTGTACACACCAAACCTCAGCCTGCACACGCACTGCAGAGCAGGTGAGGGCATTCTGCCTGGCCTTGCTGCCTGCCCACCCGGCTTCAGCCTCCAGAGTGGAGTATTTTTATTTTAGGACCTCCCTTACTTTCAAGAAGTACCTGTGCATAGAATGCCACGGCACGAGGCAGGCGGAAGGAAAGCTGGTCTGAGGGGGGCTGACAGTGCCTCCCGGGCTCCATCCCCTTCACCACCTGCTCTACTGAACAGGGACATGGTGGAAGGAGGCTCTGGGACAGAAGCATGCCCAAAGAAAGGCAAAGGAGCTGGGAAAGGGTCTGGAGCAGGAGTCATGATGAGCGACTGAGGGAGCTGGGGGTACTCAGTCTGGAGAAAAGGAGGTTCAAGGAAGATCTTATTTCTCTCTACAGCTCCTTAAAAGGAGTTTGTAGCAAGATGAGGGCCAATCTCTTATCCCAAGTAACAGGACAAGAAGAGATGGCTTGAGGTTGTGCCAGGAGAAGTTTAGATTGGATAATATGGAAAATTTCTTCACAGAAAGGGGTTATCAAGCACTGGAATAGGCTGCCCACGCAAGTGGTGGAGTCACCATCCCTGAATATATTTCAAGATGTGTGGATGTGAAATGTAGGGATGGTTTAGTGGTGAATTTGGCATCACTGGGTTAACAGTTGGACTCAATTAGTCTTTTCTAACCCAAACAGTTCTGTGACTCTGTAAACCACTCCCATCCCCAGAGCAAGCAGACTAACAGGCCCTCTTTTCTCCAGCCTCCTTGGCCACTGTGGCTCACACACAGAAGTCCTTCAGCAGGGCCATTCAGAGGGCTCAAGGTGTGCCACAGGGGTCCTTCCACCAGAACTGAAACCCAGAGCAGTCAATGCCAGAGGCACTGCAACTGAAGTGCTGTTGAATCAGATTTACTTTTTGTTATTCTATCATTTATAAAGGAAATAGCATTCAAAATACACAGCATTATTATTGCAGAGCTGTGTTGCATTTGGCTTTTCAGAATCAGTTACTATATTTTAACTTCATATAATATTGTAAGAGATTTCTTTGCAGCACCCTCCAAAGCTATGATTACAGGTTTAACATTACGGCTCAGCTTCAAATTTCCATGTTTTCCAATGATGCTTGTATTTAAAAGAAAAAAAACCCACAAGGTAATCGTGTTTCATTCCAGGCCTAGAGACCTCAGGGCTTCTGAGCTAACCCAAATTCCCCTGAGACGTCAGGCACAAAATACAGACTTGCAGCTTCAACTTTCTTGTGATGATACCAATTCTGTCACTCTTCAATCACTCTTGAACTGTGGTCACAAATTTGCACCTCTTTGGAGACAAGGAAAGCCATCAGGTCTGGCTGTTGGCCAGGCAGCCATCAGCAGCTGATGGAGCCTGCCCGGAAGCGCTGCTCATCCCCAGCAGGGCTCTGCCAGCGTTCAGACACGAAGCAGCAGCCTGGAAAAAGTCAGCAAGCCAAGGTTTTGATTATGCAATTACTTGTTCAGCCCCAACTGCAAGTTTTCCTGCATAATTAGGCCGATAAATATAAAATTTCTTCTGGTATTGACTCGCCTCCGAAATGATGCAGTCAAAAGTGAGAAAGAAGGCAAATGATACCCAGAAAACCCAGTGGGGAGAAAGGCATTGTGTTGTTGGGTTAGGGGTAAGCCATGCAGAGACTTTAGGCTTGGTGTACTCTGCAAACCCAGAACACCTCTGATGACTGTCACACTCTGGCACTATATACTGAAATGGCACCGAGGAAATTACAAACTCAAATTTCTTCTGGAAAATCATCGATGCATGGACAGTTCTACAGAGATGGCATGAGGGCACTCACAAACCTCCTGTTCAAATGGAAAGGGGTCAAATCTCTGCTGGGTGCAGCTTTTTGGGAAAAAAAAATATTACTTCACAAACCAGCCTCCACCTGAAAGTACAGTTTTGTTGTCTCCACAAACAGTGACCACTTTCTGCTCCAGTGAAACATTATTTTTAGTGTGTTCCTGCTCTTGAAGAGGTCAGGGCTTAGCGCTGAACAAGAAAGAAGACCTGAAACATCCTTTGAAAAGCTGTTGATCTGTCACCCTGGAATTTAAGGGAAAGCAGGGAGGTTTGTAGAAGAAACATTTTAGGCACATATGTGACTGTGCAGAACTATTCAACCTTTGTGATTAGCAAAGAACTGTAAATAAAGAAACAACAATTGTTTAATCAATTATTATTGCACAAAATGGCTGAACTTGGAGACTGAACTGCTGCCATGTCTATTTTATAAAGCTTTTGCTCATCAGTGTTTGAAGGAGTGGGAAGGGAGGAGGGACAGCCTGACAAGGTTGGGGAGGCAGAGCATGGAGCCAGGTTTGCTGGGCACAGTGAAGCACCAGGGTAACAGACACTCCATGGACAGCTCGGAGCAGAAAGCCAGCCAGGTGAGTCACCCAGTCAGGACCTAAGAGCTGTCCATACCATTTTAAAGAGGAATTACTACAGTAGGTATTGGGGAAAAGGTAAAGCTGTATCAGCATCTTTTTTCCCCCATCAGTGATTTAGATCATTATTGCTTGGTAAAAAATATCCTAATCCCATGGAAATTAATGGGAAAGTTCATGCTAGCTTGAAGACAAGGTGGTTTTCACTCTCCCACCTCCTGCTCCACACTCACTCCCCTTCCTGGCCCTCTCTAGCAGAGGGCAGGCTGTCCCCATGAGCCTGGCCACCACTGTCTCACCACCAGAGGCTTGGCCACAGACAACTGGATGGGGACAGTAGGGTCTGGGTGGGGATCACAGACCCTGAGAAAAACTTCAATTGCAGGTGCAGCCTCCTGTAAAGCATTTCATCAAATGAATCACCCGAGACTCCTTCAGTGCAGGTATACTCAAGGCTCTATTTATTTCTGTTTTCAAAGAACAATTAACTTAATCTACATTGCACTGACAACAAAAACTCTGTCTTGGATATGAACAAATGCATGTACAACATGCATGCAAGCTGTGTGTGCCCACCTGCACCCCTTCCTATGTAATACTGCTGACAGACATTTATAGCTGTGCCCATGCCAGAACTAGGTCAGCTCTGGAGTTTAACAGCTACACTTCAAGGCATTCCTAAACCAACATCAGCCAATGCAATAGTGAACAGAAAGAAAGCAAAAAGAAAAAAAGAAACTAAGTAATATATTGCATATTTCACTATAGAAGTAATTTCCCAGCCTTTACGGTTTCATGAACTAGATTCCTTCACATACAGAGTTCTACATGTAGTCTTCAAGACAGCAAAAGCTAAAAAGGTAGTGAGACCAACTTAACTTACAGCTGCATTGAGAAGATATTAAAATTACACCTAAAAGAGCTATTTTATGCAAGTTTCAGAGACCTGAGAAGTCTCTTCCTCATTTCCTCCTGTATTCAAGGTTTCCACTGTGAGTTTCAGAGAAGCAAGGAAGCATTCCCCCAAAAGTATGACTAACTGAAAAGACCAAATGTAAATATTATACAGGAATTCATATAATGTATCACTTGTGACTTCTCTACTGGAAGTGTATTTGTCTTGGCTCATACCAAATACACATCCTTATCCACTTCATACAGCATACATATTGATAGAAAAGTAACAAACAAAGTGATTAAGGAGAACAGCATATCTCAATTTTCCAAGAACTGAATAAATACCTGCACTTATTGAAACCAACTGCATTTTAACAAAATGGTAACAAAATAGTACATTGAGTTGGTCAAAACTTTTTGGCCAGGAGAATTTCCTGTGATAAATGTGACGTGACTGCAAAGATTTTCTATGAGGAGATGGTACATTGGGTAATTCTCTGCTCTTCTACACAGAAAATTCTACTTATAAAAGGTTTTAAATGCAAGTTCAAATCAGCATTTTCAAAGAAAATTGATTAACTTTTAGATATAAAATACCATATCCAATTGAAACATCATAAAAATTCCCACAGAAACCTGGCGTATTCAAGGTAGCCCTTCCCTTCTTCCCTCAAAAACCAAAAAGTATTTGTTCCCCAGTCTTTTGTAAGAGAGTGAACTCTGAAACCTCTCTAAAGTCTTAATACTATTTATACACATAGACAAAAAGCTCTGGTAGGACTCGAACAAAAACTCAAGCATTAAATACTAACATTTCACAGTATGCCTAGCAGAAAAGTTCAATACATATATAAAACAAGATCAACACAGAATTATTCTAGCAGTGCAGTCTGAACACAGGCAAAGCCCAGAATCAATTTCAGTTTATTTTTATTGGGTGTAATTTATAATATGCCCATACTCACTATTTATTTCCTCAAGACTTCCTTTAAAAAGTGCTGCTCTTTTGATAATCTATCCCACATGTTTATTAAAATAGATATAACAGAGTGAAAGGGAAACATAAAACTGTCAGATTATCATTTTTAGTTTCAGGGATATTTTATATGCCACCTCTTAGAATTTCAATTTATGACTCTCCTTAATGGAGACTTTCAGGGGTGATTTTAATGTGTTATGTGGAAATTCCACTGGTTTGTTACTTCAATGCTTTCTTTATGACCTGTTCTCACACATCACCTAGGTCTGGCTTATTTATACAGACAGCCGTTCACTGAACAACAGAGGGCTTCTTAAAACTAGTTGCTTTCATTTGCATTCTTCCCATATTGAAATGTTATTTGCTTTTATGGCTGCTTTTGGCCTGACACTTCTCCAGCATTTCAGAAACATAAAGAAGACTGAAGTTACCATGAGGTTTTTAACCTCTTTCAAGGCAGGAATAGAGATTTTGCCCCCAGAGCTAGATGAGAACTCTGTCTTACAAATATCCCAAGAGCATCAGCCTGCAACCCCACCACTCTTCCTGCAAAGAAAAGGTAACAATAGCCACGAGTGCAACAGTGGCTCCAAGCTTATTATCTGAGACATCTGCAGCACCTTTAGGTCTTTCATCTGGTTTAAGCATTGCTTGTGTCACTCCTCACCATTGTGCTCAGGACTTCAAAAATTTGGGCTATGTTAACTGTTTAACTGGCCATTTACCTAAACTTCTAAAATCTAGAAGAGTTAAATTTGGGCAAAACACAGTAATCAGACCTGGAGCTCTTAATGAAGAGCCTGTTGTCATCATCTAAGTCATTCCAGCTTGAAGCTTGCTTCCCTTCTCTTGCATAGGCACATCTTCCTAACTCTAATATGACAGAGCTCACAAACAGCCACATCCCCGGCTCTGGAAAAGTCTTCCCAGAGCTGAGATACAGAGAAAGAACCACAGAACAGTTAAGACCAGAAGTGATCACAGGTGGGGTATCTGGTCCAACCTTCCCCCTTAAGCAGATCTCCCTGGAGCATATTGCATGGGGTTACATCCAGACCGTTCCTGAATTTCTCCAGTGAGGGAAACTCCACAACCTCTGCAGTGTAGAGCTAGAACAGCCCACCATGACATCCTAAAAGCAGTGAGACCCAATGGGTAACAGGCATCAGCTCATCTCCTCCAGACCTGGCAATGCCCCAGCAGCCTAAAGGTGCCACGCTGGCCCTAAGCATGTATGAAGGTCAAACACCAAACAAGGAACACCTGTTGAAGGGACTGTTCATTGCAGAAGTATGTATGATGTAAACACATCTTATGGTCTGTGTCTCCCTGCCCAAGTATATATCTATGTGGTAGGAATCCTGCTGGGTCTCTGCAGACACTTCATCCCAACCACCTATCAATCACTGATGGAGGAGGAGACTGGGCACCAGGAAAGTCTATCACTGAATGAGACAGGCAGTTACCAAGAATATTGTGTTCTTTGGAAAAGAATTGCAATTTGGAGACCTTTTTTTATGTTCACAGCATCCTCCACAAAAAAGTCCCAACCAAATGAAACAAAAACCCAAAAACCCCATACAAACGAACAAAAAACATGAATAAGTATCCCCCAAACCAGAAAAAAAATAAATCAAACAAAAGACCCCACAAAGAAATCCAGCCACAAGTACTCAAGGCAAATCCTGCTCACCTTATTCCTGGAAAATACTTCTGAACATCCAATACTTAAATACCTCCTTTGGCTTCACATTAGCAAGAGAAGGATCCCTCTGGCTTCTATCTGGGAAGAGTAAGACCAAAGGGAAGCTGCCTGCTATAAGGGAAATCACATCTGCCACAACAATCCTGCTAGTCCCTCTGCTAGCTTTGTCTTTCCAGGCTCTTTAATGGGGACTAAAGCCCAAAATCCAGGATAAACAGATTAAACTTTCACTGTCTGAGTTAAAACTATTAGCTTAAAGCAGCCTCATAAGATACATGCTGAATAACTCTAAACCTCTCCAGCGCCTTCACACAGCTGTCTCTTGCTTCCCTTGCAGAATCAGAGCCAATGGCATTTTAAACACATGTCAGCATAGTAAATCATCCTGGAAAGAGCTATTATTGAAATAATTCAGACTAAAGTGGAGATACGTAATTTCCATGGTGTAGCTTTTCCATGCTCTCTCGTAACTTCTTGATTATGTTAAAAGCCAAAATAGGTAATGCACCAGCTACACATGCCTATGGCAAACGGAACATAAAGTTTAACTAATGGTCCCATTTCCCTGAAAGGGCACATGAGGCTGACAAATATTCCCAAGAGGTCATATTACCTGTTGAAACAAATCAGGTAAGTTGTATATCCTTTGCCAGAAAAGAATTTATATTCTGATACTGACTTTTTACATTTTATTTTTATCTCATGATATATTTCTAGTTTTCTGATACTTGAGAAAAAAAATTCTGCTTCTCAGGTACTTACACCATACCAGGAACTTACCAATTTTCAGTCTGCCTTTAAAGTGAACAGAAGCTGCTCATATAGATGCACACACATGTTACTCACCTGGGTGCTGCTTGAAGCTGCCTCACTGCTCAAATACATGTCATCTTCAGAAAGAAATATCCCAGAGCAGAGAGGAATAAACAGCCACATCTTTAGTGCTGCTGACTTCTAGAGCTGTGCCAACAAGCACAACTTCCAACAGTTCAGCAAAAACCTGTGTAACATTTTTAGAATGAATGTGCTGTATGTTAATCATTTCTAGTCAGAGGCAGTTTTTCCACATCTACTTTTCTGGCTCATTTCCTTACAATTAAAAACTCCATTTTAGCCAACAGTACAGTACAGATGTACCTCTTTGGCAGTGACCTACTTTGTTGTGCCCTTAGCATATGTGCAACAAAGCTGCCACCAGTTCAGTAGTTCAAGTTCTAGACAGACAAAATTAAAGTCAGACTGTGACAGAAGTGTGCAAAAGCAGCAGTCAGAAATCTGTCAAAGAGTTATGTGGAAATTATGTCCCTTAATTGAATTTACATTAAGGAACAAACTTAACCTAACTGCAAGGCAATATCTAGTGTTGAAGCAATCTGATGAACTAGTCACAGCTGATTAAATCTTTTTTAAGTAAGCTTATTAACTTATGTTCTGGAAAAAATTATGTTTTGATTGCTAATGAGATACTGAACAAACCAATTCTGTCTTTTCCCAACTTCCCCCACAAGCAAACTTTTGTGTCCCTGTTCATTACTCAGTGTTGCTGGACTCTGAGATGTTGCAAGATGCTGGATGTCATAATTTCAATTAATCCTCTCTCCCAGAAGTGCAAGGTAAAAAAGACTGAGCTATTAACTATCTTTTAAAGCACAGAGATATGGTCTTATAGAGCAGCTTTCCTAGTCCTGCAAAATAGCAGCTGACACACTCATTTAAGGGCATGAAGGAGGCTCACAACACACCTTCCAACATGTAGTGTCAACAACAAGTAGCACTCTATGCTTTCTGCATCCTTTGTAGCTTCTCACAGACTTCTCTAGCCCAAATCAGCCTCACCTTGAACATCTTCAAACTGCCTCCTTGCTTGCAGTGATGATCCTCAAGGCATGTTCCAAATGCTGCCACTCCCTTGATGTTCCTTCTCATCTTTATAACGATGTGTCTCTGCCAAAACAACTCAATTTATTCCTCCTATTCCAAGTCCTAACTCTTTCCCAATCTGCCATAACAGTGCTTTCCCTGATTGCTCTAAGAGCAGATGTCCTGTTAAAAATGCTTAGCACAGGCACACCTTATGCTGGCAGAAGTATTTTTCTCTGCTCGAGAGTTTAAAGTTTGGAGGATGACATAGTTGAGCCAAGTGAAGCCCACTTCCCACCAGCTACAGCTGCAGTAGTGACACCAGTGTGGGGCTGGGAGGGGCTAAAAGAAGAACCTGGCTCACCTCCACCCACCACGTCAAGGCCAGCCAAGCTGTGCTCTACGGGCTACTCACAAACTCTGTATGATAGTAGGTAAAGGATTTTCTGCACATTCTAGAAATACTGCTACCATCCCTTCTTCACCAACTATTTTTCTGAGATGCTTGAGGATCTGTTTTCAGACTCTGGAAAGCCAGAGTCTTCCATGCTGTACTGGGACAGCTTTGTTCTCATCACATTTTGTTCACTTATGCTATTGCTCGCTTGAACTACTGTTTCCTCCAATTTCCCTTCTACTGAAGTAGCTGTACCAATTCTAACAAGTAGCCATGGCAACATAATCTTTCAGAATAAAGTACAAAATAATCCTATGATCAGAAATCTAAATTAGAAAAATGGAATGGAAATAATGTGTTTTTAAAGCCTGGAAGCAGACTGACTACTGGAACAGGTTACAAATAGAGCAAACTCTCCAATACTTAAGAACTCTGAATGAACACAAACACAGATGCAATACTTACAGCCAAATTTACAGATACATTACCAGCAGGGCATGTTCCACATCATGTATTATAGAAACAGTGAGATTAAGAGAATAAAAGAAAGTTAAAACTCATTCCCAGCTAACACCTAAAACCATCAATCTATTGTTATCAGCACCTGAGCTGGGCTGTCCCAAATCCAAACTGGTTTGAATTCTGGACACTCCACATCAGCTCCCTCAGGACAGACATGCAGTGAGCATCTCTGACCTAAACTCAGTGGGCAGCTGGGGTGGAAAGAGGCCAGTGCCCCTGGCACCCCCTGAGAGGGTGGAAATGGCCTTCAGAGAAAAGGCACCTGCCTGAGCAAAATTAAGATACAAACATTGTTTTATTAACCATAGCAGAAGCCTTCAGCTTTTAATTTTACTCTCATGGTTTAAAGATTCTTTAAGAGTAATACCAAGATTTCAATTTAATTTTCACAAAGAAATTACTACCGGGATTTTAAAACATGCTTTTTTCTTTTCTAATGATACTTAACATGCTTAATCTGCATGGGCAATTGAATCTCAGGTCTCTAGACATATTTAATCTTCTAAGGACCCTTAAGGAGATGGTAGTAAGTTGCTTCTGTAGGGCTTAGAATAGGATTCCCTGGGTGGGTTGACAGGGCACCCTGCACTTGGTCCAAATAAATCCAGGAACATGTTGCCCACAACTGCCCTATTTTCTTAAGAGTAACTGAGACAGAGGACTCATACAAGAATTACTGCAAAGAGGATGTACTGATTTTTATCTGTGAAAGGTGATACAGGCTGTCTGGACTGCTAAATTAGCCTGTAATCTAATCTAATCAATGAAAAACACATCAAGGGTTGCCACTCAACCTTCCCTATCAGCTGCAGGCAGCTGAAACAATCAAAACTGAGATTCTCAGGGACTGCTTAGACCTGGGACTCTTAGAATAAGATTCCCGGCTCCCTTCCCTTTCAATTTCACTTTCAAACTGATGTGTGCCAAGGGTAGCTACATGAGTCATGAAATGTACAGCTTCGAAATATAAGGCACTTCCCTAACTGCATATTTGCTGGTACAAACACGCCCCCCCACCCCCCCCCAAAAAAAAAAAAAAAGTGTTTTGTTCATACTTATAGTAGAAGTATAAAGAATAAACCTGCATACAATTTGGAATCACTGATATTTACAGCCCTGACCTGACTGCAGTAACTAGTTGTGTCACATATGCACTTATTAAGTGCCCTCTGCCTCATTTTTCCTCTACATTTGCAGGAGATTCACTTTCTGAATAAATACTGTGTTTTGTTATCTCTCAGAAATCACCTGTTGTCACCACCTTACTGAGAGAAACACAAAACCAGATTAAGATTGAAAACTACAGCCAACAAGAAGCCCATACCTATTTTACACTATTTCAGCATGTAATTCACACGTGCTGAAATAGTGTAAAATAGGTAGATATGATTGCTTTGCTTCACCTAGAGAAAATTAAAAAAGGGTAGGAAGAGGAGAATCCTTACAATTCTCACAGAAATATTGTTTGGAAAATAATACATGCTACTACAGTACAAACTGCATCATGTTTATTCTTACTTTGCTTCAAAGCTGTGCCTTAGTCCCAAGAATGCCACAGAAGATGACTACAGGCTACTATCCATATGCTAAAATTCACTGTGCAGAGGGATGGCTCTCTATGGGAAATTTATGCAGACCTAGGGAGGCTGCCAAAACCACTTCTCCACAGACCTTGCAATTGGGTTAACTGGGAATCATTCAAAACCACTAAAATTCTAACAATACTTAGAAGATGCTCCGTTTCCCACTAGGTAGCTTCTACCACCATCACTACTAGCTTACCCACACACATCAAACAAGTTAGGGAAAAATACCCTGCAGAAAAATAGCAAAATTCACTAATGCAGGTTTTTTTCCTTCTTTCTTTTTCTTTCTGCAGCATTATGCAGGGGGGTGTTTTCTGACATTACCATAGGCTACTTCAAGTTCTCATTTTTTCCACTGAACACATAGAGAATACAAGTAAAGCACAACCAGCTTGGTTACAGAGCATGCCAAGGGATTGCTCAAAGCATCCTGGAGAGGATGCTTTGATAAAAGCAAACACCTTTGGTGTCTTGAGAGTCACTTGAATGTAATGTGCTTCACACAGCATGAGAGGGGCTGCTTGATTTTTCAAAGTGCTTGATTTTCCAAAGAAGCCCAAATTTAACAGAACCACAAGGAAACTGTATGTACAAACTGTACATATAATTCTTTGTACAAATTATATGTACAAAGCTGTCAGGCTAATTTTAACTTCCTTCCACACCTGCAAATATGTATTGTACAATAAGGGTGCCTTGCCTCTCATGCAGGAAATTTTCTCTGCTACTGAATTCTGGGGAGAAGCTCCATCCTGCTGTTCTGAGCCCCTGGGAAGCCACCCAGGGCTGACAAGCCCAACATCAGGGCTACCCCCAAGCCCTGCTCCTTCTGCCTGCTTTGCTCCCCACACCCGGGCTGTGATGAAAAGCTCACAGGAAATTAAACCTGCAGGCAGAAGCAGTCCATCCCTGCAGATGAGGAGACAGAATAACTTCTAAGGGCTCAAGGCCTTCCTCCTCATCACACCCCTCTCCTCTTGAACCTTCTGCCCTACAGCTCCTCCTAAGGCAGTATCACCTGTTGCCTTATTTCCCTTCCATTTACCAAATTCTGCTGGATTTCAGGCACCCTAGCCAACTACACAGACCACACCTATAAAAAAGAACTTTAGCTTAGTAGGTAAATTCTACAAGTGTCAGGGATGGAAAATGAGAAGACAAAACAACCCAGCATGGATATTGAATTTCTTAGAGTAGAGGCTCTCCTACCAGGCTTTACAGCTGTACTTCCCCCCTGACATCAGCACAGCTGCTGCAGCTACACCACCCCTGACCCTGCAGCAAATCTCTCTTTCCACCAGCTCAGAGACAGTGATCAATGCAAGAAAAGGAGCAAGTGTTAAAATGAAGCACACACCTCCCTCCTCCTGCCACCCACCCGGGTGCCAGCCCTGCCTCCCACACAGGGTGCAGAGGCCTGGGGAGGGATTTTCCACTGCCTTCCTCCCTGCACAGGAATGCAGGAGAGACTACAGTTTAGTGCTGAGCTGGTAAATGCCTCATTCCACTGAGCAAGCAGTTTTAGGCAGGGCACTATATAACAGGCAGGTTCCAGCACTCTGATATTGGGTGTATTGAGACACATCCTCCCTGCCATAACCTCTAGGAAATACTCAATGGTAAGACCCTTTCCAGGAATGCACAATGCATTTGGCAATACTCAGAGCCCTGCTGCACCATGAAATGTGCTTCTTGTGCTTTACACCTTGCCATGCCTTTGCAAATTTGGCTTTTCCGGGCTGGAATTCACAAACAAATCTCAGAATCTCCCTAAAATGTAAATCTTACATTTTGACCCTGGAAACACATGCTGGCTTTGCTCTGTGAATTGGAGAAATAGTCTAGAGAGGAGCTGCACAAGGGTCTTGCCCTGCCCCATCACAGACTGCTTTTTGCCATATATAACTTTCTAAGAAGTCAGGAAATGGCAAAATCCGGTTATCTGTAAGGAAAGGAAAATCAAGTGTTGCCCTTCTATACTTTAAAGATTAAAAAGAATTTTTGCATTTTCCTTCCTTTAGTAATAAAAATACCATTTTAGACGCTGCTGCTGAAGAATGAGCTTCAAAGTGGGCAACAGAATTGCAGAGAATTGTTCTAAGCTGCCTGTTTTCATAAGCCATTCATGTGGAGTGGGTCCCCACTGAAGGGAGAAGCCCTCCCAGGCAATGCTGGAGCCAACATTTGGTTTTGTTACTCTGCTGAAATAGCAGGAGACAGGCAGGACAAAATACAGAGACCAGTGTCAGAATATTTTAACTCAACATAGAGATCACTACTGAAATATACTCTCATTTTGCAAATTACAAATTCAATTGCAGAAACAACTACTGAGGCACCTTAGCATGGAGCAAAGAAATGCAAGATAGCTGTGATGTCAAAAGGAGTGAAGGAGAGTGCTTAGAGTCCCCACTGAAATGGCTTCACCTCCACCCCCAACCCAGAAAAAACCAGATTTTTAAGGCTTGCCCAGCAGCACCGTGCTCAGGTGCTGATGCTGCAGGCACCACACAGAGGGAGGGAGACTTCCAAGCACTGTATTCATTACTCATTAGGCCACAGCAAAGCTCAGCCACTACCTGGCTGCACCCCAGAAAGCCCTTACACTGCATAAACAAATCAGTGATAAAATTTAGATGCAACAGCCCCACTTCAGAGCACCCAGAGAAGTTCACATTAATACTTCAGAGGTATATCTGTAATCAATTCAGCTGCAGCAAGGGAAGACAAACTGCACTTTGGTCTGGTCCTGCAAGAATTGCAGGGCACAGAGGGAGAGGAGACATAAGTGTCCTCAGCTTCTTAAATCCTCACAGAGCACGAAGTCCTCCAGTTTTTGCTGTCACAGGGACAACCAAAAAGCTTCTCAGCACACACTACTATGGAATACATTTCTCAGCTTCTCTCCCTTTCAAACTTTTTCTGTAACTTTATGCCATAGTTGGCTGCTCATGGCTCATGATCAGCTGCACCTCCCAGCCAGCAGCAGCACCTCCTTTGCTCCTCAAAATAACCACCAAAAAAAAATCACAGGTGAAGAAATATGCGGTACCGAAAGGGCTACAGGTACAGGGAGGTGGGAATGCCCGCAGGAAAGCGATGGCACAGGGGCAGGCAGCGCTGCAGCGTGCCTCAAATGCCACTGACCTCCGGTTAAATGAACTTGTGGGCAAATATGTAATCACTTTATCACACACACGCAGTTCTGAAGCTGTTCATTCTCTCAGGTGGAGCAAGCAAATTAGTCCTTGTGAAAAGACAGGGATTAGACATTTGTGCACGCCTCTCTCCTCACGGAACTCGTAGTCTGAGGGAACCTGGCTCTGCTTTTCCACTTGCTCCCCCAATATCCGTCCCGTTCTGGGGGCACACCCTCCCTCCACGTGTCCTCCACGCACACCAGCGTCTGCTCCTTTCTCCGAGGTCAATTTCTAAAGCTACTTTTTACAAAACTCTTTCAGTCACCCTTGAGAAAGGAAAAGGTGCTACTTTGCAGGGATGGCTGATGAGTCCGTGAGCCACCGCCAGCTTCATTTAAACCGCTCTGCCCCCAGCCCCCATCCCTGATCGGGAGTAGGGTGGTGGAAGGAGGAACTGGGCAGAGGCTGGTGTCGGGCGTTTCGAGATGACTAGGGCAAAGTCACCAAGCTATTCCCTTAATGGCAGGGGAGGAAAGGGGTGGGGGGGGAGGTGTCCCTTTACTTCTTTAACCTCTCCTCTCACAGTACCCAACTCTCCCCAGCTTTCTTAGGCGGAAAAGATGTGAAAACGTCCTGACGGCAGATCCAGACGATCCCTCACCCTTCAGGAGGCTCGGTCAGGCTCCCACCGGGAGCCTCAGCCCAGGCGGGCTCAGGGCTCAGACCCGTCGCCGCGACCAGACGGGGCTGCGGAGCCTCCACCGACCGCGCACGGACGGGGCTGCGGGACTCCGCCGGCGAATACGAGGGCGGAAAGTTCAAGCCCGGCTCCCCGGCATCCCGCTCGTCCCTTGCCGAGGGGCTGCGTCCATAACACGCCGTCGAGGGTCCCGCCGCGGGGTACAGGGTATGAACTCTCCGCGCTAGAAGGACCGGAGGAGCAGCACGCGATCCGCGGAGTCAGCCCCTCGCCCCCGGCTCGGCTCCGCCGCCCCTCGGGCAGCCGAGCCGCCCCGCCCCACAGCCCCCTGCCGCCGGGCGCGCACGGCCGGACCGCCCCGCTCCCCTACCTTCCAGCAGCACCTCCTTGCCGGCCCGTTTGAGCGCCTGCACCGCCTCGTCGTGAGTGGCATCCCGCAGGTCGGTGCCGTTCACGGCCAGGATGGCATCGCCCACATAGAGAGCCTGGGTCTGGTCGGCCGCCAGCCCCTTGAAGATCTTGCTGATGAGAATGGGCATCTTGTTCTCCTTGCCCCCCTTGATGCTGATGCCCAGTCCGCCCATCTCCTGCTTCAGCACCTTAACGCACCGCTTCTTGTTAGAGATAGCCTCGGGCACCTGCTCGGGGGGGTCGGTGAAGGCGGTGCGCACCGCCGCCGGCCCCCCGCCGCCCTCGGCCCCGCGGCACGCCGTCCCATCGCCGCCCAGCCCGTTGTGGGCCGCGCCGTCGGGGCGCTCCTCGCCGCTCAGCACCAGCGCCTCGCCGCCCAAGTTGGCCAGCACTTTGTGCCAGCGCTCCCGCACCAAAACTTCCAGCCAGCCGCTGCGCTGCGCCCGGCCGCCCCCGCCGCCGCCCGCCGCCGCTACCGCCATCTTAGGAGCATGCTGGAAGCGCCGAGTGACAGCACCCCCGGCACGGCACGGCACGGCACAGCGCGGCGGCACCGGACTTCAGCCGGGGGGCGGCAGCTCCCGGCGCGGCGGGGTGGGGCGAGGAGCCGCGGCCGCCCCCCCGGGGCCGCGCCGGGGCGGGCGCACCTGGCGGCACCGCCCGCGGGCGGAGTGGGACCGGCCCGCCCCTCCCGCGGGGACACGGCGGGGACACCCTCGCTGAGCCGCGGTCCCTCCGAGCCCGGGCTGCGATGGCATCTGGCGGTGCCAGCCCTGGCAGCTGCCGTCTGCAGGGGGTTGTAGTGGAGAGCTGAAGGAAACCAACTGCAGGGAAGGGATAAGGAAAACCCAACTTTATTTTATTCCCAGGGATTTTTGTATAAAGTGAATTAAAACTAACGGGTGGCCCCAAGTTAATCAAATTTCAGCTCTGTGGAAGTAGAATACGAGTTATTTCACGGCTTTATAGGATGGAGGTATTAAGTGCTTGTGACGGATACTTCTGCACATTTAGTTGTTTATATGCCCTTTGATTACATATATTAAAGACTCGTGGGGGCTACATGTCCCGTTTTACAGTTTTTCCCATACTTCCTTCCCTCCTAGGGAACAATAGGCCCCTGACAAGGGGCCTGAAGCTCCGGCTCAGGCATCAGAGAAAGCATCGCTTTCACGTTGCCTTTTGGAAATATCCCCAGTGTGCCTGAAGGTGCTCCCCCATAGCAGATACAGACAGGAAGCACCTCCAGAACTGCCTTTGTTTCTGCTCCTTGCAGAGCAGCTCTGCCTTCTTCCTAAGCTGGAATGAAAACTCCAGTGGTTCTGGACTGTTTGGTGTATGTATGGACAACACTTTGTGGAGGTTGGGATAGCCACAGAAGTTATTAGTCCCAATGATTTCAGCCATGTGAGTCATGTGGCTCCCTAAGTGCTCCATCTCACCCTTTTTCTGAAGTTCATTTCTGACACTGGGGGTTTGCTTCTGGGTACACACACATGCCCCAGGGTGGGCAACTTGGGACTCACCTCCTCAGTGTGTGGTGGGACCTAAATATGGGATCATCCTCAGACAACCTTGGTTTAGTGGAGTCTCTCAGACTGTGCTGCCCACACTAAGCTACACAATACACTTTGTCTTCCCTCCAAAAGGAGGCCTCTACCCTGGTTCATCTGCAGCCTCATCTGGGTTACACTCTGGGTCCCTCCTCCCCAGTAGGAATGCAACCCTGCACCTATGGAGAGTGAGAATCCACAGGCGATGTGTTATTCAAGGATAATGAGTGGGTGGAGAAAAAGCAGACGAAGAGAGGTCTCGTCATTTCTCATGTTAATCAATGCAAGGTGAAAAGCTATAATTAAGCTTTCAGGGCTGTGAATCCAGAGTGAAAAGAAGCATGTCCCGATAAACCTGAACAAGGCACCTAATCCCTGTGCAGGAGGAGGCTGCAACACACCCTTTTCTCCAGCTGATTCCTCCCTTGCTCATTTAGGTAGCTCATGTACAATACCCTGAATGTTTGGGTTGGTGGGTTGTTGTAGATCCAATTCCAAGGTACAAAGCATACTTAATGAATGTGCTCCTTTGGTTCCAACAGCTTTAGGTAGGTAAAAAAGGGAGGAAAAGGACAGGCATGCAAAAATCAGGTGTTACAGTGCCAGTTGTCATAGCACTCACATTCCTGTGTAGCTTCAAGGCCAAGTGTCCAGACCAAGTTTTAAAATCAGACATCTGTTTCCAAGTGATCAGCTCTTACCAATTATTTTATGTATTTTCTTCATTAATTAATAAAGGATCAGTGCTGCTGCTAATGGAAAAGTGTATTTTTAAAGTAGTTTCCGAAAATTTACAATGAAGAGATATTTAGGTGGTTTCTGTCCTGTTGTGCAAAGGTAATAGAAAAAGGAAAATAAATGTTTAATGCCTCACACACACTGTGTGTTTGGGCTGTGTCTGCTGAGTGTGTCTGGTGCTCCAGTGGGATTCCCATGGAGCTCGCTGCTGTAGACAATTGCACTGCGTGTATCCGAGAGCTGTGCTTATTCCAGCTACTTCCCTTCCCGTTCCAGCAGAGGTAAATAATAAAGTTTCCCAAGGCCATCATCTGAGATATAGATCCCGGGTACAAAAAAGACTTCATAGCAGCCTTCACTGCTTCCTCCTCCCCCTTTCTGCCCACCCTGGATCTGTAAAGAGAACAGAGGTGATGTTTTAGTCTTGAAAATAAAGATAGTGTAAGAGATGCTAAGGCACAGGCTTGAGGCAAACAGTGTCCCAGATTGTCCTTCCTCCTGGAGACACTGCAGTTGATACCTGATGTGTGTGTTCCCTGTCCTGGGAGTGTAGGCTCGTAATTGTATTTGTGTACCTTGAGTCTTTGTGTACCCCAAGAGAAACTTTGGTGTGCTGAACTGAGAGTAAAAAACAAAAGGTGTCTTGGACTTCCCTGCTGGTACCTGTGCCAACATTGCTGACCTCCGTCCTGCCTCAGGCCTGCCATCACACCTGCAGTGTGGTTTTTGAAATTTAGGTTTATGCAGCAGGAGCAGAAACAGAAGATAAAAACAGATGTTTAATCAGGTGTTCAGCTATTGGATGCCCAGGTTTGCCACAGATAAAATTGTTACAAAATTCCAAAGTTAACTGCTGGTCCCTAATGTTTTCCAGGGAATAGCAGAAAGCAAGTTCCTAGTTTCAACTACAAACTTTTCCTGACAGTGTTGTTTCTGGCAGCATCTGTAATTACTCACACTGCAATTGCAGTGTTCAGTGTGACTCTCTGCAAGGAAGCCACGGTGTGTGGTGGGGTGGGCAAAGCACTCAATACTTCCAAACTTCCATCTCTAATCACTAGAAAGCTGTTCAGCACAGACAAGGCTTAGCAAAACTCTCTCTCTATCAGTTTTCTTTCTGAAAGGGTTTGCTGTAAAGAATGGAGGCTTTCAAACAAGCCAAATAATATTTTTTTGATTTTTCTATTTTAGCAGTGCTTGAATGCTTGAACTAGATTAGTGTCCCTTTCTCTCCTGCTGTATGAACAAATTGTTAGGCAAGATAATGCTAATAGCTGCTGTTGACCTGCAGGGGCCCATGGGCTCAGCTAAAGTCAAGGGCCTAAATGGAAGAAGCAGTTCAGTGAACTGGAAGAAGTCAGGGCATTGAAAAACACAGGAGCTGCTTCCCAGGACAAGGAGCACTGAAGCATGTCCAGGTCATAAAGTGCAGCAGTGATGTCTGAGGAACTGCCTGGGTCTCCAAGCAAGATCAAGGGATTTGGGGTCTGTGCGTGCATGCAAGAACAAAAACACAAGAAAAACTTTGTAGAAAGGGTTGTGGGTATGGCACTCAGCTTTGCTATAGAGGCTACTGGAGACAGAATGAGGACACTGCCTGTTAATGGGGGCTTTAATGCAAAGAGGTCAGTGTTCACATCTTGTGTACATAAACTGTCTTCCTGATAGCAAAATCACTGCAAGGCCACATATGCAAGCTCACTGTTCAGTGGTGCAGGGAGCATAGCTTCCATTCCCCTCACAGGCAGAGAAGGTAAGGACACTAGAGAGCCTTTCTATAGCTGTGGCTTCTTCATGACTTTCTGTGCTTTTCTATAGCAGAGGTGTAATTTTTGAAGGACTTCTGGGACATGCTCAAGCCCTTCTCATATCTTATTTTTCTTCCTTTTTGCATTATCCGTGTTACAACAGCTCAAATCCAGCTCAGCCAAAACTGCTTTAAATTGGAAAAAGCAGTGTTGTGATCCCTGAACATGTTTCAGATGACGAAGGTTGGACAAAATCAGGTCTGGATAATGACGTTCCCATCTTGTTACCCTGACACCAACCAGCTCAGCAGACGGATCTGGATAGGAAGGAAGTCCAGTGTCGGAAGGCCAGTCCTGGAAAAACGACAAGTAATGAGAAAGCTGGAAGAGAGTTCAGCTCCTGCAGTGATCCCAAACACTGCAGCAGCCAAGTTTAAGTTCCTTTCTGAGGAACATGCCTGAACTACTCGTTCCCCCTTGGCAGCCCCTCCTATGTCTATGCCTGCTGGGATGCAGCAGGGCAAGCTCCAGTGCTGGTGCAGATGTCCCTGTTGCACCGTGGGGGGACGTCACACGTGGCCTGTGTCATGCCTTCCAACAGGCATTGCTGGTGCAGGGCAGGCAGCCCACCTAATCCCCAGGAGTAATCCTCCCCTCCTCAGTGCTGAAGGAGCCTGTTGGCTTTAAAATCAGCATTCAGTAATCATTGCTCATTAGGTGCTGGTGGGGTTTATGAAGATGTCAAGAACGGCTAAAGGTCTTCATAACCTGGAGGCTGCATTATGGTTTGTTTTCCAAATTACAAAAGCATTTGTTTTTCTTTCCCTAGTTTGAGGTTATCCAGGTTTTTCCACACATCATGGCATTTGAAAATAAAATTAATGCATAACTGCTTGCCAGCAGATGCTTTATGCATTCAGTTTTTCAAAGCAGGAACCTACTTGTGTGTACATGAAAGAAGTATGTGTGTGAAATCCGTATGTGCACCTACCTGAGTCACATGTTAACTAGGCAAACTGAGCAAATATTCCCACAGCCATGGAGTTATGGGCCAGGATGCAAATGAACATCTCCCTGCTGCAAATACAACTCTGGCACAAGTTAATGCAGAAGCGGGTGCCAGAAGTGTTCAGGTTTCTTGTGCACACAGATCTGAGTCTAGTTCTTTCTACCATTAAAATTACTTTAAAATAGACAGGATCAAGCTCAGGACTCTAGAAATGTTTGCCTTGACTTCAAGAAATTTTATGAAAGAGCTGAATTCAAAAGACTCTGAAAATAAAGTTTCATAGCTACGCTGTTTACACTATAGTGGAGTTTTTTCTGGTTTTGTGTCCTTCACTTGCTTTGCAGATCTCTCTCAGTGTGTTAGCTTCTTAACTTTTTCATTCCAAGTTACTTTGATCCTGCAGTTTCTTGAATTAGTTTTTTATCTCTTGCATACCAATCTCCCTCCACTCCGTCAGCTAAGCCCAGCATGTTTTAAATGCCAAGATCAGAGGTTTGCATTGCAGTAATTCTTGAACATACAATAAATAATGAAAAAGGTAGTGGAACTCCAGATATCATCCAACATCTTTCAGCTCTGGTTTTCATTTTCATCAGAAACACGTTAATCTGGTTGGGTGTCAAAACAACAAAAGCATTTTTTACCATCTTTTTCTTTCCTCTTGGTTTTACCTTGATCTAAACCTTTTTTTTTTTTAATGTTATAGAGGTGAAATGTGTCGTGTGTTACAACCATGTGACTCTGACCCAACAACCCAGTGCCTTCATGCCCATGTCATCAACCTGTCAAATCCTTTACATTCTGGCAAGTCTCACTTGGAGGTGCCCCACCTTCCACTCCTCTCCTGCCATGGTATCTGTAAACACACTGTCCACAAGGTCTTTGGACTTTTCCTGGCCTGGAATGCCCTGTGGTATTCACTTCTCCTGTGGTATTCACCAGACATCTGTGCCTGCAGCCTGCTGCCCGCAGAAGGAGAGAAGCTGGCTGCTGTGCAGGTGCCAGAAGTGTTTGTTTCCTTTGTGCAAAGTAGTTCAGCTAGAAAAGCTAGTTTGCTCCAGCTGTACCCTCTCACAGGTGAAATAAGGTCATTGTCCCTCTTTCCATGCAACTTCCAAGGCTGTAAATCAACCTATTACAGTGGTGAGAGATTGTTTGGACAGAAGGGAAATGAAGAGAGGAGTCTACAATCTGGAGTCTGCAGTCTGGAGACAGGCTGTTCTCCAAGACTGGTTCTGCAGAGATGATCCTGAGCTCATACTGTGACTTCAGCACAGGTTTGTCTCCCAAGAGCATCCCCAAGCCCGAGAGAGGAAAGTGCCATGTCCCTCTTGGTTACCAAAGAAGAGCTCTCTAGGAGCCCTCCAGGACCTGAGCAAGGCTCCCCTACCTGCCTGTCCTTTCTTGGAGTAGCAGCTTGATACTCCAAGTAGGAGAGGTTCTCAGTGCTTCAGAAGCACCTTGCTTTCTCACTGGCATCACCAGAGAGGGCAAGGAGCTCAGGCAGCCCCTTTGAGCTCTGCAGGGAATGAGAGCTGCAAGCCAGAGACTGAGATTTGCTCCCTCTCACGGCAGGGCAGGACCTGTTCAGAGGGGAAGTAGTGGATTTCCTGAGAAACTCCTTGTGCAGCACAGAAATCCTGCTCCACAAAGCAATGAGAGAGTACGGAGCTGTCACTGGAATTCTCACCCCCAGGTCTTCCATAACACTATTATATTATTTTGCATGTGTGTGTGGCATTGCCTTTGTTTCACTTTTGAGCTCTTCAACTCTGGCTGAGTTGTCTCTCTTGCTTCAGGTGATATCTGTGCTGGTTGTCTTTTGACAGCTTTGTAAATCAGGTGTAAATCTAGGGAGAGCAAGGGAGCACTGATGTCAGAGAAATGAGAATCAGCCTCGCTATATTTTTTATTCTTGGGTGGTTCTCTTGTGGTCTAGAAATAAGACACAAAGGGTCTACAATTGATTCAGATGGGAACCATCACATTTGGTGGACTAATGACAGACCAAATTATGAGGCAGGTCTGGGAGTGAAATGTTGAAGGTGTGTTCTTATTTTAGTGTAATCTCTCTGAGTTAGTTTTCCACTGTCAGTAATCACCTGAAAGAAATGTAGGGGCAGACTCAAGTAAGGCAGGGCAGGAGCAGATCCTTTACACACAATAAATCCATTCAGTGCTATGATTGTCAAATGGACCACAGTTCTTTGTTAAACCAGATACTTCTGTTGGAGGTAAACCCACCATATATACAAATCAGAGACAAAGTTGCTTCAAATTCCTCTAAGAATTTTAAGAAATTCATCCATTCGTGAAAAAATTAATTAATTCATTAATTAATGAAGAATTTCTTCATTTTGAGAAACTGTGAAGGTATTTGACACTGAAATATAAGTGGCACTGGTTATGTAACATTTGAGCATTCTTTGTTAATCCCACCTGTTGCACAATGCATTCTAGGACAGATGTTTAAACCTTTTTCCCATCTATCTGACAGATTAATCAAGCAGAGTTTTTGGTTGTTTGGCTGTGGATTGCCTTTATGTCAGTGTTTTTCTGTGTGTAAGCCCTGGCCTGCAAGCTCTGACAGCCACTGTTGAAGGACAAACCCTTGTTTTGTGTCCTAGCTCTCTATCCTTAAGGGATACAATAATACTTCATTTCTTTTTAAAGTACCTTAACTTTCTTTAGTGGAAATTATCATGTGAGCTACACAATGACATTTTTTCAGTATTCAAGATGAAATTAAAAGGTGAAAAAGTCACAGAGGATGTAGGAACCTCTAGATGTAATCTCTTCTTCACCACCCAGTACTGCCAAACCACATCCCCTTCAGCTCACCCACACTGTGCACACTCTTGGTTGTGTGATAAGTGAACCCTACCCTACCCTACCCTACCCTACCCTGTCCATTCTGTGTTCCCAAAACTGTGGCCACTGCCACTGCTTCTGCCCAAAGAGTCCACCTAGATGGAAAGCTCTTGATGGTTGAAGCTTTTTGGTACATGACTAATAGATGTGACATTAACCAGATTTATTTTTGTATATTTAACCCAGAACTAATATCTACTCCAGAATTAAAAACCATGTTTAGTTTGAAACATATTGACTAATCTTCTGATGGGGTGGAATAGACTGAATCCTTTTTCAAAATTGGTATTATAATGAAAGTGAATTTTTTGCATCTTTTTATAAGAAGTTTGGTATTCTTTGTAGATAATTTGAGTTAGACTGTGCTGAAACACCCTTAATGGAAAACATAGTTTCAAAGATTGTGTGGTGTCTGAAATATTGGAGTTTTATTTAGTATTTATATAGTATAAATTAAAAATAGGTTGCTGAAGGTAGTAATGGAAATTGCACGATGCATTTAACAATTGGTTAGATTGTCAGCACAGTTATTTAGCCAAGTGTACTCTTCCCAAGTATTCCTCTGAGAATCTGGTTCTACCACATATAATTAGACAAAAAACAGTGGGGGAGAAGGAGGTGATTTTAGCAAAATATGCTTTTTTATGCTAATGCAAATACAGAATAACTTTCTCACTAGATTTGAACTGAGACAAATAAGCATGAGCCTCTGAAATCCGGCACCCAGAACACACAGGAGGGTAACTCTGGACTGCTTCCCAGTTGCCTACAGCAACTCTGATTTTTTCTGGGTGGCAATCCTTTATTAAAACCTAACAATAAAAGCAAGATTATTGTACATTTACTATAAAAGTAAAAATGCATTCATGATAACAGTGATAAGCTTGTATAATTATAGTGTATTCTTGGCCAGAGAACACAAAATTCCTAAAGACAGTGCTGGTTTGAGCCTCTGGGAATGAATAAATTTTTTTAATCCAGACTCTTTAATGTTGTTTTAAGGCTGGGTTCGAATTAATGTAGGGGAGTGCAACCAGCAGAGCAGAGAGCAGTGTAGAAAAACAACTGCAGCCTCATGGAAGAGCCCATGTGGTGATCAGTAGCACCAGTCCAAGGCAGGGGAGGGTGAGCCCTGAAGCACAGTGTAAAGGCCTGGGGAAGGACTTGAATGAGGACATGCACCCCATGCTGCAGAATGAAGATCCACTTGCTGGTCAGCAGTCAAATGTCTGACTCCTGCTCATCTTTCACAGCTCTCCCCTGCCCTTTCTGAGGGCAGCAGCTGCAGCTTACTGGAAACCAACATTATTTGGTGGCAGAATCTTTTTTTCCTTTTTAACATTTTGTTCATACGATACTGCATTCCAGTTCCATTCACTACCAGGAAACTCTCTGGGAGCACTGTTTTGGCAGCAGTTGTGAAATCGGTGTGAACATTTATAGATGTAACCAGCTGTCAATGTTCTCTTACAAACCAGACACCTCCAGCCCCAAAAGACCCGAGACTCACAGAATTTTGTGTGCCCTTCTGCAGACAGTCCAGCAGCTCTGAGCGTTCATGCCTCACTGACATTTGCAGGGCTCCCACGACCCCTGGGGCAGTGATGGACCAGAAGATCTAGATGGGGATAACTGTAGAGCTCTAAGGCTTCAAGCCTTGCACATCTGCACAACAAATGTGAAACATCTGTTGTCTTATGGAGAGTGTTTGTTTCCTTAAGAAAATCCCTAACTTATTGGGGTCTTGGCTTAGGGTAGTGCTCGCGTGGGAAATCACGTCTCTTGGATGGGATGTTTGGCTCGCTGTCCACATGGCAAATGAAGTGGCTGTTGTCAGGGTCCCTGAATCAATGTCTTCTGCTGATCAGGTGACACTTCATGAACCACCATCCCGCTCAGTTCCTGTAGCCCAGCTGTGTTGCAGTCCTACATGATCTACTGTAGATTTTCTTCAACCATGAGCAAAACATCCCCTGTTTATCTTTACTGTGTGCAGAAGGCTGTTCTGCATGACCATTTTTGCTACTGCAGGAACAATTTCTACTGAGTGGTTAGAAGCAGCTCATCAATGTGTAAGTTTGTCAGTTATGCAGAAGGTATGGCTTGGGGCACAGCACAGCCAGATCTGCCGTCCCATATACAAGCACATTGACACATACAATATGTCTATAAAATGATCTAGGCACAGCAGGAACTGCCTGGGAGAATCTCTGGGTCTGTTCAAAATTCCCTTATGTATTCCTGCCTAATTCTGAAGGAATGAGACAAAGACTTTACTGTGAGGGTGTTTGTGAGCTCAGGCAATCACCTTGTCTGAGATCACCTTGTGTCACCCCTGCAGGGACCAGCTGAAAGCTCTGGGACCACCCAGAGAACCAGTGTCTGAACGTGCAGGGTGTGCACCCAGGGGCAGCCCTAGCACCATCAACACCAAGGATGCGACTATAGGACACACCTGAATGTCTGTAGCTTTAATTCTGTTGCTTACAAGGACACAAGGCTTCTGGCTCAACAGCAGGAGGTCTGGAAATATTGGCATTTTAAACTCCTTCCAAGTCCCGAATGAAACCCTGGGACAAGAACCAAAGACTCTGGAAGTGGGACTATGTCTCTGCACTCTCTTTTATGTCAGTGTTAGTGGCAAACTCAAGATAAAAAATTCTGTTTCCATCATGTTGCTGCAAGAGTTTCTTGGGAATTGTTTTTAAGACAACCAATTTAGTGTGTTTAAGAATGAGTTAGGAAAAGCAGGGAGACTATAAATCCTGTATCTGTCGTGGTCATTGTAGTACTTTTCAATTGTGTTTGAAATCCAGCTTTAGTTGTGGTGAACTGCCGTTGCATCTGGGCCCAGTGCATTGAAACATTTGGATAAGAAATGTGTCAGCTTTTGTTGAAACTCACTTATTGAGAAACATGGAGGATTTATGCTTCTTTTCTGATCCTTGGAATTATTCTCAGAAGGTTTTCCCCAGCAGAAAAAGAAAATTCAAGGTTCATATTAATTTTCTTGAAACACTTCTTTGACTTCTGAGGGGCTTTGAAGGGAACACTGCTGTTCAACAGATGAGTGTTGCAGAAGGGAGTATAAAATCATAAATAAAGAAAATTCCCTTTCTGTGCTTTCCTGGCCTACAACACTCATTTTTTTTTTTTCCCTATACAGCTTTGCATACAGCAGGTTTCTCTGTGTTGTCCATGATCAGCTTATTACTAAAATTACCCAAGTTCTGAGATACAGGCTGGATGAGCAGATGAAAGGGGGGTGGAAAATTAGATTGTTAGTGATCCATGGCCTGGAATAACTGTCAGCCAGTTACTAGTGGCGTATCGCAGGGATGGATGTTGGAGCCAATGTTGTTTAATGTCTTTATCAATGGCACATGGTGATAAAGTGCATTCTTGGTGAGTTTGTGGACAAGCAACCAATAACCTGGAGGGCAGGGCTGCTATTCAGAGGGCCCTGGACAGGCTGGAGAGGTGAGCTGTCAGGTACTTGTGAAGTTCAGCAAATGTCAATGCACTTTTCTGCACCTGGACCAGAATTACCCACTGCACCAGCACAGGCTGGGGGCTGACTGATGTGGAAGCAGCTTTGCAGAAAAGACCAGGGAGTCTAGTTGGAGTGTGGAATGTGTCCTTGTAACAATGTCATCATGGATGGTGTTACCAAAACAGTAGCTAGCAGGAGGGAAGTGATTTCTAGCCCCTTTAATTAGCATCTTTAAGACTGCATCTGGAGCAGTGTGACCAGTTTTGGGCTGGAGCTCCCTGGAGCAAGCAAAACATTAACAAACCAGAGCAAGTCCCACAGAGATTCACCAAGATTCAGGGGCTGAAGCATGTGCTATAAAGGAGAGAATGAGAGAGTTGGGCTTGTTCAGCCTGGAGGAGGCTCAGGGGGTTCTTCCTGCCTGCACATACAGACCCTTCATGGGGTGCCCAGGGAAGTGATGGGCACAACTTGAAATGTGGGAAATTTATATAAGGATTTCTAAGGGGCAGGGTTGAAACCCAGCAAGGATGGTCAATTATTTAAACAGTGACCCAGAAAGATCTTGAATCTCTGTCCTAGTAGATATTGCAGATATCACCTGGACAGAGCCCTGAGTGAGCTGCACTGGCCCTAACTCTGCTCTGAACAGAAGGCTGGACTAGACACCTCCAGCAGTTCTGTCATTTTGTGACTGAGTGAGCTGAAGGGAAGAGAGAGCCAGGAAAGACCTGTGCTTTCCTAGCCATGTCAGCTTGTTCTCTGCAGACTGCAGGACAGCAGAGCACACTCCACTGCACATCAGCTGTGTCTCTCCTATTTTTAGCAAATGTTGGAAAATGAGTAAGGGATAGGTACAATCTCACTGACATCAACACTGTTCAGTGACGTGAATCTAATTGACCTCCCACTGAAGTGCATTGCAAGATTCCCACCCATATAGTGGGATTTGATAAAGGTCCCATAAAAACAGTAGGATTTAAAAGAGCTGCAGCATTAGAGGCAGAAGCCATACAGAACTTTCCCCTGGCCTTTCCCAGTGCCCCACGAGATACACACACACTCATTCCCACACACATGCCACCTCCTCTGTGGTATCTGCAGTTCTGTACTGTGAATCCTACAGCGCTAAAATTAATTAAAAGAGAGATGCATATCTACTCTCAAAAAGAGAATGAGACTGTTCATTACACATAAAAATGTTTTAAATCTTCAAGAACACTATAGGAAAACTGGAAGGTTGAGGCTATAAAAGATATGAAGTGACCAAAGAATATTTGTTTCATCAACCTGTGTTTTTTCATGACAGTCCTAATTCAGAACAGAGTGTAGTTAGTCAGGTGTGATTAACTGCTTCTGGGATCTGACAGGTTACTTTCTTTTGTAGCAAGAACTGAGTAACCAATCAGCAGAAATGTGCCATTACCTGAAAGTATATGATCTTTTGATTCTCCTCTGCTGTGGATGAACAATTGCCTTTTGTTCCTTGAGTAGAAGAGTAATATAAAGGACTTTGCACAGAATAACATAAAGAATTAGGCCTTATATAACATTCTAGGCAGGAAAAGGACAATTTGGGGAGGGGTTTCATTAATGCCCTGATCTCTGCAGGAAACCCAGCAGGGAGGAAGCGAAGAGCAGCGAATACAATCAGACGTTTGTTAGGTGAAATGGGACCTATGAGCATATGAGAGGCTGCACGTTCATTCAGACAATGCAGTAAAATAAACAGAGTGTGACAGCAAGAGATGAATGGGATGTTAATTCCATTCACATTTACAAGATTTCAATGGCAATATTTTCTGAACAATGGTCCCTATTGATGCTACAAGTGCTTACACATCGTGCCTGCTACTTGCTGAACAGACATGACACTATTAGAGCAGCTGTATTCTCTAATTGGGAAGAGAAGTTTCCAAAAATGATGAAAGACTATATCTCATCCATGATGGAACTGTTTGGAATCTAACTCATTTTGGTGCCTGATTTTTTTTCTTCCTAATTGGCATCTGTTAGGTTTGCTCTCTCAAGTGGCAGAGCAACTAGAGACCAAACTTTATTACCTTGAAGTTTAATACTTCAGTATTTTATCACTAGTGCTTATCAGAATAACAAAATAAACAGTGGTTTTGTCTACATTAGAAGGAGTTTGCTGCTTTGAGCAGGCCATTTAGATATGCATCTCCTTTGCCTTTATAAACGGTGTCTCCACTAAGAGGATTTGCGTGTCTACGTGGTTCAACCGATTGGCAAACTTCCCCTGGTGCATACAAGGTCCCTGTACACTTTCTTATTCTAAGAAAGTAATTGGTCATAATGAACTGCTTGGGAAATAAGGGAGGGGAGTGAGGAGGAAAAAAAGTCCAATCTCCAGTGAAATAACTTATTACTTGTGTTATTAAAGGACTTTTATACAAATATATGCTGTTTAGGGGTGTGAATTCTTCATGCTTTTTGACAACATAGTTCTTGCCAGCAAAAACTTTAGCCATAAACATGACAAACCTCCATCTTGAACTCTGCGCCAAGTTTAACACCACCTGTCTGTCTTAAAGGCCAATTTTTACACTATTTGGCTAGAAAAAGCAAATTCACATTACTTCTGTGGATCCTGTATGTTTGCTTGCTTACTGTCTGCACACCAAGCTGCCTGATTTTCTGCACATTTTGTGCTAAAATTTGGCCCCTCCCTGGCCATGGGGACAGCATGCTGCTGTAAGCAGGTCCAGGTGCTGGCTGACATCTGGAGAAACTCTGGGTCATTTCTAGTCTGGGTTCTAAAAATTAACAGCCAGAGCTCCAGTCCCTCCAGTTACCCCTTCATTTCAGTACAGCCCAGCCCTCCTTGGGTTGAAACCATTGCCTCTAATATTTTGGGTCTCCAGGGTTTTACATAAGCTCCCTGGAATTTGGTCCTGTTGGCGGAGCTGTTCTGGTGGTTTAACCTTTGAAGGACTCAGCAGGGAAGGACAGGAAAGTTTAGAATGGATTTTCTTGACTATGGAAACACTGTTCTTGAATTACTTCAATTCAGTGGAAACTGACAACTATCCCTTCCAGTTGCTGACCTGCATTTCTTCTGTCTGTATCTTAAAAATTTACCTCATTGTGATGGTCCACTCCTGTTATGAATAACACTTTGTTTTTTAATGTCCTCTCCTTGAGCACTGTCCATATGTGCAGTTCCTCTGGAAAAGCATTATAGCAATAACAGAATGGAGAGCAAGACTCCAGGAGGCATGCCATGTTGCTGTAGATGAAAACCTAAAAATTAAGAGGAATAACTCTCATTTTCCACCTCCACTGTGACTTTAATCAGTAATATATCTTTAATCAGTAATATATTTTATACTGCTTTGCATTTTCAGCACAATGAACAGAGGATTCTCACAACAACCATAAGGATTAGTTACAGAGATATTATTATCTCTGAACTAGATGGAAAGAAATGATCTTGTAGGGAGAGGACACCTCTACAAACCAAAAAGATATTGCTTTAATTCAGAGAGGTCTGAGACCGTGGAGTAGTAATTTAATTTCCATGCTTCAATTTCTCCATCTTATTGAAACAGGAACACAGGATATTCATCTGCCACGGAGGGGCATTCTGATGAGGATGGGCAGGGTAGTGCAGGGCTTTTGCAGTGGGAAGCATGGGCATAAAGTAAAATTATAATTTAAGAGATGAAGAAAAATGGCAGGTGCAGAAAGGCTGAGCAGCTTGCTAAGGTCTGTGCAGTGAAGCATCTGTGGAGGCAGGATCAAGAAGCAGGAGCTGCCAGCTGCTGTTTCTATAGCAAGCAGCTTCTGGCTGGAACCATGGGTTCCAGAGAAAAAAAGTAGAGGGCTTTTTTTCTCCTGGTTTATTATTTTCTGGTTATTCTTACAGATCGTGCTGTACCTGGCAGCTCAGCCCTGGGCAATGGCTGGTGACATTTTGTGGTGGTGGATGCCTTGGTCAGTGAAAGGCCTTTTAGTGAAGTGAAAGGAATATCATTCGTTGACCTTTTGCTGAGACATCTATCCCAGACTACTGTGTATGTTAGTCAAAGGACAGTCACATGCTTCTTTTCCCCTTTTTCATACTTTTACAGGCCAGAAAATCCTGCAACCTCCAAGTGATTGAAAACATTTAATTAAATGCTTTGGAGTGGTTGTTTCTTCCATTAAGCCAGGAGAGGGTCTAACTTTCACAAGAAGTTGAAGAGAAGAGACAGACAAAGATGGGACAGGGAAGGTTACTGGTGGCCCTCCACAAGGAAATGACCTGAGGGAACATGGAGGTGCTGGGCTGGTGTTGGTGCTGTGGCCCCCAAACTCCACCTGCAGCCCCAGCTCTGAGCCTTGGTTTGCAGCTGCTGCACTGTGTTCAGTGTTAAGCCTGGTCAAGGCCAACCCCACCTCCTGATTGTGAAGGCAGTAGGCTCTGCTTCTGCTGTTTGCAGTAGAGGAAACTTTTTGGTGAAACTTCTCCTTGCTTTGTTTTAAAACTCTTTCCTTTTTTCCCTTCCATTTCAGATCAGCATCCGCTGCTCAGTTCAATCATATTCCCTTCTCTTTCTCTTTAGAAAAAAAGGCATTGGGCATACATACCTTCTAGAATGATTTCAGGGGGTTAAGGTTATTGCCTTGGAGTTTTGTACAGAGTTTTGTATTGCAGTTTATGCTGCAACAGCCTTAAACTGCTCCAGTGTCTGTGCTGAATATTTTCTCATTTTTTCCTCAGAAATTCCAGTCTGCACTGAGTTGAATTCCTCCGTGTAAGTGCCATCCTGATTTCTCATACGAGGGATACAAGTTTAATCACTGGCATTTTTGTGATTTCTCAGTAGAACTTTGGAAGCCTGTCTTTGGCCAGGATTAATGGGAGGCTCCAGGTGGCTGTTATCACTCAGACCGTGTACTTTTCATGGCCATTTCTGTGAAGAGGCTTTTATGTGGATGGGTGCATGAGAAAGCCTGCAGCCTGAGCTCACAGACAGGACTTGTTTAATCATGGTACTTATTCCTTCTGCTGACAAAAATCAAATCTGTTTTGAATAGAAATAGGAAGAGTTCATGGATTTTATGTTTTCCAGTCAGGAAAGGAATCAATATCATGTATCTTAGGTGACCAAGGACAGAGCTTGAATACCAGAAATAAATGTTCAGTCTGCAAGCAGCTTACAGGCTTGAATGTCTCAAACATATTTTCTTGGGCAAACTATTTAAATAGCCTTTGCTAGACAACAAATATAAACACTGCTGCCTGTTTGCAGAAAAGAAATGTGTCTAAATTTTCCTGCTTAGTTTGCATTGTGAGGTGACAATAAGGAGGAACTTTTCCTTCATTTTCAGATTTTCCTTATGAAAAATGTATACTTTATTGGTTACTTCAAATGTACATCAGACTGTAGATCATCCAAATGACCTTTTAAATCTTCTAGAAGATAGTCTGAAGATATAATATGACAGCTAAGGAAGCTCATGTGTTCTGTGAAAACTGGGAAAAAAAATTAGTTTTTCTCTCAAAGGCTTATACAGGCTGATACTGATTTTTCAAAGGTTTGTTCTGAATTTGTTTGAACCATGTTTTTTCAAACTGAAGAGTAGAAAGACGGTAATAAGAATGAAACAACACCAGAAATTTAATATTAGTTATTATATTTTTTTTCCTTCACCTCATTATGCAAAGTCTGATAATTGCAGAAATATATTTAGTAGTCAACGGGTAGCTGTGCAAGATCTACGATGTGGAGTGGCTGCATAGTGACAGTGGTTGTGAATTTTCCCAACTCTTTTATGTCTCAGAGTTCTCACTTCCAAAGGGAAGACAAGTTATTCACTGCTCCACAAGTGTTTCAATAAATCACTTCATTGATGAGAGGATTTGCAATTAAACTCATGCTAAAGCACTCATTAACCATATCACCTTTATCTCTTTAATTACAGGAATGGGAGATGATTACCAACTGTATTAACTGTGCAAGTTAATCATTGAAAAGTGCCTGTCATTAATTCCTCTCTGTTTGTGAGCTAAAACTTACAGGGAGTCTTTACTCAGCTGAAACACTCAGTGAGGACAGCATGGACTTTGCCAGATAGAGTCAAGTGGAAGCAGGTGGATGTTTTGCCTGAGTTCAAAAGTAAGTGCATTTTGTCATGGTTCAGAGTTTTCACTTCCCCTCAACCCTGTACAAAATCCCATCGGTCAGACCTTGCTGCTGCTGCAGGAAGATTTTGCAGTGTGACCACTGAAATTGTCCCAAAGAGCACTGGATTATAACCATACAGGGCAATTTCCATGGGCAAAATGTCCCTTCTCTCATGCAGTCAGCAACAGACCTTCCTGCCTTTTCACCCTCTCCAGTGAAGATCCCCTCAGTGTAGAAGAGTCCAGCTTGGAAAAGGGGTTTGTTTTACTTTCAGCTCCCATGTTCTCTTTATTACCCACTATGGGTTGTCCAGGTTGGCAGTGATGAGGCTGATGAGAGAAATACCAGGATAGCCAAAAGGAACTTGCAGGCACTAGGTTGCCTGCTTGGACAGATGGGAGCACAGGTGGTGTTCTTCTTGATTCCTTTGGTAACCAGGGAAGAATCCCAAAAGGAACTGGAAAACCCAAGCGGCGCCATTGTGGAATTTTGGGGTTTTCAGTCATGGAGTGGTTTATGTGGCATCAGGCATTCAGGATGAGGTTCAACTGTCTAATTGGGGCAAAATGATTCCAGCCCCATGGCTTGGCATGGCTGGTTGAGAGGCTTTAAATTAGGGTGGAGGGGATGAGACAGGCTCACTAGAGGTGATCCTACAGCAGAGGGCAGGAACAAAAGCAAGGCTAGGGGTGCTGTGGCTCAAAGAGAGGGATAAATCCTGAACAGGCACCTTGCTATGGTCAGGACTGTGCCCAGAAAGCCTTCAAGAGCCTAGTTCTTGATCATGCCTGGCCATGGCCCCTCCTTGGTGGCTTTGGTGACAATGTGATTGTCACCAGCTGAGGGGGTGAAGATGTGGTAGGGCTGCTTCCACAGTTTTACCATTTGGAAGAGGCAACCCTGAAGAAAGTACTAAAATAGTAGGGGGTTTCTAGCTTCAGTAGACTCAGGTTATTTTTTTTCAGCTCCTTAGAAGTCAGAGAAGCTGCTGAGAAATGTGGCATGGGGATTCACGGCAGCACTGTTGCAGAACAAGGATAGTGTGAGTGTTCATTCTTTTCTCGCCAACACGGGACAAGGCCGTAATTTTCTATTTTAATGCAAATGGCAGATGCTGTTATTTTCACATCAGCAGATCATTCAGTTATTACTGTTTGCACTGCAGAAGCATCCTGAGGCCCAAACTGTGTCAAAACTCCTATTTGCTATGTACAGGACATAATTTTAGGGAGACTGCCCCTGCCTGGAAGAGCTTCTAAACAGACAAAACTGATCACACTTCACTGCAACAATGACAAAAAGTGTAGTTTACCCAAAGCTGTAACTCAGGAAGTCCTTGATGGAGCTGTCAAATTTTTTAAGGACAGACTCATTACTCAGTCAAGGTGGAGACACTCAGATCTAATCAAATGTTTTGGTTTTGAGTCTAGGAAGAAAATATGGCACATGCTCAAGACAATCATCTACATTAAATGGGGCCGTTTAAGCATCAATTCCACTTATAGAGAAAGCAGACTGCTCATGAGAGGCTTAAGGATTTTTGTACACTTCTTGCTAATGATCCCTTTAATTACTTGCTGTAAGTCATCTGGAATGAAAACACCATGATACTCTTGTAAAGAAGGGCTTTGTAGTGCTGTGTAATATGTATGGATTTAGGGCTCTGTGGATTAAATTTGGCAATTTCAAGCATGCAAAGTTACTAATCCACACTTTGTGTATAAAAAATAAAAAGCAGCAGTGAGGCAGGCTGATGCCCTGAGGATGGCCTGGGAATTCCACACATGCCTGTCTTCTGCAACTCCCACCCAGGGAGCAAACATTATCTTCCGTGTTGCAATAGGTGTAGGAAGACCAAAGAGGTCTTGCAGCAAAGCACAGGCAGTTTTATCAGGTCCTTCTCTATGTTTTCTTTTCATGGTTATTTTTCTGGACATTTCTGTTCTTCCTGTTTCCTAGTGTTTTAAAGTATGTATTTGTCACATGTAATTTTATTTTCCTGTAATAGCTTCATCCACAGTGAATTCTCTTGGAGAACAGCCCAGAGTTTTTTGTTTCTTCTTCTGCCTTTATTTTCACTGCATCTGTTATTACATCATTTATATGGATTACATCCACATGATTTTAGCTTTTGTGTCAAAATATAATGCCAAAGTCAGGCTGTCAAAATGTCTAAATCCTGCGGATTTTATTCCAGTGGAACTTGCACTTTATTTTCTGTGATTGCATCAGTAAGTTGAATGTTGTAGTATTTCTAGTAGGGGATGGGGGGGACAAAATAATATAGGTATAGAAATGAGGCATGAGTAAAAAATTATTTGAGAGGCTGCTAAATTGAATATTTTTCAGTTTTCACAGGGTCCATGATGAACTGTTAGAAATAAAAGAATTTTGATTTTTTGTTCATTTATAAAACTTTGACCGCAAAATCCTAATGGTTATTATTAAAGTTTTTCTAGTACTGAATTTGAAAAATTCAATCTTTTTCTCCTGCATCTCAATGATAGATCCTGGAATCTTGTATCAAATATCCTGTTATCAAATATTTGACTAAAGTTTCCTGTTTGTACTTCACTTGCATTTTAAAGATCACTGGGCTCCACTTTTCTGTACTTATTCTGTCTCGCTCTCTGCCTCCCCCACATCCATCACTGGGGTTTGCTTAGCCCTAAATCCCACCCAGTGTCAGTGCTTAGGGTTTGGTAAATTTGGGTACCAAATACCAGAAAGAGGCAGGAGGATTAATACTAGATTTACAGAACCCTTGTAAGTTTTTGAAAACTGACTCTTTTTCTCCTCCCTTCCCCTGTCTTTCTCTCCCTTCTTCATCATTCACAGTACCTCTCTGAGTGGCTATTCATTGTTCAACTTAATTCAGCAAATTGAGACCAAATTAAGGATATTCATGGCCCTGCACACCAAAAGTAATTAAATGGAATAAAGGCAATTACAGATTTAATTTTTCTTGCTCAATATCCACCTATCTCCCTGTTTTCATGTGTGATTAACCTATCAAACATTTCAATTTCTTTCTCAGACCTCTCCCCTCAGACCGAGCTGGAGTTACTGGTAGCAGAGGGTGAAGTTTTTCAGAGAATGAATTACACCAATGTTGGTGCCAGACTCTTCACAGTACCTTAATTCCAAACTCACAATTCATGAAATAATTGAGGTCTCATGTTGGGGTTTATCTGAAAACCAAGATGCAGATAGGTTTAATGGGTAACATGACTGTTGTGTGACATCCTATTTTTCTGGTGAGCCCTCTGCCCACCTGGCTGCTCTGATTTACAGGGGACACAATCTCCTCCAGTGCCCACCTGTTAGAAGGATGCAGTGACTGCCAGCTTTGTATGCATTCAGACAAGAAATGGCAGAATAACACTAGTGGTGCCTTCTAGGAGAAATTCCTGGTTGATGATGGGAACAGGCTGGCCAGGACAGTGAAATGCCATCCACGTGCAGAATTAAGAGGAGGTATCAGCTGGGCCTTTGGGACTAGTGCTCTGGATCCCATCCCTGAATTTCTCCTCACATTTCACTCCTGTAGACTCAGTTATTGAACTTGGTCCTAGCAGGCTCCTGGGAAGATGGATAATTAGTAAAAGCAGTAACAAATTACTTTGTTAAGAAGATTTTGTGAACATTTATGGGAAAGTGCATCACATCCGTGGTGTTGAACTGATAAAAAAATGAACATCAGCATTATGGATTGACTTACTGTCCATATACAAGTAGGTGTTAGTGACAACATTAAAAGACCCTGGCTGGGTAAATATTTGATGGAATAGCAAATCCTTTAAGACTTAGGGTCAAATGCAGCTCAGACTGGCGCATCAGGTGATCCCACTCCTTGTGAAGGACATGAAGAAGCTGGACTTTTAATGTATCTCAGCATTGCTAGGAGTTATGTGCTGTCAAATAACTTCTGGGAGGCACTCACACCCTCAGAGAAAGGACCTGAGGAAAGCTCCAAATTTCAGATTCGCCTACCAGAAATAATATTTCCCTGAACATCTGTCCCACAGTAAGCAAACCTCCCACTGCTGGGGTGGTGCCTTTCTAGTGGCTCCTAGGATAAAATAAAGAAACAGAATGGAAAGAAAAAAAGGAGAGTTAAATCTTTTCTTCTCCTGTTTGGAGAGGAATGGTGAGGTGATAGGTAAGGTTTGAAAGGAAGACTTGACCCACCTCATTGCTCTTGGGACACAGGCATGTGATCCCTTCCAGCTCGATGCCACTTCCCTGCTGGGCAGGGGACAAGTTGCAGAACAGGACTTGGTGCTGCCAAGAGCTTTCCTGTCTGACATTGCAATTAGTTGTGTAATTTGTGGCTGTTTGCACAAGTAAACTTAACCCACCGATCTCTGCACACTCATTTGTTGATGGGGGTCATTGGATGGGATTATTTCCCATCACATGTCATCTTTGCTGTCCCTCTGACTCATATTTCTCTGCTGTGTGTGCATCCACCGTGTGACTCTGCACACCAAGAGTGGTCATTTCCTTTGGTATGAGAGGAATCCATTCCAGTGAGCAGCCAGGCTGAATTATTGGCCTGGAGAGCTTCAAATGGATTACAATCAAGCTTCAAAATCCAGGGGGCACATTTCTCACACAGCTAGACTATTCTGATACTTGTTCAGATGATCATTTCAGGGTGACACCTCTGACCATTTGAATAAGAACAAGACTGTTATGTCCACTTTATACCTATAAATAAAATCTTCCACCAGTAAGTGAGTGAGTTACAGAAGCAGATAATTAAAAGCACCAAATTCCTATCCATATAGAAAATCTAGACTTCAGAGCTTAAAATTATGACACATTTAAAACGTTGGAAATTTGCAGTCTAGACTTTTGGAAAAGTGTGGGCCGTGGTACCATAAGCAGAGATAGATCCCATCATGGTCTTGGGTTCAAACGCTGTCTCACATAACATACACAAACTCCATTTTTCTATCTCTTAAAGGTTGTGTTTATGATTCCTGCCATGGTTGTTGGTGATAAATTATAACAAAAATAGCTTATGAGTTTATATTTAGGTGCTTTCATCAGTGTCTGTTAGGCTAAATTTGTCTCTGGCAGGTTACTTTATTTGGCCATTTGGCTCTGAGACACACATCCCCCGTGCTTTCCCAGCAACTCTATGTTTTAGTTCTTACAGGAGAGGAAAGAGTTAAAATCCCCTCAGTATGGAAGAGGATATAAGAAGTAATTTGCATATTTGACTCACTCTCCCTGGAAAGGAACAGGAAAGAGTGATAAGTTCTCAGTACCAGTCCAGGAGCCTTAGGAGATCACATAACCAGGAACAGAACATACCATCAGTGGATGCTTAAGGTTTTTGCTCCCAGTTAATAGCCAGGCAAACTGAAGCAGAGCTGGGGTGAAACACAACCAGTATTCAAGTTTTCCAGTCCCTGTGTTCTGTCACTGTATTAGTGGTTTTGCTCTGAGAAATTATTATATTCTTCATTGAAGGCATTTCACGCAATAGAATATAAAAAATTCTATAGTTGTAAAGGGTGAGAAATGAAGAGACGTTTAAATATGCAGATTGATATTAAGTAATACCAGGAAAAAATCTATATAAATTTCTGCTTGTTTTGAAGATTTGGTATCCTTGGGCACATTACTGTGATGTTCACAAAAAACAAGTTTGAAATTAGTGGGCACAAGCTTCTTTAAAAATTGTCCTACTCCTAAAATTTAGGAGAAAAGCTATCCAGCAATATCCCTGTAGAGTGTAAGGGTTACCTGATGCATGGCTTAGGAAAGATTGCTGCTGACAGCGCAGAAATTGCAGCACATGGGTACCTGCTCCAGATGCTCTTCTTTCATAGTTCAACACCCAGAGCCTTTGCACATTGTCATGTTCATTGGAGTGGTCTTAAACTAAAGCAAACAGCTAACATTACCAGCTGGATAAGACCAGGAAAGACAATGGTGGGCTTCAAGTTAAATTAGCAATAATTAAGCTGAATATCAGCCTTAGACATGTGTGTTTCCAATAGGAACATGTGTGTTTCCAGTAGGTTGAGCTCCTCTTCCTTCTGCTGAAGTTTGTCTTGGAGTGGCTTTTGAAGGACTGGATTTATGGCATGGAGCCTTCCCAAGCTACTTAGATAAGGTCAGCTCTCATGGTCTGCATGTGCTGGGCTAATTTGTTATCACCATAAATAATTGGCTTGGCACTACTGTGGTTCTAGAGATGGAGCTTTGGATCCTGATTTGGTTTCTTATGCTGAAAGAGCCTTTTGTGGCTGCCTCAGCAAATGCCTGTGATACAGACAAGGGTGCTGCTTCCCTGTCTCCGAGATCACCAAGATTCAAATGGCTGATTGCCCCTAGCACTATAGTTTTCATCCAGATCATTTGTTCCTGAAAGAGGTTTAATTTATTGGAATTAATTTCATACAGCTGCTGGAATACATCAAAGTGCAGCAAGAGGGAGTTGAGCAAACTCAGCCCCCACGGTGCCTGTTGGGAGGGAAGCTGCCATCTGTCTCCCTGACGAGCTGCATTAAGGTTTTTTCTCACTAAGAAATCTGTGCTTTTTGTTTCAGTCCCAGACACTGTTCCTCAAAGATGCTCTCTTTAGGCAGCCAATTTCTGATGACAGTGGCTCCTGGTATAATCACCACTGGTAAAAATACAGTAAAGCTTTAGCTTGGATTTAAAGTTCACCTCTGCAGTAAGTGGGGAGGAAACCTGCTGCTGGGAGATAGCAGGTGGGATTAAGTGGCTTTATTAAAGGCTCCAGGCACACTCTGCTAGGCCACAGCATTGTGGCTTCAGATCTCCACTCATGCAGATGTTTTCTTCTACAGGGCAAAGCTCTGTACGTAACACTGCCTGACAGTCTTCACTGAGACACTCTGCAAGATACAAGGTGACAGAGAATCTCACTTCCAGCAGTACCTTTACACTGTTCTCTCAGCATTTGTGCATTTGTTGATTCTGTCTGTTCTGATCTAACCAGAAATTAAAGTTGTGCTAGTTCAGCTCTAATTAATGCAAACATAAATGCACAGGTGGGAGCCCTGTGCATGCACTGAGCTCTCAGGTACATGGTGCCCTGGTTCAGGGAGGCTCCAGCTCCTGTGGTGAGGTCAGGTGAACAGTTTGGAAACACGTGATGGTCCTGCCCATGAGCTGTGCTCTGCTGAGAGACAACATCATACTACTCAGCCACTGCAGAATAAAGTGTCTTTGCTGAAGGCTTTGCTGGGACCAGCAGCTCCAAAGATGGGAAACCCCAATGTTGTTCAGCACTGCACTGTCTGAGCAGAAGTGACTGCTTGGCCATACCACAATGAAATCCATTAGATAAGGTCCCTTCCAACACAAACCATTCTACTGTTCTGTGAAACAGAATAGATATATTTCTGTTTTCACAGATGCAGAGCTGTTTGCAAGGGTTGAGCTTGGACTGGTACAATGTTAGGAATGGGAAATCCTAGAGGCTTTAGACATTTGTGGGGAGAGGGAAAATTGTTACTCATGTTTATATAGAGCTCAGCACAGGGGATTCTGACATAATGGGATATTTAGATACCACTGCAATATAAATGATAATAGAAGTGCAATGTCCTACCAAAATTAATAGTAATGAAGGAAAATGACTACTTCAATGACATGATAATAGCCCCTTGTGAAATACAGGCATTTTTGCTCAATAAATAAGTAGTCACTTGTACAACAGAGTAGTCAGGAATCAGAGTGCTCATTCTATTGTGTTTACAGTGGTCTTGGACCACTACAAAGTGCATTTGGGATGCAACCAGCAAGAGGAGAAGGTTCAGCACATCCTTAGGCTGTGACAGCAGTCTTCTATGTTTCTCTGCTTTCCTTGTGGAGATGCAAGTCGTGTCTGTGCATTTCAGGGCATATCCATGGCACTGAGATTAGAAAGTTAGGACTGTATGTTTTTCCCTGCAAAATGGAATCAAGAGCATAATAGCACAGGAGAGGGAGGGACCTTGTGTGCTTCTGGGTCAAGTCCTTTTCAGAATTTCATTTTAGGTAATCCTCTCAATAATGGATCAAGTACTGTCTTGGGATTTTCATCTTGGTCTTCCCTTTTCAGTGTTGTTTAGGATCCATGTTTCCTTAATCAGTGGGATCCTTCATCTAATTTCAGCCTAAAACTATTCATGTTCATAATCTTTTCCTCTCCTGCCTACATCTTCTTTTCATTAAATAGCTTTTTCCCTCCACTGGCAATTAACTTGCTGATGTATTTATACAGCACAATCATGTAATATCTGTCTCTATTTGGCCAAGCTTTTCTAAGTCCCTTAGTACTGCTAAATTTTGGTTACCAAACACAAAAATTGTTGAAGGTCCTATAGGGGAAGACATCACTAAGTGCTCTTATAGCCATACCATGGGAACACCTGATGAGCTGGGACATGGAAAAGAGGATACACCTCACACACCCATCTACTGAGGCTCCATGGGTACTCAAAAATATGCCACAGCCTTGGGATGTGGTCTTGGAGAAAAAAAATCCTATGACAGTGACTGGAAAGAAACTTCTACCACTGGAGAAATGAGGACTTCTGAAGAGCTCTCCCAGAGAGGGTAGATTTCCTACACTATATGCCCTTCCTGGTAATGTGGTTTACCTCATATCTGCAGATTTGTATTTGTCACTGTGGAGCCTGTCTGAAGGGAGATACTCTTGTGCAGCATCCTGCCTTCCCAGGTCTGCATGTAAGATGCCAAGGCTTATTAAATGGGTATTTCTTGGATGGTGGCTTTCCTGTATTGTGTGGCTGGCTGGTATGTACAGATAAGGTAATCACCACTGCCGCTGCAAGGAAAAACAAAACTGCTGCAAAGCAGGAAGGCTGGAAATCTACTTTCTATTCTTGGTCATTTTTGTTGGTGTAGTGGCTGATTCACTTGCTGTTGGCTGCCTTTGGGAGAAAGGTCAGTGCTGGAACTTTTCACTTGAAATCCTTCAGCTACCAGAGTGCTCCTCTGATTGGCCCAAATGCTGGAGCTAAAGTAAATGCTGTCAAAAAAAAAAAAAAAAAAAAAAAGACCAAAAATAATACCCATCTGAGCAGCTTTTGTACAAGTAAATCCATCTACCTTTCATTTTTTCATAATCCTTTCACTATGTGTAATCCATTATTCCTCAGAAATAAAACTTGCTGTTTGCCTGCTGAGGACAATACTTTGCTGAGGAAGGTCAACGGAGCTGAAAAGGTGATGCTGTGTACTAAATTTTGCTCTCAGAACTGTGCAGTATATGTCCCACTCTCCTGAAACACAGGCACAAAATCTTCCTGGTTTCACAGAGACTTCAGGTTCCCAGTTGCACAGATGGGAGAGGAATGAGCACTGTAGGACAGTGAAGCAACAAGAAGGTACCTTTATTCTGAAGTTTCATTTATCATTAAGGCTGTTGCTTAAACAAATCAGCATATTTTAATCATAATGTTTGTCTCTGTTGCTCTGCTGAGCCACACCAACCCTTCAGTTTCCCACCCAAAGTCTCCCATACAAAAGTTTTTCTGTACCTCACCCACAAGGCACGACTTTTCCTGGCTAAGATGAGCTGTTGCTTTCCTACACCAAATGCTTTCTGCAGTCATCCGTGAGAAGAAATGCTGAAAACTCTGTGACCCTCAGGAGCTTCCATCTGTAGCTGGCTCATCTTTAAAACATTCCTCTTCTATTTCACCACTGCACATGAAGCATCTGAGAAAATAGTGGAAGCACTGAGCAGATGTTCATCAGCCTTGATTCCAGTATCCAGCACTTCTGGCTGTGGAGGAGGAGGCAGGTGGTTTGCACGTGGTGTTTGCATCATTCTTTGGATGGATGCATCCACTGCCACTCTGGAGGATGTGTTTTGGGGTGCTCTGTAAGGCAGCAAGACATGGCATTAAATAATCAAAATTCAGGCCATAACTCCACATGAGCAGGTATTCCACATGGGGCTGAATTATACTTTGAAATACTCTGGGTGGTTCCCACAGAGGTTGCACCCAGGACCAGTTCAGTCTTCAGCAAAGCAAGCCCTGCTGAAGGAAAGGGTAGCAGGCATGAGACAAGGAATGTGGGAAGGTCCAGCTGTCCCACCACCACCACCTCTACAGAGCAGGCAAGGAGGGCCAGCTTTGGTGGGAGGCATTTATCATTAAGGCTGTTGCTTATGTGGGGCAGTGGGGGCTGGCTCCAGATGGAGGAGCTGGATCAGGAAGAGCTTACTGAGGAGCAGGGAATGATGGAATACCTAAACCACTCCAGCTCTGCAATACCCTTCTCCATAGTCTCCCTTTCCCTTCACAGCCTGGGAATTAGAGGGCTTTCCTGAGGATATGGACTGTATTCTTATGGCTGGGAAAAAATCAATTATTGATACATGGCTGGAAAGCCTTTCGACAGCTCTGAGTGTCCTTGGGCAGCCAGAAGAAGGATTTGTTATGGTATTTCTTTGAGAAAGGGTGGGACCTTTAGAAGATGAGGCAAAATGACATCTTTGCAACGAGCATGACAAGGTTTTTCTGTTTCTTATGCTTTTGTCAGCCCGATCATCCAAATATCAGCATTTGCCCAGCCAGATTGCCCCAAGACCAGCAGGACTAATGGCAAAACATTTTCTAAGGGTTTGTCTTCTGAGGCTGAACTTCTTTGGGAATTACACAATTTCTGAAAACTGTGAGGTCACAGTATTTTCTTTGTCTTGGTGGAGGTATTAATGAGGTCGCTCCCCTCTATCTGATTACTTAGTACTTTTACAGAACTCAGAAGTTTAGCAATGTTGAGACCTTTATCCCTCTACTAAATTTGACTGCTGTGAGCCAAAAAGATTAAAAAAATATTTGGGAGGAGCTGACTGTTCAACAAACACAAATTAATGACATAATTCAGCTGGATATTGGCCCAAAAATGCATTGAGGAATGCTGAAACATTTAGCCAACTCACTAATGATGTTCCTAATCATGGTTGGTCTCAGGTGGGAAAACAAAGGTGGGATCTTTTGCATGAAAATTGCCTCAGAAAGGCAGAAAATACTTGAAAACCCTGTGCCTAAATGTAAAAAAAAATGTTTACTGTTCAGTCACCTTTCCTGGCTTTGCTGCAAAACAAACTTCTTTTCACCCCTGTGTCAATTTGCCTTTCCCAGCACATGCCAGTTTTTTCTGGTCAGATCAGGAACTCTCTGAGCAGGAGCTGTCTGTTGCTGTGTGATTGTACAACAACTCTTAAAATGAGAATTCCTTCTTGGTTCAAGCTGTTAAGCATTCCTATATCCTAGTAATATACACTAATAAATAATGAAAGTGCAGCAGAGAAACCATCAAGAGAGCTGAAGCCTATTTAGCTGGATAAATGGCATTTGACTTCACTTCTAAGCATGTCTTGAAAGCAAACTAAAATTTTTGTTATTGCCAAGATCTGTGTCATGCCCATCACTAACACTTAAAGCAGTGCAGCACTCTCCTCCAGAGCCTGTGGAGCTACTTCACACACTAACAAAGATATTATGTTCTATGATAGATAGCCTTAGGTCCATTCTCTGATCCTGACAGGTAAGCAAAGGAAAAAGTGATCTGAAATAAGTTGGTTTTAAAATATAATATATTTATTCCTTCTGGGCTTTGCTAGTCTCTGCATGCCATGTAGAATCAGAGAAGTTAGCCTGACTTCTCCTTCCTTGCAAAGATGAGTTCCCCAATTTTGCTTCACAAGATTTTGACTACTTTATTACCTCAGGTTTAAGTGGTCTCACCACTCCTTTGTGGAAAATATTTTTCCATGCCATCATCTGCTCGCCCCTTTTTTGTGTATATGTGCTTGCTATTGTAAGGGCTTTTTAAATTTCTCTGTAGGCTCCTGCTGTTAATGGAAGTTCTGTAGTGCAAGAGGAATGAGGACTCCCTGTGTGTGTCTGGGGGCTTGTATGGTGGGGGAGATAATGGCAAGGTGCAGGGCTGGAGTACAGAAGTGCCACAGGATGGACAGGGAGTGTTTGTGCTACACTGAGCTTTCTATCCCTGATTAGTGCAATAGAAGCTTGAACTGCTTCACATCTCAGCTGGTTTGTGCCACAAACATTCTCAGCTGGTTTGTGTCCCCTTATATGGGCTGTCTCTGGCAAGTGGGCTTTAGAACATAGGTGCTGCAGAGAAGAATTATAAAAAGTGTTTGGAAAAAAATTGTCCCATCTAAGGAGGGGTCTGCGTTCCAACAATGGGAAACACTGGGTTAGCAGTTCTCTCGAGCTGGGAGCTGAGGCTTGAACAATTACAACAAAAAACAGGGAGCTTCAAGATGTCTTTTACCCCTCTACAGATTTTCTGTACCTGGCGACATCTGATATCCTGTGCTTTTGCATGGCTAGTTAAAATAACTGTTGAATTATCAGCCTTTAAATATATCATATAATGGAGTAAAAGGTCTTTATTTTATTTTCCTTAGTAGATTTAAGAATTTTCATGCAGCTATAAAATTGCCTATTTTTAAATAGCTGCAGCTTTCTCATGCGAAGATTCAATTTTATTATATGTATTTTAGTAGGCTTTTCTACTTTCATTTAATATCCTGTTGATCTATTTTAAAACATTTCCTAAGCCTGAACACAAAGGCTAATGCTTTACAGTGCTCCTACATCTTCCCAGTGAATGAACATCTTGCCAGGCAAGCAAGGCAATGCTCACAGGCAATGCTCAGTATCACCAGATCCTCTGCCTTGCTCTCAGAGGCTGCCTGGAACCAGTGTGTGTTTGCTGGACCCTCAGATCCATGCTGGCACTCCCTGCCCAGCCTTCTGGGGATGCCCTCACCCCCAGCTTCATCTCACCCTGTGGCATTTTGAGCAGGAGCAGCTGAAGACATGGCAGGTCAGTCTGGGGAGGATCAGCATCAGGAAGTATTGGTTTGTTATCAGTTCATGTTCCTCCCATGAGACTGACTCTGCACTGGGCTGTTCCCAACATGACCCCATGACACTTCATATAAAGTGGATATATTAATACATTTAATTTGCATCTGGATGTCCAAATAAAATTAGTTCTTCTCCATAGTTTTAGACCAGTGTTCTCATACTGACTATGTAGTTTAACAGCACTGCCTTAATAATGGGATAGCATTTTCTGCTCTCTCTACACGTAGTTCACTCTCTATGCATGCTGCTACAGCTAGATGATGGCTGATTTTATAAGGAAAAGGGTCCCAGAAGGTTTATTCACACAGTTTAAAATTCTTTGGTAAAACTTGCTAATTGATTTCAAAACTTCCTTTGCAGCATTCATTGAAACAGTGAAAGTGTGAAAACTCAGAATGAGGAGATCCCTCTCAGCACCACCAGGAGCTCTCAGCACTTGGCACCTCCATCCTTTGAGGTGTGTCACACAGGAAGAGGGACCCAATGTGCAGGTGTGAGTCTTTTCTTTCATGGGAAATGCCTTTTCTCTTTCTTGGTTTTGTTTCTCTGACTGCTGCTTGCCCATCAGTGCAGTGGGCACCCATTTCTATCTCTCAGCAATTCCAGGACAGTGGATAAAAATTTGTACAAAGGCTTTTTGGATCTCCAGTTCATGTGCTCTCTCTAATGGCTGAAGTCTTTGGTGGCTGTGAGGGCAGGACATGGATCTGGTCAGGTTCCAGAAGGGAAGGGAGGCCCATATTATCCTCCTGGAGCACCAAGCTCCATGCTGGAACAGAGCTGCTTTGTCTTCTCTTTCCCAGCTTCTCCTATGAATGTTGATTTTACACTTTTTCTTATATCTGTATATCTGTCTAGATCTATATATCTTTACAATGTTCATCACATAGGCTTGTCTTCAGAAGTTAGTTTCTCTTGGTACAACATATTCCAGTGAGTTGTCTGATAATGAGGACAAGAATGTAATTGGCACATTTCTGCTTCAGGTGGGGCAATTAAGAAAATTTGGTGTTGAGAGCAGACAGTGTTTTGACAAAGAAGAGTTGCTAAGACTCTACCAGTCTGGAAGAAAAAAAAAAAAAAAAAGACAGTATTGCTAAATTATGTAACTTATGAAGAAGAAAGAAAAGTCTTTTGTTTGCCTAGTTGGTGCTCTAGTTTTAAAGTGAAAAGAGCTGAAGCACAGTAATGAAAAAGATCCTGTTGAAAACACCTTGTCTCATTCAATTCTCTTACCTTGTCTTTTCAACCTGTGCCGAATGAAAATGTTTTTTGCTTCTGGACAGATTATCAAATTTAAAGTGTATTAGCAGGCACCAGCTGTGTGGTATAATTATTTGGCTGAATCTTCTGACGTTGGAAGAGAAAATCTGAGTTAATGGCTCAGATGCTCTCCTGCCTGGTTCTCTAATATCCCCCACCTTGCACCAGGCGCATCTGCACAGAGCAGGGATAAAGCAGCAGGAGGGCAGAGTGGGACTGTTGGGGACATACAGCACAGAGGGACAGATGACTCCTCATGCAGTAAGAGCATTGTAGCAAAATATTAACCACTCTTTTAATAGTCCCAAGTGAGGAAGAAAGAACTCAGTTGTATTTCTTTCCAGATGGCTGTAATGTCACAGTAGTCAGGTAGGGCTGGACTTAGCTATCTAAAGACAGATGTCTAAAGTAGTTGGAGGTTCCAAGTGATGAATTTGTGTTTCTTGGATAATTTTCTGAGAGTGCCCCAGTGTTGCCCTTGCCAGGCTGCTGACCCCAGGGCTGGAGCAGGTGGAAAAGGGAGCAAGCTTGCTTGGGATCAGCGTGGGTCTGTGGGTTTATTGGTTAGCTTATTTGCCTTCCTTGAGTTAAATGGTCAATGGAAAAACATGATGGATTTTAAAAACAGTAATTCTTAGTGGTGGAGAATAATTGAGAGCAATGAGAGAGGTTCAGTGTATAAAGTAGTGGATGCTGAGGGTTTTCATCTGTGCTTCCTGTAGTTCTGGGCTTTTGTTTGGAACTGGGCTCAGTCTTGTGGTCTGGCCTGACTGGAGAGCAGAGCTGGTCTGCCTGCAGAGCTGTCTGCAGGTCACACCTTCCACCTCCATGAGGGGCTGGAGAACTCTGGAGAAGGGTCATTTGAAGGTAGCTCCTTACCTATCTCCAGTAACTTGAATGCTCTTCAAATTTTGACTGAATTTTTATGGTATTTTAGATAATCTGTTTATCCCCCCATAAGTGTAGAGATAGATGTTCTTTGTGCAAAAGGACAATATTGACACCTCTGGACTTGTTCACATTTTGAGGCATGCTCTCTGACTGACAGATGCCAAATGGGCTCTGCAGATGGGCATGAACAAACCCAGCCTGGCAGAATCACACAATTATTTTATAATAGCATATTCAGAATTCTTTAGTTTAGTTGCCAATCTCTCCCCATTCTTTAGTGGCTCTTCTTTCTCCAATTAAAGGTTTCTTCCCTAGTTATGCAGATGGAAATTTGCCTTAGAAATGAAAACTGAAGCTTTGGGAAAGATCTCTATTTTACCACTGGGGCCTTTGGGCAGGAAATTACAGAAATATGATGAGACTGGATATAGAATTGCAAAATTGGCAACCTTTGCTTGTATATATTACAAGGATACCAGAGCAGTGTTTACAAGTATTGAAAAAGCCAAAAGGTTTTGACATACCAGCTCTTGACCTTCAAATATGAGCCTTTAGAAGCAGGGTACAACATGTACACAGGCAGAGCTATTTTAATAATAATTTCCCTTTTTGTGCCCTTGCCCACCTTTGCCTCAGTTCTCTTGGTGAGAAAGGCTTTTTGTAGCAATAATTAGGAAAGCAACAGTTCCTCTGGCACTCTGAACACTAAGAAAATGCCCAAACCCATACAGAGTACTGTGTGGATCAAGTTATTGCATGTGAAATCTTACACAAGTGCTACTTGCAGTCTCTTATTCCTGGCAAAAATATTTTGACAGTTAATAATGTAAAAATTGGGCAAACCATAAATCTGATATGAAATGTATTTGTTCTGCTGCACCATTTGGAAGAGAGCCAGCATGTCTAATTGGAAACACTCATATGAAGTTACCATGATACATCCATTATGACTATGGTTGTACCTGCTGCTTGGTAAAAAGAACTGAGCACTCGGCAGAGACCTGCAGCTTTCTGTCACAAAACAGAGGGCATCTGGAAATTCCATGGTAAATTACAAATGGAAAAAGCCAAAGGAAATTTTGTAAATAGTTCATTGATGTCAAATTGAAAAGAATCCAATAAGAAATGCACAGTCTGATTAACTTCTTGTTCCACGTGTTCTGCACCATTACCAAGAGAATGCCAAATATCCTTGTTCAGCAAACACAGAATTTTTGTTATAAGCTTTGTACATTGAACACATGTAAGAACACATTGTTGACCAGGTTAAGAGGGAGGTTAATCAGAATCCTTCTTGCACCATGACTAGAATCAGATCTGCTAGTCCATTTATTAATTCTTAGGGAGTCTCCCATTTTGTCCCAGACTTTTCAGGTTAGGTACATATCTTCTCTTTTCTGGGACAAGAAAAGCTCATACCCTGTCTCAGCCAAAAAGCAACTTTACTGAAAGTATTCACCATATGTCAGGATATCACTGGGGGTAAACTTTGGTCAGCCTAACTAAAAAGTGTTAAGTATTAGGAAAGAAAGCAATTCCTAGATGGGGGGCCTATTTCATAAGACTTTCCAGTGCACAACATATTAAAGTAGTTGGGGTTTTTTGTGTAGTTAGCATGATCACAGCCATGATTAAAAGGAAGGGTTCATAAGACATTGTGTTGTAAAACAGAGATGCATTTAAAGGCTTTCTAGTTTTTTTTTCAATCTTGCAGTGTAATAAATTGAGAAAGTAAATGCAGCCTAATGTCTAGTGCAAGGTCCTGAGTGATGGGATGTCTTTATTTATTCCTGGCTCTGACACTGACTCTTGTGCTCTTGCATGAGTCATTGCTTTACCTTTAAATGAGATGGCAATGAAAAAAACCAATTTTATCTACATAAAAAATTGCAGTGATTTCACAAGGTTTAATTCTGCTTTTAAAATAGGTTCTGAAATATTCTGGTCAAATATTGTGAGGAGATATTGTTGTGCTTCAAAAAAACCCCAAACCCTACACAAGTCATACTTGTACTCTAACACACAAAATAACTCTGGTCTTGTGAGAAATCAACATTTCAGCCTTTTTAATGGAACTTACTACAGAATTTTATGTACATTTTACTGTGTTTTGAAAATGCATTTCTTTAGGTCAGATGTTTGTGTAAGCTGAAGATGGGTAAAGACAAATTAAAGGAGGATTACACACTGTTATAAAACACTAGTCTGCAGTTACTAAAAAGAATGCTTTGAGTATCACCCTTTTGAATGCTTTAAGTTGTAATGCAAAGCAGGCAATAACCACTTTATATTGTCCTGTTTTCTTATGTGCTTTCTGTCTGTGATCACTGCTGGCTGCTGAGCCAGGTGGGTCTGTCTGAGTACAGGGGTGTCCCACTGCTGTGTGCTGGACAAACTCCAATTGAATACAGTTCATCTGCTGCTTTCTTTGCACTCTGTATTCTTTACAGATGAAGTAACAGCTTGGTTACAAGGTAGATAATTGAAAAGCCATGTTTGTGCTGTACCTGTTCAAAGACACAATGTGCTAGAATACACACATCCCAGTATTCTGACTACCACTTCAGGAGGTTCAGTTCCTGGACATCTCAGTCCATTTACCCTTACTGGGAGCCAGTGCTGAAGCCAAGGAACAGTTTCTATCTTTTTTCCCCCTCTCCTTCTTCCCTCTTAGTGTTCAAGGACTGGTTTAGAAAACATTCAGATACTAAGACAAAATGGGCCTAAATTAAATTTTTAAAAATCCACAAGAAAAAAGACTATGGTACTGTTATAGTGGTTCTTTTCAAAAGCTATTAGTTTGGAACACCTTTGTGGAGACAGCCAGGGAGAGACTTCCTCAAAGCTCTTCATTGCACAATATTTCCATATGATGTATACGACTCTGGAATGGGAAGGACTCATAAATCTTTAACAAATTGAATCCTGCACAGAATTCACAGGGTGCTTAAGATAAGCATGAAATGAGAGTAGCTAAAGACCTAAATAACCCACAGTGAACCTTAAAGCAGACAGAAAGTGTCTAGGGGTAACAAAGTAGGCAGAAATGCTTGCAAACTTACTCTAAATACCAATCAATTCTACCTCTTCTAAGAACCTTCTGAATCTTTCAGCATGGGCCAGGGAAATCTCTCTATATAACACATTATTCCAGTGGGATTCTGAATCTTAGTCAAAGTAGTAGGAGCTGAAGACAAAATTGGAAGTAGAAGAAAATTCTGAAGTAAAATTGTGGCCTCAAAACTGACCTGTTATATGTTCAGTTTGGTACTAGCAAATGTAGTATCATTTGTACCATGTTATTTTTATGAAAAGCTAATGGAGAGCTGGAAGGGCTGTGGCTGGCACTGCCCATGTGGGAATGACCCCCTGCCCAAATTCCAGAGGACACTAAGAGTTGCACAACTTGGCATAGCAGTCTTCTTTTCACTGAACAAGCTGCCACTTCTGTTTTCTACTTAGTTTTCTACTGTGGCTGCTCTGTTTTTTAAGAGAAGGAGTGTCTTGAGCAGAATAGCCATGTGCAGGCGTTGGGCAGAGACGTGTGCCACTGCATAACCCCACACTGGAGACAGCAGCTGGGAGAGGGGACAGCCTTGGCTTGCCTGTCTCCCAGGGAGGTGCAGGGATGCCCAGGGAGCCCTCAGCCTGCCTGATGCAGGTGGGTCAGATGAGTGGTCAAGGGAGCTGTTTACTGTCTCTCCCCTCATGGCTGAGGAAATCTCTAATTTAAAGTCAATATTATATTTTAAATGGCCAAATCCCTCCGTAGCCATATAGACGATCCACTGCAGTGCACAACAATATGTTACACTTTTCTTTCACTGGGACATTAACAAGCATTTAGAATCAAATGCTGTCTTAAATTCATTGCTGGCTAGAGGTGGTTCAGACATGGCTTCCTAAATTTGGACTACAATGCAAAGAGGAAACTGCAATTTTTTTTCATTTGCCTTTGTTAAAGTGAGGGTAGCTGATGTAAAAGGAACTATATAGAAACAGGAACCTGAGTCTGAAGCAAATGGTGCATTAAAATAACTTCATTATGAGCTGTCATTAGCCTACTTCTTTCCAGAGTGTGTGTCCACAGTGATTGAGTCAGTGATTGATAAACAGAAAAATATTTAGAATCAAAATAAATACTTGATATGCAGCAATGCAGCAGAAGATGGTTGGCAAATGCACCACACAAATAGTCTGGCAACAATATTACTTCAGCAAGCTTTGAACAAGCCAATAATTGGAACCATTTTTAACCATGCCTAGGTGAGCCCTTGGTTTTTTTTGAGGTAAGTTAATGTTCATCCTCGCACCTGGAAGTGAACCCAAGAAAAATATGCTTGGAATTAGTCAATAATCGAAACACTTGATGAAAAAAACCTCTCACTGACCATGCTGGTTGTGCAGCTTTGTACAAACATTTATTTTTCCAGGGACTGATGTGTATTGAACGTGGCTGACTGTTCTGCTCTCTTGCTTGTTTTACTCCTCAAGAGTCTCTTGTTCATCTGTTGTGCAAACACTCTTAAGTATCTGTTCTGATCTGTGCTCCTAAGAGTTGCTGCAACTCCCCAAAGCTCTCCACTGCACAGTTGTTGCTCCCTTTACATCTTCCTTGTAAGTGTTAGGCAACGAAAGAAATTTAATAGCGTGACTGAGGCTGTGCCATCCCATTGGTTTTCTGAAAAGGAGTAGCTGAGGTTCAAGAGGGCTCAGGGACTTAGTGGTGTGACTATGTTTGGTGGTTTATGTCAGGTGATTGCATATGACTCCAATTGTGGCAGCCAGCCTTAAGATTATTAGTAATGATTTACTGAAGTTAAAGGAGAAAAAAAAGTAAGAAGCTGAAAAATCTGACATAAAAAGTACAAAATATGTTTTTGACACGTTTTCTGTAAAAAATTATTTCTGTCCAGCAGAGAAAAAAGTAGTTGTAGGAGAATCACTTGGTTGGTATTAAAAATAGTACAAATAGTGCACTTGGGGAGGAAAAAAATAAATGTATTTACATGGTTTGTAAATGTATTTTGAAGTTTGATCCTGCTTCCTTTTAGATGAACCAAGACCAGAACAAACCAGTGAGAAGTATCAGGGTGAAAATACATCACGCTGGTTTTCACTTATAGCTCAGTGTGGGAAGGGCTGGACCCAGCTCTTGGTTTAAAGAAACACTTGGGGAAATGGAAAGCTTTTACCAGCATTAGACTGCTTAAGACATCGCTCCTATGTGCTCTCCCTAGGATCTGCACAGCAGCCAGGTTTTGTGTCTGTGATATGCAGGGACCAGGGAGTTTTCCTGGGGGGGCTGGTGTCTCTTCTGGGGGTCTCTCCCTGCCTGGCTGCTCTTCCCTGTTAACCTTGTCAGGAGCCCTCACCACCAAGGTCTCCCTGTGAGAAGAAGGGAGCCCTGTGAGGCTGAGGGACCAGCGAGCCTGAGCTTCTTCCACTGCTTTTCATTCATTGCTGCCTGAGGAAAGCTGCCTGTGAGCCTGGTGCCTCTTCCACAAGGCTGACATTGCTGGTTCTCATCCCTCCAGTGGATGCACTTCTGCAACACACCTTGCTGAAATTAATGCTGCTTATGCTGTGTGTTTTATCTCCAGCTTGTGGTTGCTTGTGTTTGTAACTCTACAAAACAAGCTGGGAGAGATCCCTTTCACACCTGGGGAATGGGTGCTGTGTAACTGCACTCTTCAACTCTAATGGGGGTCCCTGAAAACAATTCTGTATCTTTACTCAAGGCTTACTCTCAGGGCTTTAGCTGGTCAGAGTGACCCCGAGATACATTAGAAAGTCTCTTTTCCCAGCCTGGCAGTCGAAGGAGGAGTCAGAGCTCTTAATTTCTCAGTCTCAAGGTTATTTATTGTTTCTTATCTATAAGATTCTTTCTCCTGTCCTGCTGAGGTCCTCCAGCAAGACAGTCAGAGGCACTCTGCCTCCCCCGGGGCGGTGTTATCTTTTTATACTAAAAACTATGTGTACAATATCTGCAATTACTTTCCAATACCTATCACCTGTGTTAGACTGAGTTAGACAGTGAGACTCTAAACCAATCTAAAAGCGTCAACATCACAGCAGAAGATGGAGGCCAAGAAGAAGAAAAAGAAGAAAGCCTGGACATGCCCAGATTCCTCCATCTTGCCCCCTGAACCCCCATGCTAAAAACTCCAAAAAATCTATTTTTCACCCCTTGATAAATTCACTATCATTCTACTTAAACTGTTGTGGCTTGCAGATCTTCATATAAGGTTGGCAATTTGCTCCATGGGTCATAATGAAAACCACAGGTGTCTCGGGCTCTGTGCCAGGGCCTCTGAGCCCCCTGGCAGGGATCCTGGCACTCCAGGACAGCCAGAGGGATGTCCTGAATTCCGACAGCTTACTTTCCTGCTGCGGCCTAAATACTACTCCTATATCTTAGAAGGAGTCACAGAGGTGACTTACACATTCGCAGCAGGCAGGACTGGTTTCGTGCAGAGTATGTGACAATGCATAGCCCGTGGTGGCCTCTTACAGGCACAGCGGGACAAGTGATGCCCCAGCCTTCAACATCCCAGAGTCCATAGCCTGGAAAGAAAGGCTGTAGGGCCCTCTGGTGGGAGCAGAGCAGCAGTCCTGCTGCTTGGAGCGCTGTTCCGTGCCTGCTGTCACCTCCCGAGAGCGGAGCTGGGACACACCTTGTGGGACAGCACCAGCGACTTCGCCAGGGCTGCAATGTGCCTCCTGCCTGCAAGCCTGGGAACGAGATAAGGTTGTATTAATAACCTTCAACCCGCGGCTGCTGACCTCTTCTGCTCTGCCCCTGATTCTTCAGAGTACTTTTTTTCTTTACGCTAGCCAGGGATGCCAACTCCTAAACCCAACCTCTCTTCTCCATTCAGCTAGGCCTAGTGGGGTGGCACTTTACTCACATGTGGATGGGTTGAGTCTATGACGTGGCCATGCCATGATCTGGGGACCTGCCATGTCCCCTTCTCTCTTCCAGCTTCTGTCATAGCTCCTCAGCCCCCAGCCCAGCTGTGCTCCCACCAAGGACAAGTGTGGCTCTGTGCCTCGCCTATTGCGATGCCCTCTCCTCTCTGCCACTTATGTCATGGCTCAGAAAGACTCTGGTGTGACTTCCTGGAGGCTTTAAGCACTTTTTGCATCTTTGTGCTTGCTTCAAGGGAAGGGAGGCCTCACCATGGCACGGAGTGTTATCTGTGTGTTTAGAGGAGCTGTGAGCTGGATGTGAGCAGTCAAGGATGCTGCAGCTGAGGCCCACAGGGAGACAGAATTAGGCAGGCACCTGCTTTCTGTCAGATCTGGGGACAGGAGATGACAGGTTTTAGATCCTGAGCATGCCTGAAGAGTCAGTGAGAGGCTGGGTCTGGTTTTACTCTGGGCAGGCAGTGGCAGGAGCTGGATGTTGGATCCTTTTTACAGAACCACATGAAGGCGGCCGATGGAGTGGGGACAGGCAAGGCATGACAGCAATTCCAAAGCATTTGACCCAAGCCTTGTGGAGCTCCCCAGCACAAAACTTTCATGATGATCATCCCAAGAGTATTTGAGTGTCTTACTCTGACTCTCTTAGTCACATCCAGAGGCTCTGGACCTTTTCCTATAGACCAAGATCCATTTCTGACATCAAACAGTCTTTAAGGAAGGATGATGCCTGTTTGCTATTCAGCACTCTGACAGCTGAATGGTACAAGAACAAAGCAAAACAATAACCACCCATCTGAAGCTCAAGTTAGGAGAAAGATAATTGTCATTGTTATGTCATCCTTATTGCTAAATCGGTAGGTGTTTGCATATTTTCAGCTTCTCATCTCAGTCCATATCTGCCTCTCCTGTCATAGCTTGATGACCTCAGGCATCCCATCTACTTAGCAGCAGCAAACTCCTAAATTACATTCCAATAACACACTTTCTTTAACACATGCAATTAAAACTTTATGCTACAGTTATCTCAAGTATGTAACTTAATAATACATAAACCAATGAAGAAAATTCTTGGAATTAGTTACATTACTGCAAAATCTAAGAACCAAAAATATCAGAAGTGAGATACTGTGAGTATACTTGGAAAATATAGCATATAATTAAACCCATATTTCAGAATCATTGATATGAGGTTTTATCCTTCTAAGATTACTTTCTGGGCTTCCATTTTAATTTTTTTCTGATGTCAAAATGAATGATTTGGATTAATTTTTCATGCATAAATTGTCAAAAAATGAATGTGGACCAGTATTGTAGTTAGACTTTTTTGGTTTATTTAAAGCGTTATTAATGTGTTCTAAAATCTACTTCACCCTAACACAGACAGTTTTCTGCTTTTTCTAGATAAAGGATTGTCTGAATATTCCCTCCTTGCCACTGTTTTGTGAAGATGTAGAAGCTAAAAAGATGTCTCTTAAAAGAATTGATGGAAATTGGCTAGCCATTGATAATTTGGAGAGGAATGGTTCAAGAGAGAATGTTATTTTTTATAAGAAAATTTGGTAGCTTTGTGTGAATTTACAAGGCTTTTAGGAGAAAACCCTTTTTTTTTTGGCAGAATGTATTATCCATGGAATCCATGAAAACAGAACCTATGAACACATGGTTTTATAGTTTAAAGTTATCTGAAAGGGATCTGTCCCAGCTGAAAGGGACCTGTCCCAGCTTGTTTTGTAGAGTAACAAACACAAGCAACCACAAGCTGGAGGTAAAACACACTGTATAAGCTGGGTAGGAATATGCTGAGAGTTTCGGGGGGAATGTTGCTGCTTTTGGAACAAAAGATACTGATGATCTGTTGATGAAACCTTTTGATCCTGAAGCACTGAACTGCACTGTGTGTGCTGCTGATGTGGACCCTGAACTTCACAAACTGGAATAAGAGGCTAAAAGGCAGCCAAGGCTTTGTCACCTCCAGCAACAAAGAAATACAGATCACAAGATCTGGAGCTAGCACAGGACCTCATAAAAAACCTAGTAATATTACACCAAAACCTGTTGCTGCCTGGCTGCCTCTCTGAATTGTCTTGTTTGTGAGATTACCACAAACTAAATTAAAATTTAAAAAAGAATCCTTAGTTTCTTATGTGGTCTGCTAAACATAAAATCTTGGTTTCCTTAAATAACCAAGACTAGTGCTTAGGCGACTAGTTCTTTTTGAATTAGCAGAAAACTGTAGGAAGAAGGATCAGGCAGCTTATTTCTCTGGGGGCAATAATTTACAATACTGCAAATTCCCAAACCTGTATAGTTTTCTTACATTTCTTTTGTGCTATGTGAAAGGTATTAGAAGAAAAAACTCAGTTCACCTTAATTCCATTCTCTCAATTCAGGACAAAGGGTGCTTTGAATTCACATAACATTTTAGTCAAAGCACATTTGTGGAAATCAAACAGAATGTAATTTTTGAAGCATCCTTTGAACTGTTCATTTAGGTCCTGTGTTAGCTCCATGTCTTGTGATCTGTATCTCTGTTGCTGAAGGAAGTGCACTTACAGAGCTGACAAAATATTTTGTTATTTCTTTCTGCAATTAGTTCTTTACTAGGCCTGTTTTACACCTAAAAGGCAAAGCTTTAAGAGTCCTGTTGGTCTTTTTCCATCTTATGCCTTGCTGGCAAAATCCCCAGTTTTCCAGGCTGCTGGTAGTCATTCATTTGTGTGCCCTTTTCAGCCATCCCAAGTGTTTAGAGTTGCATTCCAAATCCGTGCTTGAAATGAAGATCCAAGTTATGGAGGTGTTCCATATAATTGTATATATTTAGAGCCAGCACAGCAAAAGTCTGAAAGTGTGCCTAAATCAAAATATGGCTAGGCAGCACCACCCAGAGGTTCTGGAGCTGTCTTGGAGCAAGTGAGTGCTGTGCTGGGAGCAGGATAGCCTTGGTAGTGCAGTGTTTCCTGGGGATATATTAGCTCTGTTGGGACATGTATGTTACCCTTCTTACAATGTTTTTGGAATGTGGCACATTCCCTGATCATTCCCACTGCTTTGTTCAGAGCTAGTCTAAGCAGTGTTACATAGCCTTGCAGGTATGATTTCTGTGGATGTATTCTTCTTTCTACACCCCAAACCTAAACTATGTATTATTGGGCTAAGGTGGGATCTTTCTGTCTGATTTTCAGCATTTCATCTTAGAATATGCAACCCTTCACTGTTGAAATTAGCTTGTGTTTCAGTGTCCAAGGATCCCAGCAGTGTCACTGCATTGCTTTAAGATAGCTGCAGGCAGTGTGATTTGGAAGAACAAATTTGAGCAGACAGGGGTTAGATCAATATCTGAAGGATGATTATCTTGGTCAGCACAGTATTTTCCATAGCCTAATGCAATTTAAACAATCTCTAAATATATCACAGACTGTGAAATTTTAATTCCTCTCCTGTCAGCCCGTTCATGTGAAGATGGATGACATACCTGATGAAGACAAGAGGCTGATCCTGCTGCTGTTGAAGTAACTAATAAATCACCCATTAACTTCAGAGAATACCTCAAAGAACCAAATTGCTCATGTAAACAGAGGTAGAAAATCCTTTACAGGTGTGATGGTTTCACAGCAGCTGCATGTGCACAGGCCTCCTCCCCAAAGTACAGGAACACCTCTGCAAACTTTTGGAAATTAAAAAACAAGTCAAAAAGAGATGAAGATGATTCTCAGAATGGAAGGCTGCTGTTTTAGACAGCCCTTGACTAGGACAGACAGCACAGGAGCTCTGTGAAAGCTGTTTGCTACAACACTTTTGTGGGGATGTGAGCTCTCAGATGTACGCACTGTACCCTCTCACCTATGGCCAGGTGTGTGCTCAGAGGCACTGCTGGACAGCAAAATATTCATCTGGGAGGACATACAGTTCAAGAATGAAAATAATGGACAGAAGTTGGCTTTCACATTGAGAAGAAGTTTCCCTGAGACTCAGTTGTGGTTTTGCAGGAAAGACCATCAGGACTGAGGGCTCAGACACCAAGGTGTCCAAGGAGGGTGCAAACTGGGACCAGGTTTTAGGATGGTGTCTGTGGTTGTCTCTACCTCTGGGAAGAAATATTTCTCTTAATAGAGGTGCAATCCCCCAGCCAGAATTACAGTAAGCTTCCACCACAAACTCACTGCAGATCTGCCCAGCAGGTTATGGGCTGGAACTGTAATTCTAGCTCCAGCCCCTTTTGCTTTGCCCTCAGTGTAATCACATATGAACCCCTTTATTGCAGTGTTTTTCCAAAGTGAAAAAAATTAACAACATCAGTATGACAGAGGTTAAACTTTCAGGCATAAATAAATATTTTCAAAGGCATCTTTTAAATAAAAGCCTTAAACCTGTTTTGCATTGCTCACAATTTATTGGGGAAATTTATTCTGACTATTGCTAAACCCTTGGTGCCTTAATTATATTAATAATTTAAATCTCTACTTTAACTGGGGCCTGTTATTAAATCTTAAATGAGCTACAAACAACTTTGGATACCTGTAATTCTTCAACAGGTATTTTCCTTATCACAGCAATACAGTCTTTTTTTATTTCTCAACTCCAAAATGCTATGAAATATTGCCAAATTATGCAAAATTTAAAAAGAAGAAAGTTGAGCTGAAATCTCAACTGGGAAATAGCAGTTTCACTATTCACCTTTTTGCTATATAATCAAGTGACTAAATAATGGACTTAAGAAAGGTGGGCCAGACCTTAATTGGTTGGTCAACTCCTTAATTAAATTTGGAAAAAAAGAAGAATTAAAAAAAAAAAAAGGGGTAATAGCTACATTGTTCCTTTGTAATTCACAGCACAGAAGTTCCTCAGGCCAGGTCTTGCACTCATGAATTCAGTGGCAACTTCTCCATTTGTTCAGAGCAAATAGGATGAAACCTGCTCAGGCTCCTCTGAAATCCTCAGATAAGGCTAATGTCAAAAATATTTTCATTTTGATTAGGATTTAGAAATAGATGAAGCATTTTCCAGTATTGTTTGTTCAGAGAGACAGCCTTGCATCATGGCTAACTCTTGTAGGCATACAGGGCTCACCCCCTATGGTGGGCTCAGCTTGGTCTTCTGGAAATGTTGATGCTTCCAATGATTATTAGATGGGGAAAAATTATAAAGATGAACTTGAGGTTGGTTGTAGAGGGAATCAAGATGGCCCCAAGACTTCTTAATAAGAACATTTTTCCTTTGCTCCTAGTCAGGAGGGTGAAGTGGTGCTGTCTGGGGGCAACTGGGCTGCTAGTTCACTAAAACACATGTGACCTACTCTGGACAAGGTCAGCATTCTGGTTTGAAATAAACTGGTTTTACTTGGAAAATTGAAACTCACTGTTTAGAGAACAAATTTTGATTTTGATCAATCTGCCATTGTTTAAGAATAGACTTGGTGCACTGGCTAGTGAGTTGTCTATTTAGCTACAGTTTACGTTTGTTTTACTTTGGTTTTGCACAAAGATTAAAACAAATTGTCCATATCTCCCACATTTTGGATTATGTTCCGTGCATGCTGTTATTTCTACAATGACAATTAGGTGATGTCATGTCTGCTTTGTTCTTTGGGCATTCTTCCTCACATCTGGTATTTTGGGAAGAACTTAGCATTCACTGAACCAGCAATAGATTACTCTAACATCTAATTCTTCTTGTACAGCTTAAGGCTCTGATCCTATGAAGATTTATTCATATGCTTGCTTTCATGTACAATGGATTATCCCACAGAACTTCAAAATGAATAAAGTTATGCTTATGCATAAGTGCTGGAAGGATTTGTGCCTAAATAATGAAACTAAATGCTGGCAGTGTACAATTATCCATAAGATTCAGCTATAAACACAGCAGAATTCATCTCCAAAATAAATGCAGGAAATGGAATAAAATGGGAAAGTCTGTGAGAGTATTTTTACTTTGCCTCATTTACAGCAATTTTGCACTGTTAGTAATAACCAAACTGGTAATCTAAATTGCCTGCTGCTTGTGCTGTAGATGAACTCCAGCACATAATTTGGTTTCTGCTTCCATTTAGACACTTAATATTGTGAATAGATGTTAAATGTGAAAGAGGAGTGGAAAAAAGTCATCTAAATAGTTTCAGTCCTTTGAAGACCCCAATTTATTGTAACCAGCCATCCATTGCTTTAAGAAAATTATTAGACATGATTGTCACCATACACACCATCCACTGCCTTCACAATGACTCCAGCGTTGCCAGTCTAGATATATTTTGGCATTTACATATCCTCAGTCATCAGGTACTTGGGTTTATTCAGGGTTGGACAAATTACAGAATTTCAAGTTGGCAGAAAATAATAATCATTGCTTGAAAGTATCAAATGAGCTGGAACTTTAAAACCAAAAATTGCTCACAGAGGTCCTGTGGTGTGAAAGAAAGTGATGTTTCTGCTTCTTTTCCAGCTGCCAAGAGAGGAGTGTTGGTTGAGTGCACAGGCTCCAGAGGTCTCCAGATTGACTATCCTCCAAATTCCTTGAGCAGGATAAAAAACTCCTTGGTTCCTGGATCACCAGCTTCTGATTTCAGAGCCGGTATTGCAGGCTGTGAAGCTTTAAAGATCAAGAAATTGATTTTCTTTCCTGGAATGGACCAGCAGAGTGCAGCTGCTTCCAGTTCCAGTGTCCCGGTTCTGCAATCTGGACATGGAACATGGAGAGCTGTGGCTGGAGCCAGGATTCCCAGGTTCTCAGGCAGCCAGATTCACAGCCCTGCCCTGTCTCATCCTGGGGACACCTTGAGCTCCAGGGAGCCAGGGGGTTCCCACTGCCCTGGAGAGCCAAGGGGACCCCAAGGTCTCCAAGGGCAAGCAGTCCCATGCCTTGGCTCTGCAGGGCAGGGCTGGGAAGATGCACCTGCCTGAGTCTCTCCAGCTTCCTGTAAAAGCCTTGAGTCCTTGCCACTCTTTTCTGAAGCCATGTAAGTTTCTGTGGGAGAGGTGCCTGAGTCCTGCCAAGAGCGTAAGAAACTTGAGGTGTTCAAGTTGAAGGATTTCAGTCAAACCTGAGATTTTTAAAGGAATTTCAACAAAACTTTTCTGACCTGTTCTAGCAAGAGCATGTGATAGAAGGCTAGTGCAGACTCAGAAAATACATTCTAGAAAAAAGAAAAGAATATGATTTTTAAAAACCTCACTGTACCAATGGGTGAAGTATTTGTTTTTTTAGTAGGAACTGGTTAAGGCAACAAAGTGCTTCCTGTTTAAAGACAACATTCACAAGGACCAAGCATTTCTGAACAGTAAACAATATTGAAATTGATAGTTAATGCAAATGTCTTGAAGACAGCTTTTCTAGAAGCTATATGATGGTATAAATAGTTTATTAGCTTTCTAGAAATTCAAGATATTTAGAGATGTTTTGTATTTCCAAGCACTACCTGAATTTGAATTTTTGAACCAAGGTAAAACTAACCAGAAGAACCAAAACTAACATACTTTTCCTCTTGGGTATTTGATAAGAAGAAGCAGGAGAGTTGGTGTGTTTCTCAGGTTAGGTCTCTGAAGTTTTGGGCTCACAGCTCAAGCTGATCAACCCATGGGGGCTCTGAGGCTGCAGGTTCTGTGTGATGGGTCAGCTCAGAGCACAGATGAAGCATAATGTTCCTCCCTAGTCATTCATAACTTATGTGAACCTAATTAATTTAGATAATCTTCCGTTACCTGAGTTTTGTCTGATTTGCTCTTTCTTTAATCTGTCACCAGGTGGATTGCAGTGCTTTACCGTGGGTTTGCAGTCTGTTGAGACCCACTGTGCAGGTCAGGCCATGCATATATTGTTTCTTGATGCCTTCTGTTTCTGCCTTTTCCTTTTTACTGAGGGCAGAAATACCATTTCCATGACCTTCCTTGGACTATCTAATAGATGCATATTTCTTCTTACCCTACTTGCATCTGTGTTTATTTTCATCTCTTTGTGTGCTTGTGCTTTGTCCTTGTCTTAAGCTGTTTGAACTATGCTTTGCTGTTTGGTTCCTCTTTATATTTCAAGTTATTGAGAACTCATTCAGCTGAGTGTCTCTTTTGTTTCCTTTGCATTTTCTGCTTTTGTCTTTGCTTCAGGATACTTTATTCCAATGCTGCTATTTTTTTCTTTCCTTTACAGGTATTCCTATAGAATATTAACTGCCAGCTTCCTCAATTTATCCTGCTGATTTTTCTTGAAGGATTTTATTCTATATATCTTCTACATGAGACCCACTAACCCTTCCTAGTCACTGTAACCCCCTGCCTACAACTTTCACGACTTCCCTGCTGGTAAAAAGCAGATCTAAGAGAGTTTGTTTTCCAGATGTATTTTCTAAAAATTACCCACAACAATGCTGGGAAATCTGGGGGAGATTCTTGACAACCAACAGAGATGTATGTGATTATGTGAGATGAATGTAAGTACAGATCATGGTCTGATTTTCTTTATGTATTGATGTATTAAAGGCAGTATTAAAGAGGAATTTGTAGGAAGCAGCACTTGAAAATAGTAATTTTTTTTGCATCTCATCCTAAACTGGCATCTGAATCAATGAATAATGCCCTAAAAGTGCCTGTTTCTCACCAGAAAGTATAAGGCAAGCCATGGGTTGCCAGTTCATTTTAATATTTCTTTATTTTAGGAGATAAGGGGCTAACATACCATGCCAAGTATATAATTTACTAATAGAACTTTGAAAGCTTCTAGGAATCTTAGGAATTCCACCTTAAGAGTGGGAATGACATACATATGTCTGGGGGAAGTGTTCCGTTAGCACCAAGCCTTTTGTTTTGCCTGTCTCTGTTTGCTGTAGAGAAAGAAAAAAACTTCATCCATCCAGTTGCAGGTTGGCTGAAGAGGTCCTCTGGTCTCCCTGTGTGTTATTTCAGTGGTTGCAGTCAATTTCTCATGGGTCAGGTGCTGGTCTCAAAGGTCTCCTTGACCTTTTCATGGTTGTGTTGCTATGTAAAATGATGTAGAAAGCAAAGCACAGTGGCTACCTGCACTTATCACCTTCTCAGCACTGCTGTCCATCTGGAAGAGAAGGGCAAGGCTTCACCAGAATGCTTGTTCTATACTACTCTGATTTCTTAATTTACATCTGATTAATTTCCATGGCAGCTGAAGGTACTGACTGCCTTGTGTTCAACAGGACCTTTGAGCTCACACAAGCCACGTTCAAGGGAAGGGAGAGCCAAAAGCCATTGCAGTGTTGATCCCACAGCTGTTGTCAGTGTTGGAACAAGTCCCATTTGAATATCATTTCTTCTTAGCACAAGGACTCACATCTTGGGAACAAACCCAGGTCCTGTCAGACTGTAAGACAATTGACTTTTCTGCTTACACTGTAATTATTGCTATTGAAATCTCAGTCAAGAAAGCAGAGAAAGCACAAAACATTCAAGTTTAGGAGTAGTCACCTTTCTTTCATTGCTTATCTCAAAGGATGTGAATCCATTAGAAAAAAGGTTCCAGATGCCAAAACCAATAAAAATGCAGACTTTAAGGTCTAGCCAAATTGTGGTTAAAGTTATTTCTCAGTGGATCACACTCAGTCATTAATTTTAAGGCTGGACATTCTCCAAACTCTGTGGTTTCTTTGCAACAAGGAGTAAGATCCCAGTGATTAGATGGCTTACATTTCACTATTTTTTTCTAACATATTCAGTTGAATGAAAATTAGAATTTCATAATTCTCTTTCTTTCTGATTGAAAAACAAAAGAGATCTGTAAACCTGTTAAAAATGGATGCAAGCATTGAAAACTGAGCAAAGCAGTTTAGATTATATAAATCAGTGTAGCTTAATGAATTGCATCATGTATATGTGATGTGGCCTTCTAGGATTTTCATCTTTATAGGTAGAAAAGTGCCGTGGCTAATTGCTTTCAACATAATTAAATTCACAGGAAATAATTTTATTTCAGTATGGATTGCCAGGAAAAGATAGGTCTTTTGGAGAACATAGGTCAAGCAGCACATTTAAAGCTTGTACTTTTGTATGAAACATTGTGTGAAGTTCTATATTCTTCAGAGGCATTTGCAAAAAGAACTCATTAAAAACAAAAGACAAAAACCCAGCAGAACTGTGTGCTCCCACAGCACAAGTAATCCTTTGTGAAAGACTTTCCACAAAATTAAAGTCATGTTAGATGCTGCTGAAATCATAAGGAAAGCTCATAGTTACTTTAATTTTATTTTTTTAATACACTGAGCCAGTTGAAGTAATTTATATTGTAAACTTCAAAAGAAGATAGTGAAAAGAAATACAGGTCTCTCTGTTGAGAAGTGTAGCAATTTAATGACAAAATTACAGATTCTTTTAGTATAGACTGTGTTTGTAAAGACCAAAGTTATGTTAAACTTACATTTAAAAGCCTGAGATACCTTGCTCAGGATTTTTTCAAAAATATTCCTTGACTTCTACTTGCAATCCTTATATTCTATGAGAAAATAGCGTTTAAGGTAATCTGAAGATACTCAGTCACATTAAACATTACAACTTTAAGCTAAAATGTCTTCAAGAATACTACAGTTTTACTCAGAAAATTGATCACTGCAATATAGGGAGCATCTTTGTGAGTCCCCTTCTTATACTCCTAAACTCTTATATCCATAAACATTTCTTAATATTTGCTGATGGCCACTCTTGTAGAAAGGACATTACATGAAGCAGGTCTTGATCCGACCACTGTGGATTTCTGTACAAGAGGTCAGTGTTTAGATTCCCCCCAATTCAGATGAACCCTCAGAAAACCCTGGGATGTTTTTTGGGGTGTCTGTACATTCAGGACACCCCAAATGCCACAGGCACCACAAGCAAACAGCAGCATAACCTGTGTTGCTCTGGATAAATTTGTAGGACTGCCCTGTCCTCTCCCATTTTAAAGAAAATTCAGGGGTGTCTCCTTTCCTTGCAAAACCATACCTGAGCTCACTGCACATCTTGCTGTGAATCCCCCAGATATCACTGGACCAAAACTGGTATGACTCTGCTACCAACCTCTCCTGACCCCGTATCTTTCCTTGGGCTGTCCTCATCTTTCCTTGGGCTGGTGCCTGGTCAGCAGCTCCACAACATTTCCCTGTCACAGATATTCCACAGCTGTGCCACTCCAATGGAGGTTGGCCCAGAGCCTTTCCCACTGCCCACATCTCTTCTGTTCCTGAAAAATGACCTTAACTCAGACTGGTTGAGTTGAATTTGGATTCTCATGCTCAGCTTTGAGCAGCCAGTCTTCTGATGGATTAAGGAAGACCTTTTATCATGCTTCCCTTTATCTCTGGTGGTGTTATTTTCTTCCTTTTTTTTAGCCCCATAGTGATTTAAAAACTGAAAAAAAAAAAATTCATGGCTATAATTACACATAACATAATATGCAAAGTATCTGCTACAGAGTAGTTTAAATACTTCTGTATATGTGTCAAGTGCTTGACTGTTTTTTAGAACTGTTACACTCTGGGAAATAATGGCTGAGTATTTTTAAATGTTTTATTCACTTGATAGTCTAGGAAGAAGTTTTAATGTAAAATAACTGTATAAAGTTATTATACTGTCAATCTAGACTATAAAATACATTGAAATTAAATTGGGCTAAATTATTTTGGGCAGAAAAAATAGGAAGTAGACTTTTATTTTCAAGGGAGACCATTACAGACCCCAGCTTGATGCTGTCAATGTATTGGTTTTGAACTTATAGGACCATATGGAACTCCCTATAAGGTGAGGCTACAGGTCATCTCACTAATTTTTATTTTCATTTTCCAGGTGGATAAACCACAGGGCTTTCATGAAATAGGAAAGTTTTGAACAGCTAATTAGACCAAGGCTTTCTAAAGGAACCAATCATTTAGCTAAGTAACTTGGGAAATATTAGCTCACCTGGGCTTCAAGAGCTGCTGGTTTTGAGTTCCCCTCTTGCAGGAGCTCCCTTGCAGATACATGTGAATACCATAAAAGTGGTATCAACCTTTTTGGTTTTGCTTTCCAGTTTGTATATCTCTATTACTGAGCAGATTGTAATACACAGTTGATGATGAGCTGTTTTTTCCAGCACTTATTTTGTGAGTTGGAACAATATGACTCGAGGATGGAAAGTTGCACAGCTCTGTAACACAGACTCACACTGGATGATTTATGGGCGATGTGTGGGGTAAGATTTTAGAGAAATATAAATTATACCTGTTCATCATGTTAACTTCTTTTAATGTTTCCCACATGTTACTATGACAACATCCATGGGATATATATTTTAATTTCTGTTGCACAGAGGAAGTGTGTCAGGTCTGCACATTTCTCTTGATTTTATGGCTGAGTGCTGTGTCTAATGCAGGTTGTAAATCTTCTTGGAAAAATATATAAGAGGGTTTTCATCACAGTGGCTCTCCTGGCAATTCTGAAGCTTTTAATAAGGATAATTTAAATTTAAAAAGAACATTTACACCCCCTGTGATGTGGAGATTTCTAAAGTGGGGGTAGCAAATGCTCTGCAGAAAAGCAGGAGCTTTATGCTAACAATTGCTGAACGTGTTACATAGTTAAACACATTGTTAAAACTCTTACTTCAATAAAATTGAACTAAAAAATGTCTTGTGGCCAATATTTAATTTCCTGTTTTCCATATAGTGGGTACAGGATACTTTTCAAACTTTTTTTATTTCATGTGAAAAAAATAGGTTAAGAAGTTCTTTATAGTTTTCTAAACACACAGGACATGAAGGGTTTTCATGACAGTGAGATTTTCCTTTAAAAATTAGATGTAAAAACTGGATGGAAATTTCTGAATTGGGTTAGACAGTCTCAGTTTCTGCACCACAAGCTGTTGTTCTACATGGCAACTACTCTGCATATGCATCTGAAACCAATGCTGAGAAAAGTGACAGTGAATTGTGCTGATAAGTGGTTTAATGGAATTATTCAGCAGACCAAAACTCATTAATCACAGGGAACAGTCTCCCTGTGATACTTCAGTGTATAGTTAAACAAGTCTCCACTTATTTATTTACTTTCCAATGTAATTTTTTCTAATCAGAGTGGGAACATGAACCGCAGAGTTTCTAGCGAAAAGTAAAATCTACTCCAAATCACGAAGTTAGAACTAAAACATAATTACATATAAAGAATGAAAACTTTTAGTAATTTCCTGTAATTTCCCCACCAAATTAAATTTTTGCCTTGCAGTACTGCTATAAAAAACATCAGTCCCATCTCCCATATACTAAGCAGGACTCTATGTATGAAGGTGCCATTTTCACTTTTCTTGCTCTAACACATCTATGTTTATAAAGGAAAGGGTAAAATCCACATCCTGATAGTCTTCTTCTTCCAGCCTATTTTTTTATATCATTCTCATCTCGTCCTTGTAGCTTTTCCACTTGAACAGCTAATAATTCAGTGGAATATCCATTTGTTTAGAACAAATATCTGCAGCTGTTAATTTATATTCATTTATACTCTTGACTGTACTGTTATAATGGTACACAGGTACAAGTATTTTGCTTGTGTTTGGTGCCTGCAGCCCATGCTGTGCTACGTCTCTGGGCATACTGTTGCAGCTGGATTCTGTTTGATGGTAACTTTATCACTTCATGTAAATTTGTGTCATTTTAAAAAAATGTGTCTCAGGGGAAGTTTACACCCTAAAAATTCCTGACAAATATAGTTAGCAAATGGCTTGCTGAATCCCCCAAAACAGTCCCCACCTGACCTTCCGCCAGTGGGAAGTGCCATAGCTTGAAGATTTTCTGGTGCTTCACTGCTGCACCACAAGCAGGTCAGAGGGCCACCTAAGAAGCATGAGTGAGCTCCACAGGCTACCCACTGCTGCTTGGAGAACAGCTGCTATCAGCGGGAATAACAAATTCTGAGCCCAGCCAGCTCACTGCCAGGCTGGGACAGAGCTTCTATAAAAAGCTGTGCTTTTTATTGTGATTCCTGATAGTGCAGAAATGCTGCTAAGCTTCCATTTCGGGCTCTGTGACCTGCCTGGGATCTCCTGTTTGACATGGACTGTTAGCAGAGTCCCCTCCTGGAGCCCACCAGAATGCCAGCAGAAATCCGGGACCTCGTATCTTCACAATGCCAGCTGCTGGGACATGCTTTCTTTGTCCTCTGCAGCAGCAATGTATCAGTGTAAATCATTCCATGGCCTTCCTTTCAGATTATGCCTGGCCTGTTTGGGTTGTTGCAGATGTCCCAAATTCATCCTGGAGTTTGAGATTTTCTCCCCTCATTTGGAAAATTATACAAGCTTCTTTATGCAGTTGTTCTTCATTTGGTTTTCCAGATAAACTGACAAGACAGGAAGGGAGTAAAACTTTGCCTAGAATTTCTCAATTTCTCTATAAGAATATAGACATTAATTTCCCAAAATTTCCCATTTTCCTTTTCTGTCTGGGCTCACATAAAAGGCCAGAATATGTACAACCCCTTTGTCTGACAAACCCAGACCCAAACTGTAAGAGTATGCCAAAGCACAAAGGGCAGATTTAAGTGGGAGAACTTTAGTTAGTTCTGTTAATCCTGCCTATAGAAAACTTTTATAGACATAGCTGGAAAGGGAACAAAGTTTTGTTAGGGCTGTTTCACCACTTGTGGGGAAACACTGGGGATAGGTTTGTACATATATCCTAATAGAGTTGCTGCAATAAACAGGAGTGCTTTGAGCTGTGTTAAATGGTATAGGAATAAAAAAAGTGAAATGAGTGAACATACTGATGTGTGTTTTCCCCAAAGAATATGCTGAAATGGTAAAGGACTTCATTATAACACACATTTCAGTTTTTTTCCTAAGGGATTATGCAAACTTATGATACAACTCCTAAGCATTTCTCAGATGTCCTTAGTGCATATCACACAGCTTACATTTGGCAGAGAAACAGGAACAGGGAGAAGTAAACTTCAGTCAATTTATCATATTGTCCATGATGGAAGAAAATTTCTAAAGCATGTAAGAGATTTTGGTAAAACAATTACTTGGAAATCTGTTATAACAATTCCACGTCCTTCATTTACCATGGGGGTGCAAGGAGAGACCTAGAAACTTTCCTTCTTGATATTTCAGAAGGCTCATGTTCCTTTACAGTGTGGTGGTAGGGAAACAGAGGCACAGTTTTAGCAAAGATAATTGCCTTCACGAGGTTCCATGTATTAGTGTCAAGTGTAGTGGCAGCTATCTTAAACAGCTCGTTTAGCTCCCCTGCTCAGCACTGTAGCCACACCAGGCTAAATGCACGTTGCTCTTTCCTGGTTCTGCAGCCCCAGCAGCCCTTGGTGCCACCGAAATTTGTAGAGGAAGCCAGCTGTAAATGCCAGGTACACAACTTTCTAAGGCACAGTATGAATATTTTTGTTCAGAACATGCTTAAATTCAAGGAAACAGAAAAAGCACTGTATGTGTTTGTTTCTGATACTGAAACCTGGGTAGACTGTGGTAAAATGAGAAAGACCTAGTCTACAGTGAAGAGCAATTTTAGGCACTGTGAAGAAATACAAAGTAATAAAACCAAAATGATGATCCCAAAGCAGAGAGTTCTTTGCTTTTGTAGACAGGGTATGGATTGCAGTGGGAGATGATGGGTAAGTACCTCACAGAGACTGAAGGAAAATACAAAATAATGAATTTCCTGCAGTGACATTCTTTGCCACAGCCCCACTGCTGGTGGACTGTGATCAGGTTTGCAGTTGTGAGCAAAAAATGGCACAAAAGTCTGAAGGCTGAGTTTGTGACAAATAATTAGCATCTTACTGAAGTGCCACGTAAGATGCAAAATGTGCTTACCATTGTTTGAAATAATTTTGTGGCTAAGAACATTGTAAAAGTGCATAGAAATTTATGTGCCTCTCAAGGATCCATTTGACAGTAGTGGTTTTAGACTTGATGCCATAATTTTTCAACTCCATGAGTGAAGCAAATTGATTTGTAATGTGATACAGTCACCAGAACCATCAACACATTTACACCATACGACTTTTCCCCAGCTGATAACGCTGTAACTTATGGTGGATTTTGGCTGAACTCAATGCAGAAAAGAAGACAAAGGTTGGAAAGCAAATGGAAAGGAGTCCAACATAATGAAAACACATCTGCATCCAAGTTTGGATGCTGAGCAGAAGTATAGGGAGAATAAAAAAGCCCGCATATATCTTGACAATAAGTTTGAGAGGTGTGTTCCAGGGGCCTAAGTATGACTTAGATCTTAATGCTAAGGTTCCTCCTCTGGTTGGAGGAACCTTAGCATTAAGATCTGCATTGTAGCCAAGCAGCTTTTTTTTTTTTTCTCTGCTAACATTTGTTGGCTTAACTATGATTTCCCTGAATTGTATCTGTCTCGCTTTCATAGCAGAATTTTCCAGTGCCAAGCATCTATGTTGATATCTTAGCTGGGAAATTAATTGTCTAAAACAGTCTCAGCAGATTCAGCTGGTGGGCAGATATCTTAACTGACCATGAGACAGGAAAGAGGTTGTCCATCTGTCCCCAGGATTATGGATTAGGTGTCTCAATGAGACTGTCGCTGGTAAGTCCAATGCATTTCCTGCACTTTAAGGTCTAAATCAGGGCTTTGGATTTAGATGAATGACTCAGTGTTTTTAAAATGCTGGGTTGTGCCTGACACTGATACACTGACCTAGTGGTGCACACCCCAGAGGAGGAAAACTTGTCTTCTATTCTTTGTTCAACCTTTAGAAGTTTAAATATGCAGATATCATCTGAATTCAAATTAACATCTTAGATATTCAGTCTTGCTTAAGTCATACTGAAATGCTGCCAACAGCATCAGGTTCATGCCAAGGAGACCTTCATTCCAATCCTTTCTCCTCAGACTGTTTTGTTCACTTAACATTAAAAACAAGATAGAAGCTACTAAATGTCCAAGTAGAGGTAGTGCCAGTCCCAACAGCAAGTGCTATTCTCAGCAGTTGGTATTGGGACTGGCACTGTTCAACATCTTTGTGGATGGCATGGAAAGTGGGACCCAGTGCATCTGCAGCAAGTTTGCCTTTGACACCAAGCCACCACCACCTGAGATGCTGTGCAAACTCCATGGACTCAAAAAGGCCAAGGGCAGGGTCCTGCACCTGGGTTGGGGCAGCACCAAGTACAAATACAGGTGGGGTGGAGCATGGAGAAGGACTTGGAGTGTTGGTGGATTAGAAGCACAACATGAGCTGGCAGCGTGCTCCTGCAGTCCTGGCAGCCAAGCCTGTCCTGAGCTGCATCAAAGCACCACGAGCAGCAGGTCAGGGGAGGGGATTCTGCCCCCCTGCTCTGCCCCTGTGAGACCCCACCTGCTGTGCTGTGTCCAGCTGTGGGATCCCCAGCACAGGAAGGACATGGACCTGTTGGAGTGAGTCCAGAGGGAGTCCTGAAGATGATCAGAAGTCTGGAGCACCTCTCCTTTGAGGACAGGTGGACAGGCTGAGAAACTTGGGACTGATCAGCCTGGAGAAGAGAAGGCTCCAGGGACTCCTTTGAGTACTGTCCAGTGCCTAAAGAGGCCAACAAGGAAGATGGAGAGGGACTTTCTTAAGGCACAGGTAGTATTAAGGAGTAATGCCTTCACACTGAAAGCAAGTAGGTTTACATTAGATATTAGGAAGAAATTCTTAAGGGTGATGAGTCACAGGAACAAGTTACCCAGTGAAGCTGTGGATGTCCCATTCCTGTCACTGTTCAAGACCAGGCTGGATGGGCCTTTGAACAACCTGGTCTAGTGGAAGGTGTCCCTGCTTATGGCAGGGGAGCTGGAGCTAGGTGCTCCTTAAGGCCCTTTCCAATCTAAACCATTCTATGATAAATAAAATTTCTAAAGTAAGTGCTCTGAGGCATCTTGAGATCAATCTTATCTGAGTATTCCTGTGCTCCCAGATTTGCATTCATCTGAAAAAGAAATGGAAAGTCTTTGCTATCTTCTTTATAATTTTGTACAAAGGATTATTTAACAGGTTTCTGTAGTGGTCAGAGCTCCTAATATCCTGTGGACATCATTCTTTCTATAAGAGATAGAGGGAGCAAGTATTTAATGGTGTGGGCATTAATACCAGTGCCTTCTTTAAAGAAAACTGCTAAAATACAGCCAGATTTCACTCACAATGAGATGTAAATTCACCCTATTGAATTATTGCATGCTCAGATTTTTTTTTTTTTTTTTTTTTTTTTTTTTTTTTTTTTTTTTTTTTTTGGGAAACTCCAGATGGCAGGATGGAGAGTTTGTAGCATTTCTGGTAAACTTGGTTGAGACTGTTCTGGTGATATTAAATGTCTGACATGTCTGATGATGCTGGTGTTGCCAATGTGAAGGCATTAGTTGTCAGTTTGTGAGATGATTTTAGTTTAGTTCATTCCTGTGTCATAATTCTTAAATTATGCTGACATGCCACAGTGAGAGATACCTTAGAAACTCTCATGAAAGATTCATTTAATATAGTTCAAACTTTGAGAAAACAAGAAATTATTTTTTCTGTCCTGTACGCTACAGAATTTTGTTGACACTGTGTATTAAAATTGTAAAATAACTGCAAAGATGTATTACTACAAGTCATAATTTCTATTCAAAGGTATCCTGTTTCCTGTCCAAAGCAGTGAAGCAGAAACGTGGCTGTGAATGTCAACTAAATCAGATATGACACATATTATTGTCTAGGCAAGTGAGTCAGGCAGCTGTGATACTGTGAACTGATAGGTCCTGCCTCAGGCAGAGGGGAAATGTTGACACACCTGGATAGTCACATTTTATCAAGGACTCAAACCTGCAGTTTCATGCTCAGTTAGAAAGTGGCATTTCTCATCTCAAAACTATTTGATTCTTCAGAAGATTAGGACCTGGGCTAGAGCTACATTACAACTGAGATTTAGTATATGCTTCTTTATATTCAATATCCTTGAAAAAGACAGGCTACCAGGAGTTCAAGGTTTTTTTTTGACTTTCGTGTCGACAGAGGCAAGCATGGGAAAGTAAGCAATAAAATTGTTATTAGCAAGTACCAACATTTGTGAAACCTAAATCCTCCAAATAGCTCCATCTCTGCCTCTGGTGGCTATCAATAGAGCAGATGTAATTGTATTTTGTCATACAGTTCAGATATGATTACTAACAGACAGTTTATCCAGTCTTCAGCTCAATTTTCTGCACATGAGAAAACATAAACTGGCTTTGTGCAGGGTCAGGTGTGGTCTGCAGGAGGTACGTACTCAGGTGCCGTGTCATGAAGTGCAGGTGAGCTGCCCAGTAATCCTTTACATCCTGGCACACAGCCAGAGCAGAAAAGGACCACAAGGGAGCACCTTCAGGAGACTTCCAGATGGTTCTGTACAGGCAGCTTGGGCCCAGCTTGATTTATTTGCTTTGGCTGTGTGTGGATATAGCATTCAAGTGAACTAGAACACAGTCAAAAGCTTGGAGCACTGGGAGCACAGTGTAGAAACAAATACAGCTCTGCAATATGATTCTTTGGGTATGTTTTTGTAACTGCTCTATGCTTGGTTATTCCATGACTTGGTCATCTTGGAACCTTTTATGTATAGCATAGAGACAAATACATATGGAAACATGTCAAATACATAAATAAATATCTTCTTATTTTCTACTCCTGGTGATGCATTAAGTATTGCCTGGCATTTTTTCTGTGTATCAAATTCAAGGTTGCAGTAATTTCGCTTTTTCTATCACATTTGTTCCTCTATATTTCATCACATGGTTTTATTTAGATTTTGTCAAGGGTATTCAGATAGTTCTGCTCCAAGGTGATATTAAGTTAAAAAAATAACTAAGACTTTTCAACTCCAGAAATAAGCCCTTGATACATTGTGCCTGAAATTCAAGATTGCCTTGGCACAGTAGCTGGGGAAATGTGAGTCCATGTCTGGGCTGTTGCATGAGTGTGGCTCTGCAGCTCTGAAATAGCCCATTGATTGTGATATTGAAGAGGCATTAGAGAGAGCCACTGACTGACACACAGATATGGACACCGTTCTTCACTGTCTCCTGAGAGCATTTCAAGAGTAGAAGACTGTTATTTCAGTTTCTCTAAGTTTGCAATGAACAGCAGTAGTTAACATCTACCAGAAAACCTGTCAAATTCTCAGTTTGTGCTTGGTCAGAGCAGGATTTGGCCAGTGTTCCTTCATGCTGTCCCTTGTTCTTTATCCTTTGTATCTAGCACCAAGCAAAAAAGAACCATTAGAAATGAGGTGCTGCCTGGAAAGCAGATTTCACTCCAATGAGGCAGGATTAAAGAAGATGGTGCAGAGATCTACCCAGCGATAGGAAGTCTTCAGTGATAGGTCTGTGACTGCATGACTGAACATGCACTTTATCAGTGCAGAGTGACATCAGCTCTGATGGGATTTTGCTGGGCCTAGAGGGAAAGTGCTAGGTCTCAAGAAATACTTTCCCACAGATATTTCCTTACTTAAGCAATAGGTTCAAAAGTAGATTTGAAAGCCATTTTCTTTTTGTATGAAATGTGATATACCATTTTTTTCCATGAAATTAAATTAATGAGCCAAGCCTTGAGAACAACCTGTCCCCCAAGAATCAGTTTGGTTAGAGCAAGCACCATTTCAAAATTACTGGGTGGACCACTTCAAAAAAGTGTATTTACTGTGACTGGTAAAATATTTTAGGCTACTTCTCATGGCAACTCTATAGTTCTTAGAATGGTTTCAATTATACATAATGAATCATGGCTTGCCTGTGGGGAGAACGAAGCTGGCTTCAGACTCCTGAGTTTAACAAGGATGAGGGGCTGGGGCCAGCCTCTCCTGCCAGGGAGACAGGAGGGTCCAACAGCATTGCTGTTCCTGCTGCTGCTGGGTGGATGACAGGAATTACAGCAGAGTCTCTACAGTGTCACCTGCCTGCAGGTGCAAACCCAGCCCCACCCTGTCCAGCCTGTGGCTCTTGCTGGGCTCTCTTGTCCTGGTCAGCCAGACCTAGTGACAGATGGCTCCAAGTGACATACAGTGAGAATTCATGGGAGAGTTAGTGGGAACCCAAAACTCTGAGTTTAAAAGTAATTAGCACTCTACCTGCTCCCCAAGAGGACACTAGGATAAGAAGACTTACGTGGGAAATGGATTAAAATACAACAGCATTGAGAATGCCTGACCCTGGTGCTTGGTGCTGTACCTGGTGAGCTGAGCTGCACACAGGAAACCAGTCAGCCCAGTGTGCAGACCTGAGTGAAAGACTGGGGTCACAGCCACACAGCAAGGTTAATGTGTTTCCTTGCAGAAAAATGTTATGAGGCCATTACTGTTCATAGGCGGCTTCCAGATAAGTGAACTTCTATCTCATCTGGCTGAGATCTGACAGCACTTTGAGGAAAGAGATCTGCTTGCTTCTTTCCATTCTGTGCAATAGCAAATATTCTTCTTGATCACCAAAAGTAACAGTTCTTCTGCTATTGAGGGCTGACTCTGAAATCTTCAGAACATGAGTTTTTATTGTGTGTTCCCAGAGAGAAGAAATGGAATTGACTAGTCAGAATCAGGATCATAGAATTACAGAATTTGCTGAGTTGGAAAGGACCCATCAGGAAAATGTGCAGTCCAGTATAATGTCTTTATTAAAATCATACACATACTATCTCATAGACTACATGATGTTTAAAAATATCCAGTCACTCATAAAATCTTGAAACCCAAGACTGTTCAATTTACAGGCCTGTTAAGAATTACAAGCCAATATGGCCAATGTATCAATTCACTGTGAGGCTTTGCTACAATAATCCATCATTATCAGGCAGAGAAATGGAAAGCCAGAATGACATTTAAAGGCACATAGAGAATGAAATCTGGAAACTGCTGCAACTTTTTACAAGCAAAATAGAATAAATCACTAATCAAAAAGATCATAAAATGCAAATGATAAATGGTTATGCAAGAAAGCAAACCACAGGCACCCCTAAAATATCCTTCTATTCTTCTAGCAGAAGAACCCCAAAATGACAATTACTTCAGTTAGCAAAACTGCTGTTAGTACTTTCACTATTAAACAGATCTAAAAGGACTGAAGTCCTAGGGAGAGGGATAAGGAGTGAGACCTTTATTTTTCTTTGTTGGCTGATAAATAACAGCAACAAGAAAGGTCCAGGAAGATTTTTGCAACCAGTATTAGGAATGGGGACCTTTGTTGCAGGAGGAAAATGAGCACTGCTGAGCTATGAATCTTGGCTTTGGGAAGGGTTGGAGGTATGCTAAAGTGGAAGGCAAGAAGTTCTGGTAGTAGGTAGTGCCATATTTTCTTTTTTTTTTTTTTTTAATTTTGTTTTGTTTTGTTTTGTTTTTTTTTGTCTCTGCCCACAAAGAGCTGTCCCTCACTGTCTGTCACAGAATCACAGAATTGTAGAGGAAAGGATCCACAAGGCTCATCAAGTTCTACTCCTGGCCTTGACAGGACCATCCCCAACAGACACACCACGTTTCCAAGAATATTGTCCAAACGCTTCTTGAACTTTGTCAGACTTGTGCTTGGTGCCAGGTGTTCCCTGGGGAAACTGTTCCAGTGTTCCATACTGTGACTGATTCTTAAAAAGATTGTTTCATTTGTGTTCCCCAGCATAGCATGGTTTTGCATATAAGGCTGTAAGAAATGGGATTTTCATGAGTCTTGGTCACAACCAGGCAGCAGGGTCTGGCCAGAGACCCTTGCTTGAGTGCACCAATTTAGGTCAGAATTGTCAAGGATGCTGATACAGGTAGGGTTATAGCCTGACAATACACAGATATAATTTTCAGAGGCTGCAGCACACCACCTTGGGATCAGTCCCTCGCAAATTGCCTTGATGCTGTCAAGGTCGTTTTGTGGCAAGAGATACCAGAAAGTCATCTTCTGCAGCTAATACATGTGTGACTTTTTAAGTAGTCTTTTGACAAGTGTCAGTGTGTGTCAAGATCAAAGCATAGTGGGTGACTAAACTGGAGAGATTTGAGCCACAAGTGGACAACTGATATCCAATGCACTGACCCCATAATGTATCCTGGAAACTCATTGAATAAAGCAAGGCTGTGAAACCTGTTTGGAAGTTTGATGAGGGACAAAGAATTACAAAGCAATCTTGAGAGTGCACATGAATTTGAAAGCCCTCAGAAAAATAAACTGTTACTTAATAAATTATTTCCACTCTCATATTCTGAACTTACTGCAAACAATTTCATCTACACTCCAGATTCACTTGAGTCAGATGAGTGGTGTGAATACCACTGCATTAGTCTTACTGTGTTTTTATCTAATCATTGGATTTAGGGAATATAAATAAACATTATTATAAACCTAAACATCAGAGAAAGTGCAAGAAGTTGTTATCTGCAGCCATTTTGTGTGCTTTGGTTTCTGGACTGAGAGCAAAAGCTGAGATTTTTCACACTATTATTTAGATGCTTAACCAAATGTCTTAATGCAGGGGCAGGATTCCCAGGCCACAGTCATTGTTAAGATGAGATGGTGTCAGTGGAGGAGGCTTCTGCACCTTAGGGAAACAAGCTGCTACATAAGTAGGCTGACGTTCCTCTCTGTCTCCCTTGATAGCTTGAATATTGAGAGTCCTTCAAGTGCAGTAACTTAATTCTGGTAGACCCTGGTGGGAGGGATCTGTGTGCAAGTCCTTAATATCTGCAATCAATCAGCAATGACTCTGAATTCATTGTTCATGTGTCTTGGCCTGTTCATTATTTCATTGGAAATCTGGAAATTCTGCAGGAATTGCCAGATGAAGCAGAATAACTTCTCACAGTTGCTGCTTAGTTGACTCCAGACCCAATATTAACGTTTGCCTCATGTTCTGCAGTAATGCTGGCCTCAAGACAAGGTAATTCAGGCATGGACCTAATGTTTCTTTCCCAGGATCCATATGGGAGTCTAAAACCCATTTACCTTTTCTTTGTGGACATGCTGTTATTTTCCCTTGATATCAAATACACAGTACTCTGAAATCCATTTGAAATCAAAAAATATGGAACCAGGAGAACTCCTCCTCCTCCTCCTCTGCTATATAACTGTATTGCACATAGTCGTAACTTTTTTTTCATGTGTTATTAAGTATAGACTAAGTAGCAAGTTCACAGTTGGTCCAGGAGATGTCTCCCTCTTCCTAAAATATGCCCAAAGCGCTGGTGTTTCCAGGGATATATCTTGCATCACAGCTGCTGGCTTCCCCAGCCTGCAGTTATGCAAAAGGCAGCGCGCAGCCCGACCGCTGTGTATGTTGTGCTCTGCTCTGGGGTTTGGCTGCTGCTCCCAGCGCAAACGCCTCGTTTTTAGGTCAATGTTTTTGAAAACCATGGGAGCTGAACAAACATTTGTGCTGCAGTCTTGTTTTTTCTCAGGCACTTCAAACTTACCCGAAAGGCTATCTTGCTTCATTTCTACAACCAAGCAATTTATTCTGTCACCAAAGAACACACAGGGATGTCAGTGGAGTTTAGGGATGCATGTAGCTCATGGGAGCCTGAATGTGGGCCATTATTCTGCCAACAACACAAAGAATATAGTACAAACAGTAAATGTTTTGACATGCTTGTTCAAATACTTTACAAGGATATAATCCACATACATTTATTTTTAACTGTTTTCAGTTCTATTGCACAGCACATGCAGAATAGCAGATACTCCCATGACAGTCAATAAATATTAGTTTTGATAATGGCACAATCAAAGAACTGACACTTTTAGAAATTCCTTTGTTTTTAGCAATACACAGGGCAGTCAAAATATTTGCTGTCATAAGTCCTTTGGATCTAATGGTTTTTATTCTCATCACTGTAGTGTCTTTACCTTGTGCTTTATGTTAGCAGATAAACCGAGCTTCTTTTGTGAGAAGACAGACACAGAAATCTCTTTTTATCTAAGCAGGAAGATCTGACAGCCTGGTCACAAATATGATTTTATTAATTAGGTAATTTTTCATAAGTTTCACTGACTTGCTGTTGATCTTCACTGGGAATTAAAGGAATTATGACAGCAATTTTTTTTCTCGTGGTAGAAATAATGAAATATATAAGAAATTTTAGTCTGATGAATAAGTCATGGGACTTTCAGATGCTTTAGAAGAAAAATATTTGGATTTATATGAGTATTTACTGACTACTGTCATTGGAGAGTGAAATGCTGGGGTGGTGGTCGCAGGTGAATCTGTGTACTTGGAGATGGGCAGTCTGGCCAGGTTTGTGAAGATGAGGAAAGAGGAAGGAAATGGGGATGCCTTAGGGGAGTTACTCTGCTTCTGGGAAGAAACTAACTGCTGATCCCCCAAAATTCCTCAAGAAAAGAAAAGGGAAGTAAGATGACAAGCAAAAAAATGAGGACAAAGAAGCAAGTTTGGCCTTTGTCAAAAAACCAGTCTATTCACACGTCAGTATGGATTTAGTTTGGAGGAACTTCTAGGTGTCATCTGATGTCTCTGGAGGCAGGAGCTGTCCTGTGGCAAGTCTGGAAGAAATGCTTCTGCTGGCAAGAGTGGCAGGGCTCAGGGGGAAGAGATAAGAAGTCTTACATCAGCTTCCTAAGCTCAAGGCATCTAGCCCAAATGGTGCTCACTAGTGTTCTTCATCACATTATTCCCCTCAGAGACTGAGAAGTTTCTTAAAGACTAATCAAAGTATCTGAGTTAACTAAAAAAGGAGCTGTGTGTAACTTTTAGAGGTTGGCTTCCAGGGTCATAACATGCTAAAGAAAAATATATAATTTCCCCCATAGTTTTAAGGAACTCTTTTTAATTCTAACAGCAGAAACCTTTTACTTTGTTTTTTAAATGGCATCAAGCAGCAAAAATACTGCATGGTAATTAAGGAGACCTGCTGAATATTGTGTTTCTTGGACACCGTGAATAAGAGCAGAGTGTCCTTTGTGCTGTGGAAATGTTCCTATTACTCAGCTGGCTGACATGGAAGCTCTCATTTGTTGGTGTTCTTGTTTTTGTGTTCTGCTTTGCAGCTGCATTCCCCCCAGGAAGACATGTGGGTGCTTCTGCTGACTCAGTCCTAGCCAGAGTCCCCTGAATGCGCTCGGGCCACCTGATTCTTGGAGAGCCTGGAAGTAATTTTCAGCCTACTATGTTTCATTTTGAAGTGCAGTCAAAAGGCACAGCCAGATGGAGAGGGTTGCTGTCCTGGAGAAAAGAAAATCTCAAAATTGAACTTTTAATTAAAACAAAAAGAAAAGAAAAAGAGAGCGAAAACAAAGAAAGAAAAGGAGAAAGTTAACTTCATAACATCCCTAGAAAAGAAAAAGCTATATCTCAACTGTCAGAGTGATGTGAGTTGCTGGAAGGATTAAGGACTTGAACTTTTGTGTGGAGTTTTGGGGGTCAAAGAAATATTTCTTCATGCCACTCCCCCTGTCAGCCTGAACCCACCTGCTTTTCTACATGGAGTGCCTTGAAAACTCCACATTGTCCTTTCCTAAACTGCTCTCCATCTCCTCTGGCATCACACTCAAGCCACAGTCTTGAAGTTTCTGCCTGTAGTATGTTAATCAGCATCTTGGATTTGATGGCCAGGACACCCCACAAGGACCAGGAAGGACAGTAGGGTCCAGGCTGTTCTGAATGAATCCTTTGAATTTTTGTCTGCCTTCACCAAAACCTAGATTTAAAACGATTACACATGTGGTGTAATTACACATTACACCACCAGCCTTGTTATGTTGTAGCAGGTGTTAGGTCTCCCTGCTGTTAAAATATATCCATTCTATTTGAAAACTTGTCTGTAAGTGGTTTCCAACCTGCCACAAGTACATGCTTTCATTTTTGGTTCAAAGTTGAAGAATAGAGTAAACTGAAAATGCAGCCACTTTTCCTACATCCATGTCAACTTTTCTGCTTGGACATTACCAGTTTCATTTAGCCTTGCTCGGGAAAAGAGCTCTTTAGAGATGGGGATGAACCTGCACCCAGAGGCATGCTGTGACACCCTGAGTGCAATATCACACATAAATACCCCAGACAGCTCTGAATTACCTACCAGCCTATTTACCAGGAGCAATATTATTCTGCTAACACAGTGCTGCTTCACCTGAGCCTCCCGCCCAGAGTTTCCTCTGGGTAAGGTGACCTTGCAGCCACTGCCCCCTGGCTGGGTCCCTGGGGGAGTGGGCAGGAAGCTGTGTAGGGGTACCTGGGGTGCTGCACACAAGACAGAATGCAGAGTGGGTGTTGCCTTGGAGTCTGCCAGGGAGCGAAGAAGGAGCAGTCAGGAAAACATCTGGGAAGCAGGAGGAACTGAGGAGCAATAGGATCTCAGACACTGCTTACACTGACAGCATTCAGATGGTCTCCAAAATGGACATCTCAGCACTGCAAATCCTGCCTTAGTGAATAGTGTGTGTGGGGGGGAAGGCCTTAATTTGTTTTTTTTTTTTCTCTTGTGCGAGAAATGAATGAATTTTGAACTCATTGTAAATATATGCTTAATAAAGCCTGTCTTCTAAAAGAATAATTTATGTGTATTAAAGTTCCTCCAGTGCTTAGCCAATGGGTCTAATTTGCTACATATATTTGCAGACACACTTAATGTTTATTTTACAGAGCTATATGTTTGCAGATCTTATTTTACTGTCTAATAGCACTGGATCTTATCCATCTCTCTCGTCATCTCATTTTTACCCTGAAAACTTACTGTATGAATTCCAAATTCCTAATTTCATCCTGATGTAGTCATTGCAATGCTTCTGCTTGGAGAACAATAGGAGAGTGAGTAAAATTTCAGTATGTGTCAGAATGTTTGTATTAGTGACTTCTGTAGTTTTTCCTCACCTTTTTTATCAAGCCTCTGCATATTTCTTATCCTGAGTATGAACACATGATCAAGTTACCAGGTCTATACAAGTTACTACAGGTCAGCTGAGGAGACAAAATTCTTGTATGTGTAGCACAAATTACTATGAAGTTACATGAGTTAGATAAAAGCTTTTATCAAATTGTTTTGTATACGACAAGCCTGGACACGAACATCGAAGTGGTTTCCATTGGTGACCGCTAAATCACTGCAAATGGGCAACATACCTGAGCTTCATCTTGGTGTAAAATGTAAGATTATCTCAGTTTCTGGACTGGACCCAGGAAAGTGGGCCCACTGAAGTATTTGGCTATAGTTTAAATGACATGAAGGAGCCATTAGACAGAAGGTTTGCTGTAGCTGTTTTATGTGTTGATTTGCAGCCTGCTGTGCAGGTACCCTGTTCTGGATGCTCTAATAAAGATGCATTGGTGGGGTTTTCCTTTACCTATTTGCTTAGACTGCCTAGAGCAGTGGAAACCCTTCAGGAAAAGAGCCCAGAACCTTCTGAGGCAAATGGATTGTGAGGAGAAAATTTTCTTAGGGATGCAGAGAGGACTGTGTGACTCTTATCCAAGCTAAAATAACACCAAAAAATGATGGGGTGCAGAGCAAAGATGAGTAAAGGTTCTACCATTCAGGGACACAAAGATTGTCTTTCACATTCTTTAACACATTATCTAGAACTTCTGAGCCTTACTAATTTAAATTTTCTTTGTACTAGCAACACCTCATACTACAGACTGGGAATGTTTGAATCTTCACCAAGTTAATCTAACACCTTTTCTTTGGCAACATACATTCATAGTGCAGATATCCCTTTGTTTCCTCTTACTTAAAAGAGATTGCACTGTGAACAAAAGCACCTTTTGACACCTTGACCTGTATTGGAAAGAAGGTAAGAGTTGGTGGAGTGGCTGATGAGCTCCCTAAAGTTTATTGTTTGGCTCCTGAGAGCTGTTTGTTTTGTACTTCCCATGCAGTGAAGGAATGTGATAGCTGAGAAATGGACTCCAAGGATCCACACTCAGGTACATCTGATTGAGCACTTCCCAGACCGACCCTTCAGAACCTTCACTTGCAAAAAACAGTGGTGGAGCGTGAAGGTGTAGAAAGCACCTTTAAAGAGGAGATGCAGACCTCTGGCCTGGAGAAACGGGAAGATGAGGACCATGCAGGGGCATCTGGCCACTAGGGCCTGAGTGAGGCTTGGAATTGCACCATAAGCAGGGCTGCCTGTGCTTCAAACTCATTATGGTGCTGCCATCCTCTGTTACAATGGGCAGAATGACAACATCAACACCCTAGCCTGGAAGTGACCATCAGTGACAAGAACACATTGTACCCTGGTGCACAGAGAGAAAGAGGTCCTAATTTCCCTCCTTCCCCCTCTGTATCCATAATAAAATCAGACTGTAGTAAATAACCATGTGATTTCTGGTTGGAAACTAGGAATGGAGTGAAGGTAAAGCCCACATCATCTCCCTTACCTACCGTATGCCACTGTTTATCTTGCTGATTTATATTATCAGAAATATAATTTCTCCCATATTTGGTGTTGACCTTTCCATCAAACCATTCCTTGTCTGAGCAGCCCAGTTTTATACCACTGTCACCTAGCTGACATAAACAGTTAGGCCAATATGAGACTGTTGTAAAGTCACAGAGGATCACACCATGTGTCTTAACATGTAGAAAAAAGTCAATTTTCCTTGTTTCTCTAGTAATACAAAATACTATTTCTTCAGAGCAACAGCTAGTTTCTATGACCAGCTGTAAACAATTACTAAGCTGCCTGCCTTGATGATTTATAGCTTAGTTATAAAAGGGTGTTCTTCTGCCAGACTGCTTGCTAAGCCCAGAGGAAGACCCTGAGTTAATGATGATGACGCTATTTTATCACCTGCTGTGAACTAATTCTAGGAACTAGTCAGATTTTTCTGAGGAAATTGCTTTGCAATGTGAAATCAATAAAGTCCATACTCTTTTCCCTTTTTCCCCCTCTGTGTGTGGGAATAGACCAATATGTAGATGAGATTTTGGGAGAAAAGGTGTTTGTTTTCAGGATGAAATATCTGGTCCAAACCAGAGATGACTGTAACATGAGGACAATAGGACAGAGCATGGTCCAGTGAAGATAGGACCCTTGGGGAAAACATGAGAAACTGAAGAAAGTTCGTGTTTTGAATTTGTTGCTAATTTAAATCCAGTGTGAATTCCTTTGTAACCTGCTATTTAGGCAGATATTTATGTTCTCATTAATCACTGTGGAATATCCTAGTTTTATCACATTGCAGAATGCATACATTTTTTATTAAAAATTTCACTAGTTTTCCAAAGTTTTAAAATTACTTTCTACAGAAATTTAATACAAAAAAATCAGACGACTCCTAGATTTTATTTTGCTTGGTGTCTCTTAAGGGTTAAAAATTCAATGGTAAACAAATTGGTAAACATGTTAGTAGTTATTCTAAAGCTTTTTTTTTCGAGCTACATGTATCAAACACCCTGGAGTTTTTGTTTGTTTGTGATAGCTGTTTTGTGTGATCATCTGTTATTAATTACAGTATTGTTGGTCAACTGGCTGTTCCAGAGATTAGTGGTATTGTTACAAAAGTATGTACACTCCCTTAGTATGTGGGTGGCAGTGGCAGTTGTGCTGATATCAATCCTGTCTTTTTCACAGGACAGAGCTTAAGGTCCTGTTTGGTTCCTGCTTTTCCACCAAATCCCCGTTCTTTTTACTCTCCTTTTGGAATAGATTGCAACTTTACACTGACATAGAAATGGATCTTCTGCAGGCATATGCATTTTCACCTCCTATAATAAATGAATAGTGCTCAGAATGATGAGATACATATGCTGGATAGAGATATCAGGAAAAGTTCATGTTACATCTTATTAACTGATTTTTTTTTGTGTGTGTGAATACACACTAAATTGTAAAATAACACAGTAGCAAATTAGATGTCTTCCAAAAGAAAAACTAAGCCTGTCATTTTTATATCAGATTCTAAATAAAGGTTTTGTGAAACTCATTTCAGAAGGAATTCAGGCATTGGTGTGGAATTTCTGTGCTTGTATCTTGTTTGCATACTGTGTTTTCAAATACCTGTGCTTTAAGACTTAATAGTAGAGAAACTTGTGAATTGTTTTTTTGTTTTGTTTTGTTTTTAATGACACTGGCATTTAAAATTGGTAATTTCTCATTCTGGACAGTGTAACATGAAACCAGAACCTCTTCTACTGGTGAGAGCTGCCAGGACAATGGACACACAGCTATTAACTGTGAAACTGCTGCTGTGATACTACTGCTGTAATTAACAAGAGTGGCAGCAAAAAGACATTTCTGGGAAAGCTTCATGTTCTTCAGACTCTGAGGGCTGGTAGGAGCTTTGGAAAGGGATAGATTTTTGTACAGGGAGCCTTTACTTTGTGGCAGAGATGGGTGCAGTGAATATAATCCTCCCATACAATTTCACAAAGGAATTCCTTTTACCCTATTGCTTTGCAGCAAACCCTACAGCCAGACTGGCTCTTACTGCATCATTTTAGCTAAAATACTACTTTGGACAATCATATCCTGTAAAACAGAGTCAATGAATTAATCTGTATCTAACCTGAGTAACAATCCTTAGTGATTCAAATGTTTACAACAAACACCTTTGGTATGTTCTGGCTAAAGCTGCCAAAGAAAGTCAGGATTACGCATTAATTTTTAAACTTGATCCATTATCCTTTGTCAATTATAATAACACAATGATGTAAACCAGCATAATGTTAATTAAACTTTGGCCAAGAAATTCTCAGTTGGATTTGTGTGATGGAACTGGGTGAAACTTGCTTAGTAGTCCTGTACCTGTTCATTCAGCATGGCAGCATAAAGTAGATAAACACCTTCATCAAATATCAGTAAGAGCAATAATTATCTTTGTCCAAAACACAGAACTAGAGCTAAAAGTTCAGTTGCAGGCTATGTATGTCTTTGTGGTTATCAACATGAATTTAGGGTCAGCAAGTTGATTGGGTAGCACACTTTGTGTACATACAAAAGAATTAAAAATTCCTCTGGGTATATGGGCATCAAAAGAAAGATATCTGATATTTTTTGCCATGTTCCAGAGATGTCTTGTAGAGCCTGTCTGTGTAAAGTTGAAGGCCAGGGAAAGCAATTATTCCTGTGAATCACTGGAGCTGTCAGGATGAGAGGGGGCACAGCCAGAGAGACTAAGTTGCTACACAGGCACCCATGGGCAAAGCATTTGCTAAACCATTTTACTGGGATCCTTGCACAGCGCAACATTCACCCAAAAAGTGAAATCGGTTGAACAGGGAGGCCAGTCCCTGCCAAGATGGTGATGAAAGTTTCTGCTGGGAGGGTCTTTGGAAAGGTATCTTCAGCTAGACAGAGTGAGATTCTCTGCCCTTCTTTTGCTCTGCTCATGTGACTATGCTGGGCTACAGAGGAACATAGAATATCCTCAGTTGGATATCCTGACAAGGATAATTGAAGCCCAAATCCCGGCCCTGCACAGGACAGCCCCAAGAATCCCACCACGTGCCTGAGTGCATTGCCCAAACTTTTCTTGAACTCTGTCAGGCTTGGTGCTGTGACCACTTCCCTGTGGAGCCTTTCTGCACCTACAGAAGTGATTTCTATTGAGAATTTACAAATATCTGTGCATGCTTTTCTTAATTCTACAGCAGGATTTATACCTGGAGAAGTCCCTCAGCCAGGTGAGATTCTCCATCCTGGATGCTAAAACATTGCAGTACATGAGTAGTACATGTCAAGTGGTCTAAAACCAGCAGGGACTGTCAGGGGAAATCTCTGTGAGTGTCCAAAATTTCCACCTGGACACCTCCTGCAGAAATCAGGCAAAGGCTTTGCTTTGAGGCTGGCAGAGAGATCAGTCATTATGTCTCAGTTCAGTCCCTTATGTCACCTCTGCTGAAACTAGTTTTGGGACTATCCAGGGAACTAATGCCAGAGTGTGCATCCTGACAACAGCTGCAGCACAACTGTCACTACAGGACAAACTTGAATTTCATCCTAAACTCATAAATTAAATTCAATAGTTCTTGCCATAAAGTGCTAATCAAAAACAAAGCAATAAGTCCAAATTGATAAAGCTGATGACCTTTTTCTGCAGTAAAAGATAGACCATATATATTGTCTGGATTCAAAATGGGGAATGATGTGACTTCCTTTTGGCAGCTGTTTGGCCAGCTGAAAAATGTTTCCTGTGTTGAATGTGCATAGTATAATATGGTTCTTCATTGATATGCACTGAAAATAAGGAATACTCTACCAAGTGAAGTGCTTTACACTTACAGTCCTGATTCTTGTTTGTACTAAAGCTCTTTTGTGTGAGCCTTGAAGTATACTGAGCACTTGAAGCAAGTGCTCATTCTGCTGAAGATCTCCTTAGCTGAATAGCTGTGAGTTTAAAGGAGGCTCAGTCACCAGAAGAACCCCAAGTCAGCTCAGTGTCTTCGGAGTTCTTGTTTTCCTTTGCCCATAGACCAGGACATGTTCCTGTTCTGGACAGGAGAAGACAGCTCCCCAGTGTCCTCACTAATGTGTGCTGTGTTGAAAGCAGGAAGAGTAAATGGAACAGCTGGTACTTTAAATTCATGCCTTCTAAATCACTTCACTGTGGTGATAACAGCACTATCAATATCCTCTTTCACTTGTCTGCTACATAGTCTTTTTTGTTTTAGTACTCACAGGTCCCTTTTTGTCACAAGATTTCTCCAGCTGAAAGCACCACTGTCCAAGTATTTCAAGTGAAAAGGGAAATTTCTATTTTTAAGATTATGGTTCCGCTGTTGACATGGAATATATGTGGTAATGGAAGTGTTAAAGGGGATGTTTCCGTCTCTGAAGTGATCCTGAATAGAAGAAAGAACTGTTATCGTGTGCTGAAGGTTGGTGCCTTAGTTCAGGTCATGCAGAACTTGGATAGCATTTCGGGTACAGTGTTGGAATTTTTTTAGCTTTGGACCATTTATATCTATGTGGACTAGTGCTGTAAAGCACATTTTTCTAAAGCATAGCTTTGAACCCTCTTTCTGTCCTCTCTGCTGCAACTTGCCTGTCACATCAAATGCAATTTTTTTCTTTGTTCTCAGAGTTTTTCTTGGCCTTATCTCCATCACTCATCTGTTTTTCAGTGCTGAAAAGGTGTCTTCTTTCTCTGATCAGCCCAGTTTGACTCACATTTTTGCAATGTCACTTCACAGTCACTGGTCTATCCATCTCCATCTAATCCCATGTCCTGTATTTAGCTTATTAGAAGCTCTCCAGGGAGAAGCTCTTGTTTCTCTGTTGGCAGTCAATGCAGTTATGTACTGTATTCCACAGGGGATCCCAGGCTCCTCAAAAATATAAATTAATAAAATATAAATTAATTTAAAAATGAATTAGGAAATAAACTCTTATGCAGAAGGATGAGGAAGTGAGAGGAATTAAGGCAATACCCTGGGGCTTTCCACATTAACTGTTAGTGGTGCCTAGCAGGAGCTGATAAGCAGGGAATTGGTGCTGTGGATCTGCTGCATGAGGTGTGTACCAGCTGGGGGGCCAGTTCCAGATAGCTCTAGTCTGGCCCCACTGTCTGGAAGCTCGTTAGCAGCTGGAGTTCACAGTCTGGTCTTGTTTCATTTGGGGAACACAGTGATTGCTCTGAGACTGCACTGTGAGGTGAAACACACGTGATATTGGGGGGGCATTGGTATGTTAATACCAGACATGTCCCCCTGAGCTAAACCAAAGTGCTTGTGTAGGCACACCCTCATTGTCACAGTATCTTTAGCACAATTTTTTTCATTATGACATCAAATGATCAAAATGTATAAATATTACTCCAAGGTAATATTTTTTTCTGATTGAGATGCAAATTATAAATTTATGTTTATCAGTCTAGGGAGATTTGTCAGAGAGACAAATTATTTCCTTCTGTATACCCCACTGACAGGGGGTAGTTCTGTAGAGTCCAGTGAATGGAGCATTATGGAAAACTGATAGAACAATGAGTCAGAGTTTAGTTTAAACCTACAGCAGAAGGCGTTACATTTTGCCAACCAAGAACACCTTGAATGCAACAGATTTCAAAGATTTGCCTAGTCTTCTTGAATCATAGGGTATTTTGTAGCAATCTGGAAATACAACATCTAATTCTTTCAAATTCTCACCATGGTTTTCGCCTAGCTTACTTCTGATACTTACATAGCCAGCCATAAATGGTAATGAAACTGGGGAGAACAGAAAGGGAAAAAAAGAGATACCTATATGGGTGTCATCAAGAACTGTCACATATTTCTTATTTTGTTATTTGACTTGTGCTGGCATAGGGATTAATAGCTATTCACATTGCTATTAACTTTTTTATTATGATATGGTAATTGAAAGAAAATGCTACATTTGCCTTAGTACTACCAGACTAGGAAATTGGTAGAACACAATGGAGTGATGAAATAAGATTACTTACATTAATGGAAACATTACTTTCCAATGCCTGTAATGCTGTAGTGAGCTGCAGATTTAGTTTGCTATCTATACAGTCTTAAACTTGGCTTAAAATGAAACCTTCTAAAATCCTTTACTTTTCAGAATATTGCTCTCATTCCTTTTGTTGTGGTTTTTTTTCCCCCAAGTGATATGATTTCTTTGTTATGTTAAGTTAAATAAGATCTGCAAAATAATTTAAGATTTAAATATCTGTTTTGTATCTTTCTTCTTCTAGTTAAAACATCAATTTCCATTTCTTACAAATACTAATTGCACAGAAGGTTGGGGGGCTACACATGTGCATGTGTATGTGTACATAATATCTCACTTCCTCTTTTCAAAGCATTGTCCAAACACCAGCTAATTGATTTGACATGCTGAAAGAGAAAACCAGTGCAACCAAGACATTTTGGTATGAAAGACATTTCCAGTCATCTCCGTTCAGTAATTGCAACCACAACTTCAAAGATGATACAGATGCAAATTGAAATGTGTGATCTTGTTCTATCTGGATTTGATTTCTTTCCCCTTTTGCTCTGAAATACTCATCCTCCCCTTCCTGCTGGGATCAAGGATGGCTGGGACTGCTCTGTACAATGTAGCTATATAAGCCCAGAGTGACTGAATTTTACTCCAGGGATGTGATTCGAATTCCCTCTTCCTCTCCTCAATGGCCCTTCCTCTCCGGAGACTGGCCCTAATTTCATGCTTATTCTGTGAGTTATGTACAAAATGCAGGTCTAAATGAAATTGTTTCATTTGCCATTAAAGGAAACGATAGCAAATCATTATCCTTATCTTCTAATAGGCTCCATTCTGAGGTCCTCCTTCTCTTTTCTCTTTTCAAATTTTATTTTTCCATATGGGAGTACAATAAATTGTTGTTGACTACTGAATACCCCTACGACTTTTGCAGAGCATAAATCACACCTTGAAATTCCAAATTGTATCCCACCAGTGAAAGATAGTGAGCATAAAGTTCATGCAGATGGAAGTTTTCTTACTTCCTTAGACAATCTAAACATTTTTACAGCTATGGAAAGTCCACTAGGAACATGAAATTACTGCCAATTGAACCCAAAAGGCTCTCAGATGTCATTGAAAAGTCAGAAGATGCTTGTGACCCTGTCTCCTCATATATGTATAAGCAATATCATGCTAGAGAGTTTCACCAATATTTTCTCCTGTGCTTGTGGAACACAATGCTATGGCAGCCAACCATCACCTGCACAGATGTTGACTCTGGAGCAGCTGTGAGCCCCATTTTGCCTACTTGCCTCATCCATTTTCTGCCCATGTAGCTGACTCAGGAGCAGGGAGCACACTGCTCTGAGGGTGACTGTGCATGGCAGTGTGACAGCACAGCTCTGCCTCAGTGCATGACCCCAGGGCAGAAAGGGCTCATCAGCACATGGGTGCTGCAGGAGGGGTAAGAGCACAGTGTGGGGGATAGAGTGAGTCAAGACTTTGCAAGCAGAGGTGAGATGTAACCAAATTATGCAAGAACAGAACTCATACATGTGCTCACTATTTCCGACATTCCCCCAGAGCTCTCAGGGCTAGAGAACACAAGGTTCCTTGGTGCAGATTTTCTGGTAGTTCTTTCTTCCTGTTATATAAAGTTTTTTTTCAAATGCCCTTAAAATGTAACTTTTTTTGCATTTTTTTCTGGTGCTTGTAAGTCACAACACATCAAATTTTAACATCTCATATTGAAATTTGAAATTTATTTGAACCTCTACAAGAAAAGGTGCAAAGGCTCTACGGGAGGAAACAGCACTGCTGTGCCTGAGAGGAACTGCCCAGCTGTCTTGGCCACCTCAGCTATTTTGAGAGGTTGGAGTGTGCCCAAAGAAGGGCACCAGAGCTGGGGAAGGATCTGGAGCACAAATCTGATGAGGAGTGCCTGAGGGAACTGGGATTGTTTATCCTGGAGAAAAGGAGGCTCAGGGGAGACCTTATCACTCTGTAAGTTCCCTGAAAGGAGGCTGCAGCCAGGTGGGGGTCAGTCTCTTCTCCCAGGTAACAAGTGGCAGGATCAGAGGAAATGTCCTCAAGTTGCACCAGGGGAGATTTGGATGGGATGTTAGGGGAAATTTCTTCACTGAAAGAATTGTCAAGCACTGGAACAGGCTGCTCAGTCAAGTAGTGGAATCACATTTCTGGAGGTGTTTAAGAAGCGTGCAGATGTGGCACTTGTGGACATGGTTTAGTGGTGGACTTGGCAGTGCTGGGTTAACAGTTATACTTGATGAAATTCAGGGTCTTTTCCAACTTAAATGATTCCACGTTCTGTAAGAACACTGAGGTCATAGTCATGTTTTTCTAGTAAGACATTTTTGTACTATTGCCTTTCAGTGGCCACAACCAGACGAGCAGAAAAGTCATGAATTCCATGATTCTGTCATTTTTCCATAGATGCATGTTACTTTTTATTGCTTCACTTTTTCAATCAGATTAAGTTCTCAGTAGGAAACAGCCATTGAATAACCTCCCATACATCCCTAAATGCAGGGGTTTTTTTTCTGTAGACCCTAAATCATAAAAAACCCACAAAAAACCAAAAAAAAAAAAAAACACCTCAAAAACAAACCCTAAAACAAACGGAAACAACAAATTTGATTTTAATTCCAAGGCTTAGGTTAACTTTGTCATGATCTTTGATGGTCGGAGTCACCTTGGGCTCTCCTGGAGCAGTTGGAGATGTCATAACCAAACCTACCTCAAGCCTCACTGAGCTCTGCAGATTTTTGTGTGTGAGCATTTGGACTGGAAGAAATCAGTGTGGTTCTGTGGCCCAGGAACTATGAGGGGAGGGAAGCAGTCTGAGTACTGTCATGCAAAGTTTATTTTATATATATTTTGTCCATTTTTTTCATTCTATTTTAAAAACAAAAAAGATACTTTATGTTTTGGCCAGTATAATAGCACTAAAAGGCTAAAGGAAAGAGGACCTTGCTTCTTTCTGCTCAGATAGGTATAAAGTTGCAAGACTGTGGAAGGGCTGTGAGTTCATAACCACCACCTCACCCACTCACAATTGCACTAATATAGTCATGGCATTTAGAATTTTGGCAAACTGTGTCAGACAGCCTGGCTAAATCCAGCTCCACACTGCAGAGAGAGCACTGTCAGGCAACTTGATGAAAATAGAGTAACAAAAACTTCAACGAGGTTGCACAAAAGAAAAGTTTTCAGGCATTGGTGGCAAATTCATATTCTTCTTTCTTCTCTTTTCTGTTTTAAATTGAGTTAGTCTACATTTAATTTTGTTAAAATGTTTAAAGACATTAAAGAGCTCCTTACCCTGTGGCTGACTGACCAGTTAGTACTGTGAGAAAAATTGTTTTACAAAATGAAACGGGATTCATGCATGAATATATAATGGAATAGTATCCAGCACTGCATATGGCAGGGTATTCCACATTAAGTTCATCACTTTTAACAGGTATTTGGGATGCAATTAGCAATGAAATCTATTTCTGACATTTCCATGTCTTCCAAAACTATTTTGAAATCAGATTTGGGAGAAACTTTGTAAGAGGCAAAATGAAAATCCTTAAGCTGGCATTGCTGCTGAATCCATTCAGCAATAAAACCTTGTCAGGAGTCTTCTCTTTTTAAATTATTCTCAGGATTCACTGAAAATATTGTCAAGCTATAAGTATCAGATATGAATCTTCAATTTGTTTTGAACATCACTGACAAGTGTCTTCTGTTTTATTTGCATTCAGTATTTTGGGATAAATATTATACATTCTCACTGTGGGGGGAAACCTCCTAGTAATAAAATCCCTGAAAGCTGAAAATCATATCACAAAAGTGCAGCAGAAGAGAGGCAGCAGACTTCTCTTTGTTTTTCTCTGCTTGTGGCAGAAGTGTCTTTGCCATAGTTAAAAGTGCTATTCAATTGCAAAAGGTCCAGGGAAACTCATTTTTTCTCCCTGGAGGTTTTTGGGTTTGTCAAACCCGAAATGTGCTATGTGAAGAATAAATCGAGGTTCACCTGAGGGTCTGATTTCTGCCAGCTGCTTTTCTGGTCTCATCAGTGCCTGAATTCCTGGCCCTGTTTCCATCATCTGGGGCTTGGGACTTTCAGGGATTCCTGGACCTCCTGCCAGGTTGCAACAATGGGCCAGAGAGGTGTCAGACCCTGAGCAACTACATATTAAAGTTGGTATTGCTCTGCTTGACTTCACCACTAACTATCTCTGGTAAGCTCTAAATGGCCTGTATAGGATCTTGTGAGGACATTAACAGTTCTTTTCTGATAAAAACAAAGAGAAATTAAGTACCTGAAAAGAAAACAATATTTAACTTGAAGACAATATTTTTTTCTCCTTTGCATACAATCTTGTCTGTGATGCTGATGTAGCAGTTTGAAATATTCTGGTTTAGTTATATTTTAAAGATTTTATTAGCTTCAGTCCTGTGTTCACAGTAATTAGTACTTCTAATAAGAAAATAATGAAAAAATTGAGCTGATTTGAAGCAATAGAATAAAATTTTCCACCCCTGTGAACAGAGAGGGGCCAGAACACATTGGCTGTGACCTGGCACGGGTCCATACAGCCTCACCCAGCTTTGCTGTAGTGTTACCATGAGCTGAATGATGCTTTCAGTTTGTTAACTGACTGGAGCAGATCGTGTATCCATCCAAGGAACATGATGTGCAGAAGTTGCAGCTTGGCTCTGGATGAATATTAGTGCTCTGAATCATTGCTGAGCCAAGCGGGCCTGGGAAAAGCCAGGTCAGTTTTGCTTAGTCCAGGTTTCTAAGGTGTTTTTGGAATGTGACTCTAAAACCCTAAGGCCAGGGATTTGTTCGTTATCTCCTGGTTCTTGATCAGCAGTGGTTGTGTGCCAGATATATGAGGCAGACAATACTACCAGAATAGTTACTGAACCACATTCACTTTCATTAATATTTTTTTTTTAAAGGGCTAGAAAAGTTGCAGACCCCTTTCCTAGACTCTGCACACCCTGCTCCAATTCTGACCTAATTCTTCCTGTGAGTCTTTCCTTGGAGAGCACCCTAGGCTTGGCAGGTTTGCTTCTCTTTTTTCTTCCTCCAGGTTGGTCCTCTGGCATGTGGCCTGGTTGCTCTCCTTTATCAGGCAGATTCCCTTGTTGAGCATAACTCTGTTTTGCTGATCATTTTCTGGAACTTTCAAACGGATGAATTTCAGCCACCAGATGGACCCATCCCAACAAATCACTGTCCTCTGAACTGGCCTGGTTTCAAGGTGGCCCTGATAGGACTCGTTGTGAATCCTCTATCAGATGTGCCCCTCTTTTCCCCTGCAAGGGAACAGGAAAAGTTGTTATTACTGAGATTGAGCAATTACCACAGAAAATGGGGTTCACAATGCAAGCTGGCAGGTACAATTTTGTGCTGAGTTGCTGCACTCTACCTCATGCTCTGTTTAATGGCAAATGAGTAACACATAAATATTTTTTCATGTATAGAATGGCAGATCCCTGTTCTTTTAAACTTAGACATCCTGTCAAAGCATATGAGCTTAAGTGTAGAGAATTTTGAAGTGGAACAACTAACACATAATCCCTAGCATAGCACAGAGCTGTTCCTACTGCATGAAGTTTTTCACAACACAAAAACATTTTATTTTCAGGAAAAGGTAAAGGAATGTCTAAATGATGTCCTCATATCAAAATTTTATATTTCAAGCAAAGTATACTAGTTCAGATTTATCTATACATATGAAGAATCAAAATGAATTTGTTATAAAAAATAAAGTAGGACAGTTTAGAATATGATGCATTACCTGTTGCTTTATTAATTTATGATGTGATCTTGCTCTCTCTTAATTGACTAGAAAAAACTCTTACAGATGCTGCTGGTTGTAACTTCATCTGGTAATGAACAAAATGTAATCTTTCAGTGTTCCACACTTCAGTCAGGAATAGCAAAGCTCTAGTGTAACATTCATTCTATCACCTTCCATAATAGGTGGAGACGTGCTTTGGCACAAGGTGCCTCTAGTCACTAAATACCTGGCCCTTAGCCCAGAGAAGTAAAATTTCTGGCCCAACATGTTATACACTGTTGTCTGTAGCTCAGTCATGAGAATAATTGCTTGAATCTGCTTCTGCTTGTGCTCAGGAAGCTTGGAACTACGAGACAAAGCTTAATTATATCTGGGGATCCCAATGCTGGAAAATTGGCAGAACCATTGAAAATATTCCCTCTTGCTTCACTAGGCTTTGGATCATTCATTGGGTTACCGTGGTGAAGTTTCACAGCATATCTTGTGTCAGAAAGGGGAGAGCATGCCGGGGGTGCTACTGAGGCACGTGGGTGTTCAGTGTCCCCAGCAGCCTGGACAGCAGCACACCCACAGCAAAGCTGCACTGGCACTCAGCTGAGGGGCTGATGGACACAGCCCCTCAGCCCAGGCACCTCAGGAGAGTTGGCTGCACCAGCAAAGCCCCTGTGAGGCTCAGCAAGGAGGAATAACCCCTGCTCAGCTGTAGTTCTGGCTCAATGACAGATGGAGGAGGCAGGTGCCAGGTTGAACATGAGCCATGGCTGCACTGTCATTGCAAAGAGAGCAAACTTCATATTGAGACACAAGCTGAGAACCTTGGTTGGCAGATCAAGGGGAGCTACTGTCCTGTTCTGCTGTGTGGGTAGAGCAGAGGTGGAACAGGATACCCATGGAGGATGTGAAGTCTGTGCTCGGAGTGCTTCAGTGCTGTGTTAGGAAAGGCTAAAATCTCATCAGATTGGTGATACTCCTGCTGCAAGAGGAAAGTCAGACCATGAACTTCAGACATTTCTTCTAAACAACACTCCTATAATTATGTGATGACTACAGATATTGTAGCGCTGGATAATAAAACACTGGATATTAAGATCAAGCTAAAAACATATTAAAACTCAGAAACAATCAGACCAAATACACAGCAGTACAGAGACAGATAAATCTAACAGTGGAATTTCATTCATATTGCAAACAAATATATCCTCTGGCTGCTGATGAGAAATCTTGAGAAACCCAGATAAAAGAAGATAAAACATAGGGCAGAGGAAGAATTTTGATTCCAATAAATCAGTTAATTAAGAACATCAGTATCATTTCAGGAAACATTTCTCTCATGAAGGTCTGCATGTTAGCTTGCACAGCAGCCCTGGAAGTGAAAGCTGAACACCTTCCTTTTCACGCCTCCATTTTGTGTATAAAAATCTATCAGTTAATTTGGCATTTAATGCATTTGCCTTCACATAAATCTGCATAACAGAGTGGAAGACTTACTGCTTCTGAGGCGTAAAGTCTAAACCTTACATCTGTCTGGAACAGGCAGGAAACTGCAAGATGCCTGGGGGATATCTTACTTGGTAAGATAATGGTATCTGAAAGTAGAGGCTTCTTGCTAAAGCCAGCCAGTGCAATCTTTATGCACTTTAAGTCACTTAGGTAGACAAGAGCACCTTTTTACTGGCACACCATGCTTGAGAATTGGTCCACAGGATGAAAAATTGCATGAATAACATGTTCAAAAATGCCCCTTAGCCAGATCCTGAAAGATCCTGAGTGAAAATGCAAAGAAAAAAGTCCAAATGACTGCTTAATCAGGTTTCCAAAAAGAGCTAAGGAGATTAATCCCCATTTCCCAGTTCTAAACTGCAGCTGTGTAGACAGGAACATCCTTTTCAAAACACACAAATGCACTGGAATGGAGGCCTAGATCCATGAAAGGGGACAGACTTTGGAGAACCTAGCCAAAAGAAGAGCACAAGTGTGAAAAGAACCTTGTAGCCATCAGGCATAAGGGCAGGTGTGGAGGGGTAGAATGTAAGAAAATAAAGATAGTGCAGAAGGTAGTCTCACACCTGAGGAGTTGCAGCTGTACTAATCACCAAAGAGCAGGAACAGGCCTGCCCTTAACAGGCCACAGCTGTGTCCAATAAGAAGAGTGCTACAAAAGAGTGGGTTAGAGGGCTGTGGAGAGATGGATGGAGTTTGTTGATTGTGCTGTGAAGAAAGCTGGAGTTGTTGGCTGTGAAGAAGAAGGAGTCAGTGCTGTGAGGAGCTGCCCATGAGAAATCACCGAGAAGGCATGAGAGCTTTGCAATATGATGACAACAGGCAGGGAGCTGTGGTAGTGTCTTGGCAAGGAAGGCTGAGGCCAGCCAGTGGGAGATTTCCCTGTGCAGTTACTCGGGAAGTTTGTGACTTCTCTGGAGTTAAGGATTCCCTTTGCACCACTGAGTCAGAGGCAGCCTGTGTGGCTGGGGTGGCTGCCTGGCCCTGGCAGCCTCGCCTGTTACAGAAGCTGTTGTGCTGTGCTGGGTGGTGCTGCAGCACTGGGGAGTTTGTGCAGAGAAGGAGGAACCACAGCTCCTTTAGTTTGCTGAGAAATCTTTTCATGTCTTAGCTGAGTGACCTGACTGCTGGGGTCGAGCAGAGAAAGGGATGGAGAGCCTTCCTACCTTGCTGCATTGTGTTAGGCCCTGTCTGGCAGCGTGCACCCAGAAAATGCAGTGCTCTGCCGCTACACATGCGGGGTAAGCTTAGATTATAAATTCTGAGAAAATTCAGGCTTGAATTCAGTGCCTGGCCTCTCAGCACTGTCAAGAATTAAGCAATTCTGGGTGTGACTGGCAAGAGACAGTTTAGTATCTGGGGAATTTTACTGGGAGAATCATCTGAAATTTTAGGCAATTCCAGAATTGAGGAGCTGTTGAGGAAGGAACGCGAGAGGCTGAAGATCTAAATGTTGCACAACTGTGTCTCAAATAAAAGAACACAGAGGTCCTTTTGTGAGGTGAATACACCTCTTCAGAGACTTGACAAGTTGTGATAAGGTCAAGAGTTCTTCAGATAGAAAATGTTCCTCTTCTGTGGTCAGATGTGTCCTGCCAAAAGACCAAGAAGCTGTCCCAAGGAGGGGCCAGGAGTGGAAGGTGGCTAGGGACAGTGTGGGGACAAGGCAGTGGTGGGGTTCCACAATGACCTGACCCCAGGCAAGCACAGAGAGCAATGGCCAAGAGAGAGCAATGTGGGGGCAGGTGAGGAGGTGTGCAAGGAGCTTTCCTTTGAGCTGGATCCAGCAGTGTAGCTCTTGGAGAGATGTCAGAGAGCTCCAGACCACCACTCTGATTTTCAACAGCTAGTTCAGGAATGGTGTTGACTTCATCAACCAGTTTTTCATAAGCCTGTCTTCCTCACAGTTGACTAAAATATGGAGATGGCACAGCTGAGGCTCTGAGTCCACCAGCTGGTGTTCCTTGTGGGTTCTGAACTTAAAAAAAAAATTCAGTTATGTTTTGTAAATGCTGAATGATTTGGACATTTATATATTTTTTTCTCCAAAATGAATGTTTTCAAATGTGCTTTTTCTGGCAGCTTTTCTGTGTGCTGAACCATTGTGCACAAATGATAGTCTTTTGCTTAGAAGTGAATTAGTGTTCCAGCCAGCATTATACACAGAGAATTAAGCTTATATATTTTCCCTGTCAAGTTGCTGTACCTGATTCTGTTATTTTTTAAAAAGGAAGTTTGATTAAAGCCCATTTGTTCACCACAAATCATCTAAAACTGCCAGCCTTAAATAGGTGGTAACTGAGAAATATCACCAAAACAAATTACATCACCTCCTCTGAGTTGTTAACTGAGCTTTGAAATTCTTCCTTTCTCCAAGTGGGGTTCAAGAAAAGTGCATGCCAGTCCATGTTCACTGTGAAGCATACTGTGTGCTGGATATCCCCACCCCGATCCTGTAGGGATACAATTTGTGTGCAGATCTGCACAGAAAAAAAACTCAGCCTGTTCTGGATCCTTCAGCACTGAAGGGATTGATTGCTCAGTGAACAAGTAAAGAAAAGGTTGGCAGTCTGGGAAATTTCTCCAACCTTGCAGAAATTAAGCACAACAAATTATACCAGCTTTGCCAATTGGCTCTGAACCTGCAGTTCTCAGAAATTCTTTATCACTGGACTAAACTGAAGTTGCAATGCAGGGAGACAAAGGTCACCTTCATTGGTCATGGATAGAAGATGCCCATAGTTTGCTTGTTATATCTGTTCCGTGGAATGAGAAAAATGTGCAAATGGACAAATTTCAAGAGAATCTCTGATGCTTTATTAGAGACAGAGATGGTTTGTGCTGTTACAGCCATTGTTTTTTTGAGGTTCTCTGTAGGAGAAATTCTGAGTCTATCTGATCACCAAATTATGTTGACAATATTTTACATACTGTCCTAATCTGTGTGCAGTTTGGCAGTGGATATCCACTGAACTGTGTTTATGTGAAAATACTCTCAGGAGAATATAATGCTCTGTGTGCATAAACATCTTCTGACTGAAACATTAGGCTGTATGGGTACAGCAGGGTAGTTTCTGCTACATACGAGGAGAATATAATACTTTTGTTTCCTTAAATGTAAACTTCCTTTTCATTGCTTGTTTACACTACTATTCCTGAAGAACAGTTACAATTAAATCTTTAATAAAAAATTATATTCATAATAGCATAACACCTGTAAAGCATTTAATATAACAAAAAGCAGTCAAAAGTAATTATGTGAAAGAGAGATGAAGAGCAACTATATAAAATAAACAAATTTAGAAACATCAGGTATAGCAAAATTGATTTAAATAATAGCTATTATGTAGCAATTTAAGCTGATGGTTTGGCTTTCAGATGACTTTTATGTCTCAGCTGTGCTCATTCTCTGTGAATTGAGACCCTCCTATCTCAAGCAGTATGGCAGGTTGTTCCACCAATTTTTCAGTTTTATGATTACACAAACACTTTAGGAAGTGGGTTTGGACAGTCAAAGCAAAGTGTCAAAAGATGCAGAATAGTCTTACAATTATAAGTGTCTGCAAGCAGAGGCAATGTCAAAACAATGTAAGCCCCATTTAGAAAAACACCACTGATATTCAAACATGAGATCATCAAATATGGTTTGGCAAAGAACTTGAAAAGGGAATGTTGATCATTTTCTGAAAGCATAAGCAATTATAAAGACAAATAGGCTTCAAAAGCATTTAAGGCAAAAGCATTGATGGGAAAAACACCTGAAATTGTTTGCAAGTCTAAAATAGATCAGAATTTGGGAGAATGGTTGTAGTTATTCTATCCCCAGGAAAGACATAGATGTTGAAGAGGTACTAAGAAAAGTAGCAACAGTGTGCAGACTGTTTTCCACACTGGGAGAATTGAAATAGGAAGCAGTTGAGATCTTGAGCTTAGAAAAGTGATAATGGCTCTGGTTCTCATAAAAGTCCTTAAAAATTCTGAATTTTAGTGAGAAATTGAGTAAGGCAAAATATTCACTGTCTTTGTATTATAATAATTTATTCATTAACTTGGTGATGAATGCTTTAATGGTTTCTCATTGAAACCATCACAGTATTTGTTACATGAGAAAAAAAGGGAAAAACCTATACAATCAGTTTAAATGATTTAGAGTTGAATCTCTCTTCAATATCTGAGAAAAACTATTTGAGGTTAAATAAAAGGAAGATGACACTAAAATTATATATAAAGCACATTATTAAAAAAACCCAAACCCAAAAAGCTGAGGTTTGAAACAGGTGTAGAAGAAGTAAGGCTTTGTGGTAACTTGGAGGATTCACTCTAGAATCAGGGGTAGGACAGCTAGAGAAAATCAAGTGAGTCTTGAAACTGATCTCCTGAGATGCAAACACATAGTGAAAAACAATAGTTTCCAGGGCCTCCCTCTGTCTGGATACTGAAAAGTGGAAAGCCAGTACCAGAGGAAGTGCTGATGATTCAGCTGATGTACCTGCACAGTCTCTGAACTGGTGAAACTGAACAATGTATAAAATCCCACAATGTGGTGGAGAAAAAAGCTTGAAAAAATTGAGATCAATACTGTAGAAAGCAGCTAGGTAAAATAGTAATACAATTCTGAGTAAAATCTTCATTATTACCTTCCTTCAGGGATCTAAATGACAGACTGGGTTTCTATTTGCAGAGCAAGCTAATTTGTGGAAAGACAGAGGTGCTGCGGAAGATACTCTGCAGCTGTGACCAAGTCTCAGAAGTTGTGAAAAATTTTTATACTTTGTTGTCAACTTCTGAGAGGGATTAATTTCCTACTGAAACATTTGATGTTTTATTGTAAAAAGTTGAAACCCCTATGCAAATATTTTAAATATAGATTTATTTTTACTGATAAAATTTTTTGCCTCTGGTTGATATCAGTAGGAATTTCCTTATTAAGGGAAGCATTGAACAAGAACCATACACATCTAAATATCCTTATCTACTTATTTTGGAGTGCACTTTTCACTTTTTTTTGAGTACTCTGAAGTCCCTTATCTCCTGAGTGCTTGAGAGTTAGTTAATTTCCTTCTCTGGAGCTGACCTTGCAAGTCCTCCTTCAAGATCAAGATCTCTGCCAGTGTTTGCAACCCTCTGTTGTCTAACCAGTCGAGTAGGATGTCCTTCACTGAAGTGTTCCCAGGAAGGATGTCTCTCCCAGATGCATTCCTTGTGCTGCCCAGCAAGCAGGAAAGCTCTTGTGTGTACATGGAAACACCCACAGGCTGTGGTGGCAGAAGGGGGGGACATGAATTCCACTGATGTCCCTTTTTGGGCTGGAGACCTGGCTGATGCATACTGATGGTAAAAGGACTCACTGTAGGGGTGTGTTCAACCATATCTGGAGGGACTCAGGTTCACTCTCTCTGGCTGCCTGTTCATCTGTAGTTGCAAGTCCCTGTCGTCTGTTAGAGGAAAAAAACCCAAAGAACTGAGACAAAAAGCAGTCCTACCAACAGCACAGTTAGAGTTCCCATGCCCTGCCATGCTGTGGCAGCTTTACCAGCAGCAGCAGAGCAGGGATGGTCCCCAGCTCATGTGTGTGTAGGGCTGGCCTGGCTTAGTGCTGTGCCCCATGGCTTCCATGTCAGAGCTCACACTCCCTTACAGAGCAAATTGCCATTGGACAGATCCTAAACCTGCTCATAGAAACATCACTCTGCCTTAGACAAGTCAGGTAATAGAAAGAAAAGCAGCATGATGTCTGCTTTCATGCAGTTACTGCCCTCTGGCAGAGCACACTTTGGCAGGATCCTCTGCAGCTCCCCTGGGTAGCTGTGAAGATGAAAGTTCAGCCCCTGCCCATGGGCAGGTACCTGGTTGGCTCCTCAGGATCCCTCCCTGCAGAGTGTTGCTGGCTGGTGCAGCCTGGGATGCATGAGGAGAGCAGGTGGGAATGTCCCACATCCTCTGCAGAGGTGCCAGAGCTGGTTTGGCCTGTGCCTTGTGGCTTTTCAGTGCTGCACTTTCAAAGGTAACCAGCATGGCTTTGTTCCTGCTCTGCTCACAGCAGGAGGTGTAGCTGGGTATTTGGAACTATCTTTGGCACTTTCACTTGCACTTGATTGCCTGCTGGCAGATTTCTTTCCATTTGGCATCCATCCTGCTGTACCAATTTGGGATGAACAACCTAAGTTTATTACAGTTGGGACTGGGCAAGGGGGAAACCAATGACATTAAAGATGGCAGGCCTAATTCTATCCTCTTTGATGAGGAAGGACTTTTTATTCCAACTGACTTATTTTTCTTAAAATGATTTAATACAATTTGAGGGAACAGACCTTATAGTCCTAATCTGAACGAAGAAAACTCCATTCAAGAAAATTCCAGCTTCTGCTGTATCCCAATGAGGTCTTCTGCCTGGAATTCAGTATAAAGATTGTTTGCCTGAACACATGGATGTTGCATTACTTATCCAGAAAGATTTTATTGAAATATATACAAGATTTGAATTTAGAACAGACCACTCCGATGCTCACTGGCCCATGTAAGAGTCAAAATATTATTTCCTTTCAAACTCTAAAGTATTCTTGTTTGCTCATGGTCTCGTGTGGTTTATTTTTTTTAAATCAAAGAATAATTACATAGTGTATTCTTTTCTGATTTAGGATATTATAAAGTCAAATCTTAATTTTAATTCGGTTTCTTTAGTGTCTGTATCAGGAAAATCATCAAAGGAAAGGCTGTCTTAATCTTCTTTTTAAATTTTTTACAAATGATAACTTTTATCTGTTTGACTGATATTTTTACTAGTGGCAACTCTTGTTTGATAAGCATGACTTATCACCCCTTTCAAAGTTGTTTTGGAGGAGAGACTGTTCTGAGCTTAAAGATGATCCCAAAAGGAGCTGAGACTGGCTACATGTGATGCTGACAGTTGTTTCTTCTTTTTACTTTTCTCCTTTCCTTTATCAATAATCCTGGTAACAAGCATGGGAACCTGGAACTAGGGTGGACTTCTGGGCTGTCACATCCCGTCCATACAAACACTGTGAAAGAAACATATTTTGTATCACAGATGAAGGATGAAATCTGAAACAACACTTTTTACCGGCAGCTGTCCTGGTTCTGGCTTGTCCTGTTATCATTTGGTAATGATTTCATGGGGCATTGTTCCAGTATGACATCAGCTAAAGTGAGAAAAGCAAATTTTGAAAGGGGTGTCTCTTGCCCTCTTCCTCCACAGACTTATGTGTTTTAACCATCAATGTTGATGACAAAAGAGAGGAAAGTCCCTCTGTCACAATCAGTGAGGACTCCAAACTGAAACAAACCTCTCAGAGCCAGATACAATGAGAGAAGACAGCCATGAGTCCAGCAGGACCCTTGTCTCTTGCTCCCACAGCCTGCCTCCATCTGAGCTGCTCCCTGCGCTCAGTCACACTTGGTGGTTTTGTGTTTGAGTCAGTGTTTTTTCACTTTTTCCTAAACCCCCTAAAAAGGGCTGTGGGGGGAGTCTGGTGAGCAGGAGGGGAGCTCTCCTGCTGCTCTCAGTACCCACTGGAGAATACCAAAGGTGATGTATAAGAGATCTAGTGAGCACTTTCCATGTGCGTTCACATCTTTGCTGATTCCTATAATGCCTGTATATAAATAGCAGCTCTCCCTTTTTATATCCTTCTGCCTGATTCACTCCATGATGCAGTGTCAGTGACGTTTGACTCACTGCCATGGCAATGTTTCACAAACATTGGATTGTGACATCTGAATGAATCAGGCTGGAGGAGGAGGAAGGGCAAGCCCTGTGAGAGAGCTGCACCTGAGCCAGCCTTGGCTCCAGTCCACACATGAAAGAAATGAGCGCAGGGATGTTATGACATTTATAAGGAGAAAGAAAAGAGCAAACCCATCAGGAATAATAAAATAGTGCTATGTGTGCAGGGCAAGGCTGCTAGGAAAAGCTTTCCTATCAGGGATGTGAGTCAAAGACAGCACTGGGAGGTCTGCTAATAAACACTAAGAGAACACTGAACATGATTTTACTTTCTGTTATGGAGAAAAAAATGAGATGGATGCTGCTGCAGAACTGAGAGCCAGGTTAACCATAAGTAAAAGTTTATTTCAAGACAGAAACAGAGGAAACCAGAGAAGTCAAAATGAAAAGGAAATGTGAAATGCTGACCTCCAGGCTGAAAGCATTTTTTTGGTGTTGTGTTGTGAACATGCTTCTTCTCTGAGTCTAATTACACCAAATTTTAAGCATCTAGTTGTAATGGGAAAATCTGGAGCTATGTCTGGATATAATGTGTGTGGGGGGCCTCTGAGTGTGACCCACAAAACATGGTCCAACCTGTACAAAGACCTGCTGGTTATAGGAAGACAAAGGGCAAGGACAAGGATCCAATTCCTCCTTCTGGCTGGATTTGAAGCCCCCTGAAATGCTCATGCCTCTCCCTATCTGTACATCCTAGCCCACATTTTTTTGTTCAAAACTACTTGTGGATAGATAGGGAGACCTCACTTTTAATAAAGAACAAAAAAAAGGGTGGTGATAGTGTGCTGACATTCAGTAGTTGGGATATTTAGCTGTGACAAGAGAGATCTTTCCTCAGTGACAGCACACTGACTGCTGTTCAGAATCAGAGAATCAGCCAGGTTGGAAATGACCTGTGAGGTCATCGAGGCCAACCTATGACCTGACACCACCTTGTCAACCAGACCATGGCACTGAGTGCCACATCCAGCCTTTCTTAAACACCTTCAGAGACAATGACTCCACCACTCCCGTGGGCAGCCCAACCCAACATCCCATCAACCTTTCTGTGAAGAACTTCCTAATGTCCAACCTAAATCTTCCCTGGTGCAGACTTTGTCCTCCCCTTAAGATTCTGTCTTCTCGTCCTGTGACTGTTGCCTGGGAAAAGAGACCAGTCCTCAACTGGCTACAGCCCCCTTTCAGGGAGTGGTAGAGAGTGATAAGGTCTCCCCTGAGTCTCCTTTTCTCCAGGCTAAACAACTCCAGTTCCCTCTGCCACTCCTTGTAGGACTTATGCTCCAGACCCTTCACCAGCCTTTTTGCCCTACTCTGGACATGCTCCTGATCTCAACATCCTTCCTGAATGGAGGGGCCCAGAACTGGACACAGAACTCAAGGTGCCCCACCTCCTGTCAAGGCTAATCCACAACTCTTGTTGGGAATGTGGATCTTACCTTAGAGCAAAAACGAGTCCTGCTCTTTTTCTGCTCCAATCATGAAATCAGAGTCCATCTCTCTGCATGTGATAGCTCCACGTAAATAACACTTGGGCTGTGGTCAAAACCCAAGATCTGAACTTCTCTTTTATTTATGAATGTTTGAATTTTGCAAAAGGTTCCTGACTAATAAGAATATGAGTATACACTAACTTGTCTATCACCCCAGTGATATTCAATCAATTCATCATCTTTTATAAGGTATAGTTGGTCAAACCAGAAATCCATGCACAAACAATCCCCAAAATAAAATCTGAGTAAACACAGCAGTCAGTCAGGAGATTGTCATAGACTAAAGAAGGCTCTCATTCAGCTCCTCAGGATTTTCAAAAAGCAAGTCCTGTTTCATATATTCCATGTCCCATAATTTCATGTTTCCATACAAAGAATAATTTTTAATGTAAATGAATAAAGAGTTTTTAAAAATGTCATCTATGCATATTTACCATATTAATGTTTGTTTAGTTGTGCAAGAAACTGTTGAACTGTCAATACTGTTGTCATCTGCTTTCTCTTTATAGATTTTTACTAGGACAAGTGCAGCAATTAATGAATGTGTTTCTTCTCCTCTGGAGCAGGTATTACACGGCCTGTAGGATCCCATGCAGTTCTCCCTCTGCAGTCTAGCACATTTGAAATCACAGCCATCCTACTGTAGGATGTGGGAAAGTATTTGGCATTACATGTCATGCTCTAACAGCAACCACAAAATATTACACAAGATACCTTCTGCTGAACTATAAGAGGATTTCTTTCCTGGTCTTCCATTATGTTAGGTCTGCTGAGCATCAGGCTAGTTTCCTAATAATATGGCAGTATTTCTTTCAAGACAGTGTTTTTTCAGTGCAGTCTATGGAAAGTGTCTCAGAAACTCACCACTTTAAGGGATAACAGCTGCCTTTTGCTGATCAAAAGCTATGACTTAGTTTTTCTGAGCCTTAGGAGTCACTACCACTAGTGTTGGGAATTCCTATCAATGTCTTATTATCTCCCATAAACACATTTTTTTTCCCCCTTAGTTTCAACAAAGCTAAGCATTGTGGCCACCATATGCTCTCCTTCCACATGAGATTAAAGAATTTTATCATCACTGGCACTGCATGAAGGGTCTGACACTTTTTTTTATTCAATTAGGATTGATACAGTCCATAGACAGTTATATACTTGCTTCCCTACAGGGACTGCTGTGATTAATTCATCATTAGGAGGGTCATCTGGGCCCAAAGTTGGGAAATGAGTAAATAGACAAATTGGAAACACCGTTCTCAACAATAAGTGCTTCACATTATAGCACGTGTCACCATGGCAAATGATAACAGCAGTAAACACTTGCAGGAGTGGATGCAAGAAGAGCAAACAAATGCTTTACCAGCCAGAGGTTACTGAGGGTGCCCTCAATCCCCACTTTGCTGTGGTGATCTAAGAATTCAAATTAATGTTCGTACAAAGAGCTAGGATCTTCTATCACCACATTGGACATAACTCAAAAATATTTTTTCCTATATGTGGGTCCTTCTTCAGATATAAAATACAAGCCAGGTATAGCATATAAATCTTCTGCATTTGTCTGGTCATGCAGAAGAGTAATGTGAACCTTATCAATTAGAGCTATGAGCTCAGACTTGGTTTTAACTCATAAAACTTTTCCTTGAAGAAAATATTCTGCTTTCCTGAGATAAGTAGTCAGGACTATGTATATGGAGCTACTATTTGGGATTGGAGGATTCAATTTTTGAGTTCATCAGGAGAGACGGGGGAAAAAAGCAACTTTTGAACAGGCAATTATTGTAAAGACTGTTGCATAGGATAGTATGCAGCAATTTGGCTTAGAAGCATTTCACAAATGTGGAGAAAGCTTCACTGTACTTTGTAGACTGGCTTTTGTGATTTTTATACTAATGTTGTGTGATACAGCTTGATTCCAATGCTTTCAGAGGGCCAGTCATCCTGGGGGAAAATGTGGTGATCAGTTTTTCAAATCACCTCTGATTTCTTGTAAGTGGGATGAAGACCCACCCAAGGGGCAGCGCACCATGCTGTTTCTGATCACCCCCATCTCACCAGCTGAGCACCAGCACACTCAGTACATTTCTGCCAGGTTTGTCACCCTCTGAAGACTGTCCTTCCCCCAGCTGGAGACTTGTGCCCTTTTTTGAGCACATCTGGGTTACAACAACTGGATAATAACCAGGAAGATTCAGTCTCCAGATTATTTCTGGGTGCCAGCCAAAACTTCAGAAGATATAGGTATTTGGCCAGATTCTCGCTTGCGTTCACATCCTTTTATTCCGTTGTTATTTCACTTTATACTGTCGGGTGATGCAAATGGGAATCAGGCCCTTGGCCATTATAAATCTACAGAATACATCAAAACATGGGGAATGGTAACCGGAGGCCTTGGCAATTAGTGTTGTGACTCTGTAATCTGTTTCTTTGTTCATACATCACAGCCTGTGATTCTTCAGATCCTGTCCAAACAACACCTCAGACAAACATTTCTCTTGACACAAGTTTGTATTTCTGATCTAAAATTTATAAGGAGGCTGCTGAGTTTCAATGTGACTCTTCTGCATATACTCTTTAATCTCAATTCTCTTCTTTATGCTTCCAAAATATCTAAACCTGGAGTATATCCACATAAGGGATTCCATTTATATGTGTTGTGCTTAACTCCCTATTGCTCTCTTTCAAAGCCCTGAATACACAGGTGTGACTGAACACCTGGCATGATTTAAAATTCTTGCTTTAATTACCCTAACCTTGTGGATATTCAATGTGGTATCTTTCCACTCATTTTTTAATATCTGTCTTTTTTATACTTTCAAAGACTCTAGAGTCCATGCAATAGTACAAGAAATCCTCTTACCTCTGTTGGAAAATGCCATGCTTTTTCCAAGTTGGAGAAAAATGTTTTTGGGACACAATGATGCAGAATCCAAAGGAATTAAAATACATAATCACAGATTGGATAAAGTTGGAAGGGACCACAGTGGGTAATCATGGAATGGTTTGCATTGGAAGGGACCTTAAAGACCACCTAGTTCCAACCCCTAGGCCATAGGCAAGGACACCTTCCACTAGATTAGGTTGCTCAGAGCCCCATGCACCCTGGCCTTAACCACTTCCAGGGAAGGAACATCCACAACCTCTCTGGGCAGCCTGTTCCTGTGCCTCACCACCCTCATAGTAAAGATTGTCTTCCTAATATCTAATTAAACTCATTCTTTTTCAGTTTAAACACACCCCCCCTTGTCCAGTCACTACAAATCCTTGTAAAAAGCCTTTCCGTCTTTCTTGCAAGCTCCCTACAGGTCTTGGAAAGCCACAATTAGGTCATCCCAGTGCATTTTTTCCAGATGGAACCATCCAAATTCTCTCAGCCTTTACTCACAGGAGAGGTGCTCCATTCCTCTGATCAACTTGGTGGCCTCCTCTGGATTCACTCCAACAGAGCCATGTCCTTCTGTGCTGGAGATCCCAGAGAGGAATGCAGGACTTCAGATATGGTCTCATCAGAATGAAGCAGAGAGGCAGAATCACCTCCCTCTACCTTCTGGCCACTGGGTTGGTCAGTCAGGACTTGTCCTTGGTGAAGCTGTTCTGGCTGTCCCGAATCACCTCCCTGTTCTCCATGTGCTTTAGCACAGCTTCTAGAAAGATCTGCTCCATGATCTTCCCAGGTACAGAGATGGGACTTACAGGTTGTTAGCTCCCAGGCTCCTCCTTTCCACCATTTTTTAAGATGGTTACAATCTTTTCCAGTCATACGGGACTTCACCTGACTGCCATGACTTTTTGGATATCTCGGAGAGTGGCTTGGCAACTACATCAGCTAATTCCCTCTGGACTCTGGCATACATCTTGTTGGGTCCCATAGACTTATGTACATTCAGGTTCCTCAGGTGGCAACAAAACTGATCTTTTCTTACAGTGGGAAGCACTTTTCTCCCCTAGCATCCATCCTGTTGTCCATCCACTTGAGAGGTGTGGGAAGAGAAGTTGCCATTGAAGACTGAGGCAAAAAGGTGTTTGAGTACCTCAGCCTTCTCCTCATGGGTTGCTACCAGTTTTTCAGCATTTTTTGTCAGAGGGGATACACATTCTTTGACCTTCCTTTTCTAACAGGCCTGTATATGGCCTTCTTCGGCATCCCTTGTCAAGTTCAGTTCCAGCTTTACCTTCACCTTCCTGACTGTACCCCTACACAACAGAATTTCATCCCTGTACGCTTCCCAGGTTTCCTGTCCATGTTGCTACTGCCTGTGCATTTGCTTCTTTTCCTTTAGTCTGACCAGCAGTTCCCTATTCAGACATTCCATCTCTTGCCTTTCTTGCCTGATTTCTTGCTCCAGGGGATTGCCAGCTCTTGTGATGGAAGGCTTTCTTAAAGATCTCCCAGCTCTGTTCCACTCCCTTGTCCCTGGAGGCAGTCTCCCAGGGTATCCCATAGACTATATCCTCGAAGAGCTGGAAGTTTCCTTTCCTAAGGTTAGGTGGCTTAACCTTACTCCTTAGCTGACCCACATCCTGCAGGATGCAAATCCCACAAATGCATGATCACTGCAGCCCTGTAGATGGAGCAAGAAGGGTTTGTCAGTTGGCTCCCCTTGATCAGGTGGCTTGCAGCAGACATCAGCCACTAGATTCCCTTTGCTGCTTTGGTTTCTGATCCTTACCACAGGCTTTTGACTTTTGGCTGTTCTTCAGAGACAACTCTTCACACTCAATCCAGCTCTTGATGTAGGGCTTCCCTCTCCCTACTTCTTCTGTCTTTCCTGAACAGCCTGCAGCCATTGATAGCCACACTTCAGTTATGGTCACAACTCTTGAATATCTCCAGTGAGAGAGAGATTGTGACCTCTCTGGGCGATCTCTTCCAGTGTGTGGTGACTGGCACAATGGAGAATTCTTCCACATGTTCTGGTGGAACTTTCTGTGCATCAGTTTCTGCCTGTTCCTCTTGTCCTATTGCTCGATACAACCAAGCAGAGCCTGGCTCTGTCCTTTTCATACCCTCCCTTCAGCAGCTGACAGACATTGATAAGGTCCTCTTTTGGTTGTCTCTTCTCGAGGCTGAGCAGGTCCACCTACCTCAGCCTGCCCCTGTAAAAGAAATGCTCCTGTCCCTTAAAAATCTCCATAGCCTCTGCTGGACCTTCTCCAGGAGCTCCATGTCTCTCTTGTACTGAAGATCCCACAAGTGGATGCTGCACTCCAGGTGTGGCCTCAGCAGGGCAGAGTAGAGGGGCAGCCTTGATCTGCTAGAAATGTTTTACCTGTTGTACCCCAGGACACCGTTGGCCTTCTTAAGCACAATGCTAGCTCATGGACATCTTACTGTCCACCAGGACCCAGGGTCCTTTTCCACAAAGTCACATTCCAACACAGTTTAAGTGAAAACTATCTTGGCCTGTTGACCATACACCAGGAAAGCAGCTGACATGTCTTAGCATTTTATTTCAGGGTAGTATCACCTTGACTTTCTGCTTGTTCATATCCTACATACTATGAAGTTATGCTAAGAATTAAAAGCCATATTCTTTCCCATCTTTAACACCTCTCTAAGGTCAGCAAAGATTACCCTTTTTTTTTTTTCTAGTGATGTTTGTGCCTAAATACAATTCAGAGCTGCTGGCAGGCTGTTCCAGATGTTCTCATGTAGTCCGTGGGTGGTTTGCTGGTGCTTGCAAGGCTCTAACATCTCATCTTGCCATGCTCTTTACCAATGAAATAAACATAGGGCAATCAAGGAAAAACAATGTAAGGATGAGCTAAAACAGTTTTTTATTTATTGAATTCTTTTCACAATGAGGAGTATAAACATTGTCTTTCTCTACACCTTGGGAAGGGCAGAAGATCTTCAAAATCAGGAAGATTTTGGCTCTTCAGACGCGAGACCACAAGGACCCAGATAAGCAGCGATCTGCAGGTTCCTCTGTAATGTGTCCCAGTGCTGCAGTGTTTGGGTCACCTGGATGTACTGTTTTTTCTTATCACCGGCCAGGGGCCATGTACAAATCACAAATGGGATGAGACTTCTGTGGAACGTGCCTTGAGCTGTTTTATTTTTCAGCATCAGTCTCATTACATGGTTATGACAATGGGAAGATGCCAGCAGCTTACATCCCAGGCAGTAGACAAAGAACTTAATGTTATAACTTACTTTATAACTTTTTTGACCAATCACACAAAGCAGAAGCATATTGACAGTGGTTCCATCCAACCACTATAAGCACATGTACCTTTGGTTAAAGCAATGCCTGCTTATTTCGAATACAAAGCCTGCTTGTAAGCCTTAAAACACAATGCACAGAGCTCCATTATTAAGCTTCAAACTTCCTAATATCTTGCTAGATAAACTTTTCTGAAGCTTAGGAAGTTATCCTAGACAAGCATTAATACACAGACCATTGTATTCGTCCTTGCTTTTCTACTTTTAAAATAATTTTTCTGCTGACCTATCTCATTTTCTGCTTAGCTCTAATCTGCTGTCTCTGAGGCCTGCCTTTTGCAGCTTTCCCAAAACCATCTGATTTTGTGGATTCCCACATTTTCTCTTCCTTCTCTAACTGGCACTTTTGGAATCAAACTGTGGATTCATCCCTACCCAAATGGGAGGACTGCACAGGGCTGATCATGACCTGGACACTGTGCCTTCTGATGCTGAAACCCCCAAATTCCCATACAGACACTGTCCTGACCAGCTGAGAGCAGTTTCACTTCACTTGTCCTTTCCAACTGAGAATACAATGCTGCTCTTGAGTAGGTCAAAGCACAATCCAGACTGTATGGGATGACATACATCCTTCTGGACCTCTCTAACACGCTTTTCCCATCATGCAGCTCTCCCTGTATCAGTAGGAGTTTAGGTCTTGGAATGCTTTGTAACTGGTGCTGGGGGATATCTCTGATTACCAACTAACCTGCTACAGCTCCTGGAGGCAGGCTGGTGTGCCCCCAGGAGGCAGGAGCATAGCGCAGATAGGAGAGAGAACTGATAGGAATTCACATTCAGAGCCATCACAGAACAGAGCCCTTGTTGGGGTTTGGGTAGGAGCTCCAAACCCCAGGTTAGCAGACTTCAACAGCATTAGGACAGTGAACTAAACCCTGTTGGAATAAATGGTAATCTTTGCTGTATTTTGAGGTTTTAAAGCATTTTGTTCACTCCTCTGTGTCAACACTTATACAGGAACAACCTTCCAATGTCCTCACAAAAGAAATTATTTCTTTTTTTCAGCTCCTCTTTGTTGCCAGATGAAAACAAACTGGATTCACATCTGTCACTAAGAGCCACAGAGAAGCCAAATCATTTGAAAGGGAAAAGCAAAATAACTTGCACCAAAAAAATATTTTTAATTAAAAATAGGTTTTGAAGTATTGCATAAAGAATCATTAATTGTTGCCCCAGCAATTACATGATATTATATCTGTATGGAGGTTATTTGCTGTCATTTCAAGTCTATGGTAGGCTATTTGCTCTGGGCTCTTTTCTTTTTGTTCCCCGTCTTCTTTTAGAAAAAGTAAATTAAACTACTTCAAGAGGGGAATTTTTCTATTTCCTGTTAATTTTCTCCTTCCCTTTTTCTTTCCTTTTTATTTTTTTTCCTTTTAGGACAGAGAATTATAAAGTTCACATTTGACCCTGTACATCCTCCCACCTGCTCCCTTACAAAGTTCCTGCCAAAAAAATCTGTTTTGTAACATGAAGTAGTAACTCATCATGAATTAAATCAGAACAGAAATTATGGTGTCTCTGCCTCCCTGATTTGGACTGTATTTCTTTCCCAATAACACTTTTTCTTCCAGAGGAGGCAGCAGAAGCTGATGCTACCCAAGAGGGAAGAGGGGGCTGCTCCAGACTGCAGCTGCAAGGAAGTGCAAAATGGTGACATGGCAAAATGATGAGACATGGCAAAATCTGATTGATTCCTTATCTCTGCCCAGCCACAGATAAATATCACATCTTCTATATTCCCTGCAGGTCTCAGGAGCAAAATTTTTAAGATAATTCAGACCCTACAATGCTCTCTATAGTATGTGCTGGGCTAATGGCATGGGGATTTCATCCCAGCCAGCCAAGAAAGGCAACTTTCTAAGGTCAGAATCACAGGGGCAGTATCACCCAAAGGAAGAAATAGATGGGTTTTCTAGACAGATCTTTAAATTTTGAAGTGTCCTCTAAACCACTTGCATTTATTTTTGACCTGCAGGTGTATTCACATAGCCATAAAAGGATACTTGAGAAAAATGTCAAGTTGAATTTAAACACTTTTGAAACTGAAAATTGACCTAATGGTCCCAAAGCATTTAAGAAATCAGCCACCTGGGCTCTTTTCTCTCTCTTTCTTTCTTTCTTTCTTTCTTTCTTTCTTTCTTTCTTTCTTTCTTTCTTTCTTTCTTTCTTTCTTTCTTTCTTTCTTTTCTTTCTTTCCTTCTTTCCTTCTTTCCTTCTTTCCTTCTTTCTTTCTTTCTTTCTTTCTTTCTTTCTTTCTTTCTTTCTTTCTTTCTTTCTTTCTTTCTTTCTTTCTTTCTTTCTTTCTTTCTTTCTTTCTTTCTTTCTTTCTTTCTTTCTCCACCTGGTTCAATGGAAGTGGTACTGGTTTAATTTTTCACTGGGAACTTCTACTCCCTGTAAGACACATATGCCTGCACAGGACAGTAGTTGGGGGCATAAACTGACTGATGTCTCCAGGTACCTATTTATATTTGTTCCAGTCTAAGGGGCTGAATAACTCCCAAGGGTTCTTCTATGTAGCCTCAAAGTGAAGATGCCTAAAGTGTCCCTGGCAGAGCCCTTTCAAATGTGGCAACCTTATGAGACCACTCCCTCTTTTGATCTGTCACAAAGCAAGTACTCCAAAGATGAAGGAATAATTATTTTGTTAGTTTTATCCAATTCACATCTTCCTGGACTTCTGCACTGAAGCTCTCTGGGCTCCAATTTACTGGGAAATTTGTCATCTGTTTTATTCATTGTCTAGGTTAAAAGTTTATTTCGAGTGCAAAGGTGACTTTTTTTTCAAAAACCTTCCTTGGCTCAAAGAGCTGAGCCATTGTCAAGGTGAAGGTGGGTATAAGGTACTTGTCACAAAACAGCTTCACCAGGACCTAAACCAGAGCATTTTCAGCAGTGCTTGATAGCACAAATAATTTTGAGTACCCTGTACACATCTGTTCCAAGCTGTCTGAAACACAGTGCTTATCTGAAAGAAGAAGGGAAGGGATACTTTCTTTCCATATGGATTTGTCAAACTGTTCCACATGAATTAAGATTGGTTGGATATCAGGTTTGATGGAAAAAAAACCAAGAAATTAATATTAAGCATTTTGTTTTTTAAAGACAGCTCCCCTGTATTTTATACTGCCAAGCCAGCTGCAGAAATTTAGTCTGGGCAAAACCATAGTATGTCTTTAGATAAAAATCTGTGCTCAGAAAATTATTGGCAACAGCTTGCTGTCAATGTGCATCAGTGAGTCTCCAGACTTTTGTCTGTTGTGGATCTGGGACTATTCAGCATTTTCATAGGCTATTGTACTCTGTTTGGAAGCCATATACTGAATTTGTACTTAATTAATAATAACAACCATATTGTTGCACAGACAGCTGTTAACCAGCAAACAGCTGCATTGCTGGCTGGGAGGCAATTCTGCTGTGGGGGATTCAGCTGTGTCCCCCCACGTGCTGCCATGAGCTCAGAGGTATAAAGTGTCTCCAGGAGAAAGTGGCAGTAACAAACTTTATGAAAATGGCTTACCAATTCATTGATAATGGAACCTTCTCAATCCTGCACTCTTTTACTGTTCCCATTTTATTTTTCTCTTCCAAGGATGCTTTATACTGTTGGCAGGAATGACAGTGGTTGCCCAGTAATCCAATGCCATTCAACTTTGCATCCTGGAAAATTCTGCCCTCCCAAAGACACTCTCCTTTGCCTCTTTGGTCCATCACGTATTATTATCTTCCCTTGTAATATCTGTTTTCTTCTACTTTGTCACTCCTTGCCTTAATTAATATCTAAATTACATAAATATTTTGGCTTGGTTTTTCTTTTTTTCTTTTTTTCTTCTTTTTTTTTTAACTTTTTGCTATTGTGTGTTGCTTTTTGTTCAGGCTTCTGAAATAGTTGACAAAAACCCCTTCTTTCTGTGGGTTTTTTATGGTGGCAAAAGGCAGAAAAATTGATGGAGTACCAGTCTGCCTTAAGAGGTGCAGTTTTGTGTCTTCATTATTTGGGAGAAGAAGTTTCAAAGAGGTAGGGCTGGACTCTAAAGAGGATTTAAACATTGCAACTCCATAGCATTTAGTTTTAGGTACTCCAATATATTTAAAGTGAGCAACACAGAGTAAAAGCTATTTCAGGGATTTCTACATATGCATGAGAAAAATTCCAATACCAAAACTGAGAGTACAGAAGCCTGATTGATTTTGGAAGAATGTTAGAATGGTTAGCATGTAACACGTTGAGCTGATTGACACAATTCAACCTTGCTTGCTCTCCACTGCCTTCTCAGTCCAGCACTGGGGCCTCTTCTCCTTACAGGGAGTAAAAAATGAGCAGCCCTGAGCAGCAAGTCCTGCCATACACCACCAGCTCCAATAATCCTTTCTTCCAGGAAGGAAAACACTGATATCCCTTCATATCTGGAAGTAGACCACCTAACTTAAGGTAATCTCTGCTTCTGTAAGCATGCAGACAACTGGGAAGAGGATCAGGTTTCTTAAATAATTATTAGATGTAGAAATGTCTCCCTCCCCCTTCTTTTGTCCAACCAGCTTACTCCTGTCTTTCTGAAATACTCCATAAATGTGAGTTTACAGACACTCATATAATCCTGGTAAAATTGTTCCAGCCTTGTCTGGATTGCTTAGCTATTTTGGAAACCAGAAGGTGAGATTTTGTGATTTTGTATTTTTCCTAAAAATTCTGCTTATTTTTTCCTGAATCATCCATGAAGTAGTCTGGAAGGTGACTGTTCATGCACAAATCTTGCAAGGTTATACCCAGTCACTGGAGCAGGGTCTAAACTATTTCCACAGCACCTGGTAAATGGGCCAAAGGCAACACTACATGAACTTACCCCTAGATGCATATTTAGTCCCCAGCAAATGAGGAATTAAAGTGGAATAGCCTGGGCAGAGGAAAGTCTTCATGAAGTTCCTACAGCCATTTACATAAAATTTAATTTTTTCATCAGAGCACATATTTTTGCTTTCCTGACTCCTATATTCTGGATAAGGGCATAAATTGCTGAATATATGGATCATGGATCTGATTTGTCTCCACTCTAAGCCTGGTAAAAGAATTATTGTTCTTCTGATGTTCTTCAGGCTTACATATGAGATAAACAACAAGTAGGTTGTAGCAACAACAAAGCAAAACCTCATAGGTCAGCAAGTACTGAGAGAACACAGACCTCAACAGGGCTCTGCTGGGATGTCTCACACATCAGCAACCTCCAGGTTCTGGCAGTCCCCTATGAGTCTTCCATGCTTAAATTGTGTTCTATATTAAATATTAAAAAAAAAATCTGATTCTCAGATCATTAACACTTATTCCCCAATATTTTCATCAAATTAATTCCTTGGGGTACATTGAAATTATGGGAAAGGATACATTTGTCATACATACATGGGGATAAATAAGGAAAGGAGGCTGAAAACAGTGCAACATTTGCTTCAGTAGGGGTGAGTGGTGTCACTGGCCATTAGTATACTTCAGGGAGATCAGCTTTGTGGTCCTGTTACAAAGTGTGTAACGGCTTCATTAAAGAATTCTACTTTCTGTCATGGGAGAGGGAGGAGGTATAAAATACCTTTTTTCCATCATTGCTTTTTATGGTGAGAAATATTTTACAATATAAATTCACAAAGCAAACCATTCTAAGTGATGCACTCTCAAAGGGGTGATCTCTCTGTCCTGTTCTTGGTTGCTTTGTGTTAGAGTTCAACCAAAGTTTTGTTGCTATAGGATGAAAGCTGGATGTGTCACCCAGAGATGTTTCCTTTCCATGCTGGGAAATGAGGCATAAGCCAAGAGGGACAACTCTCACCCCATCTCCCTGCCTGGACACCTTTTCCTTCCTCCCTGTAACCCAAGGAATAAGGGCTGCCCTTGACACACCAGCTTCTCACTATTTTTCACTCCTCTGAGCCCAGATTTGCAACTTTCCTTACTGTGTTCAATTGAAAGAAAAGTGGAATCTAGGGAAGTGATAAAACTCATCACAATGTTTATATACATTTCATTGTTTCTTTCTCTGTAGTCTTCAGTTCAACATGGAGGAACTTAGATACCTTTGAAACTTCTCTTGTTTCTATTAAATTTATTTGAAGTTGGCAATGGGTTCAAAATTGAGGAGTGAGATAAGGAGTATATCAGCCTTTTTCTCTCAGGAAACTGCTCTTAGAAAAAGATAATCAGTGGAACAAGAAAGAAGTAATCTAATTTGTTTTCTTCCTAGTACTTGTTATGTTGCAAACAGATGGTAATTGCTGCATATTGCTTGAAAAGTCTCTTATTTTATGAAGTACATATAATTTATATGGTAAACAAAATTATGTACTAACATATTTCTGTGACATTTTCCGTCCTCTTTTTTAAAATCCAAAAAACAGCATGTATTTAAAATTCTTCAATTGAAAAGTATGAGAACGCAGATAAAAAATGCAAAGAGATCTTGAAGAATTTTTTTTTATAGTTTTCATATGATTTTTTAATAATTAGGAAGGCAGGAAATTACTTGAGATAGAACTTTCTTCTTCTGTTCCTGACTCCTCCCAGGGTTTGAATTCCTCATAACATCTCTGGAGCTCACCCATATGAGAAACAGCTGCAGTTTAACTTTGCAAATACTGCACTCTCACTAGCTGGGAATTGCTTTTTGGGTAAACTGCTTCGGGAAAAGGAAAGTGAAAAATCACCATTTTAACTATTGTTTTTAAAAGGCAGTATGGGAGTAGTTTAACTCATGAAAATACAAAGAAGAATGCAAAATTTCATATTGTACTCAATATGGACATGGCAAGAGTTTTTTATATGTTCAATATACAGAGTATTAATGGGCAAATATGAGCAGGCTGTGGATTGATTAAGACACAAATGCAAAAGATGGCAATGAAAACCTAACTCACAAATTCTATGGTTTCACAGCTTGCCATGTAAGTAATAAATAAAGTGAGAGACACTCTAAAAATGCCTGACCAGAAAAGGCTATCTTATCCAGGAAAGACAGCTCTACGACATTTCTGGTAATAAAGCTGGTAACAATTTTAGCGAGAAAAAGGTAGGGATTTTAAGGACTAGATGTTTAGATAGGATTAGCAGAGCTCCCTCAACAGTTTTAAAAGCATATTCCAATAATCATTTGTCTTACAGAAATTGTCAGTGAGATGTTGAAATACTGAAAACTCCCCCTAAAGTCTTTGCTGGACTGACCAATGTATAACTGCTATCAATGAGCTCATTTGTTATGACTATACCAATAAGAATTTTTGTGGGAGAGTCCTGAAACAGGCAGTTCAAGACTGTGGGAATTGGTCACTCTTTAAATTCTGTGGAAGCAAAGAAAGGAGAAGATGGCTGGACATTTTATGTGCTTGGTGTCCTTTCTAGGGACATAAGGGTCCAATATTGTTCTCAAATCCAAATGAAATGTCAATTCCACAGTTTTTATCCTAAATACAAAAATGTTGAGATTGTTGTAATTTCTATACTTACAGTTTTAATAAAACCTGTTTTTAGTCTACAGCTAGAAATACACCTACAAATTCATGAGCCCTGTAAGTTTTCTCTTTTATAAATAGAGTGTCTCACAGAATTGGCTAATTTTATATCCTCATGTCTTCTAGATGTTTTTTTCCATACTTTCTAGGTTCTTGATTTTGCACCCAGATCTGTGCCCATTTCAGTACTCAGCTTGTCACAGGAAGGAGGCTCCATGTCTATCCCTTAACAAAGCAGGACAGCATTCTGTTCCTGAGAAGTTCAGGACCCATGTGGAAAAGGGTGAGACTGATTTTGGGTGGTTCCAGCCACCTAATAGCTACGGTGTGCATGTGCCACCCAAAGCTTTTGGAGTTGTGTGCACCCTGGCAGGCTGTGGGTGACTGCACCTTGCTGGTGCCCTTGGATCATGGGAAACCAAATTATTTGCAAGTCTGTCACAGTGAATCAGAGTCATACCTTATAAACACCTAAAAATATTACTGTGCCTTGTACCTCCCTTGCTGAGTGTTCAAACACAATACCAGATACCAGCAGGATGCATTTCTCTATCTTGAAACCAACTTTTCCGAGGGAGGAGGGACACTTGGTATTTAAATTTTTGATTAAAAAGATAAAATTGAAATGTTTCCTCAAGAAATTAAAGGAGAAATGGGAAAGGGGAAATCAACAGGCTGACAGTTCCCTTGTTAACCAACCCTTGCAGAAATACATGTATGAAAGGGATACATTAGAAGAATAAAACTATCTGGATCTGCCATAATGAAGGCTCAGTAGGAGAGGCTGCATTTGTAAGGGAAACTGGATCAAACATGAAAGTTAAATAGAAGCAAGAGACTGTTAATCTTTTCCCATTATTGGCAGTAATCCCCCAAGTGAAGGACATAAACAGAAACCCTCCCAAATTTAAGGGAGGACCAAAATCATCTTATGTGATCAGTTTTGCTAACTCTGGAGTGCTTTGTTGACCTCAGTTACAAAACAGAAGGATATAAAACCTAAAAACCTTATCAGGCAAAAGATAAAAGATAAAAAATAGGAGGGAAAGGAGGGACAAAACCAGAAAGGCACAAACTTAACTAGCAGTGGGAGGTATGAACATGGTCACAACTGAGAGGAGAGCTGAAACAGAGAACAGCAAACAATAGCAAATGTTGGAGCTTACAGCAAAGCAGGAGGAGGAGAGAAAATTCTAGGCCTGGAGATGACTGGAAATTGTATCACAGTGGTAAGGAAAACACAGAAAAAATCTCAAGCCATGTAGCCAAATACAGAACTTACCTTCAAAACAGAAAAGAAAATAGATCAAGAAATTGTGGACCATTTAACTGAAGTTGATGTCCTAGAAAAATTATGGGAGAAATGACCCAATCATTTGTAAAAGCTTAGAAATATTAAATAAGAATGATTGACAACTACACAAATTCAATGGGAACTAGAGATTTTAAACACAGTATTTCACTTTTGTTTCCTCAACAGACAGGTCTAGTTGACTTCAGTAAAGTTTTGACTACTTCAAAAGCCACATAAAAATGTGTTCTTTGTGAAACAGCTACAGAGTGAATGGCAAACTGGTTTTAAAATGGCACCATAGAAAATATTGCAAATTGTTCACTTTTAGGATACAAGGCTGCAGGAGTCTGTTCTGTGTCTATTTCTATTCCATATTTTTATTAATGACAGGGGTGACAAAACAAAGATTAAACTTGATAAATCTGCAGAAGACATGATGCTTCAATGATCAAAAAAACTCCAAATAATGAAAAACTGAGGGGCAATTTCCATGTTCTATATTTTTTTGAAATGGTCTATTGCATATAAAAAGCTGATGGGAATAACTCCTTAGCTGGTGGCTCTTAGGAAAAGGATCTGAAGCTATAGAAGGTCACATATCTTCTACAATCAAAAAATTTCATGGTATTGCAAAGCACATTAACCACTGCCTTGGACTGTACAAAGAGCATGAACAGCCTGTCAACTCATGAAGTAATCCTGCTGTACTCAGCACTGGTAAGACCTCAGCCAGAATGTTGTGCTCAGTTTGAAGCTCCTCACTTAATTAAGTTCAGAGCCAGAAATGTTCTAAAAAATATAATTTATGTGAGAAATGGGGGAAAATGCTATTAAATATGAAGATAAAAGGGTTAAGGAGGAGCAAGGAAAGGAAAGTTCCAACTTCCAACACATTGAGATTACTTGCCAAAAGAGATAGTGAAGTTTCCATCATGAAAGGATTTTAAGTATTCTTAGACAGATGTGTCAGGAAAGTCAAAGAGACAACTGATGCATTTATTCCAGTAGGGAATGAGCACAATGGCCCATTGGGATCCCTTCCACAATCAAGCTGCAGGTAGACTTGGAAATTAATTGATGATGTCATTTTGTTTAATAGATCTGAAAACTGGCTGAGCATTGAGAACAAGGGGAAAATCATGACCAATTTAGTCATGAAGAAAAATTATCCTGATTTTTTTGGATGTGTTCATGGCTCACAATTGACTGTCGTGTCAAATAGAACTTGTTCAGGTGGCTGGAAAATCACCATTCTGCAACCATTGTCTGCTGCATTGGTGACTGCCAGCAAATCAGAAGTGAGCTGGTGGAAGAGATAATGGTAGGGTTTGTTACTTTTACTATTTTAGTCTTTACTTTTCTCCAGTTCTTTAGAACTTTGACTTCTCTTTATTTTTTCAAAACTTTTGAGCAACTTTTGCAACATCTTGAATGGAAAAGACTGGGTTGCAAAAGTTACCCAGCTGGGTTACTTTTACTGCTGGAGCACTAATTCCTTTATGTCTTTTCATGCACTTAAAAATGTAATTTAGAACATGAATACATAAAGATCACAGTTATATTGGCCAAATTATCCTACTTCTATTCCCTCCCTTATGAAATTCCTGGCCAGTTCACCCTCATTTGGGAGCCTGGACGCATGGCAGATGCAAGACTCCAGTAGTGCTCTGCTCAGTGATCCCAGCCCCTTGCCACCACACCTTCCACATTTCTGCAAGGATACACTGTGGGGTCTCTGCAACCTTGTCCTGCCCTTCTGTCTGCAGAAAACAAACACAGGAGATTTGGGACCTTATTTCTAGGCTTCCCAGTTGTATCATTTTATGAAAAGGTGTGAATCCAGAGCTAGTTACTTCTCAGGTAAATGAAGTGAATTTCTGGTTTTACTGAAAGACAAGGTACTTTTTGTCTTGACAGCTAGAGAATCAGAATAAAATAATTTATTCTCTTTTATAATTTTACTGCCCTTTAAAATATTGTTTTTACAGAGGGAACAGGGTTTTTATATTTAATTTGGGGGGATTATTCAATACATTACTCTAACATAGTCCAGGGTTTTCAGTCAAAATGTGAAGGAAGGTGGCTTCTGTCCCAAAGGATTTTCAGTCAAAATGACAGAAATACACAAGTGGGAAAACAATATGTGCAAGAAAAAAGAGTTGCTCACAAGTAAAAGATCTGAGCAGAGATAGGTGAATATCTAGCTGACTGTATCCTGATAATTACTGACAATTATTAGAGTCATTAATTTTTAATTAATTCTCTAATTGCATTTAACATTCCTAATGTTCTTATTTCATTTTGTCTAATTGCCCGCTAGAATGATATTCATTGAATTTTTCTATTTAATTCCAGAAATCCTGATTCTCCCTTAGATTTTATCAGACCCACCTTGCCATTTCTATTTCATGTTTTGCCCCTTTCTAACAGCTTTTGTTCCTCACATATTGCCAAAAGGGATTTTTTTTTCTGACTAGCTGTGAGGAATTTCCATTATCCCAGCTTCCCTATTACTATAAAAGCACCCTTAATCCAAGGCAACTTGGAGTAAAATAAAATAGGGAAAGTATTTACAAATTGAAATAGAAATTACATTGTTGTGAATGTCTTGGGAGGAGTGAAAGTGAATGAAGAGAAAACTATGTATCCTACACACCCTAACACCTCGAGTACCTTAGAAGTCTCTTTGCAGCTGAAAAGCATTAAGATATTATTTAGCTTTCTATACATGGAGCTACCTCTCAGCTAACTCCTTCATCTTTGCTTTCTTAGGGGATGATGCCACCTTGGAATCATGCTCTCCTTTAAGTATCATGTTTGCGCTTCTCTTCAGAATCTGAATTTATTTCCACCTCCTTATTCAGCATCTATTTATTACCAATTCATATTAACAATGGCCTGAAGCACTGTTTCTCCCACCTTCAGTGTTGGAAATGCAATGTCCTTTTGGCTAAGTTTTGCTTCTTTGGCTGCAATCTAAACTGCTTGTCAATTAGTTGTGAGGTCAACCTCTCTTAGGCGGGGCAATATAAAAATCCCAAGGTAGCATTTCTTTCAGTCAGAGCAAAGTGTAGATTGCATATAAAAGCAGAATTTGCTAATCATGCTTTGTGAAATTATATAGCTGTGATGACAGTATGCAGAATTTTATTGCCTCTTGTTTCAGACCAGCTTTCATGTCAACAAGATCAGTTCGAATCCATGATAATTTAGGCGAAATTGCTCTTTAGCCCTGTCTGAGACAGGTTTGTTCTCTGTCCTATTTCTTCAATTACTACTTTCAATGGCAGAACCTCCTCAAAGAATCCTTCCCCCTCCCTTTTGTCTACACTGTTCCACAAATAGTGCCTGTGGCCCTGAGACACATGGTTTCCTCTGTGCCTGGCACAGCTTTACAGGCTGCCTACAGGGTCACATGTATTTGGAAGTTCCTCAGGCAGACAGGAAAACATATCAAAGATTAATTCCTAGAAATGGAGCTATCTAGGTAAAATCCCTTCTGACAAGATCCACAAACATCAGTGTGTGTCATGAGGAGCTTTTCCAAAGTATTTGCACTGAGCATTGTGAGCACAGAGAAGATACAGGAAACCAACTGTAATCTCCATAATTCATCCAACACCCACTGTCATTACTTCAAAGTCTGTTGAATAATGATTAATGTCTGTGGCTTTTTCTGGCTTTATCAGGAAGATATAACTTAAATTTTCCATCTGTCAGAGAAGTGCAATATTTTAAACAATTAAATAAAAAAGAATTCTATTCCTGGGCAAAGGAGCCAATCTCTGTTTTGGACAGGCACAGCTTCAAGGGAGGCGTTGGGATTCACTTTGCTCCAGGCTTGCATTCAGCCCAGGGGTTACTGCCCCTTTTTTGGGAGACAGAAGCAGTGAATATACTGAAACCCAAAATAATATATTGCTGGGATGTAATAGTGCCTGAGTGAGATAGCTACCTAGAGAGGCCAGCAAAATCTGTCTTCATGGCAGAAAGGGTTGTTTGTGGCTGTGCTGAACGTGTGCTGTGGGCAGAGTGGGAGCTTCATACAAAAGTTAATAACTCTTAACTCTTCTCTTGAGTCACAAGGTGCAGAGAGGATCCCCTTGCTTTCCAAACTCCTTCTCAGAGAGGAGCCTGGGTGCAGCTGGATCCAGTCTTAGCCCCAGACTTTGTACATGGTTTATGTCTAAAGGATTATACAGGTGTAACTGAACTTTATACAATTTTGTCCACAGGTCTAAGGATGTCAAACCTTATCTATATATAAAAATATATTATTTATTTTAATTGATAAAAATAATTATAAAGATTGGGGGGAAATATCTTAATCAGAATTATTTGCTACACAGTATGCATAGCTATAACTACTAGTATAATGCACTATTTTTTAAGCAATATTGAAGCAATTATATTAAAGCTAGCAAGAAAATTATTAAGGAGAGCTTGATGTTACTCACCCCCATACCAACACCATGGTCAAACACCTTTTGCCCAGCCTTGAGGAGTAACCTTGAGGGGTGTTGCCACTCAGGTGACTCATACCACTACTTGGAGTGATATTTTAGAAGCCCTCCCTGTGCAAAAGTGGGACTGGCCTTTTGGAGTATAAAGTGATGGATGGTCAGTCATATGCATTTTTTTAGATTATGTGATATCATAATAAGAAAAACATGCTTTGTGCTGAAAGAGGTGTTAGGAGCTTGTTAGCTTATTTTGCTCAACACTGCTGGGTCTCAGAACCGTGTCAGGGTCAGCACACCCGTGCTGCTCCCAGCCTCAGGCAGGGAGAGTGTCTTGCATTCCTCATGGCAGGCTCTGGCAGTTTGGTCAAGCTGGTCTCAGCACTCTTCAACACTGAGAAGCGCAGACCCTCCTTGCTCAATCTTATCACTGATCAGCAGACACTCCTTGCTCAGGCCATCACTGATAAACTTCCAAGGCAAATTTCAAGCTGTTGTATCCATGGTTAGGCACAGAATTTTCTTACAACATGCTGAGTTACTAAATGAAATTTTTGAGGCAAAATTTCAAATGCAGTTTCCTTTTTGAATTACCTATATAAGTGAGGCCTTTGTGCATTATGCTTGTAGGTGTTGGTGCCCAGATCCTCTTTATAACACCCTTCATGTTCTTCAGCAGGTAGATTTTCCTTCAGCTGTGATAATATCCCAAGGTGCCCCATGATAACTCAGCATGTTGCAACCTGTGTGTTCATTATTTTATTTTTAACTGATGTATTAATTTGTTTTACCTTTAATAGTGGAAGAATAAGCACCAGGAACAACAATAAGAAAGAAGGTAAGAGCAGCTTTTCCCAAAGTTCTGCTTAAGTGTGGAGTTTTTACAGCTTTTTTCATTGAAAGAATAAAAATCAAGGAAAGAGGAGAAAAGTGATCTCTGGTCATGAATAAAGCTTGTGTTCTTGGTGCTCCTCCAGGCCTGCTTGGTCCTGACTCAGATGGATGCTCTCAAAATTCTGATACAGTTGTGGTTCTGTGGTTGCACATTGGTGAATTTTGTTGTTGACTCTTTTGTGCAACTGCCTCTGGGGAATTAGCTTGGGATAATAAAGAAACTTAAGTGACCACAGCTGTTTGCATCCCTTTTTCAGATGAGTCTTTATTGTGGTTTTGGTTGCTTTGTTTTGTTTTTTTTTTTTTTTTTTTTTTTTTTCCAGAAAAGCATTTGAAAGGGTGAATTTCATTGAAAACACAACATGGAGAGCAATTTTCACTGGCATGTTTCATAGCACAATGCAATTCACTGCTTCATTCTATGTCAAGACTAGTTAATTGCACAGTATTCCAGAAAAAAAAATTCAAGAGAACCTGCAGTTAGACTCCAAATACAGGAAAAATATTTATCAATGAATACTTGACAAATCTTCCCTGCCCTCATCAGATTTGAGGGAGAAAAAGTGACCATTTAGAAAATTTCCTGGTTTCTAGTTTAGCTTTAAGTCTGAATAAGAGATTTCATGCCCTTTAATTGTAGTAATTATATCATGGGCTGCTGAATCTACAGGAAGTCTTTATTAGTATTAATGGGCTTTTCCAAAGTGATTTCATGCTGACAGAAATAATCATCACTGAGCTGTTTAGTCAAATACAGAGCTAAACACCAGTGTTAGCAATGTTAGGTTATTTCTGCTCCAGCACTCCTGCTGGGATAGAAACTCTCCTGAGAGAAAATGTAGAGGTCAAACCCAGAAAGTATAGAATCTTTTACAGACAAGGGGTGGGGAAAAGGATAGTGATAGTCAACACAGGCAGCAGCTGAAAATCATACCTACACCTTTTAAATTTGGAAACAGAGGCAGGCAGGGAGTTAAGTGAGTCCAGGCCAAAAGTCAAGGAGCCTGGAGGATTGGAAGTCTGAGCAGGTTGTAGAGGAAAGAAAATTGAAGGGTAAAGGAAATTCCCTTTTTTGTGGAGATTTCTGAAACTTGATATGTGCACGTAGTCCAATTAGGATCTCAGCTAGATTTGGGGCATGTGAGGCCCCCTGTGCACAAATGAATCCTGTAGTAATGAACCTCATTATTATGACCCACTAAAACTTTCCTTAGGAAATAAGGGCAAACATATCCTTTTGGCTCAGTTCAAATATTAGCCAAAAATAACTCCCAGTACATCTTTATTTCCTCATTAGTAATTTTATTCAAAATTGTCCCTTGCATATAATTCAATGAACATCAAGAAGAACAAGGAAAGTCATGGAGTTAAAATACCATTTGTGAAATTCTGTGCATATATATTCTATTATGTGAATCTTTTACTTTATAGTCATGTTTCATTATTGCACATTAAAATAATTATAAAAATGGGTCCTCTGTGAAAGAGATACTCTCATGTGGTAACTTAGACATACTTCACTTTCCATTATAAATTGATAATTGTAGTTTAAAATTGTAAGTGGTAACCTCTGAATTGATCTAATGCAGTAAATGACTATTTTTACCTAATTATGATCCACATATGGTTTTCTTCTTTGGATGATGAAACATTTTGGTCATTGACACCAGATTGCCTGAAAGAGTTGCCCTGTTTGTGAGGACTAGAGCATAATTTGCATAGAATAAGGTGAAATCTCAGACTTCCCTACCTTTTACAGAGGAATATCCCATTTTATATTTTATAGACAATTCTTTGGCACAAAAATCCAGATTCATAAAGTGATTTTCACATGACAGCCTCAGCACTGCTACATCACTGTTGCTTTGGCAATGGACTTTACAGTCCTGCACCACAGGCATAAGTTTTCTTTCCAGATTTTGAAAGTGTTACCCTCTTTTGGCTCATGTATCTTCATACAATTTTCCCCACATCAGCATGTTTAAATTAAAAAATGGCTCAGGTCAAGTATAAATACTGGAAGACCTTGGCTTCTCCAGGGTAGCAGAGGGCAAAACTCAGCTACAATGATTAACTCTAAATGTAAATTTTGGTGACACCCCCAGCCTTTTGCTGAGCTGCTGCTGGCAGTTAAAGCTAATTAGTCATTCCTTGGCAACGTGAACACTTGCAGACAACAATTGTTGATTTCTACACTCTTATGGTGAAAGAACTGCTGCTGTCTTGTGAGAATAGGAACACAGATCCATATGGCAATGTGGTAAAACATTGTGTAGGATTTCCTGACACCTCTTGTGTGCAAAGATGAATGCCCTAGTGGGCAGGATGCAAAGTCTGAAAAATACAGGGATTTGGGAGCCTGGTGAGTTTGTGTAATCTCTTCACCAAGATAATGCCATCTCTGGGAATGTGCCACAGTATAATTTCAGCATAATAAAGTTTCCCAGGGAAGGTTTAGGGTCCTAGCTGTTGGGCAGGAATTCTGTGAAATGGTCCTTGCAGTTCAGTTGTGCCTCTGCTCCATTATGGGCAGCAAAGCACCTTGGATCTCATACAGGTTTGCTGAACTCAGGTTATGGAAGAAACTGATATTCAAGTACTAGGCCTGCTGTTTGCCTGAGCAGCTTTTTCCCATTCCTTAAAGCCCCAGCTTCAGCAGAGCAGTGCAGTCTCTGCTTACAGTGTTATAATGTCCTCAAACATGTGGCAGGAAGCACTGCTGCTGAAAGGAAAATCTGTCTTTGCCCTCTCTTTCACCATTTGTGGTCACTTACCCATCCAAGAAGAGGTTTCTAAGGGAATCACCAGCAGTTCTTGCCAGAGATTCCAGGCAATCAAGTGATGATTCAGACGACATTTGTGTGATCACACTGAAGAGAGCCAAATCTGTATGGTAGGTGACAACTTTCAGTGCTGGAAGGGAGACTTTTATAGCAGGATGAGTGAGCCAGTCCATGGGGGTGTGCTCCATGCAGTGACTCAGGATTTTGAGCTTTGGAAATATTGCACTACCCACATATGCTGCATTGCACTACATGTAGCTTTAGAAGGATGAAAACATTTATCCTGTCTACACTAAAATATTTTGTCATTGAAAGGACAGCACTGAGATATTTTCCACAGTAAAAAAATCTCAATACCATTTGGAATCTATTTGGAGCTATCTTGTGATCCCTTAGTGCCTAGCTCGATTGATTATTAGGATGCTAGTGTATGGGTATATTGGATTATTGGATAAATAGTTCAGTGCTAGACCTGCTAATGTGGGAATTAGTCATCTCAGAAATACCACAGAGCACTGAGATTTGTGAAAGCGTTAAAAATCTGTTTGTGCAGGTTTTGGGGTTCTTTTGTTTGTTTGGGTTTTTTTTGTTGGTTGGGGTTTTTTGGTTTTGTTTTAGTTTTTGGTTTTTTTTTTTTTGTTGTTGTTGTTCGTGTGTTTGGTTGGCTTTTTGTTTGTTTGTTTGCTTGGTTTTTTTAACTATGAAAAAAAAAATGTGAAACAGGTTTTGAAGCTAACTGAAAAAAGAAAAGCCAGTGTAGGAAAAGCCAGTCTGAGCTTTCAGAGTTATACAGGAAGGTTGGAAGAGCTAGGACTGCCCTGGTCCTGAAAAATGATATTACACAGGAAAGTCAGGTGTGTGCATTTATTGCACAGAATTGATATCTTCCATGGGGCCTTATATTTGACAATAATTTACATGAGCTATGTAGTTGAGACTATGTCTGGTAAAGTGCTTAAATTATACAATCCTGAAATTTCAAGTCCTGCAAGGGTTGGAACCCACTCTGCACAAGAGGGATTTATCAGCAGAGATTTATCATTTTTCATATTTTACAGTGAAGAAAAATGGCAGGCACGCTAGAAAACACTTATGCTAGGTGGGACAGATGGTTTGTTTCTCTCTCTTTCACCTGCATAATCTACTTATCCCTAGAAAAGCTGCCATACCTGCTAAAGACTCCACTGATTTCCTTCCCTCCTCATCCCCCTTTTCATCCTATCCCCTTGAGGGAAAGATTTATTTTCTCCTTAAGACAGCAAGCCTAGGCCTTATACCTGCTACATAAGCAAGAGATAAAGTCTTTGATAAAGTCCTTTGTGTCCCATATTTTACAGAGTAGTGTCGGGATGGTTGATTTTACATTGGTTATACCAATAAAGTATGAACACATTTTTCAGTTTTTACACCTGTACAACAATATCTCTTATACAACACTTCTTTTCCTCTAATGGGTCATGAAAATGTAGATTCATTATGAGTAACATTATGGTTTGTTTTCTATAGAAAAGAAATGTTTCTAGAAAAACTGAACTCCAAAGAGATGAGGTCCTCTCCCAAAGTTCCAGCCTACCTGGGATGACACAAAGGGTCCCTGTGCCATGCCCTACCTACTGGTGTGGACCTGATGCTTTTTTTGTTAAACTTTCTCTTACTCCAGGGAATACTTAGCTTTTCACTGAGGCAGGCACATGCTATTCACTAAAACACAGAGTTTAAAAGCAGCACAGAGAAATAACAGCACTACACGAAATCACAGCTCTGGTGACCCAAGTGTAATGAAAAGGCAGTAGCACTAAAAAGATTGGGAGGTTTTCAAGAAACAAGGTTTGGAGAAATTGGCTGGAAACATTGATTCTGAGACCAAAATCAGTCTTTGTAAAGATGGCAATTCTTTTCATATCATAACATGTCTGTCTAGAGGGCTGAGCTATGCAAGGAGATGCTGAAGACTTCTGACAAATAGCTACAAAATTGTGTGTGCAGTACAGAGCGTGTCAAACCATGATCTGTGCAAACTCTCCATTTCTGCTGGATCTGCAATCAGTCCTTGGACAGTCTGGTTATTTCTCAAGGCAGGACACAGCAGAACCATTGCTCTTCCTCAGATTTTTTTCCACCATAATTTTTATTTTTTCATGTCTTTTTTTTTTTGGCCTGGAATCTCACAGTACCCACCATGTACAATGCGTTTTGGGGGATAAAATGGACCACTTGGTTCAGAATAACCTCAGAACTCTTTTGACACTGTACACAGCTTAGTGCATGTGTAAAAGAAGCCCTCTAAAGTTGTGTTACTCTAGAAAACAAGACTCCAGTTGCTACAAATAACTTAATCAAAATAATTACAATCCAAACTCTAAGTATCACCATATTACTCTTTCTAGCAGGATTACCACTTATAATCTGCTAGGAGTGTTTATCAAGAGATGAGGGATAAAATAGTTTTTATGATTCTGTATCAAATATACCTCAAATTTTCATTTTCAGAGGCTGAAACAAGAAAAATATTGTTCAGTAAACATTAAATCAAGCACTCACATAAAATGAACTAGTTAATGTACCAGAAAAAGATACTGATTCTCTGAAGTTAGTGGAGGTGTCCCACTCCAATGATTCCCATTCTCTATGTTATGGAAGGATGCATGAAATCCAAAACTGCTTATTTTGGGAGTGTCTCTGGAGAAAAAAAAATTACAGTCTTGAGTATTGTATTTGCATTTCCTCCAGATGAAGGAAGGAAGGAAGGAAGGAAGGAAGGAAGGAAGGAAGGAAGGAAGGAAGGAAGGAAGGAAGGAAGGAAGGAAGGAAGGAAGGAAGGAAGGAAGGAAGGAAGGAAGGAATCTGACTCCATGTTCTCAGAGGGCTAATTTATTATTTTATGATACTATATTATATTAAAGAATGCTATACTAAACCAAATTAAAGAATACAGAAAGGATACTTGCAGAAGGCTAAAAAGATAATGAAAACTCATGACTCTTTCCAGAATCCTGACACAGCTTGGCACTGATTGGCCAATGAGTGAAAACAACTCACAGCAGAAACCAATGAAACAATCACCTGCTGGATAAACAATTTCCAAAGGCATTCCACATGAGCAGAACAGAGGAGAAGCAAATGAGATATATGTTGTTTTCATTTTTTCTCTGAGGCTTCTCAGCTTCCCAGGAGAAAAATCCTTGGCGAAGGGATTTTTCAGAAAATGTGAATGTGACACTTGTGAAGGAAGAATTTATTCCTAAAGAAAAGATAGATTTTATAAGTAGAAGAAACCTTCAAGGCTTCAGGACTTGAAGCCTTTAAAAAGTCCTCTCTCCTCACAGAAAAAAAAAAAAAAAAAAGAAAAAAAAAGCCTTTGGGAGGAGCTAGATCACCTAAGACAGATTGGAAGTGTTGAATGGGTGAGTGATTCTTCAGGGAAATCTGAGCTTAGTCTGAGTGTTGCTGAGGGGGAAAAAACCTCAGCCAGGGTACAGATGTCAGGGGAATGGCTGAGAGGATTCTTCTAATTGGTGAAGGGGTTAAAGGGTGGTGGGGTTGAAATTGGAAATGTTCAGCCCGAGTAGGAGGGCTGTGAGGATCTCAAGGTGGACAAACTGGAACAGTAATTGTGTAGCTTGAGGAAAGGGCTATAAAAATACTGAAAGGAAGCCAATGATAATTTAAGAGCTGGAAATTATTTGAAGATAAAAAGATAGTGGAACATTTCCTCAAAGACAAAAGAAGCTATGAAGGGAAGCTGAAACATAGTCTGGGGTGGGGTCCCCTGGATTCTCTTCTCTGTTCCCTGTCATCTTAATTCCATTTGATAAATGCAATGAATTCTATCTTAAAAGCAGATGATATATGTATCAGAACTTTTAATTTTTATTTTTTACCATGACCTAATTGCTTGCTAGAAATTCCTTTTTGTAACAATTGGGAACCTTCTAACTTTTATTTCTTCTGATTTCTAATTTCTGGCTTCCATTTCTCCACTAGTCTTTATGCCATTGTTCTTAAAATGACACTGCTTTTAATACAGTCGGTCTTTTCAGCCAGTGTGTGTGTATGTGTGTGTGTGTGTGTGGTGTGTGTTAATTGGGTTTTTTGGTTAATTGGGCTTTTCATTTGCAAGGGCAAATTTCTTAAACTCTTTAGCTGTCATTTGGTGTCCAAGATGTATATTCCTTATATCCCTAGGTTTCCTGCTTCCTTTTGTTTTTCACTAAATCACTTTCTAAATAGGTGGATGATAGTTTAGGACACTGAAGCACTGGAGCATGTCCAGCAAAGGGTAACAAGGCTTGTGAGAGGTTTAGAACATAAGTCTTAGGGCTGAGGGAGCTGGGCTTGAGCACTCTTGAGAAGAGGAGGCTCAGGGGGAACCTCTACAATCTCTGAAAGGAGATTGCAGTCAGAAAGGAGCTGGTCACTTCTGCTGTGCCTGCAGTGAGAGGAGCAGAGGAAATGGCCTTGAGGCAAGAGAGGAGAGATCCAGATTAGATATTATAAAAGCAATGTTCATTGTTGGGGTGGTCAGGCAGTGGAACAGTCCCACCCAGGGACATGGTGGAGTGACCATCCCGGAGGTGTTTAAGAGGAATCAGGATCTTGTGCTGGGTGATGTGGCTTGGTAGTTAGGGGTTTTGGTGGTGGTTCTGGGCTGATGGTTGGACTGGATGATTTCAAAAGTCTCTTGATGATTCCATACCTCTGGTCTCCTAATGGTGAGGTCTTCAGCAGTGTAGTTTTGTTAATATTCCCTTATGTATGACTAAAATAGTTCCTCCATTTGTTCTAGGGCTGCATCTCCTTTCCACAGCAGTGGCCCGCCACCTCACTGTCATCCACTGATAAAAAATTGTACATATCTCCTCATCTTCAACTCTTTCTAAATGATGCATTTTGTGCTGCTTTATTTGATTTCAGTCCTTATCTGGGACTCTTACTCTCAACCAGCTTTTTTGTGTGATGTTTGTTATGACTGTGTTTATACAAAATTTTGAGGTTGAACCAGCAGATTTTATTAAAAAACTCCTAATTGGCATTTTTAAAAAGTATTAATTCATTCTGTGATTAAGCCCACCTGGAGCTTAATTCAAAATATGCTTTTTTCAGATTATATTTCCCAGCTTTTAAAACTGTCTCTTTCTTTCCCTCAGCTCTTTCCTCTTCAATCCCCAGTTACTATGGCCACTAGTAATTTCTCATTAAAAGCATCTTACTGGCATCAATGTAGATGAGAAATGTCCAGTGTTGTGCCAGTATGTGTCTGCATCTTGACTGAAAAACTGTGAAATTTCTCTTTTTTTTTTTTTTTTTTTCTGAATAGAGCTGTTTAGCCATGTTCCTGAAAACATTTCTTATCAACACAATGGTCGAGTAGCTGCAAACATGACAGGACACAGCCTCTTTCCAGGAGGGCTCACACAAAGAGGGAGGATCAGGACTTGATGTACACACAGAAAAGGTTAATAACAAAGCCAAGAGTTGAACTCTCAAATCCCTGCTGAGTGGTCTTTCTCCTCAAGTTTGTTGTGCATCAGGGGAGATATTAGTCACACCTGTACAGAGACACTGAGACATCTGGCCCAAACGAGGCATCTCTGATTCCAAGCTCTTTTACCACTCTACCCCTAAACTGACTTCTTCAATAGGACTTGGGGATTTCTGACATTTGATCCTCCCTTCTTCTTTCTCTTGGCATTGCTTCAGTCACAGTCCCTTGTAAATTAGTTCAGTGCTGGATTTACCAAGCTTTTAAGCTGTGCAGGGAAACATTCCCTACAGACTTCTTATTCTTCAGCTACACTCTTTCCCATTATTTTATATCTCTTCTTCCATCAAAATCTCCCTGAAAACATTTTTTGTAAATGGTCTTTGTTTGTCTGCTAAATCCCATCATATAAATTTAACTCTACAATGCACCTAATTCAAAACCAACAGACATCTTGTGAAAGTACACAGAAAGAAAAAAATCCAACTCTGACTGCACTGAGCATTGCTGAGCTGAGAAGCATATGTTTCTTCTCCAATTAATTTTATGTCTTAACTTTTTTCAAAGGAATTAGAGCAATAAAACATATGAACTTAAACTCATAAGCTGTCTCCTTTCCTGACTGTATTTTAAGAAAAAGTAGGATCTGTTTCTGTTGTTGTTAAAAACTTCTGATTAAAAAAATTAGAAAGGAAAAAGTGCACTGAACATCTGGCTTTCAGTGAGGTCTTGCTGTCTCCTATTTTTTCCAGCTGTCTTGGCTCTCTACTTTGATGGGTCCTCACTCAAGCATCCCTGAAGATCATTTTCCTACTGATTGGATGGCCCTTGGCGGTCTTCCCATTTTGAGAAGAGAAAGTAGGAGTGGATACCACACATGAACTTGGCTTAAATGGGACTAAACTGTCCCCTCCACTTTCAGGCACATCTGGAATGAAGAACTTGAAAGCATGAATAAAACCCACAGAAAGCAAACAAGTCCCATTCAGGCAGCTATGTCTACTTATTCTGGAGAAGCAGAGCTGTCTGAGTGCCCTCACCTATTCTTCTGAGCTCTGCACTCTCCTGACCAGGACCAGCTGGGAGGAAATGGAGCCAGGTTAAAGATTAATCAATAAGCAGATTAAGAGAAATGTAGTCTTCTGAGCAAGGGGCTGGAAAGGAAGGTGGCTCCATTTGTTTTTTTAAACTGTTGAGCACTATCTTACTTCTCAGGTTTATGCTTATATAAATGACATCATGCTGTCCTCAAAATTTCTGCTTAGTTCACAAAGTACTGCTTTTTAGTCCCTCACCTATGACTGACAGCAATTTCTGAAGTCTCAGGGGAGTTTCTCTTTAAAGGATACAACTGAATTTAAAAATTTCAGTTACCCAAGGGTGGAAAAATCTGTTATGGTAAGCATTCCCATAATTTTAGCTGGGATTTCCTCGGCAGAAATATGCATTCTATAGCACATGTGAACATGACACATCTGGAAAGGGCTGTACAAAAAAAGTATTGCTGACCTGGGGCTGTGTAGTCAGACTTCAATGGGGTCTTTTGGATTTATGTTACATGCTCAAGTCATGTCTTCTACATGTGCAGCAGGGTAGAAAAAGGCACAGATCCTTTCATTACAAATACAATTTAACTTAAATTACAGGTGGAAAATAGCACATATTTGGAATATATAAACATATATTTATATTTGGAAAATATAAACATATGACAATTGTATTTAGTCTCCTTTAATTTGGCTATTGCAACAAAGATCAAAAAAAATCAGTTTCCTACATTATAATTTTGGTTTAACCAACAGTGTGTCTTCTAAGAATAGCAGCTTGTCTTAATATGAACAGATGGATAATGCACAACCAGTTTGTAAGCTGTTTCAACAGTTATTCCTGTTAAAAATATTCCTATACTTCAAAAACTGCATCTGTTGCATTAAATCTCATGGTAATTGTCTTTTGTTCCCACTAGCTGAGTTTATGCTGGAGACCAAGTGACAAAAAATGCTTTCTGACTGTTTCAGAGGATGACAGCAATGTTAGCCTGAGCAGTGCCCTGGGAAGAGGGTGTGTAATACAAAATACTCCTCCTGAATTTAGGTCTTCTTGTAGGGATGGCCTTATGCCCTGCCATTGGCAAAATAGTCTGGATAACAGTGGCTGTCAAAGCAGAAGGGCTTGTAGATGTGACAGGTGAATGGGACACCCACAACTGTCCAAGCTAATGTGGTGGATTGACCCTGGCTGGATGCCCAGTGCCCGCTGAAGCTCCTCTATCTCCCCTGCCTTCCAGTGCACAGGGGACAGAAAATATAACAAGGGGCTCATAAGCTGACATAAGGGCAGGGACAGATCACTCAGCAATTGCCATCATGGGCAAAGCAGACTTGATTTGGAGAATTTAACTGATTTTTTGTCAAGCAAATCAGAGCGGGTTATTGAGAAAATAAAATCAAATCTTAAAAACACCTTCTCCCCACCTCCCTTCTTCCCAGGCTCCACTTGGCTCATGATTTTCTCTGTCTTCTCTCCAGTGATGCAGAGGGATGGGCAATGGGAACAATGGTCAATCTATCACATGTTGTCTCTGCAGCTCATTCCTCCTCAGTGGAAGGAACTTGTCATTTCTTTCCTTGTTCCAGTCTGGAGTCTCCCTCATGGGAGTCAGCTCTCCACAAACTTCTCCAATGTGAGTTCTTCCCATGAGCAGCAGCTCTCCACAAACTGCTCCAGCATGGGTACCCCTCCCCCCCAGGGTCACAAGTCCTGTCAGCAAACCTGCTCCAACATGACTCCTCTCTCCACAGCTCCTGCCAGGAGCCTGATTCAGCACAAGTTTCCAGTGGATCAGAGCCTCCTTTGGGCATCCACCTGCACTGTGGGTTCTCCATGAGCTGCAGGTGGATCTCTGCATCCCTGTGATCCTCCATGGGCTGCAGGGGCACAGCTGCCTCACCATGGACTGCACCACAGGCTGCAGGGGAATCTCTGCTCTGGCACCTGGAGCACCTCCTGCTTCTCCTTCCTCACTGACCTTGGGGACTGCAATTGTTCCTCTCACGTCTTCTCCACTCTTTGGCTGCAATTGTGGAGGGAATTTTTCCCCCTTCATAAATATCTTATCCCAGAGGTGCTACCACTGCTGCTGACGGACTTGGCCTTGGCCAGTGGCAGATCCATCTTGGAGCCAGCTGGCATGTGCTCCATGGGACATGTGTGAAGCTTCTAGGAACTCCTCATGTAAGTCTCCCCTGTAGCCTCCTGTTACCAAAACCTTAACTTGCAAACCCAATAGTGCTCAAGAGGAAGCTGATTTTCTGGTGTACAAAATATTAACCAGGAAAATACAGAAAGGTTTTTTATGTTTTGGGGGTTTTTAAACAAAGGAGAAGTCAGCGCAAACAGAAATAAGGATGATTTTTTTTTGGTATGGAGAGTGTCCTCATAAGGGAAACAGCAGCAGCAGTTGGTTTGATGCAGCCATGGGGTACCAGTGTCACAGTGCTGCCCTGCCCAAACACAGCACCCTCCTGTGAGACACTGCCAGGTGTATGTGCACACAGCTGATGGGATGGTGGCATGGGGCTGCACATGGGGACCCACCTGTGTGACCTCTTGGAGCTCTCCTGCCAGGTTGTGGGGTTGGTGTGGGCACACAGAGCAGGAGCACTCCCTGCTCCATGGCCAAAGGGGGTGTGTGCAGAGGTGTGTGTGTGTCTGTGCCATCGATTGCTGCTCGTGGTTAGCAGTGTGCTAGCAGGTTGTTAACAGCTGCGGTGAACCACGAAGGGCTGTGATTTCTCTCTTGAGTCTTAATCTATATTCTCTCAAATGATTACTGCTTTCTGCCATCAATAGATCAATAGTTTATTTTGATATTGAGCTGGTTTTAAAACCCTTCCTCCAAGTAAGAAGTGACAGGACCAAAGGAAATTGCCTGAAGTTGCACCAGAGGAAGTTCAAGTTGGATATTGAGAAAAAATTCTTTGCTGAATGAGTGGTCAGGCATTAGAATAAGTTGCCCAGGGAAGTGATGGAGTCATCAGCCCCGAAAGCATTTAAAACATATATAGATGTGGCACTTAGGGACAAGGTTTAGTGGAGCAGTGCTAAGTTTATGTTTGGACTTGGTGATCTTAGAAGCTTTTCCAATAAAAATGATTCTATGAATTAAAAATGAAGATTGATAAGAGCTGACCTACTTGAATAAAAGGTGGATATCACACAGGTGACAGACATCAGAGGACTCTAAATAAATTTGGAGACTCTGAAGTGTTCACTGGGGTAATGCAATGATAATAAGCTTGTCATTCCCCTTGAAGGTCTGCTATTTGAGTTGAATACATCATGTAGAAAAGAAAGCATTCACCCAGCACTGTTGTCTTATTTTTCTGCAATTTTATATTTTAATAATTTGATTGAGTGGATGTGAAGAAAGAAACAGAATAAAGAAAAAAATATAAGGTAAGCAGAACTGCAATCAAGGGAGGACTCTTTCCCTTCTGTGACAGCCTGCATGAATATAGTGCACCATGGTGTGAGCAATACTTTGCTGTTTCTGTCAGGTCAACTCCACCTCCTTTTTCCTGCCAGACTGTGAATGAATCCTGTGACATGGCCAGAGGGATGTGGATTGTGTTTTTAAACCTCACAAACGTTTCCTGGGGTGGGTGACAGGCTGGAGTCCTGCAGCGGTAGCGGAAGCCAGGGCAGGTTCCTTGGCCAGCAGGGACTCAGAACATTTCTTGCCATTTACTACAGGAAAAGGCAAGATTATAAAGGGCAAATTTGAAACAGAGGAAGTAAAGATATTTCAAACCCCATGCACAGCATGTCTAAAGCAGGCCAATGGATTTTGTTTTCTAGTAGATAGCCTTTGGAGGGCTGATAAACATTTGCAGCCTGCCCAGGGAAGGTCTATTCAGAAATAGACCATCAAAGAGTCTGTGATGGCTTTTATATACATATATAGCTGAGAAATGAGCTCTATAATGTCCAATTAAAATAATGAATTTAAAAACCCAAATCAGCTGAAAACAGAGTTCAGCCCACTTATGGGCCAAGAACAAAGCAGAATTATTTCAAAACATGAAGTAAAAATGAGGGGTAAATGCTGTTTCTTCATTACACATGAATCAGCTGTATATTTTATTTTCTTGTTGTGTGATGCAAATTAGTGATGGTAAAGCTTCATCATCTTTGACATTTACTGTGTCATAATCATCACAAAATTTGTGTGCAATTCCACATCCCATTATCTTAGCTTTGCACTGGATAACGCTTTTCTGGTTTTGCAATTTTGGCTTTAGGTGAGCGGGAAAAATTGTATAGAGATATCCTTGAAAATGTGATCAAGGAAATCTGATTTCTTATTTCTTCCATGAAGAAACTGAGCTAAGTCAACATTTCTTCTTCCAAGAGAGCAATTTTCTTGGCAGTTATCCTAACATTATTCCAATGTTACCTATTTGTCTTCAGAAGCTGCCAGTCTGTTACAGATGCCTGTTAAAAAGTCACTTCTAAAATTCACAATTTAAGCTATAGAAAGTAACTCAGTAACTCAAGCTGCACCATTGCCTCCTTTCCATCCTCCCCAAAGATCCAAAAGAAGTAGTTATGAATTTTGCCTGAAACTTGTGTAGATGTTTTTCCGCCTCACTTGGCTTCATGAGCTTATGGTAGCTCTGGAAGAGGAGGTGCCCTCTTAAAGTACCAGCTGCACATCAAAAGATTTGGAAAACAGCCTGGGAAAATGAAAAACTTGGACATACGGATATCCGACATACTTGGGTGCAAATGCTGAACAATGTCACAGGCTCCTTTTGAGGATATGGGCAAGAATCTCGCCTTTGCAGTTAAAAGGTGATGAAATGAAAGAACAAGTTGGCAGATCCCTGCTTTGTAGGAACTGCATGGTTTATGCAGCGCCTCATCCTGCTGTAACTGGTTTTGGTTTCCTGTCTGCAGGTAACACTGTGCATCAAACTGTGTCCTGCTCTCTGTAACAGATGGTCAGGTCCCACAGAGGGATTTGGGCTTGTAACCAATGATGACATTTCAGAGCAGCAGCAGCAGCAGTATGTGTGTGGTGTATTGTTAGATGCAGTGTAATATGGAGGAGTTGTTTATTATAAATTGAGGTCCCTGGTGCCTTTTTCGGTGGTTGTCCAGGAGGGAAGGTTAAAGATCTCACATGTTCCCTGTCTACCCTGTGTCTCCACAGTGTAAGAAAAGATTGATTTAGGCAGTGCTTCTTTTCTCAAGAGAGGAGCCCTGTTGGCCAGTGTTATCTATTGTTCTATGAAATGGCCAGTTTGGTTGAGGTTTTGTTTGTAAAGTAAACAAAGCAAGCTAGTTAGCAAATACAACTTTTTATGTTTCCCTCTTAAAAATCCAAGTGAAAATTACCTGAATCAGCTTTGTGTGCTGTGAGTTTAATTACATTGTTTCTTCACTTGGCTTCCAGACTTTTGGGTGAGACTTGGGTGAGAGAATATGCCTTGAGGAATCAAATCTGTCCAAAGGGTGGGTGGCAGCAGTGTATGTACTCAAATTATTCTTTACTTCACCAGCCAGTGCCCTGGGGTCAGTGAAAAAGCTCTGGATAATGCTCTGAGGTCGTGTATGCATGGACTGGATGTGACCTCAAATGTTTCTGTGCTACCAGCTGGTTAGTGAGTTGTGTACACAATATTACAGTTTGGATGTTTCCTTGCGGAGGGTGCTCCACCCTCTCTCTAGCTCTGCCAGGACAAAAACTTGGTGAGAACATGGGAAAGCATTATGTACAATGAAGGGAAGGAAAAGAGGAGCCAGTGAAAAGGAAAGTCACTAATTGATATTTTGGCATGTAACGAAGATTTTCATAGATTTCACATCTGTACAAAACAATAACTTCATTAATCCCTCTGAACTGTGTCCTCTATTGTTCTCATCTGTAACTAAAACCTTTGCCTTTAGGAATTAGGCCAAAAGATCACAAGATTGTTGTTCCATTATGGACTACAGATTGTATGTGTAGATTTATATGTTAAAATTGCCAAATTAATTGATGTGTTATTATTTTTTAAATCTCAAATTGAGTCTTTAGTCTGTGGCTGGGGATAACATCATGAGGTCTCTAAACACAAAAGGGAGTGCTTTGGAATGCAAAGTGCCTGAATACTGACGTCAGACCATCATGTTTCAGGTTGCAAATCAATATATCTTTTTGAAGTCATCTGCATTTGAAAAAGATGTGTTGCCTACTTTAATTTGCTTTAAATTAGTAACTGTAACTGAAAGAAAATGGCAATTTCATGACCGAATTTTCACCAAATCCATGATGTTGGAACTGAAATGGGTAAATTTCAGCAAAGATAAACTTTTTAATGTCTACGTAACATTAGAGAGATTAATGTACTGAAAGCAAACAATGGCATTGTTATTTCTTATCGTGTCTTTTTAGTGTACCTAGGAGAAAGACCTCAATCATTTTGTTCTTCTCCTTGTAAATATAGTGTCTGCTTAGATAACAGTCCTTGTTCTGACATTCCTTAGCAACATAGTGTGAAAACACAAACATGCTGCTTCATCGGTTGTCCCACCTCAACTGTGTTCCAAGGGCATTCAGAGGACATGTTCTCAGATAATTATGGGCATGCAAAAGGGGACATGCAAAAGTCCACATCTGGCCATGAGGCACAAACAGCTGGAATCTGCCCTACTGGCATCATGAGTGCAAATTTTGACAGAGTTTGGGCAGCGTGGGAGCTGCTCACCCACAAGTTTGGGCTCATTGTGTATCATGTGATAAGGAAGTAATATTTTTGATAGAAAGGTGGGCAAAATTCATTTTTAGTTTTATGAATAACTCCATTCCCCATTCCTCTGCCAGAGGCAGTCCTGATGGTGATGAAAAGTTGTTTTGTTGTAAGCTGAAGGGGAATGACTGCCCTGTGAATGAAAGAAGCTAAAATTGAGGGATTAGAGACATGGTACACATTACACTTGATTCATTTATGGAGCAGAAGTCAAGGAATGAAAAGTTCCTGCTGGGGTTCAGAAGGAAATCTTTATATTTTCTAATGATGGCCTACTTTCCTCTAATTGTTTTAATTGAAATATGACATCCCCTCAAAGCAATATATAACAGCTTTTTTCTTATAGAAAAGTAGAAATTATATAATTCACACCAAGTATGCATGCTCATAATCCTTTTTAGAATAAAAATCTTAAATAGTAACACCAATATGTTTAAAATACATTAATTTAGACATAACTTTCATTGCCAAAACAGGGTAGATACTTGGCATGCATTGAGATCTATATTGTTTCAGCTATATTGATAGCACCAATTATTCCTGTGGCATATTGACAAAATCCCTAATCTTTAATCTACTTTTCTAAATCCTACTTGTTCTTTTCAGCTTCTGTTATGTAATGAGTCTATGGCTACAATAACAAAACCACTAAGATGAATTTCTATGTTTCATTTGTCTTTATTTGACATGTTGCAATAGAGTATTATTTTGACTTTTAATAAGTCAGCTTTTGTTCTTTTGAAAAATATTTTCTTCTTATCTAGTGTCAGCATTGATTAGTCTTTGCTGTGTTCAAGAATACTTTTTCTTATCACCTCCTTCAGGTCTAAATGATGAATATGCAAAATTATGATCTTTAGCAGTGTCTAATGCATTAAGCTGGGAACCAAGGCAACATTTCTCTCTCTCATATTGACTAATTCATGACTTTGGACTAGGATTATTTTTCATTAAGGCTGAAAGGCATAATTAGTGTTTGCAAAGTAACTCATGATACTTTGATGAAAAGTACTGTATAAAATAACCGTGAAGTGTTTTAAACTGAAGGAACATGAGCTGGCAAGTTCAGTGGGGCAGGACAAAACCATGCAGCACCAAAATGCATCAGTACAGTTATGTCAGTCTGCTGTGCTTTTTAGCTCATTTTGTTTTATATCTGAATTTTGCAGTGGAAAGGAACGTCTCCATAAAGCACAGTTGTTGTCTTCACCCTCCACAGAGAGACAAGCTGTCCCCCTTAGGGCTCCCCTATGCTATGGTCCCTTTCCTGGGGCAGGAGCAGCCACCTCTGGGGTCTCTTCCTTGAGAGAACACAAATTAATTTTGCCTGTTCTCATAACAGTTTTTCAGTAACCAAAGGCCAACTTCTGTCCACTGACATGAGCAAAAAATGGATAATGGAGAATGTAGTTGTGGAAAGTCCTTTTCCCTGCTGAGACCAATGGTCTTTGGTCTTTGGCCTCTCTGCTCCAGGAAAATTGTATCACTGCCACAATTGCTGATTTTGCTCTTCAATCAGAACTGTAAATTGCAAAAGGTCCACTTCTAAATAAGTACATAAGCATTTATCTTATTTTGCAGTCCCAACCATATTCACACAGTTTTTAATTCTGTCTCAGTCCTTCCTGCTGATGTTTACCAGCACGTAAGTCTGGTGCCACTGTGAATTTCTGCACATGGATACTGGTAGGGAACAGGTAATTGTCATATTGCCACATTTTGAGTCGTCCTCTGGATCACTTGCTGAAAAAACCTTGAGCAAAGAACCTTTCCAGGTTTAACAAAGGCTACTGTCTTTTTGTTGTTGTTGCTGTTGTTTTGTTTTGTCCACAAGAGATTAAGAACCCATTGCAGTGTTTATAGGAGGAACTGGCTGTATTAAACCCTTGATAAGTTAAAGAGTGTCTAGTAATACTGGCTGGGTTTCTCAGGAGGGCACAGACTAGATTTTCTAGAAGCTATACTTGTCCAAAACTTTAATTTTACAGTTCTGTTAATGCAAATCTTGGCTTGAGATTCACAGCTTTCAGCAGTACAGAATTAATCTCACTTTATTTTGGCTACCCACAAAGCACCTTTCCGCATTTGGTTTGTCACTGGTGGGATCTGTGCTGTCCATATAGGGACAACACTTTCCTAGGGAGCATTTCTTCTGACCTACTGTAGTGTCTGCTTTAGAATTATGCACTCAAATTAGAGTTTGGGTTAAAAAGAACCTTAAAGTTCATCTAGTCCAACACTCCGCAAGGGAAATCTTGCAAGGGCAGGGAAATCTTCAACAAGACTAGATTGTTCAGAGCCCTGTCCTGCCTGACCATGAATGTTTCCAGGGGTGGGGCATCTACCACCTCTCTGGGAAACCTTTTGCAGTGTTTCATCATTCTCATAGTAAAAAATTCTTCCTTATATTTAGCCTTAATGACTGTCTTTAAAACCACTATCCCTTACTTCGGGTTGGATATTATTGGTATTAAATAAAATCAATCTGGCCGAGTAATGCAAATGTAAACCATCAATTTTTGGTCAGACAAATCCCACTGTTAATGTTTAACAATTGTTCTTTTACTTGATGGCAATTGTTCATATTGCAGGGAAAGCTGCAGAGCATGGAAATATACTCATCTATCCAGCATCTATAAATGCACACTTTATGGGCATTTCCTGGGCACACAAAAGATTGTAAATGTCAAAGAGAACATGAATATGTTGGAGGACTAATAAGAAAATTAATTGCTGTATAGAAATAATCAGATAAAGGACATGATATTCATCTAACCCAAGATCTGCAGAGGTTGTTTTAGCTGCTTATGTTGCTTGGCAGTGTTTCATTGTTTCCCATAGCATTTTCCTGGAGAAACTGGCTGCTCACAGCTTGGATGGGTGCACTCTTTTCTGGGTAAAAACCTGTCTGGATGGCCCAGCCCAGAGAATGGTGGTGAGTGGAGTTAAATCCAGTTGGCAACTGGTCACAAGTGGTGTCTCCCAGGTGTCAGTATTTGGGACAGTCTTAAATAATATCTTTATCAACAATCTGCATGAGGAGATGAAGGGCACCCTCAGTGAATTTGCAGTCAGCAGCAAGCTAAGCAGCTGGAGGGTAGAAAGGCTCCATGGAGGAATCTGGACAGTCTGGATTAATGGGCTGAGGTCAATTTTATGGGGCTAATTCCAGTCCTGCAATTGGGTCACAATAACCCCATAGAGCCATAGAATTGTTTGGGTTGAAAGGGACCTTAAAGATCATCTATTTTCAACACCCCTGCCATGGGCAGGGGCACCTTCCACTATATCAGGTTATTCAGAGCCCCATCCAAACTGGCCTTGAACACTTCCAGGGATGGGACATTCACAACCTCCCCGGGGAACTTGTTCCAGGGCTTCATCACCCTTGGAGTAAAGAATTTCTTTCTAACACTTAATCTAAAGATGCTCTCTTTCAGTTTAGAACCATTGCCCCTTGTCCTGTCACTATTTGCCTATATAACATGGAAATGTACTCAACCATGCAGCGTCTATAAATGCACAGTTTCCCAGTGGCAGGAAATCTTCCTGGCAGAAAAGGACCTGAGAACAAGCTGTTTGTGTGCCCAGGTGGCCAAGAAGGCCAATGGCATCCTGGCCAGTACCAGGAATAGTGTGGCCAGCTGGACCAGGACAGGGATCACCCCCTGTACTCTGCACTGGTGAGGCCACACCTCAAATCCTGTGTTCAGTTCTGGGCCCCTCACTAAAAGAAAGGTGCTGGAGTGAATCCACAGAAGGCAGTGAGGCTGGTGAAGGAGCTGGACCACAAGTCAGATGAGAAGCAGCTGAGGGAGCTGGGGTGTTTAGCCTGGAGAAAAGGAGGCTCAGAGGGACCCTCTTGCTCTCTACCACTCCCCAAAAGGAGGCTGAAGCCAAGTTGGGGTTGGTCTCTTCTCCCAGGTAAAACCTGCTGGGACAAGAGGAAATGGCCTCCAGTTGTGCCAGGGATGGTTTAGTTTCAGTGTTGGGAAAAATGGCTTCACTGTTAGGGTGGTCAGGCACTGGAACAGGCACCCTAGGAAATGGAAGAGTCACCATTTCTTCAAGTGGTCAAAAGACATGTAGATGTGGCACTTAGGGACACGGTTTTGTGCTGGATTTGGCAGTGATGGGCTCAGGACTGGACTGGATGATCTTACAGGTGTTTTCCAATATAATTAATTCTATGTGCCCAGTGTTCTAGCCACAGTGACAGAGCTCAGCGTTCTTAGTGCAAAACTGTAAAAGCCCTTCCTTTAAGAAGTGATACAAAGTAATTTTTTGCAGGTCTACTCCTTACTTTGGTTTCAATACAGATGCTTTTTTTTTCAGTACAAAGGCGAGTAGGGCTTGTACCTACTTGTAGGGCAAGAATAAGAAAAGCTGGATATAACAAAGCTCATAGCCTGAGCTATCATGTGGTTTTTTAACCCACTATATGACTATGAGCTCATTTACAAATCAGATATTTATTTCACACTTGTCTCAAATTTAACTATTGTAGACAAGGACAGTGTCTAATTAATAAAATTTTAGTTGGTTTTGGTCTTCTTTTCCCTAAAAAAATACCTCCAAACTCCTGCAGTTGAACATAACCTATGTAGATATGATTTCAACTTCATGCATGCCAATTTGAAAAGGGAAAGCAGACTACTTGGAATGTAAAAAATAGTTTCGTTCCTTATAACCAAGAAACTGATTTTTCTGTGTTCTAGAGGGATTGCTTTTTATTGACTTCAAACATGTTCATTTAGTAGGGCCTCTGAAGGGGAAAAATAGCTGATGCTGATGAATTATCTGCAATGTGTTAAGTAATAAATGTGAAAAACCCAGATTCTAGAAGATGTGCCAAGAAAACCAACCTCAGAGAGTAGTTACATATACAGGTCTAGTTATCACTCCACATTTTTGATGCCTCTATACTTGTCCTTCTCACCTCAGACGGGTCTTTATCTGCCTATTTATGTTCTTCTAATACCCTTTACTCATTATTGCATGGCCCATGAAGTCAGCTTTGGAACAGCCTTTATGCTTTCTTTAGAATACTCTGTATCATTTTCTGAAGACGGTTCAGATAATGTGTTAGCAAATGCCATCACTTCCATTTTCTGGACGAGGTGCATGGTTTGCTTCAAGGATCCTGCCCCGCCTTGGTCAAAAAGAGCCACAACGTTTCAGCAAGGGCTACAGTCTTCATTATCTAGTGGTCACAAATCAGAAGCTGGAAGGCATTTTCCAGGCTTGTGATTTACCTGAAAACCTGTTTCTGTAACCTGGCCAAAGTTTCAGGATCTCCATAAATCCACTCATGATAGTCAGGAGCTAGAGGCTTATGTGCAGGTACTGAATTATTGTCTACAGAGGGAAATTGGCAATGCAGGGTGCAATGAGCATCATCGTGTATAAATAAATCAATCAATCAAAGCACCCCCTGCTTTCCTACGTCTTCTCCTAGGCAAATAACCTGTCATCCCAGGCAACTAGCAACAGGTCAAGAGGAAATGGCCTCAGAGCTGTGACAGGGGATGTTCAGGTTGGACATCAGGAAGAATTTCTTCACTGAAAGGGTTATGAAGCATTCAAACAGATGCCCAGGGAGGCAGCAAAGCCACCATCCCTGGAAGTGTTCTAGAAATGACTGGGCGTGGCACTTGGGTTTAGTTGGCACGGTGGTGTTCAAAGGTTGGACTCAATGATCCTGACTCAAAGACAATGATTCTATGGTTCTACAACTAATACACTAGAATAAAAGTTATGTGCTGTGATTTGCAGCTCCTTTGCCAAGGATTGGAGCTTTGCTTTTTCCCACAACAGTGGAAAATTACAGAACAGGTATTTCATCACACACGTGATGCTTTTCTACCTTTATTATCTGATTTTATCCTTCACTTTTCACAAACGGGAAAGATGAATTAGCAGCAAAGCAGTTGCAGACTGCCCCAAGAGAAATGTCTCCAAATAAATTATTGCTTCAGAAACTACAGGAAAAGCCCTTCTTTCCAGTCACTGATGTGTATCTGTAATTATGGAACGTTGTTTTGGCTTATTTAATGACTCCACATATTCATAAGATCTCTGCAACAACTTCCATCTAAATTTCAACAACCTCTAAGCATTTTAGGTGTTACCTGCAGACATTTTAACAAATCCTTCACTAATTGCTCAAACCAGTGTTCGTGAGGGTATCATGTATACACATTCCTGTGTTTAACTCCATGTTTACTCTAAGAAAAGAATCATCAAAACAGTTCTTGAAACTCTCTTCAATATCCGCTGCAGTTCTTCATCTGTCATTCCTAATCTATGCTTTAAAAATGGATTAAAAATGGATTATAATAGATTTCTGTTTTTTTAGTAATTTCTGTTTAATGACTCAATTTTTTGAATAATTATTTTGACCCTCAGTTTCACAAAAACCTGGGAAAAAGCAGAATTTATTTTTCATTCTGGATTTGGAATTGAAAATTATTATGAAAATAGACCTTGAGCGAAAAAGTTTCAAAGCCTAACAAATATGAAATGAATAAAAATATTAACCAAACTAACTTATTGTAGATATAAGACTATTCAGAACTTTTTATTTCCCAATCAAAATAAATGTTACGTATAATTTGAGATTTGTGACTATAATTGATATTGAGAAGAATATGTCCTAAGATTGACAAACTGAGGTGATAACTTTCATTTTCAGCAAATAAGGTAAAAAGAATTAATGTTTTCCTTTTCTCAAAATTTATCCTCCCAAATCTGTATGCTGCAATTCATGTTGAGCTTATCTCCATGAACTTTCAGAGTAAGATCTGGGAAAGACTTTAAGTACCATGAAGGACATTCATGTGCAGCAGATTAATTTCCTTTTGTATCTTTGTTCCACTGATCAGAGAAACCAATTTGAAAGGGAGAAAGGAGGCAGATACGTAACATATGTGGTTTGTGTCAACATAAAATATTCAACAAGGACAGAAAAGTCTGAGCTCAAATGTTCAAGTGTGACTCCAGAAAGGCTGCATGGTTTGGACAGTGTTCAGATCCCATACAGTCTTTCCTGTAAGGAAATGGAAATTTCATGTGAGCCTAATGTTTTGATGACTGTATTTTCTCTCTGTTGGAAGGAAAGTCCATGGCTTCTACATAACAGGGTAGTTAAAAGAGCTCTCAGATATGCCATGGATTGAAGAGATCGCAGTACACTGACTGTGGGTGGGTGTAGGGGTTTTCTCAAATGCTTCCCTGACTTCAGCATGCTTTTGGGGGAAAGCTGAGCTTGTGTCCTGGGGCAATAACAGACTTTTTTGCTGCTTTGGCTTGCCAGCTGGTTAAGATGAGACCTGCCTTTCCATATTGAATGTTACACATTTGCTGGGTTTACTGACAAGTAAAGAGCATTGTGCAATGCTCTCAGTATTCAGCTGCCTCAGCATGTTAGGAAAAGTTTCTTACAGATACTCTTAGGTGTCCAATACCAATACTTGTGTAAAACAAGCAAGACTTAACATGTTCTGCCTCATTATTATGTCAATTGCCTACTTTCTGTGGAAAGCAGCTATTTTTTCTGCAATTCTCAGAACCATGATGGTTTTAAGGCACCTGGTTTTGAGTTTTTGCTTTAATATGGCTCAAAAATAAGATTTTTACTGCTTCCATGACTGAGGACCCAGGAAAGGACAAAACCCTGAGCTGGTCTGCTGAAAGAAGAGTAAAAAGTTTTGTGTCTAATGTAGTTCACTAGCTGAACCTGTGGGAAAAAGGACTGATAGTGGGAGGGATGATCAAGGCTGAAAAAAACCTGGAGCAGAGAAGTTGCATCTTGTTTGAAAAAGAAAATACATAGTAGTGACTATTATCAGATTGCTCAAAACCTTCAAAAAGCAGTGAAAATGGTTTCTCTGAACTGCAGGACAGTTCCCTCAGTGCAGCTGGGTGGAGGCACTTCTTTTCTGGGTGCTCTCAAATATGGGAATACTTTGGGCCTTGTAAAGGCTCCCTGAGTTACAGCTACAACCACAAGGAACAATTGCCAGTGCCTACAGAGCAAGTTGCTAGTGCTACAAGATGGGTGGCATCCATTTCCTCAAATCCAGCACCCATTTTGGACAAATTCATGCAGAAGTTTTACTGTGAATAATGAAATTAAGACTTTGCTTTGGCCCTGGTTCAAAATCCATCTCCAAGACTTTTTTTGGCTGTATCTACATGGCACAATGCAAATTGTAATGCTGAAACACCTGAGCTCGAGTTGATCTAACTTGGTTCTGCCTGCTAGGGGAAATTGTGGTTCTTAAGCAGTTAAAGCAGTTAAAACCAAGGTTTTAATGCTTGTATTTGGTATCTCTGAAGGTTCCCTGCACTGCACTTTCTCTACATACTTTGGTTTGTCAAGATTTCCTCTTCAGTGACATGAGGAGTTCCCCATTTTGTCATCTCTATCATCTCCACTTTTTTACAGTGGTGTTCCAAGATCTCCTTAACACCTAAAACGGGTAGGAATAAATCCTAGTGGCTAAGGGGGATGAAAACACACTTTAATAACTCCAAATCATGGAGTTTTAATAGGCAGCTTGAAGGAGAAGGGAAAAGGAAACTGAGAGACATTGTCTGTAGTAAGAAGTTATTATCTAGTTATTTTAAGGTGATGGAGAGAGTTCACATTATATTAAATCAGATAAATATAAGTTCCATCTGGTCTGACAAAATACATAATTTTGTTTCCCCATGGTATCAGCCACAGGTTGCAACACCACTGCTTGGAAACTGGAATAGCATAGGTATAAAAGGAAAAGTTTTTCTCCAAAAATTTTCAGGGTGTGACCCTTAGAATGTCTGGGCAATCCTCTCTGTGGATAATTATTTCTGTAAAACCCCAAATCACTGAGTTTTCTACTTATGCAGGAAACTGATGAGGGTTTACACCATGGTATAAAATTAAAACAAAATTAGACTTTCAACACAGACAAGCGCAACAGAAGCAGAACAACACAGAAGATTTCCCTCTTGAAAACTCTTACCAGGTGAGACACTTCCTTTGCAAAAATATCTCCACAAACTCTATCCAGGTAAATGTCACAGTTCAATTAAAAGTGAAAAAGAATCACATAATTGTTCTGCTGTGGTGCAGTTTATTGCTTTTTTGAGAGTAGGGATAAGGGCAACTCCCTTGACTCTTTTTTCTCTGAACATAAAATCAGATATTAGCAAGTACAGACCATAAGTGTGTTTCTGTTTTCACACCACAAAGATTTGAGGGTGATTCATAGTTAATATTAGATTTCCCAAGTGGTTAAATTGACAGTAACCAGACTTACTGTGAGTCTGTTAAAGTGGCTGTTACTGTGGCTGTGGCAGGCATTTTTTAATTTAAATTTATGGGTTTTATTAGAAGATTTCTAAAACTTGTACTAATTTTGCAAAGTACTATAGAAGAGGAGCTGAAAACCAATAATTTCCTTAGCTTTTCATTGAAATTATCATTAAAATGCAGAGGATGAATAACCCCCTGCCTTCAGGCTAAAGAGTCTGGATTTTTGTTTGCCTGCATTTTCTTTACATTTGAAAGTAATTAATCTGCTTGAATTTCTATTTTATTTGATTAGTTACAGGGTTGAGAGTTGTGGTTTTCTGGTTTTTGGTTTTTTGGTGGTTGTTGTTTTTGTTGTTGTTGATTCTGTTTTAGTAAACTGCTGTACAATTTTTTAAAGTGTGCTTGAGAGAGTTTTGGGACCAAATCCAGATTCTGTGCAAGTGAATGCTTTGCACTGGGTCTGACCCTGGGCTGGGCAGCAGCACCACAAATCTCTGTCAGGCACTGAAATATGTTCATGTACCTGTTTGGAGATGTTTCTTCTCAAACTGTCTAGGGCACTCAAATGCAGAGACTAATGTCCCCAGTGCATTGGCATCATTGGCATCATTGACTTAAACTTCAGGTTTGATATTGAAGATTTCCTATGAATTATTCTTAATATTTAAGATGTCGGTAATTTCTAGAGTAATGAAGTTCTTAATAATGTTGTATCCTTTATATTTAGGATCTCAGAATTCGTTGTAAGTGACCTTCTAACTGGAGGGAGAAGAAGCCATTCTGGAGGCAGCAGGGTCTGTGCTGGTGAAGGTTGTTCAGAGCAGCACTTCCTGAGAACCTGCCCGGCTCCTGCTCATCTTGTTCAGGCATGAGCTTCTTAAGGTATAAATGCTGATAGAAATCTTGCTTGTTTGGGCTGGAAATACCATCATCTGGGATTATAAATGTAATGAATAATTTTATAATTTGAAAATATCATGTTGAATCAGTAACTTTGTGTAACAGAGAGTTAGGAGATGTTAATAGAGCATGGTTTTGACGCACCTCATAAAGATAATTTCTAGGGAAAGGGTCAAGAATTAAAACATATGGTTCCTGGTCCATGTCACACACATTGTATTCTTGGAAATATTCAGGTGATTGCCCTAAAATTATATACATTTTAAAAGGGAGTAGCAGCTTGGTGAATCTTTCAGAAATCAGCTGTTTGTTCTGCAGTTTCCCCCACAGGGGATGAAGATTGCCTTTTCCCACCTCTCTGGATGTAAAATTACTTTAAGAGGTGCTCACATACCTTGTGATAGAAACTATGCGGTTAAAAAAATTGTAATTTCAGAAGCCATCCTGGTTGATCAGTTGCATACGTGCACAGATTCACCCAGATTGTTTTGGCTTCTGATGCTCCTGCAAACACTGTCATGGGAAACTCTGAATTCTTTTGTTACTCTGTCTTAAGTTATGGAGAAAAATTTTTAAATATAAATTGCTTCCTATAGTTTATGCTACTCATTTAATCTTACATTCTGCTTAAAAGAATCCAGAAAAAAATTTGGTCAAGCATCAATGACAAACCCTATTCTACCAGGAGGACTTTACAGCCCTGCAGCATACCCTGTCATTCTGTGGATAAAGTAACATGATCAGGTATTAGAATAGGTTGCCCAGGGAGGTGGTTAAGGTGCCATCCCTGGAGGTGTTTAAAAGGTGTCTGGATCTGGTGCTGGGTGATGGTTTAGTGGTTTAGGAGTTACAGAGGTAGTGCTGAGTGAATGGCTGGATTGGATGGTCTTGTAGGTCTCTTCCAACTTTGACAAATCTAAGATTCCATGATGATTAACTTATTTTTACAGGGCAATTGAACATGAATCTGAATTAATGTGAAAAGCTTTATCTGCAGCTTTCATTTTCTATTTCCTTCAGTTTTGCTTTTTTTCTTTTTTTTTTTTTTAATAACATACTGTGGCCTGTAAGGAAATTAAATGTCTATTTAAGATGATCAAGAATTCAGATCCTAATCTGGCAAAGACAAAAAATTGCTGCCTTGAATGTAGAAGAAAAACCAGGAAAACAACCCTTTTTAATGTCTTCCAAAGATTAGTTTTAGTATTACAGGGCTATGTAGAAGTTAATAGGAAGCATGAGCTGCCTGGGGCTAGTGGCCTGGGTCCTGCCCCCTGTGTTCTGGTAAGATCTGGTCTTCTGTCACCTGGCAGAGGCAGCATTTTCCTATTTTGGCAGGAAACACATCAGCAGTGCTTGGATTATTAACATGTGCTACAATCACAGAAATTTCAAATCAGCTTGAAACAGAGATAAACCAGACACTGACACTGCCAGAGCCCAACCCTGTGTTGAAGAGCTTTTATTTCTTCTGTAACCTCACAGTTCATCCACAGCAACTCCTGGATTCCCATGAACAACACTCTTGGCATCTTTGTATGGTCCATTGTCATTACCAGAGCTCAGAGTGTAGTTGGAAAACATACAGACCACTAATGAAATTATTTGATTTCATTTGACCAGTAAATACTATTATTTGTTATTCCAATGATACTGTCCAAATACTGTGAAAAAATGTAGTTGATTTTTTTACAAGGTTATAATTTTGGATTTCCACAGAAATTATTCAAAATTTGTTGCAATTTTCTTGTTTACTCATTATTTCTTCTTAATATATGGGAAACAAATATTTTAACAACAAAGTTAAGCCATGAAATAGAAAATGGCTTTATTTCGTGACAGATTTTCATAGCTTACATTAGAAAAAATCTTTTTATTCTGATTTAGAAAACACATTTTATTGAATAAGGCCAGTGTCTCATCCTGTGACACTTACCAAGTAATCAGTAGTGGTAATTGTAAATGAAGAAACATTATCTTGTGGTAAAGCTGCTCTCTCAGCAATCATTTCGTTTGGGAGAAAAGTCTTTGCTAGGCTTGGAGCTTAAACAACTCCACCTGAAGCTACTGGAAGTATTTTCAATGAATTAAAAGATGGTTTCACTGAGCCACTCAATTTAAGCCCTAAAGCAGAAGGTTTGTTAAGCCTTGTAATGATCATTATGGTGCAGGTACTGGACCCAATACATAAATGCTTTATCTTTGCCTGGATCTCAACAAATAATCTCTCACACAAAAAACATGTCAGAACCATTGTAGATTTTCATTAGCTTGAGGCAGGGGGAAAATGTAACCTTCTCAAGGAAGCTCATGTGTGGATATTCTCTTGTTTCTTCTAAAGCAAGCATAAAACCTTAACAAACGAACACATGCCAAGTACTTGCCATGCTCCCAGGGTTTATATATGTAACCAAATTACTTTCTAAAAAAGGCTATCAAAAATAAAACTCATCAAGAAGACCCCTGTGATATTTACAAGTGACTGGGTAAAGAGAGCCACTTTTTAAATATTACCTGTTACATGAAAGTCCAACCAATCCAGTTGGAAATTTGCTCACTGCTTTTATGCATATGCAAGACTGAATCCTCCTCTGACTCTGTGATAACAGAAATTGTGTCAGCACTTCTCTGATAACAGGCTGGGCATGGAAACTGCATTTGCAAAGGGGAAATTGCACAGCATGACTGTTTAGTCAAAGCAAGTAGATATGTCCAAGAGTAACTCAATTCCTAATGAAAATCTTTTCAGGCCTGGCTTGGCTGCCCCTGTGGCTGCAGCTCCCAGTGCACGGAGGTGGTTCCAATTCAATTGCTGGGACAGGACTTACTAATAATGGTTGGAGACTTTTGTATTTGGAAGATGAATAGTATCTCAAAAGCTGAGTCTCAGCCCTGACAAGCACCAGCACCTACAGACAGTGCTGATGATCAGGACACTTGTAAAGGGTTGAAATGCTTTGCCTGCTCACTGCACTACATTGCAAGTGAGAGAATTCCCACTTTTCCTGGCCAAATGCAGAAGACTGCCTTGAATGCAGAAATTCCTACTTACTGCTTTTTCTGCCTCTCTGCAGTCTTCACTTGGAGAGGGACTAAACCTGTATGATGGTTGGTTTGGAGGAACCTGGTTTTTAGGTGCTCATCCCTCTGCCCCCCCCAGCCTGGGGACAGCCCTCAGAGAGCACTCAGACAATGAGGAGGAGCAGAGCAGCACAGAGCTGATGCTCTCAGGTCAGCCAAAGGCAGTGGCTAACACAGAACTTCCCAACTGGGAAGGGCATTTTTAAACAGTTTGGCCTTTTACACCTAAAAAGTCTACCTGGCTTCTCCTTTAGACACCCTCTTCAGACTTTCTCCTAAATTTCTTATATGTTTGGAAGCAAAATGCAATGTCTATGTGAAACCCATGCTGCTAGCTCAGGTAACAATTTCTTTAAATGTTTGGTTACATGGAGTCTGCCCCTAAAGAAATCTGATTTACACTCTGGAATTTTTCAGTCTATCATAGGCATAAGAAGTAAAAGGCAGCCTAAACCTCAGAATGTAACCTAGAACCTTTTGGAAAAGGAAATTTGGATTTATTCCACTGGAATTAGGACAAAAGATATTGAGATCAGCTGGACTGGAAAATCAGCCAAAGTTAGGGTGTGTTGAAAACAGTAGTTTGGGTTCAGACAAGTTTTTTTATCATTAATTATTCATGGAACTGGACTATTAAGAAGACTGATTCTTTTCTGTAAGACATGTAACTTTAGGGAAGAAGTTAAAGAGACTTTCAGTGCTTACAATTTCTCAGTGTCACTTGGACAAGTTTTATCCTTTTCTTTTAAAGCTTAAGTTCATTATGTTTTTTGAGAATCTGATGGCTTTTAATGCCATATAAATGAAAGCTGATGCATTTGTTGATGGTCTTTTACAGCAAGGCAAAATACATGGGTCACAAAACAAAAAAGGGGATAAGTTCTGATTTCAGTTGTATCCTAAAAATGTATGAACTCTCTGGGCTGGGCCAAAATCAAACTGGAAATCTAGGGTGGGATCTGGCCTTAATCTATAAGTTTGGCATCTGTCCAAAGTTTGGCTTCTGTCCTCCCTCTGGGGACTGGCAGGCCATTCCTCCTCTGCTGGCTATGAAGGGCACACAGGCACTAACTTCAGGCTTAACTTTCAAATATCTGAGAGAAGCAGATTTCTGGTTAATTTACAGCAATAAACCTTGAAACTTTTCAGATAGTGTCTTTATGATTTCCCAATTATGTTTTGTTCTGTAAACAAAGAAAAGTATATAGAAATATACCTGGAAGAAAACATGTTCTGTCTAAAAGCACATTTCCTGTAACAGGCAATTCCAACTCTACAAGAGTGCATTTGCAGGATAATGTGTCAATGGGAAAAACCTTAACAATGGGGTTTGTATTCCTGGCCTCATAGGTAAGAATCCTCATGTGACTGGTAACCAGGCAGATTGATTTTTATTGGCTCTTTTTTTTTAAACAAAAAAATAACAAAAGAAGAACTGAACATGCATTAAAGACTTCTGTAATGTCTTATATTGACTCTGAGTGCTTACAAAATTTTGTCCTATATTTGAGAAAGACCTGTGCTGAAGGTGGTGCCTGATCCTCATGCATGGAAGATCTATTTCCAGTATTTTTTCTAAGTGAATAGCCTGCTTTGTGAAAAGCAGTTCATTGGTGGTTAGATTTCTTATTTTCTTTGAAAAAGAGCAGATCTGCCAAATTAAACTGAGACCTGCTGAGATAATCACTTGAACTGCAAGGGGACTGTACCCTTAAAAGCCCCCCTGGAGCTAAAGGAACTGCTCATGAGTGAGGTGGTGGCTGGCAACCAAAGTGGGGGAGCCCCAAGGAGACCAGGAGGGCCATCAATTTTAAAGCAATTGTGTGATGCTTAGATGGCCTGTAACTCACTCCTGCAGCAAGAAACACATGCACAATGTTCCCTCCTAACCTGCTGTGCTGTGGGCTGCTCACTCAAGCACAACATCACATCATATTGTAGCTATCTGAAATCACTGAGCAGATCCAATCACTAATTTTGAGACTGCTCATCCACCCTGTTTCATCATCAGGCATTGGTTCTGCATTGCCTCCTGGGGAAAGTTTCCATTTCTTTCTGTTTTAGAGCTTCAGCTCTAATACCTGTATTTAGGATCCTTTCATCAGAGGAAGAGGTTTCTTTGTAAGGTTTCTTTATAAGCTATTAGGAATTGGCTTTATTTGAAGCTGTGAGAAGAACATGGAGAGTATGTGTTGTGGATGCTGTCTGCAATGATTCCCTCGTGGTGTTGAAGGGGTGATAAGAGCAGATAAAAGTGGTCCAGAAACAATGAGCAATAAACTGGGAGGTGCCTTCAGAACTGGAGAGTGAACAGCTGCTCTTTTGATTCACTGCACTTATATTTTTGTATCTTTTTCCTGTGCAGAAGAAAAACAAGTTTACAGTGTAGGTCTCCTGAAACTATCAAAAGGATCTGGAATAGACTTTTCTGCATGTTCCAGGTGAATTACCTTCTGCAGGGAATTATGTGGTGATCAAATGGCCTCCTCTTCTCCTCCTGTAGCTGTGAAGGATCAAGGATCAATTGTAATAGCTGGAATATGCTCCCTCAGTTGGCAGAAATGGGGCACGAGATGTGAAAAAAGGAAACACCCAACCAAACTCAAAGCCGACCAGAATGTGTGTGTGTGCTTGTGTTCAGTTCTTCAGATGTCCCTCTGGAAAAATCATGCAAGACTCTTGTAAAACCAGCAGGATTGACAGATTAGCTCCAAGTTCTCCCCATTCCTGCCATTTCATGAATGCCCAAGGGAGGAGGAGATCTGTCCTGGGAGTCTCTGGCACAGCTGGGCACTGCCTGGCGGGAGCTCCACCGATGGCGCGGAAGGACAGACTGCACCCCTCACCTCCTCAGGGCTTCTCCCAGGTGCCCTCGAGCATCCCCAGGACAGCTGCAGCACAGAAGGCACCCAGCACCCCATTTGAATCTCTAGAAAGTGCAAATTCTCTTGAAGGTTTGTGCTGGGCAGGATGTCACTCAGCACCCCGGGTTCTGCTGCTGTTTCTTTACGGCACAAGCGAACACTGCCAGCATTTGGAGATTTGCTGTCTTTCTGTGGCTTCCCTTTCGATCATACTGATCATTAGTTGGTACTTATTGAGATTTTCAACTTTTGTCTCTAATTGCAGTGGTATAATTGTTTGCCAGATCTCTTTTGTTTTAACTCAAATTTATATTCATTTAACCACAGCTTCTCTGAATTTCTTTTCAGCAAAATCTCTTTGTTTAGACTTGGGCCCAAACTATTTTTTTCTGGAAAAAAAAATGAAAAGAAATGGGAAAAAAAATGGTCCTAGCTGCCTCCTTTTGACAAAGGATATTTGGAAAATATAAGATTTCTTACTTTACTGAAAGGTATCCAGCTCTTTGTAAGAACTCCTTTTGACTTTAATGAACATTGAAGAGACAATTTTTATTCAATTTCATTCATATCCAGTCTTGCTCTTGTTTGTATGAGACACCAACTCACTTGCAGACCTCCAAAAGTGGCCATTGTGAGGAAAAGCATTTTTGAAACATAAAATAACTTAATTCGTTTAGTTATAAGAGAATATTTAAAACATATCAGAGTTTCCAGGGTTTTTTTTTTCTTCCTTTTTCCTGTCTTAGTTTTTCCTTTTTGGAAGAAATAAAGATATTTTTTAAATTTTCAATTTTCTCAATTTTTCTATGCTAGAAGAAAACTTAAGGAGGGTTAGAAATTTTTACTTCATACAGAAAGATTTTTCTTGACAAATCAAACTTTGATTTGACTTCAGCACCTGTAAAAAACTTGACCAAATCCCATATAAAGTGTCTGGATCAGATTTTAAAATTTCCCCCAAGAATCTATTTTTAATTCATCAATACTCAGGTTTAAAGAAACATAACATCACTTTGCCTACCTTACTACAAATCACAAAGTTATGTGCAGACACATGGAAAATATTATTTCCAAAATGACACAGAACTGGAAAAACTTATCATTATTTACTCAAAGAACTTATTTTTTTGTCTTTAGTGGACAAAAAACTTTGTTCCCATTACCATTAATTTATTCCTGTGTGAGGAAGAAACATAAATTTCCAAAACAAAGCAGAATAAAAGGGGGGATTTGAAAAATAGCTAAAAAGACAGCTGAAGCCATATAAAACAAATCCAGTTTTTATCTCCTGTAAATCTCTCTCATTCATGCCCTACATCATTGGCTATGATCATCCCTTACCACCCTGTGTCCTTTTTGGATTGTGAGGTGTGCAGAACTGGAGCCTGTCTTTAAAATTCTGCAGGCTGACACGAAAGCAGTAATTCTGTACAAATGCAGCCATATGATTCTGGCTGCCTCTGCATTCACAGTTGTGATGGGTGGGGCCTCAGGCTTCTGTGTCTACCTTGTGACCTTAGAAACAGCATCCAACAAACACCAACAGTCGAGAAAAACATTTCTCATTCACCTGTCAGGAGTGACCCTGCCAGCTGGACAAATCCAGTTCCACCCAGCAGAGATGTCTGTAGACCCAGAGCAGCTATGAAAATGTTATACAATAGGAAAGCATCCTTGTAAATTGTAATTCACATGTATGTATAATAGCAAGTCCTTCAAGTGAAAATGCAAAATGGGCAATTTCAGGTCATGAAGGAGAAAGCCAGTGGTGCTAAATACATGAAACTGAACTGTGAGGCCTGGGAATGTGACCTAATACACGAATCATAAACCAGACAGACAGATAAGAAGGGCTTTTTTCTCAGAGCTCTGCAAGTCACACAACTTAATCTTTGTAAGGGAGGGAAGTGTTGCAAATGCTGCCTAATATTTTTCTGAAGCTCATGTCCTCTGCAGAAAACCCTAGTTACCATGCTGAAATGATTAGAGTGATTGTACCATGAAATGGCTTGGATTTGCTCATCTGGCTTCAAGTTCAGAGGAATGACCAACAAGCTGACTTATGTTCTTAGCAGTGTAGACCCAGAAGGGTTCAAGCAGATGTTGCAGGCTTACTCCAGGCAAATACATGAAGTTTTGTGGTTTCTCTTAAGTGTTTGCTAATATCTACCACATTGCAAAGTCAAATGTCCTTTCTCAACAGAGCTGACTGTTCATAATACAATACAGATGATTTAATCTGTGGTTAGGACTTTCCATTTCTACTAGAGCTGTGTAAAGTCTGAACTGCTCAAACTTACATTATACTGACATACAAAAAAAAAAAAAAAAAAAAAAGAAAAAGAAAAAAAAAAAGGCCAAAAATCCCTGTCAGTCCCAAACTTGCAGTGATGCTGTGACCCTGTGCATATCCATCAGCTACTGGGACATTGCTCCTTCAAGTCTATAACTGCATGTAATGGGAGATTTTTTTATGGAAGTTTTGGATGCAATTAGAAATAAGTATATTTTCAGAACTAGAAGCACCAGGATCTCAAATGTACTTGATTCTGTTGTTTGCATCAAATATCCATCCACTCCCTCTCTTATTTGGGACTTATATGATAAATAAATGCTAACTTTTAACATTGAAAATATTATTTGCAATTAATTATCAGGCAAGTAGTTTTAGTATGATCATTCTTTCAAACTTGATTTAAATTCTCTTTGCAGACTTGACCATGTTGTAATCCTGAAGAAATTTTTTTTTGTTTTATTTTGGTTTGTTCCCAGAAAAGAGGTTTATTCAAAAAATGTGATGTTCCTGAAGAACTCAAAGGAGTCTCTTTTGTATTAGTGAGTGGTTTTGGACAAAAGCATTGGGTGATAAAAGATTTAGAAAATCCTGAACAATTTGTTTTGACATCTTTAAACAAAGACATTTATTTGGTTTTGCTTGAAAAACTGTTTTTGATAATAAATGAAGACAGAAGACTGAGAGATTTGAGTTGCACAAACAATATATTTTGTGTTTGAAGAAATACCTCTGCTGACAAAAAATGTATTCTGAGTTTCTGTTAGTTTAGCAAAATAAACAATGGGTTTTGGTTGACTGAAGATTATTTTCTTTTTATTTTTTTCAGTTTGGGCAGACCATCAAAAAAAAAATCATTAATTTCCTACATAGCACTGTTCCTGAGTAATTCCCTGAACAAGGCAGAACAAAACAAAGTTTATATCTTGGTTGAAACACTGGCCACTTTGAAATCAATGGCAGAATTCCATTAATTTCATTGGGGTCAGGCCTTTACCTTCATCTTTAACTAACAGCTCAGTTTCCCTTCATTATAGATTGCAGAAGTGAAGGAGATTTCTTTTGGTTCAAATCACTGCTGGTGAATCTGTCCCAAGAGAAACATGCAATACACACTTCTCATTTCTGTCCTAAAAGAACACTGGAAAAAGCACATTTCACCAACTTTTGTAACATATATGGGCATTTTCAAATGTATCTTACTGTCTTTGTCTATAGTAAACCCTGTTTAAGATGTTAATAATTTTTGACAAGCACTTCCCTTGTGTCTGGATTTTGAAAGGAAAACCTAGAGTATAAAATGGCCTTGTTCTAGTCATGCAGTGGATTGAAACCAGCAGAAGCTGATAGCAAACAGTTTTTCTCAAATGTATTTTTGGTTTGCTTTCCCATGGATCTCTCCTTTGCCTTCTGCTGTGAGCTGGCAGCACTATTTAGGACAGGAAAACAATCAAACTCAGAAATCTCCTTTAAAAACTAATTTCTTTTTGTAAGCTGTACTTTGTCTCTGATATCCAAAAGCATGGGGAAAAAAATTTGTCTTTAAAAAAGCCTTCAGAGATCTTTCCTTAGAGCATGGAGCAAAACAGAGGGCCCCCAAAGTGGGAGTCTGCACCCTGCAGGGCCAGAGCAGCTATTTCCTGTTCCAGGGCAGCCCAGCACCGTGCACCTCTAGTTCCTTCTGTTTATTGAGTCTGTGGCAAGTCCCAGGAAAAATGCACTTTTCAGCCCTGGATGAGAATAAAGCAGCATTAATTGGATCACGGGTTTATTTTTGTGCAGCTCTATGGCCGAGGCCTGTCTGGAGGTTTTTGAAAATTCAGCTATTTTTATGACAGAGTTGGGGATGCAATGACTTTTCTAGGTCTAAAAAGTCATCATATACCTCAAGCCACAGTAGCTGAGCATGTGATCTTTGTTGTTGAAACCTGACCTTGGGTGCCCAGTGTTGTGTGTCTTCCTAGGGAGGTAAAAGGTTCTGGTAATCTGTGTCACCTCTTAAATGTCAGAACATAAATAACAGCAAAAACAGTGAATTTAAAAACTACAGCTTTGTGATAAAGCCAAAGGTAATGTGGTCAAGGGGATGTAGTGGGATTCATTTCATCCTAACCTGAACACCTACTGATGGCTTGGCATCCCACCCTAGCCTGCAGTGACATTGCTGAGGAGATCTTCACTGATGGCCATGAAGGCTGAGACTCCTTGCAATCATCTGGACACTTCTGGGGACACTCTCTGAACTTGGGGAAGATTTTTTCATCTTTGTTTTGTCTGTTGGCATTCTCAAAGTTAAATTTTAAATTAGGTGTAGGTATTTATTTAGTTTCTATATAACTCTGTTTTTTACCAATTTTCTACTGCAGTCATAGGCATATCATTCAGGTCTTGCCTGTACTGAACTTGGTTTTCATTTGCTCATGGTAATATGTGTTTATGTTTTTAAGTAAAAATCTCTTGCTGCTTGTGATGGGAGATTCCCCAGGGAGGCAGAATTGATAACAGCTTTCACCTTCAACCAAATTAGGAGCATAAGTTTCTAACACAGTGTTAAAAAAACCAAAAAAAACCAACCAAACAAAAAAAAACTAAAACAAAACAAGGAAGCAAATAAAAAAATGTGAAGAAGAAGCAAAATTCTAACTTCACGTGGAGTGACAAAGATCCTGAATTTATGAAAACACAAGCATCATCTTCAGGCACCAATCTGTGAATGCTAAGGTATAAGACATCCCACAATTAGAGAGAAAACAGCTACAGGAGTGAGAAGAACATTTCTTTAATGTGGCAAATTGAAGTAAGAATCTTAGCTTTGTGAGGAATAATTTGTAAATACATATGTACATCCTCTACCACATGTTTCCTCCTCCCTTCCTGCTGGAGCAGCCTATCCCTTCTTGCCATTTTCTGCTGTAACAGCAGTCGGGCTTTTCCTTTCGCTTGCTCTGGCAGCTGCAGCCGCACCCTGCTCCCGGCACCGAGAGCACACGGTGATGACACACGTCTATTGCAAACGATCGTTTTCCCTTCTGCCTCCCAGCTACAAATTCCCATCACGGTATACCCCATTTTAAATCTCTTCTTTATTGAGTTTCATCAGCATAAGGCCATTGTTAATACATCTGTTTGAAATAAAAAATAATTTCCCTGTGTCTGCCACCCTCTCTCCACGACAGAGTCACACCCGGTCCCAGGTTCCAGCCATGATTAAGCAGCACACGTGTTTCAAATAAAAGCTATCTTCTCTTCACACACCCCCTCCCCCTCACAGCTGTAGACTTCCCTACTGCATTATCCTAATTTGTATCTTTTCTGCCTTGCTCTCAGCCATGCTCTCTCATCAGTGTTTTCTCTGTTATTTAGATTGCCTTATGCATGTGTTTAGCACATTTCTTTCAGAGAAGAGGCTCAAAAAGTTATATCACTATCACAGTCTTCACTTTATACCAGGAAACTCAGGTCTGAAGAGTTGGAGAAATTTGCTGCTTGCTCCAGAGTGGGTACAGAAGTCTTAGGAATGGCAGCTTGGATTCTCTGCTGGTGTAAACTGGAGCTAGAAGTGCAGATCTTTGGGCTGCTGGGCATATGACCTTGTGCTGGATTGCTCTCTCTCCCTTCTATGCTTTTTGGGCACAGGTGTCTTTGGGAAGCATAACTTACCTGTGCTTTATATATAAGATTTATTGTGGGTTATGAAAGCAGTGGGTTTCAGACCTACAGGCACATCCTTTCATCTGTTTTTCAATGACCAGAGATAGTCTTAAATTTGTGGAAGATCAGGGCATGGGCCCATCCTTGCTCCCATCTGCACAGCAGATGGTTTGTGCATGTCCCTGGTTTAACCCAGCAGGGCTCTGGGTTATTACCCTGGCTGCTCGTGCCTCCAACTGCAATTATTCACACCCAAACTGTGTTTCAGTCTATGATGCAAGAACTCTCAACACTGAAATACTTTCCCCTTCCTTTGCCTATGCTGCTCTGAGCATAACCAGAACATGGTGGTGCACGCAGCCCTCACTCTTGCTGTATTTATACTGGATCCCAAAACTGGTATTGTCAGCCCCAGCTACTTAAAAATTATGAGTTTGTTCTCCAATGCATTGCCAACACAAAAGAACTAATTAGCAAGCAGTTGTGTTTGTCTGGCTTCTTGCCTTGAGCCAAGATTTTCAGCTTTCTTCTGTGACTGTAGTATCTAGATATGTAAATAGATTGTTATTTCTTTTGTAAATGAATGCTGGAATTCCAGTTTAATCTCCTGGTTTGGGAAGGTGATGTACTAGGAAGGAATCACACCCTTTGTTCTTCCTTTGGTCTCACTAAATACTTAGAAATGCTGGGAACATGTTGCAAAACTTGCCTCCAAAGGAAAATTTGTGTATGTACCAGATAACATTCCACCAAAGGTAAAAGATTCTGGTAATCTGTGTCACCTGGTAAATGTCAGTACCTAAATAACAGCAAAAACAGTGAAGGAAACCATTCAGAGCATTGTGCAATTTTGTTTCTAAAACATTGTTTTGAATAAAAATGTCTATAGGATTGACAAGTGGTTCATGTCTTAAATAATTTCTCTTTTGTGAAAAAAGTGTATTTAATTTTAAAATAATTTTCCACAGAAGAAAAAGGACTGTGGAGAGGCCAATTATCTTGAAGTAGATAGCTAGAACCACAGTATTAGAAACGACTTTTCTGACAATATTGGTAGAAATGCCTGTAGTTTTCCTGATTTTGCTTTTATTTTATGACCTTCATGGCTGACAAACTCATTAGAATTGAGATATTTAAATATCGAAGAGCTGAACCGAGAGACAATTAATCTGATATAATAAAATATCTCAGAGCAACTCAGAAAACCTGTCCAAAAAAATTGCAATAGTATTTCTGCAAAATACTGTCTTGGTCCCTTGTAAAAATGTTTAACAATGATGAAGTTATAGAAAAAAATCTGAGGGAATGCTTGAATGAAAATATGTCATGTTCTGGTTAAGACTCCAAACTGAAAGGCCACCAAAGGAGTTATTTTCAATGTTGAAGCCTGTGTGTGTTTTCATAGACAGCTTCTGTATCTATTTGATTTCTGTAAACATGATAGGCCACAAAGTGAAAGAATATAGAGAGAGATTTTGGATACAACAAAATCCCTTATTGGAGAAGTTAAAACTAGATAATTAGGTCAACTTTCATATAAAGCAGCAATCACAGCCTGTGACATGCTGGCCATTTGCTTCCTGTATGACCCTTTTGACATTGCCTGCTCACCAGAGGAGTAGAAAAGTCAGAGCAAAGCTGCAGGGAGGTTAGGGTGAGCTGCACCTCAGCCCAGTCCTCTCCAACCCATTGCACAGAAAGCCTGAGTCAGTCCCAGGCAGCCTGATGAATGTCTGGAACCATCAGCACACGTGGACTGGTGTAGATTGCTGGCCTGGAGAAACTGAAACAGATGTTGTGTTTGTGGCATTGACTTGTAAAACAGCAACAACAAACAAAACCCCAAATAAGTAACAAACAACAGAGCAACAGTAGTTTCCATCCTTCTTAAAAAAAAAAAAAAAAAAAAGGGAAAGGGAGAAGCTGCTGTTGGGAAAGTGGAATTTTGCTTCCACACATTATCATCATTATCATCATCACTATTAGTATTATTATTATTTTTAAAGTAGTACCTTCAGTGTGGGACCTAACTTAAACATTCTTCAGCTGGATTTGTCCCCAGGGCCTCAGTCAAACTGGATACTGAATTTGTCTGAAGCAACACACCTTGATTTACCTCTCTCATTTCTCCATGCTCTCCTGTTCAATTGACCTAGAATGCTAAAGGTCTCTCTGAGGGAACGTTATGATGTAAGAGAGACCAAAGTAAAACCTGAGATTTTTATTTTATTGTTGTTCTTAATTCTAGTAAAAGCTGTTAGACAAAACCAAATGATAGGTGATTTCTACACTGAGGGGTTCGCAACAGAAAATTCACTCCTGGATAAGTTGTAATTTTCTGAGTGTTGGCCAAGATGAACAGTTAGTCTTAGGTGTAAAATAAGAAACAAGCAAAGTTAATAATGACTTTTCCCTTTGTTACTGTAAAGTAGGGAAAACTGTAGTCTTACTGTCCAGCCTTGCTTTCTGCAGATTCTTGAAGTTCTTTATGGACACAATGGAGTTTAAAGGAAAATGTGGCTTGAAATGTTACCCTTCCATGTAAGATGTGTATTCCTCTGCATACGCATTTCCTCAGCTCTGCTTATGAAATCAGTACTCATGAGTGAACTCCTCAGAGCTCTCTTTATAACACTATAGAAAAGGAAATTGTGGGTTTGGCTCATTTGTTGTTCAAAAAAGTGTTAAGTGAGTTGTAGATGCAAGGCCAAATTCTTTTCTGACTTGGCCCCCTGCGAGGACAGAAATTTTGTTGGGATTGGATCAAAACACAAGTAAGCAAATCAAGACTGGCAGAAGTTAGAAACTGTCTCCAAGCATCTTTTATTTTTCACTTCTGGATGCGGTACATCAGCAGGAACCTGGGATAATACAAGTATACACCCTGACTTCCAAACCCCAGTGCAATTCTCAGGCCTGGTGGTAGAAGTGCTTTATCTCAAATAACCACTCATATCATTCCCTTGTTGGTTCTGCAGTAGAGTTGTGAGAAGCCACTATGTGCAGGCAAGCACGTGTGTGCATCACGTAGGATGTGTGCTGCAGGCTCTGCATGGCCAGCAAGCATTTGGCAGCTATCAACCTTAACAGCTTCCTCTTCACAAGTCCAATGAAAGCCTTGTCTTTTGGACTCCCACCATAACTGTCAATGCATTAAAGAGCTATCTGTGCCTTCAAGCTTCAAGGCATGAATATTTTCATACTGAGCCCTATACGCCTATCCAGTTAGTCAACACACATGCAACAGGTTTCATGCCTGGTTTATTCTGTTCCTCCAGTGAAGCAGAAATATTTTACAGATTTTTTCTCACAGTTGAGCTGTTCATGTGTGCTACAAAATGTGTGCTTTCCCTCTGCATCTGCTGATCACTAATGAGGGCTGAAGTGTTGCTGAAGCCTTTCTGCACCTAGAATTACCCTACCAACCTGTCTGTTTTCTTGGAACTAGTACTCCTCTGCCACGTTTTCTTAAAATTGGCTGGCCATTCAAAAATTAGCTGTGGGGGCAGACACACACAGAGTAGGATCAAAGACTTGTTCCCTTGGGAGACTGGACTAAAATGACATCTCAGTATGCTACACACTCATCCTTCTTCCTGCATGGGATCAGCTATCTGAGCCAGGACCATTCAAGATCTGTGCACACAGCCATTAGCAACAAAGCCATGTGGAGGGAACATTTTATGCAATGCAACATGGAATTTTCCAATAATGTTTGGTCTTGCTGTTTGTCTGTGCAATAGATCCATTCTACCAGATTCAAGTCTCTGTGGTCAAGAGCTAGGCAATTCTCACTCAAGCTTGTCACAAGATGTCTCCAGGCCATTTCACACCAGGAAGATTTAATGACTCTTAGAGATTACATCACCTTTTTCAATTCTGTTTAAAAGTTAGGCTTCTAATCAAAGGTAACCAATGTTCATTCTATAGTCAGTAAATAAATACTTCCAGGAGAGTCACTCATCCTGAGGGGAAGAAGTAGTGCTAAGAGCAGGCAGTGGTACATTTTCAGACCAGTCAGACTCATCTGTGTCTCTCCAATGGCTGGAGATAGGCAGGTATGTGTTGACATGAAATCTGGACCCATTGGCTTCACTGGGAGTTACTCACAGCCTCTGGAGGTGAAGAGCTGTCCTCAGGCAATAAAGTCCACATGTTGAACTCCTTGCTGATTGTGTAATGCAGGTACATGGCCAGTAGGGACCATATTATGGCCATGAAAAATCCCTTTCTGTTTGTGAGACAAATGGGAGTTTAAAAGAGATAGAAACTAAGTAGGTTTTTTTCATGTGGTCTAGTAAATTCTCTCCTAGTGTGAAAGTCAGGGGGTTGATGGTATTGCCTCGGTGCTGCTTTGTTGTTTCTCTCCAAATCACCACCAGAGGTAGGCCAATAGCATAATCTTAAAAGCAGGAATTAGTGTGTCAAAACTGGTCTTGTCTTAACTGTCCATATGTTGCTATGCACTGACGAGTGATAAACTGCACAGAAAACACGGTCTCCACCTTCTCTGAAAAGGACTGCTGAAATATTTGACAAGCTTCAGTCAAACCAAGCTGTTTTCTTCATCTTGAAGCCAACTTGCCAAACAATCTTCTGACATTTTGTGGTATTTTATGTTGGATTCTTCAGTGGAAGAAGGTGTAAAAAAAGGCCAGTGTTAAGTTACACCAGACCTCTCTGCTATTTTGCTGTAACAGCATCCTATGTTGGAGTTCTCAGTTTTTCAGCTGCTCATCAGAGCAATTCTCTGTCATAGCTGTGTAGTGTCTTAAAGATATGCCAAATATTAGATACGTTTGATACAAGGTAGCACCAGCAGAGTATCTTTTGAATGGATTTACCATGCACTTTTTAATACCTCAGCTCTGGTCCAATGGTTCGTTTGTTCCAAATACTTTCAAACTACTGTAATGGTTTAGATTTTTTCTTCTTTTTCTGAAGAGTCTGTTTCTTTTCCCTCAAGCTTCAACTGGATCTGTTAAATACAGCTTTGTGATCTGATATCTGTTGTGTTCTAAAACACTGTGAGAAATTTCCAAACACTCCCAGAAGCACAGACTAAAGGTCCCAGCTCCTGTCAGTGGGATAATTTATTACTGTGTTCGGTTATCAAAATTAGGGTTCCTGTCTCTGTGTTCCCCACACTCTCCCATTTCCCCTGCCTTCACTATCTACCCTCTTTTGTTCCCTGTGGTACCCCAGTAGCTCTCTGCCACAACCTCAGAGGTCTCTCGATGCCACTTCCCTGCCTTTTCCAAAGGTTGCCGACCTTTTCCAGAGCACATAATTCATAACATTTTATAGGGAACAGCTGTTCCTCAAGAGTAAACCAGCTGCCTATCTAGACAGCTAAAATAAACACAGAATAAACCAATTGTCTAGAATAAACCAATGGTTTGTACTTTTGCAAATCACTTTTCTACCACCCAGGACTAGACAAAAGAGCCTGGGCTTTCTAGCACATCACTTCATCTCTCCTCTCACAGGACACTTTTACTTCCATTTATTCATTGCATAAGCGAAAACAAACATCTTTCACTGCCCACCTCTAAGATTATAATTTTCTCTCTCTCATAATTTTGGGCTTTTTCTCCAAAATAAGGTGAAAAGAATTGCCAGCAAGGCTGTTGAAGTCTAAGTTTCTAAAATTACTTAATATTGCTCCTGTTTCAAAAAAAATCCCCATTCTATCTTTGATTAGCTTGAATTTATAAATTGCAGACAGCTCGGTCTCAGTCTCATCTCTTGCAAGTCAGGCAGCCCTTCTGTAAACCCAAACCAGCAAACTCCATGAATCTTGAATGTAGCTGCACAGATAGGAGTAGGTGGCTGTGTCACATTCAGCAGAGTGGTGTGAAGGTCTTGCTGTCATTGCAATTTGCCTGTACCCAGGTGTCTCTCTTGCCCTTTACTCAGTCTTACTTTGGGAAAGATAGTGGTGGTGGGGATTGTCCTTTTTAATCCATTTGTACAGCATCTGTCATTACTTGGCCCACAGCTGCAACTGAAGGGCAACTCCATTGTGTGGCTTAGCAGAAATTGGATTAGAAATGCCGAAATCCAAGTCCCTTTGACCTCTTTTCTGTACAGTAAGTTCTCACCAGATAGTTATTTTTGGTTCTTTTTTTGGCATGAATTCAGCTGGAGCAGGACAAAGAGATGGGTGATTCTGAGACAAAGCCCATAACAGCTTAGCAACAGGAAAAAGAACCTTCTTTTTGTGACCCTGGTTTTTACAGCTACTTTGGGCTTCCTAGACCTCAATGGAGATGTCTGGATTTTAAATAAGAACAATTGTATTGACTTTCATTGATATCAGAGGAAGTGTCCTCCAAAGTGTCCCCAGGATCTCTTTGTTGCAGAAACAGGAACATTTCTTTTGTCCAGCCTCGTCCCAGCCACTGCCTCATGGTAAAAACACCTTATCTCTGTTCTGTCAGATTTCCCAGCAAATGCAAAGTGAATTTCCACTCCAGGCAGGATTTCCTATGAAGCTGTTGACAAAATCTGCCCACTGTAATTTCTGGGGGAGCTGAAGGGCTTTTCTGAGCCGTCTGTGTCTGTGTGGCCTGGATGCCAGCTAGAATCAGTACAGTGTGAGGCTTCACATGGTAATTCTTCATTGCAGCTGCTACTCCTGTGTTGTCTCCTCCTGTGCTCTTGGATTCTTACCTGCCACAGACTTTGCTCATATTTACTCAGAGCCTGTCTCCTTCCCCTCCTCCTCTAATGCAGAAGACCAAGAAGAGGGAAACCTGGACCATGTGGATAAATGTTTATCTAGTGCATGATACAGTAGCCACACTTCAATGTATTGAATAAATATCCTGTTGGTTCACACAGGAATTAGAGAGAAGCTGCAAATACAGAAGAAAATCCTGACCTGCATTACCACTAAGGTGAAGACTTTCTCCGTTACCATTCATCACTCTGCTGGTAATTCATTGATGCATGGCCATAAAGTTCAGCTTTATATGTTATTTCAAGGCTTCTTGTCATAGGGGTCTCTAATGTGAGGATCAGGATTTGAGGATCTGTTTTAGGAGACCTTAACTCCAAGAGAGTCAAAGATGATTAAACACATTCTCCTATTTGTATGACTGACTTCTTTCAGTTTCCACAAATATTTGAGGAGCAGTACAGGAGCATCTTGGGTTCAGCCATGACTTCTTCCAATTCAGGAATAATCTGAGCTCTGTTCTATCTTCCTTTCAACACTTTTTGTTACATGGACCACCTCCTGATAGCCCAGAATTCTCCTAAACCCTCTGCTTTAGATTTTTTCATTGAACATTTGAGGAAAGGATGTGATCAACTCTCCATGAAAATCACGGCTATGTCCATTGAATCAAGTCCCTCACAACTTCCAAAATTATTCCATGTGTAAGTTAGTGCACTTATTATGCTTCGTGACAGAATGAATAGGGTGTGAACAGTGAGATTTTGGGGTAACTTTTGTTAACTCTACTGATATATTTCTGACATTTTGGTCTTCAGTTTTAAAATCATGGCCCTGAATTTGCAAGAATGACCACAAGCTTAAAGAAACAGGAGTTTTTCAGAAGTGTGTATACATATTTGATACCCAAGAAGAAAAGAACCCCATGTGGAATAAAACTATAGTGAATTTACTGTAACTTCCCTCCAATTTCCTAACCAGCTGTGGAGTTTTGCATCATCTTTGGGATTTTTCAAGAAACATCTTGCTTTTTTTAACAAGTCATTTGTAAAGAAATACAGTCAGACAATTTTTTCATCTCTCTTTCATTCTACTATTGCGTCAAAGTTTGAGAAATAAGCAGAAAGGAAGAAAATAAAGAAGGAAAAACATGCCAGCAAGTTATTAATCTGTCTATTGCATGTTTCCAGTGAATGGGGAGTGTAATTTTATTTTTTTTTAATTTGATCACCAGCACTTCCTTTTTGCAGAAAGCAGAGCTGGAAAGGAAACCCCTGTGAACCTTGTCAACATCCTAGGGTTCCTCCAGACTCTGGATGAGGATCTGAAGGGCTCGGCTGCACTTTTGCCAAGCTGCCCAAGTGCAAAGGTCACTCTGCTCTCCCTTGGGACTCATCTGTTTCCATCACATATACAGACAAGGCAAAGGAGTCTTTCAGCCTCAGACAAATGGCAGGAGGCCTAAGGAACAAAAATGTCAAAAAAAGAAAAAACTTGAAGCCCTCTTCAGAAACGGGTGCTCTGTCCTGGAGGCACACAGACAGACAGACAGGCCACATTATCAAAGTGCATCTGGCTGCATGTCTGGCAGGGTGTTCATATGGGCCACAATGCTGGATGTGCTGTCTGTCTTATTTGTCTTGGTCTCCTTCTGCTTTGTTCATTGAGGAAACACCTTTTCTCTAGGGAATTCTACCCTTAAATACTCCTGGCAGCCTGTTCTCACAGTACCCAGCCTGTCACTGTCAGCAGTGCCTAATCAGAGGTAGGTTTAGCCCCAGTCATGGGCAGTACAGTCTTGCATGGATCAGAAATAGCTTGGCTAGATATTTCCTGACTGGAAAAGTGGCAGAAAATGCCGAGGTTCTTCTCCCTTCTTCTGAACATGAGAGCCAAAAGACTTTTTGGACTACTCTGGTGTGTCTGAGTATATCTGTCTTTTCTTCCCAATATAAATTTTCGCAGCGTATGCGTGACAATAGTGGAGGTTACCCCGTCCCAAAACTAAGACTTACTGACCATCTTCAAAATATAGAATCATAGCATTGTTTAGGGTTCAAAAGACCTTTAAGATCATTCCAACTCCTAACCCAGCACTGCCAAGTCCACCACTAAACCATGTCCACTAGTGCCACATCTACGTGTCCTTGAAATAGCTCCAGGGATGTTGATTCTGCCACTGCCCTGGGCAGCCTGTCCCAGTGCCTGGCCATCATAACAGTGAAGACATTATTCCCAATATCTAATCTAAACCTCCCCTGGCACAACTTGAAATCATTTTCTTTTGTCCTGTCCCTTGTTAGAAAACACCAACGCCCACCTGGCTGCAGCCTCCTTCCAGGGAGCTGTAGAGAGTGACAAGGTCTCCCTTGAGCCTTGCTTTCTCTAGGACAAACACCCCCAGCTCCCTCAAGCCACTCCTTGTAGGACTTGTGCTCCAGACCCTTCACAGTTTTGTTGCCATTCTCTGGACTTGCCACAGCCCCTCAATGTCCTTCTTCTAGTGAGGGACCCAGAACTGGACAATGGGATTCAAGGTATGCCTGCACCAGTGTTCAGTACAGGGGGACAATCCCTGCCCTGGTCCTGAACTGTTTTTTTTCTGAAGTTGCATTGCTTTTCCTATCAACCTCTCTTTGAGCTCTGGATGTAGGATTGATGTTTTATGAAATTCAAGATTTTTCCCTCATCCCTGTCTAGAAGATCTAAATATAGATCTCTAATGCTGTCATTAGAACAATTTCCCTGAAAGGGAAAGGACATGCACAGCAAGTCAATAAGCTTGATGTGACATACCAGCACATGCATCAGATATGACTGCAGAAACAAAATAGGATCATAATTTGGCAAAAGTTTGTGTGGTCCTCAGGATGTCTATATTCATGTGTGACCATATAAATCACAGAGCTATGAATGCCATGTGCTTTTTTTCCTCAATCCTTAAAAAAAGACTCTGGATCAACTAATAAAACTTATTTTTAGCTTCAATAAACTTTACTCCTTCCTTTATCATGTCCTGCAGCAAAATTTCTTGCTGTTTGAGAAAAACAAAAACTGATTTATTTAAAGGAAGGTCAAAGGCTTTTTATGCAATTTGAATCTCTTCTTGTGGTTTAAATATATACATAATAAATGACTGCTGGCACTTCTAAGTTGTGCAAGACTTCTGGCTAATAAAGGGCTCTGGATCTATTCACAGCTATCAAATATACATCTATTAGATCCCCACTTGAAAAATAATAGTGAAAAGTACCCCGTTCCTCATACCCTTATACTAGATCCCTCCACTAAAATATGTGCTGATGTTCATTTGAAATGCATCTGAAACCAGAGTACTTCTATGTTTGTAGCAAAGAGTATCTTCTAAAACAAAAAATTTCTTAAACATGCTCCAAACCTAGGTTACTCTCTACCCAACAAGGCCCTCAACAAGGGCCTGGTTCATCACTGGAGCAGGTGCCCTGGGAGTCCCACCCTTGGAGTTTGCAGATGTGGCCTGGATATCACGTCCTGGACAATGTGACAGAGCCTGGAAGTTAGCTCTGCCTTGGAGAGGGTACTGGCCTAGATGATCTCACAAGGTCTCTTCTAACTAAATTTTGCTAAGAATTCATAATAACAAAGTTGTAAAATTAGCTTAATTAGTAATTTAAAAATTCCTAATGCCAAAAAAAGTTCTGCAAATTGCAATTCTTATTTTGAGAGGAGTTTTTTTTTCTTTGTTTCACAGTCCTTTCTCTAACATCTCTATTAAGTTTAACTTCTAAGTCATAGGAACCACATATTATCCTTTATGATGCTGCAATAAAATACCTGATGGGACGTAGATGGATAATGGGGGAGCAGCTGCCATGCTCTGTTGGTTTTGAGTAGGTGCTGGGTTTGTCCTCAGACAGGTGGAAATTCCCTGGAGTTCATCAAATATTCAGGGCAAAGGCTGATGACAGATCTAACAGTCAGGAAACAGGTTTTCTTTAATTTGGCCCACTGGAGTATCTTTATTTAAAACAATTCAAGAGGTAGACACTATGGAATGAGTTGCCTCCTCTTACAGTTAAACCAGTCTTTTTCCACCAACAAGGAGAAATTAAATATGGGTACATGTAAGTGAAAAAAAACCCTGTTTACCAACAAGCGAAACAGCCACAGATGAAAAATAACAGTAAATAATCTCTAGGTACAAAATTGCTAAATCTCACAGAAACCCTCCATGAAAAAAGAGAAACCCTTGAGAGGTGGGCCTGAGGGAACCCGTAAAGTTCAAAAAGGCCAAGTGCCAGGTGCACCTGGGTCAGGGTAATACCAAGTACAAATACAGGCTGGGCAGAGAACAGATTGAGAGCAGCCCTGAGGAGAAGGACTTGGATGAATCTCAACACAACCTGGCAATGTGCTCTTGGAAGCCCAGAAAGTCAACTGTGTCCTGGGCTGCATCAAAAGCCTTGTGGCCAACAGGCTGAGAGAGGGGATTTCTACCCCTCTGGTCTCTCTTGTGAGACCCTGCTGGGGTAACATATCCAGCTCTGGGGCTCCCAACATAAGGAATGCAAGGACCTGTTGGAGTTAGTGCAGAGGAGGACTAGAAATATGGTCAGAGGGTTGGAACACGACTCCAGGGAGATCATAGGGCACTGGTACCAAGTACCAAGGGCATGAGGTAATAGGACAAAAGGTAATGACTTTAAACAGAAAGAGGATAAGTTTAGATTAGGTAATATGAAGAAATTCTTGACTCAGAGAGTGATGATAGAGTGCAACAGATTGCCAGAGAAGTTGTAGATGTCCCATCTCCAGAAGTGTTCATGGTCAGGTGGGACAGCAATATGAGCAGCCTGGTCTAGTGGGCGATGTCTTTGCCTGTGGCAGGAGAGATTGGAACTGGACGACCTTGGAAGGTGCCTTTTAACCCAAACCATTCCATGATTCTGTGACTTGACTGTGCAACACAAACCCCCTCGCTGTCTGGCAGTACTCGGAGCAAATTCCTTTGACTCCTTTGCTCAGGGTGTATGGTCTGTGCCTGGTGCGCTCAGTTCGGCATGGCACGGGGCCGCTCCCGGGGCTGGCTGAGGAGTGCGGGGTGCGGGGGGAGCAGAAGGAGCGGAGTGCGGGGACGGGGGAACGGGGGTGCGGTGTGCGGGGATGGGGGAACGGGTGTGCGGTGTGCGGGGATGGGGGAACTGGGGGTGCGGTGTGTGGGGATGGGGGAACGGGGGGGGGCGGTGTGCGGGGATAGGGGAACGGGGGAGCGGTGTGCGGGGATGGGGGAACGGGGGGTGCGGTGTGCGGGGATAGGGGAACGGGGGAGCGGTGTACGGGGATAGGGGAACGGGGGGTGCGGTGTGCGGGGATGCGGAGCCGCTCTCGGAACAGAAGGAGCGGTGTGCGGGGATGGGGACGGAGGGTGCGGGGTGCGGGGCCGCGCTCCGTGCGGATCCACGGCGGGGCGCGGTTGCCCGCAGAACGGCGGCTCGTCCCACCCCCGCCCGCCCCTCCGAAAGGAACGCATGTGATCCTTTTTTGTTCATTGCTATAGAAACAGAGCAAAGCACGGGGTAAATATACGGACAATGGCTAAAGACAGTTTTAATTTTCATCTCCGCTTAAATGTCACAGGTTTTTAACGCGCCGCCGTTGTAACCGGAGCCGCATCTGCAGCCCGGCGGGCGAGCGGGTCCCCGAAGCCGGAGGAATACAAGTCCTTCATTATTGCCAAGTGGGATCAGAGCACGTAGGTCTGTTTAGACACTGCGAAGCATTGTGAGAGGGCTCTCTTCAGGGACAGCCATAAAAGCCTCCTTCTTCCTCCCGTTAGAAAAGAGCAGCTGTATTCTTCTTACGTGGACCCCGCCGAAGGTCGCCCTGTCTCTACACTGCAAGAGTTTCGAGTCAGCACGGAAAAGCAAATTTCATTTCAGTCTGAAATGAAGTCAAGTCTGAACGGGGTTTCCCAGTGCAGGGCTGTGCTTTGGATGGGAGCTGCACCCATCTCTGTGCTCGTGGCTCGTGGCTCAGGGGAGCTGCTGGGGAAGGTTTCTGATGTTCTGTATTGCTTGTCTGACAAATATTTAGGCAGCTCTAAACTAGCTTTACTGAATAATCCTGAGCAGTCTTAAAGATTCGGGTATTTCAGGCTATTAATGGCCTGTTAATGGCCACTCCCAACATCTTTGACATAAAATTAAAATCATAACCACTGCTTGTTAAACAGGAGAGATAGGCCACTTTCCAGTGCAAGCACTCCCCAGTTTTGTATCTGGCGCTCAGTCTTGTTTTCCCTCTTCAAAACCAGTGACAACGTGCTCAATCAGTGATATAATTAAGCAGGACTGAATTGGTTACTTTATAGGTACATGAGTGCCTCATTAATTGCTGAGTGTTACAGATGTGAACAGGGTGCTCTAAACTGTTTACCAGCTGGTTCTTGGAAATGAGACTTCCTGGATGACTTTCCTGTTGAGATATGCTGCCCCTCCTTGTAATTCCCATGGTGGTTCCTGCTTCCCGGCAAGACCCAGCTCCCCATTCACACACAGGATCATTGCTGGCGTTGCCACTGGAGCTGCTAGAAGAGCTCTGCTCAGGCGCCGGGAGGATATTGATTGCTCTGTGCAATTTCCCAGCGTGAGCCTGCTCATGCCACTCAGCATCCAGAAATGTGTCTGTGGCAGAGCAAACCCCAGGAGCTTGAGGACTGCTCGGCTGCATCTGGAGCTGGGGTGACCTTTCCTGAAAGGACAGATTGGCTTTGAGTCTGGCTGGGAGTCAGCATTCTGCTGGATTTCTGTTAATTGTATTAATTGCAGGAGTCTCTGCTTGGCACTGCTTCACTTGGAAACCTGTGTGTGCTCACAGACAGAAATCTTGGCACATGAAGGCTGAATCTTCTGGTTGGATTTGAGAAGGGGGAGGAAAAGGACAGGAGGGACTGACCAGCTGGGCTCCTTTCAACTCAGTCAGGAAATTCAGAGTTGCTTCTGCTGCATTCCAGTACCACAGTACTGTGTTACACAGGCTTCTTGCTGCTAATTAAATATTTAACATACATGTGAAGTAAGACAAAAGGAGGGAGGGAAAAACCAACGACCCACATGTGAGCATATATATGGAAAATCAATCCTGTATTGGCATCAAAGAAACCAGAATGCTTGAGGAGTCTTTTTGTCTTCAAAACCTTATGGTTCTGCATTCATTTGCAAGGGCCCATTTCAGATGCACAGAGAGCAAATCTGATGCTTTGTGTCAACATCCCTGATACACCATGTTCATATGAATGCGAGGCACATTCTGACTATTACTTATCATAATACATAACAGTCTGGCCAAGTGCCTTCTTCATTTATGGTTTCCTGGTATGAAAAGCATACAGTTACTATCAGATGTTGCCAGAAGGAAAAATCATATGGAAAATTACTGCAAAAATAATCTGTGGATTAAACTACCTGATCAGTTCTCCAGTGCTGTGTCGTGAGATGGCATTTTTTCCTACTCAGACTCATGAATTACAAAAAAAAAATAAAAGGATATTATGCTATCAAGGCATAAAAATTTCCCTCCAGGTTCACAAAGATTTTAGGAAATATCCAGGAGCTATGTTTGCAATTAATATTAATATCAATTGATTTTAATACCTCAATATGGAACCAGAAATCTTTATTGTAGTCTGTTGTATGAGCTTTTGTTTGTGTTTGGTTTGTTTTCTGAGAAAATTGTAAAACAGTATTTACAAGGATTTGGAAAAAAAAACAACAAAAAATTTAGCATTGCTACCCTGGTTCTATACAAGGTTGAATGCCTGGTAAAATACCAGATAAGCCCAGCTGTTTCAAAGCACTTTAATTCACTTTTGACCAAGATACTCACATCTTCATTGCATGTACTGAATGAATGCAAAAGTTGAGTTTAACAGGGTCAGACTGATGTTCCCTGATCCCTCAGGGAATCTTTGTCTAGTTGTGTATGGACCATGACAGCAGGCTCTTAAGATATTTGTTTAGATCTCTCATATGAAATGTCCCTCTTTCTCTCAAACAAGTAAATCTCTGATTTCAGGGCATAAAAATATATGTCTGTAGATTAAACCCTGGTTTCCTGGTAAAACAAACCATGCATAAACCTCAGAAGGATTTTGGCAAGTAATTGAAATCTTTCAAACAAGCAACTGAATTGAACAAAATCCCTTGGTAATGTAAACTGAGCTCTCTGGAGGTCAGTAGAACAGGGGCTTCCTGTAGGAGAGGGCTTGAGCAGTGCTCCCAAGACCTCTGCAAATTCACTCAGGCAAAGGCAGAAAGGTCTTTCCTTGAAAGTTCTCCTCACTCTTCAGCTCCTTACTTCTTCTACCAGGAGCTGTGGCAACATGGAAACTTAAAATTGCTGAAAACATAGCACATGTCCCTGAATGGAAAAAAAAAAAAAAAAAGAAAAGAAGGCATATCCCTCCATTTGACTTGACTTAGGCTTCTGGAAGTCCTTTGACCATCGTGGACACATTTATTCTGCAGTATTTCCCTAAGCTCAGTCATTGCCATACCAGCATGGCATTGTGCCATTTGCAAAGCTGTGCTGCAGTGCCTAATGGCTTTCACTTCTTTCAAGATATTTTTCAACACCCTTAATTCTTCCAGGCTCTTCTGAAGCAGCCATTTGAGTGATTTCTCAAGACAGGCATATAGAGCTACCAGTTCACCTTAGTGAACTTCACACCATTCCATATTTCTCGATATTTCTTTCTCACTGAAATGACTACATCCTAATGAATTACCATGCATTTTTAGAATGGCACTGCTGTGTTGATCTGCAGTTTGCCCCCTGCATCTTTAGGAATGCAGGGCTGCAAGGGTGCTGTTTCTAGTACATGCTTTCCCTTTCCCTGGCTCCTCCCAAGCAATTAGATTTGTAAAGAGCTTTTCATTTTTAATTTATTCATTTTGTTTGCATTGACATTTATTTTGGACTCTGTTGCTATGGCAAGTTAAGATTGATGATTCCTCCAGTAGCCTGTCAGTTTGTTTCCAGAAATTTGTCTCTGTCTCTACAAAGTAATTATTTTTACTGGCATCCATCACCCTTCACTAGTTTTTAGATGGACTTGATGTCTCTTTCTCTCAGCATGAGAGCTTTTGAATGCCTGCCATTGCAAGACTTTTGTTGTTGTTGTTGTTGTTGTTGTTGTTATTGCTACTTTTGCCTTTCATCTGGTGCAGCATCCTCACAAACCTCCAAAATCTTGCACTCCCCAAATCCCAACACTCTTGTGTTTCCTGCTCTTGCAAATCATGGCTCTATAAATGGCAGTTTCCAACATGGTTTTTGTCACTTTTGATATTTTCTTGTCTACAGGAATATATCAACAACCAAGGAAAGTCTGTGACAAATTGAAATCAGCATTCTCTCAGGAATTGTTGCAGATATTGGTCCTTGGCATTGGTCCCTTTGACTGCCTGCTCCAAAAAGCTTTAGTCTGCGTGTACCATAACAAAGCACCCAACTTTTTGAGAACCTAACGAGCATCAGTTGCCATCAGCTCTAGTTTTCAGTTATAAAAAACATGCTACTAAAAATATATACCTTAATAGATAAATCATATATAGATAAAAAGGCAATATTTCCTCTCTCTTGCAGCATTGACCCATCTTTTCCCATTTAGCAAAGCTCTCCCCTATAATTTTCTAACTTTGCTTACTGCAGAAGGGTGAGAACCCTCACTTTGGGGTATTTGGAAAGGCACTTTATGCACAGCCCTGTTAGATTCATTCTTCTGCTCACTGAAAACTTAAGCCTCTCAGTGTCTGTAATTTTGAAGTACCGGCAGGCTCAGCCACGTACGATGACACACAGACTGAATATTAATCAGCATTTTGCTCAGGCCGAGTGATTTATGGCTGCTTTGCCATGTGCATCTGCCACACTGCACTGGAGGCAGTTTGCTTTTAAGCCCATTGATAAAATGGCTTATGACAATGACAATGACAATTGGCTCTTAAGAGCTACATCTATATTAAAAAACCAAGTAATGCCAGCGAAAACTCCCAGGCACTGAGGTTGACAGTCTTTAAAACTAAATTCAGCATTTAATTCACCAAGAGGAATACAGTGGCCCCGACAGCCCACCCCTGTCAGAGTGTCCTGCCACCTCTGACTTAACCTCTACTGTTCTTCCCCCAGCCCCTTCCTCAGCCGTGGCTGCTCTTCATCAGCTCCCAGCTGTCGGCTCAGCCCAGCTCCCCACATCCTCCCTGCAGCTACCCCAGCTTTTGTTAATCAGACAAGCAAAAATTTAACACCCATGCTGCTGAAAGTAGCCCGCTGATTTCAGAGGGAGCAGGATGTTGCCAAAGTAGTTTGATTATTCACTTCAAGTGATATTTTTATTTTTTAACAAAGGTGTTTACTTTTCAAACAAAGACCATTGGCTAAGCCATGGCAACGAGAGTGTCTGTGTAGCCAGCAAACACTTATTATGTGGGTGGGTGGTTTGGATGGTCTTGAATACATAATTAAATTTGTTTTTCCTTTCAGCTCCCTGTGGTGTGTTATTTTTTTATATTTAAAAGTTATCCCATCTTGAAGACAACTGGTTTTTATTATTAAAAGGACAGTTTAAATGCACTTAGTAAAACCAAGTCTCTTTCCTTTTATGTCTCAATCTTTTTCCAACTAAAGAAGTCCTTTAGTGCCTATGATCAGCTTCTGCAGTCAAAATGTTTCTCTAAACATTTTCTAAAGGTCTAGAAGCTTTGTACACTTAATGCAATAAGGTCTTCATTTCCTGATCCTTAAAATACTCAGCATCAGCCTGTGTGTGTTATACTGGATCAGCAAAATTGAGGCTATGGAGTGTTTCCCCTGCTGTAGAAGAAAGAAGCTCCTGCATACTCCTCCTGGTACAGGTAAAAGGGAACAGCACATAAATAAATGACCAATACTGCAACAAGCTGAACTCCTGCAGTCCCAGTGGGATGCACCAGTGACTTTGAACCATGGTTTGTCAGCACGAGTGGACCCCTTTGTGGGAATACAAAGTCTGTCAAATTGGGTAGGTGACTCAAAAGAGATGGGTGGAAATTCTCCAAGAACAAGTGTAATAGGAACAATTTGAAGTGAAGGTCAAACCCACAAATACAGGGCTGGAGTAACTGGCAGTAAAAGCAGTACAGCAAAGTGAATTTGGAGATTATGACAGAGCTAAAATAAAATAAAAATATAAAGAGTCATTTGCTTGTGAACCAACACCATTCTTTTCTAGATATTTTCTTTCATTAGAATCACAGCTGTTTTGAGTTGGAAGAGACCTTTAAAGGTCATCTAGTGTATCCCAACCCTGGCATGGGCAGGGACATCTTTCACTAGACCAGGTTGCTCAGAGCTCCATGCAGCCTGGTCTAGAACACTTCCAATGACAGAGTGTCGGAACTCAGGACATTCCTTTGGGAGTCCAGAGTTTCCTGGGACCCTTGCCAGGGGGCTTGGAGACCCTGGCACACAGCCCAGAACACCAGCGGGTTCGATTACGAACCACAGAACAAATTGTCACCTTTATAGAAAGAGATAAAAGCCACAATAGTGTAAATAGTGTAAGAATAAAATAATTACAGAGTCTAAATGTAGGTTTTAGGATTTTTGGTATAGGGGTTTCTGGTGACAAGATGGAGGGATTTGGGCGTGTCTAGCCTTTCTTCTTCTTCTTCTCTACCTCCATCTTGTCTGGTGATGTTGGCACTTTTAGACTGGTCTAAAGTAGAAACTCACTGTCTAATATAGATGATAGGTATTGGAAAATAACTGTAAATATTGTACACGTAGTTAGTAGTATATAAAATAACACCACCCTGGGGGTGGGGGAGTGCCTCTGACTGTCCTGCCGAACGGATCTCGGCTGGACAGGGAGAAAGAATTTTATAGATAAGATAAATAAACAACCTTGAGACCAAAAAAATGAAGAGCTCTGACTCCTTCTTTAAGCACCAGGCGGGGAAAAGAGACTTTCCAGCTTTTCTCGGGGTCACTCTGACCAGCAAGAAAGAGAGACCGCGACAACTGGTGTTCCCTGGCTTGACTGGAAGAAAGATGCGGCAACAGAGTATCCACAAGTTCCCTGAAAAGCCTCTTTCAGTGCTTCACCAACCTCACAGCAAAGAATTTCTTCATGTCCAACCTAAACCTACCCCTTTTCAGTTTAAAACCATTACCCTTTGCAATGTCACAACAGGCCTTGGTAAATGCTCCTCTCTGCATTTAAATCTTCCCCTTCATATATTGGAAGTTTTGCAATGAGGTCTCCCCAGAGCCCTCTCTTCTCCAGGCTGAGCAACCCACATCCCTCAGCACTTCTTCATCAGGGATGTATTTCAGGAGTGTTAGGAGTGTCAAAGCAAGGTTCAGATAATGCAGCTAAGCTGGTGAAGGTCAAGCCTGGTGCCTCAATGATAAGGGATGAAAAGCACATGCATGGAAAGTCTGAAGGAACTGGGTACCTAAAAAAAGAAGATTGAGGAGAACATGGCATCCTTCTTTTATGTTAATATTGCTACAGGGAGGACAGGAAACCATTGTGTCCCATGTTCACTAGGGGAGAGAATAAGTCTGTTCATAATCAAAGGCTTCATATTGGAAAAGAAAAAGCCTTTACTTATATAAGGGCTCTGAAACACTGAAAGTTATGTGTGAAAAACCTTCACTGAATGTTTTCAAGAACAGGCAGATGACCCTCTACTGAGGAGGATTTAGTGTGTTTGATCCTGCCTCGGTGCAGGTTATTGGGCTGCAGTTTTTGGTGAGTGTTTCTTTTTAGCTACAAAGTTCTGTAATGTACACTCTCCTTGGACAATCTGGGAGAAATTAGAGTTGAGTCCAAACAATCAGGCTGGGACTGATACTCATGTCTAGATGAAACAACCCAAATATGAAGACGGAAATTCAACTAAGTAGCTACTATTAAAAAAGGACTATAAATAAATTGCCTAGAGTTTGAGACAGTTGCATTACTGTGGGAAACCATGAAAGAAGGGTTATTTTTAACTTTCCTGTTGGCTTTTCCATGGCAGTTGATCTGGTGATTTATTGAAACACATTTGTAATGATTTCACTAATATACACGACATGATGAAAAATGCCATATTTAATGACTTTTATGTGAGTCATAACAAACTGCAGACAGTAAAAGCCTGATGACATTTTAAAATTCTACAGGACAAGAAAAAATTTAATTTTAAAGCAGGAAACTAAATTCTGAGGAGCATTCCCTCTTTAATTTGCCATTAAATCTAGGGAGAAGTGATAATTTTAAAAGGTTCCCTAATTAAATGCTCATCTATTGAGTCAATACTACAAGGAACTGAGAGTCAGTCAGGGATAAAACAAAACCATGCAACTATCTGGAATCTGTTGTTCACTGTCTTTTGGTCTTTGCCAAGCATGCTTTTGCTTAAAGTTACTTCTTACATAACCAAATAATATTACAACAGAAAGGAATAAAGTCAGCAAATGTAATGTTCTCTTTCTAGAATGTCATATTATGCCATAAGAGACATTTAATTCAAATTCTAAGAGCTAGTTACAGTTATTTAAAAAAACAGAAATAATTTTTCCTTTGCACTAAAAGTCTCCCCATTTTGGTCGAAGCTATAAGTCTACACAACTAACTCAGCTAATTGCCCAGCCTTTTGCTCATCTCCATTAAAATGGCTCAATACTTAGATAAAAATAGATAACAAATGGGCAACCCTTTTAAGGTTTGGAGGGTTTTTTCTTTACATGCTTAAGAGTGGGCTTTTGAACTTTTCCAAGTAAGAAGAAAAGAAGCTTGAATCTCTAGTGACTAGCTTACTATAGCTTTAATTCAAATCTGAATGTCCCATTAAGGTCATCTCTGTATGGTTTGAAGTTTTCCTTTTCAGTTAACCTCTGCATTGAACTGAATATTCCTCAGATTCCCTAATTAGTTACAGTTGGAGCTTTAGAGACTTTCAAGACTTTCCTCTTTGAGCAAGGAAGAAAAAGGTTCAAACAATGGTCAGGAAGCCCTAAAACCTCTTATCTCTCAGCAGTTCGATTAGACAAGAAGAGTACTGTCTTGATGGATTGAAAGTGCTCTGTACCAGATAAGAACAGGAAAGATAAGAACATTAGGACTTTTTTTACAGAAGAAAGGACTGCTTTCCTTTTAAGCACCATCTTTTCTTCATTCATTTACACATTGCAGGAAAAACAGAATGTGTTTGCAATTAATATTTATATTTGCACACTCATTGTGCCTCAATTCTTTAACTGACACAACAGAACTTTACAAGATTAAGAAATTGTCAAAACAGTCAAAACTTACTAAGTGCCTTATTATATGTTGTGCAGCCTTAGTGATGCTGGAAAAGAAGGTAGAAAAGGTGATGGTACAAAAATAAGCCAAAAATTACATTTGTTCAATGTATTCAGATTTAGATTTCAATAAAAAGTAAACATAGGTGTGAGAAAGACACTGGCTGCCCTGGAAGATGTTTTTGTAAATGTGCTGTTTATTTTTCTCCAGTCAGTGGGTTGGTTGTTGCTTTTCTGCCAGTTGCTTTCCATTAATGACTTTAGTTCTGAAAGGCTTTAGAAGGAAATTGTTTACAGATATTTTCCTTTGCTCTGACAGAAATATGAAGCCATTTTCAATCAGCTTCCTCCTGTTCCGCATTTGTGGCCCAGCCATTTCCCCATTTAAGTCAATCAGGACCTAGCCATCCACTTAAACTGGAGCAGATGAAGTTCTTTACCTAGCAGTGGCTAAAGGGCCAGGGAGATGAATGTTTTCTATAAGCAAAAGGATATTTTAATAGCTCAGCTTTTTTTCTAGTTGATTTAATATGTCTTCCAGTGTCAATACTGAGAAAGAGACCTCACAGTCCTCGTTTTAAGGAGCCTCAGGGCTACATTTGTTCTCAGGTGGACTTTGGACACTTAGCATTAAACAGTTCCACTCACTATTTTCCTAAGACCTCACAGTCATAATCCAATGTATATAATTTAAAGGGGAAAAACATCCTGATACAGCATAGAAAGCTTTTAGCTGTGTGTATATTTTTTTTTTTTTTTGGTCATTGCTTAAGAGCTATTCTCTAGAGATTTCTTGTAGCTTTTATGGGAATCTATTTATCATTACATGATGTTAATTCAAATGTTTTCATTGAACCTACATACTTTTTGCCTCTACATTTATAATTGCACAGATTTATGATGCTGTGAAGTTCAGAAACTTGGGCAATCTGGTGCAGATTATGTTTGGGCCAAAGCAGCAGATTGCAGCCCTCCTTTTCTAGAGCTTCAGACAAGCTAACTGAAACAGCTGAGGTGGACTGGGATCCACATCAAACTATTCACACATGAACAAAGTTAACTGGAGAACTCAGAAAGATTTAGAGGAAATGGACTAAATTGCAAGTTTCATTCTATAATCACATCTTAATTACATTTCACTTACCAGCTCCTGTTGGCTTTTGATGAATCCTGTGGAGGAGCTGGTTTACATGCATGCCTTTTGTGCTGGCAGAAAAGTAAAGAAATCATCAAAACTTCAGGAGAAATCTGGCTCTACTTGGAGGGTCAGCAGTCAGTGGCAAGACTCCTGCATGCTTCAGCAGAGTGAAGTCTTTGTGCTGTGATGCTGCCCACAGGCAGCTACACCAACAAAACAGAAAAATGCTTTGGCTATTGAGACATGGGGAGGAAGGAGCTGGAGAAGATTTCTGTAGGGTGGTGGAAGACAAGTGACAGCAATGAAGATGAGGAGGCAAAAGAGCTAAAGAAAAGGAGGAGGCAGAGCATGGAGCAGAGGCAACAGGACAACTGGGAGCAGAGGAAGGGGTGTGGAAAATTGAGAGTGGAACTGAAATAAGGGGAGCTGCTTTTCAGATCAAAGAAGGGAGTATGTTTTAAATTGGTTCCTTCAAGGAAATGACTGTGGTGTGATGGGTGAACTGAGAGGGTTAAAAGCCTTCAGGCAGACAACAGGCATAAAAGACCTTACATTGTATTTAAGTCCAAATCAGCCCTGTCAGAACAGCTCATCCCACCTCTGGTTTGTTTCCAAGGAACTTTTACCTTCATAACTCTCACAGATGGACTGGGGTTGTACCATGAGGCAATTAAACAGAAAAGTACAATCCCTGGGACAGTGTCTGAGGGTCTCTTTCCTTATGACACCACAGCGTATGACGCATGGTCCATCACATCCTGTACCAAAATGTTGGCTTCTCATACAAAGAGGTGAGAGAAGAGTGGAGCTGAGGGCCCAAATATCTGTAAGAAAGAACACCTGCATGCAGTGTGTGGAAGAGATGATCTCTGACCATATGAGAGAAGATGTGGTTCTCTGCATGCTGCTGTGAAGCTTCCTGCAGCAGCAGCAAATACCACAGCACTGCACTGGTATCTGAGGTCAGACATTTGGGTTGTGACTGTCCCACTGAGCAACACACACTTGGGGCTGTCCTTGGGCATTGATGCCAGCTGGTGTGCAGTGACTTGCACATGTACTTTTCTATCTTCCAAACTTACAGATGAGCTTGTGAAAGGGAGACAAAGAGATTCTCCTGACTCCCAAAGCAAAAACAAATCTGCACCCAGACTTGGTCAGCAGTGCTCCCAGACATGTGCTAGTTCCTCTCATCGTTTCTCATCTTGGAAAAAGCTAATTAGGTCAAAATCTTGCCAGAAACTAGTCTACTGACTGAACAGCACAGATGGGGGGATCACTGAGACTGAGAACACTGTTTGGTGTATTTAACTCAGCATTATAGAATAATGCTGTTTTCCTGTGAGTTACTCATATTGATTACTCTGAGAAGGATCGTTCACAGGTTATTTGAAGTATTTGTAACTTCAGTAGCAATAGGAGTCTTTTTGCACCTCAGGATGCAGTGATCCCACACCACAGTGTGAAAAACAAGTGTATTTCCAAGTGCCATGGAGGGAATTCGATGAGTCCGGTTCTCCACACCTGGACCGGTTTGCAGGACCCAAGGCTGCAGAGCCCACAGATATGCTCTTTATTGAAGCCACCAGGAGGCACATGCTCCTGGATCTGTGTGTGGTAGCTTAGACCTGCGCAGTCACCAGGATGCAGCCATCAGCTTAGAAGGTGGCTTCAGGAACACAGAGATTCCTCATTGTTTCTATCGGTGCCAGAGAAATCCCTGGTTTAGCAAGTCCCCGTTCTCACAGCTGGAGAGTTGGCAATTGCCTTCCTTCCTTGGCTGCTAGCCAACACTGAGTCAGATGGAGGACTAAGAAATACCACTTCACATGCACTCCTGTTGCTGCCTTTCCATTCACAAATGTAAAAACATCCTTGATTTTTTCTGACAAAAATGTAAACATGGAGACTGGCTGGCCCAGGGGATGTGTAATAGGATATGGAGCCTTTCACCTCTGTCTTATGAACAGAACATCATACCCCTCTGATGCACATTTTGTGGCTTGTGAGAAGAGAGCTGGTGGTCTGAGCCTCAGTGTCATGTGTCTGCTCCAGGAAGCCACAGGATTTGGGACTGATTAGCCTCTTTGTGGGCAGCCCCCACAGAGGGGCTGGCGATGAGCTGGTACCTCCTGTGCAGAGATAAAACTCACTGATTGTACAACAGAAACTGCTCTCAGTGATGCTAATCTCACTTTTGTCCCCTGACTAGTAGCCAGTCTTTAGCCATCGGTAGGAAAGCTAATCATGAGCATTACAAGACTGTAATGAAAGCACTGTGAATCACACATCTGCATTTTTGGTCTCTCAGATCTGCAGTACTGTATCTGGCAAGGTTGTTTTGATGTGTAAAGGAGGAGCTTTAATGAAACTGATGCCAAAATCTCCCATTGCATCATCTGGCTCTGAAGAGTCCTTCAGTGCCTCTGACTGCAGCACCTGCAGACCTGCTGCTGTCCCTGCAGCCAGGTGAGGGAATCCAACCTGCCTTGTGCTCATGTCTCTGCAGCAGAAGGGGTGTGTGTCTAACCTTTGAAAACAGCAGGGCCAGCCCTTCCACAATGCCCAGAAGGAATACCTCCAGCCTCAGCATTTCTGGTTCAGGGCTCTGAGCTTAATCCGTCAGCTGTGGCTGTATCCACCATCTGTGAAGGAAAATTCCCAAACTTAGCAATATTAGTAGGTTTCATCTACTTTTTTGCTTACAGCTGTTAAGTGCATGAATAATATCTGCAAATCCTTCTCTTTGTGTTATTCTTTTAAAATACAGTCCTCACATTCCTGTTGATGCACCAGTGTCTGGGAATACTCCTGAGTTCTGCCCTGTCTTCAGAATGCTTCCAGCTTGGATGCAACTGAGCTAAATTTGGTTGGATTCTGAGATGTTGAACAAGTAAATATCTAAATTTAAACTGGATGTGTGACTGACTATTTATAGCTCAGCTTATTAGTGGGCTTTTAGTGCCTCTTGACATAGGCAAATGCATTAAATTAGGGTCCGGTGTATTTCTGAAGGCAGTTTTCACTAATATCAGAGGTCTTTTTACCTCCAAACAATCAAATAGAAAAGAATTGTAAGAGAAAATACTTGGACACAAATTTTCCATTAGCTTCCATTGGCTGTGGTGGTGGGTCAGGTTATTGCAGCTCCTTTTTGTTCAGCTCTGCTCTCCTGTCAGATGCTGCTGCCTTGAGGAGAGTCCTCACCTGCTTCAGCAGAGAATCTGATGGCTTAGCTCCAAACCACCTCCTGCAGAAGTTCAAACTGAGATCTCAGGGTTGAATGAGCTCTGGGGGAGAGTGGAATAATATCTTGAGCTACATCATCTGTTCACTAAATGAATTTATCTAGACCTTGAACTAAAAAGAAATCCAAAGAAAATCATTGTGCTAAGAAGGAAGCAAAAATAAGCTGACTAGTCTAAGTCTAGGACTGCAGCTCTTCTGTGGATCCAATTCCAACATTCTCCCATTATTCCTCTCCCTTTTTCCCTGTTCACAGCACTAATTTGCCCTCATTTATCCAGAAGTCAGGTCTTCTGTTGTGTTAAATGCAAGAAAACAGCACAGATGACACAGTATTGGGCACAGTAACATGCAGAAGTAGGTGAGACTTTTCATCAAGCCTAGAAAGAAGTGGGTAATAAAAATGCCTGACATAGGAGTATGCAGATTGTGGATCTTCAGACACAGGACACAGCTGTTGTCTGATCTTACTGGTGGGAGTGAGCTCTGGGGGGATGTGTTACATGATTACTGGGGGGCCAAATGCACTGATAAATATCAGCTACCATCCCCTCATATAATCTGATTGAAACAAATTAGTCTGAACCTTGACATAGTGCAGCCAAAGAATCTGCAAAGGCATCAACATCCTTTCTGTAGGATCCATAAGTATTGGTTTTCCCAGCCAGATGGAAGAAGACAATCCAGGACATTGTGAGAAAAGCACCCACTGGGCTGCCAGCTGTCTGACTGGGAACACGGGATATCAAAACTCCCTGAAAATCCCAGTCCTCTAGAGATGTCTATTTCTTTTTTTTTTTTTATATTTTTAGATAAGTCATTCAAATAAATTCAATTCCTAACCATCTGCTTCTCTTAATAACCCTGATATTCATTGCCCTCACATTTATTTAGTCTAAGCTTTCTTGCTGATATTCTGCCCTCACTGTAGATTTCAGGAACTTGATTTAAGCAAATGAAATAAATATTTGTTGATGATTTAATTACAGTAAGAAACCCCAGGCTTCTTGATAATTTTTGGGAAAGCAAAAAAGTTCAGAATTATTAGATCTGAGAAAGTTCTAAGAAGCCAAGTCTAAGAATGTACATTTCAGTGGTCACTTAATGCATGGCAACACTAGGACTTCCCTGTTCAGATTGAATGTGGAATATTTCATCCCAAATACTCTGGGAAAGAACTTATTCTCTTTGTAGGCCCCCAAGTTCTGCGTTTGTGTTTGCATCAGGGCACAGATCCCACTGAAAAGCATAGGGAACCTGACCCAGCCAGATGGTTTGGGTACCTTCTTATAGGCAAAGCCATGAATTTGAGTCCCTTCAACCTAAACTACTTAATGTGTCAGTGGCCCTTTGACATAACTGTGATACAAAAGGTAGATGTAATGCCAAGGTTGGAAATGTCCTTGTCACAGCCCTTCAGACTTGGTGAGAGAACCACCTGAGCTGGTTCAGAGGCCAGTCTTGATTTCTAGAAAGGGCTGAGAACTCAATCCTGCTTTTTGCACAGTGGTTCATACTCCATACAAATAGGTGCTGGTTGAACCTCACTCTGCTGAAGTGTCTGCACTGAAGGGCACTGAAGATGTGTTCAAGGGAAATGAGTTAAGATGTTATAGTTCTCTGTCACTGCTGCTCTTCCTCTAAGGCACTGCTTAATGAACAAAGCAAAGCTGGAAAAACAGTGTCTTCTCAGGCCTCACCCTTTCAGTGAGAATTGTTTTATTTAATTGAATATACCTTTCTGTCCCAGGAATGGGTTGTTAATTCCAGGAATGGAGTAGAGTGGAGGACTCAAATTGCAGTAGACAGATTTGTTAACCTGTTCCTTACCTCTTCCATGGTCTCTTCAAGTTTAGTCTTTGACAGACTTGTGCCTAAATTTAATATTGTAGTTTCTACTTTGCTACTGCTTACAGCAAGATCAGATAACCCCAAATGTACTCCTTGACATTTCATCACTAAAATTTTCCACTAACACAGAAAACAAGATAAGCAGCATCTCTAAATTACTTGAAATGCTAGGAGAGGACATAAAAATATTTATTCTCCTTCCCAAAAAGCCCTGTGAATCTGTCTCATCTGAGCTTTGTTTAGTTCCAGTTAGAAAGCTTCCTGTGTCTCTTTACTTGCCTCCTCAGTGGATGCTGTCAATAACTCCAAGTCAAGATGAAATCCCTTCGCTGCAACCAACAAAGAACAGTGTCTGGCAAATCAGCACCAAATGCCTGAGTTTGGGGCCCATAGCCATGCAGGCAGAATATCCTGCAAAACTCAGAGAGATTGGGCACACAAGTCTATGCCCTGCAACACAGATTTTTTCCTGTACAGCTTGGTGTGTCCTGATGGTCATGCTCTCCTTCTGCTCTTAGGGAGATGTTAAAGTTCACTTTATTTAAGCATTCATAAGTTTTGAGGTGTTAATTGATAGCCTGCAGTGCTTTGAGCCTTCTATGTTTTTGCCACCCATCTGTTTTGCCTCCTGTTTGTTAACACAGCTGGGGAAACTCATATGCAGGAGCCCACTTCATCCCAGGGTTCTTTAAAATCCCAACCTCTGAATGTCCAATTAAACCAATCAAAACCAATTAGGGAATGCGCAGTTAAAACAATCAGCACTGCTGAGCAGCCTTTGGAAAGGCAATGCTAACTGGTGTGGTTTTGTGCACACACTGATTTATTAGGTTATACAGTGATGATAAGATAAAATTGCAGTGAGCCTGGTGGGAAACCCAGAGGTCATGATCTCTACATTATCAGTGGGTTTATCTGATCTATATCATGAGGCCTTAATGGTAACTGTTGTTTTTTAAAACAGTACCTTTTGTTCTCTGTTAATGTACTTCTTGTTGTCTTTGGACAGCAATCTAAACAGTCACAGCCACCTGATGATAAGTGTTGGCAAGGTGATAATCAGTTTGCTTGCCTTATAATCCCTACAGGAACAGATGGATTTAAAAAAATTAAAGGGTGTTATAAATTACAGTGGGGTAATAATGACAAGTCAATTGTTTGTGATGAGAGATAAGGTTAGTAAGGAGAAACATTTTTTTTTTTACCAGATTAACTGGTACACTTGCAAACAACAGAGAAGTTTTCTGTCTCACACCTTTGTACCATATCTTGTCCCTTTCCCTTCTGCTGGAAGCACAGAATCTTTTCTTTGTTCCCTCTAAAATCTCAGACAGGGATATGAAATGATCAGGAAAAAGACTGAAGTCCTTGCAGGACCCCATCTGCATCCCAGAACTGGGTGTGTTTCCTCTGTCCTGTGTGTGAGAGGTTTGGTGGAAAGGGGCTGGGGACAGGGACGCCGTGAGCCACAGAGGGGCCTAAGGAAATCAGCCATGGACCATCTGTGGTCAAGGGCTGGAAACAGAAAGAACTTTTTCCCTGTCTATGATGAGTGCTTTGAGCCTCCTGGCAATCGGCCAATCTCTCCTAGGTTGCAAAATCTGTTGTAGGGGATTTGTTACTCTCACTATTTCACATGGCCATTTCACAGGAATGGAACCTAAGGAAACCTATTGTTTATAGGTACAGTTCTGTATGTGAACATGACTGAGTTTCCTGTGACCACAGTTTGAACACCTGTACCTCACAGGATCACACTCAGCCCCAGCACAGCCAGTCATAGAATCAGGAGATGTAGAGAGTTGCTTGACACATCCTAAAGAAGATGCTTCACCGATTTAGGGCTGACACCCTAAATCATCTCTTTCACAGGTCAAGCTTTTTACTGTACACCACCTTTCCTCACACTGGGTCAAATCACATCCTTAATCATGTTTCATGATCTCACTCCATTTTTTCCATTTTTTCCATTTTTTCCATTTTTTCCATTTTTTCCAGGTTACTCCTGGATACTGGGTTTCAGTGACTTTTATTACTATCTTACTTCAAAAGACATTCTTATGTCTGCCTCTTCTTTCTTTTTCAGGTCAATCCATTGATGCAGGGAAAGTGTATAATAGTCCTATCAGCTGTATTGGACAGAAGTGTTTGATGTGTAAATTCATCAACACGAGCTGAAGGCCCCTTACATGAAATTTTCTGAAGATCTCTGGTCTCCTAACAACATGGTGGTGTCACTCACAGTTTAGGATGTTGCTGTGTAAAAGCTGCATGTTTTCATAGTCTTGACAGATTATTAGTTGTACAATGAGGTTTGCAGTTACAAATAACTCCTTCAATAAAAGGAAGAGTAAAATTTTTTGTGTTTCTAGACAGAAAAATGCCTTTTGTAAGGTAAACTGGACAAAAGCACTGGAATCCTTTAGAAAAAGGAAATTTAGGTGACTCAGGAAGAAAGTAATTCCCTAGGCTGCCTTCCATTATTTCTTATAAATTCTCAGTTTAAATTCAGCCCTGAAGCAGAAGGATGAATTAAATGGCTTCCTGAGATGCCTTTACATTTATTTCCTGTTATGACTTTTCAGAGCTTATGAGAGATGAAGGCAGAATCAAAGGAAGGCTTCCCCCATAGTGGAGGTTCTTCCAGACAGTCCCTGAAATGTGTTTTTCCATTGAACTATTAATTCCCAGGTGAAGAACTAGTAAAGTGGGTACATGTGGTTATTTATATTCAATAACAAATAAAGCCTGAATTGCAAAACCAATTAATTTTTATCAGAACAATAAAAATGTCATAGACAGACAATATAATGTGCTTATGAAGTTATTTTGCTCTATAATAATATGCAGCAACTTGCACTGTTCATGTGAGATATGAATAACCATCTTGAGTGATGTTCCTGGTACAGACATAATGGCAGTGTACCTACTAAAGAGATGAACTAGAGAAATTTTCTTTTCTCCAGAAACATGTAAGCTGACAGGAAGCAATGAAACCAACGTTCAACTTGACAGCAGCAGAGGTTTTCTAGCAGTGAGGATAATGAAGAGTTGGAAGAGAATGCTTGGGGGAAAAAGGAGGGGATCACTACCAGAGAGGAGGAATATATGTGACAAAGTGCATCTTTGAAGTTACATTTGCCCAGAAGAGTGGGCTAGATGAATTCTTTGAGCCCAGTTGGAAGCATTTCCTGTGATGGCAGCTCAGCCTCCCACTCTTCTTTCCTTATCTCCAAACTATGATATCTGTGAGGCTTCTTCATCTGGAAAACCTAGCTGCAAAAGTTGCAGGAAAATTTGTTTTGATGAAGTCTGCTGTTGGATGTCAGATCATCAGCACAGGGGATGTGGTCTCAGTCTCCCATGGAACTTCCAGCATCTCCTCAGGTGAGTGAACATCCTCAGCCAAGGGAAGATGAAGTGGGTGCATGTGCAATCTGTGTGCTTAACCATCCCTGTGATTTATTGTCAAGTGGTGTCCAGTGTTTGGGCTGACTCTGGCAGGCACAGGCAGGGACACAGCCCCTGATGATGATGATGATGATGATGATGATGATGATGATGACTGTCTACAGTGGAGCCCATTCCTGTCAGTGAGAAGTTGTCTCTTCTGAGAGGAGATTGCTATGACCCCCTACAGAATTGATGACACCTACATTTGTAGGTGTCTCTATCACAAGGGAATAGATATCAGACTGGCATCTGCCTCCCAACCTCTGAAGGCTGGGTCACTTTGAAGGCCAAGAGGAGCAGAAAGATAAACCACTAATGGCAGTAGAAATGGCATTACCTGTATGATATTCCAGGCTGGGAGAGAGGCAAACCATTAGAGAGACACACCCTAAGGTGAGGAGCAGGCTTTTCTATGGAAAAGGGAAGCTGTAGACTCAAACTCTAACTTCAATGTATGAGAGTAGACCAACGCAGACAGCAGATCAGGAACACTGAGAAAAATCCCTAATATTACAGGACAATAGATAGCAACACAAAATATCCTGTTTTATTTACCTTACTGAAAGAATCTATCTGGAAAACTCCTTTAAGAATTATGTGAAATAATGTAAACAGCATTTGGCCTCCATGTCCAGAGCAGACACAAAGATCCCATGTGGATTCACAGCAGAATTTTCTCTCTACCAACTGAAATAAAAACACTTCATTTGTGAGGTGCAAGGGAAGGAAATAAAATATCTACAGGGTTGTGTTTAAAACAGGCAGTACATCTCAGAGGGAGAAAAGCACAGCTGAACTCAGCTGAGCTCTGTAGTGCCAGAAACCAGAGACCAACTGAGTGAGAGCTGCTGCTGTCTGGATAGATGTATAATCTATTCCAGTTTTGGGCCTCCACCTGAGTACTGGGGAAATCCACAAAGTCTGTCTGTGGTTTAAACCTTGACCTGTATTCTCTGAGATGCTCTTTCTTTAGAAGCAGCAGTAGTAATTCTTTTGAAGGGTAGTCTAGTCAAACTCTGCAGGACAGCTGCAGAGGGTGTCAGTGCAGAAAGGCAGCAGAAATGGAAAACAGAATAGTTCATATGGGACATCCAGCCCTTACATTCTGCAGCATCTGATCTCACAAGAGATCCAGGAACTGCTCTGCAGGAGGGATCATTGGGATGGAGACTGATGATGCAGACTCTGTGTCCTACTCAGCAGCACACACAGACCAGTGTCAGGGAAGGGGTAGGTGGAGCTTGTTTCTCCTTGCAACCCTATACCAGAAGCATGCCATTAGGTAAGGGAAATAAGATTATTGTCATTCAGAGTGGGAGTGAATCTGGGCCCACAGCCTGAACAGGAGTACAAAGGTGAGGGGTTCAGCTTGTCCAGACCCAAAGGTTTAACCATGGCATGCCAGCTGATGAAGGTATGAGGACAGAAAGCGCGGTGACCAACATTTCCTAAGCAATTCTTGTTATGTTCCCTCAGGCTCTGCAAAGCACACATGCTTCCTGTGGCTGTGAGGGGAGGGGGGAGCAGGGAGGCCCCTCTGCCCATGCACCTTCCAGGGGAAGGAAAGGTGGATCTCGTGCTGCCCTGGAGCTGAACCCGAGGACGGTGTTTGCCTGGAAGCGCTGAGTGGCTCCAGATGGGGTGCTGTGGGGTGCTGTGGGGCCAGCACAGGCAGCTGTCTCTGGCATTGGGCAAAACCTAGGAGGGCAAAGCTGCCCTAGCTGCATGTAAATGCTTCCTCATGAGGTAGTAAACCCTGCTAACGAGCAACCTGGCTTTTCTTGGCTTTCACCAGGCTAGTTCTCTGATATGAATTTTCAGTCCTGCTTGATTCTTAATCCAGGTATTGTGAGTACCAGTGAGTTGTGCCTTATCTCTGTCAGCTCTGAAGATCCTCACTGCTCTCTGCAGAGGGCCAGCCATCACAAAGTCACTATGTCAGCATTCTACTATGTGGCTTGGTCCTAGCCAGCTTTCAGCCATTTCAGGCACTGACTTGAGCCCTGGAAAGAGAACTGCCTTTCTGAAGGTGATCTTGCTTTAGTGACCTCTAGGTGGTCAATTATGAGAGCAGGTGAAGCAGCGACCCATTTCCAACAGAGGTACTTACAGATGTGCAAATAATGAGGTGCCTAACTGGCAGAAGTGTTTCCACTTTTACCTGTGAATATCTGGGCTGCTCCTTCTTGTGCCACATCTCTGTCTCCCACCAGCTGCAGACGAGGCTTTCAGAGAAGCTGCTCTGCTCTGGCAGAAATCAGTCCAGGCTGTGCCCTGGAACCCATCACAGGCGCTGCACAGTGCCACACGGGGGAATGTGCTGCCTCAGACAGAGATCAATACTCACATCTGACCTGCTCCTCCCTTGGCACAGTCTTTGCCTGATATTTTAGCTGGTCCAAGTGGCTCCAGTGTGTAAAAGAGCTTCACAAGCAGGATGCTGTTTGCACTTGTGCCATTTACTGTGCATGCATAATCTGAGCTTTCCATACAATATTTTTCCTGTACCATCAACTGCCTGGAAGATCACTTTAGCTCTGCTCACATCCCCTCAAGCTCATGTCAGGTATGGCTGTAAGTGGTAGCTGCTGAATTTATAAACAAGGCCAATTCATCACCCTGTGCAATGAGCCAGGCCTTGGAAATGAAGCACACCAGTTTCTTTCTTCAGCGTCCTGTCTGCTTTGTGTCTGACATGCTCAAGCCAAATAGGCACCATCAGGAGCATTTGTGCTCTGGGCAGCAGTGGGAAAAAGCAACAAAGTGGCATTTCACAGCCTGAACCACTGCTATTGTCCTATGCAATATCTATAAATTAAATAAGGGCTCAAAGCTTCTCAGTAAATAAGAGCTTCTAAATAAATGCCATTAAAAGACAGTCTTGGAAATGAGAAAATATCTTTTTCTGTGAGAGTCTTACTGTATGTTGACTATGAAAAATATCTTTGTCTCAGTCTTTGCTGGTTTACAGTTTGATCTCTATGTGGAAACAAGTGACAAAGAGTATTTGAGATGTTCTATTTTGGGAAATTTATAGGGGAGGTTAATTTAGGTAAATTGGGAATCCTCTTGGGATTTCAGAGAAAGAAAATCTGGAGAGGTTTGCAAACTAAGATTAGTGGCCTGTGCTATTTTCCTGAAACACCTTCAGCTGTGGCTAGACTTGAGGAACTTGAAACGAGGTCTGTAGTTGGGATGGGTCCAAAAGGATGTTTTGTCTCCTCCAGTTCAGCACAGTGGGAAGAGGTGGGAAAGGTGTTGATGAGCAGAAATGAAAAGGTTGCCACATTTAAAATGACTGCCATTTGTTGTATTGCACGGATCCTTACAAGCATTTAAAATCTGTGAGACACGTGTTTTTTCCTTAACTGTGCATGATGAGGGGTCTTAAGGACCAGATCCCCATGTTGCCCATACCAAACAATATGGGGAGTAACACCCAGATCCCTCCTTGTTTACAGAAGGAGACACGTGTGAATCTGGATCTAAGAGGAAAGCCAGACAGGCCATCATGCTGGGGGCTGATGCAGTATATCAGAGCTGGAAATCAGGTCACAGGCATTACAGAAAGGACTAGAGGCACACTGTTCTCTCATGTACTCCCTCCATGTGCTTGGGCTTTCCTGGTTTCTCTACATGACCTAAGATGTTTTACATTTAGTCCCTTCAGCCTTACCCTTGAAAAAATTGCTTTGTTTCTGTGGGAGCACATGGCCATGGAGGTTTCATGTTTGGTGGTTGGAGAGAGGGATGCTTACCTGACCTCTGTCATTCAAGTCCTACCCACTGGTTTGAACACCTTGAGTCTACAAAAAGGGAAGATAAAGCCACAAGGATCTGGCACAGGAGTTCTTGAATTGCAGCTCTGGGAACATTTCCTCTTGGCTTTATGAACAGGGGCAGGCACCAATCTCCTGACTTCTGCCAGGGATAACTATGGCCTCATCTGGGTTTGTTTCCTTGTGTGTTGAGGAAATCCTCTTCCCTTGCCCTTTTCCCACTGGCACTAGGCTGGGCTGTGCACCCACTGCCTCTCGTGTGCTGAGCTGCCTGTGCAGCCTCCGTGCATGGGAACAGATTTATGAACTGCCAGGAAATAAACAGCCAAGCTATCCTACCCACACAGACCAATCTGACACTATATGCCCAACATTGCATTCCTTTGGGCTGGAAGTCCTCATTTATGCCTCTGTAATTTTATTTCATGCATATTTTTAACTAAAGCAGCCTATTGCTTCTCCCCATAGAACAACTGGATATGTGACATTTCCACCAAAACAATGGTGTTTTCAAATGCTGACAGTAAAATGCTAAAGGTTTCATTTAAAGTGAGAAAATAGATGTAAGCAACTAATATTGTTTTTTCTCTGGTCCCAGAAAACTAAACCTCTCAAGGCCAAAACCTGAACTACTTCTAAATTAACACATGTATATTCTTTGCTGTATTTTATGAACTGCTGTGCTCTGCTTCACACTGAAAATAAAAAAGTGATGCTTTAGTCTAAGAGGAATCAATTAACAGACCTCTTTTCCTGTGTGTGTAGGAATGTGTAACACAAGTAGAAATAGTGTTTCTGTGAATTGCTCATTTTCCTAGGGCATGTTCTCACAGAACAACAGCAAAAAAACCCCACAAAACCACAAGAAAACCAACAAAACAAAAAACCCAAACCAAAAAAAAAACACCAACAAAAGCACCTAAAAAGCCCCCAAAACAAAACAAAAAATCTTTTGCATTCTAGTGCCTTTCTTTTTGATATTATGGACTTAAGGGAAAAGCCCAGACCAAATAACTGCTGTGTGTGAGCTATAGCCAAATGGTCAAAGCAATACAAACTACAACTTACAGTGTAAGTTGCTGGTTTGCCAGAGGTAGGGGGTAAACCCACAGTGTATCTTATTTCCTAAGTGTGATTATTGAGCAGTCCTGGAGTGATCTCTTCCCAGCTCCTGTGCTGAGCAGAAATAAGACAGTGTCTGTTGCAAATGAGGAACACCACTGATGTTTTCCTGCCTGTCTTTTGAGCCAGGAAGGCATAAGTTTCTCTGAGCACCATTCAGAGCCCTGATTTGGTTGACAGACTGTAGATCTCTGGGGACATATGAAACACTCTGTTTTTCAGAGCTGGAGAGCAGCAGCTACAGAGTATTTAGTTGCCCTGGAACAGCTGATGATGCCAGCAGTTCACCCTGGGGTATCTCAGGTTCAGGCAGATAAACCCTGTGGGTTCCTCTATTCCCCTGCAGGTGGTCTGATGAAATCAGCCTCTGCATTTGTATGGACATTTAGTTCATGATGATGATACCAAGTAGAACATTCTCTAGTCAGCAAAAGTTAAAAACCTAACAATTACAATCAGGTATTTACAGTTTTCCCTAGGTTCCAGAATTCCCTCATTCAAAATCCATTTTACAACCACAGAGGTCCAAGACAATTGTATGAAGTCCCTACATTTGTGCTTAGCTAAGATATGACCCCCAGTCAGTCACCAGACACCATCTGAAGGTTGGAAGAGACACCACTGCCTTTGCTGATTTTCTCCTGTAATTAAGCCTGTTCGCTGTTGGGGGAAAAGAAACAAAAAAAAGCTCATTTGAATCTCATTTCTGTTATCTAAGATAAGGTCATGCCTCTGGCTTGTCTGGTGAAGATGCTGAAAATTGCTTCAATTATCCCTGCTTAACTGAGTGTAATCACTAAAATATCAGATAATTGAAGCTGCAAGGTAGTGCTGCTGGCACTAAGCCTGCAAAATGAATGATTGTTTTCCCCAGTCCAGTGTAGACTCTTTCCTGCTCAATTTACTGTTACGTCAGCAGTGTTTAGTTTCATTCCTTCACCTTGATATGGAAGGAGATGTGATGGAAATAGAGAAAGAGTGTCATTAGACAAGGGAGGCAGAAGTGACAGGGATATTGTGCCTTCATTAAAATTTATAGGTATAAATCTGAGACGGTCTGATTTACTGTCCCTGAAAAATTATGCTGTATAGAAATATTTCATGCAGCCTAGGGGTGTGTGTGATTTCAAAACTGTTATGTGTAAATATGTCCTGGATTCATGCCATGTACAAGGAAAAAAAAAAGGGCATCTTAATATATTGGTTGGGATTCAGATGTGAACCCTGGAATAGCTCTATTGGTGTTATTTCTCTCTGCCTTGGAGCTCATCCAGCAGATACACCTCGTAAGCAAAGATTTACTCTGAATGCCCCATTCTAAGCAGGAAGGAAACTTCTCATTGCTCTCAGCAGTGCCTGTCGAGCCCCTTCAAGGGCTTTTATCCTCACCACACTTCTTTGAGGTTGGCAAATAATGTTATCTCAAGTCAGCTAACGGCAGACTGGGGACATGGAAGGGTTGGAGGGTCAGTCCTCCCACCCTCGGGAATCTTGAACGGGAACACAAGCAGGGAGCACACGTAGCACACGTGGAACTGATGCATCTGCTGCCCTCTCCTGCCCTTTGCTGCAGTCCCTGCAGCTAGCCCCCTGCTAGGGAGAAGGGGCACACTGCAGGATCCACTGTGCTTTTCTTTATTAAAGCATGAAAGATGCTACCAGCTTGACTTAGATATTTTGCTGAACTTGGAGTCTCCCAGATTCCTCTTGAACATTGTAATTCATAGCTGTCGCAAAAAATAGATGCATTTTTATTTGATATTTAGCTTTTTATTCAGTCATTTTAGATTAATAAACCCATGCTGAAAACCCAAATCTTCGGCCCTAAAGACAAATAAATTAACAAGAAAACAGCCTACCATTTGCCCAGTAAAACATCTCTTTTGCATTTGTTGTGGAGTTTGATTACTTTCCTACAACTTGGATGAGCACATCCACCCTGCAGGATTGGACCTACTCCTTAGCATCAGCTGAGAAGGCTGCTAAACTTTGCTCAGATGGAAGATTTCCTTTTTTCCCCAGTCATCCTGCTCTCAGGGAAAAAAAAAATCTCAAAGGTGATAGAGGGCAAACAAAATCCCTGCTGTAGGCAGCAGAGTGGCTGCAGAGCTCTGCATGGTGAGAGGGAGGGCTGACACCTCGGGAGATTTTCCATCAGCATCCTGCTGTGTACCAGCTTCCTACACAGGCAAGCTTAACACAAAAGAGTTAATCACAAACTCATCATCCTGAAAAAGATCAACACAAACGACTCTTGCTTATACATTGCTGGGGTTGTGCTAACATACATACCCAGGCTGGGCTTCCCAGGGTCGGATCCAGCTGCGTTAATCTGCTTCTATCCTGTGCAGCCAGGAGCAACTTAATCTTTTCTGTCAGTCTTGCTTTTAAAGGCAATGTGAAGGAAAAGCAAGAAAAGCACTGAGACAAGAGCTAAAAAGCTTTTAAAAGAACTAAAGGAGCCTGTTTTGTCTGACTGATAATTTGAATTGCCCACTTTTAAAGCTCAGCTGGTAGTGCTCAAAGTAAGGGAAGGAGCAGGCAGCGCTGTCATGCAAGGCTCCGGGTCCTGGGGACAGACCAGGAGAAAGGCAGAGAGAAATAGTGTAAATATTTTGCCTGCTACAGTAAAGGCCATTTAATAGAAGCTAAGGGCAACAAAAGGAATGTGGGTGGCTCAGGTGACTGTGAGATGTTTACACAGGCTCTTGGAGAAATGAAGACAGGATGTATTTGTCCCACCTATTGGAAGTAGCCATGCCTGTGTGAGAAAATGCATTTAGATCCCCTATTTTCATGCAGAAAAAGAGCACTCTTCCCCCTTTTCACAATAAATAAAGAAAGAAGATGGGCTCAAGGTTGTGGGGGAAAGAGGATGGAGTCAGATGGCACAGAAGCTTCCCTTCCAGTGAGGTCTGGTTCGGGGCTCTTCTGGCCCTCCTTTGGTGTCACAATGCATCATAATTTAAACTGATGGTGTGGTGTGATGGCAGTACAAAATCCAAGGAAGATGAAAAAGGCCATCTTGCAGAAGAAAACATCTCAAAGGCAAGCTGCATTCACAACCCTTCCAAAGCTGAGAGAGCCTAGGCTGCATGCTCTCTGTCCCAATGCACTGTGATAAAACCTTGATTTGCACACCAACGTGTGATTGTTTCCACAAACCATTCCAAAATGGAGCTTGAAAAAAAACCAACAACAACAAAAAAGCCACAAAAAACCCCCCAAAAAACCAAAAGAGAGTAATTGTTATAAAAAATTTTAATAAAAAAACATTTTCCTTTTTTTTCTACATTGAAAAGTTCTCTCTGTGTATTTCTCTACCATCTGGTGTACTTTGTTAAGAACAGGGACAGCTGCATGAAGCTGGAAACTATTTCTGTGCCATACTCCATAAGTGATCCAGGCTTGCATACTGCTTGTATCTGACACAATGGAACAAAATAGAAATCAGCTTGTTCAGAGATTTGTTTAGAAATTCTCATCCTTCTTTCTCCCTCTAACAGTTTGAATAAGGCAAGGATCCCCTAAAGAATACAGGAAAGGCCATTTTAAGAAACACCTTCTATGTTTCTTCTCCACTCAGGGAAGAGAAGATGTATTTCAAATCAATCCATGTCAGTCCTGACCCTTTGGTGATGTTGTGCACCAGAAAAGCTCTACTGGAAGCATTTTCCCTGGGGGACAGAATTGCTTTCCCTGCCTCAAAAGTGCTCTGAGAAGCTGCAGAATCCTGTATAACTGTGTGTGTTCCTGACACACAACCCCGTGTTTGGTGTCTCCCAGACTGATGCTCAAGTAAATACCATCCTGGTGAGACATGAAATGAGACAATCCTTGAATGCCTGAATTCTGCCTGGATCTCTGGAAATGACTCAGCCTAGAAAGACAGCACACCATGAGGTTGGTCTGTGAAGGCACTGCTGACCAGCTGAGCACCAAGAGCTGCTCCTGCTCCTCTGGGCAGCAGCTGGGGCAGAAGGCAGGGCTCAGCTCAGCCCACACAAAGGTGAGCAGGGTGCAGGCAGGGCAGCAAGAAATGTTGGCCTTCTCATGGATTTTGGAGTTTGTCAGGTGAAGGACTCAAGAAAATACAAGCACCTCAGTATTGGAGGACATGTATTTAAGACAGCAGGTAAGAGTAGCATAATTTTTAATTTTGACTCCAACTCCCTGACATGGGAAAATATGTCTAAGAAACACATTTGGCAAGAGCCTGCAGGCTAAATCCTATTGTAAGCAGAGGCAAAGAGTGACAAAGGGCATGTTAGATCATAAAGAGAAGCTTTGAGGCTTTTAAGAAATATAAACAAATGGGAAGCAAGAAGTACTGGGAGATCTACAGAAAATAAGACAAAGGAAGGTGGAGGAGATTTTATATTCAGAGGAACAAAAAGCAACACTGAACATTGAATTTTAGTAAACATTTCAACCAGCCACAATAGAGTCTTCAAAAAATATTTGCATTTTGCAAATGAGGGAAGATTAAAGAGAAGGCAATTGAGGACTGAGCAATGGGAGAATGAAAGGAAATGTATTAAATCATTCATTTGAATTCTTTATTTACTTACAAAACTGGAAAGCTGCTGAAGGCATTGTTTGACATTGGCAAGCAGTGATAGAGGAAGCTGAAATTATGCTCACCAGACAAGACTGTCTATCCAGATGCACATTTCTTATTAATTAAAGACTTATTACATGACCATTTCTGTCCCCAGTTTAAGCTACCAGGATCCTTGGCTGTGCACATCTATACCTGCATTACATTACTGTCTCTGCTGTCTATTGATATGAAGAAACACCCTTAAGGGTATTTTAAGATCTCTGGTGGCTGGGAAAGAGCTGAATGAGATAGCTACAACATTGATCTATAAAATAGGTAGTGGAACAAGAAAGGTGAACAGGGTATACAACTGTTCTTTGCTTCTTCCAATATAAAAATCAAAGAGCACAAAATTAGATTACTGGGTACCACTCCCAGGGCAAACAACAAGAAGAACTTCATTGACTGCATGGAATGCAGTTCTACCATGTTCCACAGTCAATATAGGTTGCAAACATTTCCTGTGATTAAAAAAAAATCTGAAACAATCAGAACCATAAATGAAATAAAAATCCATCCATGAATATTAAATACAAAACCATTAAATTTCACTCAAGACATCCCTGAGTCACAAGTCACAGGAGGCTGGGAGAGCATTCCTGGATGCTAGCCCTGATAACATCTGCTGTGTCTGCTCTGCTGCTGGGGCAGGACACCGGACCAAATGGACCAGAGCTCTGATCCAGCACAGATGTTCTGGTATTGTGTGCTGCACTGTGAACTCCCTGTCACTGGGCAATTGATCTGGGTAAGAAACAAGCCAGCAGGTTTTGTATTTTTTGGTTTTTAACCCTGATCAGCTCCCTGATCTTGTTCCCTGAGTGGCCAAATAAATGATTGAATGGGCTCTGCTAAGGGAGCCATGGGAAGAAGGATGAGCAGTCAGGCTTTGGCAATGGGATGAAGGAGCAGGAGGAAACAGAGCTGACTAAGCCATTTTTGTTACTGAAAGAAATTCATGTCAGGCCAAAAATATTGATGGAGAGCTGGTGTGAGTCAGGAACTGAATCTTTTCTGTGTGGATGATACAATGTCAATGAAGAGTGCATAGAGCTGCATGTATCCCAGTGTCATTTTAATGGGTGCACAGAAAGCACTGGGAAGAGCAGCCCAGTGAGAAGCCCTGGGCTGAGCCCTTCCTGCTCCCCTCAGCAGCAGCACCCTGCTGTTGCCACCACAGGGCAAGTGGAGCACATCTGTGCCCTTCCCTGTGCTGTGGGCTGGAAGAGGCAGAGTTTAATTGCTGAGCATGGCATTCCTGACAGTGAGGGAGCAAAAGTCCGTATTATCAGTTTTACAGAGCCAAATTTCTATTTTATTTTCTACGTAAACTGTTAAGGAGAACTCTTGTATTCTCAGGGTTCCCAGAAAGAGGAAGGAAATGTTGAATCTTACTCCGTGTTCTCAGAAGGCTAGTTTATTATTTTATGATACTAGAATATATTAAAGAATACTAAACTAAACTATACTAAAGAATTAAGAAAGGATACAGACAGAAGGCTAGAAAGATATTGATGAAAACTCTTGACACTTCCCAGAACCCAGACACAGCTTGGCACCGATTGGCCAATGAGTGAAAACACTCACACCAGAAACCAATGAAACAGTCACCTGTTGGATAAACAACCTCCAAACACATTCCAAAGCAGCAAAACACAGGAAAAGCAAATGAGATAATGTTGCTTTCCTTTTCTCTGAGGCTTCTCAGCTTCCCAGGAGAAGAATCCTGGGCAAGAGGATTTTTCCAGAAAATATGATGGTGACTGATAACTTGACTCTTCAGTCAAATGAAAAATTCTTTGGTTTGGCTTTTTGTTTGTTTGGTTTGTTGTTTTTTTTTTTCCAAATCTATTGAAAATGCTATGTACAAGAACTGTAGCATTTCTGTTCATATCACAACACTTGTGCTTGGGGCTGTATACAGGCCAAAAAATGAAAAGAAAGGACTGACTCAGAACTGGCCAGAGTTCTGGAACTCATTCTTGAGGTATTTTTTCCTTTCTCCCTTCAATGAGATTTCATGAGCACACTAAAAACAGAAACAGTCCCAGTCTTACTTTAACAGTCACTGATTGCAGAAAGGCAGTTTCACTAATTTCCCTCTATTTCAGAATTCTTAATAAATAAGCCTTACACCACAAGTATTGAGATCTGGATTCTGTTACATTTTTAACAGCTTCTGTCCCAAAATCTTACAGACAATCTGCAGAATATGAAAAATCTGTCTCCCACTGTCAGTTTTTGTAGCAGTGTGAGTCATCACCACTCCACCTAAATTCCCTTTGCTTGGATTCATGTGACAGTTTAGCTTTATTCCTCACACCACCTTGCACAGCTCTTAGAGGAGCTTCAAAAGTGGGTGCAATGCAATTCTTCCCTCCAGTTTCATTGACAGTATCTCACTGTGCTATTCCTTCTGCATGATGAGAGTTTTAGGTCTGCCTTTGAGCCCTTCAAGCCACCTTCAAGATATTCAAATTTGGGTGGGCAGACAGATTTTGTATACAGCTGATTGAGCATACCTTCTAAAAGTAGATAAATAATTGTTCAGTAAAAGTTATTTTCCTCTTTTTTTTTTTTTTTTTTCCCTAAATGCAAAGGTTTTTTGAAGTTGAGATTGTGCCAGGCTGTGTTGTACCTGCACATATCACACAGAGACATTCCCCTTCTTCAAACCTCCTGTGGAGATTGCTGAAAAATGAGGACTGACTCTCAGCACTTCCAGGTAAGATTGCATAGCATATATTTGAATTGTGTCACAACATCTCAATCAGCCAAAAATTCATTGTCAGTCCATGTGTTCCTTGGCTTTGCTTAGCAGAAGGTAAACATGGAGGGAGCAATGGGCTGGGGATGAGAGCACTGGGTGGGGATCCAGTGGGTCTTTAATGGATTCCTCACTCTGCTGCGGATTACGGGTGGGACCCTGTTCAAGATGATTAATCTTTCATCATTTCTGTGTAATTAGATATTAAAGTTCTCACGGGAGAACTCTCAGGAATTAGCTCTCCCTGTAGGTGTATGTACTGCATCTCACATGACTGTCCCTCCAGGTGAAATAAAATCCAGGCAATGAGTGTTGTTGCTAATTGCTGATAGTTTTAGTCAATAATTGTAACTGGAAATGAAGCATAGCAGTTTGGAAAGAACTGAGCATTTAAAGAAAAAAAAATAGAGAAAATAATTTCAGAAGTGAGTTTATTCTTGAAAAATCTTGTCACTTTAACCCTACCTGACATCTGTTCTTTGGTGTGCCACAGATTTGCCACATGAAATGCGGTTATGATCTCTTCCTCTTCCTGTCCTCTAGCCTTCCATCATTAAAATAGGATTACTGATACTTAGAGGGGACCTAAGAGTGCTCTTGTAGATCCTGGGAGAGGAAAGGAAGCCAATTCCCAACCTGCTCAGGAAGCAGAGACTAAAGAATCAGATGATAGCTTCACTTGTACAAAACTTTGTGCAATTCCATAAATGTTCTAAATTCTGAGCATTTGCCCTAAATATCTGTGCATTTCTTAGAATTACCCTATTTTTAAAGGGTTTGATGGGAGCTGGCTATAATGTGAACAATACTTAGTCCTTAAGATCTTAAACATTATTTTCCCTTAGAGGTTATGTTTTTCCTGAGTGGGTTCCTAGTACATGGATTCTTCTTTTAGACTGGTTGGCAACTCTGGCACTCTTGTCCCCTTGTGAGACCTCAATTGCTCTTGTTAGCAGCAATCACCTCAATATTTGCAGCAGAATATCTAGGGAGAGCATTTTGTTCCATGCTCTGAAGCACAAATTCTTACCAAACAAGTTCCAAGGCAGAGCAGGTATTTCAGTATCTTTGTGCTTCCAATTTAAATGAGAAAAATTGTTTTGAAATTGGATCTTCGGGTCAGTCTGCATCATGTCACTGTGTAAGGCAGAGTGCTTTAGAAGGTGTCCACCTACCTGGTATATGCAACCAAGTTATCCTAACTAACACATTGAGAATCTGAGCAATTAAAATTATACCAACACAAAAAAAATCAAACTATGAAATCTTTGAAGAACCCAGTATTCTTACAGGTGAACCACTCATGTGCCCAATGGCTAAATATGTCCTTGGCTCGTATGACTTTTCTAATGAGATTTTCGTGAGTGCTCTTTTTTTATCACCTTAAGCTCTGTCAGGAGTTCACTGTTCAAGGTTTAAGAAACCTGTGCAATTGAAATATTATCAAGAGGGGAGAAAGGTGCCCAATAGCTATTTCAATGGTGTCAAGAAGCACAAGGTTCTAGCAAAAAGTCAATTTCAGCCTCAGGAGAGACAGAAGTACTTTTACCAAATTCAGCAGAAACTTCTATCAAGATTGATATGGAATGGGAAAGCAGGACTGGAACAGACTTTGGTTGATCTTGTAGTTCATAACCCTCCTCCAGGCAGATGGAGCCAGTCCTGAATCACTCATGGGAAATGTTTGTGTAATCCCTTCCTACAATCCTCCAGTAAATGAGATTCCGTGGCTTCCAAAAGAACCTGCTCCAGGCCCCACCATCACTACTATTGAAAATATTTTTCTAGCATCTAATCTAAACTTGCATTGCATTATTTTAGTCCACAACTTTGAATCTGTCCCCAGCAGGCATGAAGTAAAATTCTTCCCTTTTCACAGACATCTTCTATATTGCAAAATATCACAGTTACCACAAAATTCTCATTAACGGAAGAGGTCCTGCCTGAGTTGCCACAATTTGCTGTGTTCTGAAATATCATGTGTTTACAGAGCAGTGGTGTTTAAGCAGGCTGGATTGCTTAACCCCCCAAAAAGAGAAGTGAAATGCTTTGGCTTCACCCAGCCATGAAGCTGCAGCTGATGCACAGAAACTCATCTAAAGACAGCAGATTTTGTATCTGTATCCTCAGGAAAAAAACCCCCACTTTTCTTGGCCAAAATTTTCCTAAAACTGCTCAACCTGGGCTTCACTGGATTAGTGTCATAGAAAATTTAAATTAACTAAGGGTTTAAGCTTGACAGTGCCATAATCAAAATGGAGAATCTTGTAAGGCAATGTTAACAAAGCTGCCATTACTTCTGCTTGATTTATGTTGTTCTTTGACAATGTGTATCCAGGCAAATGCAAGGATACTAATGTCTGCAGTTCAGCAATTCCCTTCACCTTCTGCTTTTTCTTTAATATTCTTGAATGTTCATATCAGATAAAAAAAAAAAACAGCAAAATGCACTTTTGTTTTAGAACTTTGGCCTTGAATCTCTGATAGCATGACTATGAGTCACACAAATGTAGAATACATGCTTTTGTGAATAATGAGTCAGTAAAATATTTTCTGTTGGTGTTACAGACATCTTAGGGAGTTTTACTGGCTGTAATTTGACCTCTAAATTCTTTTTAACATAAATTAGATTCTGCTATCGTTCTATAACATTTAAGATATAACAGTTTTATTAGGTAAATTCTGAAAGCTATAATCTTTATGCTTCTCTATAGCTTTGGAGGTAAAACAAAAAGGCTCAATTGGAACAAAGGTTCCTAAGCTGTAGGTTTTGTTTTCTCCTAGCTTTGGATCTTTTCTCACTTTCCCCTCATTCTTGATGATTCTTGCTTGCACAATTACAAAGCTTTTAGCATTCACAGCAAAAATATTTGAGTGGATCACTTAAAATGAACTAATAAAAAAGAAGTTACTTGATTTATATATATTTACATCTGTAAGAGGATACAATCACCCAAGGACGAATTTACATACAGTGCTTATGAAATTTGTCTAAAGTGATGCAGGACTATTCTCACTTAAGACCGGAGCTTTCTAACGACAATCTCAGTCAGTGCCTACAGCACTTATTTTCTCAGTGTGGAAGTCAGCATCTACCTATATCTCTGAACTCCAGGAGTCAGTGAGGGCTGCAGGTGGATGAATCCAGGTCCTATTTCTCCCATTCTGAGTATGCACACAGGTATAATAGAATAACACCACTACGTGTCTCAAACACAACAGCATTTTGTTATGTAGGAAGCTCTTGGTAAAGGCAGAGTAAAAATAGCTATACTAATACCCTACCATGTGCAGACTGGGCTATTTACCTCTTCTTTAAAGTCTTTTCCTTCCTTTCTTCCAGGTTCCATGCAGGCTGTTACAGATGAACATAACCAGATCCTTTTCAACCAATCACTCCTTTTTAATTTTCTTTCCTCTCTTTTTAAAGGATGCAAGACAACACTTATCCTGAGCACAAATACCAATGCAAGCTGCAGAATATCTGCCATTATAACAACACTTACAGGAAAGTAAACTTATTTGTTGTTAAACCACAAACTACTGGGAACTTCATCATCATATATCTTTTAGTGAATAAATTAACCCACTTCTAAATCCTAATTCTTCAAGTAAAATAAAGTGCATTATCAGATAATTCTTGTCCGGTGAAACTGTTGTGGATTTGACAATGTCTGATGTGCAGTAAACACAGAAAGACATAATGTACCTGCTTTCTAATGTGTGGGTTTTGTTTTCCTCAATATGCTATGGTTTAAGAGAGTTTTAAGGAGGATTTAGCTGTTTTATCAATCCTAGTGGAGAGGCCCAGAGAAGATAACTTTAGCCTCAGGATGGAATTTGGTGGTGCACCCCCTTGCCCTCCCCAGGCCATACTAGGATCTGAGATCCATTTCATGTAGGGCAGATCACTGCCCTCTATGAACTCAGGTTGGCAAGAGATTCCTCTTACCACCACCAGCCTTCCAAGATCTGGTGGGAAAGTATGTGCTTAGTCACTGTTTGCTGACTTTTTCTGGGTTTTTTGGGGTAATGTGTGCATAATACCACTCTACATGCAGAGATCTAGAAATCAGTTTAAAATGTTTTGTTGAATCATTCTACTTTCCAGACTAAGGCTGTGATGTCATGAGCATTTTAATTCACTCTAACTCAGCCATGCTGCTCTACCAGCCCCAATTGCCTCATCCTGTTCCTGCCCCAACCCTACAGGAAGCTGACCCAGGTTAACATTAAACTGGCAAATAAATGGTGAGTTTATAACAGGATTATTCCTCTGATCTTCCTCATGCAGCAAGCTCAGTGTTTGTGCTGGGACATGGAGGGAGCTGCAGGGTGGCAGGAGAGAGAATCTGGATGGCAGTGTCTGCCTCCATGGGTTTACACTGCTCGTGCTTCTGAGGTGCTCAAGAAGAATTTTAAGGCGACAGTTCCTCAGCTGGAGTGGAGTGCTGCTTCCTTTCCCAAAGCAGGCTGATTTTTCTGCAGAGCAGCCCTGGGTGTTGCATAGGCTCATGGCCCCTGCAGGTGTCAGGACCTTTTCCACAGATCGATGTCAATGACAGAAAGGCACAACTTAATCACTCAACTTAGAAAAAAAATCCCAAATTAGCTTTTGCCTAAGATAACAGGGTTTGCACTCTACTTATTAAATAAAACTAGGGCTTGTAAAAAGCATTCTTAGCATAAGAACATAAAAATACATTATACAATTCAGCACCTTATTTTTATAATCTCCATAAAGTCTGTGATATAAAAATGTTTCCTACTAAATTAATTTTCATCAGGCTTCATTGCACAGTCTGTTCTCCCGATGCTTCCCAGGGACAGCTGCTTGAAGTTTTTTATTTAAATCATTAAATGCTTGATTTATAGTGCATGCTTCCGGAGCCTTAGCACTTTTCCAACTCATATTGCAGTGTATTCTTATCCTAATCACTTTACTGTTTAAATACATTTGGATGGCAGGGGATTAAAGTTAACCAGCCTGTTCATTTTCTTACAAAGGAGCAAGATTATTTATCTGACAGTTGCTAAGGCACAGAGCATAACTCAGAACAGCCTTGTTAGCAAGTTGGAGGCAGACTTAGCTGCTCAATTGTTGTTTGAATATCATCAGCTGGTGTAGCCTTGCTTCTAAAATGTATTCCCTTTGGATAAAATCCATATCTGCGCTGGAAATAGTTGATTATTTGGCTGTTGTAATACATTTAACTTCTTTTTATCTTTCATGAAACAAGACAGAAAGAGCTTGGTGTGTCCAAGCTAGGAAAATATGTTGCAGAAGGTTGAAAGACATGCTTTATCTAAGAATATTCAATTACTTCTAGCTCCTGCTCTGAGTTACTGCTCACCCTTGATTTTTGTTTAAAACTGTAGAGAAATTTGTGTCTTCTTTATTGTTGCAAAGAAAGATATCCAAAGCTTTGATATCAAAATCCCTACTGGACTCACTGGCCTATTAGAAGGACCTTTACATCATATATAAAATTATAATAAACTTTATATATGAGAAAGTAAGAAGCAAGTGGAGACAGTATTTTTAATGTTATTTCTATAATGACAGAATGAACCCAGACCTATTGGAGTAAGCCCCCTCTGTAGCTGATAGCAACTGATGTTTCCTTGAGTAACTTAGACAAAGAAAAGCTTTTCTGACTTTGAGTTATCAAAGCAATAAACCACCTGGTTTTGCCAGATTTTTTTGTTAAAATTTTGCATTTCCAACAGCCTTCTTATAAGCAGGAGAACAGTGGGCATAACCACATATAAAAATCACACATAAAACCCCACTTCTCAGTCCAAGTGTATTTGTGATATTTTGTACTCAGTTCTGTGAATATTTCAACACTGCAGCATTGCAGTGACAAGCAGGCAAAAGGGAATACTGGTGCAAAGTCTATTTAAAACTGGAATGCTTAGAAATTTGCCGAAAGCAAGTATCAAATTGTTCACAGATGGAAGCTGGTGGTGTTCTTGCAAGCCTCTTCTCATTGTTTTCCATTTTCAGAAAACAGGATTTAATACAGTGGTGCAACTTTAAAGAGAACATATGAAGAGCAGGATAAATCATGCTGACTCTATCCCCCCAGCAAACATCACTTCTTTAGCCAGCTGAAAGACTCCAATATTCTGGTTATGTTTGACATCCATCATTTATTTTGATTTACAAAGAACAAGGGAATTATGGGTGCTGACAAGAAAACTGTGGGAATTGTGCTGGAGTGATTTTGGATGTTATGAGTCAGGGTTACTGCCCCATCACTTTGCCAGATGTTGCCGGCTCCTTTGGCTAAGCAGCAGCAGTTAACTCTCTGCTTCAGCTGAACTGCTGTGCTTCACAGCCTGGTGTGTCAACCTCCCTTTGATTTCCTTCTTTTTCACTGATTTATATGATTCAGTTGCACCCCATTTACATGATGAATAGGATTCAGTTTCATCCAAAAGGGGTTCAGGTCATCCAGACTGCTCCACTGTGAACCAAAGCACAGAAAGTGGGAACTATTGGGCAATTTGCTTTGAGGGCACCTATAACCCTGACTACAACTGAGATAGAGACACACTCCCAGCAGGTAACTATAAATAATATGCAGCCACATTGGATGAAGACAAATGGATGAAATACATGAGCTACCAGAGATAACATAACAAAACTGGATATTTTTCCTTACATGACAGAAGGAATAAACATTCTTTTAAATTCTCCTTTTAGGCCTTTTCTGCAAGATACTACTTTCAGTTTCCAGTGGTTGTTATCATAGAATCATACAACAGCCGAGGTTGGAAGGAACTTTGAAGGACAATCTGGTCCAAGCTTTTGTGAGAAAGGGAGCCTAGAGGAGGTTATGTAGCAGCCTGCACACCCATAACTTGAAAAACTCAAGGGGTGAGCACTTCACCACATCCCTGGGGAAGCTGAATGCTGTTTGTCACCTGAATGCTGTTTGTCACCTGTAGTTTTCAGACTGATTTGGGGAGCAAGCACCCAACACTGCAATACATATGGGAAACCAGAAATGCTGAAAAATGGCAGTGATTAGCAAACATAAAGATGAGCATGGAGAGAAACACAGTCTTGATGCTATGGCCAGGCCATACTGCTGTACTCATAAAACTAACAAACAAATCAGCTTTTAGCTGGATGTGTTTAGAGTTTCCAACTGGAAGTCTCTTTAATTCTCTAAGATCATGATTGTATTTCTATTTATTAATTTACTATGAGGAAGAAGTGGGAAACAGCTGAATTATACCATCTGGCTTTCCTTAGAAGTATGTCACTGAAAGGGAGATGGCCTTTTCCATGGGTTAGCAAGAAATCTGGGACTGCTTCTTTTTTTATTCAATGGAAATTTATAGCAATATTTTATATTTTACTTTTGCCTGCTTGTCACAGCATGAGAGAGCCTGTGTTCTGGCTATTCCAACTACAGTGAGCAAGGTTTGGTCTCCTTGACTGAAGGCTGGAAATCTCTCTGCTCTCAAAAATGTTCTGATTTTTATAGTATACTTAGATAATCTTGTGTTTCCTGCATACTTTCTTTTCTGCTGGAACTCCCAGGTAACTCTGCTGGGAGGTTTGAATTATTTTTAGGATGCCGAGTAGAGTATTTTAAAATTTCTCTTTTGAGTCCTTTCTTGTCACTCAAAAATTCACACCAAATTTTTCAGCCATTCCCTTTTCTGAAGCCATAGTAACCAAGTTCTGTTTTTTCTTTCCCATTTACTCTTTTTCTTCTTTAAAATAAAGACAAAATCCCCAAACCAACCAAAAAAAAATCTCCAGATCTTTTATTATATAATTTCCTATTAACTTCAGAAAGATCTTTCCTGCTGCAGAAATCAGATCCTGACTCCACCTCACTTCCTTTCCTACAATACTTCCAGGAATGCACAGATATCTGGTTAGGCATCAAAACTGGATTTCAGATTGATCTGAAGATTCCATAATCTTCAACTATATCTACTTATCAATATTCTTATTGTATTATTTTCTGAAACAGAGAACCTAATTTCCATTCCAGGCAGCCATACAAATTAGGCAGCTATTTAATAGGTGATCAATCAAATAATTTCCCTTGACATTAAGTTTGAAATGTCCAGAGATCTTCTGCTGACTGCGTGGAGAACGTGACAGTTCTTGTTGGCACTTTTAATTAATCTTACAGTGGGTACCAAGAACAATGGCACTTCTTTTTCTTCTCATGCTTCAGATTCACAGCTGGGAAAATCAGCTCTGGCTGAGAAATATCTGTTGGCTGAAGCCAGCTATTGGAGTTCTAACTGCATATGGTGAGTTTGGTCTGCAGGACGGAGCTCTCTGATTGTGTCTTTCAAAGGGGTCAGGACTAAGACAAAGTGATTTCATGGCCTTTTTTTACAGGCTACCTGCCAGTAGGTGAATTTAATTCCTACATATCATAATAGTAACAGCAACAACAACAATAAGAAAATCTTTGCATCATGTCAATGCCACATGCTACTGCTGCTCCCAAAATATCTCAGAACAGCTGCTTTTCAACTGTTTCCTCTAGTCCTCTTTAGTCAGCGTCACCCCTTCTGCTTTTCCTGACAGAACTTGAGAGTTTACCAAACTTTTGCAAGCTGGCTGCATTTGGGGTTTCTGTTCAGGAAATACCCAGTGGCTCATCACTCCTATGATATCTTCATGTCTTTTTTATGTTACAGTCACTTAAAGCCAGAGTTCCCATGTAATAAGGGAGTTCCAGAGAGAAGTGCCTCTGAGGGTGTATTTTAGCCATAACTGTAGATCCACACCTGTGCATTTACTCATGAGTGTGAGTCTCAGACACAGTTCACAAGCTAAACTGAGAAATTCATATATTCAACAACTTTGAGAAAGCCAGGCTCCCCCTTTTCTTAAAAAAAAATCACTTCTGGTTTGCATAGAGGTTGTTACTGGATTAAGGGCTTCACTTTTGCTTCCTCCAGCTTCTTTCAGGGTGAAGTTGCTGCTGATCATCACTTTCAGCAGCGTTCTCTAATTGCAGTGTAGTAAACTGGGAATAGAGGAAAGGAGCCTGGCATTATTGCTGCCATCTCCAGGGTCAGCAGAGGGAAGGGATGTAGCTCAGAAAGTTTTCTAAAAGGATGTGCCCATCATGGTACGTTTGCCACCTCTTTGCCCTGCTACAAGGAAATACTGCACTCTTTTGTCTTGCCAGAACCACAATTTTCTCAGCGTTTCAAGCAAAACCGGTTACTAAAGTTGATTCTGGCAAAATGATGAAATCCATCATTTTCAGCTCTCCCCGTGTCAGAGGTGGGACCATATGCCAGCCCTGCTGGCACGGTGCCCTCCTGCCTCTGCCCCTTCCCCTGGCAGGCTCGCTGCACCGCTCCAGCTTCCCCAGCGCCGCCAGGAAATGTGCTCATTCCAGCGTCTGGGCTGCTGCAGCACTGACTCGTCCTGCTGGCATCTCCCTTCTGCACCCAAGTGTTGCAACGAGACGGCAAAATAACCCCACATCTTTTTAGGAGTTACATTGTCCCAAAAATAATTGTCCCTTTGCAAACTGATGACACTGTTCACAAAATTAAAGCATTTTACCTCTTTTGGGTCATTCTGAAGGACTTTTCTAGGTGCCTGTTTTGGGGGATTCTTTTTTTAGGAAGGAACTAGATACATGTAAACAGAAAGTTAGCAGATCATAACATAAATACCTCTCCCTCCCTCCGACCAAGCCATTTGCTTTCCTAACTGAAACCGGTGGTTTGTGATTCTTCACATTATTCTTTTAATGTCATGACCTGTGTGTCAAAGTGAGAGGTTGCTTGTGGATTTTTCTTGTCTTTGAAAGCAATACTTTCTCCAGAGACAAAGAAGCTCTTTTACAACACTCTTAGCAATTGCCATGAGGTGGGAGCTACAAATTGGGCAAGCCTGGGCAGTTGCATGCTGACTTTTTTCATTCCTCATGTCCCACAAGTATTTCTCTTTCAACAAGGCTTCTGTGTAACTGAAAAGGAACTTTTTTGTTTCCTTGATTTAGTTATATTATGTTTTAAAATTTCTCCTTTGGCTCCATTTCCCCCTGGAAACTGCCCTGGCCATAAAAATTATCAAATAATCCTTTTAATTTTTAAAATTGCAAATTTATATTGTTCCCCTACTCCTATTAACAAAAAAGGCACAGATTTACTCTATTTCATTTGCATTTTCAAAGCCTTTGCAAGCAGTTTTCCACAATAGACCAGTCAAAGCTTTGCACCTCAGAAATGAAAAAGTGGGCAGATCTGGCCCTTGAAAAGAAGCCTTTTCCAGCTTTTTGTAAACATTAATGACCTATTCATAAAGAAAAGGGCAAAAGTTTTGCACAAAGAGATATTAAAACATTGAGACACTTGTAAAGTCTGTTGGAGAAATAAATGATGGCTTTGAGGAAACACTTAGGGAAAGAAAAAGAGGGGTACAAATATGCCAGATATAATCTTTTGGTGAGATTAAGAAGTTTCCATCTACATTTCTGGTGATTTTCATACATGCATATTATGAGAAAGCCGACTAGCTGTACCCCATCAAACAGCCAAATTGTCCATGTACCTAAATGTTCTGCCTCCAACACTGCCAGTAGTGGTCCTTTTCAGAAGAGTGTCTAAACAGAGCAGGAATGCAGTGATACCTCCTTGGCATGGAGTCCTATTTCCAGTGGCTGGCAACAGCAAGACTGCCTGGGCCACCAGCATCTTTTCAATTCTTCCAGGCATGTGTCCAGCTGTGTTTTGACCTTGTATATAACACAGTCTCTCTCCTGTGGCAGGAGGTTTCACAGTTTAACAACTAGCTGTGAAAAAAAACCCAAAAAACAACCTAGTACCTGCTCATGTTTGTTTAGAATTTATGACCTATTATAAGCAGCTAATGCCCTCATTCTCAATCATCTGTTGGGAGGAACAATGATATGTAATTCCTTATTTCCTATTCACCTTTTCCATTCTATTTATAATTGATTTTTCAGTCTTCTGTCAAGACACTTTTTAGTAAGTTTTCCAAGATTGAGGATTCTTTAAGTCTACAGCTGCTCATTCTATCAAAAATGTTTGGTGTCTTTGATCCTTCTTTTTTGAACAGTATTGTTTAGGTCTGAAAAGACCCTAAAATCCAATCATTTTTGCTGCTCTCTCCATCATTCTGATTCTTCCATATGGCTGCATAGAAGAAATGTGCTTATATCCTTTCACCTTAAAAATAAACTGGCTACCACCAATGGAAACCTGATGAAGAGACATCTCTGACAGTTACTGCTATTTTAGGCCAACATTCAGAAAGTGCTGTGTGCTGCTGCCTTCTGTAGAGGACAGATGTTACTCGTGTTACTTAATGTAATACTGGAAGGTTCTTGGCTCAGATCCAGACAAGCATTCAGGTTTCCAACTCCTGTTTGGGCTTCTAGCACCTGATTTAATGGAAAGCTGAATTCTTGGTTAGATGCGGTTACCATACGAACCTCGACAGAACTAAACCTTCAGTGTGCTCTGATGGGGTTTGCTGGATCAGGGCATCAGCTTTTCAGAGGTGTTATGAAAGAGAGGGCCTTGGTAAGCTGAGACTATCAGGGACTGTGGGAAACACTTTTATCCTGGATGGTACACATGGATGTTCATTCAGGATGGCTTTGCTATTTCTGTAGTAAATTGTTTAAATTGTCACTTTCCTGGGCACAGAGATGTTACCAGAAGCATGGATTCTGTGGGAGTGTTAGGCAGTCTCTACAAATACTCCATTGTGCTATCCAACATGGTACTCTGAAGTATAGAAAAATGGAATACATGGGATTTATGTCTTTATGCAAACAAAAAGAAAAAAGGCTGGATTCATTATTACATTTTCTGGGAAGAAACCAGGCTTAGTGACTTCATTTTCCTGTAAGAGGAAAGGAGCAGCAGAGGACACCTATCATTCCCAGCAGCTGACTTCTGGTTAGCATTCAGTGCTCCCCAAACAAACCCCTTGTGGTTACTGTGTATTTTAAGTCACCCGACAGGTACAGTGCCTTGTGCAACCAAGGCATGATTTTTGTCTGATTCAATATTTCTCTTTAGTGGGAATTCTTGTGTGGGAAAAGTCTGTGTGATCTGTCCCTCGGGCAATTCACTCTCTAAAATAATCATTGCACATAGAGGTCTTGTTTTCATTTCTGCTACAAAAAGAAAAGAAATGAAACAGAAACAACAAATGCACCACTTCTTCTCCTCTAGGTTCCAGCTTTCCATTTGGAACCCCGCCTTGCTCCATTCATCTGCTTCTACCAGTACATTCTGGATGAGTGTCTCTTTGCACAGTCTGTAATTCAAATTTATGAATGCAGTATGTGTAAATTGGACATTGCTGGATTTCCAGATACGATGATTCAGCCCCAGAGAATTTGCTTTCTCTTTTCCATGATTTGAAATGCCATGCCCTATAAGCAGGCTGCTTAAACGCTGCTGCTGGAAACCACGAAGCAAAGCAAACAGGCACTCATAGTTCAAAGTGGTATTGTCAGCGTGGGGAATTTCATTATCACCTTCCCTTCCTTTAATTAGCTGTGTTCCTAGAGTTTCAATGAATAACTAAATGACTAGGGGGCCATAACTAGACCTAAGTCAGAGATGGAATACAGTACCCAAATGCACACAGGTTACATCTGCTATCGTGCTGTCCAGAAAAATGGGTCAAGTGTTTTATTACCTGAGGTAAGGTTGTATGTGCAAGGTCAGAAGAGTTATCAAGATTGATTATTCGCTGATGAGAGAAATCTCAAATTCACAGTGAATACGCCCTTCCTGTGAATGACTCTAGGCAGAGAATTTCTTCATAAACATGAAAGCCAAAGATTGAAAACTAACTTCACATCTTGCCAAATGACTTGCTGCTCTCTGGGAGAGGTAAGGAAGGACTGAAGAGAGAAATTGAGGACAGAATGAAAAAAGAAAAATCCCTGATGTGGCATGTTTCATGTATTGCAACACAGCTTGATGCAACCAATTGCTGGAAGTGCAAATAGGTCCATGACCTCAGGTCTAAAGCATACAGCTCTGCTGCAGAGAGGAATGGCAGGCTTTCTGACCTGACCACATTATAATAAATGCTCTAGTAAACAAAGAGGTGCTCTGGCTTTCTTAAAAATCTGCAGGCAAAAAAGGTAAGCTGTGAAGTAATGCCAACATATTGTAAGAATCATATAAAGAGAGCATGTGGAATGGAGGCCATCATAACATTTATAACCACAAAGTCATGCTTGCAGAAGCAGCTGAGGTGGAAAGAGTTAACAAGGCAGATTTGCCTAAGGCAGTGAGCAGTCCTCCTGTCCTCCTGAGGGGCCTGAGCTAGCCCAGCCTCTGCAGCTGGTGGCAGCCAGCTGGAAACGAGCGGCATCCACCGCGTGTCCTCGGAGCTGCCCGGGATGGTGCAGCCCCACCCAGCAGCACCTGGCACTCAGTGGAGCCCCCACATATGCCCAGCACATGGAGCTGTGCACAGCCCAGAGGGTAACACTGCTTTGTAGAGCAGCCACAGCCAAAGATCTGATGCTGCAGGCAGGTTGGACTCGAATGTTGCTCAAAGGATGACAACATACCGCTAGATGGATGTGCACTTTTCCCTACCTCAACTTGAATTCCTAATCAAAGTGTAAATTTGTTTCCTGTAGATTTCTCAATTAGTTTCTATTAAAATATAAGAAACTAATTGATATATATATAACATAATTGATAAATATAACATAACATAATATAACATAACATAACATAACATAACATAACATAACATAACATATATATATAATTTATATATAATACTATATATCCATTATAAAGGATAACTCTCCAGCAATTTTGTCCTCTCCACAGTTATATCATCTACCACTTGATTAAGTGTGATAGTACTGAGCTCATTTTTCATGTTGATCTGACTGACTCCATTTCTAAAGTTAACTTAGAATTGAATCATGAGGTCCTAAATACACTAGAATTTAACTTTGTTCTTTAATAAAGCATTGCTCCTTGATAAAACATTGGCATATATTTGTATTCTATATTTATATTTGTATTTGTATATTATATTTGTATACTGTATGCACTGAGTATATATCTTAAACATTTTAGAAAATAGAAGATTAGCAGTTGGAATGGAACTTGTAGAACAGTTTTCTTGCTCCTAATATTTAAGGTAATATGTTTAGTTGTTTTATATAAATCTTGGTATTCATAGATACCCTAACACCTTAAAAAATCCTGACGTCTGAGGTTTGGGTAACAGGTGGCATAAATCAGTATTTCTGTACTTTTTTTCTCTTTTAGGTTACTTCTTTTCTGGGTTTTTTTGTTTGTTTGTGGGTTTTGTTGGGGTTTTTTGTATTTTGGGTTTTTAAAATTTTCTTTCTTTTTTTTTTTTTTTTATTTTCAACATAGGCTTTTTGAAGGTGACAGACCAGTCAAGAAATTTTATGCCCCACCTAAAACAGGCAATGATAATAAAGACTTGACATTTAGGATAGGCATTAGATTTCAGAAAATGTGTAGAGCCTGTCATTATGCACAGATTTTTATCCTCACTAAAAAGAGAAACCATAGTGTGCATAAATATATTTCTTTCTATATGTGTGTACAAGTGTAAAAGCTGTGCTTTGCATACAAAGAGCAGGTACAGTGACATTCTTTCAGGAGACCAGCACTGGGTGCCAGTTAAAGATATGGAAACTTGCCATGGGCTCTGCAGCCCCGGGGCTTGGCTTCTCTTTTCCCATTGTTTGCTCTGCTCATGTCAAGGCTTATTTCAAGGAAGGCCACAGCAAAGCTCCCACTGACTGTAAGGAAGGTGAGGTTTGGCCCTTGGTGAGCAAGAAAAGCTCTGGGAAGGCTGGGGCTGGGAGTTCCCTGGGGTTCCTGTGGGGCTGACATGCACCACTAAGGCTCACTCACAGCCACCCCTGCACAGCCCTGCCAGCTCCCGGATTTAAAGGCTCTGTGGAAAAGCCCCCACATCACACTGCATGGTACACTCAGTCTCAGATGAACTTTGAATCACTCTAGCTCGTGGATTCAAAAAGAGCAGCCTTGCTGCCACTGCATAAAACAAAGAAATTGGTAATTTCTTTTGTCTTGTTTTTGGTACATTATTAACCTGACTATTGGGAAAGCTCCACAAATGTTCTTTTGTTGGTAGAGTCATCTGCAGAAGCCCTCCTTTTTGCACAGTGCTCCAGGATGAGGCATCTCTGTCCCTTTCAGGCTGTGAGGCTGACACAGCCCTCCTGGAACCTTTTCCATTGACTCACTAGGCCTGGAACAGAGGAGAGATGGAGAGGTGAAGCACAGTTGTCCAGGTATAGACAGGTCTGCCTGTCTCTGGAATTACAGTTAGGTCAGAAATTGGGATGGGGTCTGAGAGAAAGAAGAAGAGTCTTGTTTCTGTACCACTCATCTCTCCCCTGCACAGAGATTTAGTTCCCCTGAATCAGTTTCATTGCCATGAAACTGAAAGTCCCCTCATTTGTTTTCCAGCTGGTTCTTTAATGCTCCTAATATTTCACTAGTAGGGAATGTTAGTGTTTCAGTCTTGTACCTAATAAGTTCTGGAATACATAGGGGAGATATACATGGTTTTACTAAAATTAATTTGTAATGTTTGAAATTTAGTTTACGTCACCAGGAGAAATAAATGTCATGGCACAGACAAATGATACACAAATATCACCGTGGTATGATACTTTCCACTGGTGTTGACATCTCCTAGCTTGCAAGGTGAAGAGCAGATAAATCAATCAACACTTGATTTAAACCTACTGTGGGGACAATACTGCAGAAAGACCAATGCTTGATGAACAAATTCCATGACAGCTTTCACTGCTTTCCACACTTGCTTTCGTTGTTTCCTTCTGAAGGAAAATATGAATGAAACACTGTTCACACAAGAAAAGAGGGCCTCTGCCTCTCCAGCTTGTTTGAAAATAACAGTTTATATTATAAATATTTTGTAAAGGTTTAAGTAGGGAGGCATATAAAAATATACTACTATATAAAAATACTTCTTTTTACCTGAAAAGTGTGGAGTAGCTGGTATGAGGGTAGAATAACTACTTTTTTGCTAGTTGTGTGATTGATCTTGGTCCCCTTGATGTAACCCATCTGCCATTTTGGTTGATACATAACAACTAATTATTTAGGTTTTGAGATTTTTCTTTTGATTCTTCATGGATCTGGCATTTAAGCCTCAGCATGCATGTCCTATTGGTGTGAAAATCTTTAAGATAGATGCCATTGACATATCCAGCTTATAGTGACAACTTCAGTTTTTCTACCAGGGCAGAAGATCTGGTAATGTTGATACTCTTTTAGATAGAAGTCTTTATAGCTCTTAGAGCTCCTGACAGAAAACTGCAAAAAGGCACTGATTGGGAGCCTGCAACAACTGAACTCCAAAAGAGTGACTGAGACTCAGAAAGATTTTTCTGTATGCTGGCAAAGCTATCCCTGAAAAAAATCCATTGCTTCCATTATTGTGGATCTTGCAAACCTGGGATCAGAACAGCAGTTTACTTGGTGTTGTGTAAAACCTTGGCTGCTACACTCAGGCAGAAGAAGTCAGTCTAGATTCCAGACACTTGGAAATGTGACAGCATAAAGGAAAATGTCTTCCAGTTTTATTGAGGGTCAAGTCTTTTCAGCAACTTAAGAATATGGAAAGAAAACAAATTTCCTGATGACAGTTGTCAGATGCATTTTGAATTTCACCTTTCGACTCCAAATACTACAAGAAAGACTTTGAAAATAAATGCTTTCTGTGCTATGGAGCTTGATAATCTCTTTCTTCTGCTTAATGAAGTAAGTTGCTTTCAGTTCTGCACATCCTGAGGGAGGGTGTGTTTTATAGGTTATTCAGGTATTTCCTTTCACTCTAAATGGTGGCCCTGATCTGACCAGTACTTCTATGCTGATTTGAGCACATAGAAAGAACTCCTGACTGAAGAATAGTTTTGGGTGTGGAACAAATTTCCTCAGGAAATTGAATAGAGCATACTGAATTATTTATCCCTGTCTGCAGTCAAGCACATGAAAAAGGTTAAAGGCATCAAGTGCTTGGATCAAAAATATTTTCAGGAAACTTGCAGTGCAGTATTGAGAGAGAGCTGGTAGAACTGCCACTCCTTCATGGGCACATTTCTGAGACATGACTGCTGTCTTTGGGCTTGGAGCTGGCACTCCTCAGGAAGCTGTGGATCAGGTACTTGCTGGCTGTCATGGGTTCCTGCTGCCGTGGGCTTGAGCACACACCTTCACAACCCTATCATCATCTCAAACTCAGTGTAGCTTTTTGAATTAAATATTGGAGCAACATTCCCTTCTGCATTTGTGGCTAACAGCTGTAGCTGCTTGAACATTCAAACATTTCATGTGTTACAAAAACTGCAACTGTGTTTAAAAAGCTCCTTATTCAACAACATCAGAACTGACTACAGAATATCAGAATCTAACTAACTCTGACTCTGATGACCCATTTGGGAAACACCATTTGGGAAAAACTTTAGGTTTATGGGTAATATATAAGTATTAGATACTATTGCAACATTTATCATTAATATCATTAAAAACTTAAATAATATTAAAAATTGACAAATACCCAGTTTTAGACGCCAAACATGTGATATTTTAATGGACTTGGCTTTAAGGAAGTTGCTTAGTGCTTCAAAATCTTGGCCCCAGTTTCCTTCCAACCCTAAATTTCAGGCATATCAACAATATATGGTAACTGTTGCAGCAGCTTCAGAAAGAAAGCCTTGAACTAAAGGAATTCATTACTCTGAATCACAGTAAATAATTTGTGACATTGAAAGATGACTCCATATCCTTCATCAGTTATAATCATGTTCTTCATTATTGAGTTTGCTCTGGTGCCAAAAAAGGATGTGTTTCTCTCCAGACAAAGGGAAAAGCAGTGATTTGCCCAGAAAATGTACAGCATGCACAGAGAAAGACAAATGTGAGGTGGAGCAAAAAGACAGCACACAAAATGTGGACAAGTACAGACTCATGACATAACAGCTGTCGACTTCGTTGTGAAAAAAATATGTAAATTCCCCTTCCCTGTCTTTATGTTTTATTAATTCCCATGTCTTCCAAGAAATTCCCTGCTATCATGCTATTGCTTTCACACCTTTCCTCCCAATACACAGATTGTACCCTCCACCCATGTTCAAAAGAGATGAAGAGAATAAAGAAATGAGGACTAAAAGCATGCTTTGTTTTTTTCTTGGAGAAGTGCCAGTGCAGTTCATCATCGGAAATGATTTAAGACCCTGATTCAACAAAGTTTTAAAACCTATTGCCTGATACTATGGATGTCTTTTAAAGCTCTAAGTTATTTGGGATGGATTTAGAGGTTACCTGGAAGGATACTGGTTGAGGTTTGAAATTCCAGTTTCAGAATTTGCTTTTTGTGATTTCTTTTGTCATTCCTGTAACACTCACTGTATTTCCTGATGCTTCTCTCCAGTAAATCCGTTAGGTTGGCATTATGAAGCAAACAGAAAGAAGTGTGGAGTTAGCTTTAATGCCACCTAAGATTTTAATGAGTACTTTAGAATATTTTTCAATAAATAATTCATGGGTTAACATTTGAATTTCAGTTCATGAACAGTCACGATGAAGAAGTAAAAATGCATAGTTCCCAAGTGTAGTAGTCATAAAAGCTCTTTTGTTGTGAATTAATATCAGTCCTATGGGGACACTCACAGAGTTGTTTATACTCACTGAAGTCAGAGTTTATGGATGATGTATATTCAAAGACTTTGAATCAAATTAGCAGTGTTATCTACTTATTTGTTTTGTGATGTTAATGAGTCATTCTGAGCGAGCAGTATTTCCATAATTTATACATTCAAGTTTCATTTTACAAGATTCACTGCAACAATAAATAATGATCTTGATCATTTCAGACACTGGCAATTCAGATAACAAAAAGAATGGAAGAATGGTTTTGCAGACTTGAAAGTCTATGGTCATTTCTTCTGACTGCTCTTATAGTCTCCAGATGGATGAGTTTTATTCCTGACCTGTGGTTTGCTTTGGCTCATATATTCCCTTTTTTCTCAACTACAGATGTCCACAACTTTTTTAATCCTTTCTGAAGAATTTAGTTTACCCTGATTATGAACTTCTCATTTGCTTCCCCTCCTTCATGTATGTAACAGCTTCCAGTCTTCAAAGTCCAGCTAGTAACTGTTGCTGTTCTCATGGACATGTCCAAGATCAAAGTCTGCAGTAAAACATGTAACTTCCCATATCTGCTGTCTGAATCACCTTCTTTCCTTCATTTACCATGGAGTTGTGTCCATCTGGCTTCACTTCTTCCTTTCCACTGTACCAGTGTGTCAACTTAGTTCTGGATGCTTATTTCCCTTTATTCCCCTCATCTCATCCCCCACACTCACTGAATAATCCAGTTCTCTACTGATCACTTACCTCCTTTGATGTCCTTTCCAATCTGCTGTTCCATGATGCTCCAATTCTTGCCCTTGCCCTTTTCTTTACAGAACAGTGTTCCTTTATGGCTCTGAAACTGGCCCCATCTCAGCAGGGCTTCTTTCCCTTGCCTGTCTGTACTCACTCCCCTCACTACCCTCTGGACTTTCTTCTGGCTGCTTCCCACCCATCCATACCATCATCCTTCTTCTCTCTGATTCATCTATGGAACCCCCACACAGCTCTGACTACCTCACTGATCTTAGCAGATTTGCATTTGTTTTTTGATTCATCTGTATTTTTCACTGGAATTTGTCCCCTGGATTTAAATGCCTGGACAGTAAAACTCACAGATATTAGGTTGTGTGTAGCCCTCCTTCAGATGGTTTATTCCCCTAATGAAAAAGGGAATGCTGACCAAAGGAAAATGTAATTCAACTCCATGTCCTTACTTCAAATTTTTCTTATTCTTTAACTTCTTTTTCTCAGCATTATATCTGGGATCTGGTAGCAATATTGATCTGTCTCAGCTACGTCTTTTATGTTTCTCATGGATCCCTCTTTTCTCACTTCTTGCTGTTCAGGTATCCCATCATCTGTTTCAAACCAGACTGTCTTTTTTATTACTGTTGCCACTCATGAATACATTATTTTCCTCTACCTTCAACACTTCCTTCCTTTCAGTTTCCCCCTTGATTATTTCCAAGATGTCTTAGTTTACTCCCAGGGCTAAGGATGTGTGACCTTTGGATAAAAACTGGCTGAAGATATCATTATTTTGAGGATTAAAATGCTCATGTTCCCTCTGTCTTTCATCCTGTAAATTACTCGTCTCTGAGTCTTCAGTTCTATCTTCTTTCTTTATCACCATTATTTAGCAACACCTTTTCCTGTTGCCCTGCTGTCAGGCCTTTAAATCTGTTTTACCACTTATTTTCTTTGGCCTCAGTTAGGCTTTTCCATCCAGTCTACCTCACCTGAGAAGAGTTTTTGCGGGTTTCCTGTTTTCTCTTTCCGCTTCCTCCTTTAAAAAAAAAAAAAAAAGTTTGTCATGGCATCTCTGTCTTCTTTCTTTCTGCCTTTACCAATTTGCTCACAATTTCTTTCAGCTTTGATGTTGCTCAAGACAATATGGCCAAAGCAAGTAATCTTAGGACCACTCAGATTATAAAGTGCAGTCTGTACATATACAGTGCTACATACACTGAAGATTTAATTTTGAACATAGGGTGGCATGGAAACAAATATTTGTCACATACATTAATATGAAGAATAATAGTGCATTACTTCTGAAACACTAACTACTAAAAGTGTGATATGGCCATCAAGTCGTACAGGACCCAAATTCCTGGAGATTGTGCAAGGCCACAGAGCTCAGTTGGACAAAACAGAACAAATCACTCCTAGTGAATATGTCCCAATCACCTTAGTCCTGCTGAGCTGTGTGGCCTTGGGGAAGCCAGATGGTTCTGTTATACAAACATCACTTGGAGCTGAACGTGACCCTGACTCAAATAATGGCATTTCTGGTAAGCAGGATCGTAGGATTAAGTGGAGAACAGGCTGTTCATAATATAAAAGCAATGTAAGACACCAACCAAGACAATTTATAATCTGAGTTTTTCCTACATTTTTGCTGCAATAAAGCCTATGATACAGCTGTTTTAATTACACCTCTTGGTCAAATTGCAATAGAATATACATTTGATCTTTTTTTCTATAACCATAACTTGAATTTGTTTTCATCCACACATGTGCAGAGGCACAATCATACCACATGAAAGCCTCCACAGTAATTTAGCATTCCATCAATTTTTTTTCCTTCTCTAGTACTTCCCATATTCTCTCAACAAGGACTCCAGCCTCAAGAGAAGTCTCAAAGTTTCTTTTGGTCCTCCCATGTTAGTATAGTATCATGAATAATAATTTCTAAACATTTTCTTCATAGTGTTGGCTTGGGCTTTCTGGGTTTTCTGGAGTTGTTTTTTTTCTTTAAAAAAGGAACTTCATAAAGGATGATTATTTTGAGTTCAGTCCAAACATGAGTTCTGCTTTCTCCACTGTCCCAGATTTTCAATGACCTGCAAGGGTCATATCACACCTTCATTTCTGATTCTGCAAAATGAGGAAATGAGTGATGTCCCATTCAGAAAGGGTAGAAAATCCAAAATCAGTGAGACACAGGGATTCCTTGGTGATAGGACTGTGCAAGTATTTCAAATTACAGTGTATTAAGAGGCCATAAAGAAATTTCAAGTCAGTATACTTAGATTTCAGTATCAGGAATTTCTCTTTCCCAAGGTGTTTTTATTACATATATACATATAATTGCTTCATGTAATTGAAGGATCTTTTATATATAGCCTACTGTGAGTACTGTGCTCAGTATTCTAATTGTATTATTTGCTTTATTCTCATTGTTAGCTAAAACTGTGGAAATAAAAGGAAATAGTACCTCTTCAACAATTTGTTGCAGTTGAATCTTTATATATTTTAAGGTCTTTGCTGAGACTCTGTAAAGGTGTGATATTTCTAACTTATTAATAAGAAATGAAAGGCAAAGTCTATTCTTCCTGTTTGTATTCAAGAATTGCACAGGAATAATACACTTGTGTAATTTGGGATATGTTTTCAGGGTCAACATCCAGCAGCATTGCTAAAGGCGATGTCTTGATTTTCTTTCACAAAGGCACAAGAGAAAGAAATGAAATGAAACGTCCATTATCTGGTATACACTTGGAGGGTCACTGGTCTACAGAGCTGGGAGAGCATCATCTTTTCACAGTAAATATGAATAGGGTGAATATTGGGTTTTGGTCTGGTTTAGTTTTTTTCTCACAGGAATGCAGCTTAAGAAAAGAAATATAATTGTCAAAAGCCCAAGGACAAGATAAAACCTTTTCCAGACCGAAAACACTTAATTACTTACCGTCTATCAGACAAGCTGCTGTTCTGCACTCAGCATCCTGCTTCATTGTCTGGCAGAACAGCTGGCTGGAGGCTGAAATGAAAATCATTTTCCTTTGCTCAATTTCCTTGTAAACAGCAAAAGAATGGTGTTGATATGCCAGACTTCACTGGGAAAGTGCATTGTGAACATGCGAGATCTGTCTCCAGTTGGTCTTAAAAAGAGGAATGTGATTTGACTCCTACAGAGATAAATCAGGACACCTTCAACTTAGGCTTCATTTAGTCTTTGCTGTGATAGACATCCATTGTTCTATGCCACACCAACCATGAATAACTAAGAACACAAAGGCAAGAGAAAGAAAAAATGGTCTTCGGTTGTGAAACCACTTAGCAGAGCTAAGTGAGCTATTGTAAATAGGCAATTTGTGAAGCATTCAGTCCAACAAAGCAATCTTGACCTATTTCCACTTCAACTGATATTAATGTCAGTTTCACAGAATCTGTAAATGCATATATGGCTCTGTAGTGTACAGGAATATTAAAACCTAGACTCAGTATGCAGTCTTTTATTTCATTGGGAAGCATGTTGGTGAATTTGGTTTTCACCAATTTGCAACTGAGCAATCAGGTTAATTCTATTAGTATTTATTGCAAATATATTACATAGTATTATTTCTGGTAGATTGTTTAACTCTTTGTACTCAGGTGTGAACTCGGTGACCAATCATATTTCATTTTCATTAGTATTAAGTTGAACAAATAGTATAAAAGAAAGTAAATGTGTACGTTTTGGGAGCATAATTCACCCTGCTTTAGTAAGTATTATGTTTTACTAGTGTTCAGTACACTGTTTAAAGTTTTAGAGTACAGATTTTCTTCCTTTGAAGTCAAATGTGAAACTCCTTTTGCTTTCAGAGTAAGCTGTATTGGACCAATAAATCAGTGTGTTTTCTCCATGTAGCCTTAAATTGATTAAGATCATTTACTTAATTTAAAAAAGCCATCTATTAACTGGTATAAGTCTGTTCAGCAGCTGATTTAGCACAGGTTTGGTAGCTGAGAACACATCTGCAAAGGTCTTACAAAACAGCCTCCTGACTAGCTCTCCTCGACTAAAGCACAGTGCTCCCGGAGTTTCTTCAGGCGCTTACTCAATCTGCCGCACTGCAGTTGTGCCCATTAAAGGCTTACATAGACTCTATAGGATGTGCTTTACAATGCTGTGCTCAAACTTCCTAGTCCCTCAGGGGCACTTGTGTGGAAGAGCTACCAAAGTTTTCACAAAAGGCAAATATTTCCAGAGAAACTGGTGACTTACTCACAGACTCTATTTAATACACAAGTAACTGCCGTCATAAATATTCATAAATATTCATAAATATTCCAGAAATGCCAAGAACAGTTCAAGAAGGAAAGGGAATGTCTAGAGAAATGCTTTTAATAATGGTACAGCTCAAATGTACTGCAAGTTCTCTCTATATCAAGCAGCCCAGTGTTTGCATGGACCTTTTACTGGATCAGAAAGCTGTAAATAAAATGTCACATCTTAGCATTTAATAAAAACCACAGCATGGCCACTTTATCACAGCAGCCTTGATGTAGCAGGAACTCACAGGTATTTCTGAAACAAAGCTTTTAAGCAGTTATGGGAAATGGACTTAGGGAAAGATCCTGTCCATAAGTTTTGCAAGATCAGGTCTTAATCAAAATGACTGGACTGTTAGGATGCAGTTTCCAGCATGTATGTTAGATCAGGACTGTGATTCCACTGTAAAGCACATGAGTTCCTGTGTGCAGAGACTGTTTTGCCATACACCTATGGACAATTCTTACTTTCAAAGACAGAAAGTCTGCACAGCTGTGAGGGACAACTGAATTGTGAACTGCATGTTTAAAAGTTACTTGATTATCTGTGGTAGATCGGCACAAAATCTGAAATAAAACATTTTCAGAACAAGAACCCAAATGTAAGTCAGTGTAAGAGCACAGTCATTTTAAAGCAAATGCGTGTTCTAAAGAAGCTCTCTGATCTGTAGCCATTTTCAGTGGCATGAGACTGAAACAGAAACATCTGCTTGAATTTACCAGCTATAAAGCTGTTATTGAGACAAGTAAGTGAATAGTGAATAATAACAAAACTATTGATGTTTAGAGAATGGAATTAAAAGCTTATGTGAATTTTACCTAAAGAGAGAATCAACTCCTTTCATTGGAGCATTTTCAAATCTAGTTTAAAATTAAATCATCCTTTATATGTTAAGAACTTGTCTTTGCTGCAAAAATAACCAACTTATTGCCCTTGATTAGAATTCCATCTACAAACTAAGCCCTTCCATTCAATGTGGTAATATTCTTGCACACAAGCTAACTGGCCCGTTGGGAGGTGTAGGCTACAGCTCAAGCAGGGATGCTGCTAATCCATTCACAATTTATGGTGTCTCTTCACAGCCATGGCTTCTTTTGCTCCAGCTAAACTCAAAAAGCATTAAACTCAAAAATAACACTCTAGGATTACTGGGGGTAGAGGTGGACAGAGGAGATGCGGCTTCCTGGGATGATGCTTGCTCTGGTCAGAGGAGCTGCTGTCACTGAGGTGTGTCCCATCTCCTCCTTGTGTCACAGCTTTGTCAATAAATCCTCCTAATTCTTCCCATCTGCTCTCCCAGCTCTCTGGTGTATTGGCTGGGGTTCATTCAGCCACCCACATGCAAGTATCAGGCATTTGAGATGCCAGAAAAAGCCACAGGGTCACCGACACAAGTCAGAGACCGGCAGATGTAACCCAGGACCTGCAGCTCTCACGCTCTTCAGGGCGGCAGCCAGAGGTGAGGCAGGTACACTTGGGACTCCTCAAATGGCATCTGGTGCTTGTGCCTAAGCAACTGAATTAAGCCCTCCATGTCTGTTGATGACAGTGGGATTGTAGATGCTTTGATTTGGATATCCAGATGTTCTGATCCCTGGCTGACTCCTACCCTGACAGAGGTATTGCTTCCAACTGCCTCAGCAACATCTGCTGGAGCTCATGTGTCAGATCTCTCAGATGTCTCAACAGATGATTAGAAGTTGTAAACACAGACTATGGTAAGAATTACAGAAATAATATTATTCTATTTTTTATTAATATTAGAGAATTTTTATTATTTCAAGTATTTAATAAGTATGAAATTCCAAGGATTGCTGAGGTTTTCCAGACAGGTCACATGAATAATGCAGGCAGTGGAGTAGCTGCTGCTGCCTCAGCTTATTGCTATGGGATGGTGACCACTGCAGTGATCAGATCTGAAGGCTCACAAGCCTTTATAATAGGTCAAGTTTTCCTCTGCATAGAGTATTTCTCACATTATCCACAAACACAATTAGTTTTCCCTGTTGCCTTCCACTTCCACACAACTTCGCAGCTTCGTTGCATGGGCAAGGTGTCTTCTGCAGCGTTGGTGGCCAAACCCTGCTGTGGTGGTTTCAGACATTATTGTCTCCAGTCTGGGATGTCTGCTGGGTGGATATCCCTGTACCTGCAGAGGAGAATCTACGCTTGGACCTCACTCCTTCAAGTCACACTTTGGTATGTCAAGTCAGCTTTCACATGGTTCCAAAACTGCTTTTGCTTTGAAGTTGCTTTGCAATGTCAGACACTTGTGTACACAGACCCCAGGAGGCTGGGACATAACCCACATCTGGGTACTGCTTAAGCTGCCAGGAAAGGAAACACATTAAAGTTTCACGGGGGAATCACGAAGGTTTGCATAAGGTTTCTCTTCCAGCACAATGCACAGGTGTCTGAAAACCCCAAGACTGTGAATGGCCTCTTAAGAGATGCACCACATTTTCCCTGGAAAGGCCCCAGAACAACAGTCGTGGAAGTCCCCGAGGACAAGAGCCAGCAACACCTGCACAGTGACAGCAGACACAGCCTTGCAGACAGCCCAGCAGACACGAGTTTAACGATTCCCTGACAATTTGCAAATGTAGGATGAATTCACAGCAAGTCTGCTTCCAGGCTTTTGTAGTTCAAATGAAAGATTTCACACATTTCTAGGAACTGCCCCCCTGATGGAAAAAGGGTGAGGCATTTGGAAGCCAATATAAAGAATGTGATAAACTTCAATTAAAAATAAAATGACAGAAAAGATAAAACCAGATTTTTTTTTTTTGCCTTGAGAGGCAAAAAAAATCATATTCCACTGGGGTGTAAATAGATTTTCTGAGATTATTTATTTGTGACTGTGTGGACTTTTGTAATAATTATTTCTGTTATGGACTGGTTGCAGAATGTGACATAAGAGAGAAAAGGACAAGAAAATCAAATGTTTTAGCTTTTTTGTTGTTGTAATTGTTTTTGGTTACATGTTTAGGACTTTTTGGGTTGGTTTTTTTGTTGTTGTTGTTGGTATTTTTGGCTGGGTTTTTTTTTTCTTTTTTTGGTTGGTTGGCTTTTTTTTCCCCCAGAAAGAAGAAAGATAGTCTAGGTGGTCATGGGCTAGGTCTAATGGAGGAAAGGCATTCCTAGAAACCAATGCACAACAGAAAATAAAACTGCATTTGCTCACTCACTTTTGTTTTCTGAACTTGCACCAAAAAACCCATAGAGAGCAACGTGCAACTTAAAGATCCAGAGGGAAATGAAAATTATACCTTTTGAATCATGCAAACTGGAGCAGCTTCTTTTCTTCAAGGAGAGGCTTAGAAATAAAGGCATGTATTGACACATCCAGCTACCATCTCATGTCTGATTATGAGCTAAAAAAAGCTTAGAAGCTCCATAGCAGTTCTACCAGTAGAAAATTCTCCTTGAGCTCAAGTAGTAGAGCCCTCTGAATCTCTAACTGAGTATCCTGGGCTCTATTCCCATTTTTAATTTGCTGACAATGTCTCATTTATGAAAAAGGAGCCATTTTAAATTCTTTCAAGAACAGAGTGATACTGAATTACTCAGAAGAATTTTCTTCAACATTTTTTGCTTAGAAAGGCATTCTATAGATTCTCAATATGCACTAAAAAGGAAAGAATATGAAGGATTCTTTTGGACAAAATAGTGTAGGTGTCATACATCAAAAAAATTAGTTATCAACTAATTATTTATAAAATGTTTAAGTGTTAATTGTTTAGGTGATAGACAGCAGCAGAACTATGCAGTCTAGAGCCAATTGTGAGATCTCAGAAGATAAATGAGCTACAATATTTAGATTAAACAAAAGAGAACCATTATAATAATATACACAATGAGCAAAGCACCGCATTTTCCAGTTAATGCCAAAACTGAGTTTCACAATGAAGTGTTTGTGGAACATTAAAAGTATAATTTAGCATATCTGAATAAATTATTTTCTACTATGTAGTAAAAACAGAGAAACACATGGCATAGATTATAGCCCCAAATGCTTTTAAATTCTTGGAGTGGAGGCTGCCTGGCAACTTTTGTACCAGCTGGAAGAGCGAGAACCCAGCTGGCTTGGCAGTAGCCACCATATTGTGCCTCGCCTGGCAGGCGGCCACCTGCCACCCTCCGAGGGCCCGTGCCCCTCCCGTGCGTGTCTGGGCACCGCCAGCCCCGGCGCGGGGCACTGTGTCCTCGCAGTGTCCCCTCAGTGTCCCCGCAGTGTCCCCGCAGTGTCCCCGCAGTGTCCCCGCAGAGTCCTCGCATTATCCCGTGTCCCCGCAGTGTCTCTGTAGTGTCCCCAGTGCCCCCACAGTGTCTCTGTAGTGTCCCCAGTGTCCCCACAGTGTCTCCGCATTAAACCCAGTGTCCCTGCAGTGTCCCCACAGTGTCCCCACAGCATCCCCACAGTGTCCCTGCAGTGTCCCCGCTGTGTCCTCACAGTGTTCCCGCATTATCGCCAGTGTCCCCACAGCATCCCCACAGTGTCCATGCAGTGTCCCTGCAGCGTCCCCACAGTGTCTCTGCAGTGTCTCCACAGTGTCCCCACAGTGTCCCAGCATTATCCCCAGTGTCCCCACAGTCAGTGTCCCCACAGTGTCAGTCACAGCACGCAGGCAGCCAGCTGTGACAGACCTGTAGCTGCCGAAAAGGGCTCAGGGAGGGTGCTGGGAATGCAGGACTGCAGGGTTTTGGGTTTTTCAGCACTGAAATCTCTGTTTTGAAGTTCTGAAGGGATGGTGAGAATTCAAGGCCTGGTGCCACAGTGAGGGAAGGTGAGAAAGCAAAAATTCATGCTATTGTTTCAATTGCTCACACGAATGTAGGATGCAAAGAAAGGGAAAGTAATTTGTGTATTTTATAGCCTTTAATCTAAGCATTACAGGGCTGTTAACACATTGGAAGTAAGCTCCCCATGGTCACATACCGATGTTGTCAAGTTGAAGAAATAAATGTAGTGACATCTAATCAGAACAAACTCCAGTTTGAGAGGGATAAAAGCTGTACCCAACTTCAGGTCAAACAGTGAAAGCAGGACACCAATAAACAGCCACATTGTCTCCTTTGATCTCTACTAGTAGAGGAAGGGAGAGTCCCAAATTAGGGAAATTGGCACCTTCAGGACTTCTGGGTCCCTCAGAGGCTTAGGTGTAAATAGAAGAATAACCCAAAATGGGTCACCCTTTGTTATACAGTGAGAGATCACTAACAAGACAGAAATCTTTATCAAATGAAGCATTATTTGTTCTACGTCTCAAAAAGCTCCTGCATTTTTTGTTCTTTGTGTTCCTTTGACAAGCACAGTAGTTGTCCATCCTTCCCAGTGCCTCCCTAAGGCTGAACAGTGTCTTTCCAGGAAATTAAAACAAATGCAGTCACAGTGATCTAAGCTTGGGTTTAATCCCTGCGGCTCATTTCCCAGCACACCTGCTCTGATGCTGCTCTGGTAATCAGCTCCCTCCAGCTCCTCCCAGTGCAGCACAGCCAGCAGTGGCTGAGAGGTGGGTGCCTTTCATGGGTATGGGTAGCGGCTGGCAGAGGAGTGAGCAATCTTGTAGTCATTGGGGATTTAATTCCACTCAGTGGGGTGGGGGCAGGAGGTTATTACATGTCCTGTCTCATGCAGGATATGCAGTTGAGGTGATAGGGCATGGGTGGGACTCAATCATCTTAAAGATCTCTTCCAACCTAGTGATTCTGTGTGATGGTCTCTTCCAAAGAGCCCCATCTGAAGGCTGTGCTGATTCAGGAGAAACCACAGACACCAGAAGGCAGAGCCCTTCAGCACAGCTCTCCTTGAAAAAGTTTTTGTGGTTTGATTGCTTTTGTGCTGTGGGTGCTTTGATCTTCTGGGGGAGTGTCATCAGACGTCCTCCTCCTCCCACAAACCCTGAACTGATGGCAGAGGTACGGAGCTTGTCAGTGACAGTGACAGGCCTCACCCAGTCCATATTGCAGAGGAACTCTCCCTATCCATGTGAGTGAAAGACCTGTGCAATAGCTTCAGCCCAGGATGAAACACTGTGTTATCTGTTTCAAATACCTGCATAGTCTGAAACATGCCATGTCACCACTAATTCCCATGGGAGGGAGAATTTGCTCTCCCCTGGTTTTTTTTATGTGAACATGTTCAAACCAAAATCCAGAGGCTGGATTCATTAAATTGACAATAAAATATGTTCTCAAGGATGAGTATGTAATGCTTTCACACAGACTGAAATGCTATTTTTGAATTGGACTCACAAATTTATTTTCATTTGACTTTCAATGATATTTAAGCACCTGTCTCTTTGAAAACAGACATTTGACTTTTAAATAATTTCACCTCTGCTGAAATTTATATCCCATTTGCTGGAGAATCTGACTCATGAAGTCTTGGTTTACAGATGCTCAAATTAACGACATATTTTTCATATTTCTAAGACTTTTCTTGCTGAATAAACAAAAATAAAATATATAAAATACAATAAAATTTTTAATGCAGAATGAACACATACATCATGTCCTTTGCATAATCAAGAAGATTAATATGGGCTTTGTTCTTATAAGAACACTATGAGACCTTGGAAAGTTCCAGGCTGACCATAATGGATGGTTTTGGAGCACTGAAACCATGTGCCCTTGCTATTCCAGGACTTGGTCTCTGGCAGCAAGGCCACCAAGAGTCAGGATTTAGTGTAGGTGTAGGTGTAGTGTAGTGTTGGTGTAAGTGTTGATGCAAATGGCTTTTGGACCCCAGTCGGTTTGCGCTGTGCCATTAGGCTTGGGGGTGTGTGTTTTGCAGCAAATTAATCTGCTTAGTGGCCTAAGGTTATGATAAGAAACAGATTAGTGCCTGTAAAATAATGGTGATCAACTCCCTTTTCAAAGGAATACATAGAGTTGCACTGACATTTTCCCAGTGAAGTATCCCTGACTGAACTGGAAGCTGCCCTCCTTTACCTCTATGTGGTCACAGAGTTAGGTTTTATCTTTGTGTAAGTGCTATACCTTGATATCCATCACTCACAGATCTGTTGCACTTTCCCATGTTACTTGAGGCATATCACACTGTGCTCATAATGAAGTCAATGGGGGCTTTGCCTTGGAATTGAAAAAGAAAAGGACTGAGCATCATGTAAAATAAACAGTAATGTTAGCTTCTTTAATACCCACTACATTGCATCATAATTCAAAGATTTTCTTTTAAAATTGAAAGTTGTAGCAATTCATATCCAACTTTCATCTTAGCTTCAGTGGTAAATTCTCCTCTCATGTTACTTCTGAATTACAGAGGTATGAAAGAAGAATTAGGCCTTCATATCTGAACTCGCTACTAAGCCCGCAATGCAAAAATCTGATATTTTCTGGAAGATGTTTAAGTGTAGGGCAACTGCTGTGCTACTTCTCAATTTCTGTAGTTAAATCACTCTGTATATATCACTTCTATGTGATACAGTAATTTTTTTTTAATTTTGGATTATGAGCCTCACTGAGATCCCACAAGGGTCCATTAGGAGTTATGGGGAGTAGTTAGGAGCATTCCCATCCTTTTGAAGTTGACAGTGTGAAAAGGCTGTAATTACAGATCTGTAAAGGACAGGGAGTGGCTGTCTGCATTAATTGTTCATTTCACCCATTCTTTCAACAATGAAATTACACGTGAACACTTTCAGCCAGTGACTATTGCCTTTCTCACTTTTCCACTTAAACAGACCAGTTCTACTGCTGATGCAGGAGCAGAAAATAGTAGGCAGATAAGCCAGAGAAGATTCAAATACACATCTAGAAGACATTTGGAATGATAGGATCACAAAATCATTTATGTTTTTGGTAAACACCTTAAGAGCAGCAAATGTAACCATTAACCCAGCACTGCCAAGTCCATCACTAAACCCTGTCCCCAGGTGCCACACCTACATGTCTTTCAAACACCTTCTGGAACAGTGACTTCATCACTTCCCCATGCAACCTGTCCCAAAGATTGACAACCCTTTACATGATGAAACTTTTCTTCATATCCAATCTAAACCTGTCCTGGCACAACATGAGGCTGTTTCTTCTTTTCCCCTGGAAGAAGAGGCTGACTCCCACCTGGCTACAGCCGCCTTTCAGGAAGTTGTGAGCCTCCTCTTCTCCAGGCTAAACACCCCCAGCTCTCTCAGTTTCTCCTCATCACTTGTGCTCCAGACTCTTCACCAGCTGCATTGCCCTTCTCTGGACCTGCTCCAGCACCTCAATGTCCATTTTTAGGGGTCCTGAACTGAACCCAAGGTTTGAGGTGTGACCTCACCCGTGCCGAGTACAGGGGGACAACCACTGCCCTGCTCCTGCTGGCCATGTTCTTTCTATATTGCAAAACAAACTAGGTCCTAAAGCCAAGAGATTTCTGAGAGCTTTTAGCTGGTTGTGCCCCAGACAGCAGTCAACTGCATTTTCAATCATCTAAATGTCCTTGAACTGTGGTGGCAGGCCCAGCTCAGGGGGGGTCCTGCTTGAGTAAGCAGTTGGCAGAGTGGGGAGACCATGCTGCTCTGAACACAGCCTGAGGACAGCCTGAGTCACAACTGCTTTAGGAGCAGGGGATGAAGTCTTTCAGTGAAGAACAGGTCTGGTCCTTCTGCTGACAGAATTCCATCAGTAAAACAGTAGATTTCTTTATGTGAAGTGATTATTTAGAACTTTATACTCCCCCAGCTCCCAGTGTATGACAGATTGAATGAATCCTACTACAAGATGCTTATCCAGTATTATCTGCTTGAGAGATAAATGCCTTGATTAAGGTGGTATTAAATCCAATTCTTTTTCCATAGGCAGCTGATCATTGGCTGTCCATGACCTCTTTTCCTCAGGCCCTGGAGCCATCTCATTTATGGTTTCATTCTGCTACACTACTCCTAGGCCAGGCTAATTGCTTCTCCAGACAGCAGGCTCTGCTTCTACTTCTTGCAGGGTTTTTGAAACAGTACAAGTTAACAGATGCCAAAATTCTCAGTAATATTAACATTTGATCAAGTTCTTACTCATGTTAAAACTTAGGAAAATTCATCTGATTTATATTGTTTGTCTTAAGCATGCTTGTGGGGTGTCATACTTGCAGGTAAATCTAATGCCTTGTTTATACCATAACAAAACAGTTAGGATGCTTTTTCTCATTGTATGACAATCTGACAATAATTTACATGGCTACTGAGAAACTGCTTTCCTTATATGTTAGGAGCTCCTAACATATCTAATGTGGCCATAATATATAAATATACTACAACAAAAAGATCAAAAGAATTTGCACCATAAGCTGGATATCACTGCTTGAAATACAGTCCCCTGGTTTAATCACATTTGCAACATAAGCAGCTGCTTGAAAGGGGCATATCTGTGCTTGAGACATCTTTGTTACAAAAAAACCATAGCAAGGGACCAGTTTTTTCAAAGTTTGCTGAGATAAAATTCTTTAGATGTGCTAAGCAAAATTTTATTAATGGCTCGTATCTATTCACACAGTCACAGGAAAACTGGTACTCTCTTAAAAAAATACAGTTTTCTTTCTATTTTTTATGCCCCGCTGAAATGAAGGGTATATATACCTATTAATGAGGTAGCAAACCATCTTTAAGACAGATTTCTTCCTCCAACTAATCTATTGCAGGGTTTTATGAGTTGATGCCAGAATGCGTGTCAAACAACAGTTCTGTTTTAGAATGGTAGAGTGTTCAGGGTTGGAATGGCACTTATAGGTCATCCAGACCCAAGCCCCTACCACGGGCAGGAACAGCTCCCACTAGGCCAGGTTGCTCAGAGCCCCATCCAGCCTGGTGTTGAACACTGACAGGGCTGGGGCATCCACAGCATCTCTGGGCAACCTCTTCCAGTGCCTCACCAGCATCACAGTAAAAAATTTCTTCCTAATATCTAACCTAAGTTTTCTCTCTTTCAGTTTGTACCCCTTACTCCTTGTCCTATCCCTGTGGTTCCTAATAAAACAGAAAAGAGACTGCCAGGAAAGGGTAAGCTTTGGTCTCTGCTCAGGTGCAGTTGGGTAGGCTGGAAGCATCTCCTTCCAATCTGAGCTCTAAATATGTGTTTCAGATTTGAATGGAGAACAAGGAACTTTGGTGAGCCATGCAGATCTAGAGCTGTTCTGTAGCACTGTTGCTCTAAAATCCTCTGATAAAAAGCAATCACTGAAATTACTGATGCCTTCTGAAATAAATTCAGAGAGTGAGGCACTGATTTAATTCATGCACCTGAAAAGGTATCTTGTAGAAATGCACTGAAATCTTTATTGTGACTTGTCATCACAACTTATATAGTCAGCACAAGGAAATACAGGAATATTACATTTTAAAAAGTCTCTTGTTCTTTCATAGCTTAAACATCATTATTCTTAGTTCCCCTAGAGATTCAAATAATTAAGAGGACAAGGAAGATGGTGAAACAACAGATTAACTGCCTATCCCTGTCCTCTCACTGTTTGTGTTGGCTGGATGCATGCAGCAGTGGGCATGACACCAGGTTAAGGACAGGTTACTCACATTTTTTCTGCTTGCCAAAGAGTTCTGGGAGCAGCTGTGACTTAGTCACAACATCATTACTACAAGACTACTGCTGAACAAGCATTAAAATAGTCTTATGCTCTCTCAGAAAGGAGTAAAGTGGATGGTCTCTGAGATCCTTGAGCGTATCTGTCACCTTTACAGGTGGCTGAGAAGCAATCTAAGGAAAGAGGGGCTGACCCAGAGGTCTGTGGTACCTCTTGGCTCCTTCACAGACATCCACATATCTACATCTACATCTACATCTAAGTCTACACAATGGTTGGACGTGATGTCGTAAAGGTCTATTCCAACCTAAACCACTCTATGATTCTGTATACATGTACATGTGTATTTGTAAACAAAAACACGTGTGTGTGTATGTCCTCTCTATATAAGTTAAAGAGAGTAATCAATGCAGGCAGGGAGGGAAAAGAAAAAAAAAGGAAAGAAAGGCAAGATTGTCATCAATACGTTTGATAATACGTATGGAGTTTCATGATAACTAACTTCATGATTTGGTGTCTGATGAAAACTGTTTAAGAATTACTTTGCTGGAAAGCCATTAAGGGAAGCCAGCCAGATATTAGGTAACTTAAGACTGCTCGGGAAATCAAAACAAAGTTACAGGGCCATTAGCTCAGTGTTATGCTTTTGGCGGGAGAATGGACTGTGGAGAAGGGGCCTCCAAGTCTCCCAAGCGGATTTTTTTCCTCCTTCATCAGTTCCACTGGGGACATATGTTGTTTGGAGAGAACGCTGTCACACACTGTCTGCCAGGGGAGGGAGTGGAGGCACTTCCCCTGCCATGCCATCTTTGCTACCCACTGTGAGTCCCGTGGGGCCTCTTCTGCAGAGGACAGGCACAGCTGTGCCCGGCTGTGCCAGCCCTGTGCTGATGCAGGTGGGACAGGAGTGACCTCCTCTGTCTCCACTCTTTTGTTTGCCACCAGAGGGCACAGAAGCTCAGGGCTTGGGCTCGCCTCATCCTCCTCAGGAAACCCCCAAAGGAGCCATCCAGGCACAGCAAGGCTTTTCTCTCCAGCTGCATGTCCAGGCTTTGGTTGTCCCAGCTTCTCCTTCCATCTTTGGCTTCCCCCTGAGACGTGCCTGTTCTGCTGTGCCCACGTAACTGCTGCACACAAGAAGCTAATAAACCACAGTAAGGGACAGGCTGGCTCTTGGGAGCAGGACGCTGGCCACTCTGGCTCTCGCTGGGAGTGCCTTGCCAGCTGAACTGAAATTCCAGCTGTGCTGGCTTTCAGCATGTTGAGTCTGTAAACATCCCCACATTCTTTTGAGGTTGAAAGTAGGCTAGAAATACAGCAGGGAGTTTGTCTCCAAACCAGCTCATGGATCACCTCTGCTGTTCCAAGGGCTTTGCTACCTGGTGTTTGTGCAGTGCCTGTCTGCTTGCAATTCCAGTGCCTTGCACAGTCTTAGTGTCCCACTGATTAAGAAAGATGGAAAAGATCTGAATAAAGGAACTTGGACATTATTACAAACAGTCATCAAAAAATATGTCTTTTCTTGTTTCAGGGTGGTTACTCAGAATAACTGTACTTGTTAGTTCTAAGGTACTACTGTCAGGCTTCCCTGGTATTCTTAGAGCATTCTGTTGAATTATACTGAAGAGAAACCTTTCCCAGCCCAAATCTGAGCACTCAGGAATTTTGCAGAAACTGCAGTTCTAGTTCTATTATGTGGAGGAAACCCCATTTAAATGGAGGAGTTTCATGCTGCTGAGACTTCCAGAAGCAGAAAAATACTGATACTCAAAGCTCTGACTTGGTTTGAGTGACTCCAGTTCCTGCTTTTCTCATTGAAACATTAAAGGCCTATCTGCATGGGCAGTTTATAATTCTACAAACTGCTGTTTTGCTATTAAAATATAACTGGTGAACTGTTGGAGACTTATAATACAGTATAGCACAATAATACTTACGGTATCATATCTCCATTCCCATGTATTTTGGTGGTCACCTTCCTGCCTTTCTCTCACTTTATGCCCTGCCCCAGCCAGTTGCTTTAATTAACAACGTGTTATTCCCTCCTGAAATACTGATGCCCTTCCTTGAGCTCCAAAGCTCCCCTAATTCACCCTCCTCATTGCTCCTGAGGTGCCAGCATACATGCATACAAGGAGAATCAGGGGGATATCCTGGCATGGGCTCCAGGGTGGGGCAGTGCAGATGAGAAAGGACTGGCTGTAGGATTTGTATTGCCTGAGTAAAAGAGCAGTATGTTCCCGGGACTTTGTCACAGACAATCTGATTAACTAGTCAAAGTGAAATGCTGGGACTTTCACCTGTTTTCTGCTTCATATCTTTTAGCACAGCACAGGGAGGATGACAACATGCATGGTGCAGAGGAGAGGATCACCTGCCCTTGGGCCTGAAGTTGGTGGAAATCCATACCACATGGAAGTAGGGGCTTGCTCTGAATAAACAGCCAATTGTGCTTCTGGACATAGGCAAAGCATGCCAGTGTAAAGCAATCACAACTGCAGAAGGTCATTTAGGTACAAATCTTCCACAGCAACCCTGCTGTTTCTGACTCAAAGGCACACAAATGCTTTTGGAGATTGAAGTTTGCATGATCATTTGTGGCATGTATCTCGTCAGGTGCCAGTGTCTCTCATTTACTCTATATAAGACCTTTTGGTCAATCACTCAGCAGGGGTATCAATCCCAGGAGGCTCATTTTGAGAATAAATGTGAGGAATCACTGGGAAAAGCAATAGGCCAAAAGGTGGTAAAGAATCCTCTAGGCTGGCTCTAGTGGTGCTTTAAACTGGGATTATTTTTACCTAATTAAGTTGTTGTGACAGTAATCTAGCTCAGGCAAGGAGCCAGATAAGGTACCCAGTGACCCTGGCTGGTCAGTTTGTCTTCTGCTGGTTAGTGACTGCCAGACATACCAGGAACCCTTTCCTGGTTGTTACCTGTCCTGTTTAAACTACACTCTAAGGTGGCAGGGCACAACAAGGCAGTGAACATATTCCACATACCAGAGACTGAAATTTCTATTCTGAATGAAGGGCCCTGTGGTAAGCACAGTTTTGTAGCCATTCATCCTCCTGGGGAACAGGCACATGGACTTTATGCTGGGGACTGTGGGAGGATCTTCACAGGGGAGCAAGAGGCTATATGGAGGTACACTGCTATGGTTTAATCAGGACATTTGTACAATGCAGTGCTCTCAGCCATCTCAGGACTCAGTGTGTAAGACTCTTCCAAACTAGCCAATACAACTGGAGGGTCCTGTTTTGAAACACAGCAATTACAATGATTTATAGCTTTGGGAAAACTAAGTGAAATCATTTGAATTGGTTTAGAATTTTTTCTTTAAACAACTCTTTATTCTTTATGTTTTTCTTTTTTTTTTTTTCCTGGCTTTTTGGAAACCACTGATTTGTTGAAATCAAAATGTTTTGTGACATGGGTGGGTCTTGGCAAACAGACAGGACCCATGCAGGGTTCTGAGGAAACCCTTCCTGCCAGGAAATCAGCTGCCATCAGAAAATTATTTGGTTTCTTGACAACTTACTTGGCTCATGGTCAGGGTGCATGACTGGAGTGCAACTTTATGCACAGACTGGGCTTCCTCAAAATACAGGCTTGGGCTAGTACTACGATATGGGATTTCAGCCTTCAGCTTGGGGACATTGTGGCTTTCAGGCTTCCTGCCCTGGGTTAGGAACTTGCAAGCTCAGGGAACTTCTTTTCCCATAGTACACAAATCACAGTGATGGTTCCACAGTTTCTCTTTAAAATATATGAACACAATGACTGTCATTGTAAAAAACCATGTGGGCCAAGCTGCTGCTGACAAATCATCACCGCTTCATACAGAAAATGTCTTTGCTGTCTATTGGTAAAATAAACAAATTCAATAAGGATATACAAACTGAAGTGTCTTCTGCTAAGGCTGGTTCTATGGTTACTGTAGGGCTCTGAAGTGGAAGTGTCATTGCAAGAATGATCTGTTGAGCTAGCCACAACAATGAGATCACTATGTCTTGGGCAGAGATAGCCTTATGAAAAAGTTTTCTAAGGCTTGTAGGTGGAATAAAGAGCCCATTTACAACCCTCCATGGGAAGAAGAACAAGGTTAAACAGCACAGGGTATTAAATTTCTTCTGGGACAAGAGACTAGTCTTTAGGGCTTAGATGGGACTGAAAGGGTACATTACAGTCACGGGTTATTTTGACGGTTAGCATCACTGCTCAGCTCTTCTCAGACGATGCATTATAAAAGCTTTGTCTGCACAGCAGAATCGCCCTATGATTTTATCAAGGTCTGGCATCCCTGCACTGGCAAGCCAAAGTGGCAAGAGCAGTAAAAATGACACCATACAAGCTTTAGAAGAAGCATTTAAGTAAAGTGTATTGCCAGTGTTTCTAAAACATGTGAACCTTCTTAGTAGCAGATGATAACATTCAGGTGCTGCATTTTCCTGGCCATTGTCCTTGCTGGCAGGCAAATTACAGCAATTCAGACTCCTTTGTTTTGCTGAGCAGAACTGCTTCTTTTGAGAGCTTCATCCAATCTCGGGCACTCATCAAAAAAAAGGAATGAATTTGGACTCTAGCTAATTGAGGTTATCTTGGGGAAAATATACAGACACAAAGAGATAAATCCATGCAAGGGATGCTCACATCTCTTTGTCATGCCTTCTCTGTTATGTAAAAGAATGAGTGCCTTCAGCTATGCTAAATCATTTGTTGCCTAATTCTTGCTGAAATTGCTTTATTTTCCTTTGGGGTTGAAGTGGTCTCTGATGAGACTCTACACAAAAAACTGAAAAATATTCTACTAAGTAGATGATCAGCTGTATTTGCTACTGATTTTTCCTTGCTCCAGTTCTTCATGCAACATTCTGCCATTTGGTGATAATCTTTTTCCAGCTGACCTATCTACAGCATAGCATATTTAGTTTGATGATAGTATTTATGACATAATATAAAAGTTGTGTGTAGGAGCCAGGAATGGGGAAACACTTGGAATGAAGTCAAATACAGTCAAACTAAGCATCTGAATGTCCAGCTCAGTCTTGCAGTTCTCATTCAAGTGTATTCTTTGGATGAGAACTGGGGCTGAGTAAACTGTAAAACAAGAAGCCTTAATCAGATTTCTGTAGATTGGAATTGATCTCTGACTGGTATTCTCTGTAAATGGAAAACCTACACTATTGTAGGTGTAGCCATTTTGAAGCCTGATATTTGCAGACAAATTTGCTTTGATGTCACGTTAGTATGCAAAAGGGTTTGTAGTTTTCCTCTATTTATTTTTTGGAATGGTGCAATAATCCAAAATTACATTATTAGGTACAGCAAGATTGACCAACCAGAGGCACTTTTTCCAGAGGTAACTGACTGATTCACAAGTAATTTCATTGGCAGGAGTGCTTAAAATCAGAGAAATCAGAGAAATGGAAAAATTCCTCAAATCAGAATATTCCAACCTGTAAAAAGGTACCTGGCATTAATTCACAGACTTGAACCAAGTGTTTTATTGGCAATGCAAGAACTTGTTCCATGATCAGTGAAACGAATGAAGCTTCACATCCACTGAATTTGTGTCTTATGACTACAGTTTTTGCCTATTTTATAATGCCTTAAGGTCTGGAGTATTCATAAAAATTCATCATGTAAATTCTCTGATATCAAACAGGAGGCTCCCACTGCCGTATCGATAAGTCTCTCTCTCCTATGCTGATATCAGGGGGTTTTAGTCCACAAGAGCTCAGAAAACTTTAATCCTCTATCCTGTTGAAGATAAGATTGAATTGGTTTACAAGTGGAACACCTATTTGGAAGATCACACAGATAATCATCACTCTCCCAAGCCATAAACACACTGCATAATTATCCAGATTGTGTTCCTTTATGACATCCTGCTACAAATAGCTCCAGCTACAGACCATTAATGTGACTCCCAAACTGATCAAGGCAGTAGAAACTATCATAAGGATTTGCCAATTACAATCTGGAAACTGAGGTAAAGACACTCCTGAAAAAAAAAAAAAAATCCGTCTTTAAATTTAAATTCCTAAAAGCAATTATAGTATAATAAAAATGTTAAATGAAGGATTGCTGTCTGAGACAGCAGTACAGTACAGTGTAACTAGCACTGAAGGAAGAAAAGTCAACCAGGATTTGTGTGCCGAGGACACTGCATGAATATATATTCCATTTGATTGGGAGTTGCTGGTCACAACGCCAATCTGACAGTGGTTTCTAATCAGTATAAGTATATAGTATTAACCATATTATATTAACCATTTACACACCATCCAGAGTGTTGTTATTAAAAAAACAGTTTACATGCTTCAATAGAAAGTGAGCAACACTGAGGGTTAAATGAATGGAGTTAAACAACAATTTGTATACTACAGGTGGTTGATGGCAGTATAAATTTCCCCACTAGCATTTGTTGATAAGAAAAATCATAGTAAGTTTGCAAAATAAGAATGTATTTCGGAAAGGTCTGTTACATCAATGTTCTCCATTTTATAATAAGAAGCATCTAAATGTCTAACTCGAGCATAATTAAGAAATATTCAGGTCTGAATGTCACCATCTTTACAGCAGTTCTTTTAGCCAGTTGTATATGGTAGTTGAGTTTGAGATTGTTTAAATTAAATGCCATGCTTTATTAATTAAGTGCAACAATATTTATCTTAATTATGTGTGAAATGGGTTTGGAAGCTGAGGCATAATTGAGTAGAACACACACAGACTTGAGCCAGAGCAGAAAGGAAATGTTAATTTAATGAAGAAATCTGCATAATAACACTTCATCATCTGCTGACATGTAGTTGTCTGCAGTGCTATGTGTCTGCTGGGCACAGACACAGATCCCATCTTGGCTTCTGCTGGTGACCCTCTCACTCAGGAGACAGCTAGACAGAGCCTATGAAGGATGAGCTTATGCCCTCATGTGCCCAGATTTGAATAAGAAATGAAGATTTGAATGAGAATATGATATCTGGAAGAGATGCATTTTGTGGGAAAAATTCTCATGCATCAGCCCTGAGAAGGCAAGGAAGATGTTCTTTTATGATGATATATAAGTACTGAGGGCCTACCTGGTTACTGTAGCACATTCACAATAAATTTCTTGTCACAGTCACATAGAAGCTTTAAAAGGGACAAAAGACATATGGGGGAGAAAACTGAATAGCTGTCACTAGACTGCTTCTTTGCAAAGTATCTGGGAACTTTAAAACGACATTGGCAAGACAGGAAGAAGCCTACGCCTAACAGAGATCAAAAGAATTGCAGCAGCTTAAAAAGGGAACTCCTACAAGAGCAGCTGTAAAGTTGTTTGTGGGAATAATGCTCCTTTTGGTCATATAACTAGGTGTCTGAGAGGGCTGGGACAGCCACAAAGGGATGTAGAATGCATGCTGGGGTTTTAACATGCTTTTTTCCTCTACATAATTAAATCCTGTGGTTAAGTTAAACTATATTTTGGTCTGCTTAGTCCCTGGTTTTCACACAGATTTTCAGAAAGGAGATACTGCTGGTGTCTGGGCTTGGTCAGAGCTACTGTATTCACAAATCCTGACCTAAAACCAGGAAATATGCTAGAATTCACTTCTACCAGTACTGTACTTACAGAAGAGGGATAAAAGAAGGCCTTTTGGGACATCATGGATTTGCTGGCACCTTGGTGGCTAATACCACTGATAATATACTGTTTTCTCACTGTCTACATTATCAGTTAAAATTTCAGTGCTGGTGAGCTTTTCATTATGTAGAAAATAATTGACATGCACTTAAAATGTAGAAGATGTTATTTTTAAAAGAATGGACCCTTTTTATATCTCTGAATTAATTGATTACCTCTCCTTGTACTCTTTGTCTTATTTTTTCCTGTCATAACAAAACAAACCACAGCAATAACAACTCTCCAAACAAGGTCTGGGAGATCACTCAAGGTCTCTCCTCTCATAGTTACTCAACCCAGGGTACTCTGGGTGCTAACTTTCATCAGATATTTCATGTATTTACTTTCTCCAGGCCATGATAAACATGGGCAAATAACCAGCAGTTTCCACCACCCCAGCAGGATATGGTAACTACAGGTGAAACCTCCTTGGAACTTTAGGCAAATGTCTGACTTCAGAGAAGAGTATGAGGCTGAGTGCTTCTCCCATGCCACTATGCAAACTGCCTCTGCATTTCTTGAATTTCTCCTGCCTTGTTTAAAAAGGGTTCTCCTCAGCTTGCTGACTTCTGCAGACCATCTTTCCCCATGAGAGGAAGTCAAGGTCCCTGTCTCATGGTTGAGAGTCACCTGGCTCTAGGCCCATCCCACCTAATTTTACTCCTTTGACAGTGGCATTTACAATAATAAACAAATGACTGCACAGTTCAGAGGGGCTACATGGGTCATCTACATGTAAGGTCTTTGTCATCTCTGAAGGTGTCTGGCCTCTTTCCATTAACTGCAGAGAGAATTTGCAGCAAATGGCCTTGAAATCTATGTTGTTCATTTACATTCCCAAAATTGGATAGAATAAGTCCTCAAAGGGGTGCCTAAATTTGAAGTGTTGCTATGCTCAGTATTGCAATTCCTAAAACACTTTTTTCCTTCAGAACTTGTTATTTCAATGCTGAATTTTTGAGTTTTTGTAGAATCCGGGCTAATATCTAAGAGCAACTTCCTATGCCTAAACATCTAGTGCCATGTGAGATGCTGTAGTGTATCCAGTATAAAAATGACAGACCCAGTGCAAGATATGTCCTTCTGGAGCAGCAGCAGAAGGCCATGAAAAATACCCTGTGGCACTTTTCTTTTTGCAACTGAATTAATCCCCTGTTAATATAAAGTGAATATAAATACGTAAGAAAATGAGGGAGTTAGTTACCTTAAATCTTTGAGTCCAGCTCTTGAACTTCTGATATCATAGCTCACCTGTTATCCTTAACACTGGATAATAAATACAGTAGGCATATCTCACTGAGGACTCCCAGCCCCTGCTGGTGCACAGTGGTCTGTGTTAGCCCATCTCCACAGACTAAATGGTATGTTTGAACAGATGCAGGTCCTGGAAAGCTGCTGTCTATTAAAAATTTGTACTACAGTTTCCTTGAACTCCCTCTGTGATACCATAGGTCATCAAAATATTTCTTTAGAACAAAAAATACTCATCCTTTTTGCAAACATATTGACAGAAACACAACCCCATCAAACTATCCTGCTTCTCTCTCTATGAGCACCATCACATGTAAACCAGATGTTGTGAACCCAGATAATCTACCAAGTCTGAAAAAGTCATACACTATAAAACAACTGTTCTGTATTTGTTGCTAGAGATAGTGAGATGGATAGTAAGATCAGCTGAGAAGCAGTAAAGGTGAAGCCAAAGTGAATTACCAAGTATTCAGCATTCCCTCTTCTCAGTAGCCACAGCTGACTAACCTTTTAGTTCACAGTAAACTTTTTAAAACTCTTTTATACATGGACTGGGCAGGACAAGCAGTATAGACTAGATCAAAGCCTTAACTGATGAAGACACTCACAGGTGAATCAGATCAATGAAACATATCCAGACAAAATAAACAAAGCCGGTATTCAGGACTTCAATTTACTGCAGTCTTCACACTGCTCTACTGCATCAGCACACCTTCCTTGTGTAGATGCAAGTTGCAACAGTTCCCCAGGTAAATAAACCAACTTCTTGTAAACAAAATTTTTAATAACTGGTCTCATCCACGTCATGAATGCAAAAGCATGTGAGCAGCCACACTCAGGGCCAGCTTGAGCTTGAGCTCAGTGGGACTTCTTGGTGCAACTTCAAGCCATAAGAACAGGGCTGTGCAGAGAGCAGGGAGCAGCTGGCCCTGGTTGCAGGATAGGTGCAACCAGTAGGTAGAACTTGCCAGAAGCACTGGCAAGTTGGACAAACTGTGGGGCCATGCAATGTATGGCCCACTCTCCTCAGCCAGAGGAGAGTGCAGGAACAGAGATCCCTTGTATGGGGAGCTATTTCCAGCCTCCCATTAGTCTGGATAACAGAGAGCTGACAGTATTGGCAAAGACACTTTAATGCTGATACAGTTTCTGCTTGTGCTAGGGTTTTTGCTGGTATGTGTATGACAAAGAAGAAATTGCAATTTTAACTAAATCTCTATGTTGGTCAAAGTATACACTTGATCAAATAAAGAGAGAAACATATGAAATAATGTTTAAATCAGTTAAAATAAATGTACAGGTAGAAGCGGCCAATTTCTTCTGTAGCTAATTTAATACTCGTACTATGAGCTCAAGATTGGCAGAAGATATGGCAGTTTACAAAAAAAGGTTTTTTTTCTATTTCTTCGTTTCTCCTGAACATTTGCAAACTTCAAAGACTTCACTGAATTAATAATTTAAAAATATTTTTATAGTTTATTTTTGTGTACTGAATGAGGTGGATTAATATCACTAAAAGAGCTGATACATGCCAGTTACCCATTTTGACTTACAGGTTTTGACTCTGCACAAAAATTACATAAGATTAATTTTCTTTTTTTCTCTTTTTGGCTACATGGTCAAAAAGTTCATGTGAACTCTGAAGTAGTTAAAAACCATAATCACTGGCCTTACGTTATCTGTCATGGCAATAAAAATGTATGAACATGATTCATATGGTGCAGGTGAGATCACCATAGTGCTTTTGAAATATGGACCTGTATGTGTTTTATTCAGTATATGCTGGAGATTGCCTGATGCAAATTAATTTTATGGAAAATTAAGCAGATCGCCACAGCTGCACTTCACAACTGCCAGAGATTTCTGTAACTGGCAATTTTCCAGCAAGCCTGCTAAGAAGGAACTGAAAAGTTTACCACAAGCAGCTATGCTGAGGCAGACTCCAAGACTGAAACAAACTGGCTGTCATTTTACCATGTGGTTACTCATAAATGTATTGAATATTGGATTTTGAAAGTCAGATTGTTTATCACTCCAAAGAGAGATGTTAGAAATCATTGTATCAAAATTCACTACTAGAATTAATTTTAGGCTATTCCATTGCCTAGAAGATTTGACATCTTTTGACTTTCGTAATATTTATTCTAGCTCCCAAAAGACAATATCTTATTAATTACCTCATAGATTTAAGGAAGGAGCAATTTGGAAGTATTACTTTGGCTAAATATTTAAGCCATTTGTGACTATAAGTTAAACTTTTAATTTCAATGATAAAAAGCTAATTCAGCAAACTATAATAATAGCCTTATTATTTATTGTTCTTATCACATTACTGGCAGAAAAATGAGGTGAGCAAACTTAGAGGATAGACTTGTCAGGGTACCAGAGGGAAGCTCTATAGAGACAGTCTCAGCTGAAGGTCCACTTCTAAAACCACAGTTCAAAGCAAAGACTCCCCTGGATCATTGAGACCACAGGTCTTGGCTCTTTGGCCAGGGGATTTTTGCACTGCCTTAAATCAGGATGGCAGAGGTGAAGAGTATGGGCAGTGATGGAGAGGGAAGTTTGCTACACGCGGTTTTAACAGTTAATTGAACATTTCAGAATGGTTTTACATGCAGCAACAGAGAGCACAAGCAGACCCTACATTTCCTTTGAAATTTCTCTACTAACCTTTGAAAAATGTTTCTCTCTCTCTTTTTTTTTTTTTCTTTTCCCAGACAGGTCTGGAATAAACAAGGAGAATAATTGAGAAAGGAACATGAGTAAATTTTAAATTGTTCTAGTAACAGCTTGAGGTGATGTTGACTTTTTTTGTTTGATTCTACATTTTGTGGGGAGCATTGCCTACGGTTAGAAGCAAACTACTTTGTGAACAGGCACAAGAAATTAGGCAGAGGAAAAACATGTGCATGCTTTGCTGGATACTAGATTTGCTTGTACTAATCAATGTGATCAGATAATTTCCAGCTGCAAAGTACCATCTTCTGCTTAGTTAATTTCTTGTTTTGTAGCTGCAAAGATAGGAGGAACATATCAAATTAAAAATTGCCTACCATTTCTTCTTATTTTACTGCAAGGGAAAAAAACCAAAAGCAGGCAAATATGGTTAGTCCAGAAAACCACTCTGTCATTTCTTAATTTTCAACGGCTTAAATCAGGAATTTGTCATAACTTCAGGCTCAACTGGTTTTCAAGTACAGGAGCTAGTAAAGTTGGAAGTTGGAAGCTGTTAAGCCCTGTATTGTCATGGCCAGTTTCTGTTTTGGGTCTGCAGGTATTTGGACAAGTCAGCAATGCATTGTTATGGATGCCCTGTGCCCTGCTTGGGGAATATTGACATCCTACCCTGTTCAACGCATCTCAGTGGCCTAAAGACACCAGAGCCAACTAGATCTGAATTATGCAGCCCACAAACACATGGTGGCCCCAAAACTGAGTTGGATGCCTGCTCTTCAAAGCTATAACATTAGCTTTGGACATTCTACTTTTGTGTCCCTCCACTATTGGAGGTTTAGGACCCAGGGATACTCAGTTTAGGTAACTTCCTAAGACTGTATTTTGCTTTGAAGATTTGTGAAGAACCTTAGAGGAATGATGCAAAACACTCTGCTCATTGGTGAGAAAATGCCTGGATGGGAGGACTGGTTACATCCCAGGCAGAAGATGAGGCTGGTTCATCAGGGACAGTTCTGCTGACACTAGTCATATTCAGCTGGCCATGAATTTAGATCTTGAACTTAAACATAATTGAGTGAGCCTTGCTTTATCTGAGCAGGTTTGTGTATTTCTTCTGTAAGTCAAATACTTGTTCAGTGCTCATTCATATAGCCCTGAAGCCGGTCACATACATGAAAAACTGATCCTGGGTAATATTGGCCAGGATTTGTCTAGGGAGTAATTCTTATCTGATGAATAAGAACTTCTGAAAACTGCAGGAAGTGCTGACATTTGTGGGTGAGACAGTGGAGAAAAATGGATGAGAAATGGAGGACAAGCAGTCAGCTCTCAAGCAGCCCTGGGGACAAAGGGAGGATAACTCTAAAACAGGCCTAAGCTTCAGGGTATCTCCTTTGAGGTGGGAAACGGCAGATGGAACACAGGAAGATTTTTTTCCACATTTTTTTAAATGCCTGTAGGACACTGCTGCTCTAGGCAGGAGTTAGATCACAGTATCTACAGGACTTTTCTGACAGAGCTGGGAGCTATTCTGGAGGCCTGTCCGAACTCTTGTGCTTTCCACATCTCAATTCCTTTACAATATGAAATGAAACCAAGTCTTTATACTTTTTAATCAAATAAATATTATTGTTTTTATCTGGTCCTTCCACCATCTATAAATACTTTCTGTATCTTCACTGGACACACCACTCTAATAAAGGCAGGGATCAGGAGCTAGCACAGGATCTATGGCTGGCTCAGGCAGTCCCTGACCAAGTCTTGCTCTCCTCTCCCTGGGCTTGTCAAGGAGAGGAGAGCAAATCAGAGCTGCCAACTCTCTAGGCCAAGAGATGTTTGCTGAGTAGCTGTATTGAACAGAGGGCAACAATAAGAGATTGTTGCCCTCTGTTCTGTCTTCTCCTTGCTCTAGCAAAGTGGAGTCAAATATTCTGGTATAAAAATTGCAGAGAGGATGGTTTTAGCAGAGAAAATGGCTAAAGCAAAGAGACCATAAACTCTGTAAATACAATGGCTAACTACATTGCAGCATCCAGCAGTCTCAGGCACCATGACCTCGAGGTAAATACTAAAAAGCTTATTCCAAAAAATCAAGAATACAGATCACAAGTTACTCGTAGCAGGAGAACAGATGTTCTACAAAAACCTTACTGATTTATAGAGAGTATCTCAAGGCTGCTAGCACTGCTGTACAGATCCTCATTGTTCATGCAGATGTGGGCAGGGCAACCTGCAATAGTATTGAGAAGAGGAATACCCAGACTGGGACTTTTATTTAAGCCATTTCCAATCACAGATCAAGGAGTGGCACTGAATGAAGAAGATAGTTTTTTTTCATAGGGTTGAGTTCACAGGCTAGGAGCAGGGCAGAGGAGCAGTGAGAAAACTGGTGAGTGAGAAGGCAGCTTTCACTCTCCTTCTGTTAACAAGACACCCTAGCCAAACTTACAGGATTTAGGGCTAAAGGTCGCAATGCTGCAGCTTCTTTTGCAATGCTATTTCCAGATTAGGGTATCATCTATTAATTTTTGTCAAATTAAGCACTCAATTCTTAGCAGGCATTATCCTAAAGTTAAAACAAGCATCTCTCTAGACACTATTTTCTATATTAAAAAAAAACCAGTGATGCAAGTTATCATAGGGAGGCTTTCTGTTGAACCCAATTAGACAAAGAATCATGGAAAAAGCAGTCATAAAAAGGGCAAAGTTTACTAGTCCTGGATGTCTTGAGTATGTTTATTTGTCTGGCAGAGCTCTTGGTGATCCCACAATTAACATCTTGATTAATGAAAACATGCTCTGGCCGCCAGTCCGCATTGATGATGGTTTTTGTTTGAAATCTGTGAGTGAGGGAGATGTTTCCACGAACAGTCAGAAAATCCTCAGTGATGGATTGTAATGCAGGCAGGGTTTTTAGTGTGACACTGCAGAACAGGCTGTTCCCAGCCAGCAGACCTGGGGCGTTATGCCCTGGCTCTGCTCATTCCGGAGGCAGCTCTGACAACAGCGGGAAGGGGCACCAAGGGTGGCTGCCTCACACTCTGGCTGACTTGTTTCCTTGGATTTTTCATGTGCACATGTAACTCTGACATCACCCCTCCCATGGCCTGTCCTATCCATGAGGTGAAAAAGACCCATCTCTCATCTTGCATACAAAGTGTTAAATAATTACATTTGGACATCTTTTCCTTTTGCACCTTACTTTTCTGCAAAGTCAGAATAAGATTATACGTATCTGTACAGACTTTTATTTCTGGCAATGTACTTGTTGCTTTTTATTTCCTCCATGTACCCTTGGGTTTAATGACCTTACAGGCTTATATTATAACATGGATCTTTATGAAAGGGATTGAAGCTGAAGTTGTAAGTTTATGAGTTTATGACTCAGAACCAGATCTGAACTGAGAAGGGAAAAGAGGTTTTCCTATAAAGACCTAATTTTATCTGTGGCAGTAATACAATCTGTTAAGGACAGTAAAGGTAAGGGTCAGGAAAGCTGATCTCATGCTTGCTTTCCTACCTTTTCTCTGCTTTGGAAGAGGCTGTTATTTTTATCACTATTGCTTCTGGGAACAACTTCCAGCTTGCATGCAGGAGCTTTCTATATCCCTCCTTTCCCCGTTGTCTTTTGCTCTGGCTGTAGCACCATAAAATTTCAGCCATAGACTCAGAGTTTCCTGGACTTTCTTTTTGAAACTTGGTATTTTCTATTTTTGTCCTCATTTTTTTAAGAGTTGTGAACTCTCTCTTTTCAGAGGCTCATCCTCTATTTTCTCTTGCCTTACTATAAGACCAAGCTGAATTTTTACCCCTATTGTGTACTCCCATTGGGTTTTACTCCCATTGCAGCCCCTTCTCCAAATTTGCACACAACCTAAGATCTACTTCCTTTCCTGCCCAGCAATTAAAATCTTCACCTCACCCTGACTCTAAATACTGTGTTTAGTATCAACATCCTCTTTGCTCATAAAAAGTATCATCAGCCTGATATTCCTGCTCAGGTGGGTTTTAAGACTTCCCTGTGAAACCACACAGAACATTTCCTCCCATCCTCAGCCACTCAGCTGCCCAGCTTCCTCAAGACCTCCAACACAGACAGTCACATACATCAGAGAAGATGGTGACATCTCCTTTCTTCTCTTACTGCCTTGCGGCAGATAGGTTCTCATGCCACCCTTAGGTGAAAATTGCCATCCACCTTCATATCTTAGTGGCCCTGGGGAGAAGCATCAGAGTTGTAGAGCAGGGATAGTCCTTGGCTTTTCTTACTCTGACACTTGAGCTTGATGCTTCCTTGCTGTCAGGACACAGTATCTGTTCCTCACCTTCACAGGTCTACAGTGTGGGTGAGAAGATGTCTGGAGCAAGTCCTGCCTCCATGAAACTCCTACACAACTGCTCCTACCAAAAGTCTCTTTTCCTTTTTGGCATGTCTTTGTTCTGCTAAATCATAGGGTTTCTCAGTTTGGAAAAAATATAATGGAGGCAGAAGACAGCACAGTTCCATAAACCCTGGCTGGTGCAGGGAAAATAAACACGGACTGATCAGACTGATTGGTCACAGTCTCTCAGAATGTAAAATCTTTGGGGGAACCCAATAAAATTGTCAGGCACAGCTAAAAATAGGCAAAAAAGAAAAACTTTTTGTGTGGCCTGTAGTTACCTTGTGGCAAAATACATTAAATAAATAAATGCCAGAAGGGATTGACACATTGATGGAGGATGACTGCTTTGTTGACTATTAGATACTATGCCCTGGATGTAATTTCAGACTCAGAAAACCTCTACACAGTTGATTTTTAGAGGCTGGAAGGCAGTAAAAGGACTCTATATACCCTAATTCTCATACTTTTGTTTCAGTATCTGCTAATAATCACCATCAGAGACAGGATACTTGGCTAGACAAGCTTTTGATTAGACTGGCTGTGGTACTTCTTACATTTTTTTAACATACTGGAGCAGCTTTGCCCAGAACTTGGAGTACAGAGTTTACTCTGCTCTGCGTGCCGCACTTCTGCTCTTTTGCTGATAGCCAAGAATGACAAATTTAAAATAAGGCTTATGACAGCAGCAGCATGCATGGCTCAGGCTGCATGGTAATGAGTTGGTTTTCCAAGTTAAGCACTAGAATGACTTCAGTTACTGCCCACAAATGGGATCTGAACATCTAATGTCTTGATGGTAGAAAGGGCCTGCAGTTGGGATGGATCACAGCTTACTGAGCCCAGAAGCTCTCAGCCCTGTGTGATGCACTGATTTCAATCCATAGTTTGACATTCAAGCCACTCTGTCAAAACCTCAAAGCCTGCCACAGACTGGGAAAAACAATTTCACATGATTCTTTGTCAGACCCAGTAGATAAGAATAAGGATGCTGGCAGCAGGTAATGATCTGTATGTAATGTTGCACACCATGTCTACAGAGAGAATGGAAACACCCTGCTAAATTCACCTGATCCTTAGGATCTAGGCCGCATTATGTTGACAGTTGGTCTCAACAATCTTAGAGAATTTTTCCAACCTAAATAATTCTGTCTGATAAAACCTCAAATCTCAGAGTAAGTAAGTGAAATATTCCCCAGGCAAGTCCTTTTCCAATCCTGCTCTGAAATGTAGGATGTGAGGAATGATGATGTGTATAGAGTAAAGCCAAAGCAAATATTCCCTAATATTTGGAGAAATAAAGCATTTACACAGCAGGACATGCAGGAAATTTCAGGGGCACACTAACAGAATCAGTGCAAATGTTGGTCAGCAGTTTCAGCAAATGCTGGTCTTTTTTGCTTGTTGGCTTTTGTATTGTTTTGTTTTCTTTATTGGCTCTTTTCAATACCCCAGGGGTCTGCTGGAAAGGACAGAAATATAAAAATCAGTCCTGCGAAATGCTCAGAGCCCGGCTGTTGTGGGAGTTGAAGATGCTCTTCACCCATGGGCAAGGTCTCTGCTGCTGGGCAGATGAGTCCTGTTAACAGGTATGTGATTCTCTAAGCTACTGAGGCATAAATTCAACTGTCATAGGTCCCATAAAGTAGTAGCATTTGGCAGATCCTGTTATTAATGATACTATGTTTGCCAACAATGTAAAACAATAACGCTTGTGAGTTAACCAAATTCAAATCATATGAAGATTTTCCTGTATTCTGTCCAAAAAGTTCTTGTAACAGGCTGATTCATCCAATACCATTTCTATCCCAAGAGCAAGGGAAATCATTTTCCCACTCTTTCACTGTGGGAAACAGAACCCAAATCAGCCCAGATTTAGTCCTCCTAGTGGTCGCAGATAGACACTTTTTCCTCAGAGAGTGTATGTAAGTTTTGCTGTAGCTATTTTCTAAAGAAGTGCCTGTTCTTTTGCTGTAAGGTTGCTCATAGTGTGGAAATCCACCTAATCAAACAGAGTTGAAAACCAGCAAGAACTATTTTCCTTGCTGCCTCAGAGCCATCTGTCAGAGTTGCAGGTCCCTGCAGATTAATGTGTGAAATTCAAGACCTGACGCTGTGGTCTTTATTTATGGAGTTGCAAATAGATGCAGAGCAAGTGTTCTGAGCTTCCCTCTGTACATTAGGGCAAGATCTCAAAATATTTTACAAATTAATACATTAACTCTTACAGACCCTCTCAGAGCTTTTCCACCCCTTATGCCATGAACGTGTTACAAGAACTTTCAGGAACTTTCAGGGATATGTTGGGTTTTTTTCCTCATTAGGAGGAAACTTTGGTATCATGAAGGAGGCATCATCTTTGCCATCATCTAGTTTACTTCCAGTGAGCAGCCAGAAGCAAATCTCTGCCTATTCTGTTTGCCAGACTACCTCCTGCAGCTGCTTCTCATGGCTCTGTGATCCCTGAAAACCCATACTGCTTTCCTGTAGGGAAGCACAGTTAATACACTGTTCATGATGATTGGCCCACTTGCTTTGGTCAGTGACTTTAGTTGTGTCCAAGTTTTGACTCTACAAAAGTTGCTTAATTACCCCTTTTATGAAAATCAAAAGAGTGCTCAGGCCACCCAAAATCTGATATTATGAATATTACAGTTGCTTAGTGGTGTACAAAGGTGCAGGAAGAGGATGGTGCTCTGCTACAAAAGGTTCTTGCTGTAGATCAGTGATAAAGGACAACAGAGGGGTAAAGCAAATCCAGGAGAGGGAAGGTCAAAGTCAAAAGCATTATTTCAGATCAGTGTTGTGATCAGCCTCCATGTGTCAAATGCATTCCTTCATAAGAAACTAAAGAGAGGAACAAGGAGGTTCCTGGGGTGGCTTGTGCCAGTACTAAGTCCCATGGTTGTGTCTTCCTCCCCATGAATTGGACCAAACCAGGAAGAACTGCAGGACTTTCTTTCCAGGCCTCCTCCAGCTCATCTCTGGATGTGCTGACCAGGCCCAGGACTCTCACACTGGCATGACAAAGTTCAGCACCCTTGTGATGTTTTTGTGGAATATAATTTAAAGATTTTTTTTTTCTCAACAGATCTAGAGGTAAAGGAAGCGGTGCACACATGCACTTTGACAAGGTTATTTAAATCCTCCCACAGTTCTTCTTATCACAGTTTGTGCACCCCTGCAGACGATTCTGGTGAGTCTGTTCTTTCCCATATCATCACCCATTTCAGTGACAGCATCACTGGCACATCACTGTGCTTTCTGCCATTTTTCTTGTTCCTTGAGCGACTTCTGTGAGCTGTCCTGCAAAGCAGATACCTTCTCTTTGTGGATACTTCTAAAATCTTTCAGTGAAGGCATCATTTCTCTGCACAGATTGGGAATGAGCTCCACCTCTCCACTGGGAAAATGGGGAAAACTGGGAATAAGAGATGGCCATCACTTAGTTATCACATTAGCACTACAAAGATCACATTTCAAAAGTAGCCAACAATGCTGTATAAGCTGAGAGCAACTAACAAGGAGTTAGAACACCTGCCCAGTTAAGAACTGTGCCTCTGAGGGCCCATGAACTGTAAATTTATTTGCATGGTGCATCCTGTTCATCTATCTTGCCATCTTCCAAGAGACAGCGTGTATTCCTGCAGTCCCTCCCCTCCTCTTCCCTTTCCTTCCCTTTCCTCTTCCCTTTCCTCTTTCCTACTCTCATCCTTTTCCTCTTCCTCTTTATCTTCTCTTTCTTTTCCCACAACGTACACAAGCACTCAAAGTGTCAACGTGTTAGAAGTAAAAAAAAAAACGCACTGAAATTACTGATGGGACTTAGACCTATGTGGTAATGGATGCCACACCCAGAGTGACCTCCATATGCTTCTTTTCCCTCTGTTTCCCTCTCTGGAAAATATGATTTAAGTTTTTTTATCAAATGCATAGTTAACATCTTCTAGTTTCTAGGAAAAGTTTAATTCGAAATTGGATCTGCTACAGCATTACTCAGTTTCTGAATACTGCTATTTTTTTTCCACAGATTACCTGTGATGTCCATGCAGAAATTGTATTTTAGAGATGAAAATCCAGATTATATACTTTCTAAGTATTGAATTTAAAACCAGCTTTTCAGGCTGATTGTTGTAGGGCTAAGTACTACAGTACTCAATGTAAGTTTTACATACTTGTTAATTAAATCCACATGTATTAGATGTATTATAGACATATAATATGGCAGTATGATTTATGAGCTTCCTCCTTCAAAGTATTCCAACATGCAGTACGGTTCTTAGGTATTTTGGAGTAATTTTTTACCTCATAAAGCTCATTATCACAAATTTATTTCCCTGTGAAGTTAAAAAATATATTTTTTTTCCTGCTCTAACTGCTTCTGAATACAGAATGAGATCTCACAGAAAAGGTACTTCTTCTAGGGAAGTTAATTATTTAATTGAAACAGATGGGTAGAAAATAGAAAAAGATTTCTGAAATTGCAAATGTATGCACAAAAGAGAGCAACAGAGCTGGTGATGGGTCTGGAGCACAAGTCCTGTGAAGAGCAGCTGAGGGAGCTGGGGGAGCTCAGCCTGGAGAAAAGGAGGCTCCATGAGCATCTTATCACTCTCAAGTTCTCCCTGAAAGGAGGTTGTAGCTGAGTGGGGGTCTGGCTCTTCTGCCAGGTCTCAGTGGTAAGACAGGAAGGAACAGCCTCAAGTTGCACCACAGGAGGTTTAGATCGGATCTTAGGAAAAGATTGTTCATGGAAAGGGTTATCAAACTCTGGAACAGTGGTGGAGTCACCATCCTTGGAGGTATTTAAAAGATGTGTATTTGTGGCACTTAGGGACATAGTTTAGTGCTTGGATTAGTCAGTGATGGGTTGAGGGCTGGACTTGATGATATTAAGGGACTTTTCCAATTTAAACATTTCTATGATTTTTCAAAATTAACTTTCAATATTAGCTGAGCTGACAAAAAGTCTTCATGCAAAAGTAGTTTGTCAATTTTATAAGTCTAATTGGCTTTGACATAATCCTTCCATTGATTAAAAAGAGATGTAGATCAGAAACATCAGTTTTTATAGAATCTTCCTTAGTGTCTATCATTGTTCCCTTAGCTTCATGACTATACAGATATTTTAATGTCTTTCTCAGTCTATTAGAGAAATGGGCAGGTTGAAACACTCTTCCAACTCTACATAAAACATCAAAAGTATATTCAATTTACTTTAGAAAGCACCACAGACATGATTTATATTAATATGCCAAATTTTAATAACTAATCTCTTTCCATTGTAGTGGAAGGAAATTCATTTGCAAGTACAATTAGTGATTTAGAAGCCATCAGTGAAGTCCTTATGATCAAAAACAATTTGTGGTTACACATATATGCTTGCTCTTGTATATAAAAATAATTAATTTCTGTCCCTCATATGGAAGAATGGAATTAAGTCACTGCACTCTTTAAGATGTTCGAGTGTACCTGTTGTTTTAATAAATTTTGAATAAATAAGGAAAGAAATAATACATATCTGAGTTTAACAACAAGAAAATGTAGGTTATATGGTTCTGCTTTAAAGACGAGAAAATGATGGGTTACATGGCTCTGTTATTTCACTTTTGTTCTTAGAACTCATGAGAAAATTTATTTCCAAGAATTTGGTTTTAATTTTTTACTGAAATTCTAGCAAGCACAAGCTGAGAAAGACTCCCATCTAAAATGAAGGGTGTTGATCGGCAGCTGAGACAGCAGAAGGACAGTAGTTATGTGTTGGAGGTAACTTCCCTCCCTGGGGTTCTAGCCTGAAAATATTACCATTCTTTGAGATCTTTACTGTGCTGTGCAGCCTGAAGCCTGTGCTTCCTAGACACAAGGACAACATCACCCGTTTGTGGCTTACTCTATTCCTGCCCCTTTGACTCTGTGTTTTTCAGCCACACATTTCAGTTCTGACATACTTAGAGGAGGATGTTCCCTCCCAGTGCTCCTGAGGGACCTTGCAGAGCTGAGCTGGAGCTGCCTTTGGCTGAGGAGGAGTAAAGCCTTGAGCTTCAGCTTCCTGGGTAAATGCTTTAAAACTCTAAATTGTCAGAAAAAAGCAACAGTTCTGCTTCCCTTCCAGATGCAGGATTAATCCAAGGCTGGCTGTGCTTTGTGCAGAAGTGAGTACACATCCAACTTTTCCAGGAAACACTGGCTGGACCGGACCTCTGGGGATATGAGTGTGGGACTGGCCAGTTTGCAAGTCTCAAAGGACTGCAGTCATAAGAAAGGTACCAAAATGTTCAGCTCTGGAGGGATAGCAGCAAACCAAGCTGTCAAGCACTGGAAGTACCTAGTGAACTTCACAGGGGAAATGATCACTTGTTGTGGCTCTTTTTATCTCCTGCAAGGCTAGGCAAGTTTTTGTGGATTGTAGTTTTAGATTTAGACATTTCAATTCTGCCTCCTGCTCCCTGAAAGCATCTGTTGGTGTGGTCCCCTACATCTAAGCATGCAGGTACATGCATGCAGGCACTGCCTTTTCATGAAGCTTCCCAAAACTGAAGCAAAAGAGCCTGGATCTATTGAAAAAATAATTTCAATGCATTGGTTATTCCGTGGGAATTTTCTAAGCAAGCCATTTGTAAATGTAAACATATTATTGGCCAATTAATGGAGTCAAATGTTTTAGCAGCTCTATGAAAACCATCATGTGGCTAATTCAAGTCTTTGGGAATTAGCAACCTGACTTCTGCCAGAGTCTGCACAGAAAGGGATCTCTGTAAAACAGGATGAGGCAGGACAGAGATTTATGCAAAAGTGGGGCTAATTCCAAAATTACTTATTAAAAAATGACTATTTTTTTTGTTCCAAAACAATACTAACTAAAAAGTCTTCTCTATCTGTATGTCATACTGAAAAGAATCCATTAATGCAAAAAATTCAAATGGAGATTTGTATTTTATTTCAAAAGCTCCAAATTTTTTAGGGGAGGTAATAAACCCTTCCTTTCTCCTGTGGATCAAATGAGGAAAAAAAAAATCCATGTTGTTTCCAGTGTGATTTGACTTTTCCCTTATAAGTAACATCAAAATCAGCAGTTCCATTTAAAGCCATGTGTTTGTTTTCTATTTTTCAAAGCAGTTTCTTTTGTGGGAAGAAAGGTAATGAGTTACACTACATTTTTCTGAAGCAATACTCGAACTATGCATGCATTTACTAGCATCTGTGCACTTTGGCATGCTGCTGTTTCACTGTGGATTTGGGGTCTTGACTAATGGAATCACCTTTTTTTCATTTGCAAAAGCACACTGGCTGCTGATGTGGACTGTATGCCTCAGGGAACGGCTGAAACCGAGAGAATGGCCCAGTGATTATGGAACATGCTTGAGGAAAGGTTCATTCTCTTGCACAAGGGTGCAGCAGTTCCAGAGCAGGACAAAAATCTCAGGCAGTTGTTCTTTTCCCACATGGTTTTATCCTTCAGGGTTATAGAGGTTTTTTTTTCCCAAAAGCAAATCCAAGCTCTTAAACAATATAAATAGAAAAACTCTTTTGCTTAGGGTATGATGCAGCCTTTTGATCATAAGGACATCATTCCTTCAAAGCCTGTTGTTCCTTTTAATTATATAATATTTGTTCTAATTCATTGTAGTTCCACAGAGAGCAGGAGAAAATTTTTTGTCCCCAAGTTTCTGTTACCCTCCTTTCTTTGCATTTCTGGGAAAGAAGCCTAATGTTAGAAAGCTATAGAACTGTGATACATTGAATATCTCCAGTATTACTTTGATCTTTTTGGCCTATGTCTAACTTAGATCCTGCAATTCTAGACACTGAAATAATTTCAGGATACCTTAGCTCTTGAAACAGTGTAATAGAAAACAAACTCACATGGATGGTGTTACTCAAATTTAAGAACAGGAGATCAGATGGCTTAGATTCTTGTGGTATTATAAATTCCCCAAAGCGTGGAAAGCCTGGATTACTGCCGATAGTTTGAAAAGGTGAACTAAGAAGAATTAGTTGGAAATTGAGCATATCAAGAGAATAAAAGGGAATGAATAACAAGGCTCCCAGCATTATTCTGAAAATCAAGTACATCTACACCACTAACAATTTTGAGCAGCTCCACTGGTTTAGCTGTAGCAACCTGGGCTTCTCTCATGTAGCTGAGAACAGAGAATGAGTGTTAGTTTTAGATGAAAAATTCTCCATGCAGATGGCATTCAGCTTGATCTTTCTATGAACTGCCAATCTTATTCTTAGCTAGCTGAGTTTCTTCTGGAAAACTTCATCTGTCTGACATGAACAGGCAATGTGCTTCAAGAACATTGTAATGTTATCAGTTCCCTCATTTTATCAATACCATGAACATTGAACCCTAAGGACAAAGCTGATTTGACAAAACATTTGCTTGCATCCTAGTTCATGATATAGCTTTTTGAGTTAGATTCCTGGACTCTGCTCAAGAATGGAGATTTTCAGGTTTTACATCCATGGCCCTTTCTACTGTCTTGGAGATAAGGGCAAAAGGAAATGCTATAAAGGGAGTATAGCAGACTATTGAATGGGGGAGCAGAGCAAGGAAAATATAAATTTATTGTATCATCTATAAAAATTGTTTATGGAAGTCAAAAGTCACATTGCTTGTGACTAACTCACATCCTTGGCCCTATATTGGCGGAAGAGCATTGCTGATGAATCAGCCCGATCTCTGCAAATCTTTGATGTATGCTTCTGGAGAAAAGGACATGCTCTCTATCTCTGACCATATGTTAAACCTTCTTCTTCTCTCCTTATTGGATTTATATTGACAGAGAAAAGGAAGGAGGTTTTGGAATAATCCCAGCAATGTACAGAGACAAATGATTAATGTTTCCTCTCCTGGAAGCTTGATAATTAATGTAACCTCAGACATCCTGAAGGAAGATATTTCATGTGTGGACCATACTTCTCACAACCCCCTAAATCTGAAACCTTGAAATTAGTTAAATACAGTCAGCTCTGCAGTTAGAAATTCTGTAAGGTAATGTCTTCATAACAGGAATCTGAAATGTTTGGATTAAATAGGTGTCAACTGCATCTCGAAAATTAAGAGTAACTAAGAGAAGATAAGATGAAGCAAGAAACAAACAGAATTTATCAATCTCACAAGGAAAACATGTAAACATCATAATGCTGATTTATAGTCTCTTATTTTGTAAATTTAAACTAAATCTTCTCTAGAAACTACCAACAGTAGACTGATAATGCCTGATAAGAGAGAAACAAATTTATCCAGAATTCTCTTCAGTGTATTCACTTCCTGAGACTCCTTGTTTCCATATAGAACACCCCACAAAATGGCTTAGACTATCCTCAGATTATAAGGTTTGCACATGCAAAATAGTGTTCCTATAGCCCATGGTTGGGTATTCCCACCACTTCTTTATGGCCTGTGGCCATGTTTTGCATGGATGCATTAATTGCATGTGACATTGTACTGAATGCTAGGGTGGACATCCAAGATTGTCATTTCAGGGGATTCTGGTTCTTGCTATGTGGGGAGAGGGAGTTTCCTTCTTGTTGAAGGCTGCATGGTCTTTTTGAGCAAAGAATGAAGCAACAGCATGAGTTTCTACAGCAACAATGCCTGGACAAACCTTGTTAACACTTTAACACTTCATGAGAGAGTATTGCCATTTCTCTGGCACTCTGAAATTCATCCTAGAATTTTGTAAATTTTTTTTTTTTTTTTTTTTTTTTTGCTAGCATGCAGTGATACAAGAAAACAGCAGCAGCTTCCTCATATTGTGTGACATTGCTCAGTGCATGGGTATTTTGTTGGATACTGGAGAAACTGAATGGCTTGCATCTGACTCAATGTTTTGCTGCATAGCACAAAAGTCTCTCCATTCCTTTATCCTTATTCATGTTGCCTATGAACTTGGTTGCCACACATTTTTACAACATCAAATTATGCTCTTAAGTGCTAATATGCTCTTTCTAAACACTTGAGGAACTAATACTCAAAGAACTTGCATCTGTATCCAAAGTTAAACTAGTGTTTAATGGCTCTCTATTTAGAGAGTAATTATACTATCAGAGATCTAGGCCACATCCAGATCATCCACATCAATGCTGTCATCCTTCAAAAGTTAAAAGACCATTTCAGACTGTGGAGTTTTCCAGTCTGTCTGACCCTGGTTCCTTCAGCAGTAAAGGAGGAGCAACAGTGCCAGCTGCAGTAATGTGGTCTGGATGTGTAAATAGAAGCACAGATGAGTTTAATTCTGTCTAAGTGGACAGGAATTAGTTTTCCTTTCTCAATCTGTCATTGTCATAAAGTTCTACCTGGGACAGGAAACAAAAAAAGCAGCTTATGTCTTAAAAATTTATCTTACCATGAATTAATGGTGCAGAAATATGAAACAAGCAAGGCTAAATAATTTTCTTCCTGACTGATAAACTAATACAATCCTAAATTTAACTCTGGTGGAATCAAGACACAAATGTATACTCGGAAACTGAACTAAAGACACAAAAATACGTCTATGATTAGAAAATCTCCACGTTCACCTCTAAAAAACCAACATATTTTTCAAAGCATGTTTTCCATATATAGCAAAATTGTAGAGTAATTTCTCACCATTTATCACCCTGATTCATCTGGATGGCTGTAATACTGAAGGAAGTAAGGCTACTCTGCAAGTTAAGAAGAAACCAAAACAATAGAAGGAAAAGCTTTTGACACCCTGCCACAAATCCCCAGCTCTGATGGAGCCCCAAAAATTACCATGTTCTATCTTAACGTTTCATAAATATCATTTTCTAAGAAGGAGTCCTCCCCATGGCTGCCCCTCAGTTCTACAAATTATTTAAGTACAACCTCAGGCACATGGTTTCCACAGGAAGGGCTGCATTGCAGACTGCTTGGAACCAAAGGAGAACTCTGATTTCAGATTAAGTTGAAGACACTGGCCTTACTGAAACAGCAGATTCCAGACAGACTTCCTGACTATTTCAGTGACCCTGCTCCCTCCCTTGTCCCAGCTCCCCCTCCCCACATCACCCACAGTTTTTGTGCTTTAGCTCTCACTCAGGACCTTTCCCAGCATGAAGCAACTGGCTTCCCAGCTACGGAGGGTTTGCTTCAGGCTCTGCTTCCCACTGACAGTAGGAGTCAGTACTTTCCTCACTGCCAGATGCCCCCCAGACCTGTATCAGACAGCTTTTGCAGTCTGAAATCCTTCAGCACCATCCACAAACACATTCCACCCATCCTAGTGCTGCAACCCAAACCCCTGGGGTTGTGCAGAAGAGCTGCTCCGGGAATTATGATGCAAATCACCGGGTATAATTCCTGCTGCAAAATGCACATATGCATAAATGTGTTTTACTGCCTGTAGTGAAAACAATGGCTTACATGTTTAGGTCTTTCCCTGGGGCACCCCAGGATCCTAGTGGAAAAAACTCTACCTGTGTCCATGTGAAAGTAGGCATCCATATTTGAATGGATGAGTAGATCCTAGAAGATACATAACTCTATCTTCTGACTACTGAACAAGGATAGAGTGAAAATTTTAACTAATTTTGGAAAGCTGAGAAAACACCTACACCCAAGATTTGTTCTTTGAATTACTTGTTAAGCAAAGACTGAGGTAGATGTAACATTTTCCTACATGAAAGGTGATATTTAAATAATATTAGCTAGCCATGCAGTGATCTAATATTTTATGTGTGGGTAATTGAAAAAAAGTTTAAAATACCTGTAATTTGCAGATGTAGTGGTCTCAGTACAAAAATATCTTGGGACCTGAGAGCTTGTTTACTCTTTCATCTCTCTCAAATGTCTTGGTATAAAATAAGTAGAAGATAAAATACTAGCTAGTGCCATAATCCCATGCCTAGCTGCTAAACAAATGTAGTGGTGTCACCAACAGGGAAGGAATTAAAATTGTCTGTGTGGTGGGGTTTTTTGAGGTTTGCTTTGGGATATATTCGTAAGCAACATGGCAAGCTTGAATGTCAGCTGGCAGAATGGATCCAATGTGTTCACCTCAGGAGAGGTTTGCTCTCCACAATTTCAACCTCTTACTTTCAGAGGTGTTAAAAAAATAAGGGTTCAAAAATGCCTTCAGAGATGAGGGGGCTGAAATGGGAAATGCAATTGTCAGTTTCTCAGCACAGCAGGATAAATAATCTGATGACATCATAAAAACCGTGACAAAATCCATTTACAGTGGTGTGCCCACAAATTTTCATTCAGTCTTCCTGTAAGTTCAGGTAGGCAAACATCGACATGTTATTTTAGGAGAGAAGGTTTAAAAATACTGACAGGCAGCTGTTAGAAAAGGCTGTTGCTTTCCTGGGCCAGGAGACACACTCATTTGAGCCAAGGGCTCAGACAGCACAAGGGCTTTATTGTATCTGTGCATCATACCACACTGCTTATAAACAGTCAGATAATTCATGAGCAAAAACTTTTATTTAATTTTAAGAGTGAAGACTTACATATCTTTAGCTGGAAATGCAGTTGGTAGCAGTTTAAATTTCTTTTTCTTAACTAAGTGTTAAAATTGTTGGTGTTCTGGAGAGGAGCAAGATGACAGAACAGCCTGTTTGTCTCCGGTGTTTACTCACTCAGGACAGGGAAGGGTCTAAAGAAACATCTGGTGTCAGCTTTTTTTTCCACTGAGGAAAAAAAACAAAGCCAGTAAGTTTTTTAGATAGAAAAGTAAGTTCATGAGTCATGAAACTTCAGTTAGAAATCACAGAAAGTTAGAGACAGTGAAAACCAGCTATATCTGTTTTTACATAATCCATAAAGGAGAATGGGGCTTTCTTACTCATGTTTGTTTTGTTTTTGGTTTTTTGTTTTTTGGCTTGTTTGTTTTAAAATTCTGAATGTGTCTTCATTTACATTTCCAGCTGGGAAGAAGGTTGTGAGAAATTTAGGTGCAGAGGCCAGAGGGGCGAGAAGGGCAGGAGCTAGGTTGGCCCAGCTGGGAGTTTACAGAGAGTGGAGAGCAATGAGGTAGCAGGAAAATTTCTTCCCCTATGGCCTCACTCTCCACCTTCTCTCAGTTTGTTTTTGTTTTTGTTTTTCCACTTTGAAATGGGACAACGATTTCAGAAAGGAAAAAGGGTGTTTTCTTTCCCCACTTTCTGCCACCTTTCCTCTCTATTCTCATCCAGTCTTCCCACGGGTCACCCCAGGTTTCCTGTGTCCCAGTGGAAACTGCAAGAGAGCAGCACTGAAGTCCCAGGGCAAAGCACCCTTGTAACTTGCAGTTGGATATGAAAAGCAGGGGAGGATTTGCCCAAAACCTATCACTGCACCCTGTGCTTGGGACACCCATGGCCATCCATTAAGGCCTCAGGTTGGTGTGGTAGGAAACTCCTTAAAACAATTTCCCCATGCAAATTTTTAAGGGGAGAATGGAGGGGTTGATATGAAAAATCACCTTGTGTTAAAATTTTTGTCCTCTAAATAGTGAAATGGCCTTGCTAGGAAATCCTGTAATCTAAGTACAAGCTTAGCACCATCCATCAAAGAGAGGATGTGAGCAGCGCTTGTAAAAAGTTAATAACCTCCATGGTGGGACAGGGCAGTGTGAAAGGAAAGTGCTGAGCAATGGCCAGGAAGATCCTTTCATCTCCCAGTGAGCTCAGTGACTGGACAAGTGAAGTTCACTGCAGTTAAGAGCAGTTTTTTAAATGTCTTTTAAAATTAATCTGGAGAAACAAACAGAAAGACTCACATTCAGTTTTTCTGACTTGTAGGTTTTGGGCAGCTTCATAGGTCTCAAATTCACATGAAGAAAATGAAGTGCAATTTTTAAGCAAACAGTAACCAACCAGGGTAAATGTCCATCTTTTCTTGACATGAACAATTGCCCGAAAATACAATGTTAGTGCGCATCTCAGTAACCGGGGAGAAAAAAACATAAGCCCTACATATTTTTTTCTGTGTATTTAATCCTCTTCATTGTTGATAAAACCATCTAAGTCCTTGCATGCAGTTCAAGTCTTCTGAATTCTTGGTAACTGCATCCCTTTTAAAAACTGAGTACAAATGCCTACGTGCACAATTGCACCCGGACCATACACAAATGGACCTAATTTATTTTGGTGCCAAACAATGCTGTGAAATACTTTGACTTAATTTTAAAGAAAAGCAAACAATGACCAGTGCTTGTGATGACACAAGTTGTGTCATAAAATGCACCCAACAAACCATTTACATTGCAAAAAGTTGCCCCAAGTGTTGTTTATATTGGAAGTAAGATTAGCACATTCATATCCTCTGGCAAGCAGATAACTATCAGCAGAAATCACTGGCTACCCAGCAGCAGCAGTCAAGAAGAGGACATTCTCATAGTTGAGACATGCAGAAGTACTTATATTGTTTTAAAAGGACAGATTAAGCCCATTTCGGCTTGCTGGAAAAAGTATTGGTAAAAATGCAGTAAAATATCCTAATTTATGGGAGTACTGTGTAAAATGCAATTCAAAACTCATTACGAGTTTAACTGGTGTAAGTCAGCATAAATCTGCCAATTAAGGCTGATTTATTCCAACTGAGAAAGTAGATGTTGATATGTTGTATTTAATGTTTCTTTCCACTTCTCGATGAAAAAATGTCTGAGGTTGGAGAATTAGTCCCAGTACACCTGATAGATAGGCTGTTCCCAAAGGCTCTCCAAAATATTTCTACTCTGAGGTCTTTTGCTCTACATCACCTGCTCAAGATATGACTTACTACTGAGTCCAGGCTAGAAGGACCATGTCCCAGCCATGCTGGCAAATCCTTAATATCTCCTTAGATATTTTGGTTTTATGTATTGGTGCTCAAATTTTAAAGAACACCTTGTGCTTTTAACCAAACTAATACAGGACACCAGTGATGTATTTTTATTCTCCTTTCTTTCTAGAGCCTTCTATTTAAGGCTGGGGTGGGTTGATTGATCTGTCAAGTCACCTGCACTATACAGACTTTCTTATGATTATGGGCTATGATTAATAATCCAAGTGGGTTTCTTCAGTTGTATGTTTCCTAGTATAATACACCAGAATAAAAAAAATAAAAGGCTCTTTACCTAAAACCCTAATTAATAGAATGGCCCAGCCCTAAATCACATATTATGAATGATCTTTTGAATATGTTACAGTGTTGTCCATGTGTAAGCTTGCAGCTGGGAGAGAAAGTGAGTGAATTTAGCATGTCAATTAAAAAGAAAAAAGAAAAATTCCAATTCTTGTTATGCAGTTAGATTTTTTTATTCCTCAGGACAAAAATATAGGTATTAAAAAAAGGTTTTTATAAATAATTATGGCCATAGTTTCATTTCTGCAATCTTTTTGTGGACAGAGTCTGGTAAAGAAGAAAAATAATTTAATAAATTCTTATTTCTTTAAAGTGGAAGGAGGAGGATACATGCAGGGGAAGGATGGCACAGAAGAGGAAGGGAGTCACAAACCAGTGACCCATGGCGGCTTCCTGTTGGTTATACATTGAACGGATCTTAATGCCCATTTAGAAACTGGGGAAATCTGGAAATGTCTCCAGATTTCACAATTGGCTTCTGTTTTGTCCCGGGAGCAGCTGAGTCCCCACATCGAAACACTTTCAGTCTTTCAGGCTCCCGCTCAGGCCCTCAGGCCCGAAGTTGTCTCTCACAAAATGGAAACATTCATTGAGCACAAGTGCCCCACTTCCAGGCCGGGCTGTCACCGGAGGCTGCCTGCCGGGCGGGTTCCCAAGGAGGACAGAGCCCTCGGGGAGGTGTCGCTGTCAGAGTAAGGTGTCAGGATCACCCATGGCCCCGGGAACGCGAGCCCAGGAGCCGCCGGGCCCCGAGCCCGCTCGGCCGCATCAAAGCCGGACGTGCCGCGGCCTCCGAGCGCGGAGCTGCGGCCGCGGCTCTTCCATTTGCAGCTTTCCCTTCTCTGGGAAGGCCAGGGAGCGCCGGGGATGTGTGTGAAGATCTGGGGAAAATCTGGCACGTTCAAGCTGGAGCTGAGGAACAAAAGAGAAAGGGTCTGACTTAGTGAGGCTCGATGTAGATTTTGCTCAAATGGGTTAGAAATAAGAATATGTGGGGCATTGCTGCTTCACTTTGCTCTTGCACTGGCACAGGGCAAATTCACTTCAACTTCTCTTTCACAGTGCAGTTGACAAGGAATAGTAGATCCATCTTCTCAGTGCAAAAAAAGCTATTTCAGGGATTCAGGCCTTGTCCCTCAGGATGTGTGTTTTTTCTGAGACCGTATTATCTCTTTCCCACTCCTTGAATTCAGAGAATTTGGGAGTGAAAACAACTTCCTGGGCTTTTTTTTCCCTTCTGTTTTTAAAACCTAAGCAAAAGTTTGTCAGGTGTGTGGAAAAAACACAAGTTTTTCTAAAGCATCTGTGCGATGAGAGGGGCAATGGACAGACCTGCATTCGTCAGGGGAGGGAGAGCGCAGATGGGAAAGACTGGAAACCACTGGGATGGATGAGATAGGGCATGACCAGAAAAAAAGAAATTTGTGGATTTTAGTTCATTTCAAGTTTTGAAAGCTGTTGATGTCTGGAATTATGTCTGGAAAAGTGACACCTTTTCTTCCTCTTCAGTTCAAATGTATATACAAACTCTATACAAAATACATTTATCTATATATGTATATATATATCTACATATATATACATATATACATATATATATATACACATATATATCTAAATACATATATAGATATATAGATATATCACCAGGGAAGGAGATATACAAAAATGTTTCACTGCTACTGAGTAAAGAATCAAAGATGTCCCTGTGTCTCGGAGATTGCTTTGGTAAGGTATGAAAAGAGCAAAAAGTGAAGAAGAAATAGGAAAGAAATAAGAAAAAGAAGGGGGGAAATACAGTTCAGAGCATTAAAATTAATTTTGCATTTTATTTACATGGCAGTCATGATTCATTTTATGCTATGTTATTGTACAGTCTTTGAAATATATTTATCAGCCCATTATATCTGTAGGCAGTTTTATAAGACCAGCTACAGCATTGAATAGGCTGTAAATTTGCTTATTACGTTTTCTACTGCAATACTTAAAACTTGCTTAATACTTTTTCTACTGCACAGCTGAGTGCAGCCCTTGGGGAGGTGAACACTCAGCCTAGGTTATGTCATAGGAAAACTGTGACATCCACTGCTGGATGTTCCTGTCTGTATTCCTCTCTGCTGTAGTTCCCTAGGATTCCCCATGTTTCCTTTTCTTCACCTTTGCCATGCTTTTTGAGTGCTCCCAAGTCAACCTGAAAAAAATTCCTCTGGGACAGGCAACTTAAGATGGGTTTGCCCCACTCTGCAGTGGCTGAAATGTGCCCAGGACATAATTGCTCTGTAAGCAGGCAACACAAGAAGGGTACATGTGCTCAGTCCAGGTTTTTGATCTGGAACATACTGTAAAAAGGACATAGTGTGATGACATTTATCAGCACTGGCCATCTAGTTAACAACCCTTTGAAATGAACAGGCAAATAACACCTCAAGCCTATTGTTTTAAGTGAAGTTGAAACAAACCTATAAACCTGTCCCACTTGCTCTGGGTCTTTGCTTCAAGATAAGCAAAGATAGCTGGGAGATTTTTGCTAAAATCTGATTATCTAAGTGACAAGTTAGCCCCCCACAATACTTGCAGATGGCTGACATGGCACTGTCTGACTGTGAAAAGGTCTTGCCCATTTTTCCAGCTGTGAAAGCCCAGTGGATTGAATCGCATAAAGTTCCACAGTGGATTAAATTGCATAAGGAACCAAGTGGTATTTACACCTTCTCCTTAAGTTCTGATACCAAAAAGCCACCTGTGGATATCATTGCTGAAAGACAACGGGGAGTACTCCAATTGAATGTCCATGAGATCAAAATTGATCAACAAGGTTTTCTGAGTAGGCCAAGGGGTAAGGAAGGTGCTGGTATGTTATGCATATGTTATGCATGTTGGGATTTCTGGCTGTACCTGTTGTTGCTGTTAGTCTATGGGACTGTCGTTCCCACAAATTTCACACATATTAAGCTTGATTAAAAACAACCAAAGGAGTATTTAACACTCAAAGAATCCTTTCATTATGGAGAACACTGAGATGCTTGTTACATTTGCACTTAATGAAGTGCATAAAAGACAGTTGCTAAAATATGCTGCACTCTGGCATGAAGCTCAGCTAACAGAATTTGTGGGGAGGGGTTTGAAACCTGGTCTCAACAACAAATCTGAAAAAACCCAACATTTCTGAAGGCACAGTCGTACCTTGACAAAAGTGTGAGAGGACCAGATGGGCTACAAATAGCCAAGTAGGCAGAAAAAGCCTGTGTAGAAATTCTGTATACCTTGGCAAAAATTCTGTCAACTGTCTGATCTCTTCCAGCAGAGAAGTGGAAGTTTCCACCCTGAACTCAAATGTTGTTACAAGGAGGTAAAAGAGCAAATGAAGGAATGAATTGCTCATAGTAAGGCACTCACTAGAAAATAGTAAACAGATAAGATAGAAATATCACAGAGCAGTACATGCTGCATATACCAACAAGTGGCAGCAGAAGGATAATTAGCACTTCAAAGAATTTTTATTAAGACAAGTAAAATAAAATATAATAGTCTTTCCTCAGGCAAAATGCACATTGAATTTAGACCTGTAGATGCAGGCAGAGATCACTGCCTCCTCCACTATATGTATGGGCTTAGTACCTCACAAGACTGGACCCGTAGCTATGCAACACCGGACCAGAAGCGTGTAGCAGTTTTACATGGAGCTACACTGGGAAAAGCCTGCTTCTGAATTGAATACCAGTAAATTTGAGACTGGATTTTATGAAGTGTGTGGGTGGTGGTATGTGTCAATTAGGTAATTCCCATTATCCTAGTGTCCCTACTGACTTACAATATACACATATTGAATTCATTAAGTCCTGTGTTGGTCTAGGAAAGAAAATGAAGGGAATCCTCTTCTAGCTTACAGATAGAACTGATTAAAGGTTTGAGAACAGCACAGACTCAAATTTTCATCATTGCACAGTACATTTAGATAGAGGATGTTAAGTGCTCTGAACCACTCCAAAACATGTTGTAGCAACCACCTGCTTTCAGTTCTGGTAGCTCAAGCAAGTGAAGTAAAATAGCCTTGCCAGGGAGAAGAAGTGAAATTAAAGATTTGATTACCACAATAAATGTGGAAGAGAAGTTTAAGTTTGGTTGGGGTTTGAGAGAACAGATGGAGAAAGCCTCAAACTCATTATTCACCTCCATATTTTTTGACATGGATGCGGTGCTTGTGTTTGCCTGAATATTGGTGGTGACTCTGGACTATAGTTTGGGAACTACCTCAGGGCAAGGAGCAGAGGGCACAGTTGATAGGACTGGAGGTAGTCCAGCTTCATGTGCCTTCTGTTGACTCCTACTCAATATCTACAGTCTGGCCTGAAAGGAAAGATAAAGCTGTTTATGCAAGTGAGCATAGCCTTAAGCATTCACTGAGTTAACACAAAACCTTTTATGGACCAGCAGGAGCACTCTGGAACATGGTGGTGGATTGGAGGCTGACATCATGAAAAGGAAGGCAGGAGAAAAGCAAGGAGGATTGAAAACAGTAAGTAATAAAGTTAGATAACATGTCTTTTTTTGGGAACAAATACAGTCAACTGCAACAGTAGAGAGAGCATAAGAGAGGGAAGCTGAACACATCAATTTCTCATTTTGATGAAGCTTTCAAGACATTTCACAGGACCATGTCTTGAGCAAGGACCTATGATCCAAAGGAACCACTGTAAGTTATATGGTTGGTGAAAATATATAGATAACCAATATATGATACCTGGATGAAACAAGAGGTTGCATTTCAAAGAGGATGTTTCAGCAGGGATACAATCAAGATCCGCCTAGAGTCCATTTTATATTTGTGGCATTTGAGGATCAGTCAAATGGTGATTGAAATTTTATACAAATTCTGGGAAGTGGTAATGGTGCCACAACCTAACCTATCTAACTGGCCATTATTCAGCATTGAATGATGCTAGTTGGTGCATTCTTGAAACATTTCACACAGTTTTATAAAATGGTCTTGAAATCTTAGAAGTCCATTGGAGGAAATATGGTTTTATTAAGCATTTATATGTACAGAATCCATATAGAATTAACAAACTCAGAACTTTGGGTGAAAAACAATTTCTGAGGACTCAAATTTTTAACAGAGGTATGTTAAATGGGAATGCATTTCACTGAGCTTCAGAGTTCCTTAAATAGAGAATTTCTTACCTTTCTGCTAAATACTAAAGCAAAATTAGTGTTGAATTTACCACAAAGAAATTCAACAGTGACCTCATAGCCATTAGAGTTGGGAAAAAACTGTCTTCAGTTCTCTTCAGTTTGCAATTAACTCATGGGTGGAAATTACAAACAAAATTGCAGAAGTCACAAGCTCGGCTCTGCTGCTGGTCTCTTCTTATAACTCATCTCCTCTGAAAACAACCAGTTTTTGAGGATTATCAGAGTTGTGGGTTGGAACATGCTTTTCCAGAGTATTCTGCTTCTATGGAAGTAACATAAGACTGCTCCTTCTAGCCTTTTAGCATTTGTATGTTCCTGTTTGCAATGAGTTGTGGCTTGTCTGAATTTTACTGTCTGAATTTTACTGCGTGAATATAATAATAGGACAATCCATGGAGGAGGCCTCTTCTACTCTTGAACAGACTTACTGTGGTTTAAGAATGGCTTTTTTTGGCTTTGATTCCAAAAAACATAGGCTTAAAAGAAAAAACAAAACAGGTGTGCCTGAATAAACTCTCAAGAGTTTCATTGATCTATTTGATTAAAATAAATGACTTAACATATACTAAATAAACTGACATGTGCAGACAAGGTTTTTAAAATATGCAGCCCCTCCCTCTCAGAAGTTTGGCAGCAGCAGCACAGGATGATGCCAGCTGGATTACAGTCTACTTGTATCAGGGCAAAGACAGACAGTGCTTTCTGATGGAGCTGTAACTCTTGAAGAAGTAAATAACCCTGGCTGTTGGCTGCTGCTGTTGCCTCCACAGCTGGGATCATAAAAGGGACTGAGATTGATATTTGCCTCAATAATGTTATTCAAGTATTTTACCTGAATGGCATTGATGAGCATGATTTGCATTAACCTGGCTGACCTGGTGCTGAATCAGGTGAGAAAGCAAAGCATAAAATTTCTACGGCAGCAGTTATAAAGGTGGAAGCATCTTGCAATGCCTCACCTATTTCTAAATCAATATGAACTATTTATCATCAGTCTAGTTTCAAGTCTTCTAAAGTCCAATATTCCTAGGCAAGTTATTTTAGTAGTTTACCTCATACAAACAGGTAAAAGCTGCTCTGCTAGGATACAGCCCTACAGCATAGCATGCTTTGCAGCCTAAATGGATCTTAGAAAAACATGTGTGCCTGCATCGATGACTTGTTCTGCCTGTGGTCAAGATGACAAATCAAGATCAAATTATTTAATATGCATTAAACTTGAGCTAATTGCATGATCTTTTTAAACTTCTGTTAATGCCAAGGGATTCAATGTAGGTGAATCAAACCCAAGGTTTTTTCCAGTTTTTTTAGATGTAGAAGTACATGATAAATGTACAAAAAAAAGGCATTTCCAATACTGGAAATGTGGCCTTATCTCCCTTGGAAAACATCTGTTTGTTGTTATGCAGCTGAGTTTTGGGAAAAGCAACCTTCAGAGCAGAGAAATACCAGTTCCATTCAAGCTTCAGGAGCAATTCAATTAAAATAAGTGTTAACTACTAGAATTTATGAAGTGTTTCCTGCCTAATCTTATGAAACATGTGTAATTGCAATGGGTGGTTAAGACTTTAGCTTTATACCTGCCTGGCTGTGCTGATTGAAATAGAAAAGTAACAAATTAGATTTGAGGAAGTGGCTGGAAAACAAAAGGATACAGGTGTCCTGTGCAACGATGCTGAGTTTCCCAGGGCTTTGCTTGTTAGCGCATAGGGTATAGCCCAAAATTCACAGGAAGAAACCCACAAGGATAAGCTTTTTGTTTTATTTTAACACTGGGTTGATCAGAAGACTTTCCACAGTTCTTGGCAAGCTGAAGTCAATGCCAGATATACTTCCAAATGACTTTTTCACTGGTTAGTTGTTCTAAAAAACCAAAACAAACAAAGGGTATGGAGTGATCTATCACGTGTGCAGAACACACTTGCAGAGACCAGCACTCCCCCCAACATTTACCAGCATGCTACAGCAATGTATTACTGAGGAGTGCATTTCTGCTGACAGATTCTTTCCACCACAATTACAGAGAGAATAATGGCTGAGAAAAAACACCCATATGTGCCCATTAACTTTGCAATCTGTCTGTGTACTTACAAAGCCCTCATCACATCTCAGATATTATAGAGAGAACGGGAGAGATTAGACAGACTTCAAAGCTGCAAGAGAAATGTGAATGTTGATTCCCAGCCATGATTAATTTGGCCAGAACCTCACACTCGTTAATTTAATTAAGAACATAAGTGGCAATCAGAGCTGTGACAAAGCAAGAGAGGGACTGAGCTGGCAGCTGAGGACAACACAGCCTCCCCAACAGGTAAAGACACCCATGTGAGATCTGTTGGGCTGCCAGGGGAGTACCCCCTGCTGAGGGCGGGCAGGTGATTCATTCTCCATGGGATGAATCCAATTAATTACAGCATGTGTTTTAGACCTGGAATTGTCTTAAGCCAAATGACCATCAAATAATTAATTACTAGAATTAAAGACTAATAATTATAAGAAATAAAATTAATGGATCTGGGAGCTGCCTGTGATCATGCTGTCATCTTGCAGTATGTATCAAACAGTCTGTCAGGAAAAGAGTAAACTGCTTCCAGTGGGCCAAGAGGACCATGCACTGTGACAGCTGCACCCAGCACAAGGCACTGTAGGTTCACACTCTTTTCCCCCTATGATAACACACTTATATGCCAATGCCAGAACACTATGGCAGAGCAGCAACAGTAATGCTCATCTGGCCACAAAGGGATGTGCTGTGCAGTGAGTTAGCTTATTTATGCTTCTTTCCATGATGAAATCCCTCTTCTTCCTCCTCTGCTGCCAGGACCAGATGTCTTACGTGCACACCAAACTTCTGTGGTTCCTGGCTAAGATGGGTTTGCTGCACATCCAGCATGTTCTGTTCTACCTCGGGTACCACATACATGCAGCCTATGCATCTGTCATGCTGGAGGTGTCTCAGAGGAGCATAATGCAGTCAGCAGCCTGCAGCTTGCTCAGCCTGAGCTAAGTGGGTGCTGGCAGTGGGAGGCAGGTATTTTGATTCTGGCCTGTGCAAAGTCCCGTGCAGAGACAGTGCATGTCCAGAGGCACACCTGCACTACCTCAGCTTCATTTGCTTTGCAGCACGTGGTATCGTCAGCATCTTCTCCAGTGCCTGCAGAAGGGCAACCCTGTATCCTACGCTTGTGACCATGTGAGCACATTTTGGTCTCACTTCCAGTGTGCAAGAGGTAAACTGTCTTGAAGTCCTACCTAAAAAAGAAAAAAATATGGAGAAGAGGAGATGTTACTAAATCAAATTGGAATCGCCCTTATTCTGAAAACACAAATGGAGTTTTACAATAGTTTAAATCACCAGGCTGAAATTTTGGTCATTCATTTCACAATTCACTTCTTAAGTCCCAGGTGTCTTTGTGTGCACAGGGCACAGGCCCCTGACTTACCCAGAAAGCAGTCCTGGGCAGTTTAAGGTACATATACATCTAAAAGCTTTGAATAGCCTAGGGCATGAGTTTACACTGCCTTAATTATCATACATTATCTGTCCATGTTTCCTCTCATGCCCTGTGGCCAATGCAATATAACTAATGACTCTGACACTGCAGGCTTAAACTACCTCAGGCTTACTGCAGGGAAAGGATCTGCCCAGGGCAGACCTCATGGAAAAAAAGTGCTGTAAATTCATTTGGCTTATCTTATGGTAAATCATGTGAGACTGATCTAGCATAGGCCAACATAAAAGTGTCATGTTTTTCTGCCAGTTTGATTAAATCAATTTATTACCACAATTTAAGTAAAGTTTTCTTTGTACAGCCTAGTAAACAGAAGTTTCAGTTTTACAGCTGTGAGCATAATTTCCCAAGAAATATAAATCAAACCAAGCCAAATATAATAACACTTAGACTACAACAAGTAAAATCACAAAGATTTTGGTTACATCACACTTTCTTGTGTAGACAAGGCTTTCAGAGTGCATATGTTTTTACACATTTGACCAAATCTGAGCATCTACAAAAGTAAGCATTTAGGGAAAGGCTGTACTAACTGTGGGATAAATTCCTCTGTTGGGTTGCTTTTATTTCAGAGCTGTCCCTACTTTGAGCAAACTGTTGGACTAGATGATCTCCTGAGACCCCTCCAACCTAAATTTATGAACCATGATCTGAGATGGCCACTGAGCCTCCCTACATAGGCAGTGAACAGCAACAGTCATTTTTAGGGAAAAAGTATAAGCATGAAATAAGCATTTTGTGTACTGTGCAATTCTTCTTTTATATCCCTGTAATCAAATGTTTCCTTTCCTGAAAGAGGAGCCCTCTTCTATGATCTTCACAGACTTTCAATGCTGAGCTCTCTCCTAATACATCTCACAGGGCTGTCATGATTATCCAGGTATTATAGATGGTGGCAGAATCCAGGTCAGGACCAGCTCTTAGGAAGGCAGTGAAGACTGAGCACAGACAGAATTCACTGGTATCTGCAGCATCAACTCTGGATGTGTTCAGCCCATAAACTATATTCATTAGAAAGAATCACTGTGGAAAACTTAAGAACAATTTTGGGGAGCAGATACAAACCACAATCTCTTAATTAATTTAGAGCAAGCTGCCCACTTGATCTATTTTTAGCCACATTCACCTCAGTTCTTCATGACTAAGGGTTCCATGTAGCAGTATGTCCCCAAAGTGCTGTAGGGTCAAGACAGAAAGAAGTGCTATTTTTACTCATAAAGACTATGAAATAAATAATTATATGGGAAGAGGAACCTATAAAATATAATTTCCTGTGATTCACTTGCTAGCTCTCACTCTTTCACATGCTCTTTCTGTGGGTTTTGTAATTTCTAATAATGTGTCTGATAATGTCAGACTTTACTCCCTTGGATTACCTAAAGCAGCACTGATCATGAGCAAGCTCTTAATGCTTCCTTTTCTCACTGATATTTGTGAGAAGTAGCCAAAAGAAGGTCCTGCCATAACCATATAATTTCTACAGTGTGTCCAACTGGAACAAACTGAAGTACTGGAAGACAGTCAGCCCAGCAGGGATGCTGTAAAAGAAGCAATGGAAGTATTAATCCAATGGGTCCTAGACCCCAGGTAGTGTTTTTTCTTGCTTCCTGCACATGACCAAAGGACTTAGAAAATGAGTAGAAAAAAGAAAGGTGTGAAAATTGCAGAACTGAATGACATCGAAGGATCTTTTGAGAGAATAAGATCCCACATGATGTCAGGTAAACGCGTGAGCTGACGTGACTTTTGCTTCTCAGTGGGGTAGTGATAGCCTGTATTTAATCTAGTAAAAAGAAGCCAGAACTCTTTTCAATCTGATCACCTTCTGATGATGAGGATCACACCTAAACTCTACAGTCTCCCAGACCAGGCTAGTTCCTGCTCCATGTATCAATACCACCTGTGTCCAGCATTTTCTGGGACAGTTCTCTCTGGCCTATGACAAAAACATGCTGCAGGTTGTATTTACACTTGAACAGTTGAGTGTTATGTACCAAAGCACAGAAAGATGGCCTGGATCTCTCCTTTATTTAGTGACAACATAACTGCAAGGTTATTTTTCCTCTAGTTCAGAAAGTTATAGAAATCTTAGTGCTATTTTAGGAGAATAAGTTGGATTTATTTGGCCAAGACAAATATTATAGAAAGTATAATATTTATTCTAAAAAGTATAACATGCTTCTTCCATAGCTGCAAGAAGCAGAAATAATTTGTGGCACACCATCCATCCATCCATCCATCCATCCATCCATCCATCCATCCATCCATCCATCCATCCACCCATCCATAACAAAGATGAAGCAGCAAATTTAGGCTAAATAAAAGTTGGGGGAAAAAATGTACTTTATCTAAAATAATTATGTTAACTCCAGAGAAAAGTGTCATTTGCAACAAAGCCTCAGTAATACCATATCTCATCAACAACTTTCAGTAGCTTTGTTTCCTCTTTACCATCCTAACTCTTGTTAGGAAACAAATTCAAACCTAATTTTTTAATAGACAGATTCACAACAGCTTGTGCATCAGGACATGTTTGGCAGCATGTGTCTGACAAGAATTTTTCTGCCTCCTAGAAAAGTTCTGCTAAATATTCATGCATTTCCCATTGAAAGAAAGCTGATTCTTGGCCAAAATGAAGCTTATTAGCAGACAGAAGAGGAGGGGTCCTTCCTCCCTGCTGCACCTCTGATTATTGTAGGTTTTGCATCACACCTGGTCTCTGCAAACAGATGCTCTCAAACTCAAATTAGTCTACTGTGGAAATGATTTAGAACTTGAGATATTGCCAATTCATGGCATTTTTTTTATGTAGAATTCATAATTTGTGGGACCTTTTTCAGCACCATCTGTCTATCAGAGGTGATTTTAAAAAAATCTGTGTTTTTAAAAATGTTCAAAACAGACCAAGAATATTTCTTTTAACATGTTTTCTTCTTTTGACAGAGATCTCAAAAATATATTTACTATTAATGAGAGCAGGAAATGTTATTAAAAATCCTTATTTGTTTGAGAACACTTTCAATATGAAATGTTTCTTACTCTGTTTTTCTGCTGAAACCTTTTTCTGAGCAGCCACAAACATGTTGAAGAGAGTGACCCAGTCACAGGAAGGGCTCTGACGTTTTGGGTACTCAGTACCAGCTGCTGCTGAGCTATTTGTGCCTGGGGTCAGGTTGGATGTGTTTGGAACAGAGACAGAATGAGTCTCTGTGCAGGTGGAGCTGTCAGCACCTGCTTCAGAAAGGATGACAGGAGAGTTCATATATCTGCCCCAACCCCTTGCTTAAAGTAGGGGCAGCTCCGAGGTCAGACCAGGCATCTCAGGACTTTACCCAGTTTAGTCTTGAAACTCCCTCAGGATGGAGGGAGGATGCACTGTCCTGGCAACCTGCTTAGATGTCTTCATGGGGAAAAAAGTCCCTATTCATATCCAGGCCAAACCATGAACCTTGAACCTCTCCCCTTTCAACTTGGAGTCTTTCACCATCCAACAAGCAGCACTGTGAAGAGCCTGGAACCATTTTCTTGGAAACTTCCCTAAAGGTATTGGATGTCACCTTAGGGTCCTCCTGCCAAAGCCATCCCTTGTCCAGCCCAACCAGCCCAGGTATCTCAGACACCACTCCAGCCTAAACCAACCTTGACTGAACTCACTGCGGTTTATCAATGATGTCCCTGTCCTGGGGGGCTCAATACTGGGCACAGTACAGACATAGGGTAAGAAGCACTGAGGGCTGAGAAAGCTGTCTCCTAAGTCACTGACCTGTGGCAAGTCTGTGTGAGATTTCACTTGCCCCCTGTGTCCCTGCAGCAGTGGCTGCTGCCCATAACCTTCAGTGGCACAAAATATACAGCTGCACTTCAGCTGTGCCAGGGCAAAGGGAGCTTGAGAAACAGCGCAGATGAGGAGCAGGAGAAGGCCATGGACCTGTCCTCCTCTGCTTCCCAAGCTGTGGAGGGTGATAATTTCCAGTAGACAGGAGGCTGGAAAACATCAGCTCCTATGTAATGAACTAAAGTACTTTGGCCATAAACTTCAAAGTGCTTCCCAAAAGGAAGTTGGATTGCCATTCCTGTTTTATAAAACAGGAAGCTGAGGAAAAAGGGAAGGAAGGGTTTTGACTGAATTGATCTAACAGCTGCTGGCAGAGACTCTTGAGTGCTGCCTATGCCCTGTGCTGCCTCTCAGAGCAGGGACCAGCCCCGGCCACCTCAGGCACACACAGCATTCCACAGGTGCTCCATGGCAAATTCCCTCTTGGAAATCAGGCGGGTGGCATTAGAACAACAGCCTTCAAACTGTGCAGATTTATGGCTTCAAAGTAAAAGTGTTGGTGAGAAATACCATGAATTAGTCATAATCTTATCAAAAATATTTTATTTATGAAAGTAACAATTATACTATACAACCTATATTGGAAATACATTGAATAATTGCTAGAATAAATACAGGCAATTAATTCAATCTTTTTATAGAATGAGAAGATTTATTTGACATTTGAATGTTAACCCAAGCTTTAACTTACATCATAAATAGTTAAAAGGCATTGTCAAGTTTTTTTGATTTTTACCGTTTCTCTTGCTTTTTTTTAATACTGTTCTATTTTGTAATCAACATGAATCAACTTTCCAATCATTAACATAACATTAGTATGACTTTCAAGCAATCATGTACCTCAAGATAATCAGACAATAAGGTAGTGTGTGTGCAGTTCATTCTACAGCAGAATCTATTCATGTCTGCATAAAAAAGAGAAGCTGAAAATGCTTCTAAGTTCTTTAAGCATCATATGCCGATTTCTGCTTTACCACAGTGCTTTTAATACCAGAATCTAAGAAGGGCAGCTGGTCTTTCTGTTGCTCTTTATAAAGTATATTAGGGCTCAATGCCACATTCCTTTGGCTGGTGAAGGACTGCAGAATTTAGTCCTGAATATTATTTCTCAAAACTATGGTCCAAAATAAATGTCCAGGACTGGTTATTAGGCACCAAGGAAGTGATGCATTTGCTAAGGCTTGATGCTTTCTGATAAAAAAAATTGGCTTTTTTTCTGGTAGATATGCTGTAGTCAAAAACAAATTATTGGGCTCAGTACTGGGGTCTGTATTACACTGGATGTCAGAGAAGGGGATGTGTTTATTTTCTGTAAACTGTATGAAGGACTCTGCAGCAGTTTTATAGTACAACACACACATTTTGAAAGTGTTGGTAACTTTTTTCCTTCCCTGTTTTTGTGGTTTTTCTTTTTTTTAAATAAAAACCTGCTCTTTGCTTGGTACTAGTAGATTATGGACAACTAGGATCATCAGTGAATTCAATAGCAGTTTCATGTACCCAAGATTTTTCCAAGTCAGAAGTTTTTGACTGCTCAGATCCCATATAAAATCAGTGGGATGCTTTCCATAGCAATGTCTTTTCCAGTGGCATTGAGGCCTGCCTTGCTTTATGGTTTATTTTGCATGCCAGGGATATTAAGTTCTCAGCAGAGAAGCAAATTTCCCTTTTACAATGTTATCAAAACAAAAGCCCCAAATTGCACATATCTACCCTTTGGCCTTTTTTTATGCACAAATGTGTTTGTATGCAAAACTGAAAATTTCGGGCCTTTCCTAATAAATGTCTTAAAAGAGCACATTTAAATGCTTTTTCACAGAAATAACCATTCATTAGTTGCAAAAATGCAGAGAGACTTTTTATTCTTTCTGTTGTGAACAATATAATTTCAGCAGAAATTTGGGGGGAGAATGTATGATTTTTTTTGTCCCCAAATATATTTTAAAAGGCTAAAGAACAAAATGTTGGGGAGGCAGCTTTTTTTGGCAGATAGTAAAATATAAAATATGTGATTTAAAAAAAAGTTGGCTTAAAAATACACACACACAAATAATACAATAATATAAAAATACAGCTCAGCCAATGGCCTCTTAAAATTTACCTTTGGCATTACATTTGGCAGCCTAAAACAAAAGACCCTTCCTATAAACAGAACTATAAAAAAGAGAAGTTCATAAATTAGGTTTCAAGGGGTTGTACAGTCCTTTGCTTGATTCTCCAAACTCCATTTCTTTCTGTCCACACACATAAGCATGACCAGTGAGGTATATAGAACATAACACTGTCAGGCATATGCACAATAAAAAAAAGTGCATAAACACAGAAGTTCTCCCCTTTTCTTGTGAACAGGTCGTAACTGTGTGGTTTGTGTCCTTCCCCCCTTGGAAACAAAAAATCTTTTTTTTTTTCTTTTTTTTTTTCCTTACTTTGGCAGGATGAAAATGAACCCAGAGGAATATAAGTGTCCTATTCCCAGCAGCAGTGATCCATTTCCCTTGGCAACATATGTCTGATGCCACAGATACTACAAGGTCGTTGGGTTGCTTTACAACTCTGGGTAACTTCCCACGGAAACATCATACGTCTAGCACCATGTCGTAGTGTTGTTGCTCTTTCTTCCGCCTGCCACATTTGTTGATAAGAACCATGTACAAAGTCAAAAGCAAAACCCAGTAACATGCATAGAGTATTGTGCCAATGATGAGAACTGTCTGTTTTGACTCAGAAAATGGCTTTTTTGATTCCTTGTAAATAGTGAAAATTACGCCACCTAGGAGGATTGTAAACCAAATGGAGACTGGAATGAGTCCTATAAAATTAACTACAATGGTTTTCCTTCCTGACGTGCCCCACCCTGCTTTGTTTATCGTGGCAATTGCAAACATCTTTGCTGGCAGTAAACTTGACATGTACAACACTGAGTAGAGTGACATGAAAACCATGACAATGTTGCCCCTAAGGAAGCTGGCAAAGGAAGACTTTATCAGGCCAACTAACTGAACTGTCAACAGGAAGAGGAGAATGTTCCAGATTTTTCCCCTGTAGAAGAGCTGAATGACTGTGGCAATAAGGAAGAAAGGAAAGAATCCAGTGATTACAGCTTCATAGGTCATCCACAAATGATGCTTGTGGAACCACATGGCATTATAAAGCCACTCTCTAAAGTAGGATTTACTCCAGCGGGTCTGCTGATTCAGCCACCTGAGATACTCTATTGGTGTTTCCGTAAGGCACTTGGATCTAGCTGTGTATTTTGTTGCATAGCCCAGACTTAGCACTCTGTTAGTTAGATGCCTGTCATCTCCAAAGCTGCACTGGGAGCCCATAAACTCTTGATTGTACCAATCTTCCACAAATTCATGGAGTAAAGAGTTTCTGTACATTCCCAGAGGTCCACTAATGCACTGTACACAGCCAAAGTAGGATTGACAGGCTCTTTCGATGTTAAACGCCATCCAGTATCTCACGCTGCTCAGAAAGGAGATCCAGGAATCATATTTGTTCAAAATCTGCAAAATAAAAAAAAAGTTTTCCTTTTAAATGAGCTCTTAAAACAGAAAATGTGCACATTGGATCAATAACGAGTTTGCTGAGACTAGAGCACCATTAGATGAATTGAGGTGGGAACCTCACTCCTGTGTTCAACTCATGGCAAACCCAGGAGCTACACAAACATTTCATCTAGGACATTGACAGGAAGGGTGAGATGAAACCTTCAAATGTCAGTTTCACCGAGAGGTCCTTTTGTTCCTTGCAACCTTTCCTATTCTCCACAATCAAATTTCCTTATTTTAGGTCTCATTTTTCCTTCCCTTTTGCCCCCAGTTAGAGCTGCTAGATTTAGATTTTACCAAGAGGAGCTTGTGAGTTCATGGCCTCCTGCTGCTTCCTGCCCGACATCTTTGGGGCTCACAGGACTCTTTCCAGTCCTCCCAAAACTATGCTGGAGCATGAGAAAAGCAGAGCACATGGTCTTTGCTCTACATTTTTGGTATCACAAGTCTGGCCTTAGAGGTTTGACTTTGAACTGTGTCCCAATATCTAGCACTCCTCTGAAGAGCAACCTGTTCTGTCTCTGCAGTACCAGCCTGTACTGGTACGGTACTGGTACAAGTACCAAGACATATGATGATACTCCACTAGAGCCTTCCTCAGGCCCACACAAATGTCTCAGTCTTTCTCTTCTGCGCAGCCCAGCTGCACATTCAGTCTGAACACTCAGCAGATGCATGAGCACATGCAGATGCACAAGTCTGTGGCTTCACATCCAGGTTTTCAACACACACTTTATGCCAGAGGATGTGGCAAGGAAGTGTGTGGATCTTTGGCCTTCTACAACTATAAACATTGCCCTGCAACTAGAAAAATATAGTCTTTTGCTCTGATGGTCCTAATTTCTGTCAGTTTTAATTCTAGAACATATTAGAAGCAGCAGGGCTTGCTGGGTGTATGCTGGAAAATGAACTGGGGGGAAAAAATGCCCAAAGCCTTCATTCTGTAACCTTTCCTCACAGAGGACACATGTCCTTCCCAGTGCAGGTGCTTATGAACCTTCACTGTCACATCTGAACCTGTACTGCCTCCCTTCATTTGTACATGCCTGGAATTTCATATGCATGGGCTGTGTCCCCTGGTTTGTGGTCAGTCTAGAGCTCCAAAGGTATTCAGGTTTCTGTGGGAATCCTAATTTCTGGAGTTATGAGCCACATGCCTGAAATACTTCTGACTACTTGGGCATTCATTACCAAGTTTTTGCTCATTTACATAGCTCTTTCTCTTCTGTCTCACACAAAAAGCCCAACTGAGAACAGGGGATTGATCTTAAGGCTAACTGAAATATTCCTATACATTTCTCTTTATAAATTGCAGCAAAAGGAGTTGTGTCAAAAGGTAACACCAGCCTTTTGCTGTAGCAATCAGCCAAACTCAGTAATGCTGAAAATCCTAACACACATGGAGCTGGTCTGACTTGGAAGTTTTCTATTGCCCTGCTTGACAGAGATGGGAGACCCAGTACCCAGAGTGCACAGTGTAGAGCGTTTCTAAGTTATTTTTTTATTTCTAACAATTTTGGCTGCCAGTAGTAATATAATTGAAGTGCTTGAGGTTGCTGGACATGGCTATGGGACACCTGTTCTCAATTTCCTGCCCCCTATAGCTTTTCTTTGGTACCTTGAGCAAGCAGCTATACCCAGAGACTCAAAGATGCCACAACAATCCTGACAATGCCAGTGCCCCCCTTTTCACATATACGGGCAGAATATTATTTGTTTGCTTGCTATGGCTGTTAAAACTATACATACAGTGCTCACATCCAAGAAGAGTTTCCATTCAATGGACAAAAAAGTTAAGGTATGATAAGAGCATCTATAATGGCATCACGTATTATATATATGCATATAGGATATACACATAAATTATATTTAATGCTATTTGAGGCAGAGGAATCTGTTGCAATGCAAATAGTTGCTGAAACACCTCTGTTAATCTGAAAATTGTTGTACTCACCTGTACATCACCTCCAACTCCTCCAACCATTGGATCTTCTTCTAAAACTTTTACCATCTCCACTGATGAGGCTGGATCAAGCATTGTATCTGAATCACAGACCTACAAGTAAGAAAAAACAAGGACAAAAATGGGTTAAGGAGTTCACCACAGAAGAAAATAAAAGTCATGTAAGTGATTATAATGACTCTAAATGCATATTCTCCTGAATGCAATTAAATCTGACTTTGAAGTCTGCACTGATATTTCTGTTAAAGGTCACTTGTACCAGGCAGCAAAGCATAGTGCTGCACAAAACACAGAGCTTGTTAAGGCTGTGCACACAAACAATCCTCTGTATCAGCTCCATTTGTTTTACTGGCACACTGGACTGGCTTCCTCCAATAAGATATGGGGCACTGCAGAATAAGATGGTGGTTGTGGGTGTGCAGCAGATTCCTGTTGTTCTCTGACATAGAATTTCTCAGCTGCACAGTTGGAGCACCCTGGTCAAATGTTTCCCACTGCCATATGAGGGAAAGAGTGAGGAGTTAAATTCCAGGCACTTGTTATTAAAAAGAAAAAAAGTCAAGTAGGAGTCTGAGAAGAAACCTAATCGTTCTTTCACTCACAGAAGGGTTTAGCAATTCATGTAAAATATGTGTCTTATATTTCAGAACAAACTCATTTTTAATTTTAGATGCATGACGTGTTATTAGTAGTGCAGGGATTTGACTTTCATGTAAAGAAATTATTTGCTATTTTTCTCTGCCATTTTTATAAAAAGATATTTAAGGCCAGAAGGCATGAGTCCTGAAGTTCAGTACTCCAAAAGACCAAGGCAGAAGTAAATGACACACAAGGCATTTCAGCTACACAAACACTCCTAGTCAACTAAACACTGTGTACATTAGGAAATTGGCTTTCCCCTGGAGAGTAGGAGGAGGGTTCAGACAGGCTGGCTGGTCTGTGAGACAGCTGGCATTGCTTTCATTCGCTCTGAGGAGAATGACTCGGGCTGCAGTCTAAAACAACAGGGTGTCTCCTTGTTGCAGTTGCTGCAGCTGAAAGAACTGGCCACATCATGTGTGAACTCATTTCACAGACACCCAGGAACTGGAGCAGAGACTGTCCCAGAAACACCCCTCTGACTGGCTGAATCCCTAAAAATTCCCTACAAATTCCCATACTGCCTCCAGTTTGTCCCCACGTTGCATTCCTTGACTTCAGATGGGGTCAGAAGGAGTAAGTCAGTAGCTCCGCCTAAACAGCATATTAAGACAGATTCTGCTGAGGCTTTGTAATGGGTATCCTAATTTTGGTGTCCTTTCATGCAAACTTTCAATTCAACCTAAGCCCTCTCACTCCAGGGGAGAGGTAACCTTTACATCTGCTCTATGAAGTGGGAGGAGAGCACTGGGGGCTCTGCCAACATGCTCCCCTCCATGCTCACTCAGAGGGGGCCAAGAGGAGAAAGGTGACGAAAGTTCTCATATCTCTGTCAGGAGAAAAGCCACAAGCATCTCCAGCTCCCACTAACTTGATGCATCCATCTTCCCTCCTCAACAGCCTCATCCCACAGCATCTTTGTAACCTGGCCAAGGCCTGACTCCAGCTTTAGTGGAAAGCTGTCATCAGTGGCAGCACTGATGATAGAAAGGGAGCAAAACAATTCTACTGAAGAGGGAAAATAATGCCTATACTTTTACTTGGGTCTTCCTGGACAAATCTGTTGCTGAGTGCTTTGCACAGGGAATCTGTAGTTTGCTGAATTCCCAGGGTGCTCAGGCAGTGACAGGCATGTCATTTCTTGTGACCATGAGTGGTAGGCTGGGATCAGCTGTCTCCCAGCCCCTCTGCTTTCCCTCCAGCACCTGCCACTTGAGCAGCTCCCACCCCATTAGGTGTATTTACCTATGGAAGAAAGGCCTGCCCATGAGCCACATCATTAATATATTAGAGATGAGGAATCCTGAAAACACTGGATTTTTTTAACAAAACATCATCACATGTCCTGGGCATGCCAGCACAGTGGGTATGTCTTGGTTTCTGGGACAAATCTAACAGGCCATCATTTTTCATCTGGATGAGGTTTTTGCAGGTGAACAGAGGACACACCAGAGAAACATAGACACTTAGAAGCCCAAATAAACACTGACACCTGCCTAGCCAGGGTGTGCCCAGGACAGCCCAAGAGACAATTTGCCATCTTTCCATACAAGGGCCGAGTGAACCAAACATCACTGCTTTGGGTCACAGAGTTACATGAAAGGGACAACTGACCTTAAGGGAGTTGTTCTACACTTGCTGTAGGCAGTGACAGTTTATCCAAGCTGCTCTGAGTTCAGACTGCACTGGACTGTCCACATACGCACCTCCATCAAGCCAAGATGAATGGCACCCTGGTTACCTCACTACTCTGCATTGATAATACCTGCCAGTTTAACTCCTCCACCTGATTACTTGCACACTCATAAACTCTTCTAGGATGGAAACAAGCCTTCATAGCAGTTTTTAGTACTTAGTGAGACACCACTACTGATTAACAGCTCATTATCTGCACTGGTCAGACTGTTTATGATTGCCTGTTCATAATTCCAGGGTGTTTTCTAATAACTGTAAAGCCTACAATTTTGAGGGTGGGCAGTGGTGCTGACTGGGCACTTTTAAAAGTGCTTAATCATTGATGCAGACTGCTTAGCCCTTGAAATATAGGGCTTCTTTAAAGTAATTTACCCTGGGTCTCCCCAAAGGACCATTTGAAATATCCCAACCTTTATTCATTCATAAAACAGCGCCACATTTTAGCTGCATTTTGTTTATGACTCTTCAGTAGCCAGGGCCACCAAGGGGCTGCATTTCAACTACAATGTGACTGTAGATGTGACTCTGGCATCAGTCACTACTACAGACTGTGCTCACAGCAGCACTACAGTTTCTGACAAATTCATTACACCTTCTGAGCCAGGTCTGGAGTGTTAACTGAACAGAAATATCTCTTCTATTTTCTGAATTTATGCTATGACTGTTGAAATAGAAACACTTTTTCCAGATTTCCTGAAAAATACAAGAGCTGAACTGAGGGAGGAAACTTGCAATGGATCTGCTTACTCTCTGCCTTCTTTCTCTGCAATCTGGTATGTCTGTGTGTTTATAAACCCATGCTTATAAGGAAAATCAGCATTTTTATCCCATCATAGTTCCTCACAGCACAAAACCAAAGCACAGACAATGGAGAGCTTAAGCCCATTGTTTTGAAAGAATAAATCAGTTTCAGTTTGGGAAGTGGTGGAGGATGGGTTTTAAATCTTGGCTTTACTCTCCTAGCTCCAATAACAGAGCAGTTCCTGGCACTCTTCAGTTTCTGCCCCTCCTGTGCACTGAAGACTCGCTGCTCTCAGCCCAGCTACTGGCAGCCTCCCCAGGTCCCTAGGACACTGCACGTGGATGCTGTGCTGTGCAGAGCGTGCACACACACCCACACAAGGCTGGGCACAGGCCCCAGAAACACATGTGGCTCAGCCATGCTGCTGCCCTGAGCCAGCAGAGAGCACCTCGCGGGGAGCTGCTGCTCCACTGCAGGAGACGGCTGGATGCTCTGAGTGTGGGAGAAGCTTGGAAGAACTGAGGGTGGTTCATTAGGAAAATCATCTCCTATTCAGTGGGATTAATCAAATGAGCCTTCTTGGCCTAGATATCTAAGGAAGGGTCCTCAGTGTCCAGCCAGAGTATCTGATCCCACCCACCTTCCTCCACACATGACCCTTTCTCCTTCCCACAGTCAGCAGGGCTGTTTGCAGGAGCGAGAAATCCATGTAAGTAAGGCAAAAACATAGACAATCTTTCAGGGGATCCAAGGCAGCTGGAAAGAAATGTGCCTCTGCTGCTTTGGAAACAGGGAGAGAGGACCCAGCCTAATTCATTTTTAAGTGAGTAGTGTGTCATAAGGGCCTTAAAGGCCAAGTTGCAGTGAGTGAGGTAATGCAGCTGTAAGTGATGAAGCAAAAGCTCCTTCAGGCTTTAGCTAAAGAAATTTTCTTTCAAATCTACACATTGACCCTTTTTTTGAATACGCCACATGGCTTCAAAGCCTTTAAAATATATCCCCAATTTTTTTACAGACTTCACCACTTCTCCAGGATATTCCCTAGTGAGACCAAATACCTGTCTGACTGCTCATATATGGGACTCTTAACAAACTCACAAAATAAAACCTTACCCGAGACCTTCACCTACAGGAGCAGAGATGGGGCTTTCAGGAGGTCATTGGCTTTGTCTGAAGCAAAACCATTTGGATGAGGGGGCAGTACTGAAGGCAGGGGAAGGATTTCAGACTTCTCCAGTAGCTGATGCACAAATTTAAAGCAGTCACAGATAGACTGGCCATTTTAAAAGGTAGCAAAATACCCTTTTAACGGTCAAGCTGTTTCCAAACAGACTGAAAGGAGCACTGTGTTCATCAGGGACTAGGATGGCCTCTAACATGCTGCACAAAATATACAAAAGCTGCTTTCTTTCAAAGTGTGTTTGAATTGGCACTGACCTGGTGCTCTAATACCTACCTGTACATAATCCACACTTCTCCCCAGTGCTTTGAATGCTGTGTACATTACTTCTCTTTTTCCACCCCATTTCTGCATGATGCAAACACTTTTGTTGGACAGGACCAGCTGAGATACGTGTTGCATGCTCTCTCTGTGAGACTCCTCTGTCTCACCCGGACCTTTGTTGTGGAAGTTATTACTCCAGATATAAGTGGCACAACTGTCCCTACCCATGATTTCAGTGAAAATGTCCATCATGTAAACGTCGTCTTCTGAGTTCCCATCAATGACCATAACAACTTTAATTCCAGGGTAGGTCAATCTTTTTACAGAAAGTAAACATTTCCTTAAGTAGTCAGGATCTTCTTGATAGGCAGCAATACAAAGGGCAACTGTTTTGTTCAGTTTGATTGGAGTCTCTAGCGACCGTTTCATTTTCCTGTGCTCTAGGTAGGCAAACAGGCTTTGGATGATGAGATGTGATGCCAGGATAGCACCATAGAGTCCAAAGGAGAAGTAGTAGTTGTCTGTTTGGATGAACTGGTAGCCCACAATGTAAGCAGCGGTGATTCCCAGCAGGAGGGACACCCCGAAGAGTGTGGTTCCAAGTATTCTCAGGATACATATAAACCTCTCACAATACATCTGCAAAGAAGTAGGAAAACCATTAGCAGAGCCACCAGTTGCTGATATAAGACATCATAAGGGGTGCACGTGGCTGCAACACAGGTCTCAGCATCAATAGATACACCCTGAGCTTCCAGCTCAGAGGCTAATTGCATCCCCTTGCTCACCTGAACATCTCTTTGCAGGACTTCCCCCATGTAAAGTACAATCCAAACAGACTTAATGTAGCAGAGATGATTTCTGCTATTCACAGTGCCCTCACAGAAGGTGCTGTCTGTGTCAGGATCTTATTTTGGCAGCCTGGGCTGGTTGGATAAGACACTTTGTCATATTATCCTGAGGAGGTCGGAGAAGGGGCTTTTGGGCCACCACTCATTTTGTACGGTCACAGGGGACTGGAACAGCTGAATGTCTGGGCAGCCCTTCCCCATCCCCATCCATGTCACGACTGTATCCCACCCTGAATTGTTTCTGTCGCTTAGTTATGTTTGCAAAAATATTGGAAAGACATTCTTAAAACAGATGCCTGAATGTATTTATAATTTTTTTAAACAGATGTCTGACTATATATATAATTTATATTTATATAATCAGACATCTGCTTTAAAAGGTCTTCTCAATACCACTGCAAAAATGCATTATTCATATAGTTGTGTACATAGATACATGCACACGCAAGCATGTGTGTATAGGGGCTAAAGCTTAACTGAGATTAAGTCTGTGGCAAAAATATGCATAAATTTAACAGAGCCAACACTCCACCCTGGACTCAGAAATTCTCTAGGACATCAGCTGATTCTGATCACTTCTACATATTTAGCTTACCTGGCTGTAAAATCTTCTAACCTAAACTCTGGGCTATGGAGCAACTGGCTGGCATGGAGCGTGCTCTGGCAAATAAAGAGTATGGGCAGGCAGGCAGGTGGACTCTATTGGTACCTAAATACCTTTTCTAACAATCACATTGCCCATTTTATGCAACAGCTTTTTCAGAATTGTAAGAAGTTAATGACAACATTTTCTGTCAATAGATGCATTTTATGTGAAGGTCCTAAAAGAGATTGTGTCTGTTTAAGGCTAATCCAGCAAGTGTGTTGCAAGTCAATAATACTTATGCTTGAATATTTTGCTGAATTAGGCCTCAGAGTAATAGATTTAATATTTGTGTTTTCTTGCTATTATTCATATTTTCCCTGCTGTTATCATCTCACTCATCCGCTGCTCATGTTTGTTTGACCATCTGTTGGCCAAAGTTGAAGTTGGAACAGGACTTCCTTACATCATATATGTTTTTAACTCTTCCTTGAAAAATTACTACCAAGACACAGCAGCCTAGCTGTCATCAACTATATATATGTCTGAAAAGTTACAGGCTTGGAACAAAAAAGTCAATACAGAATCACTTACAACATAAAAATAAACTAGGCAAGCATGAAGTTTGAGGTTACAAAGACTTTGTCTTTTTCCACTGGCTATTTAGGGTCTTAAATTTCAAGACAGGAGGAAGCCTCTTAAATGTATATTTGGAGGCACTGTTAAAGAAATCAGACCCTAGCTCTAGGACTTCCTTGAATACTTAAGGCTGGGCTCTGACAGGTGGTGTAATCATCCACCAGCAAAAGGGACCCTCCCTGTTCTGGCCTGTCTGAAAATCTTTCACAGCAGGGGTCATAAAGATGCCTAATAAAAGACAGCTTATGCTTACCACCACTCTAGGTGAATTCAAACTCAGTGCCCAAAATAGACTTGCTTTAGAAAACAGATTAAGTAATGGATCCCCTCTAGATTAACTCAAAGTAAAATAGTCCACGTGTTTACTAATCCCTCAAGCATGCAAAATGTTACAAACATCAAGGTAAATGTCTCATTAATGGTGCACTTGTACTCTGCTTTCCCATTTGGAGTCCTAAAGTCTGCTTACATTAAGAATTATATGGCTGAAATAAACAGGATTTACATTAAGATCTGGAGTAGCTACATTTGAATGACTATATACTGTAGCAGGCATCTTTTACATTAATTTGCTATTGTTTTGCTCTACCTATGAAGTGCTTCTGCACAAAAGAAAAAAAAAACACCAAAAACAAATTCTCTGTCATTACAGCACAGATCCTCTCCATTGCAAAAATATCCAGTCTTTTAAGATCAAGAAATTAATTTCTGGTGTTACTAAAACAACACTTCTTTTTCCCTTTCTCTGTCAACCTTAGGAAAATAAACAGTGTTTTGATCTAAATTCCTGGCTTTCATCAAAGAAACTTTCCCCTTTGTATGTGCAATTGAGGTTTTTATGTAGAGTCTTTTAATTGACTAAATCTCAGGGGAACTAGATAAGTTGCTCAATAGTCTCAAGATTTAACATGAGGTATTGATAGCTTGCCCAGCAGAAATGATCTTTATCAAATTTAACATGCCCAAACAATGGCAAAGAAGCCAAAAACTCTCCACCCATCTCCAAGAATTAAGCCAAGAAGTTAAAAGGAAATGATGCTTGTACAAGTCTGGGACCAAAAATGAAGTGCTGAATCAAATAATGATACTAAGGCTAGGCAGCAGCTGCTTCAGAGACTTTCAGATCAGTCAGTGCTGTTATGAGTATCTAGCCTGGCCTGAGACAGTGAAATATAATAATTCTATCCTGCAATTTGGGCACCTAAATCCCTTACAGGCACCTTCACCTAACCCCATGGAGCTAAACCCAGTATGAGTTTTACACAACCTCCAGCAAGCAGACCCAAGGCTTGCATTCACAAGGTGAGTGTATGTAAAGAGCCTTCAAAATCTACTACTGAGCATTTTGTTGTTGTGATGTTTCTGCTCTTTCCTTTCAGGGATGAGCTGAGCAGTGCTCACCAGCCCACCTCATAGAACTGAAATGTGAAAGCCATATGCTAAATCCTGATGCTGTGTAGGCTGCTGCTGATTCAGTCACACATTTTGATTCACAAAGCAGTGCCAAGTATATACATGCCTTAGTGACTGTTCAGTAGCAGGCAAGGAGTACCTTTCTTTGGAGGCTGCTATGGAAAAGCATGACCAAGAAATGAACTCTTGCATGTACTTGACATCAGAGTCTACCTGGTGAACTGTTTGGCATTGTGTCTCTGGCATCCTGATAAAGCCAAATATATATACAAAAAGAATATTTCTCCTTTGTGATGAAGATGAATTTACATTATTATTAACAAGTGGCATAACTAAAAGTTGTAGCATTCTAACAATGCTTTCATGAAAAACATCAGGTTAACAAATGACTGATACTTACACAGTACATCAAATGATTGGGGTATTAACTGTAGCAGTAGAGATCACACTCCTTTCTTAGACTGAATAATGCCTTAGATCTCATATTAGAAGAACATAGCAAAATATGCTTCAGTTTTCTCTATTCTGAAAACTATTTAGGCTAGCGTTTACTGTAGTTACGGTACCTAGATCTAACTGTTATAAGATCTAGACACTTGACTGAAAGTCAACAGGTTCTTATGTTTTGTTTTGAACTGGGTCTTTACTCAGCAAAGAACACTGGTGACCTCCATGGTAAAGTAACAACTCTTCTTCCTCCAAAATCCTGTGACAAAGTTCATCCACATGGCTATTAATCAGCTTTCATGCATCTCTGAGAGTAACAGGGCCTGAAGATGGTTCATCCCTTTATGAAGTCAGGAGGCAAAGAGAAAGAAAAAGCTTATTTTGCTACTAATACTGAATAGGGGCAAATAGATATCCAGAAAACCAACATGCACTGGTGCCAGAAGATATCAATATTATCTGCAGCCTGTTCAATTCTGCACCCTCTGCACCTTGTGTGGCTGCTATGAGGACAAAGGAAGCAATCGGGTGGTGCCTGGCACCTAGTGATACAGGACATGGAACCAGTGACGGGGGTCAAACTGAAGTCATGTTTGCTCATAACACATGGGATGCATCTCACTACATCATTTCTCTCAGAAATCCCTTCTCATGCAACACTCAAACATTGCCACATAGTAATTCTGGATAGCTTTTCCTCAGAAGATTAAAAAGCAAGAGAGGGAGACACAAAAAGTTTGTACCTAACACATAATGATTTGGAAGGTTGTTTGACAGAATTAGCACTTATTAATTCCAAACATCTGAAGACATTTAGAAAAACCCTAACCATAAGTCGCAAAAGCCAAAATCTGTCCAGGAGGCACTAATAAAGGTTTGATCACAAATGTGCTCATTGTGTCCCTGTACTGGGCCTGGCTGAGGTGGAATTATTTTTTCCCATAGCCCTCCAAGTACACTGCTTTGTACTGGTGGCTGGGAAGGTGTTGCTAACGCAGCAGTGTTTTGGCTACTGCTGAGCAGTGCTCCCAGCATCCAGGATACCTCTCCAACGTTTTCTCCCACACCAATATGCTATGGGTGGGCAAGGTCCTGGGAGGGAACATAACCAGGACAGCTGATCCAAACTGACCAAAGGGATATTCCATACCATGTGACATCTGCTTAAAAAAGCTAAAAGGAGGAGGGGGAAGCATTTGTTATGACATTTGTTTTTCAGTACCGAAGTCCTACTTCCTGGGAAGTGGCTGAACATCATCTGCTGATGAGAAGTAGAGGATAAATCTTTTGTCTTTCTTTGCTTCATGCACAGCCTTTGCTTTATTAAGTTGTCTTTATCTCAACATACCAGGTGTTTTGCCATCTTATTTTCTGCATCTACATCCTGCTGAGGAAGACAGTGCTAGAGCAGTTGGGAGGGCACCATGCACCAGGCCAGGGTCATCCCACCATAGTCCACTTCACTTTTAAAGGTTACAAAGAGCTGTGGCTCTCTCTAGACATCAAGGGCTGTGGTCACATCAGCAAACAGTGCAATACCACACCAACAGATCTGCAAAGAGGAACACCTGGTGCAGAAGACCTAACTCCACCCTCCATACATTTTTGTGCTTTACTCTGAACTAAGTATAGTCAGACCCAATGGACTAAAAACCTGAAAAGTGTCCTCCAGAGGTACACCTTGCAATTAGTTTCATTCAAGAGAAATCCAATTTGGGTGTCCAGTTATTGCTATGCAATAGAAACTCAAGCAATTTTGTTGAAGGGGGGGGGCACTTGTAGCAGCAGCTTCGATAGCACCTCCTCATTGAAAACAAATTGATAATACAAATCAACCTCACATATGAGATCTGCAAATCAGATTTGCCTGGAACCTTTGTGGAAACCAGAAGTGCTGAGCACAGAAAACCTTTGAAAACATCTCATTTTATATGCCTGCATGGAAGCTGCATTCTTAAATATCTATTCAACTTTGCTGCTGAGGCTTTGAATTCAGCAAAGCATGTAAAGATAAGTGCGCACTTAGATATTTTGCTGAAGAGGGAAATCAATAGATAATTTATCTTGCAGTTCTGTAGTAAAAGTATAAAAAAAATCTTTCTCTGAAAAGATGCATTTCTGGAACAGTTGAGGTAAAAATGCAAGTATATTTTTGACAAATTTATTGTAGAGATTAACCTCCCTTATGAAGGTTGTTTGATATGTCAATGCTTAACCACTGCATTTCTTACATTAGGGAATCTATGAGTGGATCAGGACCTTGACAATTTCAATTTGCTTCCTAGTGTTGTCATTCACCTGTTGGGTGACCTTAGATAAGTGAATTTACCTTTCTCTGTCACAGCTTCCTCACCTGTAAAATGAGGATCATGGTCATGCAAAAAAATTTTGGAGGTCTATAAAACCCTTCATAAGGCTTAGGTTACTCTTTTTAGTGCTATATGAGATCCACCTGTTCTCTAGTTCCATATAACTTGTTTTAGTCAAAAACTCCAACAAAAACCAACACCCCCCCCTTGCTATTTGCCTTGCCTGTATTCATCTGAAGGTACAGTCTGTGGGGATTTGTCTGCAACAAACAATGCAACTCTAACTCAGCAGGAGGCCTGAGATCAGTGAGGTGGGCACCATAAAAGCCAGCACACACAACTTTAGGTGCATACAGCCACCGAGGGCTGTTTTGCACAAAACCAAAGGAAGAATGAAATCTTTATAATCCTTAATACCCCCTTCCTTACTAATGAGAATAATAACACTGGCTGCCACAGAGCAGCTGCTTCAATGACACGAGTGTGTCAGAGTGCACATGTGAGTGCCTGCACACACTGGATCTGGGCCTGTATACACTCTCTGAGAGTACATGGTATTTGAGGCTTACAGTTTCTCAGAAAATATTTAGATTCCTTATTAGCCTTATTTTGGTGGTAAATTAAGTCATATATCATTGAAGTACAAATGATTCTAGGTTGATATTAATCACAAGCATAAGATAGCTGTCCAGACTCCCTCTTCTATTCTGCAGCCTGCAGAGAGGAAAGTGAAAAGCTATGCTCCATCTGTACACCTTTATTACAACACAATTACCATATCTGGAACTTTTGGTTATTTATAACTTCCAGATTTTGTTATGCTATTAATCTTCAGGAAAGGGCTCACATAAGACTAAAGTTAACTCTGAGGTTAAATCAAAAATAAAGAACAGGATTACTGATGATGGCAAACTCTATCTGTATGCACAAGCTTTGATCAGCAAATCAAGACTCTCCTATTTGTTCAGTGTATGTTTCCCACTAAACCGCTCAAATTTAATCTATTACAGGTTTAAATAACCAATGTGGAAGGAATTCTATGGCTGCAGGTTGGATTTGACACTCACGTACACAATAATGCACTAGTTGTTAAATTAACCAAAAAAAAAAAAAAAAAAAGAAGAAAGAAAACCAACCAAAAAATTCCCAGACAAATTCTCCAAGAAACAAAACAAGAAGTAAATCATATTTCTACTCTGATATTTTGGATTGTGGTTAAACAAAAATCTAGTTTAGAAACGTTTTCTGGTTGCTGGTTAGGAATACTTTGCTGGTCTATACACGAATCTTGAATACCAAAACAATGGAGCAAATGTGCTTTCACATCACAAATATGAAGACTTGAGTTTTTCCTAGTGAACTTGCCTGAAAAACTAAACTGAATCCAGTAGAGCAGCTCTTCCTACTGGGAAAACCTTGACCTGGGTTTTTCTATGCTTGGATGCAGGGTAAGAAAGATTTATTGCCCTTATCTAGTCCTCAGAAGCACCCTCAAGGCACCCATGTTACACATAATGTGTGCCTTCAAAAAAGTGCGTGGGTGCCAATGGAAAAATGATCCTAAAGGCAGAAGACTATGAAGCAGAGCAAAACATGTAGATGCAGCTGTGCCCTAAGAGATATGGGGTCACTGCAGCCCTGCAGAATCACCGAACCCTTAGGGTTAGAAGGGACCTGTGAATATCGTGGAGTCCAACCCTCCTACCCAGCTGTGGTCACCTAGAGCAGATGACACAAAAACGTGGCCAGGTGGGTTTGGAATGTCTCCAGAGAGGGACACTCCACGACCTCCCAGGGCAGCCTGTTTGGTGCCCTGCCATCCTCAACGTGAAGATATTCTTCCTCCTGTTGAGGTGAAACTTTTAGTTCAAGGCCATTGCTCTTTGTCCTGTCGCTGGACACCACCGAAGAGTCTGGCACCCATCCTCTTGGCATCCGCCTTTGAGATATTTAAATGCATTAATGAGATCCCCTCTCCATCTTCTCTAGACTAAGACAACGCCCATCAGGAGTGTTGGACTACAATGGGATCCTCTCGGGGCAAGGAAATCGGGTAAATTCTCTCCCAAGGGCCAATGCCCCCTTCTGCCAGCATCGCTATGGAGTGTGGCGAGGCTGTGGCCAGCAGGCTGGCTCTGTGTCCGAGAGACACGCGCCGCCGCTCCAAGAGGTGCCGAGCGGGGCTGCTGGGGACGGAGGGCTCTGCAGCCGGCCAGGAGGCGCCGGGCCCCGCGCCGGCCGCGGGCTGCACACGGAGCGGGGGAACCCCGGCCCGGCGCCGCGGCCAACGGGGCGGAGCGGCGGCGTCACCGGGCGGGGCCGGGGATCCCCGCGCGGCCACGTCACGGGCCCCGCCCGCGGGAGCGACCCGGGCCCGGCCGTACTGGCGCTGCCATCGCACCCCGCTGCCGCGGCCCTGGGGCGGCCCTCCCTCGGCCGGGGCGGGCCCGGCGCGGGCGTGCGGCGCGGGGAGCTCCGGGCAGCCCCCGCCCCACGGCCCTCGGCTCCCGGCCCTCCCGCGGGAAGCCGCCCTCCGTCCCTCCCCTCCCTCCCCGCGCTGCGCGGCGCCCGGGCGGCTCGGCGGCGCTGTCCGAGGCGGGACATCAGCCCCACGCCCGCCGCCTCGCCTTCCTCCCCTCAGGGCCAGCCCTCCCTCTGCTCCTGTCGCGTCCCCGCCCGGCCCTGGATGCAAAGGCGAGGGGCGGCCGGAGGGAAGCCGGATCGGGCTCTGAGCAGGTCTCGCCTTCCTCGCTGCGATCAGCGGAGCAGCTGCCCAGCCTGTGCTCGATTTTATTCTAATTTCAGAGGGTTTATGGGGCGGTTGGCTTTTTTTGGCTTTTTGAGTTTGGGTTTTTGGGGTTTTTTTCCCCCAGATCCTGAAGCTCAGCAATGTCTTTTAAACGGATTACGCGGAGGAGGGGTTGAAGCTGAAAACCTCATTCATCCTCACGGCGGTTCTATTCATTGCTGAAATAGGTGTAGCGTAGGAGCCGGTAAGATCCTCCCCCAGCCCCACTCGTATTTTGGGGATCTGTTCCAGCTTTCCTCCCTGGAATAGTGGGGATGGGAGGAGGGGGTCTTTGCTCTTGAGCTGACAGAAGCATAATCATAAATCACCTACCTTGTTTGTCCTTCTGTCCTTTGGTCATAGAGGGGCTCCAGCCAACTGTGTGGTCTCACGTACCGTTGCTCCCGCTGAATAGTTTCCAAGTTTGAGGTAAAAGAACAAATCGCACTTTTCAGGGACTTAATAAGACGCTCAGAAATAAAAAAATAATTAAAAATGAAAATAATGAAAAAAATCGTGTAAGGCTATTCAGTCCTACTCATTTTCTCCCACGTGTTTTCACAATTATCGTGTATTTGTCTTTCTCTGCTTCAGTTTCTAGCTCAAAGTTGTGGGATATTTTTCCCAAATAATAGTAATAATAATAATAATAATAATAATAATAATTAAAAGGTTAGAAATAATAAATTAGGAGTTAGTTTCTCGTGGTCGAAGCTGAAGATCTTATTTCAAACCCGGCTAGCCAGGAGCCTGGAGAAGTTGCAAGGCAGTGTCTGAAAGTTTGAGAGATCAGCATCAGATAAAGTCTCTTTGGTGATACCTTGCTGCCCGAGTAACTGTTTCAATGAGGTTTCTCAGCAGCAGCAGCAGCAAACGGGTAATATTTTCCAGACGTCTTTTTCTTTCCTGCTGCTGCTGCTGCTTTTCTGCCTCTTCCACGTTATGGGGTCTTTTAACAAGGGAGACTTGACTTGTTTTAATAGGCGGAGGATGGGAAGAAGGAGGGAACTCCTGTAAGGAGGAAAAAAAAAAAAACCCAACCCTCCCAATTGCCATGATCTCAGCCAAGGACCAGTTCAGCGCCAGGAATTTAATTAGCCAAGTTGCAAATTTTTTCAGAGAAATACAATACACATATGTTGCCACCAACTGGTTTCCTCTTCATGCCCCGCAGTTGGGGAAACCCCCCACCTTCCGTACTCCCTGCATCCTTGGATTTGGGGTGTGGGATTTGTCCCTCCCACAGTCACTATTCGGCTGGGACAGTTTTTGCTGCTGCTGGTTTTTATTAATAAAGGAATTGCGTCTATGAATGGATGAACTTCGCAGCTTTGAATCCTGCTTTACCCGTTCACTCTCGGGAAGATTTTTTGTAGTATATACCCAAGGAAGCTCTCACTGATATTCATACCCATGCCTCTTGTGTTAAAACAAGCCGGGAAACATGTTAGGCCATTTAAAATCTGGGAAACTGTGTTGTGGGCTTTGTTTTGGTATTTTAGATTGGGTTGCTTTTAGTTTTGGGGTGATTTTTTGGTCTTTTTTCGTTATAAATCAGAAGTGTTAATTCTGTCGAGGGTTCCCGGTTAGCCAGGGGCACCAGCAGCTCACAGCACACCCCATTGCCGCTTGCCGGCCGCTTTCACTCGCTCCCTGCGGCTCCGCTCTGCTTCCAAGGCGGCTTTCCCGCTTTCCAGCCGCCTCTTCCCCGGCGAGTGACCCGAGCGAGGCACTGGGTGGCGCTGTTGGGGCGGCGGAGCCCGCGGGCCCGCGCTGGCGCTGCCGCGGCCGCCGTGCCCCGGCGGGGACCCGCGGGGGACGACGGCGGCGATCAGCTTCCCCTTCCCCCGTGCTGTTTGCTCAAGGACCGCAGAGGTCGCCGCTTTGGGGCGTCGAGCCCACAAAGGGAACCGTATCCAGACAGCGTTGGGAAATCCGGAGATGACTCTTCGCCGAGTTATCGCCCATCGTTACCTTCTGGTGTGGGAAAACTCCAGAGCGCTCTGGGGGCTTCTCGTGTGCCATAAATGGCTTAAAGTTGGTGGTTACCTAGGCTGGAGATTTTTTGAGTACCTCCTTCGGGGAAGTGGTTACATTTACAGGTGTGCTCAGTCACTGCCAGGGGGAGTGGCTTTAGGATGTGCATTGAAGCCGAGCTCCTTCAACCATCAATCTGTGTCAAATAACAAATCTGATGCTAGTTTAAGCCAGTTTTGTGGGCAGATTTAACCTGGCATTGCCAGGGAAAGAAACTGTTTCACTGTCCTCCTCACTGTCCCTTTTCCTATATCAGGAGAACTGTCCTAGGTTAGAAATTAGTTATTTGGGGAGAGGGAGCAGCAATAAAGTTAGAAATAATTTAGGCTAGATGAAGACAAAACAACTGCTTTGTCAATAATCTGGCTTTTGATGGTTTAGAGTGTCCTTGAAAGTACAGCATGACTTAACAAGCATAGAGTCTATCAGGGCTTTCAGATATTTCTTCCTCTCAGACCTTCCTCCCATGGCAGCTCCATTCCCATACTGCAGCCACCTCCAAATCTGTGTCACAAACCTTTTAGATACAGAGCCCTGCACACCTCTGTCATCAGGCGAGGGACATATGGCACTGTCTGCTGCAAACAGGGGCAGAGGGCTGAAAGGTGTGAAGAAGGCTACTTGGTCCCCCTCTCCACAGGAGCCCCCCTAATAGCTGAGTATCTGGTGTAAGCCAGGCTTATAACACTATCACAGAATCACAGAATGTTCGGGGCTGGAATGGACCTTAAAGATCATCTAGTCCCAACCTGCCCTACCATGAACAGGGACACCTACCACTAGATCAAGTTGCTCAGAGCCCCATCCAACCTGGCTTTGACACTGACAGGATTGTGGCATCCAAAATCTCCATGGGTGACCTGTTCCAGTGCCTCACCACCCTCACAGTGGAAAATTTCTTCCTAATATGTAACCTAAATTTCCCCTCTTTCAATTTGTACCCATTGCTCCCTGTCCTATCACTCCAGTTCCCAGTGAATGATGAATGTTTGTCATTTAGCCAGGCAAAGGGCTACCTCAGCAAGCTCTGCTACTGTTGTACACATAACCAAGTCCTTGATGTCTGTGTGAGTCCTAAGGTGTGATTTCCTGGCATCAGACTTTCTCTGGCACTGTCGGAGGTAAAAGAGGATTTGCACAGATGTCCCTAGTCCGTCCATCCATGGTTACTCTCAACACTGTGCCTTGGGGAAGTGGTGCTGCCAGCCTCGTTTGTGTTCCTTGGGCACTTGGTGGCCTTGTTGCGATTCAGGGATATGTATGTCCTGAACAGGAGGCTTCATGTCTAGGATAATTTCTGAAATGAGGTTTTGGCAGGAGGACGAGTTTGTTTGGTTTGGTTAATAACTAAATGCTGCAGATTAATTTTTTCAAGCGAGCATTTGTTATAAATGAAATAGCTTTTTTATTTGTTTATTTGGTTTTCGGGTTTTTTGTATTTCACCTTTTAATAGTTACATTTGAAGACTGCATGTCTCCTCTACTGATGAATGTACATTACGCTGGAAATACACAGTATCACACTGGCTTAATCCCGTGCTCCTTAGGTTTGAACAGGAATCAAGAGACAGTAGATGAAGCACAAATCTTGGTGCAGCAATAGGCAGCGCTTAAATCACACCAAGACTTTGCTTTAGAAAATGACATAATGGGAATGGTGAGTCTGTCATGTCTATAGCTGTTTCCTTCTCAGCCGTAGCTCATGTTGTGTGATCACACTGTCAGGGCAAGCGGGATAACGTAGGTCGGGAAGTTAGCTTTCCCTACCAGGAAGGAATTAAAAGTAGGAGTATATGATTAATGCCAATCTGCACAGTGCTATAGAAACCAGATGTAGATGTGTTTCATTAGAAGTATATCACATATATGTATTTGTGTTATGTTAGGTCTACATGGTTACTATTATCAAACAATCTTGGCTCCTAATTGTGATTTACAGTCACAAGTAGTGAGGAGAAGGGAGTTCTTAGCTGTCACTGTCCACAGGCATAGATTGTCACCAGCTGTAAAGAATAATTTTCATGTACTAACCTGACTTAATCTTCTAATGAGGCAATGGGTTCGTTAGAGAGAGGTCGGACAAAATATATTTTGAGGGAGATTAACATAGAATATAGTTGAATAAATTGGTTACTGCAGAGTAAATTTTTGGATGAATTGATGGCATGTAAGCCACTCTTCAGCAACTGTTGAGTACTCACTTCTACTCTGAGGGAATGGCTCCATGTGCATTTTTCCTCTCTCTTCTTTCCTTTAAATATACGAATACTCACCCCAGCATACAGACATGCTTGGGCGGGCAGAGTTTGCAGTGCTTCACTCACCCCTTCAGTGACCTGTGCTGAGGGCAGCTGCAGAGCCCAATGGCCATTTCCTACGTGCCTGTGTGAGCTGTGCAGGGTGGGGGGAACGGGGCTGCTCTCCAGTGGGAGCGAACAGGCAGTGCTAGCAGACAGCAGGACTGCCCTAAGCAGCCTCTTCTGGAGCATTGCTGCCAGGAAGACAAGGACAGGTGTGGTCCCTCAGCAGTGGCTGAATGCTCTTATCTTGCATTGTCCCTAAGGTAAGGATTTACACAAACCCTTTTACTGCAGATCAGCTATTGTGTAGGGCTTATCAAAAAGAAAAGCAAGAAGCAGACTCTTTGCAATGCATAGTTGTCTTCAAGTAAGAAAATGAGAGAAAATAAGGATCTTTGTCATGTAATAGTGAAAAGCTAAAACTGGAAGGTAGATGTATTCATGCTAGACAGAAGACACATTTTACAGCAATCTTTCTTTAAACAGTTATCTAACGATGAAGGGGAGTGGTGGATTCCTGTGTTTTAAAATCCTCTGGGTGCTTTTTTGGAAGCTACATTTTAGTTCAGTGAAAATTATTGGGCCCGGTACAAGAATAACTGAACGGATTTCCATAGCAGGCAGCCCAGACAAAGTGATCTAGCAGTTCCTTCCACCTCTAAACTCCATGGAGCTATCAACAACCAGACTGACATGTCAGGTGTGTTCCACACCTCTTTTCACATATAGCAAATTCTGCTGGAAGTGGGAGAGTTACAGAAACCCACTTCCCACATGGGTGTAAGTGAAAGCAGAATCATGCCCTAAATTATGATTTTATGGTAACTGAGAATCCACTTGCAGATTTTAATATAAATATCATGGGCACTTTAAGTCTTATGAAGACTGGGTATAGACAGACCTAACATTCTGTGGTTGTTTTCACCATATATAGAGGTATTTTAGAGGCTTTCAGTGTTCTGGGAATTTAAATCCAGGGTTATTTATATGCAAAGATTTACAGGGTCCAGCAAAATCCATTAGTCTTTAAAATTAAATAATTCTTGCAAAATTGAAACTTTCCAACAATTTCTTTTTAATATAACAGGGAAAACCATGTCTTGAAGCAAGTTAGAAGTTAATAGCAGGCAGGTTCAGGCTAGAAACAAGTCATGCACATTTGGATGTGTCCAGAACTCTTGGCTAGAATGGACTGTGACTGTTAGCAAAAATGCCTGTCAGGATGGTTTGAAGTAATGGGTTTTAATGTGCAGCCAGCATGGAGCAGAAGGAAAAGCAGGTCAGTTAGAGGTTTCTTTTGTGAGGTCCAATTTAAGAGAAATTACTTAATCACATGCCTATAGTCTAATGTGACAGTAGTGAGAGTCCAGTTTAGAACATCTCCGTGTTAAAGTAGAAACATTATATTTTGTAGGATGCACAGATAACACCACATGAAACAAAGAGCACATGCAGATAAAGGCAGATCTATACACAATGACTCTGCTAGTGGATTAGACTGACCAGAGCCAGGCAGCTCAAGCTCGGCACATGTTCATCCACACAATTTCACTGCTGCCAAGCTCAGGCAGGGCTGACCTTGACCAGTCTGGACAGTCTGACTATCCCTGAAGGGAACCAGGTTCCCCCTGGAAGAATGCCTGGGCTCTCATCTCCAGTGGGCTGCTCACAGGATGGGGAAATACTCCTCTACATTCCTAGACACCTTCAGATGGAGAAACTGGAATGAATTTAACTCATGCCAGCATAGGGGTTTTTAGAAGCCTCCATGACTGGTTGGAGGTAGTTGCTTTTATGAATCTCCCTTCTTCCTGGGCAGAGCACTGAAGTGGTGCAGCCAGTCACAGCCTGCTGGCAGCATTGCCCTGGTCTCTGGCAGCCTGGTGGTTGCAGTTGTCCTCCCAGCAGTGATGCCAATAGAGGCAGTGCAATTCCCAGCCACCACATGGGAACAAAGAAAGGGGGACCTCTAAGGGGCTTTTTTTTATAATGACAACAACAATAACAACAACAATAATAAAATTTAAAAATAATTGACATTAAATACAAATTTTCATTGACTTTAAATTTCCTTTGGAAAGAAATTTTCATTAACTGAAATAAAAAAAGAGCGAGTGAGGCTTTCCTGGAGTGTGTGAGATTTAGGTAGGGGGTAGGATACCCCTTTTATTCATTTTTAGGATGCTCTTTTATCTGTTGCTGATGCTTACCAAACAGTTCAATCAAAGTTGCCACTTAACCTAAATAATTACATGGTCTCTTGGTTACTTCCCACAAACACATATTGCAGATCAGAGTTAGGAAGGTGAATATGACTAAATTGATGGGCCGTCCCTACCATCACCAGCTCCATGAGAGATGGGTCACATCCTGCAGGCATCTGAGTACAACTGCCCCAGGAGACCTCAAGGAATGCAGCTGCACTCACACAAGTTAGAGGCCCCTTTTTTGTCCATGCTGTATGAGAATTCACCAGAAATCAGAGGACACATGTATCTCTTATTCCTTTCTCTGGAAATCTCACATCAGAGCATCAACTCTCAGTTAATGACATATTTTTCATTAAAAGGAGCAAAAAAATCAAGAGTGAAACTAACATTTGTGTGGTGCTGTGCACCTCCAAGCTGGCTGCTGAGCAGCATGGCTGTGTGGAAATTTGGCTGTGACATATACAGTTTACCAAGGATCTCAAGATGGAACTCAGCAATTTTTATGATAACACGAGTAATCGATTCCTGACACGGGAATCTGGATTTTTTTTCCAGTCCAAATCCTTTCTTGCTTCGCATATACACTTAGGATTTAGGAAGGGTGCAGGTTCCATTTTGTGGAGCTCTCTGTCCTTCAAGGATTTTCTTGACATGTGGTCTGGGTTGAATGCTGGCTTGCAGCATAGAAGAGCTGAGTTTTTTGGGCTATTAGATAGTCAGGCAGTCAGTAGCTGAAGATTTTTGCTCCATGTTACCCAAAGCATCCAGAATGTGTGAAAATGTCTGGCAGTGTTGCTTTGTGGAGCAGGAAATGAACCTGAAAAGAGCAGGGCTGCTTACAAATAACAAGTATCAGAGAGTACTAATGATCTCCAGCAGCTTGCAGACAAAGCAGGTGAGATCTTGTCACAGGCAAACACTTTTCTTGCTTTCCGCTACGATTTGATTTGCACAGGCAACTGTGCCACAGCCCTTTGACAAATGTACTTTTGAACGTATGTGCTGATAACAAAGCAAACATGTGAGCAGTGACAGTCTGCAGACCCTGCTGATTCCTTGCTCTTCTGATCTTTCACTGAAAATGTTTTCTGTTCTGATTATGAGGGCAGATTTCAAAGACACAGCTTTATGCCTGTTGTCAGACTGAAGCCTTGACGATGAGGTCTTTCCCTGACCAAAGCCATAGGACTAGGTGACACATCAGAGCTACCAGGGAATTAACAGAGATCTTTCTAGGAGTATTAATGTGCCCTGATGTAGAGTTCAGCTTTTCCTGCTGCCGCTTGGTGTGCTCTAAAGTGATATCAGCTCTCTGGCCTTTGTGGGGGGAAGTCTTTCTGCTGCTGGGAAGTGGAAAGTGTCTGGGTAGATACCAGGGTGGAAGCAATGCCATGAGAAGACATGTGAACTTCCATGTACATCTGTCAGGGAGGGCTGTGACCCTTGCTACCCACTATCCCCACTGCAGCCTACAGGCAGCCACTGTGCCTCTGACCAGGCAGGGAACAGTACCCTGGCAGGAGGGGAGTGGTGTAAAGACTGGATGGTTTTTCCAAAATCTTTCTAGAAAGTCAGCACCTTCCTGAAGTAATTAAGAGCTGTTGTGTTATGATGTGGACTGACTCTTAAAGGAGTTGAGAGGCTAAAGAGACAGCCTCCCATTGCATCTTGCTGTGTTCCAGTGAGTGGATTTTCCTCGCTTGGCTGGAGGACACACAGTGATCTGGCTATTAAAGTAACTGTGGTGATCCTGTCATGTGCCTGTTTCTAGATATTAAACATAGCTTACACTACTGATTTTTTTACACAATGGATTGTGCAGGCAAACACACAATTTAGCATAATAAATAAATGGAATTATTTAGGTTGGAAAAGATCTCTAAGCCCAACTGCTAACCCAGCACTGCCAAGTCCACCATTAAATCATTATTTGAACCGTGATTTTGCAAACTCCCATATTCTCTGACCAGTGGTAAAGCATGCCATTGTCTATCAGCAATCTGTCTGGAACTCTGGGTCCTTCTGGACTTGATACTTAAAAAGTCTCTTGTCTGAAAGTACCTTCTGGAGGGGCCCGTGTCTCCCATAACATTTAATGTCACCTGCAGAGGTTTTAGCTTTCTGAGGTCAAGAAAGATTTTTGTTATTGTTGTTTTGTTGGTTTGGGTTTTTTTCTTCTTTTAATATGCTCATCTGACAGCAGGTCAGGCTGTCCTTACTGTCCCAAGCCATGGAGGATGAGCTTCAGGCTCCAGTCCAGTCATGAGAGCACAAACCTTAACATGACCCTTCAGAACCAGTGGATCGACTCCAATTCATTTCATTTACTAGAATAAACACAGACATGATAACATACTAAGCATATGATTGCTGGGAATTATGTTACAGCAGTTTAAGATCTTGGAACCTACCACTTGACCCTATCAAACACATTCATTCAGGCCATGCTAATCTATTTTTGTGCAAATGCCTTAGTGATTTTTTTTTTGCAATGAGTTTGAGCTTATCATATTCTGTGACTCAGATGAGTATGCACCATAAATTCCAGCATGCACAATCCTACATGCTTGAAGCAAACAGATCACAGCAGACACAAGCCACTTTAACATAGATGCAGTAAGGGTCTCAGTCCCTCTGCTAGTCCTGCAAGAGTCACCAAACCTTAACAGGCTCATTTCTCTCACTCTCTGCTCTCTAATCCACAGTACTGATGGATTTGTCCTGCATATTGCAAGGAATATTAAGTATATCCATGACTTCAAGACTGAAATCAAGGGTATAGATGTATGAAGAAGGACAGATAAAATCTCTTCACAAAAATCTCTGGATTTTGTAGATTGCTCAGTTCTTCAGGTTGCTGTGTCCTGCTGATTGCCTTTCATCAAAACACCTTTGCAGCAAAGTGCCACTAAAAAGGTCTTTGCCACTTCCTCTCAGGCTATTATTGAATGGGCAATTACATTGGAAAATGAAAACACATCATGATCCCTTGATGGGCTCACCTAGGGATATTGTCAAAGGATTTTCTTTCCCACATTTTCTGAAGATTAGTATTAACTGATATCAATTATTAATGATGAACTCAATGAACACACTTTTTGAAAGAAAAGCACAAGATGTTTAGCTACAGCAATGACACGAGGCACGGATTTCACACCATTGGTCTGCAGATGGCTGGGTGAGCCTGTAATGCTGGGGAGCAGTGTCTTGATTTGATTTCTGCAACAGCAGCAGCATAAATCTCCAACTGCTGTCTAAGACCCCAAGTCCATTCACTCTAGCAGACCCATTTCATTGCCTGGCTTTTGGCCAAATCTGTCACAGGGAAGAATCATGTTGTAATGCAATAGCATCCTGACTCTGCAGGATGCTGTTTGATCTTGCCTGTATAGATGGGGCTATGTCCTTGCTATGACAGCATTATGGCAATGTGCTGCAGCCCTTTGAAGATCACGGGTTTGTACTCCTTGCTGGAAGGAGACCCATCCTGAATGGAGACAGAGAAATCTTGGGAAAAACAGAACTAAATTAGGGAACACCTTCTCATAAATCTCTGTCCTCTAAAGAACAAGAGAAAAATTTGCCAATGCCCTTTGCATTCTGGTCCAATGGTGGTGACAGCTAACAGACATGTCTTTCCCTACTTCCCTTCCAGACACATCTGCTGGATCCTTTGAACCTACAGCCTGCCACCTCCTAGTGCTCTGGATTAGCAGCTGGTGGCTTTTCCCTAGATTTACCCTCTGGTGTCCCCAGCTGATGGATGTACCAAGGCTTTCTCTCTCCTGGTACCCAGGACAGCTAGAATTTGTATCTATCCTTTAGTTATAATTCCTCACAACCAAGGAAAAGATGGGGATATTAATAGTTTCTCTTATTCAAGAAATGTGGTGAAAATATTGAGGTGATTTGTGAAGGCAGGTGAAGTCCAGTCATTGAAGAGACCTGTAATATTTTTACTGCTTCCTCAAAACTACAAAGCCATTCCCAAGGGACTCGAGCTCAAGTCCAGGCCTCAGTTAGGGATACTTCCACAGCATCTGTGCTCCAACACTCACAGTCTGTAAAAACAGGGTACCTACCACTACACCCCTTCGTGAGGTTTGATTGTTTTTAGAATGGAGCAATGGAAAACCAAAACCTCAACTCCTTCCAAAGCTGCCTTTATCTTGCATCCTGCCTTTGAATTTGCTGAGCTGCTCTAGCCTTTCTCTTCCAGAGGAAGTATAGGGCCATGTGTTTCAATGAACTGTCACTGTTTGCCCTGTAAGAGATGAATTTATGCCCCTTTACTCCGTTTCAGACCAACAGTGCTTGCTAAGGCAAGCTTGAATATTCAGGAGGCAGAATCACATCTTCCCTATCAGAGCAACCAAAGACATCAGAAACCCCCACCTGCATGGTCACAGGGAGTTTACAAGTGCACATGACAACTGAGGGGGCTCAGAGTGATGGTAACTCATGTGTGGGTGTCTGTGGCCTCAGAGGGAGCTTTCGGCCCTTTGCCCCTCTCAGCTTTTTGTCCATTGCCAACCCAACAAAGGGTCGCAAATTGTTTTCCATGTGCTGGTGCCTTGTCAGCCCTCTACAGCTCCAGTGCCAGTTCTGCCCTCAAAAACAGAGTGGTCTTTCAGCTGAGATCTGTTGGAATACCTGAGTTTAGAATATGGGGTGTGTTAGCAACCTGGTAGTGCCTATTGTGATATCATTCCTCTTAAGCAAAAGACATTTATCTGTGGTCCTCATTAATAGCTGAACAGGTGGGAAACCTGAATGCCAGACTTTCTTTTCACTAATATTTCGGTCTCATCCAAAAGATGGTGTTTTGTGCAAAGCAATGAAAGACAAAGATGTTACATTAGATTTACCTGTGAGGAAGACCCTGAAGAGAAAAGGTCACAAAAACTGAAAAAAATAATTCTATAGAAACAATTTTGTATCAAAGCAAATGATGCTGTGACCATCAAGACTCGCTTCCTGTCAAATTTTGCTGCTGTGATGTCTACTAAGGGTTGTGGGTGTGCTGATCTCAGTTAGGAAAATCATTTTAGTCATCTTTTGGACACCATTTCAGCCAGTGCTTGAAATACCTTAATATTTTGGAAATTTCTCTATCACTCTTATTAATTTCATAGAAACTGGCATGGGAGTTAAAAAACACTGACAAATTAGAAAAAAAAAAGTTAAAATAGAGGAGGTAAAAACAACTTGCCAGAAGTTAAACAGATGAGCTAAAAAACAGTTTTGAAAAAATACTCTTTAAAAATTAATTAGAAGTGCCCATTGCAGTTAATCCCCCTTTCATATCCCAATATCTTAGCTGGTTTTTGCCTGTGTAATGGAATATCTACATTTTTAAATGCCAGTGAAGTTTAACAACTCTTAGTCACAGGGAGTTGCAGGCGATTAATAATGATTCTGGCATAGTGAAAGCTTCCTCTTACAAGTATTTTCACTTTTTTCCATCATTAATCTTGGATGATCTGTCCACATCTCTTTCTTTATCTTCTCCCTTCCAGGAGCTGGTCTTCCCCAAAGCAGCTCAGCAGTTCTGTGGGCTGCTTGAGCTGGCTGCAGCAGGAAGGGCAGGGCTGCACAGTGTTCTGAATCCTTATCATGTGTCTGCTACAGGGAACCCCCATCCCATCTGGTGTCATTTGTTTCATCATCTTCTGGGTGGCTGATTAAACCCCCCCCAGCTGGGCATTGTTTCGGTAAATTAAGTCAGGAACCAAATTCCCCAAGGTGTGGAGGTATGTAGAGCTCATTCGTGGTGACATGTTACACTTGCTCATCTCTAGTCTTTCTGAGAAACAGGAGCAGCTCATTGAAGCAAAATCTAAAAAGGTTTTTTTAGATTTTTTTTTTCTTACTTTCTGTCTTCCTCTGTTCTTACAGAAACCAGGAGCCCCACTGAGATTTATTTCCCCATTTCCCTCTCACCTTCTTGATGGGTGATAATCACCCAAGCAGCACCTTGTGTGGGGCAGGGTTAGGCTTGTCTCACTGTACATGCCACAAAAGGGGCTCACAGGTGTCTCTACAGGGTATAAATAGGCCTGAGACCATGCTTAAGTGTTGGTTCTCTTTCTGCTCGTGTTTCTTGACTATATGAGCACCTGTGGGGCTGCCTCTGACGTGGCCCATGTAGGTCTCCACGTAAGTCCTGGAGGTTTGTGGGAACACTTCCCCACAGGGTGGATGGGCTCCAGCACTTTATGCCTAGCCAAAACCTCTTATGTCCATAGGCTGAGTCTTCATATGACCTCTGCTCATCAGGCCAAGCAGATGGAGCACTTTTCTAGGAAAGCCCATTGCTATTCAGCACAGGAGAAGATGGAATGTGAAAACCTGAGCTCAGACCAAGGTCCTGAGAGTGGTTTTCACATGCTAGGCTGAATCTATTTGTTAATTCAGACATTGGGCATGGGATGATCCTTTCCTCCTGGTCCCAGGTGTCCTTGGGTGCCCTTGGGTTGGGTGGACCCTGCCAAGTGCACTCTTAACTGCCTGCTCTCCTCCCTTTCACCTCCACCCAAGACAGGCTGGAGGAGAGCAAGAGAAGCCTTTCCCTGTGGTGGGGTGTCCCAGCGACACCGGGCACGGCCAGGGAGAGTTAGTCAGAAACCACTGGAAACGGTGCAGCCTGGGAGGAATCTGCTCCCTCACACAGCTGCTATTGCCTAACGTGAGCTTTGCACAACTCAGTAATTGCTTCCAAGTGACTCACAGCAGAGCTGGTGAGGAAAGTGCACGTCAGGAAGGGCGTGCGGCTCCTGCGTCGGGGACACGACATCAGAGGTGGCAAAGGAGCTGGGCAGAGAGCAGCGAGAGGTGATTCTCCACCGAGTGTCACAGGGAGAGCCCTGAGTAAGAAACACAGCCGGACCCTTACTGTTCTGAGTGAGGAAACACAGCAGATCCCTTTCTCTGCACTGTGTGTGGAGGGCTCACTCCTCTGGCCAGAGAGGGCACTCTGTTTGCAGATATTTTAAGAGATCTGAAGAGGCAAGTGATAGCACGGCTGATTGTAAACTATTACTAATATTACCTAGGAGTGTTTCTTACCTTTGATCTAAGCTGTGAATATTATATCAGTTCAAATCAACTGCTTTTGAGAATATTTGAAATCTGTTAAAAACAGACTCACACTTATCTCTTTGTCTGGTGCTACTGGCCAATAACATTACCAGTGCTTAATATTGCATCCATTAAAAAGGGGATAAGTAACAACATAAACGCAAGAACAACATGAATTCAGTCTATTTACACAGGCAAACATTAGGATTTACTCATTCTTGGTCTGCATTTGTTGTAGCCCTGCTTAAGCTGACAGCCGGAGTGAAACCAGGTTTCAGATGCACTGTGGTTGCCTTACAGCAATAATGTAACAGTTTTGAGTGAGATGACTTTTGAGATACAGGATTTTCTTGCACTAGAGTTGTAATTTCTGACACTACTCTTTCCAGAGATTTATAATATCAGTGGGATGGTGCTTTCTTTCTTTCTTTAATTTCTTTTACTTTCTTTCTTTTTTTAAACTGATTTATATATGAATGAGGCAGTGCCCTTTTCTTTTATTTTCTGTTCTTTTTGCTACAGCTCACTGGCTGCTTCCCTTTTTTCCCAGCCTTGTAGTATTTCCACCCTCCTCTCCCTTCCCCCAGTCTGCCACAGTGTCAGTGAGAAACAAAACTGCTGAAACCTGAGCTTTCTGGCTAGAGAAGATGAAGAATGAGAGGAGGTGGTAATTAAACCCTCCCCCATATTATTCATGCAAAGGAATTGTCTTTGAACACCACTTCATCCTGGGAGCCTCTCTGAGTTCAAAGAGAAAGTTGAGTTGTTGTCATTCTGGGGCCATAATCTAATCACAGTGTCCCCCTTTGATTTAAAAATCTTCTTAGGAGGTGGCAAATATCTCTCCCTGTCTACCCTTTTATATCTTATTTTTAATTTTTAGTTTTAAGAACGTGGTTCTTGTTGTTTTGGCATTTTTCTTGTAGTGTGGAGTTTTATCACCCAAGTTAGGCTGGTTCCTGTCTTGACTATGGTTTAAGAGATCTAAGCCTTTAGCAGTATCAAGAACAGAAGCATTTTCCTCTCTGTAATTGCTGACAATTCTCTGTATGCAGGATAAGACCAAAAGGCTCCCCAAGAGCCTCCATCTTCCAAGGTATTTCCAGGTTCATGCTTTCAGAAGCAGCTCTGGTATGAGTGGTGCTTCTTGCGACAGGCATCTACCATCTACTGGGACAGATCTACCATTTTTAATCCTTTGGCAGCTAAAGAGCATTGAATGTGTTTCTTCATCCTTTTCTTGCCCTCTTTGCTCTGAAGAAACCTAGCAAAACATCTCCAAACATTAATCCATTTCCACACAGACCATAAATGCTGCCACTGACACACAGGTATGTGCCCACACACAGAAAGTAGGACACAATGATCTTAGCAGTCTTTTCCTTTTCAAGGTTATTTATTATATGATTCTCTGATACACACATTTAACATGTTTTGTGTTCTTCCTTGAGAGGGCTGTTCTGCATCAGCAACTTGAAGCAGATAAAAATCATCCATTATGGTTTCTGAGATTTTCAAGTGAAAGCTCCAGTGTTACTCAAGGGGTTGGCGAGACAGAGCCTATTCCCTGAACACCAGTAATGTTCCTCCAGGTAATGTCCACCCCTGCTGTCAGAATGTATTTAGTCTGTTCAGGGCACACATACTTGTTCAAGGTGCTCCTGCAGATTCTTGCAGAGTTCAGTCTGCAGATAAATAAAGGCAAAATTAAGTTATGGTCACTGCAGGCTGGGGTGTTTCTGAGCAAATGCAAGTGTTTGTGTTGTGAATTTTGGCTCCTTGGCAGTGTAGTGATGCTGAGGAATTGCCTGTCCAATTGTAAGTGTGAACACCTGCCCTGTGTGTCTCGTCTGAGACAAGATGTCAGGACATCTGAACACTGCCCTTTAATTCTACTATAAAAATGTTTAAAAAAAGAGGACAATTTTGTTGTGGATAATAAAAAAACTTCAGAAAAAAATCAATAATAAGAAAAGTAATGACATAAAGTAGATTTCCCTGTGAGTTTAAAGCTTTCAACACATGGTGTCATTTCAAAAACACCAAATGCTAGTAGCTCCCCTTAAGCCCATATGGCTCTGCTCAGTAGACACACTTGAAAAATCCTTACCCTTTCTTTAGATATCTAAATATACACCTGTCACACTTATTTTTAACATCTTGTCTTAGATTTTTGATTCCAACAATTTTTAGATACAGATTTACAGAAGAGTGATCATTTCTTTCAGTCTATATCTGGTCAAATCTCTTTTGTGCTGCTTATATCATTATCATTTTAAAAGTGGCTAAGTAGTTTTTGCATATACTTCTCATGCTTGAGTTCATGTCTGCTAATTTTGTGTATCTAAGTATTAGATACTGAGCTCAAGATGGTCACTTAGGTTCCCTCACTTATCAACAGAGAAACATAGGCACTGACAATGGCTGTTCATCCCTTCCTGAGGTTGCTTGGATAACTATTTTGTGAGGAATCTGGAGTGATCGTTTTTAAAGTGCCTAATTCTTAAGCAGCTAAATGAGGAGAAGTTTATCCTTCATATCCTCAGCACTGGCTTTCACAGCAACCAAATCTGCTTCATTAAGAACTGACGTTTAGCTAAAATGCTGCATAATTATTGCATAAAGTACCTGATATTCCCAAGTAACAGTGGGGCACAGCTGATAAATCTCTGCCTTGTTTCCTGCTTCCCACGTGAAAATAGCCAGGCTGAACACTGGCTGCTTTTGAACTAGAGCAGCAAGGAGGGAAGAGAAGATCACCTGAGAGATGCCTCCCTCTGTGTAAATGTATATTCAAATACACAAGAAGATAATATGAAGGAGAGCAGATTTTCCAGCAGTCTAGTTAGGGATTAGTATTTGTATTTTTTAGATAAACCCCTTCATATAGCTGAATAGCTCTTTTTTCTGGCAAACAGATAAAGCTTGTCTTTTTGTGTGAAATACACCATAACTTGCACAATGGGGTGAAAGTCTCATAAACAGACAGTTGAAAGAAAGTAGATGTCTTTTGCTAAACAGATGTGGGTTCAACAATAAAAAAATAAAATGCTTGACAACAGGAAAATAAATAACTGAACAATAACATGGAAATTAATAATTTTCTGTAAATTAAGCCAGGCTGTTATAATCACAGATTCTGCATTTAGTAACAAATAATTCTGTGGAAGCTGGTTCCTTCTCTTAGGTGATGTTTATCTACACAAAATACACATGGAAGGATAACAAAGCGTAGTTCTTGAATATCTCTGTAATTTTATGTTGATTAGCTTACAGACAAATTCAGGATGCCCTGACCTAATCTGAATGAACTCAGGCTATATAAAATCGCATAAATATCCACAGTAGAAAAAGCAGTATTCTGTTTAGAATAAAACCAAACCACAACCAAACCACCCCACTATAATCCCTACCCCAGATTTCTGGTTACCATTCATAAAAGCCAAATGAATGAATAGCCCAGGTTATTGAGGTGGCTTCCTGAGCCACACTTCCAGCATAACATGACAAAGGCTGAATTTGTGTTTAGAATTGGCAGATTCAGTGACTTCTAATCAAAGTTTGGGTCTGGTTCCTTAAAATGACCAACACAATTATGGTCAGCAATTGCATCAATATTAGACAATTTTGCAATGTGTAATGTGGCTTACATCTGTGGCTAGAAGGCAGGAAAGGCAGGAAAAACTAATTTAATAGTCATTGCTCTTTTTTTTTTTTTAAAGATAAAAAGCAATGTAACAGCCTTAAACACAAAAAAAAAAAAAAAAAGACCCTAAACCACTTTACAATTGTGTTTATTTGTTTCAAGAAGAAATACAAAATGGCTAGATCTTACCATTATTTTTGCTGACATACAGTGGGTATGTTTCCTTTGTGCTCCACTGTTTGTGATTAACCCTGCCATAAAGAAAGCAAAGCCATGATTATTACTACTGAAACTGGAGAAGAAAATATCTCCTGATTGAAATAAGGAGAAAGTTTCACAACACACCATGGCAATTCATTGTGTAACTTGGTGCAAGCAGCTTTAAATTTGAGTGGAGGCTTATGGGGCTCTAAATTGAGTTATTAGTTAATATTTGTCATCTACAAAATGAGTTTACTGTCTTTGAAGTCTTTAGACTCTTGTAGATTTTTGTGGTAAAAATCATCTTTATGGTATTGGTCATTTAAATTAGTCAGTGATGTATTGGGAAGCCAATGTTATGTCACATCCCCATCTGCTTTCATTACTGGCATCTTTCCTTTCATGGTCTGAGGTCAGCCTTGGTGATTTGCCTCATGGATGCCCATCCTTCCTCTGAAATTCCTTGAACCCTACTGTCACCTTCCTTCTGATGCTTTTAATTTCCATTTGCATTTTTTTGCCCACTGACCTTTACTGACAGGTGTCCTTCAGTGGACCTTGTCTGTGCTGGTTACAGAGGGCTGTGGGTATTTTAAGGTGTGTCCTGATTTACACAAACAGCTGTATTTTGCATCTCTTTTGACAGGAAAAACCACCCCAAATTCCAGCATTTAGTGGCAGCATATGGAGACTCATTTTGATGCTTTGGCCAGCCTGAGTGTCCATATTATCTTAGTGACAAGAATTCCTTACTTATCTCCAAGGATTCATAGACTCCTAGGAAAGATGTTCAAATTTTAGCCATTTGACTTTAGCAGGTTTGGTTCTCATGCAGTCAAAGCCCAGGGGTATTGCTTTGAATGCTTAACTAGAAGCAAGAGCCAGATAAACACAGAGCAGAAGGCCAATGAGATCCTATTGTAAATCTATCAAGCAAACACAAACCCCTCCCTAATCATCAACCTGATTCCAAAAATGTGCTTAATGGAAGATTCATGTGCCAAAGGACTCCTGTTACTGGACAGTGCAGAGCTGAGGTATTACTGAATCCCGTGTCTTCCTCTGCGTTTCCAGCTATGTGACTGGAGCTCATGTCCTCCCCTGCACTGTCCCAGTAGCTGCAGAAACCAATGGAAATATAATTGAACATGTGAGATTCAGTTAATTCAGTTATTCAAAGCATGTGGCTGCACTGTCTTCCAAAACACCCTCCAGCCAAGCAACCCTTAGCTTGGCCGTAGCTAAACAATGTTCGAAAATACTCTTCTGAGGTCAGCAGCTCTGTGATAGGACTGGGGAGTGCAATAGCTGCAGGTCTGGGTGAGCACATTTTGTGCAAGGCTCAGAAACGCCGCTGCTAAGGCTGCTGCTGGCTGCTGCTGCTGCTTGGAGAAGGCCCACACAGGCTCCTTCCTAAAAAGTCACAGATATGCACTGGAAAATCCTTGATATTTATTTTTGGATACAGGGCTAAACCCTGGCTTTGTAGAGGTGAGGAGAGTTTCCATTGATTAGATTAGAGCCCAGACTTCTTTTTCCAGCTTGATTTCTAGCTTAGCCCTGTCTCAATCTGTTTCCTGAAGGAGTGGCAAGGAGAGTTTTGCTTTTTGTGTTCACCAAGTGCAGGGTCTGAGGAATCAGCCTTAGCTACCACCATTCACTGAGTGATGAACAGGAATTTGATAGTGGCACACTCGGAATACCGGCAGTATAGATTTGAGTTCTTGGTAGCTGCAGATTACTAATCTCTGCAGCTGCTCCTGAGAAATCTTCTGGTCAGCTTCCTCACCAGTACTCAAATGAATTAAGTTTCTCATCTTTTATTTTTAATTTCTTCTCTTTGTACTATGTGCAAAATAGGAATACCCAGCTCATCTCACCTTTTCTGCCTGTAGATTTTCATCCTTCTCCCAGGAAGGTCAGGTTTACCCCCTTTGCAGATGGGGAAACTGAGTCATAGGGAGAGGTGTCTGAGGTCATTAAGAAGCAAATGGAAAAACTGTTGTGCAAACTGGTCACCGGGTCTCTGGAGTCCCTGCCCAGTTGCTTGCTTCTTTAAATGTCAGTCTCACAGGGTTTAAACTAAAACTAATGGTGATAAATAGGATTGTCTTTGAAATCAACATATCTCTCTCTCTCTCTCTCTCTCTCTCTCTCTCTCTCTCTCTCTCTCTCTCTCCCCTCTATATATATATATATATATATACACACACATATAAATATATGTATATTTGTAGAAGGATGTATATAAATATATATATATATATATATATATATCATTCCACAACCTCAAGTGATTTTAGTATCTTATCATAATATCTTGATCTTATCTACAAAGTGTTAGATTGATGCAGCAATTACAGTTCCTGTGGAGAGTCAAGAGTAACATTATCATCACTTCTGCAGGATGACTGAGGAGGAGAGTTTGCCCAGTGAAACATGCAGAGTCCATTGCCATGGATCCAGATGTCAAGCAGACTGGCCAGACCTAGGAGTCTGCTGCACTGGAACATTGAGAGGTTTCCCCTGGCTGGACGGGGCTCATGAGATGGGTCCAGCTGTGTGGAGTTCATGAACCACACCACGCCACCAGAGACAAGAGGAGACAGCCCTGCCCCTCTCCAGTGCACATTTTTCAGGAGGATGTGGAGCCCCCAAAGTTACCTTCCAAGGCCAGTACTGGATCTTCTGTTCTTCCTCACACCTCCCAGATTTCTGCTGTCTGGGATTACAAGGATTCCTCAGCTTGACGGTGGGAAATCTATAAAGTTTGTGATGAGGTCAGGGCTGAGCAGCATGCAGGCAGCTCTCCCTCCAAGGAGGGCTCGCTCCCCCTGGCATCAATATGGCACTTCATCCTACTCTCAGCTCCCACACCCCAACCAAAATGCACTGTGCAAGTTTTCAGTGTGCCTCAGGTGGACCTAACCAGCTGGATGGGACACAGAAGCTCCCAGAGAGGACAAAGTGCAAAAAATGAGGCAGTACCACTAGGAGTTTGAGCAGGTTTTTTTGTCTGGTTTTCCCTTCCTCTGAGTGAAGTATCACCTAAAACCTTGAACTGCCCAGGTGGCTGAGGTATCCCCAAGTGTCTGGGTTTCTGTGGGTGCTGTTCTTTAGCTGGGTGTTCACTATGGGAGTGATCATTGTCACCACTGATCTTCCCAACTCTGACATCCAGGATGGTGCCTGGGGCCCCAGTGAGGCTCCAAAAACGAGGCAAGCATGGTGTCTTTCCAAGGTCTGGGTGGGAAGCAGAGCTGGCAATGCTTTGAGCTGCTCCCTGGGTCTGCTCACTCCTCTTCCTCTGCCCACTCTCACTCAGTATGTTAGTATGTCACTCATACGTAGCTCCTCTATGTATGTTCTGTAAGAAAAGGGAGCAATAACAACTCCAGTGAGTCCCATACATTTGTAAAACTATTTTAAAAGTTTTTATTTCCTGACTGTAAGGACTCAAACCTTCCAAGTCACATGAGTGCTACTAATCAACATTTTCCTGCCCTGCCTGCTTAAACTTCCACTAACTCATCTTAAGTCCTCCATTAAAGATATGATAACATTTTGTATCCAATTTCCCCCATAATTAGATGCACAAACACTGTTAGTCTTGCTGAGAATGAGACTATCAGTAACAAAACACTCCATCAACTTCCAGCACTTTAACAAGATCCCCCTTTTTTGTTTTATCAGTCTGATGTGAATCCCTCTGATCAGGTGTTAACAAGCCAGGCAATTTTCCCTCGACAATCCTCTAGCACTATAAATATATACTCACTACTCAGACATCAAATCACATGGACTGTAAGGGCTTTTAGGTTTCCCACTCCTACCACATTTTTACAAATCTTTGTTTTTCAAAGCTCTCATATTAATTGTTCATAATAGCAGCATCAGTATCATATCCGGGGAGGAAAAAAATAGCTGGCTGTAAGGAAAGTTTGGTTTTGTTCCTACATGTTGTAAGGAATTTATTTGATTTATGTTACCTTGTCCATAGACCTGAATTTTTATGTATTTTATCAGTGATCCACAACTATGGATGTGGAGTACAGTACAGTGCATCTCATTTTTGCTTGATGGGTAAAGTATCTTTGGTGATCACAACCATACAACAGACAAGAGCTGAATTCTGATTTGCCCTTGGAAAAGACACCTCACCTTCCTGCACTTACTGCTCACCTGGAATGTCTGTGGTCTTCTTGAACATACCAGCATCTCTTTTTGCTCTTCTGGGAGATTCCCAAAACAGAAATGGGAACTGGACAGAAGACATCCAGTAACTGAAGAGCCCAGAGGGAAAAAAAACCAAAACCAAACAACAAATGCCGCCCCCCCCAAATGGTATAAGGAGACAATAATTTACTTTCTAAATGTGTATAAGAACACAATTAACTCCTGCTTCATTATGCAGTTTCTTATTTGGTTTTAAGAATGTTATCATATCCTGGGGAGAAAAGGCAAATAAAGATATGGGCAAGAATTATGATCTGAACTGCCCAAATTTTCAGTCAAAATCTTTTGGGACTGTGCATAAGAAATTTTCTGATATTGTCTCTATCACTCTTTTTTTCTGTAACTTTGTAGAAAGCTGTAAATTATTTTAATGCTGATTTTCCCCATAGAAGTCACTAAGTCAAGGCCATAATACTTGAAATCTAGAGTGACTATTTAATTAATTAATAAAATATTTAATATTCAAGCCAAATATTGAAATTAAATTGAATTAAATATTGAATGTTGCACAGGAAAATGTCTACATCAATATTTACACCCTTCTGGCTTTGTATTGCATCAAACTCCTTAGAAACTGTTCCCAGAGCAACACCAGCACTTCCCAGGAGCTCAATATGGGAGGGATGGAGCACCTCTCCTACAAAGATAGGCTGAGGGGGCTGGGATTTTTCAGCCTGAAGAAAAGAAGGCTTTGGGGACACCTCATTGCAGGACCTAAGAAGGGAGATGGTTGTTTTTTGGTTTTTTTTGTGGGAAGACAGTGTCAGGACAAGGAGCAATTATTTTAAACTTAGAGAGAGCAGGGTTAAATTAAGTATTAGGAAGAAATGATTTACTCAGAGGGTGGTGAAGCACTGGAACAAGTTGCCTGCAGAAGCTGGGATTGTCCCATATCTGGAAGTGTTCAAGACAAGCTTGAATGGGGTCCTGAGCAACCTGACCTAGCAGTTGGCATCTCTGCCCATGGTAGAGGGGGTGGAGCTGGTCTCTAAGGTTCCTTTCAACCCACGACATTCAGTGGTTCTGTGCTAAATAAACTCTTTTCATACCCTCAGAGTCTCACAATTAATGCTCAATCAGTGCTAAAGATGTTTGCTTTATATATGGAAAAATTCACTTTTTTGGACAGATTAAAAATCATCTTAATCTACATTGAAAAATCTGAATCACATTTTAAAAAAGGTTACATTTATATTTAAAAAAACTCAGATAATGAGTGATGAAACTGTCTCCAGCAAAACAGTAACACAACTTACTTCTCTGATGACACATGATTGTCCTGCCCTTTTTGTGAAAAAAATTGCTCTCTGACTGCAGTATTACTTTTCTTACTGTTAAAACGTCTTGAACAAAGAGTGGTGTTGGTATTGAGCATCCTCTGTAAAGATTAATATACAGATTCTGCCAATACTATTTTTTTGCCTCTCTCATTTTTAATAGACTTTGTTTTCTTCAGGTGTTTCAGTTTGAAATTTAATCCAGGAAACTTCCACTGCCAAGTAAAACAAAAATAAAGCAGAAACAGGATCAATAAGTAAAGAATTATGCAATACATGGATGCCAATCAACATGGGTATTGCTTTTGCATGGCCGGGTCTGGTAGCTGGGCCTGTATGGGGTGGCTTTTCTAAAAAGCTGCCAGAAGCTTTCCCAATGTCCAGCAGAGCTGATCCCAGCCAGCTCCAGGGTGGATCTGCTGCTGGCCAAGGCTGAGCCCATCAGCTGTGGTAGCACTGCCTCTGTGACAATGTATTTTAGCAGGCAAATTAAAAGTTATTGCACAGAAGTATTTACAACCAAAGATTGGAGTGAGAATATGTGAGAGAAACAGCCCTGCAGACACCCAGGTCAGTGAGGAAGGAGGGGCAGGAGGTGCTCCAGGTGCCAGAGCAGAGATTCCCCTGCAGCCCGTAGTGCAGCCCATGGTGAGGCAGCTGTGCCCCTGCAGCCCATGGAGGATCACAGGGATGCAGAGATCCACCTGCAGCTCATGGAGGATCCATCCACACCAGAAGAGGTGGGTGCCTGACAAAAGGTTGTGAACCTGTAGGAAAAAGGCTCCTGACAGGAGCCCTTGGAGAGAAGGGTCCACACTGCAGCAGGTTTGGTGGTGGGACTTGTGACCCCGTGGGGGATCCATGCAGGAGCAGCCTGCTCCTGAAGGACTGCACCCTGTGGAAAGGGAGCCACACTGGAGCACTTAATGAAGATCTGCAGCCCATGGGATGGACTCACATTGGAGAAGTTCATGAAGAACTGCATGAGAGGAGCCCCACATTGGAGCAAGGGAAGGACTCCTGTCCCTGAGCAGCAGCAGAAACAACCTGTGATGAACCGTGTAACCCTCATTCTCTGTCTCCCTGCACCTCCTGTGGGGGAGGAAGTAGAGCTGAGACGGAGGGAGGGTTGGGGGGAAGATTTTTTCAAGATTTGTTTTATTTCTCATTATTCTGCTTTGATTTTGATTAGCAATAAAGTAAACTTTTTTCCCCCATTCAAGTCTGTTTTGTCTGTGACGGTATTTGGTGAGTGATCTCTCCTGGTCCTTATCTCTACTCAGTAACATTTGTTGTATTTTCTGTTTGCTTGTGGATGGGAGTGACAGAGCAGCTTTGGTGGGCATGTAGCATCCAGTCTGGGTCAACACACCATAAATGATTTTGTGCAAAAGATTTTCTACAGTTTTGGTTTTTCAGGAAATCGCAAATAGGATAATAAACATAATAATTCAGATTTAGCATAGGTATATTCCTGCAAAGCCACTTGGTTTAGCACCGTGGCTGTAAACGTGAGTGTAGCACACACTAAATGGATTAAGAGCTGGCCAGCTGGCAGATTTCAAAAAGTATTTGTGATGGGGAATTGTTACCAAATGGATGTGTTTCTCATGGAAATTCCCCAGTGGACTGTTCTGTGTCTAACACTGTTCAACACTTTTATCAACTCCTTATTTGCACATGTTGTAATAAGCTTTGA